>NC_140697.1:1856298-3082596 GCF_054131305.1 Coturnix japonica | reverse complement strand
AGAAGAGGGGACAGGCAGGAATCTGAGTTACAGCTGGGATGGAATTGTTTTCTTCAGACTGTCTGCTGTGGTGCAGTGTTTTGGTTCTAGGAGAAAACCATTGATAACACTCTGATGTTTACAGCTGCTGCTAAGCAGTGTTGTACAGAGCCAAGGCCATGGTCAGTGGAGGGCACATGGAGCTGGGAGGGAACAGAGTGAGGACAGCTGACTGATAGTGGCCAAAGGGACGTTCTCTATCAGCTGACAGCAAGCAGAAATTGTATTGAAAGGGGTGGGAGTTCATCTCAGTCTCTTCACTGCTCAGGGCCCAGCTGAGCATCAGTCTGGTGGTGCTGAGCAAGTGCTTGTGCATCAGTTGTTACATACGATTCTATATCAACGGATATATAGTGATTACTATTACTCCTCTCCTTTTATCTCTCTTAATAAACTGCTTTGTTACAACCCAGAAGTTGTACTCTTTTTCCCAGTTCTCATCCCCATCCCACTGGGAATGGGGCAGTGCACAAAGCACTGTGAGCTGCTGAGCCACATGTTGGGTTCAACAACCACAGTCATTTTGGTGCCTGATGTGAGGCTCCAAGGGTTGTGGTAACCGCACATCTGTCCAGAGTGGACAGGGCTTTGTGGGAGTTGGAGATGTGCAGGCCATGGTGCTGATAGTTTCCCTATTTGTGAAGCTTGCTGAGTCTTCTCATGAAGCTGCATTTCACAGCTCCTTGCTTGCTGCTTGTTTTCCCTGCTGCATCATTTGTCAACTCTGGATGCTGGATTAGGGTATTTATTTTGCTATGCTGTTTGACCTTGGTTTGTACCACGATAAAATTGGCAAAGTGAAGTTTTGTGCACATTCAGCTCTTTGGACATCTTTGGGTTTTGGAAGTAATATTGTTGGTATGATTAGGAATTACACATTTTACACTGTCGTCTCTGGGAGACCAGGGGTATTCAAGGAGAGACTGGATATTGTGTTGAGGGACATGGTTAAGTGGGAGCTATTGGTAATAGGTGAACGGTTGGATTGGATGATCTTTCAGGCCTTTTCCAGCCTTGGTGATTCTATGATTCTAGGATTGAGGTTAAACAATTATTCAGGAATATCAGTGAGAGATCTGCCCCAAGGTGAGAAGGCTCTGCATGGCAGGGGGTGTGGGACAGTCTGGGCAGCTGCCTGGAGTGGTGGGCACCCCCAGGGCTTTGGAACTTCATCTCCGAGCAACTGCAGGATCCTGAGAAACTGGTAGAATATTGGAGACAGGTCTGCTGTGGCACTGGTAATCCTAAAAAGGCCCAAATGACTGCAGTGTGCCAGGGCCTGGCCCACACCTACTGAGCTGTGTTCAACACTATTCAGCATCTTCAAGGGGAAGAGACCTGGATCTGCTGACATTGCTGCAGCTTCTGCAACTCCTGGCACAGTCCCTGCAATAGCTCCAAGTTTTTGCTACACATCCTGCAGTTGCTCCAAGCTCTGGACAGATCCCACTGTCACTCCACCCCTCATAAGGAGCTCTGCGGTCACTTATGCTACAGGTCCTGTAGCTGTTCCAAGTATTGAGATAAGAAAATTAAGCAAACCACTGAGTGCTGCTGTAGAGACGACGGGACTGCTGTGAGACACACAAGACCTTCAGGCCTGTAGAAATGAGAGGACTCGAATCCTCTGTGCACTGTATCAGTGTAAAGAGAGGAGGAATGAAAAGAACTAGTTGTGCTTCTATCTGTGGCTGTACCTTCCCCAAATCCAGACAAAGTTGGATAAGATAAGAGCTAAGGAAAAGCGTATTTTGAATGCTATTTATTTATCTCTTAACCTATTCGGGGAATCTGGTTCCATGTTTACATGAGCTCTTGGAGTGAGAAAATGGATAGTAGGTGTGAAAGAAGTGAAACAAATTTTTATTTATAAGTTCAATAACATTTTTTTGCACGTTGCTTTATCTCACATAATCAATCAATCAAAGATGCATAAAAGATGAAGAACCATCACTGGGAATCATGCGATGAAGATGTGCACTTTATTGAAGCGGGAATAGTGAGTATTGCAACACCTTCCTGAGAGCGTGCTTGATCTCCCTGTTCCTCATGCTGTAGATAATAGGGTTCAGTGTTGGAGGAACCACTGAGTACAGAAGTGCCACTGTCAGATCCAGGAGTGGGGAGGGAATGGAGGGGGGCTTCAGGTAGGCAAAAGCACCAGTGCTGAGAAACAGGGAGACCACGGCCAGGTGAGGGAGGCACGTGGAGAAGGCTTTGCGCCGTCCCTGCTCAGAGGGCATCCTCAGCACAGCCACGAAGATCTGCACATAGGACACAACTATGAAAACATAGCAGCCTACGTCTAAACTGATAGTAAAAATGAGAAACACAACTTCCCTGAGATTTGATTCTGAGCAGGAGAGCTTGAGGATCTGGGGAATTTCACAGAAAAACTGGTTGACAACATTGCCTTGGCAGAGAGGCAGTGAAAACGTACTGGCAGTGTGCAGCAGGGAATTGAGAACCCCAGTGCCCCAGGCAGCTGCTGCCATGGTGGCACAAGCTCTGCTGTCCATCAAGGTCCCGTAGTGCAGGGGCTTGCAGATGGCAACATAGCGGTCATAGGACATGATGGTGAGAAGGGAATACTCTGCTGACATGAAGAAGGTAAAGAAAAAGAGCTGTGCAGCACATCCTGTGTAGGAGATGGCCCTGTTGTCCCAGAGGGCGTTGGGCATGGCTTTGGGGAGAGTGGTGGAGATGCTGCCCAGGTCGAGGAGGGCCAGGTTGAGGAGGAAGAAGTACATGGGGGTGTGCAGGCGGCGGTCGCAGGCTACGGCTGTGCTGATGAGGCCGTTGCCCAGGAGGGCAGCCAGGTAGATGCCCAGGAAGAGCCAGAAGTGCAGGAGCTGCAGCTGCCGCGTGTCTGCCAACGGCAGCAGGAGGAACTCACTGATGGAGCTGCTGTTGGGCATCTGCTGTTGTTGGGCTTGGAGTCCTGCTCAGAGTGCAGAAGATAATGACAAGTCCAGACCATTCTCAGAGGCACTACTCCTGCTATACTATGAAATGTTTTAATTCTCCTACAACAGTGTACATTTAGCACCATTACTTGCATTTAATTTCATGTAGATCAGCATTCCTTAAGCAGAAGCAGCATATGGAGCTCTAACCTTCCTCTTATTTTCTTATCCCTTCTCCCTGGATATTTTCATCTGTTTCATGTCTCATATCTTTACCCCAAGTGCTCTTAGAGCCCCCTACCCGAGCTTCTGTGGCATTCAGTTTCAGTTAGAAAATGCTGCCTGTTTGTAGGATAAGTGAATTATTCATGCCTACAGAAAATGAAGATAATTCCATCCTTTGAGAAAGGGGAGACTGAAAGCACATCATGTGTGAGTGTTCACAAAACAAGCAATTGATTGATGAAAAATTCTCAGAACTCTTATTGCCCCTTTTAGATTTCTGACTCCAAACCTCTTTGCCTCAGAACAGGAAATGGAAACCCCCTGCCTTGGCTCTCCTCTTGCAAAGTGCCCTCAGAAACATTCAGTTGTGCAGTGGAGCTGTGATCCCCTGCCCCAGGCAGCAGCTGTGGCAGCACAAACCCTGCCGGGGGCTCCTTACCCCACACGTCTCCCCGCAGCGCCCTGGGCAGCTCCCCGGGCAGGCTGAGTGCTGAGCCTGGCAGGCGGCAGAGTCCCATACCCGGCACACAGCCCCTGGGGCACAGCAGGGACCCTGCTCTGCAGGACAGCCCTGGGCACCCGTCTCAGCTGGAGCACAAAGCTTTTTCCACAGTAAAGAAACATGCAGTGCCTGCAGTCAGATCTCCTATGGGATGTCCCAGTTATAGTTACCCCTTAATTAAAAGCAGCTCATGGTCAGCTGTGACACTTACCTTGTCATGGTCTGTGAGCAATGCTCCTGCAGTGAGCTCACAGCCCGCTCACACCACACACATCCTGCAAGCTCTCTTCAGTTTCTCTCCTCTCCTTCTGTCACCTGCAGGCTGTGCTGTGCACGAGATCTGCTCCTGGGCACAGCTGTCTCTCTGCAGCTCTGCCCACTTTTATGAGCTCCCTGTGTCCCAGGAACCTGGACAAGCAAGCAGCAGATTATGTCATTTTTATCTTTCCGACTTGTCTCCCCTGACATGTCCCTGGGTCCTCATGGCCAACAGCTCCTGAAAGACAACAGCATCATGACTGTGCTTTGAAATCCACTCAATTAACCACCACATGTCCAGTGGTCAGTGACTGATTGGAGACATATGGGGAGTGCTCCCAGAGATCGTTTGATGAAACAATAAGGGCAACCAGACAAGGAAGGCGAGGTTTGGACTTTCCCTGTGCAGGGCAGTGATCCAGCTGAGGCAGCGCAGGAGTCTCATCCCTTGACAGAAATCCTGGAGCTGAAATGGGATTCGGCTCCCCACAGAACCACAGGAGCTGGGATTTCTCTGGTTCAGTTCAGAAGTGCACAAGGAGTTGCCTGCATGTGAGCTCCTGCTCTGAGTCCTCGGTCCTTCAGCTGGGAGGCAGCAGCTCACACACAGACACTGGGTGATGCCCAAGGTGCCTGGGCTGCTCCTGATGTTTGCAAGTGCTTGTAAACCGTGTGGGAAATCCCTGAGATAGACACCTCCTTCCTGGGCATCAGCTGAGGGCCAGAGAGGGGATAGCACCGGCTGTCCGGTGAATTCACTCACAGCTACAAGAGCAGCACAGGGCCTTCAGGAAAGCCATGCCCATGGTGTGTCCGTGCTGCTACGTCACCTCCAAGACCCACGATCGGTCTAATGTTTGTGTGCCACCTTCTGCACACTGATTCTATAGATGAGCTATCCAGTCAGGCAATGTCCAGTGATGCTTTTCAATTAGGATATTTACTTCTGTGCTTTTGCACTAATGCAAACACCAACACACAAGAAGCTAGAAATCTTGGTAGAGCTGCAGGCCTGAGCTCCTGTTTGGACCATGGGGACACAGTTTAATGGTTTCCACAACTGCACTGTAGCACAAGGGGGATACCGAGTCTTTAGGATGGATGGGCGAGGAGACAAAGAAGGGCGACTGCCCTCTGTGAGAGTGCACTGAGCTCTGCCTGGGGATGGAAGAGCAGACAGGTCAGAGCTAATGGAAATGGCAAACAGAGGAGACCATCAGTGTCTTTTCCTGTCTTCCTGATCAGGGAGAGTAAATGGAAGATGCCCTCTGCAGACAGATGGGAATCTGATGTTGTCTGTCCCTTGTCCCATTTGGTGGCCTTTGTCACTCCATTATCTGTGGCAGGGACAGCACAGCAGGGCATGTGGCATCCAGCAGATCCATGGAGAGCACAGATGGCAGCTTCTTGACCAAGCAGTGGAGGAACCAAAGAGGAGAGGTGCTCTGCTGGATCTCATACTCTCCGGCATGGAAGGACTTGTGGGAACTGTGAAGGTGAAAGGGGCATCAGGCCATGTGCAAGATGCAAATGTATCTCTTTTAATTTATTTATTTATTTTGAGGCTGTAAGCTTAATAGTTGATCATAAATGTCAATAAAACTGAAACAAATAATTGAAGACAAAGATGGAAATCAATGAAAATGTGTTAACCCTTCTCAACATGAAAAATTCTCATGAGTCTTGTTCCATTTTAAGTTGTAAATATGAATCTTTGAGGTGATTTGATGTCTTTTTTTTTCTTTTACTGAAACTACAATGTTTTCCAGAACTGTGTTCGCTGGACACAAATGCCTTCAGGTTCAGAGACACAGACAGCGGTGCCAGTGCCAATGCCCTGTGACTGTAGCCTGGTGCCCAGCACTACTCTTCCCTGCTGCCTATTTGATGTGCCTCATCCTCCAAGTTTTTTCAGCTCTCCTAAAGAAATGGCCATGGTTAAGGGCATGTTTTCAGCAGGCCATTTGGGCACACACTACTCCCACTGCCCTCCAGATTTCTCCATCCCTTGCTCTTTGTTCAGTCAGATACCTCCCAATTATCTGTCTGATTTCTGACTTTCAGGGGGATTACTGGAATTTGTTCCATCTCCCCAAAGTCTGATGGAATGTGTTGTCAACTCCTTCACTGTGATTTGATCTATCCCTTCCTATCTATTCTTTTTCTTTTTCTTCTTATACTTTTTCTTTTTCTCAATCACTGTCTCTTTTTTATTAAGGCACGAAGTCTGAAAGATGTTCATTAATGTCAGTAAAAGTGAAAAACAGAGTTGGAGACAAAGATATAAATCAATGAGAATGTGTTAACCCATCTCAATGTGTGAAATACTCACAAGTCCTGATCAGTTTTAAGTTGATACCTCTCAACTACCTGGCTGATCTATCCCAGGAAGATTACTGGAATTTGCTCCATCTCTCAGAGTCTGATGGCCTCTGTTGTCAACTACTTCACTGTGATTCAATCTATCCTATCCTACCTCAGAATAAATCATTTCTTTTAAAAATATTCCATATGAAAGACAAACTTCAATAGATGCCGCTTGAACATGGCATGCAGTTGATCACTGTGTTTTACTGTTCATTCAATTGCATCACCTTTCTTTCCATTTGCTGGCCAGATAAAAAAGAGAAATCTTTCCTTTTCCATGTGTAGCTGGTTCTCTGAGGAAAGCCAGTGGGAGTTGGTGCAAAGCAGTTTTAACACTGAGCGGATGAATGCAGAGGAGAAGAGTGATGTGAAGAAAAGTGATGCAAGTCCCATAGGTCCATTGTGAGCAGAAATTGGGTGGGGAGGTTGAGAAGGACCTTTGTCAACACAGTAACAGTACAGAACTCATTGGGACATCCTGGATTGGTATCAGTTGCACAGTGCTGCTTTAATGTCTTCTTTAAACCCAACTATAAATAAATAGACAATAAATTTATACTGGATTCTTTAAGCTCTCTCCAGATATCCCTCCTTTTTGCTGAACAAGTTCTGATAACCTGAAGAAGATAACAAGATGGCATAAGGCACAGGAGATTCTTTAGGTTATAATGGGCCCCAGGGTGCATTTGATGCTGAGTTCATCAGCCTCTAGTGCAGAGAGAAGTTTGCACAAAGTGCTCAACAAGACAAAGTCAGAAGTAACAGTGAAGTTTCTTGGAGTATTAATGGGCCCACTGAGGGCCATTACCAAGTAAGCTTCCCAAGGGACTTGTTAGAGAAGATAACTGGAAGCCATGACTACAGGCAGGCAAAGGCACTGGCATGCTAAGAAACCTCTCCTTTGCCTTACGAAGCAGACAGGTCAAGCCCTGATTGCAAGACCAGTGGTAGAGAGATCCTGTCTCTCATGTTGGCTCCTGGCATTTCCTGGGGCAATGGGTTGGAGGTCCGTATGATGTTAAATGAAAGACATGGGGACAGAAGATCCCCGGCTCTACATGTGGTGCAAGGACGCTGTGAGGTTCATGTCCCATATGAGACCTATGTTTCATTGCAGGATGTGAGAAGGGATGTGAGAAGGGCCCAGTGTGAACAAGCAGTCAATCCCTGTGAAACTCTGAACTTCAGATCTCTCAGTTCCAGTGCCCTCGTTTGCACATTCTCCCAGAGTTTGAAGTCCTTTATGTTCTGCGGTGCACAATCAGGCACTTGTTCTTGTTATACGTTATGCACTTGGTGCTTAGTACCAACTGGTACCCACTTCTCTGACTTGTCCACATCTCTCTGCAAGTCCTCTCCACCCTCAGTGGAGGCAACAGCACCTCCTCATCTGGTCTCATCAGCAAACTTGCTCAGAACGTCTTCTAGTCCTGCATTCAAGTCATCTGCATAAACATGAAAGGAAAGTGGCCCCAAAATGGAACCCTGGGGACCCCGACAGTGACCATCTACCAGCCTGATGGAAAAAACTGACTATAATCCTTTGGGACTGACCTACTGGCCAACTGCTCACCCACCACATTGTGTTTCTGTCTAGCCATATGCAGAACATTCTGTCCAGAAGGTTGTTGTGAGAAACAGTATCAAAATCTCCACTGAAATCCTCAAGGATTACATCAACTGGCTTCCCTTGGTCAACTAAACGGATAACTGTGTCACAGAATGAGCTTAAATTAAACAGGACCTTCGCCTCACAAACTTGTGTTGGCTGCAACCAATGACAGAATTGTCCTTCAGCTGTTTTTCCATAACTCCCACCATCATTTTCTCCATAATTTTACCAGGCTCTGGACTGACAGGTCCATAATTGCCCATGTCATCTTTCTTGCTCTTCCTTACAATGAGACAACATTTGCCAGCTTCCTGTCAGCTGGCATGACCCTAGACATCTTTAGATGTAATTGAAATGACAGCCCAGAGCATACTAAGGCGTCATCATTGAAAGAAAGTAGATGTGCCATAGCTTTGCAATGTCTTGAACTCCAGAGTATGCCACAAATGGAGCAGAGGGGAAGATTTGCCTCTTCTGTAGTGAACTCATTCATTTGGTAAGCAGAATAACACTACCTGATACATGAGGACTGTGTCTCTGCTCTGCTCTGCTCAGCTCACAGGGCAGAGGTTCAGGGTGTTGCTCTCATGTCAGTGCAGGTAAACTCACTTTAACCTTTTTTCTTCTGTAAATGCTTCCTCTGTTTGTATGCTCAGATACACTTCCACATTCCCTCAAGTACACTTCCATATATCATTAACAATTAAACTTTCTTATACCATCAAAACTGTTTGTCAAACAGTACAGTTCTACAGTTCACATAAACTCCCTTAATACAGTCTGTATTCTTCAGTTATAAACACTGTGCCACAGAACCAGCACTGATTGAACCACCTCCCTCACACACTTCCTCGCAAGCAGTACATAGTATTACATAAATGGGTTGACATTCATTGGTCGGGTGGAATGTACACCTCTCCTCAGGACAATCTTACTAATCTACAGAGTACAAACTCCCGTCTTCTTACATACAAGCAGAAAGTACATATGAGTGGACAGACAACACAGTCTTTCACTTTGTCCGTGTCTGGCCATTTCCCTCACAGGAGGAAGGAAACATGGATCGGGACTCGGCACTCACCCTGCAGCTGTTCTGTGTCTCACTCACACCACACTCACTCTGACATTTAGATCAAAAACCATGGTTTATTCATACTACACAATGCTGACAACGTTTTCTAGTTGGAATCTTAATAACACTCATACTCTGGTCGACCAGTTGCAAACGTTAATGTTTTTCCCAGAGTCGGCTTGACACACGGTACCAAACACTTAAAGCAGATGATAATATTGAACATACAACCTATAACCCCCGTGATTACAACTTGGAGAACCCAGGCTACCATTTGACAGGCTATCCACTATATCCCATACCCGTAGGAGAGACCAACCTAGGTCCCTCCTATTGTCACCCACCTGGGAGAGAGTATTTGTTCTTGTTTCCATTCATATGACATACAGTTCCCTTTCATAGGAACTCACCCAAGGAGTCTTCCTACCCAGCTGGCAACCAAAGCCATGAGCTCACCTCCCTGGGAGCAGCACGTATGGCTGTAAACTGTGTAGGATGTCTCCTCAAGACATATGGGCTCCACTTACCATACACATACCTGGTCCACCTATGGGTGGTCCTTGTCTGTCCCTGCAGTGATCAGGTGAGGAAGGGAGTCCTTCAGAGAAATCTCAGGGTGCGCCAAAAGTGTCTCCCTCTCAGCTGGTCCTGCAGCGAACAGAGCTGGTCCCACCTGGGCCGCCAAATTGACTACAGGAATTGAACTCTATAACCTCTATTACTGATACAGTCTCCCATGACATACTTATACCAAAGCTGAGGAAGTATGGGATAGGTGATTGGACAGTGAAGTGGGTCGAGAACTGGCTGACTGGCAGAGTGCAGAGGGTTGTCATTGGCGGTGCAGTGTCTGGGTGCAGGGCTGTAACTAGCGGCGTCCCCCAGGGGTCTGTGCTGGGTCCGGTCTTGTTCAACATCTTCATCAACGACCTTGATGAGGGGATAGTGACCACCCTCAGCAAGTTTGCTGATGACACGAAGTTGGGAGGATTGGCTGACACGCCTGAAGGCTGTGCTGCCATTCAGCGAGACCTGGACAGGCTGGAGAGCTGGGCAGTAAGACACCGGATGAGGTTTAACAAAAGCAAGTGTAGAGTCTTGCACCTGGGTAGAAATAATTGCATGCACCAGTACAGGCTGGGGGAAGAGCTGCTGGAGAGGAGCTCTGCTGAGAGGGATCTGGGCGTCCTGGTGGACGACAGATTGACCATGAGCCAGCAGTGTGCCCTTGTAGCCAAAAAAGCCAATGGCATCCTGGGGTGCATTAAAAAGAGCGTGTCCAGCAGGTCGAAGGAGGTGATCCTCCCCCTCTACTCTGCCCTGGTGAGGCCTCATCTGGAATATTGTGTCCAGTTCTGGGCTCCCCAGTACAAAAAAGTCAGGGATCTCTTGGAAAGAGTCCAGTGGAGGACCACAAAGATGGTGAAGGGCCTGGAGCATCTCCCCTATGAGGAGAGACTTAGGGAACTGGGTCTGTTTAGCCTTGAGAAAAGAAGGCTGAGAGGGGACCTGATCCAGGTCTATAAATATTTGAGGTGTGGGGGGCAAAGAGGTGAGGCCAGACTCTTTTCAGCAGTGTGTGGAGGAGGGACAATGGGAAAGAGACAGAAACTGCACCATAGGAAATTCTGCACTAATGTGTGCAATAACTTCTTTATGGTGAGAGTGACAGAGCACTGGAACAGGCTGCCTAGGGTGGTTGTGGAATCTCCTTCTCTGGAGATATTCAAGACCTGCCTGGATGCTGAGCTGTGTAAAGTGGTGTAGGGAACCTGCTTTGGCAGGGGGACTGGACTCAGTGGTCTCTGGAGGTCCCTTCCAACCCCTACAATTCTGTGATTCTGTGAATATCATGGAGTTGTTTGGATGGGGAAAGACTACCCCTTTGAATGACCTTTTGTCAGGGCATGTCCTGGGATTCCTAGGATCCTCACAATGCAGCACTGCTTCTGTCACTGAAAAATGGGGCCCTGTGTGGGACGGAGGGAGGGTCCATGAGTCCCTGGCCCACCTGACTGAGTATTTCCATGGTCTTAGCAAAGACATACTTACAACTTGAGAATGACAGTTAGCTGTGTTCATGGTGGCATGGCCACTTTTAATGGCCTTGAACTGTCTGAACATAACTGAAGAGGCTCAGGCTGATGCAAATCAGCTATTGAATGATAGTGTTGAAAAACTGGAAAGACAGGTGGCAGTTTTGATGGGGAAAAAACCTAATTCAATCATTCTCCTATGGAAGATCAGGAACATCTCTCTGGAAGACCATGGGGGCCCTGTACAAGGGAATCTGTATAAAATGGACTCTGTAAATGAAGGCACTAAAAGGTCAGATTTTGAGGTTCCATTTGGACTAGATCTATTTGAGATCTGACTGATTGTAACCCAAAAATGAAAAAAAAAAAAAAAAAAAATGCAGGATAGGCTGGTGGGAGTGCCCTGACCAGTGTCCAACCCCCCAAACCCTGCTGCCCATAATACAGCAGCTGAACTGATGGATATAGTACAGTGGTTTAGACAGAAACCAAGAGAGCATGCCAGCATAGCTGCTCTGGTTATGGGACATGGAGGCAGAAAGCGCTGTGGTGAATGGACTGGAAATTTCAAAACTGACATCCATTACTACTCACCCTGCCCTCAGGCAAAGACTGTATGCTCTGTCCAACATAATGAGGATAGCCATTTGATCAGTGAATGATTTATGGCTGTGTGTCATATAACATGGCCAAATAAGAATGACATACCATTAAATATCAGCCTGTGGTCCTCTATGGAGGACTAACAAAATTATATTAGAGAATTAGGCATGAAAGAGGCAATCTATGAAGATGATTTTGAGAGCCCCGTCAATAAATTTTTCATCAGGAACGAGGGATCTCATCCTACAGCCATCACCTTTACATCAGTATGGGTCTATGTTATCCATACTGAACCCCCCAGTGGCCCTCAGGTGCTGTAATACAACAGGCTGCCCAATTGATGGGGAGACAAGAGTGCCTACGGCCAGATGCAGGCTCTGAATGGTGGTGGAAAGGTCTGAGAAAGGCAGAGAACCATCTGCTGCCATGACTTAGGCGTCCAGCCCCTAAGGTAATCCAGTCTGGACCCATTAGGGTCTTGAGACAACAAATGTTTAAAGACCAGATTAGAGCAGGAGTTCAGTTTAAAAAGATCAATGGACAGCATAATCAGGAAAAAATATCTGTTAAACAGGCCCAAGCACTGAGTATTTATAGTCCAACCTTTTCAGCCAAACTAGATGTGAATGTAACTCAAGAAGGGTCTGGATGGGGGCTCTGGCAGAGCCAGAGTTCTTTGTGAACCCCTATGAGGTTTTGGCCACAGGTTTGGCATGGAGCAGAATAAAGATACATCACAGTTGAAAAGCATTTATTGGCTACCTATTCTACACTACAGGTGGTAGAACCAGTAGCTCAGATTTCAGAGGTTATCGTTAAACAACAAGGCCAGTCCAGGGGTGGGTAAAAGATCTAACACACATCTCTATGATGGGGGTGGCCCAATCACAAGCAGTGGTGCGCTCAGTTGTTCTGCTTGCCTGCTCCTCAAGGAGTTAAGAGAAATCTATGCCTGTTGCGTGTTCGAGTGCATGCGCAATGCCATGTGGAGGGCTTATCACAATAAAGATTGGCGGATTTGCTGCGTAGACCGGTCAGAACTCAGATCTGCGTTGTGCTTCCTGTGGCACCAAACGCCCAACAGTGGCAGTTCCGTGTATTGGCCAGCAGGTGGCAGCAGAGACCACGGAAAGAACGTCTGCGGGACAGACCCTGGGGATCCGTTCTCTTTTGATTATAGGGGAAGAACACAAAGATGGAAGAGGAGGGAAGGGGGAAAAAAAAAAGAAAAAAAGAAAAAACCAAACCACAGCAAACAAATAAAAACTTCTCCAAACGTAGCAAACTTGAATGTCTGTCAATAAATAAATGAGTAATTGAATTGATGTCCGTTTCAGACAGTCCCCTGTAGAATCAGGGTAAGGGTTAGGATTAGAGTTACATTGCAGGTTAATGCTGTTATCTTTACAGCTCCTGTGAGGGTTGGGGTCTGGGTCAGGTGTTTAAAAAATGAAATGAAAAAAGAATTAAAAAAATATATTGAAAGCTTCAGATTTCCTTAATCTTTGTGGGAATCATATAATGTGCAACTCAGATCTACCTCTTCGTACCTCTTTTGTGGTGTAGGGAACCTGCTTTGGTAGGGGGACTGGACTCAGTGGTCTCTGGAGGTCCCTTCCAACCCCTACAATTCTGTGATTCTGTGAATATCATGGAGTTGTTTGGATGGGGAAAGACTAGCCCTTTGAATGACCTTTTGTCAGGGCATGTCCTGGGATTCCTAGGATCCTCAAAATGCAGCACTGCTTCTGTCACTGAAAAATGGGGCCCTGTGTGGGACGGAGGGAGGGTCCATGAGTCCCTGGCCCACCTGACTGAGTATTTCCATGGTCTTAGCAAAGACATACTTACAACTTGAGAATGACAGTTAGCTGTGTTCATGGTGGCATGGCCACTTTTAATGGCCTTGAACTGTCTGAACATAACTGAAGAGGCTCAGGCTGATGCAAATCAGCTATTGAATGATAGTGTTGAAAAATTGGAAAGACAGGTGGCAGTTTTGATGGGAAAAAACCTAATTCAATCATTCTCCTATGGAAGATCAGGAACATCTCTCTGGAAGACCATGGGGGCCCTGTACAAGGGAATCTGTATAAAATGGACTCTGTAAATGAAGGCACTAAAAGGTCAGATTTTGAGGTTCCATTTGGACTAGATCTATTTGAGATCTGACTGATTGTAACCCAAAAATGAAAAAAAAAAAAAAAAAAAAAAAAAAATGCAGGATAGGCTGGTGGGAGTGCCCTGACAAGTGTCCACCCCCCAAACCCTGCTGCCCATAATACAGCAGCTGAACTGATGGATATAGTACAGTGGTTTAGACAGAAACCAAGAGAGCATGCCAGCATAGCTGCTCTGGTTATGGGACATGGAGGCAGAAAGTGCTATGGTGAATGGACTGGAAATTTCAAAACTGACATCCATTACTACTAACCCTGCCCTCAGGCAAAGACTTTATGCTCTTGTCTGGAGGGCTTATCGCAATAAAGATTGGCGGATTTGCTGCGTAGACCGGTCAGAACTCAGATCTGCGTTGTGCTTCCTGCGGCACCAAACGCCCAACAGTGGCAGTTCCGCTTATTGGCCAGCAGGTGGCAGCAGAGACCACGGAAAGAACGTCTGCGGGACAGACCCTGGGGATCCGTTCTTTTGATTATAGGGGAAGAACACAAAGATGGAAGAGGAGGGAAGGGGGAAAAAAAAAAGAAAAAAAAAAAATCAAACCACAGCAAACAAATAAAAACTTCTCCAAACGTAGCAAACGTGAATGTCTGTCAATAAATTAATGAGTAATTAAATTGATATCCCTTTCCCGCCCCCCCCCCCCCCCCCCCCCCCCCAACTTCTGAGATGAAAAAAAAACACTTCTTTTAGAAGAAAACAGAGTAGTAACAACTTCTGTACCTACATTCACCACTCTGAGATCCTGTCTGGGTCTCCCAAGGCTTGTAAATAACCACTGGGTCGGTTCTGATGTGATATTCTGATGATAATTAACAGAGCAAATTGCTCTTTCAAACACTTAGTAATAGAAAGAGATCTCTGAAGTTGCTGTTCTGTAGAGCACCAAAGCAGTCGCTTGAGGCAGTTCAGGATTAGCCTGAGACGAACCAGCCAGCTGTGAACTGAGACCAATTGCACTTCTTCTATTTTACTTTCATTCTATGTGACCTCACTAAGCAAATATTGTCTAAGACCATGAGTATCACATAAATGTGCAGATCTCAAGCTGCTCACTTATCTAGTACCCTTGGCATGATGCTTTATTTTCCTCAGCTATTCATCTAGATTGTGTCTGTTGATAGTGCAACAACAGCCTGTTGGTCTCGATTACCTGTGAGAGGCTCTAACTTTGGCCAGGAAAAATCATTTGAGGATAAGTAATTATCTGGGACTCAGTAAGGCAGTCTTCCCATGCTTTCATAACAGCAGAGATACACACACACACAAACTCATGGAACCCCACTGCTTTGCACAATCCTGTGCACACTCACATGTGTCATGCACTGATTTCCCAGCCAGTCCTCATGGGGTCTATTACTTAGGACAGGAGTGTAGGGGAGCAGCCAGAAGCTGTTTGCATTCCCTGCTGTCTGCTGGGCAGCTTTGCTGGAGATGCTTGGGTTGCTTTGCTTTTCCTTGGGAGGTGGGAAGGAGCTTTGGGTTGGAGGCACATCCCGTGCCAGAGCATCTCGATGGCACGTGTGTGGCACTGATCTGCAGCAGATGAAGGGGAGGAGGTCCCAGCACAGCTCTGCACCATGCTCTGCCACACTGGGCAGCTTGTTCCTGGCTCAGCAGCGCCATCAGACAAGGAGCAGGGAAGGAAATCAAGGATGGGGGGTACCATCAAACGCAGTTAGTGCATGCCTGTGCAAGACAAACAGACCCAGAGCTTGCGGGTTATTCCTGCTTTTGTAGCATTTCTGTGCTGTAGCTGAGCAAAAGGTTCTGCTGCTTGAATCTTCTTCTGCAAGAGCCACCTACCGGTAAATGTCTGCAGGGATGGAGGATGTGACAGAAGCATTTGTCTCCATGACAGCGTAGTTACACTTGGTCTAGAGAGTGAGAGAGGCAGGCAGCACTGCCTGATGTTGGTCAGGGCGAGTTCCTCCTGCCGCAGCACGATGATGGCAGGGCTGGAGATGATCTGCAGGGACAGCTCACAGGTGAGAGCCAGGAATGGACACGGCGGGAGGACAGAGGTGTTAGGGAGCAGCCACGGCATCAAAGAGCATCAAAAGGCCCTGAAAAGCATCACAGCCACAGCCAGGAAGCTTGGGGTTTTCATGAGCAGCATCCAGGATGCTAGAGACTATTTGCTGCCATACACAACGGCAGCAGAGCTCTTGCTGCAGGCATCCCAAAGTCAGGCAAAATGGGAACACACCCAGAGCTCGGCCGCACAAACCCCACAGCCAGAGTGTTGTAAGCTGAGCTGCCTTGCAGTTTCTTGCACTCATCCCAATCTCTGCGAATGAAAACTCGGAATTCAGTCAAGGCGTTGATTGAGCACGAGCGTGCCTTTATTCAATAGGAGAAAGGAGGGGGTGTGAGGTCTGGAGGAAAGATGGGACTCATCCTCTCTTGTAATCATGAGAGCTGCTCAGAGACCGTGCTGTTGCCCGGAGCCTGGGACTCGTGTCCTGATTCTGTGCCCCCCTGCGAGATGCTCAGCTTCTCCTCGGTGATGCTGACCTGAGCCTGCATGGTGGTGCTGCTGTCGGGGTACTCGGGCTGTGCTTGGGCTGGGCTGCACTGCAGAGACATTGAGTCCAGGCTGGTGCCTGAGGTGTCTGGTGGGCTCAGGTCAGCAGCTTCAGTAGGGATGGGATGAATGAAGGCTTCAACGATGATGACCTTCTTCTCTTGATAGCTGATGTTATACGGAAGGCTTTCATCTGAACTGCAGCATTCTGTGCTTAGTAACAACTCTTCATTGATGGAAGATGCGTCATCGTAACATGCCCTGCGTCTTGGGGATATACAAGGGCTCGGGTCACCTAGGAAGGAGCAGATGTACAGCAGTTAGTGTCGAACGTTCACAAGATGAACCATGGAGATTCTTGACATTTGGCTATGTAGTGGTGGTGGGCAGAAGCAAATAGGCTTCTAGCAACAGTGTCACTGTCTTGAAAGTGATCCACGTGCAGGTCCAGCTCTTGTGTTGACAAGAGACTCATTTGGGAAAGACAGGGATCAAGACGGGCTTGAACGCCAGAAGGAGGTACAAGCCCACTGAAAGCATGAATTCTACCTGTGTTGCTGACAAGCAGTGTTTTGTAAGCTGGACTTGCACCCTTACCTGCCAGGACCAAGACTTCTGCTTCAGAGGGCTCCCTGGCACTGCTCTGCAGTTGGCGTTTGGCCACAGGGGATGGTTTGCCCAGGCAGAAGCAGGAACACCAACTGCCAGCTGCTGACTCTGCCCTCTTACTGGGAGAACTCATTCTGCAGAGAAAACAGAGCATGCTGTCAGACGTGGTGCAGGGTGATGGAAGAGCTGCACCGAGCCCTGGCCAAAAGTTGCCTGTTCTGGGCACTGCCTGCTTTCTGCTGAAACACAGCTTAGAAACGCCCTCTGTTTCAAACAGCAGAGGATGCTTCCATTCCTACAGCTCAGCCCTCAAGTCCTGAAGGCTAAATACCTCTCAACGATGTCAAGCAAGGACACGGATCCGGAGAATGTCGGAGGCTCAGGCTGCTTTGCTCTCCCGGGGCTGGCCTTCACCAGGGAACAAAGGCCGTTGATGAGCTTGCCCCATTTCTTTGGCTCTGCGCAACAAAACAAAGAAACCAGTTCATTTCAGGCCTGGCTCGGTTGGACGAAGCTGAGCGCAATGCATTCGACAGAGCATGTAACAACGGGAAGAACATTCCCAACAAGGACACGCAAGAATGGATTTTCCCCATCCCTGGAGGTGCCCAAGGAGATTACTGTAGTTCTCTTTCTAAGCTTGCTGAACTTGGGCATAAACAAACCCCCTGAAAGTAACGTTCTGACTCTATTTGACTAACTCGCGTTGCCAAATGTAAATTACGCACCTGGCTTTGGCAATGAATTGAGGAGGGAATCGGGAACTTTTCCGCTGATGAGTTCCATGCACTCACCAGGGAAAAGCCCAACCTGTAATTAGAACAAAAAGACAGGTGAGCATTAGCCCGAGCCCAGAGCCAAAGGGAAGGTCCACTGACAGTGACACAGGGCAACTGTTTGCATCCAGCAGCCATCCGTTGCAGGCAGAGCAGCTCCAAGCTGAGATTCCCAACTCTACTGAAGTTGTGCTCTCTAGTCAAAAACGTGTGCCTACCTCAAAGCCACGCTTGCCTCTCCACCAGGGGCTCAGCCTGTTGATATGTCCTCATATCAACAATGCTCACCAGATCTCTGACCTGAAAGAGATTGAAACATCAATCCCAGATTCAGCAAATCTGGTAGGAAAACAAAGCAGAAAGGACTGCCCTCTTCTATGCACGACAACACGGAATGCCTGGAACTGCTTACCTCCAGAGAGAGCTCATCTGGCCCCTGGGTGACGTGGCTCTTAATAACATGGGCTGCCGCAAATGCTGGTACGTTTAAAGATTACATAGCACGCACCAGCTGCGGCTTCTGCATGTTATCAGCCTGCAAAACAGAGAACAGGCCGTGGTCAGGAGCTGAGGACAAACCAGGAGGATTTCAAGGTGAGGAGCACATCTGCAGAGAAAGCTGCAGCAAATGCGCTCCGTCCTTATCAGGAGCACTTCAGAAGGAGCTGCACGTCTCATAGCTCTGGAGCAGCACTTCTTCCCCACCCTTCACTACTCCAAGCAGCTCCAACAAACTTCTCAGAAGAAATCCAGGCCAGCACAGACCTGGCAGACCAGAACCAAGTGCAGCTTGTGTGACGGCAGTGCCCACTCCTTGCTTCCACCCTGCTCCAGCAGGTTAAGGAGTCTGAGCATCACTGGCCTTTGACAACTCAAGACTTTCAGCACCTCATGCCAACATTTCTCACTAAGATACACCTAAGGCATTGAATTCTCTTCTCACTACCTCCTCTCAGTCCTCCCCTAGGAACAGAAACCATTTAGATTCTACAGCAAACTACAGCATCTACCCTGCAAGAGCACATTGAACCACCTGCAACAATGAAACATGGTTTTGGAGAGTGGGTCTGAAAACACACCTTTAGACAGCTGTCTCCCTGTAGCCAAAAGGAAACCAAGTAGCAAAAGAAGAGTCCAGCCTGAAACATGCCCATGCTACTAGCCCAAGTTTCTCACAGTGAATGCAGAATCCATCCTGTTCTTGAGGTAACAAATGACCAGTGGGTCTCCTCTTGCTCCACCCCTTCTCCTTCAAAGCCAGAAAAAGAAAAACAGGTAGAAGAAAACCCAGACGTACCTTTCCACACAAAGAGCAGAAAGTAGAACAGCAGTTGTCTCCTTCCTGAGACATGGTGGGGAGCATCCCAGAGGAAGCCCAAGTTCTTTGCTTCTCTCCACAGGGACTTCAAGCATTCTTGGCAAGAGCTGCTTTGGTTCTTTCTTCAATTGCTTCCATCACCAGAATCTCCTTTGGAAAAGGAACCCGAATGAAAGAATCAGCAAATGAAAAAGAATGAGCAATAGCCACTTTACCAGCTTTCTCCTAACATGCAATTTAGACCCCCAATTCGGGCAAGGTCTTAAAATCAGCTGGTTACAAGAACTGTCCCAAAATATATCCAGCTTCTGTACAGCTGCTGTTATTTCTGACAGCGAGTGTAATCACAGAATCATAGAATGGCCCGGGTTGGAAGGGACCTCAAGGATCATGAAGATCAATCACCTCCCTGTCCCTGCTGGCCATCCCCTCTTCTGATGGAGCCCAGGGGACCATTTGCTCTCTGAGCTGCAAGAGCACGCTGATGGCTCACGTTCTGTTTTTCATCCACCAGGACCCCCAGGTCCTTCTCTGCGGGGCTTCTCTTAAGGACTGCTCCTCCCAGTCTATAGAAATGCCTGGGATTCCTCCAGCCCAAGTGCAAAACCTTGCACTTTGCTGTGTTCAACCTCATTAGATTCACGTAGGCCAACCTCTCGGTTGAGCTCCCTCTGAATGGCATCCCTTCCTTCCACTGCGTCAGCCGCACCACTCAGCAAACAGCAGAGGGTGCACTCCATTGCATCATTGGTGTCTCTGATAACCATGTAAAAAAGCACTGGTCCCAAGACAGACTCCTGGATGACACCACTTGTTATCGGCCTCCACCTGGACATCAAACCATGAATCACCACCCTCTGTCCTCTACAAAACCTCTTTGTCTTCTACTCCTGCTGCAGCTGCAATGGCTGCACCAGCATGACTCACGTGTTTGACAATCCTCCAGCTCTGGCCTAGCCATGCACAGCAGCAGTCCGTCTCCCTCCCAGCTCACTCACCAGTGTGCTGCTGTGCCCCAAATTCAGTGCAGCAGCATTGAGAGCAGGCAGCACCCATCACCCTCCTCTAACTCTCTCTGCCAGCTGCGATGAGGACTGACATAGCACGCCCACCCCAGCCCAGCTTTTCTGCTGAGACACCTCCCAGCAACCACCCAGCACCAATCCCAGTTGCTGCAAGCTGTCTGAGAGCCTGCTGGAGTGCACTGACAATAACTTTGTGGGTCAAGTATTAAGCACACCAAGCAGAAGGGAAGCATTACTGGACATGGTGCACAGCAGGGGTTAAGACTGGAGGTGGTCAGGGCTGTAGTGACCATGCCCTCCTAGAGTTCCTCATCTCAAGGAATGCAGGCCTGGCAAAAAGCAAAGTCAGGATCCTGAGCTTCAGGAGAGTCAGCTGCAGGCTGTTCAAAGAATTCTTGCATGAGAGACACTGGAAAACTGTTTTTAGGGGTAAAGGAATGGAAAAGGGATGGTAACTTTCTCAGAAAACCTTACTCAGAGCTGGAGCTCTGAGCTCCATCCCGACCACACGAAACACAGTAGAGGAGGCAGGAAAGCAGCATGGCTGAACCTGCTGGTTACAGGGAGCAACAAGAAGGAAATGGAGAAACAGCGGAAACGGAGACATGCAGCCTGGTCGCTTTGGTGGCCTTCTACAGTGGAGTGACAGCATCAGTAGGGAAAGGAAAAGCAACTGACATCACTCAGCCAGACTTTTGCAAGGCCTTCGATGTTGAGCAAGTTTCCTGTTAGAACTCAGTGTGAACAAATCTACCACTGAGCAACACCCTGAGCCCCCACTCACCTCAGCAGAGGTCAGCCTGCACCCCAGCCTTCCGCCTATTCTGCTCCATTGATGGAAGCACACCGGGCATCATTGCTACTCACCCGACCAATGATGATAGGGGCAGAAAAGGGAATTCCTCTTTACCTTTCAGATGAAAAATTGATGACTGTGTGGAATCTTCCCAGTACAGCTGTGGGGCCTTCCTTTACTTGTATCCTGCTGCTCCGTGTCACAGTGGGAGAGCTGCTCTGGCCTCTCCTCTCAGCCTGTGCCTCCTGCAGTGTGAGCAGCTTTGTGGATAGAGGAGACACCCACACAGACTTGGGCCTGGATAGAGAACTGTGCCCTACAACATAGGTACATTTACATCACGCTCTTTTCCTTGTGTGTGAGCAATCCTTGCTCTTTTCAGATGGTACTATGAGCGTGTGACACCCCAAACACATATTTAGCATCTGTCCATATCATTAAGGCTCTCGTCAAGGCAGTTATTTCAGCCTTCTGAGGGGTAGTCCCCATGGCTGATGGTTGTGCTTCCATTCCCTGCTCAGTAGCAGTTACTGCATGTCCTGCCTTAAAGCCTCCTTGTCTCACAAAACTGCAGCTGCTGGTAAATCAGGCGTCTTCTGCATCTTCTAAGGGTTCGTCCTTCAGCTCCAACCGACTGGATGTAATGTGCAGCATCAGTTGTTTCAAAGCAGTGATGTCATCCTGGTTCTCCACCAGGGGAGTTCCGCTAAGGAAAGATACTGGGTTGGCAATAGTAGTTACAATTATTTCTATATCACCCTGCTCTACCAGGATGGCCTGGTATTTCGGGAATCTTTGGGGTGAACAGATGCCATTCAGAGGGACCTTGACAGGCTGGAAAGCTGGGCTCGGGTGAACCTAATGAGGTTCAACACAGCAAAGTGCAAGGTTTTGCACTTGGGCCGGAAGAACCCCAGGCACCTGTACAGGCTGGGAGGAGTTGTCCTTGAGAGCAGCTCGGCTGAAAAAGACCTAGGGGTCCTGATAGATGAGAAACTTAACATGAGCCAGCAGTGCGCTCTGGCAGCCCGGAAAGCAAATGGGATCCTGGGCTCCATCAGGAGAGGGGTGGTCAGCAGGGATAGGGAGGTGATCGTCCCTCTCTACTCTGCTCTTGTGAGGCCCCATCTGGAGTACTGTGTCCAGGTGCGGAGCCCTCAGTACAAAAAAGATATGGAGATTTTGGAAAGGGTCCAGAGGAGGGACAGGAAGATGATCAGGGGGCTGGAGCACCTCCCCTATGAGGACAGGCTGAGGGAGTTGGGTTTGTTCAGCCTGGAGAAGAGAAGGTTGCGGGGTGACCTCATTGCAGCCTTTCAGTACATGAAGGGAACTTACTCCCAGGAGGGGAGTAAACTCTTCGAAAGGGCTGATAATAGCAGGACTAGGGGAAATGGTTTTAAGTTGAAGGAGGGAAGATTTAGGTTGGATGTTAGGGGAAAGTTCTTTACTAGAAGGGTGGTTAGGTCCTGGAACAGGCTGCCCAGTGAGGTTGTGGATGCCCCGTCCTTGGAGGTGTTCAAGACCAGGTTGGACGGGGCCCTGGGCAACCTGATCTAGTAAAGGCGTATGTTTGGTGGCCCTGCTAGGCAGGGGGGTTGGAACTACATGATCCTTGAGGTCCCTTCCAACCCGGGTAATTCTGTGATTCTGTGATTCTGTGGGGTGAAAGCCAATGTCCCCCTTTTGCCTCCAATACAGTAAACACTGCATGAGATATTAAAACTGGTATCCTTTGGCCCAGTGTAGATTGATGGGCTTCTTGAATATTGAGCACCAGTGCACCCTGGATATCCCTTACTCACTTCAAGCTGTTTCAAGTTTACCATCAGTCCGTAGCTGTGTATCCATGGTCGGCACCCTCCTGTCATTCCTGGCAACGTATGGAGTTCCTTGGCAGTTTGCAGCTCAGGGGTTGAGCAGATGGCTTCTTTCTTGGCAGTCCTTAAGGTTCAAAGTCCAGCTGTCATCTCCTATCCCAAATACGTCACTTGCTGCTGAGTTAGTTGTGCTTTCTGTAAACCAAGAAACTCAGCAAACTCTCAGTCTATTGTACACAGTCCTTTTGTTGCTGTGGCACCCACGTGCTCCAGTAAAGTTCCACCCTAGGATGGAGGATCCCAGGTCTCAGGCTCACGAGTTGACCAGTTCTCAACAATCATTTAGCTGTTCTCACAACCCTGGGTAACACTGTCCAGGTTCACTGAGTCTCTTCTCCCTCTATTAGGGAGAACAGATACACGCAAGTACTCGTATGCTATCATGAGGAATTCAGTAGGTTACATTTAATTTAGAAGCATGATGCAATCAAAAGCTCGCTTAAATAAAAGCATACCCTTTTCTTTCACTCAAAATAATAGCCCAGAAAAAAATAAAAACAAAACAAAACTCTCATCATAATTGTTAAAGAAATTATCTACAAAATCTCGATGGAGAGTGGAGACACATGCTAGTTTTAGGAACACAGCACTTATCTCATTATCTGAATGCATCTCAAGGCATGCTCCTTGTGAAACTGTGAGAACTTCTATCATTAACAGACGTGTACCATGCCCTGATATATGGTTAAACCGCTTGCAGTGCACTGTCAGATGTACAGGATGGCAGCTGTATGTGCTGTGACCAAATAAACCCCACACTGAAACCTTTCAGAATTTTAGGACCTACAAGTACTGCATTCATATTAAAAGTAAAAAATTCCTAAGCTACACATGTTCTAGGTTTCCATTTGTTAGATACAACATACCTTTGGAAGTAGGCGCCTAAAAAGATATGCCTTCTACTTGCTTCTCTGTCTGGCTCTTCGAAAAGAAGGCCTTTGGAGCAGGAAATGCAAAGGGCAGCTCATTTCTTAACACTGACTCTGCATCAACATTCTCTGTGTTTGCACGCTTCTTAGATGCCACTTTTCTTGTCACTGGAGTTGACAGTGTGAATTCCATATCACCCAGTTGAGTATCATGCCTCGAATGGTGCCAGAGACGGAACAAAAGGTTTTCTGATCACAGCCGGAGAAGTTACTGTCAAAGAAATTCTAACAGCTGAGAAGGTCAGACACAATGCTTATAAAAATATCATACATTATTTGGCTATTGAACAAAACAGTTGAAAACTCTGATTCTCTCCTAGAATAAGTTCGTTTCTTATAGACTGTCAAACACCATTTTTTTATTTGTTCATCTCAATTCTCCATTGAGGATTAACCCTCACCAGCTTATCTAAACATAAATATGAATTATCACTTGGTTTAGTTAAAAATTTGAATAATATCACAGTGGATTTTGTTGTCCAACACAGTAAGATTGAATTTCTTTCGGTACCTTTCAACCTCTGCCTACCTCCAGCCTAACTCCAGAATCTTATTAACTGTGCCTTATCGCTTCCCATTGTGTTTTAAAATCCTCACTGACTCCTTTACTTGTTCCCTTGCTTGCTGTTTCTGTGCAAACCAAACACTGGAGTTAGGGATCACGTCAAACCAACCATGGCCTACAGGTAGAAGGCAACAAAATTTATGCTTAACATACTTCTTTGCTCTATCTTTATCTTCCTTTGGTCAAGGTCCACTAGATACTTAAATATGGAGTAAGCACTAGATACAATGAGAAGCAGATTTCTAGATTAAGAGCTGTATTTTTTCTGTAAGAAACTAGCTGTACATCTTCACACACCTGCTTTGTTTTCTGAGTATTTAGATCGAGTGGAGATTCTTCAAACACTGAAGCTACATCAGAAAATTCCATGGATCCAAACGCATCTGGCACATGGCTGCAGTCTGGCACATCTTCATATGCCAGAGCCTTTTCAGACAGAAATGTTCCACCGAGATTCTTTTGCAGAATTAGAAGGAAGATTTCATCAGAAGATTTCACCACTAAAGTCTAAATAAGATTGGTTTGCAAGTTCCAAACTATGGCTAACAGCTAATGGAAGTCCACAGGCCAGCAGCAACAACTTTTATATTATGTTCTTAATATTCTAATTGTTGATATGACGTTCATATAAAGAGCAGAAGGGAAATTACTCTTAGAGCTCAAGTCATCTTTCACAGCCTGCGTCAACAAGAGCAGCACCTCATAGCCTTTGGTTTCAAGACCTGGACCACAAGCTAGCTAATGATTTTACACAGAATTCCAGAGTTCAAGTCACTGTTTACATTAGGGCTGAAATTGTACTGAAAGCCTTCAAGTTCATCACACTTAAATATCACTGGCACCACACATAACTCCACGTTACATATGTGATCACACGCAACCTGGCAACTTCAGACAATTCCCAAAGCACTCCACTTGCACTTGGCTACTAAAGTACAGAAAAAGGAATTAACATCAGAAATAGCTGCAGTCAAAACCATCTAAGAATCCAAGTCTCCAGGAAACAAGGAAAGCAAATCCTCTCCAGGACTGTGTTCTAAAAGGAAACAGATCAGAAAGGTGAGTTCTTCCCCCCTTTGACCACCCACTCATGTAACGTCCATGTCATTTCTAAGTATGCTGCCCAGACCAAGACTGAGGATGCTTCAGAAGAAGACCTTCCCTGCTAAGCCAAACAGAACAAGTAAGGTACCAAAATATGTAGAGCCAAACGAGGAAAGGTGCTCTAAGAAGGTAAGCATCACAAGAGACCAACAGGAATACTTACACAATCCAAACAATGCACAGTTTCTGTTCCACAAGCTGCCAAGAGGAATGTGTGCAGTACTCACAGCGCACCATGTACACTGCTTACTGCAGTCATACTGCTTCGTAGGACCAGCCCAACTTACTAAAACACTTTAATGAGCAATCCGAACTGTCTGGATCAGCACGGTTCACTTGGAAGGGACCTTCACAGATAAACCTGAAGAGGTGAGGCGACTGCACTATCTAAACCTTAAAGCATATAGGACCTTAAAGCATAAGCTTAAAGCACAGAAGCATGACCAGCAGGTCGAGGGAGGTGGTGCTGCCCCTCCACACTCCTCTCATTGAAACCCCATCTGGAGCACTGCACGCAGTTCTGGTGCCCTCAACACAAGAAGGACTTGGAGATGTTCAGGCAGGTCCAGAGGAGGGCCATGAAGGTGATCAGAGAGGGCTGAAAGCACCTCTACTATGTGCACAGGCTGAGAGAGATGGGGCTCTTCAGCCTGGAGAAGACTCCAAGGAGACCTTAGAGTGGCCTTCCAGTATCTGAAGAGGGCCTACAGGGAAGGCTGGGGAGGGACTTTTCATAAGGGCAGGTAGCAACAGAATGAGGGGAAATGGCTTTACATGGGAAGAAGGTAGATTAGGATTGGATATTAGGAAGAAATGCTTTACTGTGGGTGTGGTGAGACACTGGAGCAGGTTGCCCAGCAAGGCTCCAATATGATTGCTTTGCAAGTTCCAAACTATGGCTAACAGCTAATGGAAGTCCTCAGTCCAGCAGCACAAAATTTTATATTATCTTCTTAATATTCTAATTGTGGATTTGACGTTCATATAAAGAGCAGAAGGGAAATTACTCTTAGAGCTCAAGTCATCTTTCACAGCCTGCGTCAACAAGAGCAGCACCTCACAGCCTTTGGTTTGAAGACCCGGACCACAAGCTAGCTAATGATTTTACACAGAATTCCAGAGTTCAAGTCATTGTTTATGTTAGGGCTGCAATTCTACTGAAAGCCTTCCAGTTCATCACACTTCATTATCAATGGCACCACAGATACCTCACAAAGAAGCATTATGACACCACAAAGGGGCATTATGACGTCAGAAAGGGCATTATGACATCACAAAGGGCATTATGAATCACAAAGGAGCATTATGACATCACAAAGGAGCATTATGATGTCTCAAAGGGCATTATGACGTCACAAAGGGCGTTATGACACCACAAAGAAGCATTATGACATCACAAAGGGGAATTATGACGTCAAAAAGGGTCATTATGACGTCTGAAAGGGGCATTATGATGTCACAAAGGGGTGTTATGACATCACAAAGGGGTATTGTGACATCACAAAAGAGCATTAAGACATCACAAAGGGGAATTAAGACGTCACAAAGGGCATTATGACATCACAAAGAGGCATTATCACGTCACAAAGAGGCATTATGAAAACAAAGGAGCCTTATGACGTCTCAAATGGCATTATGACATCACAAAGGGCATTATGACGTCACAAAGGGGCATTAAGACATCACAACGGGTCATTATGACGTCAGAAAGGGGCATTATGACATCAGAAAGGTGCATTATGATGTCACAAAGGGTGTTATGATGTCACAAAGGGGCATTATGATGTCACAAAGGGGCGCTGGGAAAAGATCTCTGTGTGGAGATTGCTTCTACTAGAGGTAGTTCTATAAGACTGTTATATAGAGCTGTGCAGGGGCTGTAAGTCTGTCTGCAGAGGGTGATGATCAGTTCCAAGTGTCTGCAGTCAATGCTCATGGACAGAGCCCATCCAACCTGGCCTTGAATGCCTGCAGGCCTTGAATGGGGCATCCACAGCCTCCTTGGGCAACCTGTTCCAGTGTGTCACCACCCTCTGAGCAAAAAACATCTACCTAAGATCCAACCTATACCTCCCCAGTCTCAGTTTTAAACCATTCCCCCTTGTCCTATCATTATCCACCCTCATAAACAGCCATTCCCCCTCCTGTTTATACGCTCCCTTCAAGTACTCAAAGGCCACAATGAGGTCTCCCCACAGCCTTCCATTCTCCAGGCTAAACAAGCCCAGATCCCTCCACCTTTCCTCATAGGAGAGCTGCTCCAGCCCTCTGATCATCACAGTGGCCCTCCTCTGGACCCCCCCCCAACAGCTCCACATCCTTCCCAGGCCTGGACACAGTGCTGCAAATATGGCCTCACAAGAGCTGAGCAGGAGTGGACAATCACCTCCCTCTCCTGCTGGCCACCCCTTTTTCAGTGCAGCCCAGAACACACATGGATCTATCTTTTCCATACGGATATTCCCATCTGTGTACATATATATACCACACCTACACCCCCACAATCTGCTACAACTCCATAGAATTTTCAAGGTTGGAAAAGACCTGGATGATCTTATGATCTTATGATCTCAGATCTTATGATCTGGATGATCTTATGATCATCCAGTCCAACCATCACCAATACTTCCCAGTTAAATCACATCCCTCAACACAACACCCAAACTTTTTGTGAACTTCCCAGGGTTGGTGACTCTACATGAGAGAAAAGGGCACTCAGATAAGGGATTCTGCATTTGCTATTAGCAGAGGTGGGATGAGACCGAGCACTGCCCCAGCTCCTGGGATAATGCAGAAGGGCTGAGACCTTCCAGCTGCTTCCACCCAGGGTCACACAGCAAAGCCGACCCTGCAGGAGTCTGCATCATTCTTTGCATGGCATTGCTAAGAGGAAGATCCCCCCCCTACCCTTGGCTCTACACTCCAGCTGCTGTCTGCCATCTGTAAAGCCACCACAGCTCTCCTACTGGAGTTCCCATCTGCACAGTGACAGCTTGGTTTCTTCTTACTGTCAAAGCAGCCACAGCCTCAGTGCTTCTCAAATCTCCCCTTTTCAGCTGATTTCCTCTTTCTTGTGGCTGGGCAATTCCTCCCTCTCACAGTCATCCCTCTGCCCCACTCTGTGCCCACAGACCCAGAGAGGGCACACAGAGCCAGCCCTGTCCCAGCTGCTGCTGCTTCACATCTGACAGTCTCAGGAGCTGAGATCCAGGCCGAGACAGCAATGCCCAGACATGGTTTGTAGGACGTTTGTGATAGGAAATAGGGAGGCTTGTGATTAAACCTGCCCCCTAAGGAGGAAGGCAATGCTGCCTGCAGCCCCAGCAGGCATTACAAAACATCCCCATTTACAGGAGGGTTTTAAATAGCACAATTCAGGAACTACAACTGCACAAATTCCCGCATGCCCTGGAATAAGTTTGGGAATGGACATGGTTCTACCACCTGTGCAATGCCATAGAAATAACAACCATCCACCTGTAAACCTCCATCCTCTCCCCTGCTGCACAAAGGGAAGCTCAACAGCAGTGCACAAATGTCCCAGCAATGTCTGAGCACTGCTCTGTGCATCCCAACCTGCTCATCCCATCCACTCCTGGCTGGGCAGCAGGATTGGGGTGGCACATTGCAATGGGCACAGAGGAACATGGAAGCCCCACACATGTGAGGAAGGGGCTGGCTGTGCTCCACACTCACGTTATCAGACGTGATTTGCCCTTCTGTGGGGAGCCTCTGCTCTTTCCCAGCTCATCCTCCAGCGTCTGGGACTCCAGGATCTCATTCAGGCTGTTGTTGGCTGCGGGGCAGCTCCATGAAGAGCCTCCCCTCCACCGACCGGCACACAACAGCCGCTCCCGCGCACTGCGGCTCAGCCAATCGGAGCCGGCGGAGCTGCCGCTGCCCGATGGGACCCCCCCCCACACATATTGACCCCCCAGACGAGGAAGAGGAGGAGGAGAGCGACGAGGAGCTGCCGCAGGAGCTGACGTTGGGGCGGGGGGGCAACGCGGGGGGGGGGTCGGCAGTGGGGGGTGGGGGAGGGGGTGGGGCAGCATTACCCCCGGACCCCGTGGACCCCCCCCAGCCAAAGTGCTGCTCTCCGACCCCCGCGGGCTCTTTGTGCAGCCGCTGCCCTCCAGTTATAGGACCCCCCCCCCCATATTGCGCTTTGCTCACCCCCACCTCCGGAACCCCCCCCCCACTCACCACATCGCCCCCTCCCCCCCCGGGTGGGGTTATGGGGGGTGGGGTGGGGTCGACGATGTGCCGTAAGCCGCGCCGGGGTCGTGTGACAAACCCCCCACCCCATCAAGATGAATGGGGCGCTGTCGGGGGGGGGCTCAGCCGTAAGGATAAAGCGGGGGGGTTAATGACGGGGGGGGGCAGTGCTATAGGGAACGCAACTAATCTAAGCCCCCCCCCCCCCACATTAACACCCCATTGTGTGTGGGGGTGGTGGGGGTGGGGCACACAATAACCCCCCCAAAGGCCAAACAGCCCCAACACCCCCCCTCAAAGCCGCTGACTTACGCTGTGCCCCCCCTGCATGAAGGGCCCCCCCCCCATCGATTGAGCCCCCCCCAATCCCATCTATAGTTGAGAGCTATGCTTTTTGTAACCCCCCCTTTTAAAGCCCCCCCCCCCCACAATGTTGTGCACGATGTGCTGCCCCCCATGAGCCCCTGACCCCCCCCCTTAAAAGATGGGGTGGGGGGGGTGGTCTCGGACCCCCCCTCCTTTAAACGATGGGGTGGGGGGGCGGATTGTCACTGCCCCCCAACACCAAAATGGACACCCCCCTTTTAAAGGATGGGGTGGGGATGGGGGGGTGGGGGGTGAAGGTGATCTCGCCCCCCCCCCATTAAAACGGACCCCCCACCCCTTTAAAGGATGGGTGGGGGTCGGTTACGGGCCCCCCCGGCGCTGTGTGTGTATGTGCCCCCCCCCGTTTTGCTCCCCCCGTGGCGCAGTGTGCTGGGAAAGGATCTCTGTGTGGAGATTGCTTCTACTAGAGGTAGTTCTATAAGACTGTTATATAGAGCTGTGCAGGGCCTGTAAAGAGAGTTGAGGGGGACTCTAGTGGGCATATGGGGCTGTGGTGGGCAATAGGAGGACTAGGGGCTCTAGGGGGCTCTGAGGGTGTGTAGGGGTTGTGGATCAGGTTGGATCTTAGGAAGATGTTTTTCACTCAGAGGGTGGTGACGCACTGGAACAGGTTGCCCAAGGAGGCTGTGGATGCCCCATCCCTGCAGGCATTCAAGGCCAGGCTGGATGTGGCTCTGGGCAGCCTGGTCTGGTGGATGGCGTCCCTGCACATAGCAGGGGGTTGGAACTGGATGATCTTTGGGATCCTTTTCAACCCAGGCCATTCTATGACTGTACAGTTCCATAGTGGAACAAATATAATATGCTAACTATGTAAAACATGGAGTCAGACCTGTGTGATTTGTCCACACCAGGAGGTGATTAGAAAACAATTTGTAAGCTACAAAGCTGCTTGCTGGAAAGGAAAAGAAAATAAAACTACAAGAAAAAGGGAAATCATTTCTTCCTGAAAATAGGAAGAATTATAGATCTGACATGAAATTTGAGTGAAGCTCCTGATTTTATGAAGCTATTCCCATTATTTTCTTGGTGCTGTGTTTCCCAACTGAGTGGTTTCTGGCTCTGCTGCAGCACCAGTCTGCATGTGAACATCAACTCTGTTCACCATCTGGGAAGATTAGGACTTCCCTTCTCCTACCAGCACCACTGAATTACAGTTACTCAGTGGTTAAACAAAGGAATCCTTAAAGAAGGGTTTACAGCTGTCCTGTTGTCTGAAGTGCTTGGGGCATTCTGATGCTATTAAGCTCTATGTATTAACAAGTTAAAAAAGAAAAGGTAGGCATCTGATTGTTGTGACAGTTTCTAAGCGATTTGGAAAGCTGTACCACCCAACCACTCCTTCTATTTGATGGAGGTGACAAAGCTCAGTTTAATTTCTGACTGCTGTTTAAATTCTGAAGCTCGAGCTGGTTCCTGGAGCAGAAAAAGCTCGGAAGCTGTCCCTCCTACAAGCAGGCACCTCTGAGCAAAATATGACATCTCAGTTTCTGATGGTAAGGTCAGGAGATCTGATTCCAGCATCTAGCTTTTGGCTTAATACTGTGTTAGTGGGACCTTTGGCATCTAGCACTTAATGATCTTGAAGGTTTCTTCCAACCCAAGCCCTCCCATGATCCTATGATTCTGTGATTTCATTCAGGTTTATTGAGATGAGTTCTCCTGAATGTGCTGTTCTCCATATGATTATAATTGGAGTCCAGATGGGTGACTGAAACCAGACACCAAACTTTCTGATGGCCAAAATTAAATGAAATCAATCCTTTACTGTGTCAGTAGTCTGTAACTAGAGCCCATCAGGTAATTCCCAGCCTCCTGCCTGTATCAGTGGCTGCACACAGTGAAAAAGTCTGATGGGATTTTAACCTCTAAAATGTTCAGAATCAGCCAGAGGGTGAATATATTCACTATGTAAATACCTGCAGGAATAAGCTTGTCATGTATGTCCTCAGGTACCACAGTAGTTAATGGTGGGACTCAGTAGGTCATGCTGAAAGTTGAGTCTGCTGATTTTGAAGGTCTTTTGAAGGTCTTTTCCAGCCTACATGACCTTATGCTAATATTTCTGAAATTTATTTCTGTTCAGCTCCCAGAAAACCTCCCACCCAGCCCCCAACTGACCCCGTGGTGAAAAATAAAACAGAAACCTCAGTGACGCTGGCATGGTCCCCTCCGAAGATGCACCGCCCCATTCCAGTCGATGGCTACATTGTGGAATGCAAGAAACTAACTGGCTTCACCTGGGTGAGGTGCCACGAGTCTCATGTCCCCGTCCCAGAGTTCACGGTGAGCAATCTGTCTGAAGAGGCTGATGATCAGTTCCGAGTGTCTGCAGTCAATGCGCATGGACAGAGCCCGTCTCTGGAATTCCCAGGGAGCGTGCACCTTGGTAAGCACAAAAACCCCAATGGAAATGGGTCAGTGTGTGCTGAGCAGCTGTGTTGGTTCCCTAAAGATGCTTCCTTTGACTTTAAGGTTAGCAGTGCATTAACACACCAAAGGCTTTCCTTTATTCCTAGTTCTCCTATCTCCTATCAACCTCCAGCTACCACTAAAGTGATACGAGTTGTTTCTGTGACAGAGACATGAATATCCTTATCTTTTGATATCTCACATGTGCAAGAGGCAGAACTTTCTGTAACAGATCTTAAGCACAGAAGTGCTTCTTCTAGCACTCATGCAAAGGGAGAAGTAGAAATGTACCTATGATTTAATCTTCCATCTCTAAATGAGATACCAGACTTGCATCTAAAGAGCATTAAGACATACATGTTCTTCCTCAGACCCAGTCCTGGCTGTGAAATCCCCCCTAACAACTGGTGAAGCTGTACCTGGAGGGGATGCCATGTTTACTATTGACCTTACAACAACGTGCAAGCATGCCAGCTGATGAATGTCTGCAGTTCACAGCTATTGGCCAGTGCATTCAGTCACCAGGTTTACCACTGCATGACCATAGAGAAGTACTTTCAGCTGCAGGTTCAGACAGCCTTTCTGATTGCACTGGAATAGTTTAGAAGTAGGGGAGCAATCATTCCAATAATATCTCTATCAATCAGCTTTGCATGACAAAGTAGAACAAATAAACATTCATGATGGGAGGACCTGTTTGTCATTGGGTGGAAACCTCTGCAGAAGCATGTTTAGAGCATTATTAATCAGTAGAAGGAGATGTTTGGTTGATTTTTACTTAGTAAATCCAGCAAGAAGACCAAATGAAATATCGTGAATTGCTCAGCACTGACACAATGATGAGTGCAGGAACAGAAGGTGATACTTTTTCAGAGATGTTGCAGCAAACATTGACCACGTTAGCCTGATATAAATTGAAATAACGAGGCCTTTGCTCCTGACAGGTGCTGCAGTGAGATTTACCAAGAAGAGCAAAGATGTAGAAAAGATCTGCGCTTGGCTGCGTGAGGAAGCCAAACTGCAGGCTGAGCTTTCAGACACAGGCGCTACTGTGGAGTGGATGAAGGATGGGAAGGAGCTCAAGGCCAGTGAAAATTATGAACTGCAAATTGTGGGGAAGAAACACACCCTGAAAATTCACAACGACTCAATGGATGATGCTGCAAGTTATCAGTGCATCTGTGAGGGGGATAAAATGCTCTATCAGCTTTCAGTGAAAGGTATGTGACAGTCTGGGCTGTCCTCTTCCTGCCCAGGGCCAGCAGACTGCATTCACCTGACTCCCCGACAGTCCAGCTGTTGTCAGACAGCATCTGGGGTGTTTTCAGTGGCTGTTTTGACTTGAACTGGCCAATCTGCTTTGTAGAGCCATTTGATTTCTGTGTTCTGTCCTGTGATTCGTCCCTAAGATATAGAGGAAATCAAGGGAAAGACAGGAAAAAGAGCATCCCAGCCTTCCTGCTCTTCTGTCAGGGTGGCCACAAGAGATGATGTCAACATCTCTTTTTGTAGCAGTGATCCCAAATGTAGAAAACACCTGTGAAGAGTCACAGGGACTAAATTGATGGAGAGCAGAACTTCCTGCCAAGGCTTGTCAGCTAGTCTTAATTTTGCTTTTCTTCTCTCTCTTTGTCATGTTAGCATAATATTTCATACTGGCAGGTCTGCCCATAGAATTAACTGGCACAGGCTGCCCAGGTAGGTGGTGGGATCCCTGGAGGTGATCAGGAGCTGTCGAGATGTGGCCCTGATGGATGTTATCAGGGGGCATGGTGGGGTGGGTTGGGGTTGGAATCAAAGGAGGACCCCCATGTATTTCATCGGGAAGCACTACTGGTAATAAGACCTTTGGAGCAAATCCTGGTAGGGCCACGCTCAGCTGGTCCAGTCTGGAGGCTGTTTCTCCTTACTGCAGTATCTGCAGTGAAAACCAGCAGCTGCTTTTGTGTGGTTGGGCTCACATCCAGCAGTGGTGACGGGACTACAATGATAAGAGACAGTTCCTGAAAAAATGAATGAAATTTGACTGTATGATAGGATGGAGTTAAATGTATTGACAGGATCTCAGTCATCCCAGTGTCCATCAGCTGGCTCTCGAGCTCCTAAATACAGGCATTCTGTAGAACGTTGTTGAATTTGTATTATACATGCGTGTTCTTGGAACTGCAGAACAAATGCATGCATAATCCAGACTTTGATTTTAGCAGCTCTGACTGCGCTGTCTCAACAGACCCAACTCAGTTGTGTGCGCTGTTTTGAAATGATATGTTAACAAGAAGTTGGAAAACAAGCTCAATTACCCTCAGTAAAATAGGACCGTGGACTTAGGCTTGAACTTTTGGCTAAGACAGTGGTGAGATTTTGAATCTTTGAAGTCAATTATTCCACTGTGTGTTAATAAGGGCCAGTTTTATCATCTAACTTTTGCACTCCAATTAATTTCCATAAAGGAATTCTTTTTTTTCTTTTTTCTTTTCAGTCCTAAGTGATATCTCTATCTTTTAGGCTTGATTTGTTTGCCAGGGGGTTACAGTGCAGTAATAGATACCCCCTCCATTGATTTCCTTCTAGTTTGCTTGTTCCAATTCTTTCCTCAGTTTTCCTATTTTAGACATTTTCTTGAAGCCTTGGGCTTCTTCCTTTGGCTCTGTCCCCTGTACAGTGTACGTCCTTCAACTTGTGGAGATAAGGTAATCTGGTACGTGGTTTATAAAAGCTGCCAATTTGCCAGCTTCTGAATTAGAATCTAGCAATTAGAACTAGGATTAAACGTGCACGTTTGATCTTATGATAAATGAATGCCTCATGGTCACCAATGTCCCTGCAGTTCTTTACCATCATATGTATTTTGTGTCTTCATATTTTGTTTCAGCACTGGCAAACTTCGTAATCAAAGAGACAAGTGGAGGAGTAATCAGGGCCGTTGCTGGAAAACAAGCTGAATTTGTTTCTGAGACCTCTGAAGCCAATGTCATGGTGAAGTGGTACAAAAATGGCAAAGAAATCAAGACCAGTAAGAAATTCACAATGGAAGATAAAGGGAAACTGCATAAGCTTGTGGCTTCAGCTGTAACGAAAGAAGACGAGGGAACATACATCTACACAATTGGAGATGACACTCTGATTTTTGATTGGAAAGTCTCAGGTAAGTTTGTGAGGCAAACATAGGATCACAATCCATGTAAAGCACTTCAGACTTAATTCATTTTATTTGTCCAACGCTGTGGGTTTCCAGTATTTAGGACAAAGATTGCATAGCTCTATTGAAGCAATTCTGACCTTCCTGTTGTCCCTATGCAAATCCACAGTATGAGCAAATAATGTAACTGTGTTGTGATGAATTCAAGACAGCCTTAGCTCCAGCTGGGGCTGGAGTCACGACTTGAGCCCTGACATCTGGGCTTCATTCATCTAGTTCATGTATTGCCTCAGCACTTACATCATCTTTAAACCTATGACTGAAATGGTCCTAAGTTATTAGCATGGGAATCCTGTCTCCTCTTTGGACAAATTAAACTCCACATTTGGAGAGTTGAGTGTCTCCTGCTGTACCCGAAGGACATTGTGATCTCTGAGGTGTCTCCCTGAGGTGCTGTAAGCACAGCCATTAGCTCATAGTGCAAGTAAAGCACTGTTAGGTCAAGCCTGGAGGAGTAATGCTTGTCACTGACATGTTCCTGTTCAGGGTGGAGCTGGAGGGTAAAATAACACAAGAAATTGTCATTGAAATTCAATATCTGTGAAATTCAGCTGGTTGCATTCACAGAACCTGGCGTTAAGATCTGTTTTCTGTTTTATATCTTGAGCCTATTTTCCATAACCCAGTCCTCATTTATGAACTGAAGCTCTACTGAAAGCCTTTCGCTGTGTATGCTCATGCTGCAGTGCAGCGCTTGTGACCTTTAACAGCACATTCACGTTCCTCTGATCACAGGATCCTTACGGTTGATTAAGACCCTCTAGTCTGACTGCTCACCCATCACCACCGTGATGCTCACCATCAGCTTAGCTAAAAACTCAGCAGAGATGATAGATCAAGCACAACACTGGATTTGGGGTGGCTAGAGATTCCTAAGATATTGAAGGATTGCTTGCAGGTGGTGTTGGTTCAGGTATTCACCCTGCATCCCACCTGCTGTTCTGTTTGGTTGAGAATCATGCATTCTGCAATTTCACTTTGTAATTCAAAGACCCTGGCTTTATCTGTTGAAAAACTGATCTAAAACAAGCCAAGAAGACTCCGTTGGAACTGGTTGATGCAGAACAAAGGCATCCCCAAAGGACAAGTTGCACTGTTTGATGAACATTATTGGATGAGAGCTAAGCTAAGATTTAAAAAGTTCTGGGGCTGTCTCTGAGCATCAAATACAGAGGAAGCCTGCATGATTCCCTGAGAATGGATACCTCCTACTTTGGTGTAGGGTTAAGGGAACACTAGCAGTAACTCCTATCACAAAATGTCGCATGGCTCAGACAAAATGCCATCAAGAGGGCTTAATTAGGAGCACCAAATGGTCGCAAGATGGTCTTAGGGCAGGGAAGTAATCTATCTATGTGATATTGATTGATGCTATTAGTTCTTAACAGCTTGACTCTAGAAGGACTGTTGTTCTTTGGTCACCTAGTTATAAAAGAATAAATGGCTCCTGTCTATTACAATTTTTAACGCATTTTTTGTTCACTGATGCCATAAATGTTCCTGGCATAGTAATTGGCCTTGGTATATTCAGTGACTGAAAGCAACAGTTGTTGCTCTAAGAAATGCAGTACAAAGCTAGGTCTGCCTGTAGCTGACAGCCATCAGCTTGCTCCTCAGGCAGGTTCTGTCTGTGTATGGGAGATCACAATGTGAACCACTGATTGATCAGCTGAGGCAAGTGTGGGGTCAGCTGTGGGAGCACAGGTGAAAGTTATGTAGCTGTGCTCCCTGGAGGGGTGGAGTTCGACTCCACCTCCTCTGAGACCTCATTTAAGGGCTGACCCTCACTGAGGCAGCATCTCTTGGAGATTGCTCACCAGGGAGGATCACCTCAGCTCTGGTGAGTTCCCTTTTCCTTATATCTTCTGTATTTCTACCATTTTACTTGTAATTGCTATCCTTGTTAATACCAGCATAGTTATTGCCAATACATTTGGCAAGCCAGGCAGGAGCCACTGACTTGGCATCTAGAAATATAAGGAAAAAAAAAAATGTCCTTTGTGTGGAAAATCTTTAATTGGTACAAGGGGGAGAAGACCACCCCCTTAGGGACATGCCTTCCTGGACAAATTCCAGGTTTTGAGGCGTCCCCATATTACCAATTAGCAACAATTATTGAACAATGGGGCCCTTTAAGAGTACCAAATAACATGGACGCCTATTGTCTAACTGATTACTTTCTAGGACTACAAAAAGATATCTTAATTACAAAAGAAAAGCGAATGGCTGCATCTATGGCAGCCTGGCCATTATTAAATGCTTTAAATCGGGCAGAGATAAAATCAAACAACATTGCACATGAAAATGAATTGTTAAAGGCCCGTATTGAAAAATTGGAGGGTGAGATCAATCTATTGACAGGAAAAAAACCGTCATTTTCTTCCTCCAACCCTCAAATTAGATACATTTCATTTAATGACGATCAAGATCCTGAAGAAATGAATCAAAATAAGATCACTAAATCTGATCTAGAAAAACCATCTGAGACGGACTCACTAGAAGTCCGTCCAGTAATAACTCAAAAAACAAAGAAAATTCAGGATCGACCAGCAGGAGTGCCTCCTGATCAATGGCCCCCTGCCGAATCTGTTTTACATGTAACAGCCCGTCCATATACGCCTACTGAACTCATGGACCTAGTGCAACGATTTAGGCAAAGGCCAAGGGAAAGTGTTCCGGCTTGGTTATTACGGTTATGGGATTCAGGGGCAGATAGTGTACTGGTTAGTGGCCCCGAAGTATCTAAGTTGGCCACAATAACAGTACATCCTGCCCTTCGGCAGAGACTGTATGCTGGGACTCAGTTCCCTGAAGAAAACCATTCAATTGTAGAATGGATAATGGCTGCTTGCCGCATGGTGTGGACAAATAAAACTGACATGCCAGTAAACACAGGGATGTGGTCTTCTATGGAAGACCTTCAAAATTATATACGCGAATTAGGTATGAGAGAGGCTATCTACGAAGACACATTCGATAGCCCTGATATGGTTAAATTTTCTGCGGGAATGAGGGACCTAATTTTACAGTAAGCACCCTCTCATATGTATGGAACCTTGGTTTCCATACTTAATCCAGTAGTATCCGCAGAGGCAGTAGTCCAACAAGCCGCCCAATTGGTAGCAGACCTCGGAGAAACTGAGCGTTTACGAGCTAAGCGCAATATCAGGGTGATTGAGGATGCCGAGGCTTTTCCAATAGTGCGAGCCAGAAGATCGGCCCCGCGAACTTCTCGGGCAGGACCTGTTAGGGTATCCCGGAAACAAATGTTTAATGATCTGCTCCGGGCAGGCGTTCAGTTTTCAAAAATTGATGGGCAGCCCAATCAGGTTCTCCTTCAGTTGTGGAAGCAACTGAAGGATGAACAAAAATTTCAGAATAAACCCAAAAGGCCAGGGATAAGATTTATAGAGCGGCGACCAACAACAACATGGAATTTAGAAGATTTTATAGTTCCAAATAGGAAAAAGAAGCCACCTCAGGTGCCTCGGGTTATGACACCGGAGGTATCGGAGGTAAAAGACTTGAATCTGGCTCAGTTCATGGCTTGACGAGGGATGTCAGTCCTCCTAGGGCCTCTAGACGGGACCGGAGGCCCTATGTGGAACTGACGATATACTGGTCCCGAAAGAATATACAGAAGGTTATGGCCCTAGTTGATACCGGGGCAGAGACATCTATAATATATGGAGACCCAACTAAATTTAAAGGTAATAGAGTGATGATTGGAGGTTTTGGGGGACAAACCATTCCAGTCACCCAAACCTGGGTAAAACTGGGGGTCGGGCGTCTTCCACCACGGGAGTACAAGGTATCCATTGCCCCAATTCCAGAGTATATATTAGGAATTGATATCCTGTGGGGTCTGGCTCTCCATACAACAGTGGGAGAGTTCCGATTGCGGCAGAGATGCATTAGTATCCGGGCAATCCAGACAATATTGAGAGGCCATGCAAAACATGAGCCTATTTGTTTGCCGAAGCCACGCCGGATTACTAATGTGAAACAGTACAGACTCCCGGGTGGGCAGGATGAAATAACAAAGACGGTGCAGGAATTAGAAAGAGTGGGTATTATAAGGCCTGCACATAGCCCATATAACTCCCCAATATGGCCAGTGCGAAAACCGGATGGAACATGGAGGATGACAGTAGACTATAGGGAATTAAATAAGGTCACGCCACCTGTTCATGCGGCTGTACCCAATATTGCCTCCCTAATGGACACACTAAGCAGGGAAATCAAAACATATCACTGTGTCTTGGATTTGGCGAATGCATTCTTCAGTATTCCAATCAGTGAAGAATCGCAAGATCAGTTTGCATTTACATGGGAAGGGAGGCAATGGACTTTCCAGGTCCTACCCCAAGGGTACGTACATTCGCCCACTTTTTGTCATAATTTAGTGGCACGTGATCTGGCTAAGTGGGAAAAGCCAAATAATGTCAATTTATATCATTATATTGATGACCTCCTGTTAACATCCGATTCGTTAGAGGCGGTGAGACAAGCAGCAGATTTGTTGATAGCTTACCTGCAGAAAAGAGGGTGGGCTATAAACCCACAGAAGGTGCAAGGTCCGGGGCTATCTGTAAAATTCCTGGGAGTAATTTGGTCCGGGAAAACCAAAGTACTACCCAGTGCGGTAGTAGATAAAGTCCAAGCGTTTCCAGTCCCTACAACATCAAAACAATTGCAAGAATGTTTGGGTATATTGGGGTATTGGCGCTCCTTTATACCTCATTTAGCTCAGCTATTAAGGCCATTATACAAGCTTACAAAGAAGGGTCAATCATGGAATTGGGGAAAGATAGAACAGGATGCTTTCCAACAGGCAAAACTGGCAGTTAAACAAGCTCAGGCGTTGGGTATATTTGATCCGACCCTCCCAGCTGAACTAGATGTTCATGTTACTCAAGATGGTTTTGGCTGGGGCCTGTGGCAACGCCAGAGTTCTGTTCGAACCCGCATTGGATTCTGGTCTCAGGTTTGGCACGGAGCAGAAGAACGATATAGCATGATTGAGAAACAGTTATTGGCTGCCTATTCGGCATTACAAGCAGTAGAGCCGATAACGCAAACAGCAGAGGTCATAGTTAAGACTTCATTACCAATCCAGGGGTGGGTGAGAGATTTGACTCACCTTCCTAAGACGGGGGTGGCCCAAGCACAAACGGTGGCACGATGGGTCGCCTATCTAAGCCAGAGAAGCAGTCTGTCTTCATCTCCACTTAAAGAAGAACTACAGAAGATCCTAGGCCCAGTGACGTATCACAGTGATACATCAAAAGAACCGATGGTTGCTCCACCAGAGAAGAGTCCCGTTCAGGAAGGAAGATATCCTATTCCTGAAGATGCCTGGTATACGGATGGGTCCAGCAGAGGCAACCCGAGCAAGTGGCGAGCAATAGCATACCATCCCTCTACTGAGACCATCTGGTTTGATGAGGGGGATGGTCAAAGCAGCCAATGGGCAGAATTGCGAGCCGTGTGGATGGTTATAACTAAAGAACCTGGTGACGGCGTCCTGAACATCTGTACAGATAGTTGGGCTGTGTACCGGGGGCTCACTCTGTGGATTACGCAATGGGCTACCCAGGAATGGACTATCCACGCCCGACCGATTTGGGGTAAAGACATGTGGGTAGACATTTGGAATACGGTCAAACACAGGACAGTATGTGTCTACCATGTCTCTGGTCATCAACCCTTGCAGTCACCAGGAAATGATGAAGCTGACACACTGGCCCGAATCCGATGGATTGAGAATTCACAATCTGAAAATATTGCCCGTTGGTTACATCAGAAGCTACGGCATGCTGGACAGAAGATAATGTGGGCAGCTGCTAAAGCATGGGGGCTGCCTGTACAACTATCTGATATCGTTCAAGCATGTCAGGATTGCGATGCTTGCTCAAAGATGAGACCGAGACCGTTGCCTGAAACAACATCCCACATTGCTAGAGGATATAGTCCTCTTCAGAGATGGCAGGTCGACTACATTGGGCCCCTCCCTCGGTCTGAGGGGGCGAGATATGCCCTGACCTGCGTTGACACTGTAAGTGGACTGCTGCAAGCCTATCCTGTACCAAAGGCAAATCAAGCATACACAATTAAGGCACTTACTAAACTGATGTCTGCATACGGGACACCTCAAGTTATCGAGAGTGACCAAGGGACTCACTTCACTGGAGCGATGATACAGCGCTGGGCAGAAGAAAACAACATTGAATGGCGATTCCACCTGCCATATAACCCAACAGGGGCAGGCCTTATTGAACGTTATAATGGTATCCTTAAGGCTGCCCTGAAAACAGACTCTCAGTCCCTGCAGGGGTGGACAAAAAGATTATATGAAACCGTGCGGGACCTGAATGAAAGACCTCGGGATGGCAGACCCAGTGCCCTGAAAATGTTACAAACTATATGGGCCTCCCCTCTTAGGATCCAAATTACAGGCACCGATAATAAGGTAAAACCGCAGGTTGGTACTGAAAATAATCTTCTGCTCCCTGCCCCTGAGAATTTAGAACCGGGAATCCATAAGATAAATTGGCCTTGGAAGGTGCAGGTAGGACCCAAATGGTGTGGCCTACTTGCACCTTGGGGGAGATTATTGGAGGTGGGAGGTTCAGTCACCCCCTCGGTGATAGGTACATGGCCTACTGACATCGTGGTCAATACTCCGGCCTTTATTGCTAAAGGAACACCTATTATGTCCCTATGGCAGATCAAGACTCCTCCTCTGGTGCCAGATATAGTTATACAGCCACAGATATCTGGCCAGAGGGTATGGTATCGGAGGCCGGGACATAATCCAGTACAAGCAGAAGTATTGACCCAAGATAAGAATACGGCCTGTATCTTGCCCTGGAGGGCGGATCTTCCCCTCCTAGTACCCTTGAAACATCTATATTACTCCCCTTAAGATTGATTCTAAGCCTCTAGGACCATTACTCTGGACTGATGAAACGCAGACGGACCTGCACTTCAAGATGATTTGTCTCCGGTAACATCTATCAAGCACTGGCCCATGGAAGATCATAAACACCCATCCAATCATCATCATTTGAATAATATCAACATCTAATGCGACGGGAGATTGTATCAGCGTCGTGATTGGGTCTCTGTAATAAGGGGAACTCACCTAATCATTGGTTCACGTTGTGAAGGGGTGGAGTGTATGGGAGATCACAATGTGAACCACTGATTGATCAGCTGAGGCAAGTGTGGGGTCAGCTGTGGGAGCACAGGTGAAAGTTATGTAGCTGTGCTCCCTGGAGGGGTGGAGTTCGACTCCACCTCCTCTGAGACCTCACTTAAGGGCTGACCCTCACTGAGGCAGCATCTCTTGGAGATCGCTCACCAGGGAGGATCGCCTCAGCTCTGGTGAGTTCCCTTTTCCTTATATCTTCTGTATTTCTACCATTTTGCTTGTAATTGCTATCCTTGTTAATACCAGCATAGTTATTGCCAATACAGTCTGGATGGAATGAAGGGCATGAAATACTGATGTGCTCATCAAACGCTGCTTGTTAGCTTAGAGACAAGGTGTTGAATTGGTTTGTTCATGTATTGCAAACAGGTTACTTAGCTGCCTTCATTTTAGCTTCAGAAGAACATGTGCAGAATACAGAATTGATTAAAAGAAATAAGAACTGTCTGCATAGAACTTACTCTTTCCTTACACAGGAGAATCAAGCACACGTTTGTATGTGAGTACCTCCAGAGGTGAAACTTGATCCCCCAGATGTAATGAGCAGAGACATTACAATCAGTTCTAACTGTATCTTAATGCTGTGCTGAATAAGCCTGAGTCAGGATGTAAACCACTTTCTCTTTTTTTCTTCAGATGAAGCCATTAATTTTGTCAGCAAGTCCAAAACGACTCCAGAAATATCAGTCAGTCCTTCTGAAGACCTGGAGCTGGTGTGTGAGGTGTCAGCTGCAAGCGGAGCTGTCGTATAGAAGAAAGATCAAATAGAGGTGAAGCAGGACCAGAGGACAACCATCATCTCCCAGGGGACGCACCGCAAGCTCATGGTCAAAAATGTGACCCTGAAAGACCAAGGGAGCTACAGCTGTGAAACAAAAGATGACAAAGCAACATTCCAAGTGAAAGTCAGAGGTGAGAAAATGCTTGGAATCCCAGAGATAAAGGAACACTTCATTTTGTGTGTCTTGCATTTGGAGGATCAACTTACAGCCTCTCTGGTGCAAAACATTTTGGCTATAGGACTTTCTTTGTCATCTAGTGTCATAGCAACACTTTTCTACATGTGCTTTTCCATCCAGGAATGAATTACTGCAACAAACAATAGGCAAGGAGGGTAACTTGTGCAGCTCTTGTAGTCAGCTGGTGTCTGCAGGGTTACAGTGCAAGAGCACACCAGGCATGCAAGGAGTGAGAAAAGGGGAGGTGTTTGATGAGATCTGGTTACAAAATTTGAATGACGCAATGAGGTGGAAAATGCCACTAATCAGACTCATAAATGGCCTGGGTTGCAAAGGCCCACAGTGCTCATCCAGTTCCAACCCCCTTCTTCCTATGTGCAGGGTTGCCAACCAGCAGCCCAGGCTGCCCAGAACCACATCCAGCCTGGCCTTGAATGCCTGCAGGGATGGAGCATCCACAGTCTCCTTGGGCAACCTGTTCTAGAGGGCCATTCCCTTCTGATTTACTGGAAATGTAGAGAGACATCAGAAGAAACAAAGAGAAGGGAGGAGGTTCAGCAGTGCATGCAGGTGTTCTAAATCTCATGTCCAAATCTGCTATCAGACTGCGAAATGTTTAGATTTATGATATGATATGAAATGATATGCCTATTCATTTCCCAAGGCAAAATAGAGGGGAAAGTATTTTCCTGTCTTAATGAGGCATCATGATGGTCCCTGTGAAGGGCAAGTATAATGAAAATGGGGAACTGGAGTAAGCTCTGCAGCAGACTACAGCAAAATGGTGTGACTGTTGTGATGTCCCTGCAGAGAAAGAAGACGTGTTTACAAACAAGGACAAGGTACAAAAGGAGGTGAAGGCTGCACTGACTCAAAATGCCACGCTGAGCTGCGAGGTGGCCCAGGAGAAGATGGAGGTGAAGTGGTACAAGGAGGGGAAACTGATCACCTCGAGCAAGAAGTTCAAGGTGGAGTCAGAGGGCAAACAGTGTCGGCTGGTGGTGATCCAGGTAGAGAAGAAAGATGCAGGGGAGTACAGCTGCGAGGCTGCTGGCCAGAAACTCACCTTCAAGATTCATGTCACAGGTGAGAGAGAACACATTTTGGCCTTTCATTCTAGAATGTTTTAGAAAACGGTCATTAGTTTGTAAGTTTTCCCTGCTATGCTTAAAATTTTTGGAGCTGAACTTTGGGGTGGTTAATTTCTGATGAGGAAATTGAACAAATTATTCTAAATACAGTTGTGAGGCAGCTCCATCTTTTAAAATCTTCAGGAATTTCCTTTTGCTGTGGGAATGAGGCCATAGACAAGAAAGTTCTGATTGCACTTCTCCATTCCCACGTGCCTGTACCACTAGAACAACTCTGCAATGCAGCTGCATCTCAGGAAGTTTCAGAACAGGGGCTTTGTGTCAAGCACTAGGGGGTGTGCTCTATGTAACATGTTTTTGTCTTGGAAGGGCTCATTTAGCATGGGAGAGAATACTACAGGAATGTTTTGTATAAGTTGATGTTTTGAAGACATAAGTAAATGGCAGCTAGGGGACGAAAGAGTCATGAGAGTCATACAAGAAGCATCACAGAATGCCTTTTGTTGGAAGGGACCTGGAGGATCATCCAGTTCCAATCTTTGTCCTGGAAAGGAACACATTCTTTGAGACTAGGTTGCTCTAACACCCATCCAGCCTAGACTTGAATGTTTTCAGGGATGGGGCATCCATAAATTGCACAACTTCTCTCCACATCATTCTCTTGGGGCATCAGACAGGGAGAACTGATTCATTTTTCTGACTCCTTCCCCAAAACCTGCTCTTCTTTCAAGAGGCCAAACTAATGTATCTCTCTCTTTTCAGAGCCAGAATTTGTATTTACAAACAAGGAGAAGGTACAGAAGGTGGTGAAGGCTGCAACAACAGAAAAATGCCACGCTGAGCTGCGAGGTGGCCCAGGAGAAGATGGAGGTTGTCATCAATTTATAAGCAATGAGCCAATAATGTTCCAATTATAAACTTTTATTAATTGTAGCGGGTAAAACTAAAAGGCAATTCAGCGCTGGGCGACAGGGGGATTATTGTTCCTCCAACTGCCGCGCCGTCCCGCCCCTTGCAACTTCTTTTGTATTGTCCATCCCGAGCGTATTGTCCTTTAATTGGTCAGTTGTGATCGTGCGACTTGGTGTGTCGTTCCTTGGTTGGTCCTTCCGTGGAACTTTGTATCCATCGGGGCGCGCTTTGCCTGTAACTACGCAGAGTACACAATCTACCCATAAAATTAGAGTGTTCTGCAACCTTTGTGGCCTCCATATTCCACCATTATATCCCGGTCCTAATGAACAAGCACTCCACCACAATGCTACCACATCCCGGTCTTAATGAGCAAACATTTTATCACAGAGGTCAAGTGATAAAAGGAGGGGAAACTGATCACCTCGAGCAAGAAGTTCAAGGTAGAGTCAGAGGGCAAACAGCGTCGGCTGGTGGTGAGCCAGGTGGAGAAGAAAGATGCAGGGGAGTACAGCTGCGAGGCTGCTGGCCAGAAACTCACCTTCAAGATTCATGTCACAGGTAAGACAGGTGTTGTATGAAATACAGCAGAGAACAGTAAAGTAAAATCTAGTTTCTATTATACTGCACCTGGATCACTGTAGTCTGTGCTGAGGTTTTTTCCCTAGACTTGATTGCCTGGGTTTGTAGAAAGTATTTGGTTTCAGTATGACACAAAGACCTGTTTCAGTCTGTCTGTAGAGCAATAATTAGTAATATATGTACAGTGGAAGCAATATTCAAGATATTATTCAAATCTCTCCTGTGCCTGAGATCCCAAACTGTAATTCTTGTTCACCTAAACATTTGACTAAGATAAGTATGTGCAGTGAGGCTGGAGTGCATGTTCTACGTGCAGCCTTTCATGGCAGGAGAAGCAGGAACTTCTCCTAGTAGTACACTGCCTTTTTACTATGCCTTTATGTTGGAGGCTGCATCTGGATAGGTGAGTCTGCTACTCACAGTAAGAGACCTGGTAGAGCTGACTATTGCCAGAGCTCAAAGTAAGATAGATATCTGCAAATCACACACAAAGAACAAAGGACTGCGTTGGTGAGCATATTTCCTTTGTGCCTTTGACAGTCACAGTTGTGGCAATGGTAGAGGCCATGAGGAGTCTGTTCAGGAAGCCAGGAGTACTGTTCTGGGTCATGAAAAGGCAGCCAGTGGTTTGACTATCACATGTTTATGTGTTTTGATGTTTCACAGTGGGTCTTAAGAAAAAGGAACTCAGGTTTTGGTTGCCTGCAGGACAGATGTCCTTTTGGGTTCAATATGTTTGCATAGTGACTTGCAACCATGGGACTGGTGTTCAGGGACCCTCTTGGTTCCTTCAGTTCCTAGGTTCTTTCTTGCCTAGATTTGACACTTTGTTTCAACAGAAGAGCTGATATTCTCTAGTGAAGGCTATTAGTTTGGGCACAAGTGGTAACCTAAACCTGTTCCAACCTGTACATACAAACCTGCAAGTTGGTCTCATTTCGGTCCCTCAGTCAATACTTTTTCTTTTCTTCCCTCAGAGCCAAAACCTGTGTTTATAAACCAGGAGCAGGTGCAGAAAGAGGTGAGTGCTGCCCTGGCAGCAAGTGCCTCCCTCAGCTGTGAAGTAGCACAGGATCCAACCGAAGTAAAATGGTACAAGGATGGAAGACTGCTTGCCTCCTCCAGAAAGTTCAGAATGGAATCTGTGGGCAAAACACGGCGTCTGGTTGTGGAGCAGCTGGAGAAGAAAGATGCTGGAGAATACATCTGCGAGGCTGCTGGCCAGAAGATGACCTTCAAGTTGGAAACAACTGGTGAGCATTCGCTTTGGGAGCACTAAGCAGCTTTTTATGTGGCTTAGAGGAAGACTGGCTGTCTTCTACCCTGTGGGCATGGAACAGCCACAATTCCCCCCGGAACAACATCAATGACCCACACCACAAGTTGGATTCTCCTTTTTAATGTAGTGGTAGCGAGGTGAAAATCTGGCTGTGGAATATTTTTGACTAAGGAACTTCTACTTTAATTTCTAGATGCGCTGAATTACCCTCTGGAGTGTCTTTCTGAATATATAAGCAACCATGGGTGACTATGATCCTGATTTATATCTAGGTTCAGGCTTACTTTTTCAGTTAGGTTAGATCAATAGCTCCAGAGAAGATAGGGAAATACAGCAGTTCACTGATACCATGTGTCAGAAGAATGCAGCTCAGTGCTGGGCAGTTTGCTGCTTCATTCCCTCTTACAAGTTGCACCCAAGGCTGGAAAAGACCACTGAGATAGCTGAGTCCAACCCAGCCCACCCTCACTGGACTTACTAACCACGTCCCCAGTGCCACATACCCGTGGCTCTTGAGCACCTCCAGTGACTGCGGTATATCAGCGTGGTTGCTTCAGTTGTGGGAGTTTTCAGACACTGGCTGTTGTTCTAGCGAGACAAAAAACCAAAACTGATGGAACAGTGTCTATACAGGAAGCAACTGGCTGTCCTGATGGCTGCCAACAGTTTTACACAAGGTGTGTCATGCAAGCTTGCATGAGTCTGGTTTAAAAACTTGCTGTTCTGATGGAAGGAGAGGATGTTGGTACAGGATAACTGCGGGATTTGTGCTCTCCCGACATCCAGTTGCAATCACAGCTTATTGTTGCTATAGAAAACAGCTTCTCTATAGACAAATTGAGTTAGTTCCAATAAGTGGCTGAAGCCCTAAGTGATCCAAGGTGAAGCATGATCCAAACTGGAATTTAACTAATTGTAGTAGGGAATCCAAGCCTTAATGAGATGAGTTATTTAAAATATGAGTCCTCCATCTAAAACAGCATTGAACTCTTACTCTGGTTTATGATAGAAGTGAGAGTTTAACAGCAGAAGTCTGAAGTTATGCTCCATATTTCTCATCACTCAAGAGAATATTTGAATATATGAATTCCTTTGGCTATGTTAGAGCTCATAATGAGGTCAGCTGATGTTCTTTAAATGCTCGGAGTCTAGCAATGTGGGGAAGTGGACTGCTATTTGCTGTTGAGCTTTAGGCTAAGAAGCCTGATTTTAGAGGACTGTGGACTTCCCCTTTCCCTTCCCCTCTCCTCCCCTTCTCCCTGGACTGATCCCACATGGTTTGAGAATGATTTCAGATCAAGGTAAATGAGGAATCGCTGTGTGAAAACCTGTTGTTTTACTGCACTATAAGAGACACTTAGTCAAAAGACAAGTGTGTGTTCCAAGCTTGAGATTGCAGGAGATCCTAGAAACAACTCAGCTGCTCAAACCTGTAGTCTGGCTGAATCTTTTATTGTCAGTTTTGGTCAGGAGGAGATGCTTGAGTAAGACAGATAAAAGGTCACGGGTAAGTTGGTCCTTCTTGTGATATACTTCTAGGCTTTCATCAGGGAGAAGCTTAATTAGTCCAAATAATCATAGCAGAAACCACACCAAGAGCATGAGAGTGAAATTTATACTTTCTTGACGTGAAGGAAAATTTTACCTGGTTCTGCCATTCCCCAAATATTTGTTTCCTTATGACAAGAAGAACTTTGCAGAAGTAATTTTTTTTTTCAGTCTTGCGTGCAACACAAAAAGGGGTAAAATCTAGGAGGCCACCTGAAATGTTTTTTCCATCTGGAAGGATCCATTTAACAGCACCCATGGACCTGGTTATGAACAAAACTAAGTTCCCAACTAAATCCACATTCTTCTTTCTCCTTCTCAGAATTGCCTGTGAAAATCAGCAAACCATTGGCAGACAGTAGCGTCATTGAGAAGGACAAGGTCACATTTGAGTGTGAGCTGTCCAGGCCCAACATGGACGTCAAGTGGTTCAAGGTATGGCATGTAATGGTATTTTCCTTTCTGACTTCTCTGGAAATGAATGAGAGCCTTTAATTTCACTTCCAAGGGATGCGAGTCTGAGCTTTTCCTTGATAGCTTTTTCACTGCTCTCTTTTCTTTATGCTCTTTTATTTGCCCAGATCAGCACTCTTTGTTATTATGTCCTGAGTTCATTTATCAAGTTGAAATTGAAGTTTGTTTTGGTTTTATTGTGAACTTTTTAGGTCATGCTGCACAAAATATTGTTGGTTGAACTACAGTACAGTCTTGAGCTTCAAGTCTAACACAGAAATTCTCAGCCGGGATTTTGTAGCCTTGTTGTGAACTGGGTTTTTGGGGTGAAATCTCAGTTTTCTTTGCACCTGACAGTGTGAGAATTTGCTCTGGCACTTTGTGTACCTCCCCGGTGCTCAGCTGTTCCTTCCCTTACTTGGGGATAACGTCATTTATTCAAGGTGATGTCCAAACAGGCTTGTTAACAGTCCTCCGCAGTGCTTTAAGCTGTCATAGGTCAGCCAGAATTTATGCATGTTCTATAGCCATTCCTTCATGTTGAAAACACTGCACTGTGCTTAAGCTTCAGCATATGTTCCAGTAAGCACAGTTCCATTAATTCTAGGGGAGTGGGTGAATTAAGCATAGATCTGAAGGCTCCCTTTGCTGAGTGCAGAGATGGAAGGACTAATGGAGATCTGACTTGATATTTTCCCTTCTAGGATGGGAAGGAGCTCTGTCAAAGTAAAAAAGTGGGCATTACTTCCCAGGGAAATAAGAGAAGTCTCATTATTCACAAGTGTGAATATGAAGATCAGGGAACATCCACATGCTGAGCAGCCTAAGACAAGACATCAGCTACCCTAAAGGTTCATTTTATGTTTAACTGAAAGAGCAAATAAATCCTCTTGTGGTATTTTGCACCACGGGAAGAAATGCTTCATGGGCAGTTTGGGCATTTCTTGGTTAGTCCTTTTGGATACCTTTCTCTTTCTTCTTTATGCTCAAGACAGATTTTCCCTCCATGTGTTGCATTGGTTAAACCCCAGTTTGTAGCTCATCATTGGGCTCTGAAGCATCAGACTTGTTACTGAACACACGGGTCTGCTGTGCCCTGGTAGATGCCACCTTCCCAAGGGACGTATGAAAGGATGCTTTTTTCTGATTTCCTACTAGATGCTGTCCTCATGTGGCCACTTGGGTTCAGTGTTAGCATGAACATGAACATGTGTCCTGTCCCATGACTTTGGTGAACTCTCATTTTCTCTCTCATTCTGCAACCAGGTTGGGTTGCTGTTTCAGTACTGGCTGTTTTATGTAGCCATTCCATTTGTTCTGGTTTACGTTCTTTTTTATTTTCTTTTTTTCAGGCATCATTTCTATACAGTAGACAAAGCCAGCCTATTACATTTGATTTACAGTTTTTAGCTTTTGCTGGTAAGCATTTCAGCTCTCAGGCAGTTTTACCAACAGCTTTGAAGAGCTGAAATGAACCAGCCTGGACACGATGGTCTGTTTTTGTTGGTGTAATGAATTTATGAAGTTAAACTGATTGACCCCATAAGGTTTTACAGTGTATGACTCACGTCTGGCAGAGTTATCACAGTTTATATACTTAGCATTTCAGGAGGCAAATGGTTGGGGATACTCTTTCATTTGCTTGCGTCTCAGAGTGAATCACTAGTATGTGAACCATCCTTCATCTCCTTTGTATTGCTTTTGTGTGTGGCTGTGTGTGGTTTCCCCTGTGAATTTCATTCTTTCCAGTTATATGGAAGTTCTCTTTTGAGCAGTGAAATTAGATGTTCCATCATCAGTCATAATGGTAAAGCTGAGTTGCCACGTTATCTGTGTCCTTTCTGTCTGGCGTCTCAATAACTGCTGCCCCACCACAATATCTGCCTAATACTTCAGCTCCATGGATGCCTCCTTGTGCAAACTGAGAGCCTGTATTTGGTGTGCATAGATCTGGGCTTACATCTGTGCTGGTAAATGCACTAGTGCATGGGCTAAGCAGTCCTGCCTCCTGTGCTGTGGGCATTGAGATGGGGCTCCTACAAGCTGCCCATTGCAAGATATTTAGAAACTAATTGCTGCGGAGGTTTCCATCCTCTTTTCAGACTAACTAAAATTTGGTTAGTGGGATCAAAACAGAAGGGGCAGGGAGGGAGAGCTGACCAAGGACTACTGATGGAACAACTATGAATCCTTGGTTCCTCAGGATTCCCTGCATCAGCAGTTGGCAACAGGAGTAAGGGGGCTCAGGAGGACACTGTGGAGTAGTGTGAAAAATGAGCGAAGAGAGTTACTAATTGATGCCTCTTGGAAAGTAGTCCAAGAGTGGTCCTCTTCCTAAACTCTCCTCTTGTGTGTGGTTTTATCTTTATGAGGTGTTCATAACAAGTGATGTGTAGATCTCCCTTATCTCATAATGTCTTTTCCTGCCTGCAGTGAATATGCAGGATACTGGATCATATACCAGCTTCTTTGAATTACTGCTCATGTCAGGAGATAAAATCTGCCTATTCTTTGAACTAACACTGGCGAGGGTTAGTTATTCTGGCTACCGAGAGAATGACACAGCAGATTAAACTCTTTCATTTCCTTCTTTGTCAAATGCCTTTTCATCTAACTGTGTGTCCCATAGAAATTCAGAGCAGTGTTGGCTGAGGGAAGTGGAAATATTTATCTCCTGTGTGTATCTGCCACCCTATTTAGACATGCTGGCAGAGCGCAGAGATTGGAGGAGTTGGATTAGGCAGTAATTTCCCTATTGCTCACAGAACCACTTTTTCTGTGGTCTCCCAGCTACCCTGTGCCCAGTGACCTATGCAAGATGGAGCGGAAAAGGCTCATTTTATGAACAAACAGGAACCTTTCTGGTCAGATTAATACCTGTGCTCTTTTAGAGAGATCTAGATACTAGAGATTTTAGGTACTGGAATAGGCTCCCCAGAAAGGTGGTTGAATCACCATCCCTGGTTGTGTTTAAGAGCCTTTTGGATGTGGTACTCAGGGATATGATTTAGTGTAGGGTTTTTAGAGTTAGGGTACTGGTTAGGCTGCGGTTGGACTTGATGATCTTCAATGTCTTTTCCAACCTGGGTAAATCTATGATTCTATGCAGGAACTCTTCTCCTGAGGTTAATCCAAGTTGTATCCAGGCCCTTCAGAAGGAAAGGGATATAGCAGCACAGAAATATGGCCTGATTCTGACATAACTAAATGCAGACCTGGAGAGTTAAAAGGGATTGTGTGATGTTCAAAGGATTTTGAAGCAAAGATGTCCCCTAGGTAAGATTTGTGGCTGACATTCCCCATACATTGTTTGTAGGCACACAAGCTAAGGAGAGACTAGTGATGAGCATGCAGAGAAGCCAATGGTTCAGACAGGTTTGTAGTGACACAACACTGTAGAGTTCTGTCTAGTTCTCCTTGGCATAGTTTGGAAAATAAAGATGAGGTAATTGGTGGTAACCAATATGGCTTCATCAAGGTCAAGCCATGTCTGACAAACTTGGTGGCCTTTCATGATGGAGTAACAGCATCAGTGGATAATGGGAGAGCAACTGACATCATCTACTTGGACTTGTGCAGAGCATTTGATCCCGTCCTGCATGACATCCTGGTCACCAAACTGGAGAAAAATGGTTTTGATGGATGGACCAGTTGCAGGATAGGGAACTGTCTGGATGGTCACACTCAGAGAGCTGCAGTCAATAGCTCAGTGTCCAGGTGGAGGGTGGTGTTGGGACCAGTGTTATTTAACATTTTTGTAGGCAACATGGAGAGTGGAATCAAATGCAGCCTCAGCAAGTTTGCAGATGACACCAAGCTGAGCGGTGCTGTTGATGTGCTAGAGGGAAGGGATGCTACTCAGAGGGACCTGGACAGGCTGGAGAGGTGGGCCCTTGGCAGCCTCATGAACTTGAGTGTGGCCAAGTACAAGGCCCTGCACCTGGGTCAGGGCAATCCCAAGCACAGGCACAGGCTTAGAGGAGAATGATTTGAGAGAAGCCTTGACCCTGAGGAGAAGAGTTGGTGTGGAGGGAGGTGTCCCTGCCTATAGCAGGGGGACTGGAACTAAATGACCTTAAAGATTCAGTCAGTTCTATTGTTTTTCTACCCTTAATTTTGCTTGAAAGGTTTTAGAATAAATGAGATTCTGGTTTCCATGAAAACTGTTTGCAGGGAGCTCCATTGTAGCTAGTAGGTCTGTCTTTAAGTTCAAGGGCAATAATGCATTGACTGTGTTGAAGAGAGAAATGACTCAGGAATGGATGATGGTTTAGAATAAAACATAATCCTACTTATTTTCTATGCAAATATGTGTAAGGAAAAGATGCTGCACTCAGTTCTGGAAATACCCTGACAAATATATCTCTACTGTTTCACAGCTGGAGATATCAAGATTGTTAAAGCACTGGAAGATGTGGAAGTGAATGAATATGGGAGTGCATCTTTTGTCTGTGAGATTTCACACGATGAGGTTCAGACCCAGTGGTACAAAGAGGACAACAAGCTGAAGGCTGATGACAACATCAGAATGCAACAAGATGGTAGGGTGTAAGCAAGGGGTCTTTCTCCTGAGTGGGGGGTGGGTTGGAGATCAAGCATATAAGACATCTGAAATGAAGTGAAGAGGGTTCAGAAGCGAGTTCCCCTTTTGTTTTGGGACTGAGGTTTAGGTGGAACAAGTGACATGGTGGGATGCTTAGTGTGGGAAGTGTGATGCTATCCCACCATCCCACACTGCCGGGAGCAGGTAGGAAATGAGTGCAGTTATTTCCAAAGTGGGGGTGAACAGGGCAGTCAGTTCACCTCTCCAAAGAGGTTTTGTCTGACAGTGAGTGTGATCCTTCTGTATCAGATACTTTGAATTTGACGGTGGCCGCATTTGATCAGTCCTTGTAGAAGCCATGTTTAGATTCTGCTTTGGTCTGCTCCATTTCCAGTTCAAAGTCGTTGGACACTAAATGAGACAGCTGCATCTCAGTAAAAGATGTGTTTGAATAGCTGTGGTGTGCTTACTATTCAGATTTACAGAGCTGAGGTTTTGTCCTTGGCTATAGCAAAGAAGTCAAATCAGGTGAAATTAATTGTATTTCTGAACTAGACAAGTTTAAGTTTGGTAGCACCTAAATTTGGTGTGGTTTGTCATTGATTTCATCTGAAAGAAACTTGCAGGCTTTTTCTCTGCTGTTGTCCCCAGCGTAAGATTATCCATTCACATCCTAAAGTACTTGTTATATTTTCAACTCACTCTTATTTGAATAAAAGCCTCAACAATTGGGAGCAATTTAATAAGCACAGAACAAGAGCTGGACCTTGCATTTGGTAGATACTGTACAGTATTACTTCATAGAAATGTAGTCAATGGCATTCCCTATAGACAATCGTTTGTTTTATCTTTAGAGTCGTTCAAAGAACCATTGTGAACTTGACATTAATTGGAATGGAATACACGCAAGAGACTTTCCTCTTCTTCCAATTGTCCTCATCCTTTCTTCTCTTCCACCCCTGCTTTGCAGATTACCATATAGAAATCACCAGGAAGTTGGAGGACAAGACAGCTTTGGAACGTCATTCTGTCATCCTGTCCTGTGACTTCAGGCCTTCTCCAAAGGTTGTGAAATGGTTCAAGGGCCGCACACCCATCGAGCCCTCTGAGAAGTACAAGATCAAGAGGGATAAGCATTCAGTAGAGCTCAGAATTCTGAAGCTGAAGCCCGATGATGCTGGTGTGTACAAGTGCAAGGCAGGAATTGCAGAGACTGAGGCCACGCTGACAGCTGAAGGTATGAGCAGGGAGGGTGGCCTCTTCCATGTCCTATTTCACCTCAGATTTCTCTTCTTGAGGTTGACTTCTGCCGTTCTCTCCTGCTAACTTTATACATGTATTATCTTCACATAGATGATTACACAAAGATCATCTAGTCCAACCATTCTACCACATCCCAGTATGATTTAGAGTAACAGTGGTAACAGTTCACCTTGTTTCCCCACAGCCCGCAATGTAGAAGTAACGAAGCACCTGCAGGATGTAGAAATTGAAGAAGAGAGCTCTGCTGTCTTCTCCTGCGAGCTGTCCCATAATGACGAGGACGTGGAATGGTTCCTGAATGGCAACCTCCTTTACACCAACAATTACAATGACATCAAGAACGTTGGCAATTGCTGCACACTGACAATGAAGCAGGTTAAGCCTGAGGATGCTGGCACAGTGACAGTGAAGTCAGACAAGGTGTCAGAAAGCGCACCTGAAGGTGATAGGTGGGTCTGATCACACCCCTCCTGGATGTAAGAGATGCTAAGGAGCTCCAGTTCATTCTATTGTGCAGCAGTCCTGCTTCTAAAGCTGACCTCTCTGGGGTGACAAGTCATCAGAGGCTTTCTTCCAGTGGAAGGTTCCATTGCAGCAGATATCAAGGAAGGGGGATGGTTTTGGTGTCCTGCCAAAGCATTCCATTGCTTTTTATCATCATTTTACTTAACACAAGGAGAGTTACAGGAGCAATTTCTTTTACTGCTTCAGTAACATGCAGTGTCAATGCTGTTGTCTCCAAGGATTTATGACTGAAGGAGAGATCATTCAGTGTGTGTTTTGCCTCTGGGATGACTAATGACCAGGCTGTGAGCAACCTGATCTAGCTGTGAATGTCCCTTTTTATTGCAGGGGAGCTGGGCTAGATGGCCTTTAAGGGTCTCTTCCAATTCTAAGGAACTTGTGCCTGAAGTGCAGAAGTGGATGAATTATACCACTTCTTCATATCCTCCCCATGATTACAGAGGAAATACAACAAAACAACATGCATGGTCTTACTGTTGTCATTTGCTTGAATACGAAGACGTCTCTTTTTTATGGTTGAGATTTTTGTTGATATGGGTCAGGAGGAACTCACACTTTTTAGCTTTCTCAATAGGCAAAAAGTTCCAGTTGCTGCAAGCCACCGAGGTAACCAATAGAGGGGCCCTGATCCCCCTTGTGCCATCGGGATGCTCTGGCACGGGATGTGCCTCAAATTCAAAGCTCCTTCCCACCTCCCAAGGAAAAGCAAAGCAACTCAAGCATCTCCAGCAAAGCTGCCCAGCAGACAGCAGGGAATGCAAACAGCTTCTGGCTGCTCCCCTGCACTCCTGTCCTAAGTAAGTGATCCCTCGAGGACTGGATGGGAAATCAGTGCATGACACACGTGAGTGTGCACAGCATTGTGCAAAGCAGTGGGGATCCGTGTGTGTGTGTGTGTATTTGTGCATGGATGGTGTTGTACACACATTTGTGTCCATGAGTGTACAAACCAGTGGTGTTGCTCAGGTGTGTGTAGGTCTGTGGGTATGTGTGCAAGGACGAGCATGCACATATATGTACGTGCACAGGGGTGTGCAGAGTGTTGGAGCTGCACAAGGACATTGTGGTACCGGTGTGTGCGTGCACTTTGGGAGTGAAAGGAAGGGGTTACACATGTGTGAGTGTGTGTGCGCACAGGGCTGCACTAAGGGATGTGGTTGTGTGAGTGTGTGTGAGCACATAGATAGTGCGTGGATGCGGTGGCACAAATGTGTGCTTGCACAGGGCTGTGCTGAGGAGTTGGGCTGCACACAGGTGCACACAAAGGGATGTTTGAACCCTTTGCCCCTAAGAACAGTTTTCCAGTGTCTCTCGTCCAAGAATTCTTTGAACAGCCTGCAGCTGACTCTCCTGAAGCTCAGGGTCCTGACTTTGCTTTTTGCCAGGCCCGCATTCCTTGAGATGAGGAACTCTAGGAGGGCATGGTCACTACAGCCCTGACCACCTCCAGTCTTAACCCCTGCTGTGCAGCATGTCCAGTAATGCTTCCCTTCACAGAATCACAGAATTACCCGGGTTGGAAGGGACCTCAAGGATCATGTAGTTCCAACCCCCCTGCCTAGCAGGGCCACCAAACATACACATTTACTAGATCAGGTTGCCCAGGGCCCTGTCCAACCTGGTCTTGAACACCTCCAAGGACGGGGCATCCACAACCTCACTGGGCAGCCTGTTCCAGGACCTAACCACCCTTCTAGTAAAGAACTTTCCCCTAACATCCAACCTAAATCTTCCCTCCTTCAACTTAAAACCATTTCCCCTAGTCCTGCTATTATCAGCCCTTTCGAAGAGTTTACTCCCCTCCTGGGAGTAAGTTCCCTTCAGGTATTGAAAGGCTGCAATGAGGTCACCTCGCAACCTTCTCTTCTCCAGGCTGAACAAACCCAACTCCCTCATCCTGTCCTCATAGGGGAGGTGCTCCAGCCCCCTGATCATCTTTGTGGCCCTCCTCTGGACCCTTTCCAAAATTTCCATATCTTTTTTGTACTGAGGGCTCCACACCTGGACACAGTACTCCAGATGGGGCCTCACAAGAGCAGAGTAGAGAGGGACGGTCACCTCCCTATCCCTGCTGACCACCCCTCTCCTGATGGAGCCCAGGATCCCATTTGCTTTCCGGGCTGCCAGAGCGCACTGCTGGCTCATGTTAAGTTTCTCATCTATCAGGACCCCTAGGTCTTTTTCAGCCGAGCTGCTCTCAAGGACAACTCCTCCCAGCCTGTACAGGTGCCTGGGGTTCTTCCGGCCCAAGTGCAAAACCTTGCACTTTGCCGTGTTGAACCTCATTAGGTTCACCCGAGCCCAGCTTTCCAGCCTGTCAAGGTCCCTCTGAATGGCATCTGTTCCCTCCACCGTATCGACTGCACCACTCAGCTTGGTGTCATCAGCAAACTTGCTGAGGGTGCACTCCATTCCCTCATCTATGTCATTAATAAAGATGTTAAAGAGCACCGGTCCCAAGACAGACCCTTGAGGGATGCCGCTCGTTACCGGCCTCCACCTGGACATAGAGCCATTGACCACCACCCTCTGTCTGCGGCCTTTCAACCAATTGCTTATCCATCTAGTTGTCCACCCATCAAATCCACCTCCCTCCAATTTGGAGATGAGGATGTGATGGGGGACCATGTCAAAGGCCTTGCTCAGGTCCAGGTAAATGACATCGGTCGCCTTCCCTTCATCCACCAACGCCGTCACTCCATCATAGAAGGCCACAAGATTAGTTAAGCATGACCTTCCCCTGGTGAAGCCATGCTGGCTGTCTCGGATCACATGCTTGTTCTTTATGCGATCAAGCATGTTGTCCAGGAGGATCTGTTCCATAATCTTCCCAGGCACAGAGGTGAGACTCACCGGCCTGTAGTTACCCGGGTCGTCCCTGCTCCCCTTCTTGTAAATGGGAGTGACGTGACCCTTCCTCCAATCATCCGGGACCTCACCTGACAGCCACGACTTCTCAAATATGATGGAGAGCGGCTCAGCAACCACCTCAGCCAGCTCCTTCAGGACCCTGGGATGCACGCCATCTGGCCCCATAGACTTATACTCATTCAGTCTAAGGAGGCACTCTCGGACTTGCTCTACCCTTACAGTGGGGAGGGATTTACCTCCTTGGTCCCCACATGGAGGTATGGGGGTGCAAGACTTAGGGACGTGAAAAAGACTAGAATCCTGGCCACCAGTGAAGACCGAGGTGAAGAACTCATTCAGCACCTCAGCTTTCTCTTCATCTGTTGAAGCCATTTCTCCTTTTAAATTTACCAGAGTAGGCACGCCCATTTTGGCCTGTCTCTTCTGGCCAATGTACCTGTAGAAGGTTTTCTTGTTGTTTTTCACATCCCTCGCCAAGTTCAGTTCTGCCCGAGCCTTGGCTTTCCTGATCCCACATCTGCAAGTTCGGACGGCATCCCTGTATTCTTCCCGGGTGACACAGCCTTGTTTCCAGAGCTTGTACACCCCTTTCTTCACCCTCAGTTCTCTTAGCAGGTCCTTGCTGAGCCATGCCGGTTTTCTACCTCTCCTGCCCACTTTCTTAATCAGGGGAATGGAGACCTCTTGTGCTGCCAGGAGGGCATCCTTGAACAGTAGCCAGCTCTCCTCAACGTCCTTATCTTTGAGGGCAGCGCGCCAGGGGATCTTGGCCAGCATTCCATTGAGTAGCTTGAAGTCTGCTCTTCTAAAGTTGAGCATCCTGGTCCTGCTCTTTGCCAGGCCCACATCGCTTGAGATCACAAACTCAACCAGGGCATGATCGCTGGAGCCCAGGCAGCCTCCAACCTTGACGCCTTTGATGATCTCCTCAGCGTTGGTGAGCAGCAGGTCCAGCAACGCTTGACCTCTGGTCGGTCTGTCCAATACCTTCCCTTCTGCTTGGTGTGCTTAATGCTTGGCCCACAAAGTTATTCCCAGTGCAGTCCAGCAGTCTCTCAGACAGCTTGCAGCCAGCCATGCTGATTTCCCAGCCTGACTGGAATCCCCCATCAAGTTGAGAGTCAGTGAGCGCGGTGCTTCTGGTAGCTGCAGTAAGCAGGGCCCATCAACAGGCTCCCTTGACCAGGCGGCCTGGAGCAGACCCTCACCTCCAGAAGCCCATTATTGGTTCAGTCCCGAATTTTACCCGCAAGTTCTCAACGTGATCGTGGCTGTTCTTAGTCCTTTGCAGTCAGCTTCTTCATAGAGAGGGCAAATACCTTGCCCTCCGGAATTCCATAGTAACAATCATGTCTCCTTTATGTCAGGTGAGGTGTTTTTTGTTGTTGTTGTTTTTTGTTTGCTTGTTTGTTTGTTTTCCATTTTCTAGGTAGAAAATTTAATTTCTGAGCCAGGAGAAGAAGAAGTGCAACATGTAACAATCTTCCTGGCACTGTGCAGTTTGCATGAGTAGCCAAGTGCTCCTCAGGTAACGTGTGCTGCAGAGCTGACCTTGGTGGCAGGGGTTGTGTCTTCATTTTCTTCCTGTCATGTGGGAACATAAGAAGACTCTTCAGAGCAGGAGCTGCAGAGGAAGATGAACGGCATGAGAAGGTAAGGCTAGGAACCAAGGACACCTCCAGAAAGAACAGAAAAACTAAGTCATTTAAGATGCATGATGGCCGTGTGATACTGTCCGTGACTGGAGGAGAAGCACATGGCTAGGAATGACTGATGGCTCTGGTGGGATGAGTGCCTATGTGCGCCGTAAAGGAGAGTTTGTGGGATGTTCTGTGGACATGTGAAGGCTGTGGGAAAGTTAAGAGAGAAAACGTGTGAATTCACAGAAGTGGTATTAGAACCTGGAATAAACCATTTGGATCACTCACATCTGAGTCCGTGCCAGATTGTCGCACTGTCAGAACCTGAGGCCTGGGATTTTCCTTTAGTAGTGCCAACTGCCTGTTGTAAATGAGAAAAGATATTACTAAACATAGCTTCCCTCCTTGTAGTTTTGATATTTCTGTCTTTGCATTCCTTTAGCACCCAGGGTGTTGATGCAGCTGCACAAATCCGCTGTACTGTCCTCCTGTTTTGCATGGAAGGATGGTTTTAACCATGATATCTGAAGACATAGTTTCCATCAGAATGATCCCAACATTGTGCGAGTGTCTCAGATGTATGAGAGCACCCGCCTCCTCCAGCTGAGCCATAGGAAAGCTAACTGTGCCCAGTAATTACAGCTTCTGCAGATTGAATATGCTTCCAAGTGTTTTCCTTAGTGATCAATAATGTCCCGGCACTCTGAGATTCCATCTCTGGCACAGTCTGGAGCATCTCTGCAATCCTTGGTTGCTGGAGGGCACGTGGTGAGTGCATGGACAGGGTGGCACAAACGCGTGCGTGTGCTGAGGAGTTGGGTTGCACACAGGTGCACACAAAGGGGTGTTTGTGGAAGGTGTAGGCACGTAGGTGTTCCCAGGGATGGTTTGCACACGTCTGTGAATGCAAAGGAGGGCACACGATGCAGAGTGTGCATGGGGGTGTGCAAAGCAGGCAGGGTGGTGAATGGGTGTGCGTGTGCACATGGATAGGGGAAGGTTGGGGTTACAGGTTGACCTGTGCTGAGGTGAGTGGGGACTCACGGTGTTGCTCAGTGGTAGATTGGTTCACACTGAGTGCTAACAGGAAACTCGCACACCCTTTTTGTTTCAGCTGTGCCAGCGCTGTGATCCCTTGCTGCAGGGATGGGGTGTTGGAAGGATGGTGTGCGTGCCGAGCTCCCATCTCTTGCAGGAATCAAGTGTAGAGCAAAAGGGATGTTTGGGCCAGGTGACTGTAAGAAGGCTGGCTGCTTTGGATGGTGGTAGCTGATGGAAACAGGTGCTCTGGGGACCGTTCAGCTTTTAACAGAAGACAGGGCTCCTGCAGCAAGAACGACTAGGTTCTCAAATGGCTTCAGACGTGCACACCGACTACATCCCCGCAGACATTTACCGGTAGGTGGCTCTTGCAGAAGAAGATTCAAGCAGCAGAACCTTTTGCTCAGCTACAGCACACAAATGCTACAAAAGCAGGAACAACCTGCAAGCTCTGGGTCTGTTTGTCTTGCACAGGCATGCACTAACTGCGTTTGATGGTACCCCCCATCCTTGATTTCCTTCCCTGCTTCTTGTCTGATGACGCTGCTGAGCCAGGAACAAGCTGCCCAGTGTGGCAGAGCATGGTGCAGAGCTGTGCTGGGACCTCCTCCCCTTCATCTGCTGCAGATCAGTGCCCCACACGTGCCATTGGGATGCTCTGGCACGGGATGTGCCTCCAACCCAAAGCTCCTTCCCACCTCCCAAGGAAAAACAAAGCAACCCAAGCATCTCCAGCAAAGCTGCCCAGCAGACAGCAGGGAATGCAAACAGCTTCTGGCTGCTCCCCTACACTCCCGTCCTAAGTAAGAGACCCTATGAGGACTGGCTGGGAAATCAGTGCATGACACACGTGAGTGTGCACAGGATTGTGCAAAGCAGTGGGGTTCCACGAGTTTGTGTGTGTGTGTATCTCTGCTGTTATGAAAGCATGGGAAGACTTACTGAGTCCCAGATAATTACTGATCCTCAAATGATTTTTCCTGGCCAAAGTTAGAGCCTCTCACAGGTAATCGAGATCAACAGGCTGTTGTTGCACAATCAACAGACAAAATCTAGATGATCAGCTGAGGAAAATAAAGCATCATGCGAAGGGTACTAGATAAGTGAGCAGCTTGAGATCTGCACATTTATGTGATGCTCATGGTCTTAGACAATATTTGCCTAGAGAGGTCACATTGAATGAAAGCAAACTCTAAGATGAATGAAAATATGCACAGGAGAAGAAGCCTCTGAGGCTTCTCAAGTGTTATGACCAGAAGACATAAACTCTGTTAAAGCAAACGTTTCTCTCTATCTTTTGTGTTATTCCAGGCAGGCCTTGATTACCGCCTGAACACATGCTGTGGAAGCCCAGCTTATGCAGCACCAGAGCTAATCCAGGGCAAAGTGTCTATTGGCTCAGAGGGATGTAGAGCGGTGTTTGTTTTCCCCTCTTTCCCTTCCCTCTCCACAGAGCATTTAAAGGCAGTGGAGCTCAGGTAGGCTCTCTTGGTTTCCCTTCTGAATTCTGCTAGGTTGCATCGCTTGGTAGCTCTCAGAAGCTGTCAGTGGCCACAGACTAGAAAAGTGCAATTGGTCTCAGTTCACACAGCTGGCTGGTTTGTCTCAGGCTAATCCTGAACTGCCTCAAGCGACTGCTTTGGGGCTCTACAGAACAGCAACTTCAGAGATCTCTTTCTATTACTAAGTGTTTGAAAGAGCAATTTGCTCTGTTAATTATCCATCATTTCTGTGCAGTCTGTTTTGTCAGACTTGTCTTTAGCTTCCAAGTTGTATGTGAAGAATTGTTTCCGTTGTAATGCACAATGAACTAAAAATTGAGAGATGAAAATGTGAAGAGTTTTTCCAGCTTTGATTTCATGTCTGGAATTTTGGAACCCACTACTTGCAGTTGTTAATCTGTCCAAACTGGTCTGGTTTGGGATGCCCTCATCCTTCTTGAATCGCTGTTAAAGGCGGAGCAATTCCTACAAGTGCCATGGCCCCACTGTTGTTCTAATTCTTGTTTCTTTGTTTTCCACACGCTGCTTTTCAAGCCTCCTTTTTCTTTACAGTCAAAGTGAGAACTGCACTGTGTCTGAACCTTGTTGTGCCTCTACATAAAGAGAACCGAACAGCAGCAAAGCCAGACAGGTGACTGTGCTGACAGCTCTCGTAGCCAGTAACACGTAACTGTGCTAAATCCCTTGTGACGGCTTTGATTTCATTTTTGCCAGTGAAATCCTTGTAAAAGGAACTGCAGCAGTGTGATGAGCTAAGGTGAAGATGCTGGTTTTAGTAGTGCTCTAAGCTGAGTGAAAGGGCAATTGAATGAGGGTTATATGCTTTCTCTGGGACGATAAGGTTTTATTTCCTGAGGGAAAGAGCCAGCTTTTCATGGGCTATATGTGGGCTTTGGCAAGGGCAGACAATCCAGTCTGTCAGGAAGCCATTTGAGGTGCTTCAGGTTTGTAAGCTTGTCTTTTTGTTTTTCAGGCGGATATTTGGAGCATGGGTGTAGTGCTGTATGCTCTGCTGTGTGGGTTTTTCCTTTGGATGATGACAATATGATGGCACTCTACAGGAGGATACCAGTGGGTATCAGTGGTGCTAGAATACACTGAGAAGGGAAATAGCTGAGCTTGACAAGAGGCCTTGCTTTTCGGATGGCAGAACATGCTGAGCTGTGGGTAGAAAGGCCACAGCACAGTCTGCTGAATATTGTCCCTGTTTTTGCTGCTTTGTCTACCAGTATTTTGTGGATTTGGTTCTACGCTTGGTTGGCCTATGTGGCACTGTAGCCTAATTCTGTACCATGATAGCATACAGAATTTAAGGAGAAGTATTTTCCTGCCAATGGGCTGGATTTTTTTGTATCTGGTTCTTCAACTGGCTGCTCCCTATACTATCTGTAGTAAAAATATAGACACATCATTTGATTTCCCTGAAATGAATGTTCCTAAATGCCAGCTCTTCTCATGTCTACAAAGATCAAAGTTCTGCATTTGCTATTAGAATTTCCTCTTCCAGAATCAGGAGGTAATGTAGGACCCCACAGATTGCCTTCAGAATCCAACAGTTAGTTCTGTTTCCTTTCGGAGTGCATAACAACCTGAGCACATGAATTGAATGACGTGGCTTGTTAGTCTGGTACAAACTCTGCTGTACACTGAAACCTGGTCCATTTGTAAGCAGGACTTTGTCCATCTCTGCAGGACAGCAGAAAACCCTTTGTGCTAATCATGATGCCAAGAAGCAGAATGCGGCAAATGGCAGATGATCCAACTGCTTCAGGTGTTCATTTCCTTAAAACTGTGAATAGTTTTGGACTGAGAGTTTGTAAGCAGAACAGAGCTCTTAAAGCTGTCAGAGATTATTTCTGCACTGTTCAATTCTATCTGCCTAACATACACCGGATCTCAGAACTGCATTGCTTGAACTGGTGGAACTTGTTGAAGTGAACTGGGATGAGCAAGTTTTAGAACTTAGTCAGAATGCAGTAAAAAATGGATAATCTCATGAGTATTAAGGTACAGGCTTGCTATTTCTGCACTGAATTTGTTTTTATTTTACATGGCTGTGATCTGAAAGTTGCTTGAAACGCAGGCACCTAGGCACTGTTGTGTAACTGAATTTCACACGATAGGTCCTGAAATATCCTGGAATCAAAAACTCTGACTTGTTTTAAGTCTGCTGCTTGAGTCTAATCAGGGTCATAGTGTCTGTGTGCAGTGTTTCTTTCCCTGTAATGCTCCACATCATTTCATTTTGGGAATATTGAAGGAAATGGACTATGTGCCATAACTGTTGTTAGAACAAAGTATGTCTGGTGTGATCTTATGCATAGGTTCTGTAACTGCTCTTCACAGCTCAGGTGTTTGAGCTTCCTTTTGGTGAAGTGATGAAATACTGCTGGTTTCTATTTGTGCTTCTAGGCACCTTGAAGCTCTTAGGAATAGAACAATTGTCTCCAGTTCTTTTCAATGATATCAGTAACAGCTCGAGTGTTGCTGCCCACTAGGTAGACCCAAAGAAGCAGATTACAGTGAAACAACACACGAGCTGGACCTGAATGAGGATCACTTTCAAGACAGTGGCTATGCTGCTTCAAGCCTACTTGCTTCTTCCTGCCGCCACTCTATTACCAAGTATCAACAACCTTTCATGATTCAACTTGCAAATGTTTGAAACTAACCCTTGTGTTTCTATGCCTTCCTAGGTGATTCGAGCCCTTGTCAACCCCAAAGATCCAAACCAAGCAGTGTCTTTCCATCAATGGAGAGTTCTTATTAAGCATGAATCGCTGCAATTCGGATGACAGCCTTCCACATGGTAACAGTGATGGACACAAGGGGCTCATCCACGTTCATGCTCTCATATCTCCTGGCTCTGCTGAAGCTCGTGACCTGAGCCTGCCAGACACAGCAGTCACCTGCCTGGATTGTGACCCAGCGCCTTTGCAGTGCTGCCCATCCCAAGCACAGCCCGAGTGTCCCAGCAGCAGCACCACCATGCAGGAGCAGGGCAGCATCAGTGAGGTGAAGCTGAGCATCTTAGATGGGGACTTAGAGTCAGGCTGCCAGTCCCAGGCACCAGGCAGCAGCACCAGCTCTGAGCCACTCTCATCTTGACAAGAGGAGTCCCATCTTCACCCTTGACCTCTCAAGCCCTCCTGTCTTTTATTGAATAAAGTCACTCTCATGCTCAGTCATCGCCTCGACTGCATTCTGAGTCTTCAATCACAGGGATTGGGATGAATGCAACAAACAGCAAGGCAGCTCAGCTTGCAATGCTATGGCTGTGGGGTTCGTGCAGGCAGAGCTCTGGGTTCCCATTTTGCCTGGCTTTGGGATGTCTGCAGCAAGATCTCTACCATTTTGTATGGGAGCAAATAATCTCTAGCATCCAGGTTGCTGCTCATGATATATCCCAGTCTTCCTGGCTGTCACTTTGTGATACTTTTCAAAGCCTTCTGATACTCTTTGATGCCTTGGCTGCTCCCTAACACCTCTGTCCTCCTGCCATGTTGACTCACATCTCCCACTTTTAAGCTGGCTTTGCAGATCATCTCCAGCCCTGTCATCATCACGCTGCAGCAGGAGGTGCTCACCTGGCCCAATGTCTGGCAGTACTGCTTGTTCTGCAGATGAGCAGCTGCCTCCTCATCTCTTCAGCTACAGTAGTTTTTCTCAGGGCAGTTAGATGCAGTCATGCTCCTCTGGATTTGGTGTGTTAAATCCATGCTGCATGGCAGCAGTCAGTGCAATACAAAGGTGTTCTGTGTGCCATAGCATTTCTCCAGGGGCTGCCAAAGGTAGAAGCACAACACAGCACCATCCTTCTGACAGTAATGTCTGTGAGTGTTAGACGTGAGCACTGCATCATCCCCAGCGTGTCAGTGCTTTTCCACACCAACCTGACTCTCACACTCTGCACTGAATGTAACTCTGCTCTTGTGGAGACAAATGCTTTCTGTCACATCCTCCATCCCTGCAACCATTTGCCGGTAGGCAGCTCTTGCAGAAGAATCAAGCAGCAGAACCTTGTGCTCACCCTACAGCATGCAAATGCTATGAAAGCAGAAATAACCTGGCATGCTCTGGGTCTGCAAGGCTGCACAGATGGGAGAGGTAGATTGTGTTTTTGCAGTGGAAGTTTCCAGTATTTTCAGTACATAGTGTAGGCCCTAACTGAATGTATAACCCTCTTGTAAAACAGCTGTATAAGTAGTTTTTCCACCAAGAAAGTTGCTGAACAGAATTAAGTTCAGACTGGGGGCATTCTGACATGGGGAGAATTGAGACAAGCACAAGATAAATACAGGGTGGGTAGAGCCCAGCACAGGACAGAATGAATGTACTGACTTTTGGAAACATTGCCCTTCTCTGTCCGCAGAAAAGTACAAGGCAGACCTAAAAACAAGAGGTTGGTAATTGACCTTCTATGGAAATGAATCCTAGCCACAGTCTCGAGGAGTCTGTGAGCCTGAGATGCTCAACCAATGAGAGCCATGAGAGCATCACCTGCAGTGGGTTTAGGGCACAGAACAGAATTGATTTCACTGACTGGTGTGCAGTTTCTCCCTTGCCAATAGGGGATGTGCGCGCAGTATTGCAATAATGAATAAGCACTGCTGCTATCGCTGCCATCTTTGCCTAACTAGAAATCTTTGACTTTGAGAGTTTCTCACACAAGGGGAGAGGGTAAGAAAGTAAAGAGGCACAGAAAACTAAGGGAAACTGCTCTTCTTTATCTTATCTATAAAAATTGATACGATGCTGTTGTGCATTATTTTAATTTTATTTTTAATTTTTTGCTAATGTCAGTTAGATTGTTTTAAAATATCCACACACCAAAATCTGACTACCAAGCAAATGTAATGAAAATGAAATGAAGGTGAGTTAGTGGAAAGCACAAGGCCATATTATATTAGGCTCCAGCAAATTTACAGGCAGTCACTGCACGAAGAGGTAGATCTGAGTTGCACATTATATGATTCCCACAAAGATTAAGGAAATCTGAAGCTTTCAATATATTTTTTTAATTCTTTTTTTCATTTCATTTTTAAACACCTGACCCAGACCCCAACCCTCACAGGAGCTGTAAAGATAACAGCATTAACCAGCAATGTAACTCTAATCCTAACCCTTACCCTGATTCTAAAATCGTCCCTAACTCCAAATGCAACAACAAAAATGATGCTAGAAGTTTGTAGCAAAAGGAACCTTAACCCTGATCATAATCCAAAAAAAAAATCATTATGGTAACAATAATCTTTACCTTAAGAGTAATATTAATCAGAGCCCAGATGATGCCTGCATCCAATCAGAAGCATGCTTTGCATTATTTAAGAGTTGTATTATTTCTAATGAACTCTCTCTATTATCACGTTTATCAAGTAACAGAGTCTGTTCTTTTTCTCCTGACACTGTGCCTTACTCCTGACATCCCCTGGAAATGACCCAGATAGGGCACCATCAAAGTAATGCTAACAGTAATGTCAATCCTAAGGGTATCTCTAGCCTCAGTGTTAATGGGACGCTAACAACAATCCCAACAGCCTTAAACATTCTGGTGGTGTGAAAGAGGTGCTGCCTTGCACATGCTGGGCAGTCCCATTGCCTGTTAAATGCAGGCGGCAGCGTAGAAACATGATGCCCGTGGTCAGAATGCCCTGTGGCAGATCCTGGCACCGGAGAACTGACCGGAGAACCATGAGAGAACTGACAACAAATCACGCGACATCAGAACCGACCCAGTGGTTATTTACAAGCCTTGGGAGACCCAGACAGGATCTCAGAGTGGTGAATGTAGGTACAGAAGTTGTTACTACTCTGTTTTCTTCTAAAAGAAGTGTTTTTTTTTCATCTCAGAAGTTTGGCTGGGGGGGGGGCGGGAAAGGGATATCAATTTAATTACTCATTAATTTATTGACAGACATTCACGTTTGCTACGTTTGGAGAAGTTTTTATTTGTTTGCTGTGGTTTGATTTTTTTTTTTTCTTTTTTTTTTCCCCCTTCCCTCCTCTTCCATCTTTGTGTTCTTCCCCTATAATCAAAAGAACGGATCCCCAGGGTCTGTCCCGCAGACGTTCTTTCCGTGGTCTCTGCTGCCACCTGCTGGCCAATAAGCGGAACTGCCACTGTTGGGCGTTTGGTGCCGCAGGAAGCACAACGCAGATCTGAGTTCTGACCGGTCTACGCAGCAAATCCGCCAATCTTTATTGCGATAAGCCCTCCAGACAAGAGCATAAAGTCTTTGCCTGAGGGCAGGGTTAGTAGTAATGGATGTCAGTTTTGAAATTTCCAGTCCATTCACCATAGCACTTTCTGCCTCCATGTCCCATAACCAGAGCAGCTATGCTGGCATGCTCTCTTGGTTTCTGTCTAAACCACTGTACTATATCCATCAGTTCAGCTGCTGTATTATGGGCAGCAGGGTTTGGGGGGTGGACACTGGTCAGGGCACTCCCACCAGCCTATCCTGCATTTTTTTTTTTTTTTTTTTTTTCATTTTTGGGTTACAATCAGTCAGATCTCAAATAGATCTAGTCCAAATGGAACCTCAAAATCTGACCTTTTAGTGCCTTCATTTACAGAGTCCATTTTATACAGATTCCCTTGTACAGGGCCCCCATGGTCCTCCAGACAGTTGTTACTGATCTTCCATAGGAGAATGATTGAATTAGGTTTTTTCCCATCAAAACTGCCACCTGTCTTTCCAATTTTTCAACACTATCATTCAATAGCTGATTTGCATCAGCCTGAGCCTCTTCAGTTATGTTCAGACAGTTCAAGGCCATTAAAAGTGGCCATGCCACCATGAACACAGCTAACTGTCATTCTCAAGTTGTAAGTATGTCTTTGCTAAGACCATGGAAATACTCAGTCAGGTGGGCCAGGGACTCATGGACCCTCCCTCCGTCCCACACAGGGCCCCATTTTTCAGTGACAGAAGCAGTGCTGCATTTTGAGGATCCTAGGAATCCCAGGACATGCCCTGACAAAAGGTCATTCAAAGGGGTAGTCTTTCCCCATCCAAACAACTCCATGATATTCACAGAATCACAGAATTGTAGGGGTTGGAAGGGACCTCCAGAGACCACTGAGTCCAGTCCCCCTGCCAAAGAAGGTTCCCTACACCACAAAAGAGGTACGAAGAGGTAGATCTGAGTTGCACATTATATGATTCCCACAAAGATTAAGGAAATCTGAAGCTTTCAATATATTTTTTTAATTCTTTTTTCATTTCATTTTTTAAACACCTGACCCAGACCCCAACCCTCACAGGAGCTCTAAAGATAACAGCATTAACCTGCAATGTAACTCTAATCCTAACCCTTACCCTGATTCTACAGGGGACTGTCTGAAACGGACATCAATTCAATTACTCATTTATTTATTGACAGACATTCAAGTTTGCTACGTTTGGAGAAGTTTTTATTTGTTTGCTGTGGTTTGGTTTTTTCTTTTTTTCTTTTTTTTTCCCCCCTTCCCTCCTCTTCCATCTTTGTGTTCTTCCCCTATAATCAAAAGAGAACGGATCCCCAGGGTCTGTCCCGCAGACGTTCTTTCCGTGGTCTCTGCTGCCACCTGCTGGCCAATACACGGAACTGCCACTGTTGGGCGTTTGGTGCCACAGGAAGCACAACGCAGATCTGAGTTCTGACCGGTCTACGCAGCAAATCTGCCAATCTTTATTGTGATAAGCCCTCCACATGGCATTGCGCATGCACTCGAACACGCAACAGGCACAGATTTCTCCTAACTCCTTGAGGAGCAGGCAAGCAGAACAACTGAGCGCACCACTGCTTGTGATTGGGCCACCCCCATCATAGAGATGTGTGTTAGATCTTTTACCCACCCCTGGACTGGCCTTGTTGTTTAACGATAACCTCTGAAATCTGAGCTACTGGTTCTACCACCTGTAGTGTAGAATAGGTAGCCAATAAATGCTTTTCAACTGTGATGTATCTTTATTCTGCTCCATGCCAAACCTGTGGCCAAAACCTCATAGGGGTTCACAAAGAACTCTGGCTCTGCCAGAGCCCCCATCCAGACCCTTCTTGAGTTACATTCACATCTAGTTTGGCTGAAAAGGTTGGACTATAAATACTCAGTGCTTGGGCCTGTTTAACAGATATTTTTTCCTGATTATGCTGTCCATCGATCTTTTTAAACTGAACTCCTGCTCTAATCTGGTCTTTAAACATTTGTTGTCTCAAGACCCTAATGGGTCCAGACTGGATTACCTTAGGGGCTGGACGCCTAAGTCATGGCAGCAGATGGTTCTCTGCCTTTCTCAGACCTTTCCACCACCATTCAGAGCCTGCATCTGGCCGTAGGCACTCTTGTCTCCCCATCAATTGGGCAGCCTGTTGTATTACAGCACCTGAGGGCCACTGGGGGGTTCAGTATGGATAACATAGACCCATACTGATGTAAAGGTGATGGCTGTAGGATGAGATCCCTCGTTCCTGATGAAAAATTTATTGACTGGGCTCTCAAAATCATCTTCATAGATTGCCTCTTTCATGCCTAATTCTCTAATATAATTTTGTTAGTCCTCCATAGAGGACCACAGGCTGATATTTAATGGTATGTCATTCTTATTTGGCCATGTTATATGACACACAGCCATAAATCATTCACTGATCAAATGGCTATCCTCATTATGTTGGACAGAGCATACAGTCTTTCCCTGAGGGCAGGGTTAGTAGTAATGGATGTCAGTTTTGAAATTTCCAGTCCATTCACCACAGCGCTTTCTGCCTCCATGTCCCATAACCAGAGCAGCTATGCTGGCATGCTCTCTTGGTTTCTGTCTAAACCACTGTACTATATCCATCAGTTCAGCTGCTGTATTATGGGCAGCAGGGTTTGGGGGGTTGGATACTGGTCAGGGCACTCCCACCAGCCTATCCTGCTTTTTTTTTTTTTTTTTTTTTCATTTTTGGGTTACAATCAGTCAGATCTCAAATAGATCTAGTCCAAATGGAACCTCAAAATCTGACCTTTTAGTGCCTTCATTTACAGAGTCCATTTTATACAGATTCCCTTGTACAGGGCCCCCATGGTCTTCCAGAGAGATGTTCCTGATCTTCCATAGGAGAATGATTGAATTAGGTTTTTTCCCCATCAAAACTGCCACCTGTCTTTCCAGTTTTTCAACACTATCATTCAATAGCTGATTTGCATCAGCCTGAGCCTCTTCAGTTATGTTCAGACAGTTCAAGGCCATTAAAAGTGGCCATGCCACCATGAACACAGCTAACTGTCATTCTCAAGTTGTAAGTATGTCTTTGCTAAGACCATGGAAATACTCAGTCAGGTGGGCCAGGGACTCATGGACCCTCCCTCCGTCCCACACAGGGCCCCATTTTTCAGTGACAGAAGCAGTGCTGCATTGTGAGGATCCTAGGAATCCCAGGACATGCCCTGACAAAAGGTCATTCAAAGGGGTAGTCTTTCCCCATCCAAACAACTCCATGATATTCAAAGAATCACAGAATTGTAGGGGTTGGAAGGGACCTCCAGAGACCACTGAGTCCAGTCCCCCTGCCAAAGCAGGTTCCCTACACCACGTTGCACAGCTCAGCATCCAGGCAGGTCTTGAATATCTCCAGAGAAGGAGATTCCACAACCACCCTAGGCAGCCTGTTCCAGTGCTCTGTCACTCTCACCATAAAGAAGTTATTGCACACATTAGTGCAGAATTTCCTATGGTGCAGTTTCTGTCTGTTTCCCCTTGTCCCTCCTCCACAAACTGCTGAAAAGAGTCTGGCCTCACCTCTTTGCCCCCCACACCTCAAATATTTATAGAACCTGGATCCTGTCCCCTCTCAGCCTTCTTTTCTCAAGGCTAAACAGACCCAGTTCCCTAAGTCTCTCCTCATAGGGGAGATGCTCCAGGCCCTTCACCATCTTTGTGGTCCTCCACTGGACTCTTTCCAAAAGATCCCTGTCTTTTTTGTACTGGGGAGCCCAGAACTGGACACAATATTCCAGATGAGGCCTCACCAAGGCAGAGTAGAGGGGGAGGATCACCTCCTTCGACCTGCTGGACACGCTCTTTTTAATGCACCCCAGGATGCCATTGGCTTTTTTGGCTACAAGGGCACACTGCTGGCTCATGGTCAATCTGTCATCCACCAGGACGCCCAGATCCCTCTCAGCAGAGCTCCTCTCCAGCAGCTCTTCCCCCAGCCTGTACTGGTGCATGCAATTATTTCTACCCAGGTGCAAGACTCTACACTTGCTTTTGTTAAACCTCATCCGGTGTCTTACTGCCCAGCTCTCCAGCCTGTCCAGGTCTCGCTGAATGGCAGCACAGCCTTCAGGCGTGTCAACCAATCCTCCCAACTTCGTGTCATCAGCAAACTTGCTGAGGGTGGTCACTATCCCCTCATCAAGGTCGTTGATGAAGATGTTGAACAAGACCGGACCCAGCACAGACCCCTGGGGGACGCCGCTAGTTACAGCCCTGCAGCCAGACACTGCACCGCCAACGACAACCCTCTGCACTCTGCCAGTCAGCCAGTTCTCGACCCACTTCACTGTCCAATCACCTATCCCATACTTCCTCAGCTTTGGTATAAGTATGTCATGGGAGACTGTATCAGTAATAGAGGTTATAGAGTTCAATTCCTGTAGTCAATTTGGCGGCCCAGGTGGGACCAGCTCTGTTCGCTGCAGGACCAGCTGAGAGGGAGACACTTTTGGCGCACCCTGAGATTTCTCTGAAGGACTCCCTTCCTCACCTGATCACTGCAGGGACAGACAAGGACCACCCATAGGTGGACCAGGTATGTGTATGGTAAGTGGAGCCCATATGTCTTGAGGAGACATCCTACACAGTTTACAGCCATACGTGCTGCTCCCAGGGAGGTGAGCTCATGGCTTTGGTTGCCAGCTGGGTAGGAAGACTCCTTGGGTGAGTTCCTATGAAAGGGAACTGTATGTCATATGAATGGAAACAAGAACAAATACTCTCTCCCAGGTAGTTGACAATAGGAGGGACCTAGGTTGGTCTCTCCTACGGGTATGGGATATAGTGGATAGCCTGTCAAATGGTAGCCTGGGTTCTCCAAGTTGTAATCACGGGGGTTATAGGTTGTATGTTCAATATTATCATCTGCTTTAAGTGTTTGGTACCGTGTGTCAAGCCGACTCTGGGAAAAACATTAACGTTTGCAACTGGTCGACCAGAGTATGAGTGTTATTAAGATTCCAACTAGAAAACGTTGTCAGCATTGTGTAGTATGAATAAACCATGGTTTTTGATCTAAATGTCAGAGTGAGTGTGGTGTGAGTGAGACACAGAACAGCTGCAGGGTGAGTGCCGAGTCCCGATTCATGTTTCCTTCCTCCTGTGAGGGAAATGGCCAGACACGGACAAAGTGAAAGACTGTGTTGTCTGTCCACTCATATGTACTTTCTGCTTGTATGTAAGAAGACGGGAGTTTGTACTCTGTAGATTAGTAAGATTGTCCTGAGGAGAGGTGTACATTCCACCCGACCAATGAATGTCAACCCATTTATGTAATACTATGTACTGCTTGCGAGGAAGTGTGTGAGGGAGGTGGTTCAGTCAGTGCTGGTTCTGTGGCACAGTGTTTATAACTGAAGAATACAGACTGTATTAAGGGAGTTTATGTGAACTGTAGAACTGTACTGTTTGACAAACAGTTTTGATGGTATAAGAAAGTTTAATTGTTAATGATATATGGAAGTGTACTTGAGGGAATGTGGAAGTGTATCTGAGCATACAAACAGAGGAAGCATTTACAGAAGAAAAAAGGTTAAAGTGAGTTTACCTGCACTGACATGAGAGCAACACCCTGAACCTCTGCCCTGTGAGCTGAGCAGAGCAGAGCAGAGACACAGTCCTCATGTATCAGGTAGTGTTATTCTGCTTACCAAATGAATGAGTTCACTACAGAAGAGGCAAATCTTCCCCTCTGCTCCATTTGTGGCATACTCTGGAGTTCAAGACATTGCAAAGCTATGGCACATCTACTTTCTTTCAATGATGACGCCTTAGTATGCTCTGGGCTGTCATTTCAATTGCATCTAAAGAAGTCTAGGGTCATGCCAGCTGACAGGAAGCTGGCAAATGTTGTCTCATTGTAAGGAAGAGCAAGAAAGATGACATGGGCAATTATGGACCTGTCAGTCCAGAGCCTGGTAAAATTATGGAGAAAATGATGGTGGGAGTTATGGAAAAACAGCTGAAGGACAATTCTGTCATTGGTTGCAGCCAACACAAGTTTGTGAGGCGAAGGTCCTGTTTAATTTAAGCTCATTCTGTGACACAGTTATCCGTTTAGTTGACCAAGGGAAGCCAGTTGATGTAATCCTTGAGGATTTCAGTGGAGATTTTGATACTGTTTCTCACAACAACCTTCTGGACAGAATGTTCTGCATATGGCTAGACAGAAACACAATGTGGTGGGTGAGCAGTTGGCCAGTAGGTCAGTCCCAAAGGATTATAGTCAGTTTTTTCCATCAGGCTGGTAGATGGTCACTGTCGGGGTCCCCAGGGTTCCATTTTGGGGCCACTTTCCTTTCATGTTTATGCAGATGACTTGAATGCAGGACTAGAAGACGTTCTGAGCAAGTTTGCTGATGAGACCAGATGAGGAGGTGCTGTTGCCTCCACTGAGGGTGGAGAGGACTTGCAGAGAGATGTGGACAAGTCAGAGAAGTGGGTACCAGTTGGTACTAAGCACCAAGTGCATAACGTATAACAAGAACAAGTGCCTGATTGTGCACCGCAGAACATAAAGGACTTCAAACTCTGGGAGAATGTGCAAACGAGGGCACTGGAACTGAGAGATCTGAAGTTCAGAGTTTCACAGGGATTGACTGCTTGTTCACACTGGGCCCTTCTCACATCCCTTCTCACATCCTGCAATGAAACATAGGTCTCATATGGGACATGAACCTCACAGCGTCCTTGCACCACATGTAGAGCCTGGGATCTTCTGTCCCCATGTCTTTCATTTAACATCATACGGACCTCCAACCCATTGCCCCAGGAAATGCCAGGAGCCAACATGAGAGACAGGATCTCTCTACCACTGGTCTTGCAATCAGGGCTTGACCTGTCTGCTTCGTAAGGCAAAGGAGAGGTTTCTTAGCATGCCAGTGCCTTTGCCTGCCTGTAGTCATGGCTTCCAGTTATCTTCTCTAACAAGTCCCTTGGGAAGCTTACTTGGTAATGGCCCTCAGTGGGCCCATTAATACTCCAAGAAACTTCACTGTTACTTCTGACTTTGTCTTGTTGAGCACTTTGTGCAAACTTCTCTCTGCACTAGAGGCTGATGAACTCAGCATCAAATGCACCCTGGGGCCCATTATAACCTAAAGAATCTCCTGTGCCTTATGCCATCTTGTTATCTTCTTCAGGTTATCAGAACTTGTTCAGCAAAAAGGAGGGATATCTGGAGAGAGCTTAAAGAATCCAGTATAAATTTATTGTCTATTTATTTATAGTTGGGTTTAAAGAAGACATTAAAGCAGCACTGTGCAACTGATACCAGTCCAGGATGTCCCAATGAGTTCTGTACTGTTACTGTGTTGACAAAGGTCCTTCTCAACCTCCCCACCCAATTTCTGCTCACAATGGACCTATGGGACTTGCATCACTTTTCTTCACATCACTCTTCTCCTCTGCATTCATCCGCTCAGTGTTAAAACTGCTTTGCACCAACTCCCACTGGCTTTCCTCAGAGAACCAGCTACACATGGAAAAGGAAAGATTTCTCTTTTTTATCTGGCCAGCAAATGGAAAGAAAGGTGATGCAATTGAATGAACAGTAAAACACAGTGATCAACTGCATGCCATGTTCAAGCGGCATCTATTGAAGTTTGTCTTTCATATGGAATATTTTTAAAAGAAATGATTTATTCTGAGGTAGGATAGGATAGATTGAATCACAGTGAAGTAGTTGACAACAGAGGCCATCAGACTCTGAGAGATGGAGCAAATTCCAGTAATCTTCCTGGGATAGATCAGCCAGGTAGTTGAGAGGTATCAACTTAAAACTGATCAGGACTTGTGAGTATTTCACACATTGAGATGGGTTAACACATTCTCATTGATTTATATCTTTGTCTCCAACTCTGTTTTTCACTTTTACTGACATTAATGAACATCTTTCAGACTTCGTGCCTTAATAAAAAAGAGACAGTGATTGAGAAAAAGAAAAAGTATAAGAAGAAAAAGAAAAAGAATAGATAGGAAGGGATAGATCAAATCACAGTGAAGGAGTTGACAACACATTCCATCAGACTTTGGGGAGATGGAACAAATTCCAGTAATCCCCCTGAAAGTCAGAAATCAGACAGATAATTGGGAGGTATCTGACTGAACAAAGAGCAAGGGATGGAGAAATCTGGAGGGCAGTGGGAGTAGTGTGTGCCCAAATGGCCTGCTGAAAACATGCCCTTAACCATGGCCATTTCTTTAGGAGAGCTGAAAAAACTTGGAGGATGAGGCACATCAAATAGGCAGCAGGGAAGAGTAGTGCTGGGCACCAGGCTACAGTCACAGGGCATTGGCACTGGCACCGCTGTCTGTGTCTCTGAACCTGAAGGCATTTGTGTCCAGCGAACACAGTTCTGGAAAACATTGTAGTTTCAGTAAAAGAAAAAAAAAGACATCAAATCACCTCAAAGATTCATATTTACAACTTAAAATGGAACAAGACTCATGAGAATTTTTCATGTTGAGAAGGGTTAACACATTTTCATTGATTTCCATCTTTGTCTTCAATTATTTGTTTCAGTTTTATTGACATTTATGATCAACTATTAAGCTTACAGCCTCAAAATAAATAAATAAATTAAAAGAGATACATTTGCATCTTGCACATGGCCTGATGCCCCTTTCACCTTCACAGTTCCCACAAGTCCTTCCATGCCGGAGAGTATGAGATCCAGCAGAGCACCTCTCCTCTTTGGTTCCTCCACTGCTTGGTCAAGAAGCTGCCATCTGTGCTCTCCATGGATCTGCTGGATGCCACATGCCCTGCTGTGCTGTCCCTGCCACAGATAATGGAGTGACAAAGGCCACCAAATGGGACAAGGGACAGACAACATCAGATTCCCATCTGTCTGCAGAGGGCACCTTCCATTTACTCTCCCTGATCAGGAAGACAGGAAAAGACACTGATGGTCTCCTCTGTTTGCCATTTCCATTAGCTCTGACCTGTCTGCTCTTCCATCCCCAGGCAGAGCTCAGTGCACTCTCACAGAGGGCAGTCGCCCTTCTTTGTCTCCTCGCCCATCCATCCTAAAGACTCGGTATCCCCCTTGTGCTACAGTGCAGTTGTGGAAACCATTAAACTGTGTCCCCATGGTCCAAACAGGAGCTCAGGCCTGCAGCTCTACCAAGATTTCTAGCTTCTTGTGTGTTGGTGTTTGCATTAGTGCAAAAGCACAGAAGTAAATATCCTAATTGAAAAGCATCACTGGACATTGCCTGACTGGATAGCTCATCTATAGAATCAGTGTGCAGAAGGTGGCACACAAACATTAGACCGATCGTGGGTCTTGGAGGTGACGTAGCAGCACGGACACACCATGGGCATGGCTTTCCTGAAGGCCCTGTGCTGCTCTTGTAGCTGTGAGTGAATTCACCGGACAGCCGGTGCTATCCCCTCTCTGGCCCTCAGCTGATGCCCAGGAAGGAGGTGTCTATCTCAGGGATTTCCCACACAGTTTACAAGCACTTGCAAACATCAGGAGCAGCCCAGGCACCTTGGGCATCACCCAGTGTCTGTGTGTGAGCTGCTGCCTCCCAGCTGAAGCACCAAGGACTCAGAGCAGGAGCTCACATGCAGGCAACTCCTTGTGCACTTCTGAACTGAACCAGAGAAATCCCAGCTCCTGTGGTTCTGTGGGGAGCCGAATCCCATTTCAGCTCCAGGATTTCTGTCAAGGGATGAGACTCCTGCGCTGCCTCAGCTGGATCACTGCCCTGCACAGGGAAAGTCCAAACCTCGCCTTCCTTGTCTGGTTGCCCTTATTGTTTCATCAAACGATCTCTGGGAGCACTCCCCATATGTCTCCAATCAGTCACTGACCACTGGACATGTGGTGGTTAATTGAGTGGATTTCAAAGCACAGTCATGATGCTGTTGTCTTTCAGGAGCTGTTGGCCATGAGGACCCAGGGACATGTCAGGGGAAATGAGTGGGAAGGATAAAAATGACATAATCTGCTGCTTGCTTGTCCAGGTTCCTGGGACACAGGGAGCTCATAAAAGTGGGCAGAGCTGCAGAGAGACAGCTGTGCCCAGGAGCAGATCTCGTGCACAGCACAGCCTGCAGGTGACAGAAGGAGAGGAGAGAAATTGGAGAGAGCTTGCAGGATGTGTGTGGTGTGAGCGGGCTGTGAACTCACTGCAGGAGCATTGCTCACAGACCATGACAAGGTAAGTCTCACAGCTGACCATGAGCTGCTTTTAATTAAGGGGTAACTATAACTGGGACATCCCATAGGAGATCTGACTGCAGGCACTGCATGTTTCTTTACTGTGGAAAAAGCTTTCTGCTCCAGCTGAGACGGGTGCCCAGGGCTGTCCTGCAGAGCAGGGTCCCTGCTGTGCCCCAGGGGCTGTGTGCCGGGTATGGGACTCTGCCGCCTGCCAGGCTCAGCACTCAGCCTGCCCGGGGAGCTGCCCAGGGCGCTGCAGGGAGACGTGTGGGGTAAGGAGCCCCCGGCAGGGTTTGTGCTGCCACAGCTGCTGCCTGGGGCAGGGGATCACAGCTCCACTGCACAACTGAATGTTTCTGAGGGCACTTTGCAAGAGGAGAGCCAAGGCAGGGGGTTTCCATTTCCTGTTCTGAGGCAAAGAGGTTTGGAGTCAGAAATCTAAAAGGGGCAATAAGAGTTCTGAGAATTTTTCATCAATCAATTGCTTGTTTTGTGAACACTCACACATGATGTGCTTTCAGTCTCCCCTTTCTCAAAGGATGGAATTATCTTCATTTTCTGTAGGCATGAATAATTCACTTATCCTACAAACAGGCAGCATTTTCTAACTGAAACTGAATGCCACAGAAGCTCGGGTAGGGGGCTCTAAGAGCACTTGGGGTAAAGATATGAGACATGAAACAGATGAAAATATCCAGGGAGAAGGGATAAGAAAATAAGAGGAAGGTTAGAGCTCCATATGCTGCTTCTGCTTAAGGAATGCTGATCTACATGAAATTAAATGCAAGTAATGGTGCTAAATGTACACTGTTGTAGGAGAATTAAAACATTTCATAGTATAGCAGGAGTAGTGCCTCTGAGAATGGTCTGGACTTGTCATTATCTTCTGCACTCTGAGCAGGACTCCAAGCCCAACAACAGCAGATGCCCAACAGCAGCTCCATCAGTGAGTTCCTCCTGCTGCCGTTGGCAGACACGCGGCAGCTGCAGCTCCTGCACTTCTGGCTCTTCCTGGGCATCTACCTGGCTGCCCTCCTGGGCAACGGCCTCATCAGCACAGCCGTAGCCTGCGACCGCCGCCTGCACACCCCCATGTACTTCTTCCTCCTCAACCTGGCCCTCCTCGACCTGGGCAGCATCTCCACCACTCTCCCCAAAGCCATGCCCAACGCCCTCTGGGACAACAGGGCCATCTCCTACACAGGATGTGCTGCACAGCTCTTTTTCTTTACCTTCTTCATGTCAGCAGTGTATTTCCTTCTCACCATCATGTCCTATGACCGCTATGTTGCCATCTGCAAGCCCCTGCACTACGGGACCTTGATGGACAGCAGAGCTTGTGCCACCATGGCAGCAGCTGCCTGGGGCACTGGGGTTCTCAATTCCCTGCTGCACACTGCCAGTACGTTTTCACTGCCTCTCTGCCAAGGCAATGTTGTCAACCAGTTTTTCTGTGAAATTCCCCAGATCCTCAAGCTCTCCTGCTCAGAATCAAATCTCAGGGAAGTTGTGTTTCTCATTTTTACTATCAGTTTAGACGTAGGCTGCTATGTTTTCATAGTTGTGTCCTATGTGCAGATCTTCGTGGCTGTGCTGAGGATGCCCTCTTAGCAGGGACGGCGCAAAGCCTTCTCCACGTGCCTCCCTCACCTGGCCGTGGTCTCCCTGTTTCTCAGCACTGGTGCTTTTGCCTACCTGAAGCCCCCCTCCATTCCCTCCCCACTCCTGGATCTGACAGTGGCACTTCTGTACTCAGTGGTTCCTCCAACACTGAACCCTATTATCTACAGCATGAGGAACAGGGAGATCAAGCACGCTCTCAGGAAGGTGTTGCAATACTCACTATTCCCGCTTCAATAAAGTGCACATCTTCATCGCATGATTCCCAGTGATGGTTCTTCATCTTTTATGCATCTTTGATTGATTGATTATGTGAGATATAGCAACGTGCAAAAAAATGTTATTGAACTTATAAATAAAAATTTGTTTCACTTCTTTCACACCTACTATCCATTTTCTCACTCCAAGAGCTCATGTAAACATGGAACCAGATTCCCCGAATAGGTTAAGAGATAAATAAATAGCATTCAAAATACGCTTTTCCTTAGCTCTTCTCTTATCCAACTTTGTCTGGATTTGGGGAAGGTACAGCCACAGATAGAAGCACAACTAGTTCTTTTCATTCCTCCTCTCTTTACACTGATACAGTGCACAGAGGATTCGAGTCCTCTCATTTCTACAGGCCTGAAGGTCTTGTGTGTCTCACAGCAGTCCCGTCGTCTCTACAGCAGCACTCAGTGGTTTGCTTAATTTTCTTATCTCAATACTTGGAACAGCTACAGGACCTGTAGCATAAGTGACCGCAGAGCTCCTTATGAGGGGTGGAGTGACAGTGGGATCTGTCCAGAGCTTGGAGCAACTGCAGGATGTGTAGCAAAAACTTGGAGCTATTGCAGGGACTGTGCCAGGAGTTGCAGAGGCTGCAGCAATGTCAGCAGATCCAGCTCTCTTCCCCTTGAAGATGCTGAATAGTGTTGAACACAGCTCAGTAGGTGTGGGCCAGGCCCTGGCACACTGCAGTCATTTGGGCCTTTTTAGGATTACCAGTGCCACAGCAGACCTGTCTCCAATATTCTACCAGTTTCTCAGGATCCTGCAGTTGCTCGGAGATGAAGTTCCAAAGCCCTGGGGGTGCCCACCACTCCAGGCAGCTACCCAGACTGTCCCACACCCCCTGCCATGCAGAGCCTTCTCACCTTGGGGCAGATCTCTCACTGATATTCCTGAATAATTGTTTAACCTCAATCCTAGAATCATAGAATCACCAAGGCTGGAAAAGGCCTGAAAGATCATCCAATCCAACCGTTCACCTATTACCAATAGCTCCCACTTAACCATGTCCCTCAACACAATATCCAGTCTCTCCTTGAATACCCCTGGTCTCCCAGAGACGACAGTGTAAAATGTGTAATTCCTAATCATACCAACAATATTACTTCCAAAACCCAAAGATGTCCAAAGAGCTGAATGTGCACAAAACTTCACTTTGCCAATTTTATCGTGGTACAAACCAAGGTCAAACAGCATAGCAAAATAAATACCCTAATCCAGCATCCAGAGTTGACAAATGATGCAGCAGGGAAAACAAGCAGCAAGCAAGGAGCTGTGAAATGCAGCTTCATGAGAAGACTCAGCAAGCTTCACAAATAGGGAAACTATCAGCACCATGGCCTGCACATCTCCAACTCCCACAAAGCCCTGTCCACTCTGGACAGATGTGCTGTTACCACAACCCTTGGAGCCTCACATCAGGCACCAAAATGACTGTGGTTGTTGAACCCAACATGTGGCTCAGCAGCTCACAGTGCTTTGTGCACTGCCCCATTCCCAGTGGGATGGGGATGAGAACTGGGAAAAAGAGTACAACTTCTGGGTTGTAACAAAGCAGTTTACTAAGAGAGATAAAAGGAGAGGAGTAATAGTAATCACTATATATCCGTTGATATAGAATCGTATGTAACAACTGATGCACAAGCACTTGCTCAGCACCACCAGACTGATGCTCAGCTGGGCCCTGAGCAGTGAAGAGACTGAGATGAACTCCCACCCCTTTCAATACAATTTCTGCTTGCTGTCAGCTGATAGAGAACGTCCCTTTGGCCACTATCAGTCAGCTGTCCTCACTCTGTTCCCTCCCAGCTCCATGTGCCCTCCACTGACCATGGCCTTGGCTCTGTACAACACTGCTTAGCAGCAGCTGTAAACATCAGAGTGTTATCAATGGTTTTCTCCTAGAACCAAAACACTGCACCACAGCAGACAGTCTGAAGAAAACAATTCCATCCCAGCTGTAACTCAGATTCCTGCCTGTCCCCTCTTCTTGTTTTTCCTGATCAGGAAGCAAGGAACAGAATCTGCCGCTCTCCTCTCTGAGCCCTTTCCATCAGTTCTCAGCTGGCTCCTCTGCCATCCCCAGGCAGAGCTCAGTGCCCTCTCATGGATGGCAGCAGCCTTTTCTCTTCTTCCTTGCCCATCCGTCATGCAGAATCTGTACCCCATTTGCTACAGTACAGAGCTGAGAATCAACCCACCGTGTCTCTGTGAACCAAACAAGACCCTAGGCCTGCAAAGGCACAGAGATTTGGAGTTCGCTGAGTGAATGTTTGTGGTCCTCTCATTAGTGTAAGGATTCTTCAGAAAGCATCCCCTTCCAGAAGCATGCTTTGATTTAGCCTGTCTGGGTCTTGCATCTACACTGTGGTACTGATGTTCAGGGCCTTGCTCAGAATCAGCAGCCTGCATGAAAGGAAAAGCTCTGTGGTTTTCTCTTGATTTGTCCCGTTTATTTCCCATGCTACCCGCACTGGTCTACAGGCACTTTAGGGCAGCAGTAGGTTGGGGTTACCCCCAGAGGGTACACAGTAAGATTTAGGACGGGGTATTGGCAACAAGACTTTCTCTGAGGAATCCTCACACAATCCTATAGGACAACTCAGAGGCTTTCCATTCAATCTCCAACAGCAACAATATCCCTCAGCCCTTCTCTGTCACATCCAATTCCCCACCCTTCCCCATTTGGACCTGGTTTAAAGCCCTATAATCAATCAGTGCAGGAGCATTTCAGATGGGGTCATGGAGGAGGCAGACTGCCATTCTTGGGGTGGCCATTTTCCCAGGAGGGCATGGTGGGAGGGCTTTGTCCCATCTGGTTCCACCAACACTTGCATCCACCCAGCAGAAGGCTGTGCCCTCTGTGTCCCACTTGAACTCTGCATGGAGCTTACAGTTGGCAGTGACATGGCTGAGAAGCTCTGGGCATGGATTAAGGGACAGGGAATTAATGTGCCTTCCTAACTTCCTCCCTGCATGCCTTAGCAACTTCCTTGTAATCTCCCCAAGTACCCAGCCCCTTCTTCCAGAGGACGGAGATTCTCTTTTTCTTCCTGAGTCTCAATAGTTTTCCCCAGTTCATCTGCACTGGTCTTCTTCCCCTATGGCTCACCTTATGGCATTCAGGGACAGCCTGATCTCGTGCCATTAAGATTTCCATCTTGAGGAGTGTCCAGGCTTCCTGGACCCCTTTACCCATAAGGAGCGACTCCCAAGGGACCTGTGCTACAAGTGTCCTGAACAGGTCAAAGTCCGCCCTCTAGAAGTTCAGGATAGTAGTTTTGCTAGTCACCCTTCTGACATCTCCAAGAATAGAGAATTCTACCATTTCATGGCCACTCTGCCCAAAACAGTCCCCAACCTTCTCAACTCCTACCAGTCCTTCACTGTTAGTGAAGAGCAGGTCTAGCAAGGAACCACCCCTGGTAGGACTTCATACCAGCTGTGTAAGGAAGCTGTCTTGCATGCAATCTATAAACCTCTTGGACTGATTCCTCTGCTATTTATTATATTCCCAGCATATATCAGAGAAGTTGTAGTCTCCCAAGAAAATGAGTGCTGGCAATCTTGCGACTTCAGTAAGCTGCTCATAGAATGCCTCACCCATCAATTAGGCGGTCTATAAGAAACCTTTAGCAAGATGTCACACTTACAGGCCTTTCCCCCGATCCTTACAAACATGCACTTCATTCTGAAGCCCAAGCTCTTCAACATCAAAACTCTCTTTAATATAAAGGGCCACACCGCCACCCTTCCTTCCTCCTCTATCCCTTCTGAAGAGCTTGTAACCATCCATCACAGCACTCCAGTCATGGCAGTGGTCCCACCATGGGTCGGTAATAGCAACTAGGTCATGGTTTGTCAGATGCACAGTTGCTTCCAGCTCCTCTTGCTTGTTGACCAAGCTGCGTGCGTTAGTGTAGATGCACTTCAGCTGAGGCATCTGCCTTTCTCCCAGCTCAAACAGCATTTCCCTAGGCTTATCTCTGGTAAGCCCTGTTTTGTCCACTCCCCCATCGTAGCTAGTTTAAAGCTCTTTCGATAAGCCCCGCTACCGTCTATGCTAGGATTCACTTCCCCCTTTGAGACAGTTGGGTTCCATTCATGGATAACAGACCATGGGCCAAGTAAACTGTCCTGTGATCAAAGAACTCTAAGTTTCTGGCTCAGTACCAACCTCTGAGACAATTGTTCATTGCTTTGCTTTCCAAGCCTGCTCTGTGTCCCTCACTGCCACTGAAGGTATAAAACAAAAAATCACTTGATCTCCCACTTTGTGAACTAAATGGCCTAAATTCCTGAAATCTCTTTTTATAGTTTGTAGTCTTATCTAAGAAATTTCATCACTGCCCACCTAAACTATGAGTAGTGGAAAATAATCAGTGGACCTAACCAGCATTGGGAGTTTCCTCATTATGTCCCTGACCTGAAGCCAAGAAGGCAGCGGACTTACTGACAACTGGGGTCCAGTCTGCAAATGGGGCCCTCTATTCCTCTGAGAAGGGAGTCACCCACCACGGCCACCCTTCTTTCTTTCATGGCAGAGGAAGTCACAAGGCTTGGTAGTGACTGCCTTGCATTAGGTTTCCTCCTAGGCAGATCCTCCATTGCCTCCCCATTCTCATCTCCTTCAGATTTCAGAGTGTCAAACCTGTTGCTTAGATGGATCAGGGGTCGAGGGCTAGGCAGGCATGGGGGGGCTCCTGTGATGTTGAGTTGGGACTCTCTTCCAACCCTTCTCATCAGTCAGGTCTGTCTGACTGTGACAGGGCAGGGAGTCAACCACTTTTCTGGGGGTATCTGCCTGGCAGCCTTCCCTCGGGGATGCCAGCAAGTCACTCCACCAGCCCATCTCCCGATCACACTCCCTGATGGTAAACTGTGAGTAAAACCTTGAGTAAAGTGAGAGTTCACCTAGACAAAAGTATGAGTAGAAACATGGACTGACGTGAGGGTAAACCCAGAGTAAACCCAGGATCCCATCCATTGGGCATGCACAGCCTCTGAGGGCAACTTTTTCCAGTGTTGCTGTGTAAAAATATAGGTTCCTCACATCTAACCTATGTCTCCCCTTTTTAATTTAAATCCGTTTCCATTTGTCCTGTTATCAACAGACCATCCCATCCTTATTCTAGCGTTAGGCATCTCATCCTCAGATGGAAACCCTGGGGCTGAATTGGGATCAGTTTTTCAAAGAACCACAGGAGCTACAAGTTCACCTAGCTGAGTTCAGATGTGCACAGTGAGGTGTCTGTGTGTGAGTCCCTCATCTGAATCCTTGGTTTTTATTCCACAGGGACTGCACTACTCATACACAGTCTCTCCGTGATGCCCAAGATGCCTTGGGTGATCCTAGTTTTGTGCTAGTGCTTGTAAACTGTGACGGAAAATCTATGAGATAGACACCTCCTTCTGGAGCATCAGCTGAGGGCCAGAAGGGAGGTATTCTTGGCCATCCTAAATACCACCTCAGCCACGTGCTTAGGGCACCCATTGTGTCTTTTGCACCTGACCCCATGGAGTATGTAGTGATATTCAGCTTATCAAAAGGATGAGCTCAGAACAGAAGAGGCAGATCTTCCTCTCTGCTCCACCTGTGGCATAGTCTGGATTTCAAGGCATTGCAAAGCTATGGCACATCTACGTTCTTGCACTGATGACACTTTAGCATGCTCTGGGCTCGCATTTCAATGGCATCTAATAAATCTAGGGTCATACCTGTTGACAGGAAGCTGGCAAATGTTGTCTCATTGTAAGGAAGAGCAAGAAAGATGACACGGGCAACTATGGACCTGTCAGTCTCACTACAGTGCTTGGTAAAATTATGGAGAAAATGATGGTGGGAGTTATGGAAAAACAACTGAAGGACAGGTCACAGACAACACAAGATACAGAGGGGAAGGTCCTATTTAATTTCAGGTCTTTTTATGACACCTTTATCCATTGAGCTGAACAAGGGAAGGCAGTTGATGTAATCCTTGAGGATTTCAGTAGAGCTTTTGATACTATTTCTCCAGCACCCTTCTGGACAGAAATTCCTGCATACAGCTAGACAGAAACAGAACGTGGTGTGTTGTAATACAAGAAGAATTTTACAGAGCAGCAGCCATGGATTGAGATAAGGAGTTCACAGAGCAGCAGCTGCGGAGCAGGATAAACAGCATGAGAACAAAGGACATCTCTAGGAAAAGAATGAATGGCTCGTGGCTTTGAAGGGGGGTTATAGGGTTGTTATTGCAGTAGCTTTCCTCCAATTAGCGTGTGTGATTTTTGGACACCCTTGTCTGTCTCCTATAAAAGTCTGGCTTTCGGGCAATAAATTGATGCAGCTATATGTAACTATATTGGTGTTTCTCTGTTTGACCCAGCACGCTGACATTTTGCCTTTCAGGTTCACCAGCAGTGGTGGGTGAGCAGTTGGCCAGTAGTTCTGTCCCAAAGGATTATAGTCAGTGGGTTCCATTGGGCTGGTAGATGGTCACTGTCAGAGCTCCCCAGGGTTCCATTTTAGGGCCACTTTCCTTTCATGTTTATGCAGATGACTTGCATGCAGGACTAGAAGATGTTCTGAGCAAGTTTGCTGATGAGACCAGATGAGGAGGTGTTGTTGCCTCCACTTAGGGTGGAGAGGACTTGCAGAGAGATGTGGACAAGTCAGAGAAGTGGGTACCAGTTGGTACTAAGCACCAAGTGCATAAAGTATAACAAGTGCCTGATTGTGCACCTGGGTATGGGCAACCCTGGACATAAACACTGTCTGTATATTGGACACATGAGAGACGTCTGACTGAAAAGGATTGGGGGTCCTGCTCAACATAAAATTTTAAGTGAGTCAGCAGTGTGCCCAGCCAGCCAAGAAGGCCAACAGTCCCCTAAAGTGCATCAAGCAATTTATTGCCAGCTGGGTGGGAGAAAGGTTTGTCCCTCTTTGCTCTGCATTGCTACTGCCTCACCTGGAGCACTGGGTGCACTTCTGGGCAATGCAGAACATAAAGAACATCAAACTATGGGAGAGTGTGCACAGGAGGGCACTGGAACTGAGAGATCTGAAGTTCAGAGTTTCACTGGGATTGACTGCTTGTTCAGACTGGGCCCTTCTCACACCCCACATCCTGTGATGAGACACAGGGCACATGTGGGATATGAACTTTAACAGCATCCTTGCACCACATGCAAATGCTTTTCCCAGTGCTTCAGTGTTCCACCACCCATTGCTTTCAACATAGTTTTCAACACCCCATTGTATCTTTTAATTTTACCAGAAGCTGGTGCATGGTAGGGGATATGATAAATCCACTCAATGCCATGAACTTTGGCCCAAGTATTTATTAAGGGAATTTTTGAAATGTGTCCCATTATGAGACTCAGTTCTTTCTGAGGTGTCATGTCTCTATAGGACTTGTTTCTAACAACCCAATATTGTGTTTCTGGCAGTAGCATGGGGTACTGCGTATGTTTCAAGCCACCCAGTGGTTGCTTCCACCGTGGTAAGCACAAAACGCTTATCATTATGAGATCCTGGCAAGGTGACATCATTCACCTGTCACTCCTCCCCATATTTATACTTTTGCCTTGGCCTTCCCCCCAGAGAGGCTTCATATTCTTGGCTTGTTTAATTATGGCACATGATTCACAGTCATGAATAACCAGTGCAATAGCATCCATAGTTAAGTCCACCCCTCAGTCTCTAGCCCAATTATATGTTATGTCCATTCCTTGATGGCCTGAGGTCTCATGGAACCATCAAGCTTGAAATAATTCACTCTTGTTCTGCCAGTCCAAGTCTATTTGAGCCACCTCAATTCTGGCAGCTCGACCTACCTGATGGTTGTTTTGTTGTTCTGCAATAGCCCGACTCTTGGGCAAGTGTGCATCCACGTGACACACCTTTACAATCATATCTTTTTTTTGAGCAGTTATGTTTTTCTACAGTTCAGCAGCCCAAATAGGTTTACACCTCCGTTGCCAGTTATTTTGTTCCCACTGCTGTAACAACCCCCATAAGGCATTTGCCACCATCCATGAGTCAGTATAAAGATAAAGCATTGGCCACCTCTCCCGTTCAGCCACATCTAAGGTCAGCTGGACAGCTTTTACCTCTGCAAACTGACTTGATTCTCCTTTACCTTCAGTGGCCTCTGCGACCTGTCGTGTGGGGCTCCAAACAGCAGCTTTCCATCTCCGATGCTTCCCTACAATATGAAATGATCCATCAGTGAAAAGAGCATATTTCTTTTCATTTTCTGGTAGTTCGATGTATGGTGGGGCCGCTTTAGCACATGACACCTCTTCTCCTGGTGATGTTCCAAACTTTTTATCTTCAGTCCAGTTCATGATCACTTCTAAAATTCCTGGACGATTGAGGTTCCCCATCCGCGCTTGTTGTCTAATCAGTGCAATCCACTTGCTCCAGGTGGCATCGGTAGCATGATGGGTGGAGAGAACCTCCCCTTTCAACATCCGGTTCATCATTGACAGTCGAGGTGCCAGAAAGAGCTGCATTTCAGTACCAGCTACTTCGGAAGCAGCCCGAGCCCCCTCATACGCGGCTAAGATCTCCTTCTCAGTTGGAGTGTAGCACTCTTCAGACCCCTTGTACGCTCAGCTCCAGAATCCCAGGGGTCGGCCTTGGGTCCCTCCTGAGGCTCTTTGCCACAAACTCCAAGTGGGACCTTTCTCTCCAGCAGCAGTATAGAGGATGTTCTTTACATCCTGTCCAGTCCGTACTGGCCCCAGGTCCATGGCACAGGCTATCTCCTGTTTAATCTGTTCAAAAGCCTGCTGCTGCTCTGGGCCCTATGCAAAATCATTCTTCTTCTGCATCACCTGATAAAGGGGGCTTACAATGAGGCTGTAGTTTGGAATGTGCATCCTCCAAAAGCCCACTGCACCCAGGAAACATTAACACCTTTTTACCTGTTCCAGAACTGAGCATTGAACCTCCATAAATATCCAGAGCCAGCTGAGAAAAGGCACATCCAAAAACAGCAATGGTAAGGCCAATCAGAAGCACCAGCTTCAACAGCAGTTCTAACACATTCGAAGCCATAGCAACATCATCCTGGAGAAAAAAACAGAAACAAAACAACAAAACCCAGCAGTCAATTACACGAACTAGAACCAGCACAACTGCTGCTGTCACCAAGAGAAACTGTTCCAGGGGGAAAAAGTCCACTGGCACAATGCAAGGCACAGCCAAGACTATTTTTTGGTATTGACACACCTACACACTTGGTCCTGGCTTCCAGCTGTGCTCAGGTATTCTTATTCTCTTCCGTATTATATGCAGAACTCTCAACAAAGATCAGCCATTGACAGCTCTGTTTCAGGGCTTAAGGAAAGGGGCAAACAGCAGCCAGTAAATAGCAAAGAAAAGCACAGCATTTGCCCAGGGCCACAGCCTGAATCACCAAAAGGGCCACGTCTTCATTGTTACACTGGACTACAAGTTTCGCCACAGCATAAGGAGCCACTTGTGAGTTCTGTACATGGTAAGATGCAGCTGCCCACACCCCTCATGAGGAGTCAAACCTCCTGCCAGGTGCACGGGATAAGCCCACACACAAACACACCATGAACACTCCACGTCAAACACACACACAGGTACACCTCTGTCAGCCTACCATTAACGTGAGACATGACACTTGGCTGACTGGGACCTTCCTATCTGACCAAGAATTTCTTCTAGAGCATACAGAAACCTCTCCTTCATGTAACCATCGTTACTGCGCAAACAATCCCAAAGCTCAGCCAAAACACAGCTGTCTTCCTCTGGAAAGGGCACCCTCTGAAGCGCTCAATGCTTACCAGCCTGTTGTATTTTCAAGTCAGTCAAATATTGTCAAGTGCCACTTATTTGCTGGAAAGAGATTGAACCTACAGTAATTGCCTCAGCACAGCTGCACAGACATGGTGCACAAGCACCATGCTGTTGGAGTAGAGGATTTTAACTTCAATTACCAGACAATGCAGCATTATGTCATTGCACCTCGTAACTCCTACTTCGCTACCTTTTTATCCATTTGCTTTTTGTCCAGACTCCTTCGGCATGGTCTCCACTTCAAGTTTCTTTCCAAATATCTTTACACTCAGTAATTTAAACACACGTCAGTCACACTCCTGATACAATTGATCTCCAACAGAAGGTAAGCATTTCATGTGGAACCAATACTAACAAACGTACCTGCTTCTGATCCTTTACATTCTTCCCTCTTTCCAATACTTGAGCGAAAAAGACATAAAAACTCTCTTCAATAGGCAAAAAGATGAACCTGGCCACCAGCGACCCGAGATTATTCACGATATCATACACACCTTCACAAACAAAACACACCAACAAGCTGTCACTTTTTTTCTGGCACAAATTCCTATTCCACATTTCTGATAAACAAAGAGAGAACCAGTGGAACTTAATGCAGCATTAGAGCAAATCTAGCAATAGCCCCAGACACCCCCAGGCAGCCCCTTCAGTTCTTACTACAGAGGAAGATAAAAGATCCAGATGCAAGAGAATCAGCCTGTGGCGCAGCCAGTGCTGTCACCTGAACTGCTGCTGCCATTCATTACTCTGTAAGGACACTGCTTTTATGGAGCACATTCAGTTGGAGATGTGATGCTACAAACAACAGTGTTCCTGCTGTAACAGCTAACAGACTGCAAAGGAAGACAACAGGGCCAAGAAAATGAAGAGAAGGAACTGCAATGTATCAGATACTATGCTGCCTCCTTCCAAGTTTTTAAAACAGAAACAAGACGCACAGCAGAAGAGGCACAACTGCCAAGTTTTGATCCAAGGGAGAAGCATTCCTTAAATCCACGACCCTCAAACAAGTTGCTCTGGTTTTGTTTCTTGTTTTTTGGTGTGTGTTATATTTAATAACCATTTACCCATCATTCTCTGAAATGCACCTCAACGTCCCAGCACCACTGAAATCCTCCAAAATTTTCATGTTATTTTCAAATGGTTTCTAATATTTTCAGTATTTTCAGAAGCAGACAAAAAGGAGCAACTAGAAAGTGATGTCATTGCTGCACAGCATCGCCACACTCACCCCGATCGCCAAAGTTTATCACATTCAGAAAAGTCATCACGTATTGCTCACCTGAAGTTGAAAACACAGAAGTAAGGACAAACCCCCACATCTCTCCCCGTGTGTGTCCAGGCCCTGCTAACAGGACGCATTCCAGAGACATGTCCAGCAGGACGGTACAGTTCTGATCCTCCACAAACCTTCCGTAACTGCACCTGGGTTGCCAACACCTGCTGGTGCCGCTCTGACCACCATCCCCTCCCAGCCTTCCCAGGCTCCTTGTCCATTTTGTGACCTGTATCCACTTTCCTTCCCCCAGCATTCCCACACATCGAGCCTCACCCTCTGTCAAAATCTGCTTCAGGAAGGACTGTTTGAAGAAGCTCCAAGTCAGCCATGCTTCCTTCCAGTTAAGGAAAGCCTGCAAAATCAAAGAAGCAGCGTCACCCTGGTCTGGCTGACTTTCTCCCTTGTGGAAAATCACCATCTTTGCAGATACACAAAGGAACTGCATAAGTTTTCTACAGAGTAAATCACTCAACAGTAACCAGAGAGGGGGAAAAGTTGTTTAGCAGACCAATATAACTCTGCCCCTCACAGTACTGTACATCTTTCAGTGCTCTTCAAAGCACTCCTGCAAGCCTCACAAGACAGAACTGCCTTCATGTCCTCAATCTCTCAGTCTCTTCCTCATCTTTGCCTTTTCATTTCTTTCTTTGCCCCATTTCCTTTTTGGAGGACATCAGAGATCTGAGTATCTGCAGGACGCTGTGCACCACCACGTTCTGTCTGAGGAGAAGTTGAAGTACCAGCTCTGTAAGACAACCCTGGATTCTCTTCTACCTGATACCAGCTCACTCCCTTTAACACTGTAAATGTTCCATCTCCAATCAACAGATGAGGCAGCCAACGAGGCCCAGAAACAAAGAGCTCCAGGTTCACTGTGGTTTTCTGACAAGGATTTGAATGCAACAACTGTGAATGGAATTTTATGCAACCATGCTTCCTAACCAGCCATGGTGTCCAGGAGCAGAAATAATCTCTCAGTCACTCCATCAACTCCAGTTTTCAAAGCGCTCTCGTCAAAGACTTAAGAATGAACTGTGTGACCCACCTTATCCGCCATCCAGTTAGGTAACAGGCCTTTCATTCTTGTAATCGGAAATGACTTCTTTGTTGCTTCAGGAGACCCCAAGAACTTTGCAAAACAAACCACATAGCACAGCACCAGAACACTGGTGTACAAAAGCTGGAAAGACAAGGAAGGGAAAAAACAAAGAATGAGTGAGAACTCAGTGAGAAGTGAAGGCAGTTCTTCCTCCTGTCAACTCTGAACCTAGCTGAAGGCGTTACTGTAACTCCCCTCCCCACACACAGAGTACTGTTGATTTAAATTCATTTTAATCAGCAGATCAGCATCACAGCCCTCTGCCCTCAAGAACAGCTAAAGCACACACAACGTAACAACCTTATTCACAAAATGTACCTTTAGGCACACAACAAAGGTGCCCATTAAACTGACTGGGCTCAACGCGCCAAGTAACGTCTATCACCAAAATCCTTCACATTTAAACCCTCACCTCGGAGGAACATTCTCTCACCTCCTCAGTGTTATCTAGCAGGTTAAATGTCACAGACAGCAGCAAAGAACATTTCAGAGCAAGAATTTATATACAGAATACAGGAAACTTACCTGAGCCAAGGAAAAAATGTGAAGGCCCCATTGCGGATAAAGGATGACTAAGATAACTGTCAAAGTGCATTTTGACACTATCGAAAGGCTTTCAGCAATTACCTTCAAGAAAGAGAAAATAGACAACGCTCATTTTTGCCAGCTTAACCACCTACAGGAAGGCAAAGCACTCCAGTTTCACACACACAACCCACAAAGGACCTGTAAGGCATTCACAGTCAGTGTGGCTACCACAGTTCTGCTGCTGCATTGACCACCTCACGCTGCAGCATCTCTGCACATTCTCAAGTCTTATAGGGCACTTTTCCCCCATCACACTGCCCCGCTCCCTTGTGTGGGACCCACATGGGAGTAAATCCTGCTTGGCACAATCGTGACCCCAGCTGCTGCATTTCACAGCCTCACACCGACAGTGAAAAGCAGAAGTGTGGAAGGCGTCTGTGCCTCCCTCTGAGCAACACTTGTGATTATACATTTAATGAGCATTAGGGAGGTAACTTCTAAACAAATTAACTTCCTTTTTTAAACAGGAGCAAATTAACGTTACAAATACATTATGACTACATCGTACAGCACGAAGCAACCCATAGCTTCATTTGTTTTTTAAGCACCCCTGAACATGCACAGATCCAGTTCAGGAATCTGGTCTTCATTTCCATTACGTCACTTTTTCAGCACGAAGTTTCTCCGTCCCACACAGCCCTATGCTCACAGCTTCCCTACTAACCTTAAGCCTTACAAACAGGTGAGCCTGGGCTAAAACCCAGAATGGCTCCCCTAGAAGCTCAACAACTGCAGAGAGGCCAAACGCCACCACGCTAGCCTGATAGTGAGGAACCACGGATGGATCCGGAACTTCAAGTACGTGCAGCCAGACGAAGCCCAGGAAAACAGACCAGAAGACACCAAGAGGGACTCTAAAAAGTTAATGTAAAAACAGTCAGGTTTCCTTCAGCAGAAAAAAGAACAAGAGAAAATCTGATTCAAATTTCCCACGCTGCTGTACTTTACGTATGTCGAAAGAGATCAGACAAACTCATTGCTATTGTAGCTACAAGTTTTGGTGTAAAACCTGTCAGTGCGAGCTACTACTTGCAGCTATGAGTCTGATAGCCCCAATGTAACTGTTACAGTGAGCCTTCCAGGCAACGGCAGTGGAGTCAGCAGAAGAAAACATGCACGGCATGCAGTGCAGACACGGGCTGCAGACACGGGCCGCCTCGTGCAGGTCCCGCTGCAGGACCCGCCGCCTCCTCCAGCCGGAACCAGGAGTGAGCTCTAAAGCAAAGCGGAGCCGCTCTCACGTCAGCCACAGCAGGTTGATGGTCGCGGCCCAGCTCCGCTCCGCGCCGCCGCTCAAGCAGGCCCTGCGGAACGCCTCCCTGGCCAGGAACACCGCGGTGGAATAGAGCAGCGTCAGCCTGCGGGAGACACGACGGGACACGGGGTCGGCCCCGCTCCGTGCCAAGGAAACCCGGCCACCAGAGGCGGTTCCCGGCGGCTCCCATTGCCGGGGCAGCGCGGCGTCACCTCACGCTGACGACGTCGAGGAGCTCCCTGGACAGGTAGCGCAGCGTCAGCGCGTTCAGCCCGAAGGTGACCGCCCAGAACAGCACCTGCGGGGGAACGGGGGAGGAAAGCGCTGCCGGGGGGCCGGGCCGGCTCCCGCGGGCGCCGCCCAGGAGGGCGAGGAGCGGGAGGAGGCGGGGCCGGGGGTCCCGGGTCGGCCCGCACCTGCAGCAGGGCGCTGGACGAGGCCAGGCGGGCGGTCTGACGGAGAGCACCGACGGCCGCCATGACACCGAGCGACCGGCCGGAAGGACGGCGTCGCGCCGCGATTACATCACGAGGGGGCGGACGGCAGCAGAGCTGAACCCGACCCGTGTGGTGCCTGTCAGCAGGTGGCGGCGGGGTGACACAGCGGGGTGTGCAGCGATACAATGTACGGCCTCAGTGTGCGGGGAAATGGCAGCCAGAGGCGTCCAGCTCCACTTGTGAATGTGGATGGAGCACAAGCAGCGTGTGTGAGCGCAGTGATGTGGTGCATTGCAGCACTGGGGGCACGGACAGGAAAGAAAAGCCCCAGATCTGGCCATGCAGCTTTTAGCAGCGCCGCATTCGGCTCTTGTTCTTTGCTGGCCAAAACACGGAGCTGCTGGTAGTGACAGTGCTGAGACACGGCGCTTTGTAGCTGACACTGCTCCACACAACTGTGCTGTTGTGCTCTTTGCACCCGGTGCAGTTCCCATGGAAATAAACGGCAGGCATTACTTTTGGAGCAGCCCGTACAATACAACTTCACCACCTCATTTTATCTGTGCCTTATCATCCTACCTAAAATGTAAGACTCTTTTCTGAGAATCCAATAGTACCGAAGGTTCATCGTAAGAGACACTTCAGGAGTCACCTCAGGCTGTTCTAAGCGGTAGAACACTCCCATCGCATCCTGAGGAATGTGGAGAGGTTCAAAGAAGAGGCTCTGACCCCACGTCTGAGGCTAAACCAGCACTGACATCCTCCGTGCACACCATACTCCTAACATTCCATGTCTGATGTGGAGCAAACTCCTGTCCATCCGCACACAAAACCTGATGCGATCAATTATGCTGAAAGCACAATACAGAAAGCAAAAACCTGTTCTCTGTCTGTGGCGAACCTGAAATCTTTCCAACAGAAACAGAGCCCCACAGCATCCCTATGGGAGCAGCAAGGCACAAATGCCACTTCTGACTACTGCAGTGACACCATACCCCGAGCCTGTGACTTGAATCACTTCATCCTCTCACAAACATTACATTGTACAGAACGAAACCCCGTAATGTTGTCAGTAACGTTTCCGAAGGGTATATGCAGGTTCACTGCAGCCTAGGAGAGAACTAGCCAGGAAACCATGAAGTCAGCCTTGCTTTTTTATTGAATTATGGCAGTTTTCCAGACCTTTGTGTGATTATTAAAACAAAAGAGAGAACTGTGGTGCTTAACAATGAGATCAGATCAGCGGTACAGAGAGTGGAATGTGTAATTTGCAACAGGGGAGGCCCAAAATCAGACTTGCCTTGTTAAACCATACAGATAAAAGGGTGAGCAGCCCTTTTCACTGTGCAACACTGGGTTTTTCAACCAAATCCATGTGAGGCTGCTATGAGCTTTGCGTGTCATTTTCTTGAAGCACATGACGACTCACCAATAAAAAGTGAACTCATTCAGTCTGCTGGCTGTTTTGCAGCCCAGGCTTACATTTGGTCCCTTTTTACCTCTGAGCCAAAGTCTAGCATCGTTAGCAAGAGGCCAAGCTAAGACATTTACTTACACGCAATACCATTTAACCACGTTAATAATGCAGGACATCAGGTGGTTCCAGCTGGGTAGTGCAGTGAAGACATATCAGCTATTTGCTCAGAACTGAACTGAGAAAACAGAACACTTCATCTTTGCTAACACCATCGTTACTGTCCGTGTTCTACACACAGAAGGTGTGCCCACGTGAAGAACACGCTCTGTGCTAACTGTGGGGCACAGCACACTCCTCGGTGGCTGCTCCTGCATTGCTGAAGGAAAGCAGTCTTTGTTAGCAGATCTTTTGCTTGGAAGACAAACCAAACAGTTACTTACACCAGAACACAGTAAAGCAAAAAGAATAATAAAGTTACTTGAAAAGTGATTGTGCAGAATGGACAAGGGAGAAATGCTCAATACTTGCAGAAGTAGAAAGAAAGGTCCTGAAAACAAGGGAGAATTCTGGCATCACTTATTTTAAAAGAATGGTGACTCAGTATTTAGAAAAGAGGTCAGGCACTGGATTTCACAACCACATGTGGAGAACACTACAGAGGAAACTGGATGGGTCTGCCAAAGCAGTCAGTGTAGGGCCGAGAGCTGCCTCCCCCACACACACCGAGGTGGATTCAAAACAAAAAAACACAGAACTCTCCTCTGCAACTATTTCTGAAGTGTTTGACCAGCAGAGTGCAAAAACCAGCAGCACTGAACTGCTACAGGGACCGAAATGTGCTGACATCACCAGAGCCAGGTGGGCAAATCCGAGACAGCTTCGTGTGTTACTGCCCATCCTGTACCCAGCTGTGCATAAATAGGAAATGTCAGTCTAACTATTCCAATGCAGTCTGTAAGGTGAACAGACAACACGTGGAAAAGAAGGACTCCCCAGTCTTCTCCTGGAAGTGAATGAGAGGAATTTTATGGACAACAAGGAAAGCATATTGATAGTCAGAATGCTTGTACAGCACATGCATGCTATAAACTGCACTGTATTCCACGATACTGTCTCATCCTTGTTGCTCTCCTCTGGTGTTTTCAGCCTGGGTAACGTCAACTGAAGCAGCACACCTTACAGCACACACCGACATAACTAAACACAAGTCACAAATAAGGGAGAAGTGGAGCAGATCATTCCTTTATAAGATTAAAAAACCATCCTGGGGATTTTCTTTGAAACTTATGCCATGCGGTTCCTGAACTTCCTTTTCATCCCAATGGTTCCCAAACACTTTGTCCTTCACAAGACCGTCTTCCCCCCCTGGGGAAAACACAGCATTTCCACTGCTCAAGCATTACAGCTGGAAGGCACAGGACAGGAATTAAAGCACACTTCACTAAGTGAAACTGTTAACTGCATTTAGAGACTGAAATAATGCAGAAAGCCTAAAAGAATGAATGTCCTCTCCTTGCAGAAATGGATGGAGGTTTCAAGAACCAAAGCTCACCATCTGTCTCCCTTTCTGTCACTGAAGGAGCACGCCAGCTCCTTCATAGCATGCCTCTGATCCTCTCGTTTTCCAAGGCAAAAACCTAAGAATGACTCTCACAGGACTCATTAAGGCTGCTCCCCCCTCCAAGCAAAGAGTAAGCACAAGTAGAACTCTGCACAGTGCTCCCAGGAGATGCATGGGAAGACATGTACTGAGGCAGCCAACGCAGCTACTTTCACCTCTCTGGGAAACAGACTGAAAAAGCTGAGGCTGAAAGGACAAATGATGTTTTCAGTTTACTGCTTTAACTTCTCAGCTAAACAGCAAGGATGAGCTGTCCACAACTACGAGCAGTTTTGCTAGTAATTCACATGGCCACTCACTGGAATGAGGGACGCGCTGCTTAGTGACTTGTGTATAGAAGCAGGGAGCACACACATGTCATACAGCACAGGGGTTTAACAGCCAGTATCCTTACGGTGCTTTTTGAAAGCAGCCAGGACAGTCAGGTCACAAAGATCACAGCAGTCTTGACTGACTGATCTTCACTCACAGAGGGGTTCTTGAGATCTTTCCTGTTGCATTATAAAACGATGAGCATCAGAGCTCACACGTACACCTGCACAGTGGAAAGTACCCAACGTTCATTGAAGTCATCCAGGATGCACGCAGCATTCAGAGATTCCTGGTCCTTTTACATACCCACAAAGCACTGTGTACTTGGAAGACAAGGAAGTGGTGTACAGACACACACCTGTGATTGCTTGGCCCCACTGATGCTGTTAGCAGCCAGGTTTGATCAGAGGCTGAGCAGTCAAAAACTCTTTCAGAATCTTATCCACCATCCTCTCTTCAGCTCCCCTGCTGGAGCTGTTTTCACATCCGTGAAAATCTATTAAACTCTAATGTTTGCTTTTGTAACAAAGTCCTCCAAGACTGCAAACAGCCTTCCTTTTCTCTCCCTTTTTACTGTTTAATAACTTGTACAGAAATAGCCATGCTGCAGATCTGACAAAAGCCAACCCACCACAAACCGTGAAACAAACATGCACATAAAAACTTGGGGCAGGGGAGGAAACCCTCCAAAAATCCACAACCTATTTGAGACTTTATAAAGACTCCTCCCAGCCTCACCATGGGGTGTTTGGCCTCAGCCCACCCCCCACAGAAAATATTCTCTTTTTTCCCCTTGTGAGAATACTGACAAATGTGGGTGGCAGCCTGGGGCTCTTCTCCTGGCTCACAGCATTGCCCAAACACACACAGCCCGCCTCCATGCTAAAGTAAAACTGCAGCATTAAAATATTTCTGCGTGCTGCATCTGTTCTCACCACCCACAGTCTTGCTCCTGCCTTGCTGCTCTTGCCTACTGGCGTGAGTATTCCAGCTTTAGGTAGAACTGTTTTAGGGATACAGGCCAAGAAGGTTAACGACAGTTAGCTTTTGTTGTTTGGGTTGAATATGGTTAAAATCTGTGCCCACACCCAGTATTAATAAACAGGCTCAGTCCGTGGCAGTGGACAGGTTCATCCCTGCAGAAGAGAACTGCCAAGTGAGTGCCAGCAACTACTCCAAGTCTGTGCAGCACCGCCTGCAGAAAGTGCTCTGTACTCTTCCTTACTGACGTTCTTGGGTTGGATGTCTTTGGGAAAGCTGCCTGTTTTCTGTGCTAGGATGACCAAAATCAAGCAGCTTTCGACTTCCAAATCCATCCACAGTCCAACTAAATCTTGACAATGAGAAGTCCCTGTTCTATAGCTCTACTACATGGACACTCAGCTGCTGGTCCAAACGTGGCACTCTGAAATTATGCAGGTTCTCAAGCAGCTCTACAATTACTGGAAAGTTAATTCCAGAACTGCTGCAGTGAATTGTTTTTAGCAGCTATTAACCTATGTAAATGTCCATCTGTTCTGATTCCTTTCCACTGCTGAGTGTCCAGTGTCTGTTTTGTGATTTGAAGGTGACTGAACGTTACAGTCAGCTGTGAACAGGAAAGGTAACGGGTCACTAAAGCACACAGAAAGTCAGCATCGTTTGTAAGGTGGAAATGAAAAACCATAGTCTTCATTCTGATAGTCCCTCTCACTACCAGCCTTTATTACTGCTGAAATGAGAAAATCAGACTAGAGGGAAAGTTGTAATTAATGGAGTGGAATTAATCCAGGTCACTCTATTACTCTGGCTTTGCACAAGGGTAACTCTACTCCAGTAACTTCGGCTGAGTTTTTCTGGCACAAACCCACTGTAAGCAAAAGCAAAATTTAGCCTCTCGTTTGTTCTCATTAGGCTCCTGGCCCTTAAGCATCAGACTGACTGGAAACAGTTTACAGCCTTCAAGTTAGAAAGGAGAAAAATCTGACTAACAAGAAAAACACAAGTGTGCCAAATAAATATGGTACTGTTTTATAGACTACAGGATCAAAAAGATGCAGAAACACTTGTCTTAAAAGAAAGGTGACAGGGCTTAGCAAGAAAGCACTCTTAATGGCTATAGCTGCTACTGAAACTGCTGCCTCTTGTCACTAATCTTGGGCAAACTGCTTTTTTTTTCTTTCCTCTTAAATGGAAACCATAATCCTGCTATGAAGCAGAGCAGCCACGAATTAAGAGTTTTGGTAGCTATTATAAAAGGTTAGATTTTATGACAGATAAGACAATATTTCTGAGGTTTCTTAAAGCATGACTGTGATGAGAATGACGGTAAAAGCACCCCGTGTATCAGGGTGAGCACAGGAGACATTACATATTTTGCAGTCTAAAAGTAGCAGAAAGCTTGTTAGTTTTGAAGTGACTTGGAAACAAGCTGGCTCCATTTTGCAAAGGTTCCTCCCTGTGCTGCCAATCACAGCCTTAGACTCCTTTTCTAGGTCTCTGTCTCTTTATTAGAGCAAATAGGAAGCGACAGTAATGACACCAATGATGGATGCAGTATCTGCGATACATTTTCTCCCATTTCTCTCCAGGGATTGGGCTGATTAACAAATCTGAATTTGTGTTTGCAGTCACGGACTATTTATGGGGCTTGAGAACGTCAGCAGTCATGGAACTTCATACCATATATTTTTCATCACCCCTTTTTTTCCCAGAGCAAACAGCCTGTTCAGGAATGACCACGGTTTTGACTGTAATCATTCATCTAACTGCTTATTTGTGCCTATTTGTCCCAGACACATAGAAAGGCTTGGATTGGAAAGGACCTTAAAGATCATCTCGCTCCAAACCTCCTGCCATGGGCTGGGTTGGTCTCCACCCCTTAGTTCAGGCTGCCTATCCAACCTGGCCTTGAAGGCACCATTCGCCTCCAGAGATGAGGCAGAGATGTGGGACGTGCAGAGGCCAATCCTCACCTGCATCGGTTAGGGTCAGTTCAACTCTTGCACAGCAGCCAAATCACTGGTTCTAAGATACAGACTTGCTCTTAAAAAAGCTTGTCTTGCCACAAATCTTTAGTTCTGAATAAATAGAGAAGCTATTTAGAGCTAAAACTAGCATTTGCATAGCCCTGCAAAGACTTCAGCAGAAGCCGGTATCTGAGAATAGGAACAACGTAAAACATGTTTGAAAGAAGGATGGCCATTCTCAGAAATAACTCAGCAGAGAGCTAAAATAAACCACACCCCATGGCAATGGTTAGCTAAAATATTCTATCCTATCTTTTATTAACTGTAACAAGAACAGACTAAGAACTGCTGACAATGCACACATTTTACAGAGAAAACGGGTACCATGAGACATAAAGGACAGTGACGCTGCAGGCCAGGACAGCACTTGTGCTGTTCCTGAGGATCACAGCTCACATGGTTCTGTTTTAGTAAGGCTATAAGTCACTGCATCTCTCAAATCTCTCTCTGCTGGACTGCGTTTCTATAGAGGATTCTTTGTTTGCACCTGGATGTGTTTAAGAGCCGTCTGGATGTGGTGCTCAGGGATATGATTTAGCGGAGGGTTTTTAGAGTTAGGGTACTGGTTAGGCTGCGGTTGGACTTGATGGTCTTCAAGGTCTTTTCCAACCTGGGTCATTCTATGATTTTCTGGAGAAGCGTGTTTGTCCCAACTGAACTTCACATTCATTTAGTCCACTTCCCCGTTCCTATCCAAGGAAGGAACCATCGAGTGTCTTTAACTGTTCTACCCCAGTGCAGCACCCAGGGCGCACTCCCAGGTGGCTTATTTCACTGGTAACCTTACACCTGCTGAAGATCTTGTTGATACGGCAGCATTCCCTGTATTTCCTTTTTCTGGAAGAACTGGCAGAGTGAAACTAACATAAACAAACTCTTGCACCGAGACACCGGCAGACTGGCTTAGCCTGTAATTTGTTTTCTTGCACTGTTCCTCCAGGATGACTGCATAGCTATTTGCAATACCATAAAAAGGTACAAGAGACCAAGCCCTGCCCTTCTCGGTCAGTCATGACCCAGTAATTTGTGGTGGCAACTATCCTAGTATAGTAGGAGGGATGCAACGGCACCATGCTTAGGTGTTTCATGTGTGCCAATAAAATGGAGCAAGCATAATGTTATCTGGAGCAGGAATAAGAACGGTCACTGTCAGGGCTCAGCTCCAGCAAGTCTTCCAGCTCATTAATCACGTGCTCCCAACCCCACTGTAAAGACAGGTTCTTCCCCCAGTTATTCTGCATTTAAATGCGGCCTTGTCTGTAGGTAATGTACAACCTGGGACTGTTCTACATGACGGAGATTTAGATACTACAAGGAAATTGTGCTTCTAAGACGTTTTCTTCTGCAAAACCATTAGCATGATTAGCATAAAACCCGTATGAGACCCTGCATAAAATCCAAAGCAAACATGTAGGGCAAATGAAATCAGTGCAGTAATACCACGGCTTACGTTTGCCCAGAAGGATTTCATTTTCTGCACCCTGAGCTGATGGGGCCGGCCCAGAGCAGGGCCATTGGGATGCTCAGGGGGCTGGAGCACCTCCCGGGTAAAGACAGGCTGAGGATGCTGGGCTTGTTCAGCCTAGAGAAGAGGTTCTGGGGAGTACCAATACTGATTTGCATACCTTTTAAGGCCTAAATCAGATGCTAAACACTACTGAAGTGCTGAAGATCTAAGACAACATCCCAAAAGTAGTTACTACCATTCATATGACTGAGAACAACTATTCTGCCAGGCAGGTGCTCAGTTGTTTTTCTTATTCTTCTTAAAAAGGGGAAAGAAGTACAAACCTTACTGTGAACACAGTGCTCCACTTCTGTCTTTGCTTCCAAACAAAGTGAACTTTATTTCCCCGGGCAGTTGATCTATCAAGCTTCATAGGTTCTTAATCGCACGTTAAACAGATGCTCTGTGATGCACTCTGCCTGGTGAAGCAGAACACCTACCCACTGTGGAATGTTCTCACTATATAGAAAGTGCTGTGCTAAGTAACCCGCTGGTTATTACCTCTGCAAACAGCAAGAAGCTGCTCCCTAATGCCAAGGGAAAAGATAGAAAGGGAAGAGCTACGTGACTATATAACAGAGAACCAGCAGAAAGCCATTAAGCCCCCTCACAGAGCTCCTGAAGCAGAAAGCTCGCTCAAAAGATGCAACAAAAGAAAGCACATGGAAGCCCCCGTTTGTCCTGAGCACACCTTGCACACTAACGTGTCACCCCGCTGACACACTGACTGAGCTTATGATCTCCAAGTGAAACACGGCCCTTCTATTCACATTTCTGTACCATCAGAAATGCCGATGATTTGTGTTACTTCTTAATTTCTGCCTCAAGCTTCTTCATTTATACTCTAAGCCGATGCAAGTTTTCCTTCCAGCAGGCTGTAGGCCACATTGTTCTGTATTAGAAGAGCATGATGAGTTTTATATGTTTTTATTCCAGTTACTGCAGAATATTAAGAAGGGTGAGAGCAAGAGGGCAAAATTCTCCCACCCAAATCTAAGCTGTCAGAATGGAGGGAAAAAAAAGGAGGAGGGGGGACTCTGTGATAATACTGTATGACTCAGAGGCTTTGCAAACCACCTTCAGAAATACGGCTGGGCAGGATGAAGGCTCCCTTCTCTTTCTCTGCTCCATTTACACATTCCCAGGACTTGCTGCAACAGGAAACACCAACATTTTCCTCCAAATCTTCAGGGAAAAAGTTTCATGTTTTTGCAGCTGTGCTGGTCAGAATGCCGCTCCCAGCAGCCCCTCAGCTCCCTCCTTAAACGTCCTCCCACTGCTCAGATTTCTTTTAAAATGATGGTGGAATCCTCACACAGGTTCCCAGCAGCACACACACACTGTTGTGATCCAGCAACAGGTAGCTCAGCTCCACCGCACCATGCTCCACTCCTCAACAGAACAGGGGGGAAATAGGATGGAGGAAAAGGAATCTCACAGGTTGAGGTAAGGACAGGGAGGTCAATCACCAGTTACTGTCACCGTCAAAACACTCAGCATAGACTGATTGCTGTAATTTATTACCGGCTGGTAACAAATCAGAGCAGTGAGAGCTAAAGCAAATGCAAACACCTTCCCCACATCCCCAGAGCATAGACAGCACTGCTCAGGCTCAGCTCAGGCCACCAGCACCACCCTTCTAGTCCTGGGTGGATCTGGCTCTGAGCTGAGCTGGGGCAGCTGCTGGAGACCACCAGAGGTCACTGCTGCAGCTGCCATCAAACCCTCGTCGTGCAGACCCGACATACAGACACAGCCCCATCTTTAAAAAGACACAACTTTGCTGTCTTGCAGTTGACAGAGCAGCTGCTATACAGCATTGCCAGAAGGAATCCAATGCAGCTCAGTGACTACAGCAAAAGACTGAACTTTTTTTTTTTTTCTATTTCTTTGCCTGTTTCAGGATCTGTAAGTTGCTGCAGTGCACGTGATCTGTCCAAAGCTGCAGATGGGAACAAAGGCTTTTTAATTTCCAGGTTGCTCACCTGGTGCAATCTACATTAGGAACTTTTAGAAGTTCCTCCGCAAAGCTGAGAGCATCACAGCAAATCTTCATCTCAACACCTACATAAAAAGAACAGTTTTCCTTTGCTCTCCCTGGCAACATTAAGCACATTTAAGTTGTCAGAGCTCACAAAACAGCCCTGAAATCTTCATCCAGCTTGTACTTTAATAAGAACAGAAAGACAGAGCAGCCCTATAAGTTCACTTACCTTGCCTGTAGCTGGGCACTGCCGCATACACAGCAAAAGGAAGAGGCTGGTCACTGGTTGAGAATATGAATACAGATGGGCTAAATTTAAGCAGAAGGGCCAATATTACAAGACAGCAGCAAGTGAGATACAAGTCCAGTTCAGCTCTTTTCCTGATAAGTACTCCAGCTGAATTAAAAAGACCAGCCAGCTGTATTATAGGATCACAATAGTGATGAAGTGCTACATGTGCATGTTAAATAGCTGCATTCGCACTTATAATGCTTGCCTAAGTACACACTTCCACAACAGTAGGGATACTCCAATATCTTAAAACATATGTACATATATGTTATTTTACAGCAATGAGACCGCACACAATATACAGTGCTAAGAACAGTAACATCCTTCAGTGCAGGTCTGCTGTTTGCAATGAACAGCTGGAAGCATTCCGCCTCCAGACTGGGCAGATCTCCCTTAGAAACTCTCACTGGCCAAGATTTGTCTTACAAGGGCTCAGAAACGAGAGCCGCCTGGGTTGGTTCTGTGTGTGAGCACAGCCCAGCAGCACAGCCCAGCTGTAACCTGAGGGCAGGTGTGGGACGGAACATTGCCCTCAGCAGCACAGAGCTGCCCTCACGCACCGATCTGCCTCACAGGTACTGAGACTGAAATAGCACACCCAGTATTTATAGGCCCACAGAGCACTCCAGGAGGGTTAGTCACCGTGTGTGACGATGGACACAGCCCTCCTCCGAGGTCTAAAAATAGGAGGCTGCAAAGGACTCCTGCAGCAGCTCTGCTGAGTGATGCAGTACTGCTCACCATCAGCAGGAACACTGATTAACTCGGGGTTCCCCTGCGGTTACTCAGTGATATTCAACTCCTGCACTCCTTGCACTGAGCACAGCTAAACTACTACGCAATTAATCTGCGCAACCCTTGATTCTAAACGAGGGCTGGTAACTCTTGCTGACAAATGCACTTGACAGAACTGCTTTCCTGGCACCCCCAACGAGCAGAACACGTTCTTATAAGGCAGAGGTGAGGTCAGCTGAGCCTTTTGTGTCACTTCATTCTTACTGTACACTCACCCAGCGTCAACAGCAAAACATGGCTTTGCAGTCTTCAAAGCAAAAGTGAACTCACTGGATGTGAAAAGCACCTCTGCAGAAATCCCCAAGGCAAACAGGTCAGTGTTAAACAGCTGCTGTTCAGAAAGAAAGCAGGACTGACAGAATGCTGGAAGGTACCTGAGGCGGCTGCACACAATCTGTGCTGTGCACAGAGCTCTGAGAAAGACAGCATTCGTTCTGAATCCCTTCCAGCACACACCTACACTGATGCATTTATAAGAAGGAATTCAAAAAACCCGACTTCTCTGTCCTTAACTTTCAACTGTACTTTTGAACTTTAGATGCTGGCTGAGGAAAATGCAGGTTTTCAGGACATTGCTCCACTCGGGTCAGTGTCAAAAGGGCACAGACTTCAAGAACCTTTCCCACAAGGTGTGTCCCTTCCCGGGCTGTCCTCCGAAAGATGCACGAGAAACACCCACTGACCACAGGAGACAATAAATAGCCATAGGGACAAAGGTGACAGCTGTACAAACATACTTTCAATGCCAGGTTTATCCAGAGCAGCTAAACATTTGGTTCTTAGCCCTTGGGAGCCAACAGATACGGCCTGTCCTCACCATATCCAAGACTAATGAAAGGCAGAGCGCTCCAACATCTGAAAAGCCAAACACGGAGTAAAACAAAGAAGGCGGCTCCTGCCTGCGGCAGAGTTGAGGGAGCCCCGACACCGCTGGAAAGGCCGCGTTTGTTTGCTTGCTGTTTTTCCACCTCCTGGCACGTTCGTGCAAGCCCTCGGGCACAGCTCCGTTTTAGCATTAAAATTACAAAGCATCCGCGGCGCGTCTGACACCGCTCCAAGTCGGCAGCGGCACGCAGCTCTGAGCGAGCGGAGTGGGGCACAAGGAGCACCAAGGGCTGGCACCGGGCGGGCGAAGCGTTGCCTCTGCTGGGCATACAAAGGAAGTTCCTCCTTGTCCTATCACTTGTGTAAAAATGTTATTCCCCTCCTACTTATGTTTAAGTATTGTAAAGCCATAGCGAGGTCTCCTTGAAGCCGGACTGAAAAGCCCAGCTCCCTCAGCCTGTCATCATAGCAGCAGCACTCCAGCCCTCGAGCATCCTCATGGCTTCCTCTGGACCATCGCTAGAAGTTCACAGTTTTCCTGCGTTAAAGACCCCAAACCTGGACGCACTACCCCAGCTGGGGCCATACAAGAGCAGAGCATAAGGGGCCGTGCCAAAGGCTTTGCAGGATCCCAGGTAGATGCCATTAGTTGCTGTCCCTTTGTGCAGTGATGCCAACACTCCATCATAGGTCACCAGGTCACCAGGTTAGTCAGGCACAATCTACCCTTGGTGAAGCTGTGCCAGCTGTCTTGGATCACCTGCTCAACCCTCGTGTGTCTTTTTATTCAGAGGGCAGTGAGGCCCTGGCACTGTTGTCTGGAGAAGCTGTGGGTGCCCAACCCTAGAGATGGCCAAGGCCAGGCTGGATGAGGGCAGCCTGTCCTTGTGGGAGACAACCAGCTGTTGGAGGGAGTTGGAAATTTAAGGCCCCTTTCAACCCAAAGCATTCTATGACTGTATGAATTTCTCAGCTAAAGGCACAAGGAAAACGTAAGTACTAACATACCTGATATTAACAGGCTTTCTCCTGTAACTGCCGTGTTGTCTGCATTGCACCTGAGTCACAGTATGTAAACCCATGACCAGAAGAACCAGTCCCTCAATAAAACAAAAGCATGAAAACAGGAACATAAAGAGTCACATACAAGAGTTATAACTGAGTCAGCATCAACCAGGCTGAATCACTGCCAGACAAACAAGGAAGTTAGAAAACTCTGCATAACAGGTATTTTTAAGGGGAGTTTCCTCTTTCAGATTGCCTGAAGCATTTCAAATGGAATTTAATTTGTGAAATATTTGAGGAGCACTATGGAACAATGGTATTGAAAATCAATTATTCTTCAAAGTTAGGTGCAATTACAGGAGCAAACTGACTTGCTTTCTAAGTCCAGTCACCGGACTACTGGCATAGAGTGACAGAAACGCTAACTTTATCAGTACAAAAAATCAAATTCAGACCATATCTATTTAATGGCCTAAGGCATAGTGACTTCCATCACAGAATGTGTCAGAAGCACATTGATGCACACACATAGCTCCTTCGTGGGTGGTGTGGAGGACAGCACACTGCCTGTTTAGTGCGCAAAACAGCACTGCACAAAGACTGACACTGGAGACAGGATCAGCATGTTGGTGATTGGAATGGTGACCAGAATGGAAAACCAGGCCAGTAGCACTGTACTGTGATATGTTTTGGCAGTGTAACTTGAAATACCACTTCCACTGTCCTTAACTATTTTGTCTCAGAAATATTTAGGAGAAATGAAAATTCTGTTATTCGCCGTTTAAAGAGAACATGAGAATTATCCATCATTTCACTTGATTCATTCCTGAAGAACCCTGGAGCTGCACATTCAGTACTAAGGAGCCCAGAGTAAAAGGACAAACCACGGGCAGCGTAAAGAAACAAAAGGTTGCGCCTGGTTCTGTTTAAAAGCCATTCCATGAAGGAGATCCAGCAGTCTCTGTCAGTAGTTCTCACATCTGTGATATCATAATCCTGTGGGGTTTACAGTTATGTTTTGGTGTTTTTTTTCCCCTAGAAGGAAACTATTTTATTGCCAGGAAGAAAACATCTGAAATCTCTAGCCAGCAAAATCCACTAAGGAAGGAACTTACAGACTGCGATCATTCTAACTTGGGCTGGACTTTCTGTCCTAGTCCAAAGATTTCTTTATGCTAAATATCTCCTACACCCTCATCAATCTCTTCAATCAGCTTGACTCCTCACCAGCATCCCTCACCCACAGTTGCTCACCTGTTGATTGATCAAAGACCATCCTTCCCTTTTGATTTACGTAAGCCTCTCCCAAAATAAGCTCACAACCAACATTTAAGAAATTACAGTAATAAGCCACCTACTCTGTGCCACTGCCTACATTATTCAGTCATACATTCTACTTCTTCTTTCCCCCTTATGGCTGTCATGTTTGTTTTTTTTCAGATCATTCATTTTCTGAATCCACGCAGGGTTGGTGACAAGGGCTCCTTATCAGCTATAATCATAGTAAGCAATATTAATAACTGAAGACTTTTCTCCTGAAAACTGAGGTGTCAAATTCAGATGCCTGCATAAGAATGGCAGCTATCACGTAAGAGAAGTTTCTAGCTGCCACAGCTGAGGGACAAAAGCATCGAGCTGTGACTCAAACACACTCCATATGTTCAGAAAGCAAAGAATCCCTACTTTTCATAGTTCAGATAAGACTTCCAATAACTTGAACAGCAAAACCATCAGCTGTGATGCTGTGCCGGTTTGAAGCTGGAATTTGACGGTCGTTCGATGTGAGCATGAGAGCAAACACAACAGGGAAGAATCACATGATGAACAACGTGTTCTTCCACACTTCTGCAAAGTTTCACCCAGTGAGAACACAACATCCTGATGTTTTTCCTCCTCTGGTCTCTCAAATCTACTTCTTCTGTTTACAGTAAAGCACCAAGAGAAAGTAAAAGGGCTCACATGACAAGTGTACTTGATAAAGAACATAATAGGATTCGGAAAACAGTAGCATTCCTTGTTAAACAATCGTCTTGCTCCCTATTTATGAAGCTCAGATTTTACTTGAGCTATTTAGGAAAGCACCTTACAGAACAGCAGCTGGTCACGAGTGGAAGGCTAGGACGCATAAATCAGGCCTCAAGTGCAAGGACAGATGAACTGCTTTAACCTCTGCTGTGCACCATGGAAAAAAATCCCACAGACATTTAAACTATTATTGTGGACTCACTCATGGAAAATATTCCACCTGATACCTGAAAACCTTAAACAACAACAGCAGAGAAAGGAATCAGACAGTAACAGAAGCACATGAGCCCTAGAAAGAACAAAAGACAAGGAAACAAAATAATATGGATGCAGAAAAAACACCAAAAGACCCCACTGACATTTAAATGAGATGCAATATTCTGATCTATCAAGTATAATGTACTTCAAGATGTCTAATTACCTTGATGGCCCTTAACTGGGAAACGAGCACAGTTCCTCGTACTTCATTCCTGGCATCAAAGACAGACTTGATCTACTTTCTCCTGCAGCTACACTTGCAAAATACAAAATACAAGACCGTTTTCCCTATGTGGAAATGAGGACTGTGAGCCTCAGCCTTCCTGTGAGACTGGGACGAACAGATTCTGCTTCAGGAGGGAAATCATCCTGATAGTGATGAAACTGACACCCTGAGCAATCAGATCTTGCCTGAAAAATAACAAACTTCAAGACCTTTGGAAGTGAACTCTGCACTATGTTTCCATCTGATTTGATTGTGTTTACAAGTACTAAGAGCACTTTAATACATGCCTGTGCACCACTGCCTGGGTATAATTCTCCTCTGGGAGTGTCATTTAGGATGTTTCACTTACAATGCAAGCAAACAACAAGAAAAGGTCTCTGATGCGTGGCCTTCTGCCTACAGATGCTGTTTGCCTTCACCGAGACCTGCATTCCTTCATGTCCCCTGGGGATTATTAATGTGAGTGGTTTTGTATTTGAAGATCCTTACCTGTACTTTACATATGTCTGAGCTGACACCGCACAGTAACTTAGTGAATTCTTCCAGACTTCAACACTTTGGAATGAAGCCTGCAGCAGATGCAGCTCAGGGTTCTGTGCTCTAATTGCTCTTTATAGTGTTTTTCCCACAGCGAAAAACCCTTCTGTTTCTCATTATGAGGAACACTGACCCTTGAAGGTAAAGCCTGATCAAGTACCTCAGCCATTTCACTGCAGTGCTCTGCAGTGTTGTGCAGTGCTGCATTAAGGTCCTGACAGAACAGTAAGAGCCTCTCCACAAAGCTGTGCCTTTCAGATGCTGCTCCTTTGTCTTGCACCTCCTCCAATCAAAGCCTGGGAAGCCAAGAATTTGAGGACGTATGCAAACAAGAAGGAAAATATCAATTTACTTCATGTTCTACAAAAGTCCTTCAAACATAACAGGCTATTCTGAAACAAACTGAACAAGCAATTAGGCATCATATCCTGCAAGCCTGTGCTCTATGGGTGATGCCTCCTGAGCAGCAGCAGCTGGGAACCTCCACTAATTCAGCTCCTGCAGACCCAGGTGTGGTTTCTTTGTCTTTGCCGTTCTTTCTACTTGCCCTGCAGATGAACTTAATCTATTAATATATAACAGTAAGGAAAGATTTCCCCTAGAGACAGCAGTGAACTTAAAACAACAGGTAACTGGTTTTATTTTCATCTTACAGAGAAAGAAGTTGAAGTAGTACTTCTAAAATCAAGACCTGAATGTTTCTGAATAGCAACAGCGCTTTGATATCTTTTGTTCCTCCCATCTCCACATCACTGGAATCAGAACTCAAGCAAGCTTGATCTGTAAGATGTTACTATTGACAGTATGTCTGATCAGCTTCAGGACCTACACACAGGGACACACAGACATGTTTACCTTCAAAAGAGCAACTGCAGTGTCCTTCATCGTACACTTACATACATTATGCTGAAATATTTCAAACTTAATTGCACGTGGTCCAGAAAAGACACAGACAAAATGCAAACTGCAACTCTTGAACTCCAAATGTGACTGCAATCACAATTAATTAAATCGCTGCACATCAGGCCATTTCATGCATGTTGGAATTATCACAGCTCCAGCTGCCAAAAGGCAGACCTTGTGCTGTTGTGCTCTTATCCTGCATCTCTCTCAAGCACAGAAACCCTTCACTGAGCTTATGTAATCTGAAGAAAAGAGGAAGAAAATTCATCGTGTTTATAGCAGATCGGGGGAGGAGGCCTACAAAGATAATCAGGTCTAACTGCATGACAGCTTCAGGGCTGAGCACAAGTCAGTTCACGTTGAGGACACTGTCCTAACGCCTCCTGGACACTGCTGGAGAGAAATTTCTCCCCAAATCCAGTGTGAACCTGCTCTGGTGCAGCACTGTGCTGCTTGTGCAGCTCTTCCTTCCACTTCACAAAAGCACCCCATTAGTTAAGTTCTGCTCAGCTGTCCACATCAAGGATCCACGTCAGAAATCAGCACCTACACAAACACATGGTCTCACCTTCAGCTGTGGCAGTCCTGCATACAGAGTGCTTGTCTACATAGCAGTGGCCCTGCTCAGACTTTCTGGCTGCTCCCAGTCAGTCCAATGAAACTGACATTACAGACATTTGGTAACAAACAGCTCAGGTGTGGTCGGGGTGGCGCTGGTTGGTTTTTCTCCCTATGGCAGCCATGAGGTCTTCTCACCATTTGCTTTTGGGTCCCTCTACAAAGTGCAAAGAAACACAGTCCGCTACAGATGAGTCAAAAGAGAAGTCTTGGTCAAGTGCTCTAAATTGCTAGTAAAGAAGCCCTGCTTTCTAAAGAAGCCTATGAAATTACTCATCAAAAGGAACCTGAAACTGAATATATCCCTACATCCCACTTCCCAACATGAAAGGCATTTAAACACCGATACATGTACGTGACATCACTGTATTAAAAATAAAGGAGAGAGCGCTGAATGCTTTTTTTCAGAGCTGCTAGGGAACATCAACACAACTGTCAGCATCATCCCTCAGGGCACCTCCAACAGCACTGACAACTTTGTACTTTACAGGCAGACATGAAGTGAGAACTGGGAGTGCTGTTACAGTCCCAGTACAAAGCAATTGCTTTCTAATTGTGCAGCGGCACGCTTTAAGCTTCACAACCAGATGAAACTTTGTTTTGTGTATGACTCTACGATGACTAAGACGAGCAATTCCCTCCTGGTCTTCTAGAAAACAGACTGAAAACCTGTAATTTATTGATACTAAAAAAAATGCAAAACAAATTCACATCACAAAAAACAAGATGCAAAAATGCCCAAGCCTCTTACCTGTCAAGATAGCAGAACAAATGAAACCTTGCAAAGGGAGTATAGATTTTAGCCAGATTTCAGCTGTGACAATTCAAGAAAACATCTTCCATCTCTTTCTGCTTATCCTGAGGCTGTAATTTTTCTTGTCAGTGAAAACACCCCCCGGAGAGCACGCCATGCTCAGGGCTCCCACATGCCACCTTTACCAGATTATCCTCAGGATGTCAACTCAGGGGGGACCCTCAGCTCAACTGCCTACAAGCAACTTTGTTAAGGGACAACTCTGCTATGAGCACAAGCAGGAGTTTGGTCCACTTATTATTTGGCAAGATCAACGTAGAAGTGCTATTCCCACCAAACGCTCTCTCAGCATGACACAGTTGGGAAGGAGAAGCATTTTGCCATCTCTCTGTGAAGCTGCATGGCTCAACAACTATGTTGTGACACTGTAAAGCCATCCAGGACATGGAACTTTCCCTCTGTGCTTCAGTGTAACCATGACGTGCCTGGGGAGGGCAACTCCAGTCTGCCACTCCACCCTCGTCCTGTGCAAACACACACAAGCTATAGTTTAATTATGGGTATTTACTTTCATTTTAAAGGTTTACTGGGAGTTATCTCACATGCTACCTTGTTTCAACGGGTGCTCAACTTTTGATACCAGCAGTTGCTGTACCAATAAAAATAAATCCAACTAAGCAATTATCACAACACAATTATGGTCTAACTAGTACTTGCCAGAGTAAAGGCAAATAGAAGGATGAAGGAGTACAGCCTAGAAGAACGTGAAAACCTACGAACAACATTGTTAAGTATCCATATAGCAGGGAAAAATACCCAAGCAGACAAGAACCGATACACGAGAATTAAATGTTAGAGGCACCAGCTGCCAAGAGTGAGCTGTCTGTTCACAGTGGTCAAACTACACTTCAAAATGACGCCAGCAGACAACGAAACCAGGAATCAGGTGCTCCCACGTCCTCACATCAGGCTGCAGTAGGGCACATTTCTTCTTTCTGCAAACAAAGCCTTGTTCCAGTCACACCGTGAGACTGATTCATGTTATTGTTTGCACAGTCTGACAGTGGTTAAAGCACATTTAATAGAACAAATAATACTAATACCCTCGTGGTTCGCACATTTTACCAATAGAAGAAATTCTAGTTAATAACTTATGTCTGCATTAATCTGAAAATGATTGCAAAGAAAACCTATCATAATGGAAAGCAGAACCTCCTTAGGTTGTTCAGAATGAACACTGACAGCCAGAGTGTTGGACCTGGGTGTTAAGGGGATGTGTGCAAAGTCATTCTTAACATAAATACTTCTGAAAGAACAGGTTTATGTGACAGCCTCACATGTTCAAGAATCAGTTATGAGCCTGCTATCCGCAGCACAAGGAGGCAGGAGGAATACTGATAAAAGTCTTCAGAGACTCCCTGGTTCCTTTCATTTGCAGCCCAATTTTGGGGGAAATGTAGGTCACATTTGCAAGTTTGCTATAAAAGCGTGTGAAATAGGTTTTTTTTTAAGAGGGAAAAAGCACCCAAGATTGTCACATAGTTTAAATCTACCTCAAGCACACAGGCCTTAAAAAACAAACATAAGCAAAGCTCTCTAGGCAGGAATCTCAGAGTGCCAGGAAGGCGTTTTCTTGCCTCATTTGTTATCAAGCCAAATACAAAAGTTTGTTCAGATAAGTAAAGCTGCAGAGCAGTTGGGACATAATGTATATCTCAGATTTAATCTCAGTTTTTAAGACTAACATCTGATAACCAAAACCACTCTGCTGTAAGTTGCAGACACAACCTATTGGGTTGGTCTGCAGATGAAACAAGGCTCAGGAAGGAGAGACAAGTGAAGTCCTCTGATAAGCACTGCTCTATGAAAAAGAAGTTGGCAATGAGTGCCATGATTGTTTTCTGTTCTGCATGTCATAGAAATGGAAATAATGCTTTGGCACAAATAGCCATCTCTGAATCTCTCAATCAATCAGCTGTCCACCATCACCATCCAGAATCACAGCAGGTGCCGCAGATATGGCAGCTCAGCCTACAAGAGGTGATGGCATCCTTTTTGAGAATAGTTTTGTACTAATCTGACTGTGAAGCCCCACGGGAGCTGGTCTTACCCTCCACTATTGGTATGACTGAAGCTTTGCTGAGGAAATTTTAATTTCTCACTTTCCTTTTTACTATACGCTCTGGGTGTCTGGATGAGGAGCTATGAGATGTGGTTGTGGCAGCAACGGCGATGGGAGGGCGGTTGGACTGGATGATCTTGTAGGTCCTTTCCAACCTTGTGATTCTATGATTCTATGAGAAGCAAAATCACAGAAGATAAGCAGGCAGCAGGAGGGTCTCTCAGTGCCGTGAAACATCCCAAGTTTCTAAAGCCATCTTTCTCTAGCAGATGAGAATATTCTCCATTTCCTACAGGCCAAACTTAGTTAGGACTGAATAAAGAAGTTGAACCCACTGAGAGACCAGGCAAAGGCAGAAGAGGCAAAACTTACACGGTGTTCACAGTCCAGAACAGGAAGGCCTGTCTGTTTCAGAAAGACTTTGGCTAAATGACACTCTAAATGGATACATATAATAGTCATTAAGAACCTCACGTTAAATGAAATCCAGTGAACCCTGGCAAAACAGAAAATGGAAGCATTAAATGAAGAGAATCACCCTGCCACAATTAGCTTCTGCTTCTTCCCTCTCATTCAAAGTAGTTTCAGGTTTGCTGTTGTAAACTCAGCATTCACGAGCTGCTTCTGCACATCAAGTTCCTCAAATTTCAGAAGCAAGGTGTGCAATTTAAAGTTTGGTTCCATTGCAGTTCATTCAGTGCTGTTCTGTTCCAACACATACAAACCTTACTCTTATTTTCGGGCAAAAACCAAAATTGGAATAAAAACCCAACCACTAAAATTGGCCTAAGAAATGTACAAAGTAACACAGAGTTCAACTGCAAGAGGGAAAAGTGGCCAGGGACTGTTCTGCTGCTTTGTTCCACCCAGACACATCACCATCTGCCAGGACTCAGCTGGTGCTATTTTCCTCTTAAAGTAAGTTACTTTAAGCTCCGAATATATCCAAATAAAGAAGTACCTCAAGGAGGCTGATTTCTAAACCCACTACAGCATCCAGATTTGATGTCAGAAAACTGAGGAACTCCCCCATCACCTGGTGAGTGCTGCTTGCTGTGGCAGATGGACTTACTGACTTTCTGTCTTTGTTATCTCATGGATTTCACTGTACAATGGAATTTTATCTCTCACTGTCTTGTTTGTAAATAGGTGATAATTCTTCCACAGCTTCCAAGTGAGCTGTTAAAATAAATGGAGAGATTTCTTGTAAAATATTTGGATTATCTTCTAATCTACAGGTCATATGCCTTCCCATTCTTGATTGGATAGAACAGCCAGCTCCTTTCGACTCCATATGAATATTCCCCCAAAACACACTTCTTGTGAGAGGTGGTTTAATTATGCTATTAATTTAATCTCAGTTTTTAAGACTAACATCTGATAACCAAAACCACTCTGCTGTAAGTTGCAGACACAAATATGTAGAAATCTGCATGCTTTCCTCTTTCAGCATGCCACAGGACATGGGTTGCCTGGCTTATGCATCTCATCCTCCAGGAAAAACAAAAGAAATCCATTCTTTTATTTCATCTATAGCAGGCACAGAATATTATGCAATTACAAGTTCTCAAAACATCATAAATTTAAACAAAGAGATTCTAGCACCTCCTACATGTAGCAGCCTAACCACAGCGTCTCACTCCACCCAGCTGCAGCTCTGCACGGGCACAGCAGCAAACCACGAGGAGGTAGGAAAGCCCAATTCAGCTGCACATCACAGCACCTGTATAACAGGTGAAAATGGAGGCGACAGAATGATGGAAGAGGCAAAGGGTGAGGAGAGGAGGAGGAGGTTACCAGGGACATTTCTAGAATGGATTTTAGTCTGTTGAACTTGAGGGACTTGGTCCCTAACTGCTTCTGTCGTGTGCTGTATCTGCACTAGCTGATTGCAGCCAGGTAGCCTTAGAAGAGAGGGCTTTTAGTCATGTCGGTGCTCAGTCGAGTTAGAGAGCTCTCTTAGTTTCTTGTAGCACCATTTGTGCGGGCGATGGGGCCGCCCTGGCCACACGATGCCAATCAAAGGGGGTGCTGAGCTCCATCTGTATCATGGCCAATAGAGCTCGGCAGGCGGGACTTGCCAAGCCTGACGTGGCCGTTACCGATCTTCACTCCTTAACAAGCTGCCAATCCAAAGGCTCCCAGGTGGGCCGGCCCGCAGGATCCCGGCCCTCGGGGCCTACAAGCAGCGCTCCCCCCTCTAATGGTTGAAAGATAAGATCTCCTTGAAGCGAGCAGTTCTTAACGGTTAGATACCAATTGTCCACTGGATCTTTAGGAGGCTTTGCTGAGCCGAGCTGCCGCTGCTGTTGTACTGCCTGAATTTGAACTGCCTGAGCTAACGACCTAGGGTTAATGGAAAACCCCCTCCCAGGTCCCATTTAAGGGCCGACCAGCACTAAGGCAGCATCTCTTTGGGGATCAGCTCCTTTGTGGAGTTTTCTGCGAACCTTCACCATCGATGAGCCTTTTCCCTTTCTCTTTCTATCACGATAGTCTTTTGTACGACACAGCTAGTTAACCTATGTTTACCTGTCAGCTCTACACCTCTGAGCTGTACAGCCAGGAGCATCTAAATGAGAATTGGGTGATGGGCAAATTATCTCAGGAAAGCCAAAGTGTAGAAATACTAGAAATATTCTAATGGAAAATCCAAATAAAATGAAAGCTGAGCCGTGAGCCAACCAGTTCTACTCTTTCCGGGTCCTACCTGTCAGGGTTTTTGTTTACTTTGGTATTCTGGTCCATTACCATATATTCCTCCCTTTGCATACATGAGGGCACCCTCATCACGTCCTGTTGGTACTGGGTGTAGGCCAAAGGGCTTCCACCAGAAGGAGACCCAGGAGGATGAGAGAGGATGAGAGCATTGTGTTGAGAGTCCTCTGGGTTTCTATGCTCATTCCTTGCAAACTGCTCAGCACGTCCTGCAGACATTATTCTGCCTTTTGCTCCTTGTGACCGAGAATCTGGAGCTCATCAGTCACAAAAGCTGGTAAGCAACTGCTCGAACATCACTTTCTACTCGCTTGTACAACACAAACTTTAACATCAGTCAGGGATTTCACCTTAAAACAGAACAAACCAGACAAGTGGGCAACGTTTGTGATTCCTACATTTATTTTCAGAAGTAGCAGTCTGTGAGTTCACATAGTTTTAAATAACAGCAGATAAGGAGGATATGGACGATATAGATAGGGAGCTAGGAGATATGGTTTAGGGGTTTTCTGTAGGTAGGGTAAAGGGAGGACGGTTGGACTAGATGATCTGAAAGGTCCTTTCCAACCCTGTGATTCTATGAAGGGATTGTTCACAGTGATTTTCACCACTAACACTACTGTCTGTCAGACATTTGGAGGTCACTGATGTCCCTGCGCTTCCTGTGTGTCTTCTGCCTGCCCAGGCTCTTCTCCCACGTGCTGCTTCAGACGGGCAGTGCCAGCTGTGCTCTCCTCTTCCATCCAGTTCTTCCTTTCTCATCCTGGGTCAGGCGGGCATTGTCCGTGCTGAGGTTGTGGGAGCAGAGTAACTAAACCAAATGCAAAGGAGAAGAGTCAGCTGCTGCCAAGTCAAGAAAGGAAATGATAACAAGAGAAATGAGATTTTATATTAAGAAAGTGAAAGGCGGCTCTGGAAAAGTCTGTCGTTCAGTTTCAGCCTCCAGCTGCGGTTGAGCATTTTGGGAATCTAAAAACCCCGCTGGTGTTCCCAGCTGAGAAGTGCCCTTGGCAAGAAAAGAAAACGCGGAGCGTTTCTGGCCATCCTCCGCTGCCCGGGCTCATCTGCTGGGAACGGCCCTCCAGCCAGCAGGCCTCAGAATCCCAGAAAGTTGGAAGGATGGTGAGGCCCCGCTTTCAGTGTCTGTATTCGTACTGAAAATCAAGATCAAGCGAGCTTTTGCCTTTCTGCACAGCTGTACCTTGCTCTGCGCAGGAGACGCATCCTCTTCTCCCTGTCTGTCTTCTGGTCCGTCTGTCCAACAGCCGCCGTCCATTCCGTGGGCGCTGGGGCAGCGCTGGGCTCTGTTCCTGCCTCCGGCTGCAGAGGAGGCAAAGTGACGTCCGGGGGCTCGAGCAGCACATCTGCAGCACAAGCAAAAGAAGTTCCTGTTATGACTAGCTGCTATCTATCTCATTACCAGCTTACTTTGGTACTCTGGTCCATTACTGTATCTTCCTCATTCTGCATACGTGAGGGCATCCTCATCACACCCAGATGGTACCGGGTGTAGACCAAAGGGCCTTGTTACAGGACGCAGTTCCCACGTGTTGTGAAGTGGGCTGTGGCGTCCATGTTTGGTCTGGTGTAATTCTCACTGTTTCCCAATCCTCAAGCCTCTTTATGATGGTGTGCAAGCAGGTGCCTGGGAATGCACTGACCAACAGGATAAGCATGTGCTCACATTTTCTTCTTGCCTCGTGTTCTGCTTCATCTCTGAACCTTGTAAACTTTCATATCCCGAGGCAGTGCATTCTCCGGTGCAATTACTGGTTGCAATTTCATTTGATATCCCGTAGCTCTTGTGTTGTGAAAGCTACTGAACACTTGTTTCCTGTCGGCCTCTCCCTCAGCTTCTACCATCTTTTAGGATCTTCATCGCACAGCTTCGACACATTCAGTTGTTCCTCTGAACGGAAGCAGTTCCACTTCTTTGGCTACCTTTGCTGTCTTCCGTATTTCTTCTAGTTGGGCACCTTGTGCAGTGGGGAGAAAAAGAGGGGAAAAACTTTTTTAACAACTCCTACCACTGGATATTTTTTCCCACTGCTAATGAAGACTGAATTGCTGTAAAACAGAGCTGTCTGTAACAGCAAAATCTCATTCCTGCGTACCCCCCTGGCAGTCTCCCTGCTGTGGGAGCCTGAGATTCTAGTCTCTTTTTCTTTAGATCATCCCCAGAGTGCTTTTAAAAATGGCTGCTTTGCTTCGTCAACTTCCCTTTCTCTGACGCTCATTGAAGATTCCATCCAAACTCTTCCAGGTGTTTCCTACAACACTCACTTGTTTCATTTTGAGCCGTTCTCCTCATCCTTCACAGCAGCTTCTGCAGCTCATCAGTTCTGTTCTGCCTTGCAGAGGCTCCCTGCGATGTTCACTTTGCTGAGCAATCTGAACCAAGAAAACACACGGAGGGGTGAACTGATGACAACACATGTGTTGGTCCATTTAACACATGAAAGGAAGAAAAGCAGCTGGTGCTTACTGGCAGTGGTGGGAAGCGTGTGGCAGCGGCAGGGAGCACTGCACGTCCCATTCCTCTCAGGGCAGTGCTGATCTCCTGTTTTCCCATTTCCCACAGAGAGGTAATGGTGCTGAAGGAGATGGCAGCGCGGGGTGAGGAGCGGCACGGCAAAGGGAAGTGATGTGCCCGAGGAGTGGGGCTGAGCAGCAGGCAGGAGATGCTGGGAGCTTTGCAGGGCGCTCAGCTGTCTGCCCGGGAGGAGCGCCACCTCCTCCATGTGCCACGGAGCCTGGTGGAGAGCTGCCCAATGGCTCCTTGTGGATGTGGCCTCGTTTCCTTCAGGATCTTCAGCGTCTGAAGGGCCAAGGAAGCGACAGCTGGACTGGGGTCATGCTTCATTCCCTGAAGGCCTGCGATAAGAGGGACAGAGAGGCATGATGACCCAGCTCTCCCCTCTGGCAGGAGGGAGCGAGGGACAGGCATGTCACCTGCTGGCTGCCCCAACATCCCACTCCCTGGCTTACTTTGGTAGATGTGCTCTCTGTCAGCCCGCTGCTCATCCCTCATGTGCCGCCCTAAGAGCCCTGCGAACACAAAGCCCCGTCAGCGACCCCCGCTGTTCCGTGGGTGCAGCATGGAGGGCCGGGGATGGGGGAAGCTCAGCCTCGTGGCTCACCGATGAACCTCACGGCCTCCAGTCGCAGGGTTTCCTGCAGGCTCTGCAGGTAGAGCAGGCAGTCGCCCAGGTAGTCCTGCGCTGCACTCTGTCTCCTCCTCTTGGTCAGCTGAAGAGGGAAGAATGTGAGGTCAGTGCAGGCTGGTCCCGACCCTGTCCTGGGGTGTGGGAATGGGCATACTGTTGCGCATACACACCATGCAGTCGCTGATCTGCCAGAACTGCTCTGTCTGCACCAGGTGCTCCAGCTTCCTCCAGCGCAGGAACCGTGCAGCACCAAGGAGGGCTTTCTGGGAGGCCTGCCAAAGAGCTGAGATAGCACCGCAGCCCGAGCAGCCGCAGAGCCCGTGTCCCCAGAGCCCCTCTGCAGGGAGGATGCAGCAGCAGGGGCTGATGCTGCTGTGGGCTGCAGTACTCTTGATGTATGGGGGGCACCACGGGAGCAGCATCACCCTCCCCCAGATGAACCTGATTCCCACCTTGGACACGTTCTCTTCCTCATCGTGCAGGTGTAGATACAGCAGGACCAGGTTCCTGCACACCGTCTTCTGCATCTTCCTCTTTTCTTGGCCCTCCACAAAGCTCAGCGTTTTGAGGAAGAAGTCGATGGAGAGCTGACGCACCGTGCCGGACTCCTGTGGAGGAGGAAGGAAGGACATCTGTGTCAGCAGCTCCAAGTCCATGGCAAGCAGGGACAGCACCACCAGTGAAGTGGGGGCAAAATCTCCGAGCTGAGAGGATGCAGATCTTGAGGATGCCCTCAGAACTGCTCCAAAGTGTGCAAGCTCTGCCCAGCGGAAAGTCTGCCCAGGTCCACGCAGTGCCTGAACCCGGTGAGCGGCCAGGAAAGTCCCCTGGTGCGCTGTCACAAGGCAGCAGGCATGGGCACGCTGGGCTGGCAGCCACATCCCTCGTGTGCTGGACTCCCTATCATCCTTACATCGTTAAGCAGAGCTGGGAGCTTGCTGGCCAGCTCCAGAGCCATGACGCTGAGCTTAACCTCCTTCAGGAGGTGCAGCAGGTTGCTGAATATTGGTAGGGCCGTGGCACGGATGTCACTATCTGCATCCTGCAGCTGCTCCATGATGCACGGCAGGAAGATGATCATTGTCCTTGCCTGTGGGGAAAAACACCCCATCCTTTAGGTACGGCAGCAAGCGTAATGAGGGCAAGGCTACTCCAGTACCAGCCCTGAATAGCAGGCAGTGATGGGGTGGGCAGAGCGCACCAGCTCCTCACTGCCTGAAGAGTTGCCGAGTTGTACATGGCCCCGCTACAGCCCCATGGCAGGCCCAGCCCAACCTGTGGCATTCCTGGCCACCCCTGCTCACCGTGTCCTGCCTCTTGCTGAGCTGCAGGATGCCCCTGAGCACCAGCTGCTGCATGCTCACCCTCTTGCTCTGCAGATAATGGGCAAAGATTCCTATGATGCGGTGCAGCTCTTTGCTGAGGTCCATGCATTCCAGCATCTGCAACAACACACGTGGCTCTTAGTGCTGGATCTAACAGTCAGCTTGGGGAAAGACAGCAGGCCCCGAGGGAGGCAGCAGGGCTCGTGCTGCCAGTGGCCTTGCAGCCTCCAGTGTTCTCTGCTTCTGCAGCTGTTGCTCACCTCAACGAGGAAGACCATGGCCACCATATCCCAGGAGTAGAAGTTGGTGCTGAGCAGCTCAACCAGCTGCTGGAAGATGGGGTCACGCAGAGCAGCAGGCAGTTCCCTCATCACCCTGCAGGGATAAGAAGGCACCGTGAGCCCTGAACCAGGCAGACGCAGCTCTGGCTGTGCAGCCCTCTTGCCACTGCTGCAGGGGCCACAGGCTCTGGTGCTGTGGCTGCAGTTTGGCTGAGAACTGGGGACCCCCGTGACACCACAAGGAAGGGCTCCCACCTGGCCACCACCTGCACACCCTGGAGGTGGGTCACAGTGCTGAGAAGCGCATCCCAGCCCCCATGCTCCTGGATGGCCTCCATCTACTTCTGGAGGCCCACGCTGCAGAGCAGCACCTTCAAGGACTGCACCGCGGACCTGCAGGTGGAGAAGGGTGCGAGTCACATCAGGAGCCCCAGCACCGGGTCCCTGGCTGCAGCAGGGGGACGGGGATGTGGCACCTGATGGGAGTGAGCTGGTGCTGCTGTTGCCCCTCCCAGAAGATTTCCACCTCCTGCAGCGTCAGCTCCGTGGTGAAGGACACTTGCAGGAGAAGGGCTGGGAAGAGCTGGGGGAAGATGGCTTCAGCCTCCTTGAGGACCAGAGGCAGCTGGAGTATCTCTGGTAGGATCCTTGCTGCCTGCAGAAAGCACCCAGATATGATTCTTGCCCTGTCCCCTGGGTTTCCATCCTGTCATTAGAAGTGTAGGGATGGAGAAAGGGAGGGGGGGGGAGGGAGACCCCCAGAGCCCCAGGCAGGTCTATGGATGCATCCCAGGGCAGGAAGAAGGCTCGGGGGTGGACAGGGAAGGGGAGTGGGGACTCAGCTGGGGTTCAGCTGGGTGAATGAGGAACTTACGGCCAGGGCAAGGACACGTGGCCTCTCCTTGATGAATGGGGAGGTGTGCTGCAGAGTGTGGTTTATGAGCACTTGGAACACCTCCTGCAGCACCGTCTTCACGGTTGAAGACTCCGAGAGCATTTCCCTCCACATGGTGACAGCAACTCTGCAGGTCCCCAGGGCTGTCAGCGTGGCTGCTCCTGCCTGGCTGACGGCCGTGGGGTGGGGAGGGGGGGGGAGAGGAGCCCTGAGGGCTGTGGCCCCATACCTGGAGCAGGTGAGAGAGCAGACCAGCAGGCTGCTGACCATCTCCTTTGGGAATTTGCTGGCCAGCACAAGCAAGGCCCTGCTCAGGCTTTCAAGAGCTGGCTTGGCTTTGATGGAAGGCAGGCTGCTGTGGATCGCCTTCACAATCTTTTGCACCTGGAGGGGGGGAGCATGGTTGAGAATGGGATGGCACCAGAGCAGGGCCCTGCTGCCATCCCCACTGCTGCCTGCCGGCCAAGCGCAGTGCCAGGGATGGAGCAGAGCCCCCAGGGCTGGAGCGGAGGCAGCAGCAGGTTCCCACCTGCTGTGGAGGGAAGCGAGCCTCTCCTGAGAGCACATCCACCATGTGGGCAGCCAGCTGGGTGCTGTGGAGGCTCGGTGCTTTCATGCTCTCAATGGCTGTGAGTAAAATGTTGACCTTTTCAGGGTACAGGAGGTATTTCAGAAGGACCTGTGGGAGGGAGGAGAGGAGGGATGACTTATCCTCTGCTTGGCTGCTCAGCTGTGCAGGTGTCCCAGGAGAACTGGGAGCAGAGGCTGTGCTGGGTGATGCCAGGGATATGAAGCCTGAGGGCCCCAAAGGCACCAGGGCTGCTCGGGGACAGTGCGTGCACTCTTCCTGACACTGCAGGCCTGGGTTCTCGTGTGGGCTCAGGGTTTGCTCTTTGTACCTCGAAGATATTTCTGGCTCTGTCCTCACGGGAAACCTCCTGGTGGAGCGAAGTTTGGCTGTCCCAGAGCTGTGGTACTGTGCGCTCCTCCGGTTGCCATGGCAGTCCTGGACAGGAGCACACACGGTGTCAGTGAGGGGTCTGGGCACCTGGAGGGACCTAGCCCAACACAACTCCTCTCACTTGGGGCAGCGATGAAGATGAAAAGCTGATGAACAGCATTAATCGCCTCATCTCTGGTCCTGTCATCCGTGGAAGTGCAGGACAGGATGAGGTGTCCGACCAGCTTTCCCAGCACAGGGAAGCGTTGGTTCTCCTGGCACTTGTGCTGGAACACCGCGGTTCCAACGAAGCAGGTGCACAGCTGGGGAGAGAGGCAGCACGGCTGAGTGGGCAGCAGGGCCCAGCCCAGGCTCTGTGCAAGCCTGGGCACAGGTGGGCTCTGGCTGGGGAGCCAGGATGTGGTCCCAGAGCTTAGCGTGCCGGGACTCCCTACCTCAGGCAAGACGCAGGTGTTGCTGAAGGCGAGCAGCCTGGCAATGCACACCACAGCCCTCTCCTCCACGGCCGCCAGCTGGCACGTGGTGAAGGGCAGCAGGAGCTGTGGAGAGAAAAGTTGCTGTTGTGCCCACAGCACGGGGCACTCGTCCTTCCCCTTGCTCCCCAGCTGCAGCGGGGTAGGTGGTTGCGTCCCTGTCCTGCTGCAGCCCTGCCATCTTCCCGCTGCTCCCCACCCATCCCTCTAACACCACACGGGCTAGTTTTGGGCCAGCACCCCCTGCCCGCAGCAGGCCCTGGGGGGACCTTGTGTGGATCCCTCCTTTGTGGCCTTGAACCATCCCCGCAAACCCCAGCGTTGCCACATCCAAACCTCCATGATGTTCTGCAGCTCCACGAGGACAAAGCGGCCAGCGCTGCTCACCAGCACCTACAGCAGGTGGTGCAGGGCTTCCATGGTCTGCAAAGGAGGACAGGCGTCAGGGCGGCCTGCCCAGCTGCGTCCTGCTGGCAGCAGAGGGGCATCCCGGGTGCTGGTGCCCAGGAAGCGTCCCCAGGGCTCAGCTGATGCGCACCTCCACGTAGAGTGCCGCATCCAGGTCCGCGTTGTCCTCGTAGCGAGGGAGGTGGAGGACGCTGCCGAGGCAGGCACGCAGGAGACCGTTCTTCTCCTCTGGAAGCAGCCATGCTCCACTGCGAGGGGAGAGAGGGCAGAGGTGTGATGCTCCGCTCAGCACCCTGTGCCCTGCAGCCTGTCCCGCTCAGGGCCCCGGCTGGGACCGATGCCTCCACGCTGGCAAAGCCGTGCTGGGGCGGTACCTCATGGCGGCGATGGTGCTCATGGCCTGCTGCCGGAGCTCCGTGTCCAGGTGCTCGGCGGGCTCCTCCTGCAGCAGCGCCTGTGGGCACAGCGGGATGGGATGGGATGGGATGGGATGGGATGGGATGGGATGGGATGGGATGGGATGGGATGGGATGGGATGGTGCAGTGTGCCCTGCTTGGTGTGCAGAGCCCAAGCACCCCATCCAGGCCCCCAGTCCTGGCCCTTGTTCAGGGCTCCCCAGTGATCCTGCAGTGGAAGGGCTGTGCCCTCAGCCCAGCCCTGCAGTGCTCCATTACCTCAATGCACAGCACCACCTTCAGCACGTAGTCACACAGCTGGCTGTGGACCACGCTGTCCGTGATGGCAGCTGTGCAGGCAGTGCGGACGCAGGCCAGAAAGCGCAGCTTCTGTTCCTGTGTCTGAGACAGGAGGGGAGTTACAGGGGTTGGCATCGGGGGACCCCGGCACCCTCTGGGCACAGCCGGGCAGGGGCAGCCATGGAAGCACAGAGTGCACACTACCTGCGGTCTGCATGCACAGCAGGCATCGATGTAGCTCAGGGGATCCTCGTCCTGAGGTGACACGACGGAGGCAAAAGGATCCTCAGCTGAGCCCACGGGCCCCTGCTGGGGCTGCACCCCATGCACCTCGCCGGGCCCCTGTGTGGCCGTGGGGTTGCGGGATGCTCCGCGCCTCTCTGGCCAAGCCTCTCGAACTCGGAGTGGGGTTCTCTGCTCCATCTCGCAGCGAGGAACAGCGGCGAATGAGCCTCGTGTTCCAGCTCTGCCTCCTGGTGGTCAAAGCCCATTGTAACGGGGCTGTGATCTCACCCCATTCCATCCGCCTCCACATAGAACCCCTCCCTTGCCCTGGGCTCGCCCCAGAGCCCCACAGCCGTCCCTGTCCTTGGGCAGGTTCGGTCTGGAAGGAGCCCTTGTATTCACTGTGTGTGTTTGCCATAGCTGCAGTGTTGGAATCCGGGAGTCCTTCTTCAGTCCATTCCCGCATCCCCCCCTGTCAAATTAAACCATGTTCTGGTCTCCATTGGGACGGAGTTGATTTTCCCTTCTTGGCATCTGGTGCTCTGTTTCGGCTTTAGGAGAAAAACAGTGTTGGTAACGCAGCAGTGTTTCTAGCTGTTGCTGAGCTAGATGGGATGGGATGGGATGGGATGGGATGGGATGGGATGGGATGGGATGGGATGGGATGGGATGGGATGGGATGCGATGGGATGGGATGGGATGGGATGGGATGGGATGGGATGGGATGGGATGGGATGGGATGGGATGGGATGGGATGGGATGGGATGGGATGGTGTAGTGTGCCCTGCTTGGTGTGCAGAGCCCAAGCACCCCATCCAGGCCCCCAGTCTTGGCCCTCGTTCAGGGCTCCCCAGTGACCCTGCAGTGGAAGGGCTGTGCCCTCAGCCCAGCCCTGCAGTGCTCCATCCCTGCAGGCATTCAAAGGCAGGCTGGATGTGGCTCTGGGCAGCCTGGTCTGGTGGTTGGCGACCCTGCACATAGCAGGGGGTTGGAACTGGATGATCTTTGAGATCCTTTTCAACCCAGGCCATTCTATGGCTGTACAGTTCCATACTGGAACAAATATAAAATGCTAACTATGTAAAACATGGAGTCAAACCTGTGTGATTTGTCCACACCAGGAGGTGATTAGAAAACAATTTGTAAGCTACAAAGCTGCTTGCATGAAAGGAAAAGAAAATAAAACTACAAGAATAAGGGAAAACCTTTCTTCCTGAAAATAGGAAGAATAATGGACCTGACATGAAATTTGGGTGAAGCTGCCTGATTTTATGAAGCTATTCCCATTATTTTCTTGGTGCTGTGTTTCCCAAATGAGTGGTTTCTGGCTGTGCTGCAGCACCAGTCTGCATGTGAACATCAACTCTATTCACCATCTGGGAAGATTAGGACTTCCCTTCTCCCACCAGCACCACTGAATTACAGTTACTCAGTGGTTAAACAAAGGAATCCTTAAAGAAGGGTTTACAGCTGTCGTGTTATCTGAAGTGCTTGGGGCATTCTGATGCTATTAAGCTCTATGTATTAACAAGTTCAAAAAGAAAAGGTAGGCATCTGATTGTTGTGACAGTTTCTAAGTGATTTGGAAAGCTGTACCACCCAACCACTCCTTCTGTTTGATGGAGGTGACAAAGCTCAGTTTAATTTCTGACTGCTGTTTAAATTCTGAAGCTCGAGCTGGTTCCTGGAGCAGAAAAAGCTCGGAAGCTGTCCCTCCTACAAGCAGGCACCTCTGAGCAAAATATGACATCTCAATTTCTGATGGTAAGGTCAGGAGATCTGATTCCAGCGTCTAGCTTTCGGATTCATGCTATGTTAGTGGGACCTTTGGCATCTAGCACTGACCAACAGCAACTGACAGGCTGGTAACAGTGCACCCCAAAACAGTTACGTTTCTATTTATGTTATGAGGGAAAATTGTATCGCATTGAGATTTCCAGTTTTTACTCTTTGCAGATCTAACTAGCTGCTGGAAGAATCCTGTACGCCATGTTCACACCATTTTCAATGAGCTGGATGAGTCTGTTGTTGGCATTTTAATACCACTGACCAGGCAGGCAATATGTATGGAGTATTTGGCTCTCTCTACAGTCATGAATGTTTGAGTATCTTCAACATGTGGCTCATTGCTTCCATTTCAGGCTGCCCAGAGAAGCTGTGGATGCCTGTCCTTGGTGTTGAAGGCGAGGTTGGATGGGTGATGGGCAGCCTGAGCTGGTTAGTGGGCAGCCAGCCCATGGCAGGGTGTTTAGAACTGGATGATCTTGAAGGTTTCTTCCAACCCAAGCCCTCCCGTGATCCTATGATTCTGTGATTTCATTCAGGTTTATTAAGATGAGATGGGTTCTCCTAAATGCGCTGTTCTCCATATGATGATAATTGGAGTCTAGATGGATGACTTAAACCAGACACCAAACTTTCTGATGGCCAAAATGAAATGAACTCAATCCTTTACTGTGTCAGTAGTCTGTAACTAGAGTCCATCAGGTAATTCCCAGCCTCCTGCCTGTATCAGTGGCTGCACACGGTGAAAAAGTCTGATGGGATTTTAACCTCTAAAATGTTCAGAATCAGCCAGAGGGTGAATATATTCACTATGCAAATACCTGCAGGAATAAGCTTGTCATGTATGTCCTCAGGTACCACAGTAGTTAATGGTGGGACTCAGTAGGTCATGCTGAAAGTTGAGTCTGCTGATCTTGAAGGCCTTTTCCAGCCTAAATGACCTTATGCTAATATTTCTGTATATATTTCTGTTCAGCTCCCAGAAAACCTCCCACCCAGCCCCCAGCTGACCCCGTGGTGAAAAATAAAACAGAAACCTCAGTGACGCTGGCATGGTCCCCTCCGAAGAGCATTAAGACATACATGTTGTTCTTCCTCAGAACCAGTCCTGGCTGTGAAATCCCCCCTAACAACTGGTGAAGCTGTACCTGGAGGGGATGCCATGTTTACTATTGACCTTATAACAACGTGTTGCAGCACTTGGTACCTCTATGGTAAAGTCTTACAAGAAAGTGAGACCTGCATCATCAAGAGAACCCAAACTACTCACAGCCTAATGATAAAGAACGTCACCAAGAACGATGATGGAGCAGAAGTGAAATTTGTTGCCGAAAATGTTGATGTCAGCAGCAAGATGAGAGTGAGAGGTATTTGCTTTGATCCTTCTCCTTTCCTCTTACAGTCAAGGCATAGTTGCTGTGATCTGTTGATTAGAACTGGGGCTGCAGGCATTCACTGCCTGTACCAAATACCTGAAATTGCATCCCATGGACTGACGTGAGTCCTGGTAATGACCTAAACATGATAGCACTGAGTGTAGGGTAAGCCAATCTACCCAGCTGCTTGGTATCTGAACCAGATTGCTTCATGCCAGCTGATGAATGTCTGCAGTTCACAGGTATTGGCCAGTGCATTCAGTCAGCAGGTTTACCACTGCATCACCATAGAGCAGTACTTTCAGCTCCAGGTTCAGACAGCCTTTCTGATTGCACTGGAATAGTTTAGAAGTAGGGGAGCAATCATTCCAATAATATCTCTATCAATCAGCTTTGCATGACCAAATATAACAAATAAACATTCATTATGGAAGGACCTGTTTGTCATTGGGTGGAAACATCTGCAGAAGCATGTTTAGAGCATTCTTAATCAGTAGAAGGAGATGTTTGGTTGATTTTTACTTAGTAAATCCGGCAAGAAGACCAAATGAAATAACTTGAATAGCTCAGCAGTGACACAATGATGAGTGCAGGAACAGAAGGTGATACTTTTTCATAGATGTTGCAGGAAGCATTGACCACGTTAGCCTGATCTAAATTGAAATAACGAGGTCTTTGCTCCTGACAGGTGCTGCAGTGAGATTTACCAATAAGAGCAAAGATGTAGAAAAGATCTCCGCTCGGCTGCATGAGGAAGCCAAATTGCAGGCTGAGCTTTCAGACACAGGCGCTACTGTGGGGTGGATGAAGGATGGGAAGGAGCTCAAGGCCAGTGAAAATTATGAACTGCAAATTGTGGGGAAGAAACACACCCTGAAAATTCACAGCGTCTCAATGGATGATGCTGGAAGTTGTCAGTGCATGTGTGAGGGGGATAAAATGCTCTATCAGCTTTCAGTGAAAGGTATGTGACAGTCTGGGCTGTCCTCTTCCTGCCCAGGGCCAGCAGACTGCATTCACCTGACTCCCTGACAGTCCAGCTGTTGTCAGACAGCATGTGGGGTGTTTTCAGTGGCTGTTTTGACTTGAACTGGCCAATCTGCTTTGTAGAGCCATTTGATTTCTGTGTTCTGTCCTGTGATTCGTCCCTAAGATATAGAGGAAATCAAGGGAAAGATAGGAAAAAGAGCATCCCAGCCTTCCTGCTCTTCTCTCAGGTTGGCCACGAGAGATGATGTCAACAGCTCTTTTTGTAGCAGTGATCCCAAGTGTAGAAGAGACCTGTGAAGAGTCACAGGGATGTTTCCTTAGCTGTCATTCCATGGTGGGCTTTTTCTGACACAGATGTAGAGAGAAACTGAACTTTCCCACGCAGGTCTCTGTTTTGCTGCAGGGTGTAGGTCTGATCTCTGAGATCCACACGCTGGGCCTTGATTGCAATAAATGAGAGCCCTTTGTTTGCTCCAGTGGAAGACTTTCCATTTCTGCAGTACCCTCTGCAGATGACACAAATGCAAATGCACCTTCTTCCCAGCAACAATTGCCTTTTTTTTTTTTTTTTACACTGAGTATGCATGAGGCTCTTCATCATATTCTGCTGGCTTGTCACCCTTGTTGATCCATGGAGAGACGAGAAAGCTCTAGAGTAGTGTATGCACTTTGGCATTGGAGAGCTTACTTAATTGCTTCTTCTCAAAGAACAAACTCCAGAGAGGCATGGAGACAGCTCCAAAGAGAATTGAATAATGGGTATAAATTTAAGGAGAGCAGAACACCCTGCCAAGGCTTGTCAGCTAGTCTTAATTTTGCTTTTCTTCTCTTTCTTTGTCACGATAGCATAATATTTCATACTGGCAGTTCTGCCCACAGAATTAACTGGCACAGGCTGCCCGGGGAGGTGGTGGGATCCCTGGAGGTGTTCAGGACCAGTTCTTGGGACCAGTGCTTTTTTACATGGTTATCAGTGACACCAATGATGCAATGGAGTGCACCCTCTGCTGTTTGCTGAGTGGTGCGGCTGATGCAGTGGAAGGAAGGGATGCCATTCAGAGGGAGCTCAACTGAGAGGTTGGCCTAGGTGAATCTAATGAGGTGGAACACAGCAAAGTGCAAGTTTTGCACTTGGGCTGGAGGAATCCCAGGCATTTCTACAGCCTGGGAGGAGCAGTCCTTAAGAGAAGCCCCGCAGAGAAGGACCTGGGGGTCCTGGTGGATGAAAAACAGAACGTGAGCCATCAGCGTGCTCTTGCAGCTCAGAGAGCAAATGGTCCCCTGGGCTCCATCAGAAGAGGGGATGGCCAGCAGGGACATGGAGGTGATGATCTTCATGATCCTTGAGGTCCCTTCCAACACGGGCCATTCTATGATTCTGTGATTACACTTGCTGTCAGAAATAACGGCAGCTGTACAGAAGCTGGATATATTGTGGGACAGTTCTTGTAACCAGCTGATTTTAAGACCCTGCCAGAGTTGAGAGTCTAAATTGCATGTCAGAAGAAAACTGGGAAAGTGGTTATTGCTCATTCTTTTTCATTTGCTGATTCTTTCTTTAGGGATCCTTTTCCAAAGGAGATTCTGGTGCTGGAAGCAGTTGAAGAAAGAACCTAAGCAGCTCTTGCCAAGAGTGCTTGAAGTCCCTGTGGAGAGAAGCAAAGAACTTGGGCTTCCTCTGGGATGCTCCCCACCATGTCTCAGGAAGGAGACAACTGCTGTTCCACTTTCTGCTCTGTGTGTGGAAAGGTACGTCTGGGTTTCTTCTACTTGTTTTTTCTTTCTTTTTCTGGCTTTGAAGGAGAAGGGGTGGAGCAAGGGGAGACCCACTGGTCATTTGTTACCTCAAGAACAGGATGGATTCTGCATTGACTGTGAAAAACCTGGGCTAGTAGCATGGGCATGTTTCAGGCTGGACTCTTCTTTGGCTGCTTGGTTTCCTTTTGGCTACAGGGAGACAGCTGTCTAAAGGTGTGTTTTCAAACCCACTCTCCAAAACCATGTTTCACTGTTGCAGGTGGTTCAGTGTGCTCTTGCAGTGCAGATGCTGTAGTTTGCTGTAGAATCTGAATGGTTTCTGTTCCTAGGGAAGGAATGGGAGGAGGTAGTGAGAAGAGAATTCAATGCCTAAGGGGAGGGGAGATCGGGGATTGGTGGGAGAGGGAGCCAATAGGAGGGAGAGAGAAGTTGGGCGCAGGGTGATGGTAACATCCCTTTGTGACGTCATAATGCTCCTTTGTGACATCATAATGCTCCTTTGTGACGTCATAATGCCCCTTTGTGACATCATAATGCCCCTTTGTGACATCATAACGCCCCTTTGTGGCGTCACAATGCCCCTTTGTGAAATCACAATGCCCCTTTGTGACATCATAATGCTTCTTTGTGACATCACAATGCTTCTTTGTGATGTCATAATGCTCCTTTGTGATATCACAATGCCCCTTTGTGATGACATAATGTCTCCCCTTTGTGACGTCACAATGCCCCTTTGTGACATCATAATGCTTCTTTGTGATGTCATAATGCCCTTTGTGATGTCATAATGCTCCTTTGTGATATCACAATGCCCCTTTATGACGTCACAATACCCCTTTGTGATGTCATAATGCCTCTTCGTGACATCATAACGATCCTTTGTGACGTCATAATACCCCTTTGTGACGTCATAATGCTTATTTGTGATGTCACAATGCCCCTTTTTGACATCATAATGCCCCTTTGTTACATCATAATGCCCCTTTGTGACATCATAATGCCCCTTTGTGACATCATAATGCCCCTTTGTGACATCATATCACCCCCTTGTGATGTCATACTACCCCATATGAAGTCCAGGCAGAGTCAAAACTTATGGACCTGCACGAGGATCACTTTCAAGACAGTGGCTCTGTTGCTTCAAGCTTATTTGCTTCGTCCTGCCGCCACTCTATTACCAAGTATCAACAACCTCTTGCATGATTCAACTTGCAAACGTTTGACACTAACCCTTGTGTTTCTGTGCCTTCCTAGATAATTCGAGCCCTTGTCAACCCCAAAGATCCAAACCAAGTAGGGATGTGCAGTGTGTTTCCATCAATGGAGAGTTCTTATTAAGCACAAATCGCTGCAATTCGGATGACAGCCTTCCACATGGTAACAGTGATGGACACAAGGGGCTCATCCACGTTCATGCTCTCATATCTCCTGGCTCTGCTGAAGCTCCTGACCTGAGCCTGCCAGACACCACAGTCACCTGCCTGGATTGTGACCCAGCGCCTTTGCAGTGCTGCCCATCCCAAGCACAGCCCGAGTGCCCCAGCAGCAGCACCACCATGCAGGAGCAGGGCAGCATCAGTGAGGTGAAGCTGAGCATCTTAGATGGGGACTTAGAGTCAGGCTGCCAGTCCCAGGCACCAGGCAGCAGCACCAGCTCTGAGCCACTCTCATCTTGACAAGAGGAGTCCTATCTACACCCTTGACCTCTCAAGCCCTCCTGTCTTTTATTGAATAAAGTCACTCTCATGCTCAATCATCGCCTTGGCTGCATTCCGAGTCTTCATTCACAGGGATTGGGATGAATGCAACAAACAGCAAGGCAGCTCAGCTTGCAATGCTATGGCTGTGGGGTTCGTGCAGGCAGAGCTCTGGGTTCCCATTTTGCCTGGCTTTAGGATGTCTGCAGCATTTTGTATGGGAGCAAATAATCTCTAGCATCCAGGTTGCTGCTCATGATAATCCCAGTCTTCCTGGCTGTCGCTTTGTGATACCTTTCAAAGCCTTTTGATACTCTTTGATGCCTTGGCTGCTCCCTAACACCTCTGTCCTCCTGCCATGTTGACTCATGTCTCCCACTTTGAAGCTGGCTTTGCAGATCATCTCCAGCCCTGTCATCATCACGCTGCAGCAGGAGGTGCTCACCTGGCCCAGTGTCTGGCAGTGCTGCTTGTTCTGCAGATGAGCAGCTGCCTCCTCATCTCTTCAGCTACAGTAGTTTTTCTCAGGGCAGTTAGATGCAGTCACGCTCCTCTGGATTTGGTGTGTTAAATCCATGCTGCATGGCAGCAGTCAGTGCAATACAAAGGCGTTCTGTGTGCCACAGCATTTCTCCAGGGGCTGCCAAAAGTAGAAGCACAACACAGCACCATCCTTCTGACAGTAATGTCTGTGAGTGTTAGACGTGAGCACTGCATCATCCCCAGCGTGTCAGTGCTTTTCCACACCAACCTGACTCTCACACTCTGCACTGAACGTAACTCTGCTCTTGTGGAGACAAATGCTTTCTGTCACATCCTCCATCCCTGCAACCATTTGCCGGTAGGCAGCTCTTGCAGAAGAATCAAGCAGCAGAACCTTTTGCTCACCCTACAGCATGCAAATGCTATGAAAGCAGAAATAACCTGGCGTGCTCTGGGTCTGCAAGGCTGCACAGATGGGACAGGTAGATTGTGTTTTTGCAGTGGAAGTTTCCAGTATTTTCAGTACATAGTGTAGGCCCTAACTGAATGTATAACCCTCTTGTAAAACAGCTGTATAAGTAGTTTTTCCACCAAGAAAGTTGCTGAACAGAGTTAAGTTCAGACTGGGGGCATTCTGACATGGGTAGAATTGAGACAAGCACAAGATAAATACGCAGGGTGGGTAGAGCCCAGCACAGCACAGAATGAATGTACTGACTGTTGGAAACATTGCCCTTCTCTCTCCGCAGAAAAGTACAAGGCAGACCTAAAAACAAGAGGTTGGTAATTGACCTTCTATGGAAATGAATCCTAGCAACAGTCTGGAGGAGTGTGTGAGCCTGAGATGCTCAACCAATGAGAGCCATGAGAGCATCACCTGCATTGGGTTTAGGGCATAGAACAGAATTAATGTCACTGACTGGTGTGCAATTTCTCCCTTGCCAACAGGGGATGTGCGCGCAGTATTGCAGTAATGAATAAGCACTGCTGCTATCGCTGCCATCTTTGCCTAATTAGAAATCTTTGACTTTGAGAGTTTCTCACACAAGGGGAGAGGGTAAGAAAGTAACGAGGCACAGAAAATTAAGGGAAACTGCTCTTCTTTATCTTACCTATAAAAATTGATACAATTCATGCTGTCGTGCATTTTTTTTTTAATTATTTTTACTTTTTTTTGGCCAATGTCAGTTAGATTGTTTTAAAATATCCACACACCAAAATCTGACTACCAAGCAAATGTAATGAAAATGAAATGAAGGTGAGTTAGCGGAAAGCACAAGGCCATATTATATCAGGCTCTAGCAAATTTACAGGCAGTCACTGCACAAAGAGGTAGATCTGAGTTGCACATTATATGATTCCCACAAAGATTAATGAAATCTGAAGCTTTCAATATATTTCCCCTATAATCAAAAGAGAACGGATCCCCAGGGTCTGTCCCGCAGACGTCCTTTCCGTGGTCTCTGCTGCCACCTGCTGGCCAATACTCGGAACTGCCACTGTTGGGCGTTTGGTGCCGCAGGAAGCACAACGCAGATCTGAGTTCTGACCGGTCTACGCAGCAAATCCGCCAATCTTTATTGTGATAAGCCCTCCACATGGCATTGCACACGCACTCGAACACGCAACAGGCATAGATTTCTCCTAACTCCTCGAGGAGCAGGCAAGCAGAACAACTGAGCGCAGCACTGCTTGTGATTGGGCCACCCCCATCATAGAGATGTGTGTTAGATCTTTTACCCACCCCTGGCATTTTTGGCTACAAGGGCACACTGCTGGCTCATGGTCAATCTGTCGTCCACCAGGACGCCCAGGTCCCTCTCAGCAGAGCTCCTCTCCAGCAGCTCTTCTTTCTGCTTACACAAGGAAGATAGTCTTGTCAATGCAGAGAAATGAATCACAGAATCACAGAATGACCCGGGTTGGAAGGGACCCCAAGGATCATGAAGCTCCAGCCCCCCTGCCTGGAAGGGCCACCAAACTTCCATGTTTAGTAATGAAATAAATGAAATAAATGACAAAATTTCCTTTCAGAGAGTTGCATTCACACCTTGACTTAGGTTTGTACAGCTTGGGCATTTGGTCAGACGTGTACTGAAGTCAGGTTTTTCTTTGATTGAGAAAGCATTGAACTAGTTCCTCATTGATGTACAGTTCCTTAGAAATGGAGTAGTCCCCACTTCAGACCAGCTCCTACTGGATCCCATTTCCTGAGAGTCCCCCAAGAAATTCTGGAGGAATCAGTTTGCTTTCTAATCTACCAACTGTCTGATACTTTCAACACCTTGAATAAATTGCCAGTTGCTGACTTGTTTCTTTTTGTAAATCTGTTGATGCACGCACAAAAAATGGATCAGAGCACAGGGTCTTATCTGGAGATGGGAAAACAATTGGATAAACAGAAAATTGTTATTTGCAAGTTTTGCAGATCTGTAAGTGGCTTTTCAAGAGATTGTACCACTTCTGCACATTGATTGTCTGACAGTTTCCCTATGATTTTACTTAAAAATGAAGAAGCAATGAAAAGCTCTGAACTTTGTGGGTGTGCATGGCTGGCTCTGCCCTTCTCATAGAGGAGAAAATCAACATTTTCACCCCTGGTTCCTACACTTAGATAAAATCCCCTCCACTTACCTGCAATTTTCCTATGTGTGGAAACAGCCTGACCTCAGATGGGGTGAAGCAGCTTCTATTTGTCCTTTCTCATTATTGAGGAAATAATCTGTATTCTTGGTATCACATCATTCACATGAATACTGTGTCTGAACTCCACTTGTACCTGCCAAAGATCCTGCTACCTTCTCAGCTCAGTGAAGATTTGGCCTGCTATCTGCCCTGAATTGTAATGCCAAGTATTGGCTTTTATTTAGTTTTTCCAGCAACGTTTTGTTACATTGAAACATGCTTTTCTATTTTAACTATCACCACCACTTTGCTGTGATCAGTGGAGATGAAAGTTTATCCTGTGGATATATTATGCCTTGAGGAAACAAATGACTCCCTGACACTCAACCATCTCTCATTTTCAATATCCTTAAACAATTCTCTCACTGACTTCCTGCTGTTCATCTTCATGGCATCTCGCTCAAGCTGAAACCCATCAGAAATTCAAAAAGGTGCCACTTATCCTAAAGACCGGGACGTGGGAGCTGATTTTACAGTTCAGTGTGAAAGAACATGAATGAGAGGAAGCAAGTCTTGAGAAACAACTTCACCAGCTGGAGTCAAACAGGCACATCTGGAAAGGACTGTCAGACGCAGCTTTTTCACTTATCAATTCAGATCCAAGCATGACATTCAGAAGACAAACGCAAAGTGATGCTGAGGGAAATAGAGAACTGTGGTAGAGGTCATGAAATACTGAGACAAACACAGGGTTTAAAAAGAGATTTTCAATAAAAGAACTACATAATTTCAAGTTGTATATTTTTCTCAGGTTGTATTACATGTCTAATGTCTGGACTGTGGCAGCAAAGAGGCTGCAGTGTTGTTCTCTGTAGGAAGAGGCCAGTAGTTGCCCCATGTCAGACAGAACCATTTCAAGTGCTGGCCAAAGCTGAGTCAAGGAGTGATGCTGCTGGCACTTCTGTGATAACTTTGTTAAGGAAGGTTCAAACCACTGCATAGCATATGTGAGAGCTGTGAGCAAGAATGATGTGAGACAAACAGCCCTGCAGTCACCAAGGTCAGTGAAGAAGGAGGAGAGGAGGCTTAGTGGACATGGTGGTGATGGACTGATGATTGGGCTGGATGATCTAAGTGGTCTTTTCCAGCTCTTATGATTCTATCATTCTGTGACAGGTGATGTTAGTTTTGTTGACAGGTTCAGCAAGGTGAACTGGGACCAGAGGTACATCCCAAAACCTTTGAGTTGCTGGACTGGAGATAATCTTCCCAAAATAACTAATGAAAATAGTAGAACCATAAAAGGAATTTCTTTATCACTACGAGAAAAAGGGAGGGATCCTTTGGCTAATGAAGGCCTGATTTGGCAAAGCCAGAGACAGTTTGCTTTGCACCACATTTATTTGACTTTCCAGAATGGTGTACTTACTTTCCAGGTATTTCTAAACAGTGATTTTTTATTTCCAAACATGGCTAATAGCAGGTTAAAAATTCTTTTCTTTGTTTCCTTTCTGCTAAGAATGAATGAATTTAATGTGGTCTTTTTCGTGCTTCCTTCTTTACGAAGGAGACAGCTGCTGCATCATGGCAAACAAACATTCAGATGGTTTGGAGAACAAGTCCTTACACAGACTACAGTGTACAGCAATAAAGGGCACACACAACAACATGCAAGACATTCATTCAGCCTACAAACACTTCTCCCTGTTGACCAATTCAGAACATATATAAACCATTTAAGAAGGGCATTAAGCTTTAGAGTTGATGGGACGTTTTATACCTTGTACTTTTCTCCAACTCCCATAGTAAGCAAGGAAAAACAGAACAATAATAATAAAATCATATACAAAACAAACAAAGAAAGAAACATACAAGCAGAAAACGCTGACAGAAAAAGAATATACCTCGCAAGGTGTCAGGATCCTTTATATCTAATCCTCAAGGCAGAGGATGAAAGCTTTGTCTTTTCTAGGTAACTTGTGGCTAAGACTGGGAGCTGGGAGGACTTTATACTTTCCCTGACCCGGTGGTATGTAAACTAAATATAGAAGGTAGTCAAATAACTATAACATATGTAACATATATATTTATATATATGTATTTTTAAATCCCAGACCTTAAGCCTGAAGTTCCTTGAATGACTGGAGCTTTTAAATAGTGTTTTGATAGGAATTCTCTCAGCTGTCTAAGAGTGCAGCTGGTCAAATCCACAAGCAAGCACGAACGATAAGCTTCATTTATAAGAGCAAACACAGAAGAACAACATGGAGGGAATAGTTGTTAGTTTCTTGAGTGAACTAACCCAGGCACCGTGTAGCCTCTACTATTGCTGTTCCTGAAGGAGAATCTGTTCCTCCCTTTATTTCTGAGCTTCACCCACCTCTACCACCTCTCACAAGAAGTGTGTTTTGGGGGAATATTCATATGGAGTCGAAAGGAGCTGGCTGTTCTATCCAATCAAGAATGGGAAGGCATATGACCTGTAGATTAGAAGATAATCCAAATATTTTACAAGAAATCTCTCCATTTATTTTAACAGCTCACTTGGAAGCTGTGGAAGAATTATCACCTATTTACAAACAAGACAGTGAGAGATAAAATTCCATTGTACAGTGAAATCCATGAGATAACAAAGACAGAAAGTCAGTAAGTCCATCTGCCACAGCAAGCAGCACTCACCAGGTGATGGGGGAGTTCCTCAGTTTTCTGACATCAAATCTGGATGCTGTAGTGGGTTTAGAAATCAGCCTCCTTGAGGTACTTCTTTATTTGGATATATTCGGAGCTTAAAGTAACTTACTTTAAGAGGAAAATAGCACCAGCTGAGTCCTGGCAGATGGTGATGTGTCTGGGTGGAACAAGGCAGCAGAACAGTCCCTGGCCACTTTTCCCTCTTGCAGTTGAACTCTGTGTTACTTTGTACATTTCTTAGGCCAATTTTAGTGGTTGGGTTTTTATTCCAATTTTGGTTTTTGCCCGAAAATAAGAGTAAGGTTTGTATGTGTTGGAACAGAACAGCACTGAATGAACTGCAATGGAACCAAACTTTAAATTGCACACCTTGCTTCTGAAATTTGAGGAACTTGATGTGCAGAAGCAGCTCGTGAATGCTGAGTTTACAACAGCAAACCTGAAACTACTTTGAATGAGAGGGAAGAAGCAGAAGCTAATTGTGGCAGGGTGATTCTCTTCATTTAATGCTTCCATTTTCTGTTTTGCCAGGGTTCACTGGATTTCATTTAACGTGAGGTTCTTAATGACTATTATATGTATCCATTTAGAGTGTCATTTAGCCAAAGTCTTTCTGAAACAGACAGGCCTTCCTGTTCTGGACTGTGAACACCGTGTAAGTTTTGCCTCTTCTGCCTTTGCCTGGTCTCTCAGTGGGTTCAACTTCTTTATTCAGTCCTAACTAAGTTTGGCCTGTAGGAAATGGAGAATATTCTCATCTGCTAGAGAAAGATGGCTTTAGAAACTTGGGATGTTTCACGGCACTGAGAGACCCTCCTGCTGCCTGCTTATCTTCTGTGATTTTGCTTCTCATAGAATCATAGAATCACAAGGTTGGAAAGGACCTACAAGATCATCCAGTCCAACCGCCCTCCCATCGCCGTTGCTGCCACAACCACATCTCATAGCTCCTCATCCAGACACCCAGAGCGTATAGTAAAAAGGAAAGTGAGAAATTAAAATTTCCTCAGCAAAGCTTCAGTCATACCAATAGTGGAGGGTAAGACCAGCTCCCGTGGGGCTTCACAGTCAGATTAGTACAAAACTATTCTCAAAAAGGATGCCATCACCTCTTGTAGGCTGAGCTGCCATATCTGCGGCACCTGCTGTGATTCTGGATGGTGATGGTGGACAGCTGATTGATTAAGAGATTCAGAGATGGCTATTTGTGCCAAAGCATTATTTCCATTTCTATGACATGCAGAACAGAAAACAATCATGGCACTCATTGCCAACTTCTTTTTCATAGAGCAGTGCTTATCAGAGGACTTCACTTGTCTCTCCTTCCTGAGCCTTGTTTCATCTGCAGACCAACCCAATAGGTTGTGTCTGCAACTTACAGCAGAGTGGTTTTGGTTATCAGATGTTAGTCTTAAAAACTGAGATTAAATCTGAGATATACATTATGTCCCAACTGCTCTGCAGCTTTACTTATCTGAACAAACTTTTGTATTTGGCTTGATAACAAATGAGGCAAGAAAACGCCTTCCTGGCACTCTGAGATTCCTGCCTAGAGAGCTTTGCTTATGTTTGTTTTTTAAGGCCTGTGTGCTTGAGGTAGATTTAAACTATGTGACAATCTTGGGTGCTTTTTCCCTCTTAAAAAAAAACCTATTTCACACGCTTTTATAGCAAACTTGCAAATGTGACCTACATTTCCCCCAAAATTGGGCTGCAAATGAAAGGAACCAGGGAGTCTCTGAAGACTTTTATCAGTATTCCTCCTGCCTCCTTGTGCTGCGGATAGCAGGCTCATAACTGATTCTTGAACATGTGAGGCTGTCACATAAACCTGTTCTTTCAGAAGTATTTATGTTAAGAATGACTTTGCACACATCCCCTTAACACCCAGGTCCAACACTCTGGCTGTCAGTGTTCATTCTGAACAACCTAAGGAGGTTCTGCTTTCCATTATGATAGGTTTTCTTTGCAATCATTTTCAGATTAATGCAGACATAAGTTATTAACTAGAATTTCTTCTATTGGTAAAATGTGCGAACCACGAGGGTATTAGTATTATTTGTTCTATTAAATGTGCTTTAACCACTGTCAGACTGTGCAAACAATAACATGAATCAGTCTCATGGTGTGACTGGAACAAGGCTTTGTTTGCAGAAAGAAGAAATGTGCCCTACTGCAGCCTGATGTGAGGACGTGGGAGCACCTGATTCCTGGTTTCGTTGTCTGCTGGCGTCATTTTGAAGTGTAGTTTGACCACTGTGAACAGACAGCTCACTCTTGGCAGCTGGTGCCTCTAACATTTAATTCTCGTGTATCGGTTCTTGTCTGCTTGGGTATTTTTCCCTGCTATATGGATACTTAACAATGTTGTTCGTAGGTTTTCACGTTCTTCTAGGCTGTACTCCTTCATCCTTCTATTTGCCTTTACTCTGGCAAGTACTAGTTAGACCATAATTGTGTTGTGATAATTGCTTAGTTGGATTTATTTTTATTGGTACAGCAACTGCTGGTATCAAAAGTTGAGCACCCGTTGAAACAAGGTAGCATGTGAGATAACTCCCAGTAAACCTTTAAAATGAAAGTAAATACCCATAATTAAACTATAGCTTGTGTGTGTTTGCACAGGACGAGGGTGGAGTGGCAGACTGGAGTTGCCCTCCCCAGGCACGTCATGGTTACACTGAAGCACAGAGGGAAAGTTCCATGTCCTGGATGGCTTTACAGTGTCACAACATAGTTGTTGAGCCATGCAGCTTCACAGAGAGATGGCAAAATGCTTCTCCTTCCCAACTGTGTCATGCTGAGAGAGCGTTTGGTGGGAATAGCACTTCTACGTTGATCTTGCCAAATAATAAGTGGACCAAACTCCTGCTTGTGCTCATAGCAGAGTTGTCCCTTAACAAAGTTGCTTGTAGGCAGTTGAGCTGAGGGTCCCCCCTGAGTTGACATCCTGAGGATAATCTGGTAAAGGTGGCATGTGGGAGCCCTGAGCATGGCGTGCTCTCCGGGGGGTGTTTTCACTGACAAGAAAAATTACAGCCTCAGGATAAGCAGAAAGAGATGGAAGATGTTTTCTTGAATTGTCACAGCTGAAATCTGGCTAAAATCTATACTCCCTTTGCAAGGTTTCATTTGTTCTGCTATCTTGACAGGTAAGAGGCTTGGGCATTTTTGCATCTTGTTTTTTGTGATGTGAATTTGTTTTGCATTTTTTTTAGTATCAATAAATTACAGGTTTTCAGTCTGTTTTCTAGAAGACCAGGAGGGAATTGCTCGTCTTAGTCATCGTAGAGTCATACACAAAACAAAGTTTCATCTGGTTGTGAAGCTTAAAGCGTGCCGCTGCACAATTAGAAAGCAATTGCTTTGTACTGGGACTGTAACAGCACTCCCAGTTCTCACTTCATGTCTGCCTGTAAAGTACAAAGTTGTCAGTGCTGTTGGAGGTGCCCTGAGGGATGATGCTGACAGTTGTGTTGATGTTCCCTAGCAGCTCTGAAAAAAAGCATTCAGCGCTCTCTCCTTTATTTTTAATACAGTGATGTCACGTACATGTATCGGTGTTTAAATGCCTTTCATGTTGGGAAGTGGGATGTAGGGATATATTCAGTTTCAGGTTCCTTTTGATGAGTAATTTCATAGGCTTCTTTAGAAAGCAGGGCTTCTTTACTAGCAATTTAGAGCACTTGACCAAGACTTCTCTTTTGACTCATCTGTAGCGGACTGTGTTTCTTTGCACTTTGTAGAGGGACCCAAAAGCAAATGGTGAGAAGACCTCATGGCTGCCATAGGGAGAAAAACCAACCAGCGCCACCCCGACCACACCTGAGCTGTTTGTTACCAAATGTCTGTAATGTCAGTTTCATTGGACTGACTGGGAGCAGCCAGAAAGTCTGAGCAGGGCCACTGCTATGTAGACAAGCACTCTGTATGCAGGACTGCCACAGCTGAAGGTGAGACCATGTGTTTGTGTAGGTGCTGATTTCTGACGTGGATCCTTGATGTGGACAGCTGAGCAGAACTTAACTAATGGGGTGCTTTTGTGAAGTGGAAGGAAGAGCTGCACAAGCAGCACAGTGCTGCACCAGAGCAGGTTCACACTGGATTTGGGGAGAAATTTCTCTCCAGCAGTGTCCAGGAGGCGTTAGGACAGTGTCCTCAACGTGAACTGACTTGTGCTCAGCCCTGAAGCTGTCATGCAGTTAGACCTGATTATCTTTGTAGGCCTCCTCCCCCGATCTGCTATAAACACGATGAATTTTCTTCCTCTTTTCTTCAGATTACATAAGCTCAGTGAAGGGTTTCTGTGCTTGAGAGAGATGCAGGATAAGAGCACAACAGCACAAGGTCTGCCTTTTGGCAGCTGGAGCTGTGATAATTCCAACATGCATGAAATGGCCTGATGTGCAGCGATTTAATTAATTGTGATTGCAGTCACATTTGGAGTTCAAGAGTTGCAGTTTGCATTTTGTCTGTGTCTTTTCTGGACCACGTGCAATTAAGTTTGAAATATTTCAGCATAATGTATGTAAGTGTACGATGAAGGACACTGCAGTTGCTCTTTTGAAGGTAAACATGTCTGTGTGTCCCTGTGTGTAGGTCCTGAAGCTGATCAGACATACTGTCAATAGTAACATCTTACAGATCAAGCTTGCTTGAGTTCTGATTCCAGTGATGTGGAGATGGGAGGAACAAAAGATATCAAAGCGCTGTTGCTATTCAGAAACATTCAGGTCTTGATTTTAGAAGTACTACTTCAACTTCTTTCTCTGTAAGATGAAAATAAAACCAGTTACCTGTTGTTTTAAGTTCACTGCTGTCTCTAGGGGAAATCTTTCCTTACTGTTATATATTAATAGATTAAGTTCATCTGCAGGGCAAGTAGAAAGAACGGCAAAGACAAAGAAACCACACCTGGGTCTGCAGGAGCTGAATTAGTGGAGGTTCCCAGCTGCTGCTGCTCAGGAGGCATCACCCATAGAGCACAGGCTTGCAGGATATGATGCCTAATTGCTTGTTCAGTTTGTTTCAGAATAGCCTGTTATGTTTGAAGGACTTTTGTAGAACATGAAGTAAATTGATATTTTCCTTCTTGTTTGCATACGTCCTCAAATTCTTGGCTTCCCAGGCTTTGATTGGAGGAGGTGCAAGACAAAGGAGCAGCATCTGAAAGGCACAGCTTTGTGGAGAGGCTCTTACTGTTCTGTCAGGACCTTAATGCAGCACTGCACAACACTGCAGAGCACTGCAGTGAAATGGCTGAGGTACTTGATCAGGCTTTACCTTCAAGGGTCAGTGTTCCTCATAATGAGAAACAGAAGGGTTTTTCGCTGTGGGAAAAACACTATAAAGAGCAATTAGAGCACAGAACCCTGAGCTGCATCTGCTGCAGGCTTCATTCCAAAGTGTTGAAGTCTGGAAGAATTCACTAAGTTACTGTGCGGTGTCAGCTCAGACATATGTAAAGTACAGGTAAGGATCTTCAAATACAAAACCACTCACATTAATAATCCCCAGGGGACATGAAGGAATGCAGGTCTCGGTGAAGGCAAACAGCATCTGTAGGCAGAAGGCCACGCATCAGAGACCTTTTCTTGTTGTTTGCTTGCATTGTAAGTGAAACATCCTAAATGACACTCCCAGAGGAGAATTATACCCAGGCAGTGGTGCACAGGCATGTATTAAAGTGCTCTTAGTACTTGTAAACACAATCAAATCAGATGGAAACATAGTGCAGAGTTCACTTCCAAAGGTCTTGAAGTTTGTTATTTTTCAGGCAAGATCTGATTGCTCAGGGTGTCAGTTTCATCACTATCAGGATGATTTCCCTCCTGAAGCAGAATCTGTTCGTCCCAGTCTCACAGGAAGGCTGAGGCTCACAGTCCTCATTTCCACATAGGGAAAACGGTCTTGTATTTTGTATTTTGCAAGTGTAGCTGCAGGAGAAAGTAGATCAAGTCTGTCTTTGATGCCAGGAATGAAGTACGAGGAACTGTGCTCGTTTCCCAGTTAAGGGCCATCAAGGTAATTAGACATCTTGAAGTACATTATACTTGATAGATCAGAATATTGCATCTCATTTAAATGTCAGTGGGGTCTTTTGGTGTTTTTTCTGCATCCATATTATTTTGTTTCCTTGTCTTTTGTTCTTTCTAGGGCTCATGTGCTTCTGTTACTGTCTGATTCCTTTCTCTGCTGTTGTTGTTTAAGGTTTTCAGGTATCAGGTGGAATATTTTCCATGAGTGAGTCCACAATAATAGTTTAAATGTCTGTGGGATTTTTTTCCATGGTGCACAGCAGAGGTTAAAGCAGTTCATCTGTCCTTGCACTTGAGGCCTGATTTATGCGTCCTAGCCTTCCACTCGTGACCAGCTGCTGTTCTGTAAGGTGCTTTCCTAAATAGCTCAAGTAAAATCTGAGCTTCATAAATAGGGAGCAAGACGATTGTTTAACAAGGAATGCTACTGTTTTCCGAATCCTATTATGTTCTTTATCAAGTACACTTGTCATGTGAGCCCTTTTACTTTCTCTTGGTGCTTTACTGTAAACAGAAGAAGTAGATTTGAGAGACCAGAGGAGGAAAAACATCAGGATGTTGTGTTCTCACTGGGTGAAACTTTGCAGAAGTGTGGAAGAACACGTTGTTCATCATGTGATTCTTCCCTGTTGTGTTTGCTCTCATGCTCACATCGAACGACCGTCAAATTCCAGCTTCAAACCGGCACAGCATCACAGCTGATGGTTTTGCTGTTCAAGTTATTGGAAGTCTTATCTGAACTATGAAAAGTAGGGATTCTTTGCTTTCTGAACATATGGAGTGTGTTTGAGTCACAGCTCGATGCTTTTGTCCCTCAGCTGTGGCAGCTAGAAACTTCTCTTACGTGATAGCTGCCATTCTTATGCAGGCATCTGAATTTGACACCTCAGTTTTCAGGAGAAAAGTCTTCAGTTATTAATATTGCTTACTATGATTATAGCTGATAAGGAGCCCTTGTCACCAACCCTGCGTGGATTCAGAAAATGAATGATCTGAAAAAAAACAAACATGACAGCCATAAGGGGGAAAGAAGAAGTAGAATGTATGACTGAATAATGTAGGCAGTGGCACAGAGTAGGTGGCTTATTACTGTAATTTCTTAAATGTTGGTTGTGAGCTTATTTTGGGAGAGGCTTACGTAAATCAAAAGGGAAGGATGGTCTTTGATCAATCAACAGGTGAGCAACTGTGGGTGAGGGATGCTGGTGAGGAGTCAAGCTGATTGAAGAGATTGATGAGGGTGTAGGAGATATTTAGCATAAAGAAATCTTTGGACTAGGACAGAAAGTCCAGCCCAAGTTAGAATGATCGCAGTCTGTAAGTTCCTTCCTTAGTGGATTTTGCTGGCTAGAGATTTCAGATGTTTTCTTCCTGGCAATAAAATAGTTTCCTTCTAGGGGAAAAAAAACACCAAAACATAACTGTAAACCCCACAGGATTATGATATCACAGATGTGAGAACTACTGACAGAGACTGCTGGATCTCCTTCATGGAATGGCTTTTAAACAGAACCAGGCGCAACCTTTTGTTTCTTTACGCTGCCCGTGGTTTGTCCTTTTACTCTGGGCTCCTTAGTACTGAATGTGCAGCTCCAGGGTTCTTCAGGAATGAATCAAGTGAAATGATGGATAATTCTCATGTTCTCTTTAAACGGCGAATAACAGAATTTTCATTTCTCCTAAATATTTCTGAGACAAAATAGTTAAGGACAGTGGAAGTGGTATTTCAAGTTACACTGCCAAAACATATCACAGTACAGTGCTACTGGCCTGGTTTTCCATTCTGGTCACCATTCCAATCACCAACATGCTGATCCTGTCTCCAGTGTCAGTCTTTGTGCAGTGCTGTTTTGCGCACTAAACAGGCAGTGTGCTGTCCTCCACACCACCCACGAAGGAGCTATGTGTGTGCATCAATGTGCTTCTGACACATTCTGTGATGGAAGTCACTATGCCTTAGGCCATTAAATAGATATGGTCTGAATTTGATTTTTTGTACTGATAAAGTTAGCGTTTCTGTCACTCTATGCCAGTAGTCCGGTGACTGGACTTAGAAAGCAAGTCAGTTTGCTCCTGTAATTGCACCTAACTTTGAAGAATAATTGATTTTCAATACCATTGTTCCATAGTGCTCCTCAAATATTTCACAAATTAAATTCCATTTGAAATGCTTCAGGCAATCTGAAAGAGGAAACTCCCCTTAAAAATACCTGTTATGCAGAGTTTTCTAACTTCCTTGTTTGTCTGGCAGTGATTCAGCCTGGTTGATGCTGACTCAGTTATAACTCTTGTATGTGACTCTTTATGTTCCTGTTTTCATGCTTTTGTTTTATTGAGGGACTGGTTCTTCTGGTCATGGGTTTACATACTGTGACTCAGGTGCAATGCAGACAACACGGCAGTTACAGGAGAAAGCCTGTTAATATCAGGTATGTTAGTACTTACGTTTTCCTTGTGCCTTTAGCTGAGAAATTCATACAGTCATAGAATGCTTTGGGTTGAAAGGGGCCTTAAATTTCCAACTCCCTCCAACAGCTGGTTGTCTCCCACAAGGACAGGCTGCCCTCATCCAGCCTGGCCTTGGCCATCTCTAGGGTTGGGCACCCACAGCTTCTCCAGACAACAGTGCCAGGGCCTCACTGCCCTCTGAATAAAAAGACACACGAGGGTTGAGCAGGTGATCCAAGACAGCTGGCACAGCTTCACCAAGGGTAGATTGTGCCTGACTAACCTGGTGACCTGGTGACCTATGATGGAGTGTTGGCATCACTGCACAAAGGGACAGCAACTAATGGCATCTACCTGGGATCCTGCAAAGCCTTTGGCACGGCCCCTTATGCTCTGCTCTTGTATGGCCCCAGCTGGGGTAGTGCGTCCAGGTTTGGGGTCTTTAACGCAGGAAAACTGTGAACTTCTAGCGATGGTCCAGAGGAAGCCATGAGGATGCTCGAGGGCTGGAGTGCTGCTGCTATGATGACAGGCTGAGGGAGCTGGGCTTTTCAGTCCGGCTTCAAGGAGACCTCGCTATGGCTTTACAATACTTAAACATAAGTAGGAGGGGAATAACATTTTTACACAAGTGATAGGACAAGGAGGAACTTCCTTTGTATGCCCAGCAGAGGCAACGCTTCGCCCGCCCGGTGCCAGCCCTTGGTGCTCCTTGTGCCCCACTCCGCTCGCTCAGAGCTGCGTGCCGCTGCCGACTTGGAGCGGTGTCAGACGCGCCGCGGATGCTTTGTAATTTTAATGCTAAAACGGAGCTGTGCCCGAGGGCTTGCACGAACGTGCCAGGAGGTGGAAAAACAGCAAGCAAACAAACGCGGCCTTTCCAGCGGTGTCGGGGCTCCCTCAACTCTGCCGCAGGCAGGAGCCGCCTTCTTTGTTTTACTCCGTGTTTGGCTTTTCAGATGTTGGAGCGCTCTGCCTTTCATTAGTCTTGGATATGGTGAGGACAGGCCGTATCTGTTGGCTCCCAAGGGCTAAGAACCAAATGTTTAGCTGCTCTGGATAAACCTGGCATTGAAAGTATGTTTGTACAGCTGTCACCTTTGTCCCTATGGCTATTTATTGTCTCCTGTGGTCAGTGGGTGTTTCTCGTGCATCTTTCGGAGGACAGCCCGGGAAGGGACACACCTTGTGGGAAAGGTTCTTGAAGTCTGTGCCCTTTTGACACTGACCCGAGTGGAGCAATGTCCTGAAAACCTGCATTTTCCTCAGCCAGCATCTAAAGTTCAAAAGTACAGTTGAAAGTTAAGGACAGAGAAGTCGGGTTTTTTGAATTCCTTCTTATAAATGCATCAGTGTAGGTGTGTGCTGGAAGGGATTCAGAACGAATGCTGTCTTTCTCAGAGCTCTGTGCACAGCACAGATTGTGTGCAGCCGCCTCAGGTACCTTCCAGCATTCTGTCAGTCCTGCTTTCTTTCTGAACAGCAGCTGTTTAACACTGACCTGTTTGCCTTGGGGATTTCTGCAGAGGTGCTTTTCACATCCAGTGAGTTCACTTTTGCTTTGAAGACTGCAAAGCCATGTTTTGCTGTTGACGCTGGGTGAGTGTACAGTAAGAATGAAGTGACACAAAAGGCTCAGCTGACCTCACCTCTGCCTTATAAGAACGTGTTCTGCTCGTTGGGGGTGCCAGGAAAGCAGTTCTGTCAAGTGCATTTGTCAGCAAGAGTTACCAGCCCTCGTTTAGAATCAAGGGTTGCGCAGATTAATTGCGTAGTAGTTTAGCTGTGCTCAGTGCAAGGAGTGCAGGAGTTGAATATCACTGAGTAACCGCAGGGGAACCCCGAGTTAATCAGTGTTCCTGCTGATGGTGAGCAGTACTGCATCACTCAGCAGAGCTGCTGCAGGAGTCCTTTGCAGCCTCCTATTTTTAGACCTCGGAGGAGGGCTGTGTCCATCGTCACACACGGTGACTAACCCTCCTGGAGTGCTCTGTGGGCCTATAAATACTGGGTGTGCTATTTCAGTCTCAGTACCTGTGAGGCAGATCGGTGCGTGAGGGCAGCTCTGTGCTGCTGAGGGCAATGTTCCGTCCCACACCTGCCCTCAGGTTACAGCTGGGCTGTGCTGCTGGGCTGTGCTCACACACAGAACCAACCCAGGCGGCTCTCGTTTCTGAGCCCTTGTAAGACAAATCTTGGCCAGTGAGAGTTTCTAAGGGAGATCTGCCCAGTCTGGAGGCGGAATGCTTCCAGCTGTTCATTGCAAACAGCAGACCTGCACTGAAGGATGTTACTGTTCTTAGCACTGTATATTGTGTGCGGTCTCATTGCTGTAAAATAACATATATGTACATATGTTTTAAGATATTGGAGTATCCCTACTGTTGTGGAAGTGTGTACTTAGGCAAGCATTATAAGTGCGAATGCAGCTATTTAACATGCACATGTAGCACTTCATCACTATTGTGATCCTATAATACAGCTGGCTGGTCTTTTTAATTCAGCTGGAGTACTTATCAGGAAAAGAGCTGAACTGGACTTGTATCTCACTTGCTGCTGTCTTGTAATATTGGCCCTTCTGCTTAAATTTAGCCCATCTGTATTCATATTCTCAACCAGTGACCAGCCTCTTCCTTTTGCTGTGTATGCGGCAGTGCCCAGCTACAGGCAAGGTAAGTGAACTTATAGGGCTGCTCTGTCTTTCTGTTCTTATTAAAGTACAAGCTGGATGAAGATTTCAGGGCTGTTTTGTGAGCTCTGACAACTTAAATGTGCTTAATGTTGCCAGGGAGAGCAAAGGAAAACTGTTCTTTTTATGTAGGTGTTGAGATGAAGATTTGCTGTGATGCTCTCAGCTTTGCGGAGGAACTTCTAAAAGTTCCTAATGTAGATTGCACCAGGTGAGCAACCTGGAAATTAAAAAGCCTTTGTTCCCATCTGCAGCTTTGGACAGATCACGTGCACTGCAGCAACTTACAGATCCTGAAACAGGCAAAGAAATAGAAAAAAAAAAAAAGTTCAGTCTTTTGCTGTAGTCACTGAGCTGCATTGGATTCCTTCTGGCAATGCTGTATAGCAGCTGCTCTGTCAACTGCAAGACAGCAAAGTTGTGTCTTTTTAAAGATGGGGCTGTGTCTGTATGTCGGGTCTGCACGACGAGGGTTTGATGGCAGCTGCAGCAGTGACCTCTGGTGGTCTCCAGCAGCTGCCCCAGCTCAGCTCAGAGCCAGATCCACCCAGGACTAGAAGGGTGGTGCTGGTGGCCTGAGCTGAGCCTGAGCAGTGCTGTCTATGCTCTGGGGATGTGGGGAAGGTGTTTGCATTTGCTTTAGCTCTCACTGCTCTGATTTGTTACCAGCCAGTAATAAATTACAGCAATCAGTCTATGCTGAGTGTTTTGACGGTGACAGTAACTGGTGATTGACCTCCCTGTCCTTACCTCAACCTGTGAGATTCCTTTTCCTCCATCCTATTTCCCCCCTGTTCTGTTGAGGAGTGGAGCATGGTGCGGTGGAGCTGAGCTACCTGTTGCTGGATCACAACAGTGTGTGTGTGCTGCTGGGAACCTGTGTGAGGATTCCACCATCATTTTAAAAGAAATCTGAGCAGTGGGAGGACGTTTAAGGAGGGAGCTGAGGGGCTGCTGGGAGCGGCATTCTGACCAGCACAGCTGCAAAAACATGAAACTTTTTCCCTGAAGATTTGGAGGAAAATGTTGGTGTTTCCTGTTGCAGCAAGTCCTGGGAATGTGTAAATGGAGCAGAGAAAGAGAAGGGAGCCTTCATCCTGCCCAGCCGTATTTCTGAAGGTGGTTTGCAAAGCCTCTGAGTCATACAGTATTATCACAGAGTCCCCCCTCCTCCTTTTTTTTCCCTCCATTCTGACAGCTTAGATTTGGGTGGGAGAATTTTGCCCTCTTGCTCTCACCCTTCTTAATATTCTGCAGTAACTGGAATAAAAACATATAAAACTCATCATGCTCTTCTAATACAGAACAATGTGGCCTACAGCCTGCTGGAAGGAAAACTTGCATCGGCTTAGAGTATAAATGAAGAAGCTTGAGGCAGAAATTAAGAAGTAACACAAATCATCGGCATTTCTGATGGTACAGAAATGTGAATAGAAGGGCCATGTTTCACTTGGAGATCATAAGCTCAGTCAGTGTGTCAGCGGGGTGACACGTTAGTGTGCAAGGTGTGCTCAGGACAAACGGGGGCTTCCATGTGCTTTCTTTTGTTGCATCTTTTGAGCGAGCTTTCTGCTTCAGGAGCTCTGTGAGGGGGCTTAATGGCTTTCTGCTGATTCTCTGTTATATAGTCACGTAGCTCTTCCCTTTCTATCTTTTCCCTTGGCATTAGGGAGCAGCTTCTTGCTGTTTGCAGAGGTAATAACCAGCGGGTTACTTAGCACAGCACTTTCTATATAGTGAGAACATTCCACAGTGGGTAGGTGTTCTGCTTCACCAGGCAGAGTGCATCACAGAGCATCTGTTTAACGTGCGATTAAGAACCTATGAAGCTTGATAGATCAACTGCCCGGGGAAATAAAGTTCACTTTGTTTGGAAGCAAAGACAGAAGTGGAGCACTGTGTTCACAGTAAGGTTTGTACTTCTTTCCCCTTTTTAAGAAGAATAAGAAAAACAACTGAGCACCTGCCTGGCAGAATAGTTGTTCTCAGTCATATGAATGGTAGTAACTACTTTTGGGATGTTGTCTTAGATCTTCAGCACTTCAGTAGTGTTTAGCATCTGATTTAGGCCTTAAAAGGTATGCAAATCAGTATTGGTACTCCCCAGAACCTCTTCTCTAGGCTGAACAAGCCCAGCATCCTCAGCCTGTCTTTACCCGGGAGGTGCTCCAGCCCCCTGAGCATCCCAATGGCCCTGCTCTGGGCCGGCCCCATCAGCTCAGGGTGCAGAAAATGAAATCCTTCTGGGCAAACGTAAGCCGTGGTATTACTGCACTGATTTCATTTGCCCTACATGTTTGCTTTGGATTTTATGCAGGGTCTCATACGGGTTTTATGCTAATCATGCTAATGGTTTTGCAGAAGAAAACGTCTTAGAAGCACAATTTCCTTGTAGTATCTAAATCTCCGTCATGTAGAACAGTCCCAGGTTGTACATTACCTACAGACAAGGCCGCATTTAAATGCAGAATAACTGGGGGAAGAACCTGTCTTTACAGTGGGGTTGGGAGCACGTGATTAATGAGCTGGAAGACTTGCTGGAGCTGAGCCCTGACAGTGACCGTTCTTATTCCTGCTCCAGATAACATTATGCTTGCTCCATTTTATTGGCACACATGAAACACCTAAGCATGGTGCCGTTGCATCCCTCCTACTATACTAGGATAGTTGCCACCACAAATTACTGGGTCATGACTGACCGAGAAGGGCAGGGCTTGGTCTCTTGTACCTTTTTATGGTATTGCAAATAGCTATGCAGTCATCCTGGAGGAACAGTGCAAGAAAACAAATTACAGGCTAAGCCAGTCTGCCGGTGTCTCGGTGCAAGAGTTTGTTTATGTTAGTTTCACTCTGCCAGTTCTTCCAGAAAAAGGAAATACAGGGAATGCTGCCGTATCAACAAGATCTTCAGCAGGTGTAAGGTTACCAGTGAAATAAGCCACCTGGGAGTGCGCCCTGGGTGCTGCACTGGGGTAGAACAGTTAAAGACACTCGATGGTTCCTTCCTTGGATAGGAACGGGGAAGTGGACTAAATGAATGTGAAGTTCAGTTGGGACAAACACGCTTCTCCAGAAAATCATAGAATGACCCAGGTTGGAAAAGACCTTGAAGACCATCAAGTCCAACCGCAGCCTAACCAGTACCCTAACTCTAAAAACCCTCCGCTAAATCATATCCCTGAGCACCACATCCAGACGGCTCTTAAACACATCCAGGTGCAAACAAAGAATCCTCTATAGAAACGCAGTCCAGCAGAGAGAGATTTGAGAGATGCAGTGACTTATAGCCTTACTAAAACAGAACCATGTGAGCTGTGATCCTCAGGAACAGCACAAGTGCTGTCCTGGCCTGCACCGTCACTGTCCTTTATGTCTCATGGTACCCGTTTTCTCTGTAAAATGTGTGCATTGTCAGCAGTTCTTAGTCTGTTCTTGTTACAGTTAATAAAAGATAGGATAGAATATTTTAGCTAACCATTGCCATGGGGTGTGGTTTATTTTAGCTCTCTGCTGAGTTATTTCTGAGAATGGCCATCCTTCTTTCAAACATGTTTTACGTTTTGTTCCTATTCTCAGATACCGGCTTCTGCTGAAGTCTTTGCAGGGCTATGCAAATGCTAGTTTTAGCTCTAAATAGCTTCTCTATTTATTCAGAACTAAAGATTTGTGGCAAGACAAGCTTTTTTAAGAGCAAGTCTGTATCTTAGAACCAGTGATTTGGCTGCTGTGCAAGAGTTGAACTGACCCTAACCGATGCAGGTGAGGATTGGCCTCTGCACGTCCCACATCTCTGCCTCATCTCTGGAGGCGAATGGTGCCTTCAAGGCCAGGTTGGATAGGCAGCCTGAACTAAGGGGTGGAGACCAACCCAGCCCATGGCAGGAGGTTTGGAGCGAGATGATCTTTAAGGTCCTTTCCAATCCAAGCCTTTCTATGTGTCTGGGACAAATAGGCACAAATAAGCAGTTAGATGAATGATTACAGTCAAAACCGTGGTCATTCCTGAACAGGCTGTTTGCTCTGGGAAAAAAAGGGGTGATGAAAAATATATGGTATGAAGTTCCATGACTGCTGACGTTCTCAAGCCCCATAAATAGTCCGTGACTGCAAACACAAATTCAGATTTGTTAATCAGCCCAATCCCTGGAGAGAAATGGGAGAAAATGTATCGCAGATACTGCATCCATCATTGGTGTCATTACTGTCGCTTCCTATTTGCTCTAATAAAGAGACAGAGACCTAGAAAAGGAGTCTAAGGCTGTGATTGGCAGCACAGGGAGGAACCTTTGCAAAATGGAGCCAGCTTGTTTCCAAGTCACTTCAAAACTAACAAGCTTTCTGCTACTTTTAGACTGCAAAATATGTAATGTCTCCTGTGCTCACCCTGATACACGGGGTGCTTTTATCGTCATTCTCATCACAGTCATGCTTTAAGAAACCTCAGAAATATTGTCTTATCTGTCATAAAATCTAACCTTTTATAATAGCTACCAAAACTCTTAATTCGTGGCTGCTCTGCTTCATAGCAGGATTATGGTTTCCATTTAAGAGGAAAGAAAAAAAAAGCAGTTTGCCCAAGATTAGTGACAAGAGGCAGCAGTTTCAGTAGCAGCTATAGCCATTAAGAGTGCTTTCTTGCTAAGCCCTGTCACCTTTCTTTTAAGACAAGTGTTTCTGCATCTTTTTGATCCTGTAGTCTATAAAACAGTACCATATTTATTTGGCACACTTGTGTTTTTCTTGTTAGTCAGATTTTTCTCCTTTCTAACTTGAAGGCTGTAAACTGTTTCCAGTCAGTCTGATGCTTAAGGGCCAGGAGCCTAATGAGAACAAACGAGAGGCTAAATTTTGCTTTTGCTTACAGTGGGTTTGTGCCAGAAAAACTCAGCTGAAGTTACTGGAGTAGAGTTACCCTTGTGCAAAGCCAGAGTAATAGAGTGACCTGGATTAATTCCACTCCATTAATTACAACTTTCCCTCTAGTCTGATTTTCTCATTTCAGCAGTAATAAAGGCTGGTAGTGAGAGGGACTATCAGAATGAAGACTATGGTTTTTCATTTCCACCTTACAAACGATGCTGACTTTCTGTGTGCTTTAGTGACCCGTTACCTTTCCTGTTCACAGCTGACTGTAACGTTCAGTCACCTTCAAATCACAAAACAGACACTGGACACTCAGCAGTGGAAAGGAATCAGAACAGATGGACATTTACATAGGTTAATAGCTGCTAAAAACAATTCACTGCAGCAGTTCTGGAATTAACTTTCCAGTAATTGTAGAGCTGCTTGAGAACCTGCATAATTTCAGAGTGCCACGTTTGGACCAGCAGCTGAGTGTCCATGTAGTAGAGCTATAGAACAGGGACTTCTCATTGTCAAGATTTAGTTGGACTGTGGATGGATTTGGAAGTCGAAAGCTGCTTGATTTTGGTCATCCTAGCACAGAAAACAGGCAGCTTTCCCAAAGACATCCAACCCAAGAACGTCAGTAAGGAAGAGTACAGAGCACTTTCTGCAGGCGGTGCTGCACAGACTTGGAGTAGTTGCTGGCACTCACTTGGCAGTTCTCTTCTGCAGGGATGAACCTGTCCACTGCCACGGACTGAGCCTGTTTATTAATACTGGGTGTGGGCACAGATTTTAACCATATTCAACCCAAACAACAAAAGCTAACTGTCGTTAACCTTCTTGGCCTGTATCCCTAAAACAGTTCTACCTAAAGCTGGAATACTCACGCCAGTAGGCAAGAGCAGCAAGGCAGGAGCAAGACTGTGGGTGGTGAGAACAGATGCAGCACGCAGAAATATTTTAATGCTGCAGTTTTACTTTAGCATGGAGGCGGGCTGTGTGTGTTTGGGCAATGCTGTGAGCCAGGAGAAGAGCCCCAGGCTGCCACCCACATTTGTCAGTATTCTCACAAGGGGAAAAAAGAGAATATTTTCTGTGGGGGGTGGGCTGAGGCCAAACACCCCATGGTGAGGCTGGGAGGAGTCTTTATAAAGTCTCAAATAGGTTGTGGATTTTTGGAGGGTTTCCTCCCCTGCCCCAAGTTTTTATGTGCATGTTTGTTTCACGGTTTGTGGTGGGTTGGCTTTTGTCAGATCTGCAGCATGGCTATTTCTGTACAAGTTATTAAACAGTAAAAAGGGAGAGAAAAGGAAGGCTGTTTGCAGTCTTGGAGGACTTTGTTACAAAAGCAAACATTAGAGTTTAATAGATTTTCACGGATGTGAAAACAGCTCCAGCAGGGGAGCTGAAGAGAGGATGGTGGATAAGATTCTGAAAGAGTTTTTGACTGCTCAGCCTCTGATCAAACCTGGCTGCTAACAGCATCAGTGGGGCCAAGCAATCACAGGTGTGTGTCTGTACACCACTTCCTTGTCTTCCAAGTACACAGTGCTTTGTGGGTATGTAAAAGGACCAGGAATCTCTGAATGCTGCGTGCATCCTGGATGACTTCAATGAACGTTGGGTACTTTCCACTGTGCAGGTGTACGTGTGAGCTCTGATGCTCATCGTTTTATAATGCAACAGGAAAGATCTCAAGAACCCCTCTGTGAGTGAAGATCAGTCAGTCAAGACTGCTGTGATCTTTGTGACCTGACTGTCCTGGCTGCTTTCAAAAAGCACCGTAAGGATACTGGCTGTTAAACCCCTGTGCTGTATGACATGTGTGTGCTCCCTGCTTCTATACACAAGTCACTAAGCAGCGCGTCCCTCATTCCAGTGAGTGGCCATGTGAATTACTAGCAAAACTGCTCGTAGTTGTGGACAGCTCATCCTTGCTGTTTAGCTGAGAAGTTAAAGCAGTAAACTGAAAACATCATTTGTCCTTTCAGCCTCAGCTTTTTCAGTCTGTTTCCCAGAGAGGTGAAAGTAGCTGCGTTGGCTGCCTCAGTACATGTCTTCCCATGCATCTCCTGGGAGCACTGTGCAGAGTTCTACTTGTGCTTACTCTTTGCTTGGAGGGGGGAGCAGCCTTAATGAGTCCTGTGAGAGTCATTCTTAGGTTTTTGCCTTGGAAAACGAGAGGATCAGAGGCATGCTATGAAGGAGCTGGCGTGCTCCTTCAGTGACAGAAAGGGAGACAGATGGTGAGCTTTGGTTCTTGAAACCTCCATCCATTTCTGCAAGGAGAGGACATTCATTCTTTTAGGCTTTCTGCATTATTTCAGTCTCTAAATGCAGTTAACAGTTTCACTTAGTGAAGTGTGCTTTAATTCCTGTCCTGTGCCTTCCAGCTGTAATGCTTGAGCAGTGGAAATGCTGTGTTTTCCCCAGGGGGGGAAGACGGTCTTGTGAAGGACAAAGTGTTTGGGAACCATTGGGATGAAAAGGAAGTTCAGGAACCGCATGGCATAAGTTTCAAAGAAAATCCCCAGGATGGTTTTTTAATCTTATAAAGGAATGATCTGCTCCACTTCTCCCTTATTTGTGACTTGTGTTTAGTTATGTCGGTGTGTGCTGTAAGGTGTGCTGCTTCAGTTGACGTTACCCAGGCTGAAAACACCAGAGGAGAGCAACAAGGATGAGACAGTATCGTGGAATACAGTGCAGTTTATAGCATGCATGTGCTGTACAAGCATTCTGACTATCAATATGCTTTCCTTGTTGTCCATAAAATTCCTCTCATTCACTTCCAGGAGAAGACTGGGGAGTCCTTCTTTTCCACGTGTTGTCTGTTCACCTTACAGACTGCATTGGAATAGTTAGACTGACATTTCCTATTTATGCACAGCTGGGTACAGGATGGGCAGTAACACACGAAGCTGTCTCGGATTTGCCCACCTGGCTCTGGTGATGTCAGCACATTTCGGTCCCTGTAGCAGTTCAGTGCTGCTGGTTTTTGCACTCTGCTGGTCAAACACTTCAGAAATAGTTGCAGAGGAGAGTTCTGTGTTTTTTTGTTTTGAATCCACCTCGGTGTGTGTGGGGGAGGCAGCTCTCGGCCCTACACTGACTGCTTTGGCAGACCCATCCAGTTTCCTCTGTAGTGTTCTCCACATGTGGTTGTGAAATCCAGTGCCTGACCTCTTTTCTAAATACTGAGTCACCATTCTTTTAAAATAAGTGATGCCAGAATTCTCCCTTGTTTTCAGGACCTTTCTTTCTACTTCTGCAAGTATTGAGCATTTCTCCCTTGTCCATTCTGCACAATCACTTTTCAAGTAACTTTATTATTCTTTTTGCTTTACTGTGTTCTGGTGTAAGTAACTGTTTGGTTTGTCTTCCAAGCAAAAGATCTGCTAACAAAGACTGCTTTCCTTCAGCAATGCAGGAGCAGCCACCGAGGAGTGTGCTGTGCCCCACAGTTAGCACAGAGCGTGTTCTTCACGTGGGCACACCTTCTGTGTGTAGAACACGGACAGTAACGATGGTGTTAGCAAAGATGAAGTGTTCTGTTTTCTCAGTTCAGTTCTGAGCAAATAGCTGATATGTCTTCACTGCACTACCCAGCTGGAACCACCTGATGTCCTGCATTATTAACGTGGTTAAATGGTATTGCGTGTAAGTAAATGTCTTAGCTTGGCCTCTTGCTAACGATGCTAGACTTTGGCTCAGAGGTAAAAAGGGACCAAATGTAAGCCTGGGCTGCAAAACAGCCAGCAGACTGAATGAGTTCACTTTTTATTGGTGAGTCGTCATGTGCTTCAAGAAAATGACACGCAAAGCTCATAGCAGCCTCACATGGATTTGGTTGAAAAACCCAGTGTTGCACAGTGAAAAGGGCTGCTCACCCTTTTATCTGTATGGTTTAACAAGGCAAGTCTGATTTTGGGCCTCCCCTGTTGCAAATTACACATTCCACTCTCTGTACCGCTGATCTGATCTCATTGTTAAGCACCACAGTTCTCTCTTTTGTTTTAATAATCACACAAAGGTCTGGAAAACTGCCATAATTCAATAAAAAAGCAAGGCTGACTTCATGGTTTCCTGGCTAGTTCTCTCCTAGGCTGCAGTGAACCTGCATATACCCTTCGGAAACGTTACTGACAACATTACGGGGTTTCGTTCTGTACAATGTAATGTTTGTGAGAGGATGAAGTGATTCAAGTCACAGGCTCGGGGTATGGTGTCACTGCAGTAGTCAGAAGTGGCATTTGTGCCTTGCTGCTCCCATAGGGATGCTGTGGGGCTCTGTTTCTGTTGGAAAGATTTCAGGTTCGCCACAGACAGAGAACAGGTTTTTGCTTTCTGTATTGTGCTTTCAGCATAATTGATCGCATCAGGTTTTGTGTGCGGATGGACAGGAGTTTGCTCCACATCAGACATGGAATGTTAGGAGTATGGTGTGCACGGAGGATGTCAGTGCTGGTTTAGCCTCAGACGTGGGGTCAGAGCCTCTTCTTTGAACCTCTCCACATTCCTCAGGATGCGATGGGAGTGTTCTACCGCTTAGAACAGCCTGAGGTGACTCCTGAAGTGTCTCTTACGATGAACCTTCGGTACTATTGGATTCTCAGAAAAGAGTCTTACATTTTAGGTAGGATGATAAGGCACAGATAAAATGAGGTGGTGAAGTTGTATTGTACGGGCTGCTCCAAAAGTAATGCCTGCCGTTTATTTCCATGGGAACTGCACCGGGTGCAAAGAGCACAACAGCACAGTTGTGTGGAGCAGTGTCAGCTACAAAGCGCCGTGTCTCAGCACTGTCACTACCAGCAGCTCCGTGTTTTGGCCAGCAAAGAACAAGAGCCGAATGCGGCGCTGCTAAAAGCTGCATGGCCAGATCTGGGGCTTTTCTTTCCTGTCCGTGCCCCCAGTGCTGCAATGCACCACATCACTGCGCTCACACACGCTGCTTGTGCTCCATCCACATTCACAAGTGGAGCTGGACGCCTCTGGCTGCCATTTCCCCGCACACTGAGGCCGTACATTGTATCGCTGCACACCCCGCTGTGTCACCCCGCCGCCACCTGCTGACAGGCACCACACGGGTCGGGTTCAGCTCTGCTGCCGTCCGCCCCCTCGTGATGTAATCGCGGCGCGACGCCGTCCTTCCGGCCGGTCGCTCGGTGTCATGGCGGCCGTCGGTGCTCTCCGTCAGACCGCCCGCCTGGCCTCGTCCAGCGCCCTGCTGCAGGTGCGGGCCGACCCGGGACCCCCGGCCCCGCCTCCTCCCGCTCCTCGCCCTCCTGGGCGGCGCCCGCGGGAGCCGGCCCGGCCCCCCGGCAGCGCTTTCCTCCCCCGTTCCCCCGCAGGTGCTGTTCTGGGCGGTCACCTTCGGGCTGAACGCGCTGACGCTGCGCTACCTGTCCAGGGAGCTCCTCGACGTCGTCAGCGTGAGGTGACGCCGCGCTGCCCCGGCAATGGGAGCCGCCGGGAACCGCCTCTGGTGGCCGGGTTTCCTTGGCACGGAGCGGGGCCGACCCCGTGTCCCGTCGTGTCTCCCGCAGGCTGACGCTGCTCTATTCCACCGCGGTGTTCCTGGCCAGGGAGGCGTTCCGCAGGGCCTGCTTGAGCGGCGGCGCGGAGCGGAGCTGGGCCGCGACCATCAACCTGCTGTGGCTGACGTGAGAGCGGCTCCGCTTTGCTTTAGAGCTCACTCCTGGTTCCGGCTGGAGGAGGCGGCGGGTCCTGCAGCGGGACCTGCACGAGGCGGCCCGTGTCTGCAGCCCGTGTCTGCACTGCATGCCGTGCATGTTTTCTTCTGCTGACTCCACTGCCGTTGCCTGGAAGGCTCACTGTAACAGTTACATTGGGGCTATCAGACTCATAGCTGCAAGTAGTAGCTCGCACTGACAGGTTTTACACCAAAACTTGTAGCTACAATAGCAATGAGTTTGTCTGATCTCTTTCGACATACGTAAAGTACAGCAGCGTGGGAAATTTGAATCAGATTTTCTCTTGTTCTTTTTTCTGCTGAAGGAAACCTGACTGTTTTTACATTAACTTTTTAGAGTCCCTCTTGGTGTCTTCTGGTCTGTTTTCCTGGGCTTCGTCTGGCTGCACGTACTTGAAGTTCCGGATCCATCCGTGGTTCCTCACTATCAGGCTGGCGTGGTGGCGTTTGGCCTCTCTGCAGTTGTTGAGCTTCTAGGGGAGCCATTCTGGGTTTTAGCCCAGGCTCACCTGTTTGTAAGGCTTAAGGTTAGTAGGGAAGCTGTGAGCATAGGGCTGTGTGGGACGGAGAAACTTCGTGCTGAAAAAGTGACGTAATGGAAATGAAGACCAGATTCCTGAACTGGATCTGTGCATGTTCAGGGGTGCTTAAAAAACAAATGAAGCTATGGGTTGCTTCGTGCTGTACGATGTAGTCATAATGTATTTGTAACGTTAATTTGCTCCTGTTTAAAAAAGGAAGTTAATTTGTTTAGAAGTTACCTCCCTAATGCTCATTAAATGTATAATCACAAGTGTTGCTCAGAGGGAGGCACAGACGCCTTCCACACTTCTGCTTTTCACTGTCGGTGTGAGGCTGTGAAATGCAGCAGCTGGGGTCACGATTGTGCCAAGCAGGATTTACTCCCATGTGGGTCCCACACAAGGGAGCGGGGCAGTGTGATGGGGGAAAAGTGCCCTATAAGACTTGAGAATGTGCAGAGATGCTGCAGCGTGAGGTGGTCAATGCAGCAGCAGAACTGTGGTAGCCACACTGACTGTGAATGCCTTACAGGTCCTTTGTGGGTTGTGTGTGTGAAACTGGAGTGCTTTGCCTTCCTGTAGGTGGTTAAGCTGGCAAAAATGAGCGTTGTCTATTTTCTCTTTCTTGAAGGTAATTGCTGGAAGCCTTTCGATAGTGTCAAAATGCACTTTGACAGTTATCTTAGTCATCCTTTATCCGCAATGGGGCCTTCACATTTTTTCCTTGGCTCAGGTAAGTTTCCTGTATTCTGTATATAAATTCTTGCTCTGAAATGTTCTTTGCTGCTGTCTGTGACATTTAACCTGCTAGATAACACTGAGGAGGTGAGAGAATGTTCCTCCGAGGTGAGGGTTTAAATGTGAAGGATTTTGGTGATAGACGTTACTTGGCGCGTTGAGCCCAGTCAGTTTAATGGGCACCTTTGTTGTGTGCCTAAAGGTACATTTTGTGAATAAGGTTGTTACGTTGTGTGTGCTTTAGCTGTTCTTGAGGGCAGAGGGCTGTGATGCTGATCTGCTGATTAAAATGAATTTAAATCAACAGTACTCTGTGTGTGGGGAGGGGAGTTACAGTAACGCCTTCAGCTAGGTTCAGAGTTGACAGGAGGAAGAACTGCCTTCACTTCTCACTGAGTTCTCACTCATTCTTTGTTTTTTCCCTTCCTTGTCTTTCCAGCTTTTGTACACCAGTGTTCTGGTGCTGTGCTATGTGGTTTGTTTTGCAAAGTTCTTGGGGTCTCCTGAAGCAACAAAGAAGTCATTTCCGATTACAAGAATGAAAGGCCTGTTACCTAACTGGATGGCGGATAAGGTGGGTCACACAGTTCATTCTTAAGTCTTTGACGAGAGCGCTTTGAAAACTGGAGTTGATGGAGTGACTGAGAGATTATTTCTGCTCCTGGACACCATGGCTGGTTAGGAAGCATGGTTGCATAAAATTCCATTCACAGTTGTTGCATTCAAATCCTTGTCAGAAAACCACAGTGAACCTGGAGCTCTTTGTTTCTGGGCCTCGTTGGCTGCCTCATCTGTTGATTGGAGATGGAACATTTACAGTGTTAAAGGGAGTGAGCTGGTATCAGGTAGAAGAGAATCCAGGGTTGTCTTACAGAGCTGGTACTTCAACTTCTCCTCAGACAGAACGTGGTGGTGCACAGCGTCCTGCAGATACTCAGATCTCTGATGTCCTCCAAAAAGGAAATGGGGCAAAGAAAGAAATGAAAAGGCAAAGATGAGGAAGAGACTGAGAGATTGAGGACATGAAGGCAGTTCTGTCTTGTGAGGCTTGCAGGAGTGCTTTGAAGAGCACTGAAAGATGTACAGTACTGTGAGGGGCAGAGTTATATTGGTCTGCTAAACAACTTTTCCCCCTCTCTGGTTACTGTTGAGTGATTTACTCTGTAGAAAACTTATGCAGTTCCTTTGTGTATCTGCAAAGATGGTGATTTTCCACAAGGGAGAAAGTCAGCCAGACCAGGGTGACGCTGCTTCTTTGATTTTGCAGGCTTTCCTTAACTGGAAGGAAGCATGGCTGACTTGGAGCTTCTTCAAACAGTCCTTCCTGAAGCAGATTTTGACAGAGGGTGAGGCTCGATGTGTGGGAATGCTGGGGGAAGGAAAGTGGATACAGGTCACAAAATGGACAAGGAGCCTGGGAAGGCTGGGAGGGGATGGTGGTCAGAGCGGCACCAGCAGGTGTTGGCAACCCAGGTGCAGTTACGGAAGGTTTGTGGAGGATCAGAACTGTACCGTCCTGCTGGACATGTCTCTGGAATGCGTCCTGTTAGCAGGGCCTGGACACACACGGGGAGAGATGTGGGGGTTTGTCCTTACTTCTGTGTTTTCAACTTCAGGTGAGCGATACGTGATGACTTTTCTGAATGTGATAAACTTTGGCGATCGGGGTGAGTGTGGCGATGCTGTGCAGCAATGACATCACTTTCTAGTTGCTCCTTTTTGTCTGCTTCTGAAAATACTGAAAATATTAGAAACCATTTGAAAATAACATGAAAATTTTGGAGGATTTCAGTGGCGCTGGGACGTTGAGGTGCATTTCAGAGAATGATGGGTAAATGGTTATTAAATATAACACACACCAAAAACAAGAAACAAAACCAGAGCAACTTGTTTGAGGGTCATGGATTTAAGGAATGCTTCTCCCTTGGATCAAAACTTGGCAGTTGTGCCTCTTCTGCTGTGCGTCTTGTTTCTGTTTTAAAAACTTGGAAGGAGGCAGCATAGTATCTGATACATTGCAGTTCCTTCTCTTCATTTTCTTGGCCCTGTTGTCTTCCTTTGCAGTCTGTTAGCTGTTACAGCAGGAACACTGTTGTTTGTAGCATCACATCTCCAACTGAATGTGCTCCATAAAAGCAGTGTCCTTACAGAGTAATGAATGGCAGCAGCAGTTCAGGTGACAGCACTGGCTGCGCCACAGGCTGATTCTCTTGCATCTGGATCTTTTATCTTCCTCTGTAGTAAGAACTGAAGGGGCTGCCTGGGGGTGTCTGGGGCTATTGCTAGATTTGCTCTAATGCTGCATTAAGTTCCACTGGTTCTCTCTTTGTTTATCAGAAATGTGGAATAGGAATTTGTGCCAGAAAAAAAGTGACAGCTTGTTGGTGTGTTTTGTTTGTGAAGGTGTGTATGATATCGTGAATAATCTCGGGTCGCTGGTGGCCAGGTTCATCTTTTTGCCTATTGAAGAGAGTTTTTATGTCTTTTTCACTCAAGTATTGGAAAGAGGGAAGAATGTAAAGGATCAGAAGCAGGTACGTTTGTTAGTATTGGTTCCACATGAAATGCTTACCTTCTGTTGGAGATCAATTGTATCAGGAGTGTGACTGACGTGTGTTTAAATAACTGAGTGTAAAGATATTTGGAAAGAAACTTGAAGTGGAGACCATGCCGAAGGAGTCTGGACAAAAAGCAAATGGATAAAAAGGTAGCGAAGTAGGAGTTACGAGGTGCAATGACATAATGCTGCATTGTCTGGTAATTGAAGTTAAAATCCTCTACTCCAACAGCATGGTGCTTGTGCACCATGTCTGTGCAGCTGTGCTGAGGCAATTACTGTAGGTTCAATCTCTTTCCAGCAAATAAGTGGCACTTGACAATATTTGACTGACTTGAAAATACAACAGGCTGGTAAGCATTGAGCGCTTCAGAGGGTGCCCTTTCCAGAGGAAGACAGCTGTGTTTTGGCTGAGCTTTGGGATTGTTTGCGCAGTAACGATGGTTACATGAAGGAGAGGTTTCTGTATGCTCTAGAAGAAATTCTTGGTCAGATAGGAAGGTCCCAGTCAGCCAAGTGTCATGTCTCACGTTAATGGTAGGCTGACAGAGGTGTACCTGTGTGTGTGTTTGACGTGGAGTGTTCATGGTGTGTTTGTGTGTGGGCTTATCCCGTGCACCTGGCAGGAGGTTTGACTCCTCATGAGGGGTGTGGGCAGCTGCATCTTACCATGTACAGAACTCACAAGTGGCTCCTTATGCTGTGGCGAAACTTGTAGTCCAGTGTAACAATGAAGACGTGGCCCTTTTGGTGATTCAGGCTGTGGCCCTGGGCAAATGCTGTGCTTTTCTTTGCTATTTACTGGCTGCTGTTTGCCCCTTTCCTTAAGCCCTGAAACAGAGCTGTCAATGGCTGATCTTTGTTGAGAGTTCTGCATATAATACGGAAGAGAATAAGAATACCTGAGCACAGCTGGAAGCCAGGACCAAGTGTGTAGGTGTGTCAATACCAAAAAATAGTCTTGGCTGTGCCTTGCATTGTGCCAGTGGACTTTTTCCCCCTGGAACAGTTTCTCTTGGTGACAGCAGCAGTTGTGCTGGTTCTAGTTCGTGTAATTGACTGCTGGGTTTTGTTGTTTTGTTTCTGTTTTTTTCTCCAGGATGATGTTGCTATGGCTTCGAATGTGTTAGAACTGCTGTTGAAGCTGGTGCTTCTGATTGGCCTTACCATTGCTGTTTTTGGATGTGCCTTTTCTCAGCTGGCTCTGGATATTTATGGAGGTTCAATGCTCAGTTCTGGAACAGGTAAAAAGCTTTAGCTGTGTTTTTTGTTTCTCAGCTCTGTTCTGAGCTCTTGGCTCGGTCAGCTTTCTGTCTGAAAAAAATCAGCTCAGGTTAAAAGGAGCTTCAAGTAGCCTCATTCTGGTAGAATTATTTGATTGCTTTGCCCTCCTGTAGATGCATGCATTTAGAATATTCCAACTGTAGCACCACAGCTCCCAAAGTTACCTGCAGGGATGCTTGCAGAGGCTGGAATGTAGCCCAGCAGTAGTTTTAACAATATTAGGAGGTTTACAAGGAAGGAAGGATAAAGCATTGGCTTTTCCTGACTTGTGTCACGTGTACCAGCTTATGGCCCAATAAATACAACCACCACTTTTGTGGAGGAGATCTTGTCTGTTACATTAATAGCTGCTGCCGCCTTGTACTTTGTGTTTGGGTTCCCCTTGCTTTGTTTATTCTGTTTGTCATCTTGTCAAGATGTCCAGACCAGAAGCTTCTCAAAGGGACACAGAAGTTGCTGTTATCATCGGTGATAATGTTACAGCTTCTGTTGTGGAGTATGAAACTGTGGCTTTATAAAAGAAATAATGATCTCTTTATCCTTGTAATGCTGCTGTCTTTATTTTGTTGTAGGTCCCGATCTTCTCCGGTGCTACTCGTTGTATGTCCTATTTCTTGCTGTCAATGGAGTAACAGAATGTTTCACGTTTGCTTCGATGTGCAAAGAAGAAGTGGACAGGTGAGGAGTACCCCCAGTGCATCTGTGTGTGATTTGCATGGAGTTAAGCATGCAAATGGGGAACAATTGTTCTGCTTGGATATTCGCTTGGAAATGCTTTTCTGTTACTGAGAAGGCAGTTTCTTTTTGCAGTCGTTTTAAGGACTGTGTGCAGACCTCGATGTAAAAGCTTTAGTTTAAACCTTTGGGTAAAAAGGATCCGAACTGACAAGGTTATTAGCTTTTAATACACAGCAAACTGGGAAAGTAATTTAATGTGAAGTCTTATTTTCTGTACATGTACGTGAATAGAAGCTTCAGTTTTTAAGGTGGACTGTTATGTTAAACTCCTTAAAGTCTTGCAGCTGTTAAAACTTCTCAGTCACAGTTTCTATAGATCACATTTGGGATGACATGAGTTCAGTGGTTTATCGGCCTTGAGGAGAGCTCTGGACAAGATGACTTCCTGTGATGTTTTGCAGCCTGGATGTTTTCTTGGTTCTCTGTTATGGTGTGTTGGCACTGCAACCTGATGGCTGCCATCGGACTTGTTTCACTTCTGTGGCTGTTGTCTATTACAGCTCTGTTCCAAATTAATTAGGCCTTTATTTTTTTTAGGTCATTAATTAAAAGAGATCCTCTTTTAGCAGTTTAGCAATTGAGCAATTCTTTTTAGATGTGCAAGGACTGCTTTTGTCCCCCTTTCCAAGTGTGATCTTCTCTTTAAAGCCACTTTTGGAGCAGGACTAAGTGTCACCCTATTGAGCGTTATTGTTCTTCAGTACCGAATAGAGAAGGAAAAAGTCCTCAGTGTTTGATACTGCTAATTATTGTTAGTAGGTTTTCTGAAGTGAATGCACAGGTGAATAGTAGGATAGAATTTCCTTCACTTAAAGTAGTTGTTGGTTTAGTTTACTCAACGTATTTTTCATTCTTGTGCTGCATTTCTTTTCTCAGCCTTGCCGGCTGTTAGCAGATGACAGGAGTTGTTGCTCCCATGTTTTAGAAAGCGAATGGATTTTTATCTTCTGAAAATGAGTTTAGTAATTAAATAGTGCAACTGCATATGTTGTTTATATTGTTTCTTCTTCCTAGGTACAATTTTGTTATGCTGGCCTTGTCCTTCGTGTTCCTGTGCATCTCTTATTTCTTGACCCGCTGGCACGGAAGTGTTGGCTTCATCCTTGCCAACTGCTTTAATATGGGTATTCGCATTGCTCACAGCATCCAGTACATCTATGAGTACTTCAAGGAAAGCTCCTACAGACCTTTGACAGGCTTGCTTCCCTCACCGTTTTTAATACTCGCTTATGTCATAAGTGGAGGAATTACTGTTTATTCAGAGGTAAGTATCTGCCTCGGGATGTTCCTTTCACTGCGGAGGTTTGTCAGATGGCTTCATTACCAGAAGGAAAGAAATATTATCAACAGGAAAGGCTTACAACCATAGCCTTGGAGATTTCCATTACATCTTGCAAGGCTGCGTATAGATCTATTAAAAATGAAACAAAGACATGCAATTATATTGATCTTCAGATGTGTGCCTGCTTGCCTTCTCCAGGTGGCAGAGAACTGTGTACCTAATGAGTCAGACAGTTCTGCTGGCCATCTGTATATCCACATTCTTAGTTCTTGGTAATTGATGGTGATAGTGCAAAGAAATGGTCACTAAAGATTCGGTTAAAAAATAAAAAAGCAATGCAGGGGGAATAAAACAACAACATCTATCATGTATGTAGCTGGTCTACCTTGTGCCAACTGGTTTTCCTTCAGTTGCTGGTTTCCTTTGTTTTAGGCATTCTTCTGCTGCGATAAGGGTTGGATGTCAAGGCTGATTCACATCAGCATTGGGGCGCTGTGCTTTGCAGCTACCACCATTACCATGTTCTGCACAGAGACCAAGCTGGTCCACTTTGTCAGAAGCCAGTTCCTCTCCCAGTATATGAAGAAAGGAACATGAAATGCTCGTGGGCAGAATAATTCTTGTTCGTGGCTGCAATTATGGAGGGTTGTATTATTTGCACGGGTCTGCCTGGATAAAGGTTTCCACATGAGTTTGTTGGAAGTATTGATAGTGACAGTACAAGTGGTTGCTGACTAAACTACTCTGTACAGTGAAAGAGAGCCGAGTAATTTTCTCTTCATGCATCATTCGTTCTTAGCTTTTCTTCCAACAGCCTCGTTGGTGATGAAGGTCTGTAGTGCACCTGCCTGACATGAACTGATGGCCAGAATTAATGTGGGGAGCTCCCATTCTTACTGGTAGGGAGACATATATGAAGGCATTGTATGGCTTACGTCTTAATTAACATGTAATTAAGAATACCCTTATTGAGGATGGTGGGCTGTTGAAAAAGTTAGCAAAGAAATGGTTTGATGTTGAAAAACAAAAACCAGAACCAAAACCTGAAGCAAACACTGGAGCGAGGACCAAGCACGAAACCAGTACCAAAGTGGAACGTAATGCAGCGCAGAAAAACCTGAGTTATCGGTGCCCTGAAGTGAGAAGCATTAAACAGACAGTTCTGGTACTTGCAGGGAAGCTACTGGAATATGCAGCGTGTCCAAGTCCAAGCTGGCTGTGTGAGTTTACTTCTGTCAGCATCATTCATGTAAGGAGAGAATCGATTAGCTTGTCAGAAATGCTCTGAAGCTTTTCTCTAGACAGAAGTGTGGTGGGTTTTTGAGCAGTGCCAAACAACAGCTGTGAATTACAGTCACGTCCAAGTTCCAGAAGGTAGAGTTAAATATCATTGACTTCACTGCTGTTCTGTTCCTACCTGAGGTGATCAGTGCAGTTATGAGCAGATTTGTCTCGCCTTTCTGCAAAGTGGAATGTTGTGTATGTTGAATGAGATTTCCTTCTGGGTTTGTGCGTGTTGGATCTCTTGCTTTTGGATTAAAAAAATGCTGCTTTTTCTTACAACGAGGTTTTTCATCTGGTTGCTCCTTTTTGTGTTTGTTATAAACCTTTGTGTTGATTTAATTTATTGAAAATGTCAATGCTCAGAAGCAATAAAGCATTGAATTTTGTTTCCTAAGGGCGCCATGTCGTATTGCTGGTCTAAGATGTGACTTCAGAGCATACGAGCAGCACGTTGTAACAACCAGCATTCCCTTCACATGGTTTGAGTGGAGCAGGAAATGCCAAGTGTGCTGAGACGTACAGCATGAAGACTTCACTGTCATCACATAGCAAACTCCACAGGTCCTGAGACAGCTCTAGAAGCATCTTCACTTCCAATGGCAGTGAGGAGTTGGTACCAATGGACAGAGCTGACGGGGTGAAATGCTTTCTGGTATCGCTGTGGTACCGTTAGAAATGTTTGGTTCTGTTAGAAATGTTTTCTTAACTGTCGCCTCCAAATCCGGCGACAAGTCAAGGCTGCGTGTGAAAGTACCGTGCCTCCGCACATGGGGAACAGATGAGACTCACACACAGTGCGTAATGCCAAAAGAACGAATTTAATGCCTTGCAACAAATAGTATATACCGGTACATGTGACCGCCCCCATCAGGTACTTGTGACCTCCCTGACTCCAGCCCAGGTGCACCCAACAGCTTTGTCTCAAGTGATGCACGGTCATAGTTTACAAATCCTGATGAGCGGGCTGAAAGGAAGTGATCACACTATGATACAGGAACATCCCCTTCACCCGAGATTTCTGTCCAGGTTTTGTCTTCTCCAATTTAGAAAAGGCTCATTGGTAGGCTAACAGCATTGTAACCAGCATTACTAACACATCAAATGCCTATTCCCATAGATTCCAGCATTGGTAACATTAGATCCTATTTGATTCACATCCAATTTATTAATAAAATAGAAGCACACTGGATAATAACCTGGATAATGCCTAATAATTGCAGTTCCTGAGACTGCATTGGAAATGCTAGAAATTCTCCCATTATGTCGCTCCGCTGTTATCTGCAGTATAACAGGTTACAAAGCAGCACACGGGCCCAGTCACTATGAAAACTGGATACTAGGGCCAGTCCTAACGACTCCCATTTACTTTCCAAAAGCACAATTTGTGCGGGCGATGGGGCAAAGGGAAGTGATGTGCCCGAGGAGTGGGGCTGAGCAGCAGGCAGGAGATGCTGGGAGCTTTGCAGGGCACTCAGCTGTCTGCCCGGGAGGAGCGCCACCTCCTCCATGTGCCACGGAGCCTGGTGGAGAGCTGCCCAATGGCTCCTTGTGGATGTGGCCTCGTTTCCTTCAGGATCTTCAGCGTCTGAAGGGCCAAGGAAGCGACAGCTGGACTGGGGTCATGCTTCATTCCCTGAAGGCCTGCGATAAGAGGAACAGAGAGGCATGATGACCCAGCTCTCCCCTCTGGCAGGAGGGAGCGAGGGACAGGCATGTCACCTGCTGGCTGCCCCAACATCCCACTCCCTGGCTTACTTTGGTAGATGTGCTCTCTGTCAGCCCGCTGCTCATCCCTCATGTGCCGCCCTAAGAGCCCTGCGAACACAAAGCCCCGTCAGCGACCCCCGCTGTTCCGTGGGTGCAGCATGGAGGGCCGGGGATGGGGGAAGCTCAGCCTCGTGGCTCACCGATGAACCTCACGGCCTCCAGTCGCAGGGTTTCCTGCAGGCTCTGCAGGTAGAGCAGGCAGTCGCCCAGGTAGTCCTGCGCTGCACTCTGTCTCCTCCTCTTGGTCAGCTGAAGAGGGAAGAATGTGAGGTCAGTGCAGGCTGGTCCCGACCCTGTCCTGGGGTGTGGGAATGGGCATACTGTTGCGCATACACACCATGCAGTCGCTGATCTGCCAGAACTGCTCTGTCTGCACCAGGTGCTCCAGCTTCCTCCAGCGCAGGAACCGTGCAGCACCAAGGAGGGCTTTCTGGGAGGCCTGCCAAAGAGCTGAGATAGCACCGCAGCCCGAGCAGCCGCAGAGCCCGTGTCCCCAGAGCCCCTCTGCAGGGAGGATGCAGCAGCAGGGGCTGATGCTGCTGTGGGCTGCAGTACTCTTGATGTATGGGGGGCACCACGGGAGCAGCATCACCCTCCCCCAGATGAACCTGATTCCCACCTTGGACACGTTCTCTTCCTCATCGTGCAGGTGTAGATACAGCAGGACCAGGTTCCTGCACACCGTCTTCTGCATCTTCCTCTTTTCTTGGCCCTCCACAAAGCTCAGCGTTTTGAGGAAGAAGTCGATGGAGAGCTGACGCACCGTGCCGGACTCCTGTGGAGGAGGAAGGAAGGACATCTGTGTCAGCAGCTCCAAGTCCATGGCAAGCAGGGACAGCACCACCAGTGAAGTGGGGGCAAAATCTCCGAGCTGAGAGGATGCAGATCTTGAGGATGCCCTCAGAACTGCTCCAAAGTGTGCAAGCTCTGCCCAGCGGAAAGTCTGCCCAGGACCACGCAGTGCCTGAACCTGGTGAGCGGCCAGGAAAGACCCCTGGTGCGCTGTCACAAGGCAGCAGGCATGGGCACGCTGGGCTGGCAGCCACATCCCTCGTGTGCTGGACTCCCTATCATCCTTACATCGTTAAGCAGAGCTGGGAGCTTGCCGGCCAGCTCCAGAGCCATGACGCTGAGCTTAACCTCCTTCAGGAGGTGCAGCAGGTTGCTGAATATTGGTAGGGCCGTGGCACGGATGTCACTATCTGCATCCTGCAGCTGCTCCATGATGCACGGCAGGAAGATGATCATTGTCCTTGCCTGTGGGGAAAAACACCCCATCCTTTAGGTACGGCAGCAAGCGTAATGAGGGCAAGGCTACTCCAGTACCAGCCCTGAATAGCAGGCAGTGATGGGGTGGGCAGAGCGCACCAGCTCCTCACTGCCTGAAGAGTTGCCGAGTTGTACATGGCCCCGCTACAGCCCCATGGCAGGCCCAGCCCAACCTGTGGCATTCCTGGCCACCCCTGCTCACCGTGTCCTGCCTCTTGCTGAGCTGCAGGATGCCCCTGAGCACCAGCTGCTGCATGCTCACCCTCTTGCTCTGCAGATAATGGGCAAAGATTCCTATGATGCGGTGCAGCTCTTTGCTGAGGTCCATGCATTCCAGCATCTGCAACAACACACGTGGCTCTTAGTGCTGGATCTAACAGTCAGCTTGGGGAAAGACAGCAGGCCCCGAGGGAGGCAGCAGGGCTCGTGCTGCCAGTGGCCTTGCAGCCTCCAGTGTTCTCTGCTTCTGCAGCTGTTGCTCACCTCAACGAGGAAGACCATGGCCACCATATCCCAGGAGTAGAAGTTGGTGCTGAGCAGCTCAACCAGCTGCTGGAAGATGGGGTCACGCAGAGCATCAGGCAGTTCCCTCATCACCCTGCAGGGATAAGAAGGCACCGTGAGCCCTGAACCAGGCAGACGCAGCTCTGGCTGTGCAGCCCTCTTGCCACTGCTGCAGGGGCCACAGGCTCTGGTGCTGTGGCTGCAGTTTGGCTTAGAACTGGGGACCCCCATGACACCACAAGGAAGGGCTCCCACCTGGCCACCACCTGCACACCCTGGAGGTGGGTCACAGTGCTGAGAAGCGCGTCCCAGCCCCCCTGCTCCTGGATGGCCTCCATCTGCTTCTGGAGGCCCACGCTGCAGAGCAGCACCTTCAAGGACTGCACCGCGGACCTGCAGGTGGAGAAGGGTGCGAGTCACATCAGGAGCCCCAGCACCGGGTCCCTGGGTGCAGCAGGGGGACGGGGATGTGGCACCTGATGGGAGTGAGCTGGTGCTGCTGTTGCCCCTCCCAGAAGATTTCCACCTCCTGCAGCGTCAGCTCCGTGGTGAAGGACACTTGCAGGAGAAGGGCTGGGAAGAGCTGGGGGAAGATGTCTTCAGCCTCCTTGAGGACCAGAGGCAGCTGGAGTATCTCTGGTAGGATCCTTGCTGCCTGCAGAAAGCACCCAGATATGATTCTTGCCCTGTCCCCTGGGTTTCCATCCTGTCTTTAGAAGTGTAGGGATGGAGAAAGGGAGGGGGGGGGAGGGAGACCCCCAGAGCCCCAGGCAGGTCTATGGATGCATCCCAGGGCAGGAAGAAGGCTCGGGGGTGGACAGGGAAGGGGAGTGGGGACTCAGCTGGGGTTCAGCTGGGTGAATGAGGAACTCACGGCCAGGGCAAGGACACGTGGCCTCTCCTTGATGAATGGGGAGGTGTGCTGCAGAGTGTGGTTTATGAGCACTTGGAACACCTCCTGCAGCACCGTCTTCACGGTTGAAGACTCCGAGAGCATTTCCCTCCACATGGTGACAGCAACTCTGCAGGTCCCCAGGGCTGTCAGCGTGGCTGCTCCTGCCTGGCTGACGGCCGTGGGGTGGGGAGGGGGGGGAGAGGAACCCTGAGGGCTGTGGCCCCATACCTGGAGCAGGTGAGAGAGCAGACCAGCAGGCTGCTGACCATCTCCTTTGGGAATTTGCTGGCCAGCACAAGCAAGGCCCTGCTCAGGCTTTCAAGAGCTGGCTTGGCTTTGATGGAAGGCAGGCTGCTGTGGATCGCCTTCACAATCTTTTGCACCTGGAGGGGGGGAGCATGGGTGAGAATGGGATGGCACCAGAGCAGGGCCCTGCTGCCATCCCCACTGCTGCCTGCCGGCCAAGCGCAGTGCCAGGGATGGAGCAGAGCCCCCAGGGCTGGAGCGGAGGCAGCAGCAGGTTCCCACCTGCTGTGGAGGGAAGCGAGCCTCTCCTGCGAGCACATCCACCATGTGGGCAGCCAGCTGGGTGCTGTGGAGGCTCGGTGCTTTCATGCTCTCAATGGCTGTGAGTAAAATGTTGACCTTTTCAGGGTACAGGAGGTATTTCAGAAGGACCTGTGGGAGGGAGGAGAGGAGGGATGACTTATCCTCTGCTTGGCTGCTCAGCTGTGCAGGTGTCCCAGGAGAACTGGGAGCAGAGGCTGTGCTGGGTGATGCCAGGGATATGAAGCGTGAGGGCCCCAAAGGCACCAGGGCTGCTCGGGGACAGTGCGTGCACTCTTCCTGACACTGCAGGCCTGGGTTCTCCTGTGGGCTCAGGGTTTGCTCTTTGTACCTCGAAGATATTTCTGGCTCTGTCCTCACGGGAAACCTCCTGGTGGAGCGAAGTTTGGCTGTCCCAGAGCTGTGGTACTGTGCACTCCTCCGGTTGCCATGGCAGTCCTGGACAGGAGCACACACGGTGTCAGTGAGGGGTCTGGGCATCTGGAGGGACCTAGCCCAACACAACTCCTCTCACTTGGGGCAGCGATGAAGATGAAAAGCTGATGAACAGCATTAATCGCCTCATCTCTGGTCCTGTCATCCGTGGAAGTGCAGGACAGGATGAGGTGTCCGACCAGCTTTCCCAGCACGGGGAAGCGTTGGTTCTCCTGGCACTTGTGCTGGAACACCGCGGTTCCAACGAAGCAGGTGCACAGCTGGGGAGAGAGGCAGCACGGCTGAGTGGGCAGCAGGGCCCAGCCCGGGCTCTGTGCAAGCCTGGACACAGGTGGGCTCTGGCTGGGGAGCCAGGATGTGGTCCCAGAGCTTAGCGTGCCGGGACTCCCTACCTCAGGCAAGACGCAGGTGTTGCTGAAGGCGAGCAGCCTGGCAATGCACACCACAGCCCTCTCCTCCACGGCCGCCAGCTGGCACGTGGTGAAGGGCAGCAGGAGCTGTGGAGAGAAAAGTTGCTGTTGTGCCCACAGCACGGGGCACTCGTCCTTCCCCTTGCTCCCCAGCTGCAGCGGGGTGGGTGGTTGCGTCCCTGTCCTGCTGCAGCCCTGCCATCTTCCCGCTGCTCCCCACCCATCCCTCTAACACCACACGGGCTAGTTTTGGGCCAGCACCCCCTGCCCGCAGCAGGCCCTGGGGGGACCTTGTGTGGATCCCTCCTTTGTGGCCTTGAACCATCCCCGCAAACCCCAGCGTTGCCACATCCAAACCTCCATGATGTTCTGCAGCTCCACGAGGACAAAGCGGCCAGCGCTGCTCACCAGCACCTACAGCAGGTGGTGCAGGGCTTCCATGGTCTGCAAAGGAGGACAGGCGTCAGGGCGGCCTGCCCAGCTGCGTCCTGCTGGCAGCAGAGGGGCATCCCGGGTGCTGGTGCCCAGGAAGCGTCCCCAGGGCTCAGCTGATGCGCACCTCCACGTAGAGTGCCGCATCCAGGTCCGCGTCGTCCTCGTAGCGAGGGAGGTGGAGGACGCTGCCGAGGCAGGCACGCAGGAGACCGTTCTTCTCCTCTGGAAGCAGCCATGCTCCACTGCGAGGGGAGAGAGGGCAGAGGTGTGATGCTCCGCTCAGCACCCTGTGCCCTGCAGCCTGTCCCGCTCAGGGCCCCGGCTGGGACCGATGCCTCCACGCTGGCAAAGCCGTGCTGGGGCGGTACCTCATGGCGGCGATGGTGCTTATGGCCTGCTGCTGGAGCTCCGTGTCCAGGTGCTCGGCGGGCTCCTCCTGCAGCAGCGCCTGTGGGCACAGCGGGATGGGATGGGATGGGATGGGATGGGATGGGATGGGATGGGATGGGATGGGATGGGATGGGATGGTGCAGTGTGCCCTGCTTGGTGTGCAGAGCCCAAGCACCCCATCCAGGCCCCCAGTCCTGGCCCTCGTTCAGGGCTCCCCAGTGATCCTGCAGTGGATGGGCTGTGCCCTCAGCCCAGCCCTGCAGTGCTCCATTACCTCAATGCACAGCACCACCTTCAGCACGTAGTCACACAGCTGGCTGTGGACCACGCTGTCCGTGATGGCAGCTGTGCAGGCAGTGCGGACGCAGGCCAGAAAGCGCAGCTTCTGTTCCTGTGTCTGAGACAGGAGGGGAGTTACAGGGGTTGGCATCGGGGGACCCCGGCACCCTCTGGGCACAGCCGGGCAGGGGCAGCCATGGAAGCACAGAGTGCACACTACCTGCGGTCTGCATGCACAGCAGGCGTCGATGTAGCTATGGGGATCCTCGTCCTGAGGTGACACGACGGAGGCAAAAGGATCCTCAGCTGAGCCCACGGGCCCCTGCTGGGGCTGCACCCCATGCACCTCGCCGGGCCCCTGCGGGGCCGGGGGTGCGGGATGCTCCGCGCCTCTCTGGCCAAGCCTCTCGAACTCGGAGTGGGGGTCTCTGCTCCATCTCGCAGCGAGGAACAGCGGCGAATGAGCCTCGTGTTCCAGCTCTGCCTCCTGGTGGTCAAAGCCCATTGTAACGGGGCTGTGATCTCACCCCGTTCCATCCGCCTCCACATAGAACCCCTCCTCTTGCCCTGGGCTCGCCCCAGAGCCCCACAGCCGTCCCTGTCCTTGGGCAGGTTCGGTCTGGAAGGAGCCCTTGTATTCACTGTGTGTGTTTGCCACAGCTGCAGTGTTGGGATCCGGGAGTCCTTCTTCAGTCCATCCCCGCATCCCCCCCTGTCAAATTAAACCATGTTCTGGTCTCCATTGGGACGGAGTTGATTTTCCCTTCTTGGCATCTGGTGCTCTGTTTCGGCTTTAGGAGAAAAACAGTGTTGGTAACGCAGCAGTGTTTCTAGCTGTTGCTGAGCTAGATGGGATGGGATGGGATGCGATGGGATGGGATGGGATGGGATGGGATGGGATGGGATGGGATGGGATGGGATGGGATGGGATGGGATGAGATGGGATGGGATGGGATGGGATGGTGCAGTGTGCCCTGCTTGGTGTGCAGAGCCCAAGCACCCCATCCAGGCCCCCAGTCCTGGCCCTCGTTCAGGGCTCCCCAGTGACCCTGCAGTGGAAGGGCTGTGCCCTCAGCCCAGCCCTGCAGTGCTCCATCCCTGCAGGCATTCAAAGGCAGGCTGGATGTGGCTCTGGGCAGCCTGGTCTGGTGGTTGGCGACCCTGCACATAGCAGGGGGTTGGAACTGGATGATCTTTGAGATGCTTTTCAACCCAGGCCATTCTATGACTGTACAGTTCCATACTGGAACAAAGATAAAATGGTAACTATGTAAAACATGGAGTCAAACCTGTGTGATTTGTCCACACCAGGAGGTGATTAGAAAACAATTTGTAAGCTACAAAGCTGCTTGCATGAAAGGAAAAGAAAATAAAACTACAAGAATAAGGGAAAACCTTTCTTCCTGAAAATAGGAAGAATAATGGACCTGACATGAAATTTGGGTGAAGCTGCCTGATTTTATGAAGCTATTCCCATTATTTTCTTGGTGCTGTGTTTCCCAAATGAGTGGTTTCTGGCTGTGCTGCAGCACCAGTCTGCATGTGAACATCAACTCTATTCACCATCTGGGAAGATTAGGACTTCCCTTCTCCCACCAGCACCACTGAATTACAGTTACTCAGTGGTTAAACAAAGGAATCCTTAAAGAAGGGTTTACAGCTGTCGTGTTATCTGAAGTGCTTGGGACATTCTGATGCTATTAAGCTCTATGTATTAACAAGTTCAAAAAGAAAAGGTAGGCATCTGATTGTTGTGCCAGTTTCTAAGTGATTTGGAAAGCTGTACCACCCAACCACTCCTTCTGTTTGATGGAGGTGACAAAGCTCAGTTTAATTTCTGACTGCTGTTTAAATTCTGAAGCTCGAGCTGGTTCCTGGAGCAGAAAAAGCTCGGAAGCTGTCCCTCCTACAAGCAGGCACCTCTGAGCAAAATATGACATCTCAATTTCTGATGGTAAGGTCAGGAGACCTGATTCCAGCGTCTAGCTTTCGGATTCATGCTATGTTAGTGGGACCTTTGGCATCTAGCACTGACCAACAGCAACTGACAGGCTGGTAACAGTGCACCCCAAAACAGTTACGTTTCTATTTATGTTATGAGGGAAAATTGTATCGCATTGAGATTTCCAGTTTTTACTCTTTGCAGATCTAACTAGCTGCTGGAAGAATCCTGTACACCATGTTCACACCATTTTCAATGAGCTGGATGAGTCTGTTGTTGGCATTTTAATACCACTGACCAGGCAGGCAATATGTATGGAGTATTTGGCTCTCTCTACAGTCATGAATGTTTGAGTATCTTCAACATGTGGCTCATTGCTTCCATTTCAGGCTGCCCAGAGAAGCTGTGGATGCCTGTCCTTGGTGTTGAAGGCGAGGTTGGATGGGTGATGGGCAGCCTGAGCTGGTTAGTGGGCAGCCAGCCCATGGCAGGGTGTTTAGAACTGGATGATCTTGAAGGTTTCTTCCAACCCAAGCCCTCCCGTGATCCTATGATTCTGTGATTTCATTCAGGTTTATTAAGATGAGATGGGTTCTCCTAAATGCTCTGTTCTCCATATGATGATAATTGGAGTCTAGATGGATGACTTAAACCAGACACCAAACTTTCTGATGGCCAAAATGAAATGAACTCAATCCTTTACTGTGTCAGTAGTCTGTAACTAGAGTCCATCAGGTAATTCCCAGCCTCCTGCCTGTATCAGTGGCTGCACACGGTGAAAAAGTCTGATGGGATTTTAACCTCTAAAATGTTCAGAATCAGCCAGAAGGTGAATATATTCACTATGCAAATACCTGCAGGAATAAGCTTGTCATGTATGTCCTCAGGTAGCACAGTACTTAATGGTGGGACTCAGTAGGTCATGCTGAAAGTTGAGTCTGCTGATCTTGAAGGCCTTTTCCAGCCGAAATGACCTTATGCTAATATTTCTGTATTTATTTCTGTTCAGCTCCCAGAAAACCTCCCACCCAGCCCCCAGCTGACCCCGTGGTGAAAAATAAAACAGAAACCTCTGTGACGCTGGCATGGTCCCCGTGGTGAAAAATAAAACAGAAACCTCAGTGACGCTGGCATGGTCCCCTCCGAAGATGCAACGCCCCATTCCAATCGATGGCTACATTGTGGAAGGCAATAAACTAACTGGCTTCACGTGGGTGAGGTGCCACGAGTCTCATGTCCCCGTCCCAGAGTTCACGGTGAGCAATCTGTCTGAAGAGGCTGATGATCAGTTCCGAGTGTCTGCAGTCAATGCGCATGGACAGAGCCTGTCTCTGGAATTCCCAGGGAGCGTGCACCTTGGTAAGCACAAAAACCCCAATGGAAATGGGTCAGTGTGAGCTGAGCAGCTGTGTTGGTTCCCTAAAGATGTTTCCTTTGACTTTAAGGATAGTAGTGCATTAACACACCAAAGGCTTTCCCTTCTTCCTAGTTCTCCTATCAACCTCCAGCTACCACTAAAGTGATACAAGTTCTGTTTCTGTGACAGAGACATGAATATCCTTATCTTTTGATATCTCACATGTGCAAGAGGCAGAACTTTCTGTAACAGATTTGAAGCATAGAAGTTCTTCTTCCAGCACTCATGCAAAGGGAGAAAAAGAAATGTCCCTATGATTTAAACTTCCATCTCTAAATGAGATACCAGACTTGCATCTAAAGAGCATTAAGACATACATGTTGTTCTTCCTCAGAACCAGTCCTGGCTGTGAAATCCCCCCTAACAACTGGTGAAGCTGTACCTGGAGGGGATGCCATGTTTACTATTGACCTTATAACAACGTGTTGCAGCACTTGGTACCTCTATGGTAAAGTCTTACAAGAAAGTGAGACCTGCATCATCAAGAGAACCCAAACTACTCACAGCCTAATGATAAAGAACGTCACCAAGAACGATGATGGAGCAGAAGTGAAATTTGTTGCCGAAAATGTTGATGTCAGCAGCAAGATGAGAGTGAGAGGTATTTGCTTTGATCCTTCTCCTTTCCTCTTACAGTCAAGGCAGAGTTGCTGTGATCTGATGATTAGAACTGGGGCTGCAGGCATTCACTGCCTGTACCAAATACCTGAAATTGCATCCCATGGACTGACGTGAGTCCTGGTAATGACCTAAACATGATAGCACTGAGTGTAGGGTAAGCCAATCTACCCAGCTGCTTGGTATCTGAACCAGATTGCTTCATGCCAGCTGATGAATGTCTGCAGTTCACAGGTATTGGCCAGTGCATTCAGTCAGCAGGTTTACCACTGCATCACCATAGAGCAGTACTTTCAGCTCCAGGTTCAGACAGCCTTTCTGATTGCACTGGAATAGTTTAGAAGTAGGGGAGCAATCATTCCAATAATATCTCTATCAATCAGCTTTGCATGACAAAATAGAACAAATAAACATTCATTATGGGAGGACCTGTTTGTCATTGGGTGGAAACCTCTGCAGAAGCATGTTTAGAGCATTCTTAATCAGTAGAAGGAGATGTTTGGTTGATTTTTACTTAGTAAATCCGGCAAGAAGACCAAATGAAATATCTTGAATTGCTCAGCACTGACACAATGATGAGTGCAGGAACAGAAGGTGATACTTTTTCAGAGATGTTGCAGGAAACATTGACCACGTTAGCGTGATCTAAATTGAAATAACGAGGCCTTTGCTCCTGACAGGTGCTGCAGTGAGATTTACCAATAAGAGCAAAGATGTAGAAAAGATCTCCGCTCGGCTGCATGAGGAAGCCAAACTGCAGGCTGAGCTTTCAGACACAGGCGCTACTGTGGGGTGGATGAAGGATGGGAAGGAGCTCAAGGCCAGTGAAAATTATGAACTGCAAATTGTGGGGAAGAAACACACCCTGAAAATTCACAGCGTCTCAATGGATGATGCTGGAAGTTGTCAGTGCATGTGTGAGGGGGATAAAATGCTCTATCAGCTTTCAGTGAAAGGTATGTGACAGTCTGGGCTGTCCTCTTCCTGCCCAGGGCCAGCAGACTGCATTCACCTGACTCCCTGACAGTCCAGCTGTTGTCAGACAGCATGTGGGGTGTTTTCAGTGGCTGTTTTGACTTGAACTGGCCAATCTGCTTTGTAGAGCCATTTGATTTCTGTGTTCTGTCCTGTGATTCGTCCCTAAGATATAGAGGAAATCAAGGGAAAGATAGGAAAAAGAGCATCCCAGCCTTCCTGCTCTTCTCTCAGGTTGGCCACGAGAGATGATGTCAACAGCTCTTTTTGTAGCAGTGATCCCAAGTGTAGAAGAGACCTGTGAAGAGTCACAGGGATGTTTCCTTAGCTGTCATTCCATGGTGGGCTTTTTCTGACACAGATGTAGAGAGAAACTGAACTTTCCCACGCAGGTCTCTGTTTTGCTGCAGGGTGTAGGTCTGATCTCTGAGATCCACACGCTGGGCCTTGATTGCAATAAATGAGAGCCCTTTGTTTGCTCCAGTGGAAGACTTTCCATTTCTGCAGTACCCTCTGCAGATGACACAAATGCAAATGCACCTTCTTCCCAGCAACAATTGCCTTTTTTTTTTTTTTACACTGAGTATGCATGAGGCTCTTCATCATATTCTGCTGGCTTGTCACCCTTGTTGATCCATGGAGAGACGAGAAAGCCCTAGAGTAGTGTATGCACTTCGGCATTGGAGAGCTTACTTAATTGCTTCTTCTCAAAGAACAAACTCCAGAGAGGCATGGAGACATCTCCAAAGTGAATTGAATAATGGGTATAAATTTAAGGAGAGCAGAACACCCTGCCAAGGCTTGTCAGCTAGTCTTAATTTTGCTTTTCTTCTCTTTCTTTGTCACGATAGCATAATATTTCATACTGGCAGTTCTGCCCACAGAATTAACTGGCACAGGCTGCCCGGGGAGGTGGTGGGATCCCTGGAGGTGTTCAGGACCAGTTCTTGGGACCAGTGCTTTTTTACATGGTTATCAGTGACACCAATGATGCAATGGAGTGCACCCTCTGCTGTTTGCTGAGTGGTGCGGCTGATGCAGTGGAAGGAAGGGATGCCATTCAGAGGGAGCTCAACCGAGAGGTTGGCCTACGTGAATCTAATGAAGTGGAACACAGCAAAGTGCAAGTTTTGCACTTGGGCTGGAGGAATCCCAGGCATTTCTACAGCCTGGGAGGAGCAGTCCTTAAGAGAAGCCCCGCAGAGAAGGACCTGGGGGTCCTGGTGGATGAAAAACAGAACGTGAGCCATCAGCGTGCTCTTGCAGCTCAGAGAGCAAATGGTCCCCTGGGCTCCATCAGAAGAGGGGATGGCCAGCAGGGACAGGGAGGTGATTGATCTTCATGATCCTTGAGGTCCCTTCCAACCCGGGCCATTCTATGATTCTGTGATTACACTCGCTGTCAGAAATAACGGCAGCTGTACAGAAGCTGGATATATTGTGGGACAGTTCTTGTAACCAGCTGATTTTAAGACCCTGCCAGAGTTGAGAGTCTAAATTGCATGTCAGAAGAAAACTGGGAAAGTGGTTATTGCTCATTCTTTTTCATTTGCTGATTCTTTCTTTAGGGATCCTTTTCCAAAGGAGATTCTGGTGCTGGAAGCAGTTGAAGAAAGAACCTAAGCAGCTCTTGCCAAGAGTGCTTGAAGTCCCTGTGGAGAGAAGCAAAGAACTTGGGCTTCCTCTGGGATGCTCCCCACCATGTCTCAGGAAGGAGACAACTGCTGTTCCACTTTCTGCTCTGTGTGTGGAAAGGTACGTCTGGGTTTCTTCTGCTTGTTTTTTCTTTCTTTTTCTGGCTTTGAAGGAGAAGGGGTGGAGCAAGGAGAGACCCACTGGTCATTTGTTACCTCAAGAACAGGATGGATTCTGCATTGACTGTGAAAAACCTGGGCTAGTAGCATGGGCATGTTTCAGGCTGGACTCTTCTTTGGCTGCTTGGTTTCCTTTTGGCTACAGGGAGACAGCTGTCTAAAGGTGTGTTTTCAAACCCACTCTCCAAAACCATGTTTCACTGTTGCAGGTGGTTCAGTGTGCTCTTGCAGTGCAGATGCTGTAGTTTGCTGTAGAATCTGAATGGTTTCTGTTCCTAGGGAAGGAATGGGAGGAGGTAGTGAGAAGAGAATTCAATGCCTAAGGGGAGGGGAGATCAGGGATTGGTGGGAGAGGGAGCCAATAGGAGGGAGAGAGAAGTTGGGCGCAGGGTGATGGTAACATCCCTTTGTGACGTCATAATGCTCCTTTGTGACATCATAATGCTCCTTTGTGACGTCATAATGCCCCTTTGTGACATCATAATGCCCCTTTGTGACATCATAACGCCCCTTTGTGGCGTCACAATGCCCCTTTGTGAAATCACAATGCCCCTTTGTGACATCATAATGCTTCTTTGTGACATCACAATGCTTCTTTGTGATGTCATAATGCTCCTTTGTGATATCACAATGCCCCTTTGTGATGACATAATGTCTCCCCTTTGTGACGTCACAATGCCCCTTTGTGACATCATAATGCTTCTTTGTGATGTCATAATGCCCTTTGTGATGTCATAATGCTCCTTTGTGATATCACAATGCCCCTTTATGACGTCACAATACCCCTTTGTGATGCCATAATGCCTCTTTGTGACATCATAATGATCATTTGTGACGTCATAATACCCCTTTGTGACGTCATAATGCTTATTTGTGATGTCATAATGCCCCTTTTTGACATCATAATGCCCCTTTGTTACATCATAATGCCCCTTTGTGACATCATAATGCTTATTTGTGACATCATAATGCCCCTTTGTGACATCATATCACCCCTTTGTGATGTCATACTACCCCATATGAAGTCCAGGCAGAGTCAAAACTTATGGACCTGCACGAGGATCACTTTCAAGACAGTGGCTCTGTTGCTTCAAGCTTATTTGCTTCGTCCTGCCACCACTCTATTACCAAGTATCAACAACCTCTTGCATGATTCAACTTGCAAACGTTTGACACTAACCCTTGTGTTTCTGTGCCTTCCTAGATAATTCGAGCCCTTGTCAACCCCAAAGATCCAAACCAAGTAGTGATGTGCAGTGTGTTTCCATCAATGGAGAGTTCTTATTAAGCACAAATCGCTGCAATTCGGATGACAGCCTTCCACATGGTAACAGTGATGGACACAAGGGGCTCATCCACGTTCATGCTCTCATATCTCCTGGCTCTGCTGAAGCTCCTGACCTGAGCCTGCCAGACACCACAGTCACCTGCCTGGATTGTGACCCAGCGCCTTTGCAGTGCTGCCCATCCCAAGCACAGCCCGAGTGCCCCAGCAGCAGCACCACCATGCAGGAGCAGGGCAGCATCAGTGAGGTGAAGCTGAGCATCTTAGATGGGGACTTAGAGTCAGGCTGCCAGTCCCAGGCACCAGGCAGCAGCACCAGCTCTGAGCCACTCTCATCTTGACAAGAGGAGTCCTATCTTCACCCTTGACCTCTCAAGCCCTCCTGTCTTTTATTGAATAAAGTCACTCTCATGCTCAATCATCGCCTTGGCTGCATTCCGAGTCTTCATTCACAGGGATTGGGATGAATGCAACAAACAGCAAGGCAGCTCAGCTTGCAATGCTATGGCTGTGGGGTTCGTGCAGGCAGAGCTCTCGGTTCCCATTTTGCCTGGCTTTAGGATGTCTGCAGCATTTTGTATGGGAGCAAATAATCTCTAGCATCCAGGTTGCTGCTCATGATAATCCCAGTCTTCCTGGCTGTCGCTTTGTGATACCTTTCAAAGCCTTTTGATACTCTTTGATGCCTTGGCTGCTCCCTAACACCTCTGTCCTCCTGCCATGTTGACTCATGTCTCCCACTTTGAAGCTGGCTTTGCAGATCATCTCCAGCCCTGTCATCATCACGCTGCAGCAGGAGGTGCTCACCTGGCCCAGTGTCTGGCAGTGCTGCTTGTTCTGCAGATGAGCAGCTGCCTCCTCATCTCTTCAGCTACAGTAGTTTTTCTCAGGGCAGTTAGATGCAGTCACGCTCCTCTGGATTTGGTGTGTTAAATCCATGCTGCATGGCAGCAGTCAGTGCAATACAAAGGCGTTCTGTGTGCCACAGCATTTCTCCAGGGGCTGCCAAAGGTAGAAGCACAACACAGCACCATCCTTCTGACAGTAATGTCTGTGAGTGTTAGACATGTGAGCACTGCATCATCCCCAGCGTGTCAGTGCTTTTCCACACCAACCTGACTCTCACACTCTGCACTGAATGTAACTCTGCTCTTGTGGAGACAAATGCTTTTTGTCACATCCTCCATCCCTGCAACCATTTGCCGGTAGGCAGCTCTTGCAGAAGAATCAAGCAGCAGAACCTTTTGCTCACCCTACAGCATGCAAATGCTATGAAAGCAGAAATAACCTGGCGTGCTCTGGGTCTGCAAGGCTGCACAGATGGGAGAGGTAGATTGTGTTTTTGCAGTGGAAGTTTCCAGTATTTTCAGTACATAGTGTAGGCCCTAACTGAATGTATAACCCTCTTGTAAAACAGCTGTATAAGTAGTTTTTGCACCAAGAAAGTTGCTGAACAGAATTAAGTTCAGACTGGGGGCATTCTGACATGGGTAGAATTGAGACAAGCACAAGATAAATACAGGGTGGGTAGAGCCCAGCACAGGACAGAATGAATGTACTGACTTTTGGAAACATTGCCCTTCTCTGTCCGCAGAAAAGTACAAGGCAGACCTAAAAACAAGAGGTTGGTAATTGACCTTCTATGGAAATGAATCCTAGCCACAGTCTCGAGGAGTCTGTGAGCCTGAGATGCTCAACCAATGAGAGCCATGAGAGCATCACCTGCATTGGGTTTAGGGCACAGAACAGAATTGATTTCACTGACTGGTGTGCAGTTTCTCCCTTGCCAATAGGGGATGTGCGCGCAGTATTGCAATAATGAATAAGCACTGCTGCTATCGCTGCCATCTTTGCCTAACTAGAAATCTTTGACTTTGAGAGTTTCTCACACAAGGGGAGAGGGTAAGAAAGTAAAGAGGCACAGAAAACTAAGGGAAACTGCTCTTCTTTATCTTATCTATAAAAATTGATACGATGCTGTTGTGCATTTTTTTTAATTTTATTTTTAATTTTTTGCTAATGTCAGTTAGATTGTTTTAAAATATCCACACACCAAAATCTGACTACCAAGCAAATGTAATGAAAATGAAATGAAGGTGAGTTAGTGGAAAGCACAAGGCCATATTATATCAGGCTCCAGCAAATTTACAGGCAGTCACTGCACGAAGAGGTAGATCTGAGTTGCACATTATATGATTCCCACAAAGATTAAGGAAATCTGAAGCTTTCAATATATTTTTTTTTTATTCTTTTTTCATTTCATTTTTTAAACACCTGACCCAGACCCCAACCCTCACAGGAGCTGTAAAGATAACAGCATTAACCAGCAATGTAACTCTAATCCTAACCCTTACCCTGATTCTAAAATCGTCTCTAACTCCAAATGTAACAACAAAAATGATGCTAGAAGTTTGTAGCAAAAGGAACCTTAACCCTGATCATAATCCAAAAAAAAAAAATCATTATGATAACAATAATCTTTACCTTAAGAGTAATATTAATCAGAGCCCAGATGATGCCTGCATCCAATCAGAAGCATGCTTTGCATTATTTAAGAGTTGTATTTTTTCCAATGAACTCTCTCTATTATCACGTTTATAAAGTAACAGAGTCTGTTCTTTTTCTCCTGACACTGTGCCTTACTCCTGACATCCCCTGGAAATGACCCAGATAGGGCACCATCAAAGTAATGCTAATAGTAATGTCAATCCTAAGGGTATCTCTAGCCTCAGTGTTAATGGGACGCTAACAACAATCCCAACAGCCTTAAACATTCTGGTGGTGTGAAAGAGGTGCTGCCTTGCACATGCTGGGCAGTCCCATTGCCTGTTAAATGCAGGCGGCAGCGTAGAAACATGATGCCCGTGGTCAGAATGCCCTGTGGCAGATCCTGGCACCGGAGAACTGACCGGAGAACCATGAGAGAACTGACAACAAATCACGCGACATCAGAACCGACCCAGTGGTTATTTACAAGCCTTGGGTGACCCAGACAGGATCTCAGAGTGGTGAATGTAGGTACAGAAGTTGTTACTACTCTGTTTTCTTCTAAAAAAAGTGTTTTTTTTTCATCTCAGAAGTTGGGGGGGGGGGGGGGGGGGGGGCGGGAAAGGGATATCAATTTAATTACTCATTAATTTATTGACAGACATTCACGTTTGCTACGTTTGGAGAAGTTTTTATTTGTTTTCTGTGGTTTGATTTTTTTTTTTTTCTTTTTTTTTTCCCCCTTCTATCCTCTTCCATCTTTGTGTTCTTCCCCTATAATCAAAAGAGAACGGATCCCCAGGGTCTGTCCCGCAGACGTTCTTTCCGTGGTCTCTGCTGCCACCTGCTGGCCAATAAGCGGAACTGCCACTGTTGGGCGTTTGGTGCCGCAGGAAGCACAACGCAGATCTGAGTTCTGACCGGTCTACGCAGCAAATCCGCCAATCTTTATTGCGATAAGCCCTCCAGACAAGAGCATAAAGTCTTTGCCTGAGGGCAGGGTTAGTAGTAATGGATGTCAGTTTTGAAATTTCCAGTCCATTCACCATAGCACTTTCTGCCTCCATGTCCCATAACCAGAGCAGCTATGCTGGCATGCTCTCTTGGTTTCTGTCTAAACCACTGTACTATATCCATCAGTTCAGCTGCTGTATTATGGGCAGCAGGGTTTGGGGGGTGGACACTGGTCAGGGCACTCCCACCAGCCTATCCTGCATTTTTTTTTTCATTTTTTGGTTACAATCAGTCAGATCTCAAATAGATCTAGTCCAAATGGAACCTCAAAATCTGACCTTTTAGTGCCTTCATTTACAGAGTCCATTTTATACAGATTCCCTTGTACAGGGCCCCCATGGTCCTCCAGACAGTTGTTCCTGATCTTCCATAGGAGAATGATTGAATTAGGTTTTTTTCCCATCAAAACTGCCACCTGTCTTTCCAATTTTTCAACACTATCATTCAATAGCTGATTTGCATCAGCCTGAGCCTCTTCAGTTATGTTCAGACAGTTCAAGGCCATTAAAAGTGGCCATGCCACCATGAACACAGCTAACTGTCATTCTCAAGTTGTAAGTATGTCTTTGCTAAGACCATGGAAATACTCAGTCAGGTGGGCCAGGGACTCATGGACCCTCCCTCCGTCCCACACAGGGCCCCATTTTTCAGTGACAGAAGCAGTGCTGCATTTTGAGGATCCTAGGAATCCCAGGACATGCCCTGACAAAAGGTCATTCAAAGGGGTAGTCTTTCCCCATCCAAACAACTCCATGATATTCACAGAATCACAGAATTGTAGGGGTTGGAAGGGACCTCCAGAGACCACTGAGTCCAGCCCCCTGCCAAAGCAGGTTCCCTACACCACGTCGCACAGCTCAGCATCCAGGCAGGTCTTGAATATCTCCAGAGAAGGAGATTCCACAACCACCCTAGGCAGCCTGTTCCAGTACTCTGTCACTCTCACCATAAAGAAGTTATTGCACACATTAGTGCAGAATTTCCTATGGTCCAGTTTCTGTCTGTTTCCCCTTGTCCCTCCTCCACACACTGCTGAAAAGAGTCTGGCCTCACCTCTTTGCCCCCCACACCTCAAATATTTATAGACCTGGATCAGGTCCCCTCTCAGCCTTCTTTTCTCAAGGCTAAACAGACCCTGTTCCCTAAGTCTCTCCTCATAGGGGAGATGCTCCAGGCCCTTCACCATCTTTGTGGTCCTCCACTGGACTCTTTCCAAGAGATCCCTGTCTTTTTTGTACTGGGGAGCCCAGAAATGGATACAATATTCCATATGAGGCCTCACCAGGGCAGAGTAGAGGGGGAGGATCACCTCCTTCGACCTGCTGGACACGCTCTTTTTAATGCACCCCAGTATGCCATTGGCTTTTTTGGCTGCAAGGGCACACTGCTGGCTCATGGTCAATCTGTCGTCCACCAGGACGCCCAGATCCCTCTCAGCAGAGCTCCTCTCCAGCAACTCTTCCCCCAGCCTGTACTGGTGCATGCAATTATTTCTACCCAGGTGCAAGACTCTACACTTACTTTTGTTAAACCTCATCCGGTTTCTTACTGCCCAGCTCTCCAGCCTGTCCAGGTCTCGCTGAATGGCAGCACAGCCTTCAGGCGTGTCAGCCAATCCTCCCAACTTCGTGTCATCAGCAAACTTGCTGAGAGTGGTCATTGATGAAGATGTTGAACAAGACCGGACCCAGCACAGACCCCTGGGGGACGCCGCTCGTTACAGCCCTGCAGCCAGACACTGCACCGCCAACGACAACCCTCTGCACTCTGCCATTCAGCCAGTTCTCGACCCACTTCACTGTCCAATCACCTATCCCATACTTCCTCAGCTTTGGTATAAGTATGTCATGGGAGACTGTATCAGTTATAGAGGTTATAGAGTTCAATTCCTGTAGTCAATTTGGCGGCCCAGGTGGGACCAGCTCTGTTCGCTGCAGGACCAGCTGAGAGGGAGACACTTTTGGCGCACCCTGAGATTTCTCTGAAGGACTCCCTTCCTCACCTGATCACTGCAGGGACAGACAAGGACCACCCATAGGTGGACCAGGTATGTGTATGGTAAGTGGAGCCCATATGTCTTGAGGAGACATCCTACACAGTTTACAGCCATACGTGCTGATCCCAGGGAGGTGAGCTCATGGCTTTGGTTGACAGCTGGGGTAGGAAGACTCCTTGGGTGAGTTCCTATGAAAGGGAACTGTATGTCATATGAATGGAAACAAGAACAAATACTCTCTCCCAGGTAGTTGACAATAGGAGGGACCTAGGTTGGTCTCTCCTACGGGTATGGGATATAGTGGATAGCCTGTCAAATGGTAGCCTGGGTTCTCCAAGTTGTAATCACGGGGGTTATAGGTTGTATGTTCAATATTATCATCTGCTTTAAGTGTTTGGTACCGTGTGTCAAGCCGACTCTGGGAAAAACATTAACGTTTGCAACTGGTCGACCAGAGTATGAGTGTTATTAAGATTCCAGCTAGAAAACGTTGTCAGCATTGTGTAGTATGAATAAACCATGGTTTTTGATCTAAATGTCAGAGTGAGTGTGGTGTGAGTGAGACACAGAACAGCTGCAGGGTGAGTGCCGAGTCCCGATCCATGTTTCCTTCCTCCTGTGAGGGAAATGGCCAGACACGGACAAAGTGAAAGACTGTGTTGTCTGTCCACTCATATGTACTTTCTGCTTGTATGTAAGAAGACGGGAGTTTGTACTCTGTAGATTAGTAAGATTGTCCTGAGGAGAGGTGTACATTCCACCCAACCAATGAGTGTCAACCCATTTATGTAATACTATGTACTGCTTGCAAGGAAGTGTGTGAGGGAGGTGGTTCAATCAGTGCTGGTTCTGTGGCACAGTGTTTATAACTGAAGAATACAGACTGTATTAAGGGAGTTTATGTGAACTGAAGAACTGTACTGTTTGACAAACAGTTTTGATGGTATAAGAAAGTGTAATTGTTAATGATATATGGAAGTGTACTTGAGGGAATGTGGAAGTGTATCTGAGCATACAAACAGAGGAAGCATTTACAGAAGAAAAAAGGTTAAAGTGAGTTTACCTGCACTGACATGAGAGCAACACCCTGAACCTCTGCCCTGTGAGCTGAGCAGAGCAGAGCAGAGACACAGTCCTCATGTATCAGGTAGTGTTATTCTGCTTACCAAATGAATGAGTTCACTACAGAAGAGGCAAATCTTCCCCTCTGCTCCATTTGTGGCATACTCTGGAGTTCAAGACATTGCAAAGCTATTGCACATCTACTTTCTTTCAATGATGACGCCTTTGTGTGCTCTGGGCTCTCATTTCAATTGCATCTAAAGAAGTCTAGGGTCATACCAGCTGACAGGAAGCTGGCAAATGTTGTCTCATTGTAAGGAAGAGCAAGAAAGATGACATGGGCAATTATGGACCTGTCAGTCCAGAGCCTGGTAAAATTATGGAGAAAATGATGGTGGGAATTATGGAAAAACAGCTGAAGGACAATTCTGTCATTGGTTGCAGCCAACACAAGTTTGTGAGGCGAAGGTCCTGTTTAATTTAAGCTCATTCTGTGACACAGTTATCCGTTTAGTTGACCAAGGGAAGCCAGTTGATGTAATCCTTGAGGATTTCAGTGGAGATTTTGATACTGTTTCTCACAACAACCTTCTGGACAGAATGTTCTGCATATGGCTAGACAGAAACACAATGTGGTGGGTGAGCAGTTGGCCAGTAGGTCAGTCCCAAAGGATTATAGTCAGTTTTTTTCATCAGGCTGGTAGATGGTCACTGTCGGGGTCCCCAGGGTTCCATTTTGGGGCCACTTTCCTTTCATGTTTATGCAGATGACTTGCATGCAGGACTAGAAGACGTTCTGAGCAAGTTTGCTGATGAGACCAGATGAGGAGGTGCTGTTGCCTCGACTGAGGGTGGAGAGGACTTGCAGAGAGATGTGGACAAGTCAGAGAAGTGGGTACCAGTTGGTACTAAGCACCAAGTGCATAACGTATAACAAGAACAAGTGCCTGATTGTGCACCGCAGAACATAAAGGACATCAAACTCTGGGAGAATGTGCAAACGAGGGCACTGGAACTGAGAGATCTGAAGTTCAGAGTTTCACAGGGATTGACTGTTTGTTCAGACTGGGCCCTTCTCACATCCCTTCTCACATCCTGCAATGAAACATAGGTCTCATATGGGACATGAACGTCACAGCGTCCTTGCACCACATGTAGAGCCTGGGATCTTCTGTCCCCATGTCTTTCATTTAACATCATACGGACCTCCAACCCATTGCCCCAGGAAATGCCAGGAGCCAACATGAGAGACAGGACCTCTCTACCACTGGTCTTGCAATCAGGGCTTGACCTGTCTGCTTCGTAAGGCAAAGGAGAGGTTTCTTAGCATGCCAGTGCCTTTGCCTGCCTGTAGTCATGGCTTCCAGTTATCTTCTCTAACAAGTCCCTTGGGAAGCTTACTTGGTAATGGCCCTCAGTGGGCCCATTAATACTCCAAGAAACTTCACTGTTACTTCTGACTTTGTCTTGTTGAGCACTTTGTGCAAACTTCTCTCTGCACTAGAGGCTGATGAACTCAGCATCAAATGCACCCTGGGGCCCATTATAACCTAAAGAATCTCCTGTGCCTTATGCCATCTTGTTATCTTCTTCAGGTTATCAGAACTTGTTCAGCAAAAAGGAGGGATATCTGGAGAGAGCTTAAAGAATCCAGTATAAATTTATTGTCTATTTATTTATAGTTGGGTTTAAAGAAGACATTAAAGCAGCACTGTGCAACTGATACCAATCCAGGATGTCCCAATGAGTTCTGTACTGTTACTGTGTTGACAAAGGTCCTTCTCAACCTCCCTACACAATTTCTGCTCACAATGGACCTATGGGACTTGCATCACTTTTCTTCACATCACTCTTCTCCTCTGCATTCATCCGCTCAGTGTTAAAACTGCTTTGCACCAACTCCCACTGGCTTTCCTCAGAGAACCAGCTACACATGGAAAAGGAAAGATTTCTCTTTTTTATCTGGCCAGCAAATGGAAAGAAAGGTGATGCAATTGAATGAACAGTAAAACACAGTGATCAACTGCATGCCATGTTCAAGCTGCATCTATTGAAGTTTGTCTTTCATATGGAATACTTTTAAAAGAAATGATTTATTCTGAGGTAGGATAGGATAGATTGAATCACAGTGAAGTAGCTGAAAACAGAGGCCATCAGACTCTGGTAGATAGAGCAAATTCCAGTAATCTTCCTGGGATAGATCAGCCAGGTAGTTGAGAGGTATCAACTTAAAATTGATCAGGACTTGTGAGTATTTCACACATTGAGATGGGTTAACACATTCTCATTGATTTATATCTTTGTCTCCAACTCTGTTTTTCACTTTTACTGACATTAATGAACATCTTTCAGACTTCGTGCCTTAATAAAAAAGAGACAGTGATTGAGAAAAAGAAAAAGTATAAGAAGAAAAAGAAAAAGAATAGATAGGAAGGGATAGATCAAATCACAGTGAAGGAGTTGACAACACATTCCATCAGACATTGGGGAGATGGAACAAATTCCAGTAATCCCCCTGAAAGTCAGAAATCAGACAGATAATTGGGAGGTATCTGACTGAACAAAGAGCGAGGGATGGAGAAATCTGGAGGGCAGTAGGAGTAGTGTGTGCCCAAATGGCCTGCTGAAAACATGCCCTTAACCATGGCCATTTCTTTAGGAGAGCTGAAAAAACTTGGAGGATGAGGCACTTCAAATAGGCAGCAGGGAAGAGTAGTGCTGGGCACCAGGCTACAGTCACAGGGCATTGGCACTGGCAACGCTGTCTGTGTCTCTGAACCTGAAGGCATTTGTGTCCAGCGAACACAGTTCTGGAAAACATTGTAGTTTCAGTAAAAGAAAAAAAAAGACATCAAATCACCTCAAAGATTCATATTTACAACTTAAAATGGAACAAGACTCATGAGAATTTTTCATGTTGAGAAGGGTTAACACATTTTCATTGATTTCCATCTTTGTCTTCAATTATTTGTTTCAGTTTTATTGACATTTATGATCAACTATTAAGCTTACAGCCTCAAAATAAATAAATAAATTAAAAGAGATACATTTGCATCTTGCACATGGCCTGATGCCCCTTTCACCTTCACAGTTCCCACAAGTCCTTCCATGCCGGAGAGTATGAGATCCAGCAGAGCACCTCTCCTCTTTGGTTCCTCCACTGCTTGGTCAAGAAGCTGCCATCTGTGCTCTCCATGGATCTGCTGGATGCCACATGCCCTGCTGTGCTGTCCCTGCCACAGATAATGGAGTGACAAAGGCCACCAAATGGGACAAGGGACAGACAACATCAGATTCCCATCTGTCTGCAGAGGGCACCTTCCATTTACTCTCCCTGATCAGGAAGACAGGAAGAGACACTGATGGTCTCCTCTGTTTGCCATTTCCATTAGCTCTGACCTGTCTGCTCTTCCATCCCCAGGCAGAGCTCAGTGCACTCTCACAGAGGGCAGTCGCCCTTCTTTGTCTCCTCGCCCATCCATCCTAAAGACTCGGTATCCCCCTTGTGCTACAGTGCAGTTGTGGAAATCATTAAACTGTGTCCCCATGGTCCAAACAGGAGCTCAGGCCTGCAGCTCTACCAAGATTTCTAGCTTCTTGTGTGTTGGTGTTTGCATTAGTGCAAAAGCACAGAAGTAAATATCCTAATTGAAAAGCATCACTGGACATTGCCTGACTGGATAGCTCATCTATAGAATCAGTGTGCAGAAGGTGGCACACAAACATTAGACCGATCGTGGGTCTTGGAGGTGACGTAGCAGCACGGACACACCATGGGCATGGCTTTCCTGAAGGCCCTGTGCTGCTCTTGTAGCTGTGAGTGAATTCACCGGACAGCCGGTGCTATCCCCTCTCTGGCCCTCAGCTGATGCCCAGGAAGGAGGTGTCTATCTCAGGGATTTCCCACACGGTTTACAAGCACTTGCAAACATCAGGAGCAGCCCAGGCACCTTGGGCATCACCCAGTGTCTGTGTGTGAGCAGCTGCCTCCCAGCTGAAGGACCGAGGACTCGGAGCAGGAGCTCACATGCAGGCAACTCCTTGTGCACTTCTGAACTGAACCAGAGAAATCCCAGCTCCTGTGGTTCTGTGGGGAGCCGAATCCCATTTCAGCTCCAGGATTTCTGTCAAGGGATGAGACTCCTGCGCTGCCTCAGCTGGATCACTGCCCTGCACAGGGAAAGTCCAAACCTCGCCTTCCTTGTCTGGTTGCCCTTATTGTTTCATCAAACGATCTCTGGGAGCACTCCCCATATGTCTCCAATCAGTCACTGACCACTGGACATGTGGTGGTTAATTGAGCGGATTTCAAAGCACAGTCATGATGCTGTTGTCTTTCAGGAGCTGTTGGCCATGTGGACCCAGGGACATGTCAGGGGAAATGAGTGGGAAGGATAAAAATGACATAATCTGCTGCTTGCTTGTCCAGGTTCCTGGGACACAGGGAGCTCATAAAAGTGGGCAGAGCTGCAGAGAGACAGCTGTGCCCAGGAGCAGATCTCGTGCACAGCACAGCCTGCAGGTGACAGAAGGAGAGGAGAGAAATTGGAGAGAGCTTGCAGGATGTGTGTGGTGTGAGCGGGCTGTGAACTCACTGCAGGAGCATTGCTCACAGACCATGACAAGGTAAGTCTCACAGCTGGCCATGAGCTGCTTTTAATTAAGGGGTAACTATAACTGGGACATCCCATAGGAGATCTGACTGCAGGCACTGCATGTTTCTTTACTGTGGAAAAAGCTTTCTGCTCCAGCTGAGACGTCCCAGGGCTGTCCTGCAGAGCAGGGTCCCTGCTGTTCCCCAGGGGCTGTGTGCCGGGTATGGGACTCTGCCGTCTGCCAGGCTCAGCACTCAGCCTGCCCGGGGAGCTGCCCAGGGCACTGCGGGGAGAAGGGTGGGGGGAAGGAGCCCCCGGCAGGGTTTGTGCTGCCACAGCTGCTGCCTGGGGCAGGGGATCACAGCTCCACTGCACAACTGAATGTTTCTGAGGGCACTTTGCAAGAGGAGAGCCAAGGCAGGGGGTTTCCATTTCCTGTTCTGAGGCAAAGAGGTTTGGAGTCAGAAATCTAAAAGGGGCAATAAGAGTTCTGAGAATTTTTCGTCAATCAATTGCTTGTTTTGTGAACAGTCACACATGATGTGCTTTCAGTCTCCCCTTTCTCAAAGGATGGAATTATCATCATTTTCTGTAGGCATGAATAATTCACTTATCCTACAAACAGGCAGCATTTTCTAACTGAAACTGAATGCCACAGAAGCTCGGGTAGGGGGCTCTAAGAGCACTTGGGGTAAAGATATGAGACTTGAAACAGATGAAAATATCCAGGGAGAAGGGATAAGAAAATAAGAGGAAGGTTAGAGCTCCATATGCTGCTTCTGCTTAAGGAATGCTGATCTACATGAAATTAAATGCAAGTAATGGTGCTAAATGTACACTGTTGTAGGAGAATTAAAACATTTCATATTATAGCAGGAGGAGTGTGTCTGAGAATGTTCTGGACTTGTCATTATCTTCTGCACTCTGAGCAGGACTCCAAGCCCAACAACAGCAGATGCCCAACAGCAGCTCCATCAGTGAGTTCCTCCTGCTGCCGTTGGCAGACACGTGGCAGCTGCAGCTCCTGCACTTCTGGCTCTTCCTGGGCATCTACCTGGCTGCCCTCCTGGGCAACGGCCTCATCAGCACAGCCGTAGCCTGCGACCGCCGCCTGCACACCCCCATGTACTTCTTCCTCCTCAACCTGGCCCTCCTCGACCTGGGCAGCATCTCCACCACTCTCCCCAAAGCCATGGCCAACGCCCTCTGGGACAACAGGGCCATCTCCTACACAGGATGTGCTGCACAGCTCTTTTTCTTTACCTTCTTCATGTCAGCAGAGTATTCCCTTCTCACCATCATGTCCTATGACCGCTATGTTGCCATCTGCAAGCCCCTGCACTACAGGACCTTGATGGACAGCAGAGCTTGTGCCACCATGGCAGCAGCTGCCTGGGGCACTGGGGTTCTCAATTCCCTGCTGCACACTGCCAGTACGTTTTCACTGCCTCTCTGCCAAGGCAATGTTGTCAACCAGTTTTTCTGTGAAATTCCCCAGATCCTCAAGCTCTCCTGCTCAGAATCAAATCTCAGGGAAGTTGTGTTTCTCATTTTTACTATCAGTTTAGATGTAGGCTGCTATGTTTTCATAGTTGTGTCCTATGTGCAGATCTTCGTGGCTGTGCTGAGGATGCCCTCTGAGCAGGGACGGCGCAAAGCCTTCTCCACGTGCCTCCCTCACCTGGCCGTGGTCTCCCTGTTTCTCAGCACTGGTGCTTTTGCCTACCTGAAGCCCCCCTCCATTCCCTCCCCACTCCTGGATCTGACAGTGGCACTTCTGTACTCAGTGGTTCCTCCAACACTGAACCCTATTATCTACAGCATGAGGAACAGGGAGATCAAGCACGCTCTCAGGAAGGTGTTGCAATACTCACTATTCCCGCTTCAATAAAGTGCACATCTTCATCGCATGATTCCCAGTGATGGTTCTTCATCTTTTATGCATCTTTGATTGATTGATTATGTGAGATATAGCAACGTGCAAAAAAATGTTATTGAACTTATAAATAAAAATTTGTTTCACTTCTTTCACACCTACTATCCTTTTTCTCACTCCAAGAGCTCATGTAAACATGGAACCAGATTCCCCGAATAGGTTAAGAGATAAATAAATAGCATTCAAAATACGCTTTTCCTTAGCTCTTATCTTATCCAACTTTGTCTGGATTTGGGGAAGGTACAGCCACAGATAGAAGCACAACTAGTTCTTTTCATTCCTCCTCTCTTTACACTGATACAGTGCACAGAGGATTCGAGTCCTCTCATTTCTACAGGCCTGAAGGTCTTGTGTGTCTCACAGCAGTCCCGTCGTCTCTACAGCAGCACTCAGGGGTTTGCTTAATTTTCTTATCTCAATACTTGGAACAGCTACAGGACCTGTAGCATAAGTGACCGCAGAGCTCCTTATGAGGGGTGGAGTGACAGTGGGATCTGTCCAGAGCTTGGAGCAACTGCAGGATGTGTAGCAAAAACTTGGAGCTATTGCAGGGACTGTGCCAGGAGTTGCAGAGGCTGCAGCAATGTCAGCAGATCCAGCTCTCTTCCCCTTGAAGATGCTGAATAGTGTTGAACACAGCTCAGTAGGTGTGGGCCAGGCCCTGGCACACTGCAGTCATTTGGGCCTTTTAGGATTACCAGTGCCACAGCAGACCTGTCTCCAATATTCTACCAGTTTCTCAGGATCCTGCAGTTGCTCGGAGATGAAGTTCCAAAGCCCTGGGGGTGAGCAGTTGGCCAGTAGTTCTGTCCCAAAGGATTATAGTCAGTGGGTTCCATTGGGCTGGTAGATGGTCACTGTCAGAGCTCCCCAGGGTTCCATTTTAGGGCCACTTTCCTTTCATGTTTATGCAGATGACTTGCATGCAGGACTAGAAGATGTTCTGAGCAAGTTTGCTGATGAGACCAGATGAGGAGGTGTTGTTGCCTCCACTGAGGGTGGAGAGGACTTGCAGAGAGATGTGGACAAGTCAGAGAAGTGGGTACCAGTTGGTACTAAGCACCAAGTGCGTAAAGTATAACAAGAACAAGTGCCTGATTGTGCACCTGGGTATGGGCAACCCTGGACATAAACACTGTCTGTATATTGGACACATGAGAGACGTCTGACTGAAAAGGATTGGGGGTCCTGCTCAACATAAAATTTTAAGTGAGTCAGCAGTGTGCCCAGCCAGCCAAGAAGGCCAACAGTCCCCTAAAGTGCATCAAGCAATTTATTGCCAGCTGGGTGGGAGAAAGGTTTGTCCCTCTTTGCTCTGCATTGCTACTGCCTCACCTGGAGCACTGGGTGCACTTCTGGGCAATGCAGAACATAAAGAACATCAAACTATGGGAGAGTGTGCACAGGAGGGCACTGGAACTGAGAGATCTGAAGTTCAGAGTTTCACTGGGATTGACTGCTTGTTCAGACTGGGCCCTTCTCACACCCCACATCCTGTGATGAGACACAGGGCACATGTGGGATATGAACTTTAACAGCATCCTTGCACCACATGCAAATGCTTTTCCCAGTGCTTCAGTGTTCCACCACCCATTGCTTTCAACATAGTTTTCAACACCCCATTGTATCTTTTAATTTTACCAGAAGCTGGTGCATGGTAGGGGATATGATAAATCCACTCAATGCCATGAACTTTGGCCCAAGTATTTATTAAGGGAATTTTTGAAATGTGTCCCATTATGAGACTCAGTTCTTTCTGAGGTGTCATGTCTCTATAGGACTTGTTTCTAACAACCCAATATTGTGTTTCTGGCAGTAGCATGGGGTACTGCGTATGTTTCAAGCCACCCAGTGGTTGCTTCCACCGTGGTAAGCACAAAACGCTTATCATTATGAGATCCTGGCAAGGTGACATCATTCACCTGTCACTCCTCCCCATATTTATACTTTTGCCTTGGCCTTCCCCCCAGAGAGGCTTCATATTCTTGGCTTGTTTAATTATGGCACATGATTCACAGTCATGAATAACCAGTGCAATAGCATCCATAGTTAAGTCCACCCCTCAGTCTCTAGCCCAATTATATGTTATGTCCATTCCTTGATGGCCTGAGGTCTCATGGAACCATCAAGCTTGAAATAATTCACTCTTGTTCTGCCAGTCCAAGTCTATTTGAGCCACCTCAATTCTGGCAGCTCGACCTACCTGATGGTTGTTTTGTTGTTCTGCAATAGCCCGACTCTTGGGCAAGTGTGCATCCACGTGACACACCTTTACAATCATATCTTTTTTTGAGCAGTTATGTTTTTCTACAGTTCAGCAGCCCAAATAGGTTTACACCTCCATTGCCAGTTATTTTGTTCCCACTGCTGTAACAACCCCCATAAGGCATTTGCCACCATCCATGAGTCAGTATAAAGATAAAGCATTGGCCACCTCTCCCGTTCAGCCACATCTAAGGTCAGCTGGACAGCTTTTACCTCTGCAAACTGACTTGATTCTCCTTTACCTTCAGTGGCCTCTGCGACCTGTCGTGTGGGGCTCCAAACAGCAGCTTTCCATCTCCGATGCTTCCCTACAATATGAAATGATCCATCAGTGAAAAGAGCATATTTCTTTTCATTTTCTGGTAGTTCGATGTATGGTGGGGCCGCTTTAGCACATGACACCTCTTCTCCTGGTGATGTTCCAAACTTTTTATCTTCAGTCCAGTTCATGATCACTTCTAAAATTCCTGGACGATTGAGGTTCCCCATCCGCGCTTGTTGTCTAATCAGTGCAATCCACTTGCTCCAGGTGGCATCGGTAGCATGATGGGTGGAGAGAACCTCCCCTTTCAACATCCGGTTCATCATTGACAGTCGAGGTGCCAGAAAGAGCTGCATTTCAGTACCAGCTACTTCGGAAGCAGCCCGAGCCCCCTCATACGCGGCTAAGATCTCCTTCTCAGTTGGAGTGTAGCACTCTTCAGACCCCTTGTACGCTCAGCTCCAGAATCCCAGGGGTCGGCCTTGGGTCCCTCCTGAGGCTCTTTGCCACAAACTCCAAGTGGGACCTTTCTCTCCAGCAGCAGTATAGAGGATGTTCTTTACATCCTGTCCAGTCCGTACTGGCCCCAGGTCCATGGCACAGGCTATCTCCTGTTTAATCTGTTCAAAAGCCTGCTGCTGCTCTGGGCCCTATGCAAAATCATTCTTCTTCTGCATCACCTGATAAAGGGGGCTTACAATGAGGCTGTAGTTTGGAATGTGCATCCTCCAAAAGCCCACTGCACCCAGGAAAGATTGTGTCTCTTTCTTGCTAGTTGGTGGAGACATGGCAGTGATTTTGTCAATCACTGTTGGGATGTGATGACATCCATCCTGCCACTTTATACCTAAGAACTGAATTTCCTGGGCAGGCCCTTTTACTTTGCTTCACTTAATAGCAAAACTGGATCATAGAAGAATTTGAATTATTTGCTCTCCAGCACAGCAGCACTCAGTGGGGGTGTGACCTCATTCAGGCCACGGTAGTCTACTGTCAGCCTCCATTCTCCACTGGCTTTACGCACTGGCCATATGGAGCTGTTAAAAGGTGAGTGAGTTTTACTGATCACTCCCTGATTCTCCAACTGGCGAATCAAATCATGAATGGGGAGCAAGGAATCCCTGTTGGTGCGATACTGCCGTCTGTGCACTGTCTTTGTAGCAATCGGTACCTGCTGCTCTTTTATTTTTACTCGTAGCAGCCTCACAACAGACGGGTCCTCTGACAGGCCAGGCAAAACAGACAGCTGCTTAATGTTGTCCATATCTACAGCAGCGATTCCAAAGGCCCAGTGATACCCCTTAGTATCCTTGAAATGCCCTCTTCTGAGGTATCCTCAATACCAAGTATGAACGGAAACCCTGGACCACTCACATAGGATGTTTTTTCCAGTCTTTACCAGTGAGGCTTATTTCAGCCTCCAACACAGTCAATTCTTGAGAGATATCCAGAAATATGGATTGATTCTGTCCCTTCATGACTGGAGGGCATTAGGGTGCACTGTGCACCAGTATCCACCAGTGCCTTATATTTCTGTGGTTCTGATGTGCTAGGCCATCAAATCCACACAGTCCAATAAACTCTATTATCCCTTCCACTCCCTTGAATGAGGGCAGGGCCCCTCTATTGGTTACCTGTGATAACTGGAGCAGCCGTACTGGTGGTTGGACTGTTTTGTAGTTCCCTCACCCATGCTCATAGTACAGGAGTAGGCTGGTCATGCCACTTCCTCGTGTCTTCTCTGTGGTCACGTAGGTAACACCACAAGGAAACACACAGTGCAATTTACTGTTGTTCCTTGCTCAATCTGGAAAGCGCTTGTGTCTAATAGCTGAGAATTTTAATGATACACATGAAGGCTTTATGGTCGTTAATTTCTTTACGATCTCTCGCCTTCAACTGAAGCAGCAGCTAGGCCAATTACCAAGTGACGCCAAGGAGATGAAGTGGCAAAATGGCGATTTATTGAAACAGACACATCCTTATATAACCTACGCCTTTTTGTCTACACCCACTGTATTACACTAAGATTCTTCCAGAATATGGGGAAGGGCCTGTCACATCACAACAAGCTACCGTCCCAGCTGTCCCAACAGCGAAGCAACCAGGTAACAAGAGATTCATTCTGGTGCCGTGTGAACTCCTTTCTTACGCCTTCGATTTCAGTCATCTTCAGGGATCGACAAACAGTAACAGAGATTTCCTCCTCATCACTCTCTTCTTCATGACACTTTTCCTTTTTCCTTTCTCGGTACTTATCCAGACCTGTCACCTGGATCTTCTGTTGCCTCCTCCTCCACTTCTTTTTTCCGTTCTAGACGTGAGGACACCCATTTCCATTTCTTGCCTTCCACAAGGGCAACTGATATTGTTACTGGTGCCTCCTGTGACTGATCAAAATTGACTTGGGGATTTCCCTTTTTGGCTAGAACCTCAGCTCGGAAATTCTCTCTTTTCGGAACAGTGTTATATAGAGCACGGTAAGCACAAGCCAAGCCCCAAATAAGTCATACCCCCTTAGATCTATCTAGGCTGCGCCATCCCTGACTCAAATACTGGCTTAGTTTCTCGGGATCCCACAGGTGTTCAAGAGTTAAATCCCATGACATTGCGGGCCCCCATGTGTTGGCGAACCTGAAGGCAAAAGTCAGTGTTCTAGGACAAACAACCACACACCAATATAGTTAAATATAGCTGTGTCCATCTATTGCCTGAAGAGCCGTACTTTTATAGCAAACAAACAAGGGTGTTCAAAAATCACACGTACTAATTGGAAGAAAGCTTCTGCAATAAGAACCCTAAAACCCCGCTTCAAAGCCACGAGCCTTTCACTCTTTTGCTAGAGGTGTCCTTGGTTCTCATGCTGTTTATCCTGCTCTGCAGCTGCTGCTCTGTAAAGTGCTTATCTTGATCCATGGCTGCTGCTCTGTAAAATTCTTCTTGTATTACAACAGAATGGCAGTTCCCTGGGGTCTCCAGCACACCCCCAGCCAGCTGGCAAATGCCACTGAGGACCTTTAGGAAAGACATGCCCTGGGTAGTGACAATGTTCACTGGACAACTGTGAGCCCCACAATGGGTCTCGTACCTGTGTGCCATCTTCTGAACACCAGTAGCACGGTGTAGATGCAAGGCCCAGCCAGGCAAAATCAAAACATGCTTCTGGAAGGGGATCCTTTCTGAAGAGTCGTTACACTAATGAGAGGACCACAAACATTCACTCAGCAAACTCCAAATCTCTGTGCCTTTGCAGGCCTAGGGTCTTGTTTGGTTCACAGAGACATGGTGGGTTGATTCTCAGCTCTGTACTGTAGCAAATGGGGTACAGATTCTGCATGACGGATGGGCAAGGAAGAAGAGAAAAGGCTGCTGCCATCCATGAGAGGGCACTGAGCTCTGCCTGGGGATGGCAGAGGAGCCAGCTGAGAACTGATGGAAAGGGCTCAGAGAGGAGAGCGGCAGATTCTGTTCCTTGCTTCCTGATCAGGAAGAACAAGAAGAGGGGACAGGCAGGAATCTGAGTTACAGCTGGAATGGAATTGTTTTCTTCAGACTGTCTGCTGTGGTGCAGTGTTTTGGTTCTAGGAGAAAACCATTGATAACACTCTGATGTTTACAGCTGCTGCTAAGCAGTGTTGTACAGAGCCAAGGCCATGGTCAGTGGAGGGCACATGGAGCTGGGAGGGAACAGAGTGAGGACAGCTGACTGAAAGTGGCCAAAGAGACGTTGTCTATCAGCTGACAGCAAGCAGAAATTGTATTGAAAGGGGTGGGAGTTCATCTCAGTCTCTTCACTGCCCAGGGTCCAGCTGAGCATCAGTCTGGTGGTGCTGAGCAAGTGCTTGTGCATCAGTTGTTACATACAATTCCATATCAACGGATATATAGTGATAACTATTACTCCACTTCTTTTATCTCTCTTAGTAAACTGCTTTGTTACATCCCAGAAGTTGTACTCTTTTTCTCAGTTCTCATCCCCATCCCACTGGGAATTGGGCAGTGCACAAAGCACTGTGTGCTGCTGAGCCACATGTTGGGTTCAACAACCACTGTCATTTTGGTGCCTGATGTGAGGCTCCAAGGGTTGAGATAGCAGCACATCTGTCCAGAGCAGACAGGGCTTTGTGGGAGCTGGAGAAGTGCAGGCCATGGTGCTGATATGTGTGGATGTGCTCCCTATGTGTGGAGCTTGTTGAGTCTTCTCATGAAGCTTCACTGCACAGCTCCTTACTTGGTGCTTGGATGCTGCATTAGGGTATTTATTTTGCTATGCTGTTTGACCTCAGTTTGTACCACGATAAAATTGGCAGCTGACAAAGTGAAGTTTTGTGCACATTCAGCTCTGCGGTCATCTTTGGGTTTTGGAAGTAATATTGTCCATATGATTAGGAATTACACAATTTACATTGTCGCCTCTGTGAGTCCGGGGGTGTACTGGATATTGTGTTGAGGGACATGGTTTAGTGGGAGCTATAGGTAATAGGTGAACGGTTGGACTGGATGATCTTTTAGGCCTTTTCCAACCTTGGTGATTCTATGAATCTATGATTGAGGTTAAACAATTATTCAGGAATATCAGTGAGAGATCTGCCCCAAGGTGAGAAGGCTCTGCATGGCAGAGGGTGTGGGACGGTCTGGGCAGCTGCCTGGAGTGGTGGGCACCCCCAGGGCTTTGGAACTTCATCTCCGAGCAACTGCAGGATCCTGATTGTTGTATTAGGCGAAATACGGGGATGTTATCGGGCTGTGACGTGACAGGCCCTTCCCCATATTCTGGAAGAATCTTGCTACGTGTAATACAGTAGGCGTAGACGAAGTGGACAAAGGTTATATAAGGTCGTGTGTGCTTCAATAAATCGCCATTCTACCACGCTACCACCTTGGTGTCACTTGGTAATTGGTCTAACTACTGCTTCAGTTGGAGGCGAGAGATCGTAAAGCCATTAACGATCATAAAGCCTTCACCTGATAAACTGGTAGAATATTGGGGGCAGGTCTGCTGTGGCACTGGTAACCCCCAAGAGGCACAAATGACTGCAGTGTGCCAGATCCAGAGAGCTGGATCTGCTGACAGTGCTGCAGCCTCTGCAACTCCTGGCACAGACCATGCAGCAGCTCCAAGGTTTTGCTACACGTCCTGCAGTTGCTCCAAGCTCTGGGCAGATCCCTCTGTCACTCCACCCCTCATAATGAGCTCTGCAGTTACTCCTGCTACGGGTCCTGTAGCTGTTCCAAGTATGGTAATAAGAAAATGGTACAAATTCCTCCCAAGGGAGGAAGTACAGCCCTGCGGTGGCTCCAACCCCTCCAATGAGCCCAGTGGCTGCTCCAACATAGTCACAGGTCCTGTGGTGGTTCCAGCTCTGGCAATGAACTCTGAGGTCACTTCAACTCCTGCAACAGCCCAACAGCCACTTCAGCTCCTACAGTGAACCCTGTGGCTGTTAAAACCCCTGCAACTAATCCTGGACTTGCAGACAGATGCGCATAGGGATTAGTTCATATATGTTTGCAACTGCATATGTTGTATATGTGTGAAAATACACTAAATATATTATATATGTATAAATACATTTGTCATAATTATTATCCTTTTCTTTTTCTCTTTGTCTCAACCCATAAACCTTAAACCACAGCACTGCCTTGAGATGCTTACGGATCTCCTTGGGACTATTCAATCTGATCTGGTCACACAGTGAAGAGCACCTGAAGATCTCAAGGTTTTCTCAGGGAGCAGCTCCTGAGGTATATTCCTTACACCAGCTTTGGAAGAGGCCTCCCTCCAGTTCTCTGGTCCTGCTCTAAAGGGGCCCTCTTGTTATGGCAGTGCCAGCAAGGAGACCAGCTCTGACAGACCTGTTCATATTGCCGGCTACTGACTGCAGCCCTGGATTGCTGCTGTAGAGGCAACAGGACTGTTGTGAGACACACAAGACCTTCAGGACTGCACAAATGAGAGGACTCAAGAGCACTGCAGCACTGGTAAGAGCACATGAATGAAAAGAGCACGTTGAGCTGCTGTCTGTGGCTGTACCTCCCCAAATCCAGGCAAAGTAGGAAGAAAGAAAATCTAAGTAAGTCTATTTTGAAAGCTTTTTAGGTATCTTATAACATATTCAGGGAATCTGGTTCCATGTTTACATGAGTTCTTGGAGTGAGAAAATGGAAATTAGGTAGGAAAGAATTTAAATACATTTTTATTTATAAGTTCAATAACATTTTTTTTTTTTGCACATTCCTATATCTCACATAATCAAACAGACAAAGATGCATAAAACATAAAGAACCACCACTGGGAATCCTATTGAGGAAGTTGTGCATTTTATTGTAGCTGGAATAGTGCTTATTGCAACACCTTCCTGAAAGCGTGCTTGATCTCCCTGTTCCTCATGCTGTAGATAATAGGGTTTAGTGTTGGAGGAACCACTGCATACAGAAGTGCCACTGTCAGATCCAGGAGTGGGGAGGAAATGGATGGGGGCTTCAGGTAGGCAAAAGCACCAGTGCTGAGAAACAGGGAGACCACAGCCAGGTGAGGGAGGCACATGGAGAAGGCTTTGTGCCGTCCCTGCTCAGAGGGCATCCTCAGCACAGCCATGAAGATGTGCACATAGGACACAACTATGAAAACAAAGCAACCAAAGCCTAAACTGACACCAAAAAAGAGAAATACAAATTCCATGAGGTAGGAGCCAGAGCAGGAGAGCTTGAGGATCTGTGGGATTTCACAGAAAAACTGGTTGACAACATTGCCTTGGCAGAGAGGCAGTGAAAACGTACTGGCAGTGTGCAGCAGGGAATAGAGAACCCCAGTGCCCCAGGCAGCTGCTGCCATGGTGGCACAAGCTCTGCTGTCCATCAAGGTCCCGTAGTGCAGGGGCTTGCAGATGGCAACGTAGCGGTCATAGGACATGATGGTGAGAAGGGAATACTCTGCTGAGAGGAAGAAGGAAAAGAAAAAGAGCTGTGCAGCACATCCTGTGTAGGAGATGGCCCTGGTGTCCCAGAGGGCGTTGGCCATGGCTTTGGGGAGAGTGGTGGAGATGCAGCCCAGGTCGAGGAGGGCCAGGTTGAGGAGGAAGAAGTACATGGGGGTGTGCAGGCGGCGGTCGCAGGCTACGGCTGTGCTGATGAGGCCGTTGCCCAGGAGGGCAGCCAGGTAGATGCCCAGGAAGAGCCAGAAGTGCAGGAGCTGCAGCTGCCGCGTGTCTGCCAACGGCAGCAGGAGGAACTCGCTGATGGAGCTGCTGTTGGACATCTGCTGTTGTTGGGCTTGGAGTCCTGCTCAGAGTGCAGAAGATAATGACAAGTCCAGACCATTCTCAGACACACTCCTCCTGCTATAATATGAAATGTTTTTATTCTCTTACGACAGTGTACATTTAGCACCATTACTTGCATTTAATTTCATGTATTTCAGCATTCCTTGAGCAGAAGCAGCATATGGAGCTCTAACCTTCCTTTTATTTTCTTATGCCTTCTCCCTGGATATTTTCATCTGTTTCATGTCTCATATCTTTACCCCAAGTGCTCTTAGAGCCCCCTACCCGAGCTTCTGTGGCATTCAGTTTCAGTTAGAAAATGCTGCCTGTTTGTAGGATAAGTGAATTATTCATGCCTACAGAAAATGATGATAATTCCATCCTTCGAGAAAGGGGAGACTGAAAGCACATCATGTGTGAGTGTTCACAAAACAAGCAATTGATTGATGAAAAATTCTCAGAACTCTTATTGCCCCTTTTAGATTTCTGACTCCAAACCTCTTTGCCTCAGAACAGGAAATGGAAACCCCCTGCCTTGGCTCTCCTCTTGCAAAGTGCCCTCAGAAACATTCCGTTGTGCAGTGGAGTTGTGATCCCCTGCCCCAGGCAGCAGCTGTGGCAGCACAAGCCCTGCCGGGGGGCTTCTTCCCCCCACCCGTCTCCCTGCAGCACCCTGGGCAGCTCCCCGGGCAGGCTGAGTGCTGAGCCTGGCAGGCGGCAGAGTCCCATACCCGGCACACAGCCCCTGGGGCACAGCAGGGACCCTGCTCTGCAGGACAGCCCTGGGCACCCGCCTGCAGCCCCGGCTGCACAGCCTGCAGCCGTGCTGGGACATGCAGCCCTCAGGGCTGTGATTTCATACTGCAGTATGGAAGCCCTCAGCTGGAGCAGAAGGCTTTTTCCACAGTAAAGAAACATGCAGTGCCTGCATCCAGATCTCCTATGGGATGTCCCAAATTAAGTTGACCCTCTATGAAAAGCAGCTCATGGTCTGCAGTGAGACTTACCCTGTCATGGTCTGTGAGCAATGCTCCTGCAGTGAGCTCACAGCCCGCTCACACCACACACATCCTGCAAGCTCTCTTCAGTTTCTCTCCTCTCCTTCTGTCACCTGCAGGCTGTGCTGTGCACAAGAGCTGCTCCTGGGCACAGCTGTCTCTCTGCAGCCCTGCACACTTTTATGAGCTCCCTGTGTCCCAGGAGCCTGGACAGGCAAGCAGCAGATTATGTCATTTTTATCTTTCCGACTTGTCTCCCCTGACATGTCCCTGGGTCCTCATGGCCAACAGCTCCTGAAAGACAACAGCATCATGACTGTGCTTTGAAATTCGCTCAATTAACCACCACATGTCCAGTGGTCAGTGACTGATTGGAGACATATGGGGAGTGCTCCCAGAGATCGTTTGATGAAACAATAAGGGCAACCAGACAAGGAAGGCAAGGTTTGGACTTTCCCTGTGCAGGGCAGTGATCCAGCTGAGGCAGTGCAGGAGTCTCATCCCTTGACAGAAATCCTGGAGCTGAAATGGGATTCGGCTCCCTACACACCCACAGGAGCTGGGATTCCTCTGGTTCAGTTCAGAAGAGCACAAGGAGTTGCCTGCATGTGAGCTCCTGCTCTGAGTCCTCGGACCTTCAGCTGGGAGGCAGCTGCTCACACACAGACACTGGGTGATGCCCAAGGTGCCTGGGCTGCTCCTGATGTGTGCCAGTGCTTGTAAACCATGTGGGAAATCCCTGAGATAGACAGCTCCTTCCTGGGCATCAGCCGAGGGCCAGAGAGGGGATAGCACTGGCTGTCTGGTGAATTCACTCACAGCTGCAAGAGCAGCACAGGGCCTTCAGGAAAGCCATGCCCATGGTGTGACCATGTTGCTGTGTCAACTCCAAGGCCCACGATCAGTCTAATGTTTGTGTGCCACCTTCTGCACACTGATACCATAGATTAACTATCCAGTCAGGCTATGTCCAGTGATGCTTTCCAATTAGGATGTTTACTTCTGTGGTTTTGCACTAATGCAAACACCAACACACAAGAAGCTAGAAATCTTGATAGAGCTGCAGGCCTGAGCTCCTGTTTGGACCATGGGGACACAGTTTAATGGCTTCCACAACTGCACTGTAGCACAAGGGGGATACCGAGTCTTTAGGATGGATGGGCGAGGAGATAAAGAAGGGTGAATGCCCTCTGTGAGAGTGCACTGAGCTCTGCCTGGGGATGGAAGAGCAGACAGGTCAGAGCTAATGGAAATGGCAAACAGAGGAGACCATCAGTGTCTTTTCCTGTCTTCCTGATCAGGGAGAGTAAATGGAAGGTGCCCTCTGCAGACAGATGGGAATCTGATGTCGTCTGTCCCTTGTCCCATTTGGTGGCCTTTGTCACTCCATTATCTGCAGCAGGGACAGCACAGCAGGGCATGTGGCATCCAGCAGATCCCTGGAGAGCACAGATGGCAGCTTCTTGACCAAGCAGTGGAGGAACCAAAGAGGAGAGGTGCTCTGCTGGATCTCATACTCTCCGGCATGGAAGGACTTGTGGGAACTGCGAAGGTGAAAGGGGCATCAGGCCACGTGCAAGATGCAAATGTATCTCTTTTTATTTATTTTGAGGCTGTAAGCTTAATAGTTGATCATAAATGTCAATAAAACTGAAACAAATAATTGAAGACAAAGATGGAAATCATTGAAATTGTGTTAACCCTTCTCAACATGAAAAATTCTCATGAGTCTTGTTCCATTTTAAGTTCTAAATATGAATCTTTGAGGTGATTTGATGTCTTTTTTTTTCTTTTACTGAAACTACAATGTTTTCCAGAACTGTGTTCGCTGGACACAAATGTCTTCAGATTCAGAGACACAGACAGTGGTGCCAGTGCCAATGCCCTGTGACTATAGCCCGGTGCCCAGCACTACTCTTCCCTGCTGCCTATTTGATGTGTCTCATCCTCCAAGTTTTTTCAGCTCTCCTAAATAAATGGCCATGGTTAAGGGCATGTTTTCAGCAGGCCATTTGGGCACACACTACTCCCACTGCCCTCCAGATTTCTCCATCCCTTGCTCTTTGTTCAGTCAGATACCTCCCAAGATACCTGTCTGATTTCTGACTTTCAGGGGGATTACTGGAATTTGTTCCATCTCCCCAAAGTCTGAGAATCAGTGAGAATGTGTTAACCCGTCTCAATGTGTGAAATACTCACAAGTCCTGATCAATTTTAAGTTGATACCTCTCAACTACCTGGCTGATCTATCCCAGGGAGATTACTGGAATTTGCTCTATCTACCAGAGTCTGATGGCCTCTGTTGTCAGCTACTTCACTGTGATTCAATCTATCCTATCCTACCTCAGAATAAATCATTTCTTTTAAAAGTATTCCATATGAAAGACAAACTTCAATAGATGCAGCTTGAACATGGCATGCAGTTGATCACTGTGTTTTACTCTTCATTCAATTGCATCACCTTTCTTTCCATTTGCTGGCCAGATAAAAAAGAGAAATCTTTCCTTTTCCATGTGTAGCTGGTTCTCTGAGGAAAGCCAGTGGGAGTTGGTGCAAAGCAGTTTTAACACTGAGCGGATGAATGCAGAGGAGAAGAGTGATGTGAAGAAAAGTGATGCAAGTCCCATAGGTCCATTGTGAGCAGAAATTGGGTGGGGAGGTTGAGAAGGACCTTTGTCAACACAGTAACAGTACAGAACTCATTGGGACATCCTGGATTGGTATCAGTTGCACAGTGCTGCTTTAATGTCTTCTTTAAACCCAACTATAAATAAATAGACAATAAATTTATACTGGATTCTTTAAGCTCTCTCCAGATATCCCTCCTTTTTGCTGAACAAGTTCTGATAACCTGAAGAAGATAACAAGATGGCATAAGGCACAGGAGATTCTTTAGGTTATAATGGTCCCAGGGTGCATTTGATGCTGAGTTCATCAGCCTCTAGTGCAGAGAGAAGTTTGCACAAAGTGCTCAACAAGACAAAGTCAGAAGTAACAGTGAAGTTTCTTGGAGTATTAATGGGCCCGCTGAGGGCCATTACCAAGTAAGCTTCCCAAGGGACTTGTTAGAGAAGATAACTGGAAGCCATGACTACAGGCAGGCAAAGGCACTGGCATGCTAAGAAACCTCTCCTTTGCCTTACAAAGCAGACAGGTCAAGCCCTGATTGCAAGACCAGTGGTAGAGAGGTCCTGTATGTCATGTTGGCTCTGGGCATTTCCTGGGGCAATGTGTTGGAATTTTGTATGATGTTAAATGAAAGACATGGGGACAGAAGATCCCAGGCTCTACATGTGGTGCAAGGACGCTGTGAGGTTCATGTCCCATATAAGACCTATGTTTCATTGCAGGATGTGAGCAGGGATGTGAGAAGGGCCCAGTCTGAACAAGCAGCCAATCCCTGTGAAACTCTGAACTTCAGATCTCTCGGTTTCAGTGCCCTCCTTTGCACATTCTCCCAGAGTTTGAAGTCCTTTATGTTCTGTGGTGCCCAGAACATAGTGAGGCAGTAGCAATGCAGAGCAGAGGGACAACCCTTTCCCTCACCCAGCTGGCAATAAGTTGCTTCATGCACTCCAGGGGACTGTTGTCTTTCCTGGCTGCCTTGGCACACTGCTGACTCACATTCAGTGTGATGCTGACCAGCACCCCAACCCTTTCCAGTCAGAATCCTCTCCAGTGTCCCATATCCAGTCAGTGTGTATGTCCAGCATTGCCCCTACCCAGGTGCACAATCAGGCACTTGTTCTTGTTATACTTTATGCACTTGGTGCTTAGTACCAACTGGTACCCACTTCTCTGACTTGTCCACATCTCTCTGCAAGTCCTCTCCACCCTCAGTGGAGGCAACAACACCTCCTCATCTGGTCTCATCAGCAAACTTGCTCAGAACATCTTCTAGTCCTGCATTCAAGTCATCTGCATAAACATGAAAGGAAAGTGGCCCCAAAATGGAACCCTGGGGACCCCGACAGTGACCATCTACCAGCCTGATGGAAAAAACTGACTATAATCCTTTGGGACTGACCTACTGGCCAACTGCTCACCCACCACATTGTGTTTCTGTCTAGCCATATGCAGAACATTCTGTCCAGAAGGTTGTTGTGAGAAACAGTATCAAAATCTCCACTGAAATCCTCAAGGATTACATCAACTGGCTTCCCTTGGTCAACTAAACGGATAACTGTGTCACAAAATGAGCTTAAATTAAACAGGACCTTTGCCTCACAAACTTGTGTTGGCTGCGACCAATGACAGAATTGTCCTTCAGCTGTTTTTCCATAACTCCCACCATCATTTTCTCCATAATTTTACCAGGCTCTGGACTGACAGGTCCATAATTGCCCATGTCATCTTTCTTGCTCTTCCTTACAATGAGACAACATTTGCCAGCTTCCTGTCAGCTGGCATGACCCTAGACTTCTTTAGATGCAATTGAAATGAGAGCCCAGAGCACACTAAGTTTTCATCATTGAAAGAAAGTAGATGTGCCATAGCTTTGCAATGCCTTGAACTCCAGAGTATGCCACAGATGGAGCAGAGGGGAAGATTTGCCTCTTCTGTAGTGAACTCATTCTTTTGGTAAGCAGAATAACACTACCTGATACATGGGGACTGTGTCTCTGCTCTGCTCTGCTCAGCTCACAGGGCAGCGGTCTGGCAGGGTGTTGCTCTCATGTCAATGCAGGTAAACTCACTTTAATCCTTTTTCCTCTGTAAATGCTTCCTCTATTTCTATGCTCAGATACACTTCCACATTCCCTCAACTACACTTCCATATATCATTAACAATTACACTTTCTTATACCATCAAAACAGTTTGTCAAACAGTACAGTTCTTCAGTTCACATAAACTCCCTTAATACAGTCTGTATTCTTCAGTTATAAACACTGTGCCACAGAACCAGCACTGATTGAACCACCTCCCTCACACACTTCCTCGCAAGCAGTACATAGTATTACATAAATGGGTTGACATTCATTGGTCGGGTGGAATGTACACCTCTCCTCAGGACAATCTTACTAATCTACAGAGTACAAACTCCTGTCTTCTTACATACAAGCAGAAAGTACTTATGAGTGGACACACAACACAGTCTTTCACTTTGTCCGTGTCTGGCCATTTCCCTCACAGGAGGAAGGAAACATGGATCGGGACTCGGCACTCACCCTGCAGCTGTTCTGTGTCTCACTCACACCACACTCACTCTGACATTTAGATCAAAAACCATGGTTTATTCATACTACACAATGCTGACAACGTTTTCTAGCTGAAATCTTAATAACACTCATACTCTGGTCGACCAGTTGCAAACGTTAATGTTTTTCCCAGAGTCGGCTTGACACACGGTACCAAACACTTAAAGCAGATGATAATATTGAACATACAACCTATAACCCCCGTGATTACAACTTGGAGAACCCAGGCTACCATTTGACAGGCTATCCACTATATCCCATACCCGTAGGAGAGACCAACCTAGGTCCCTCCTATTGTCACCCACCTGGGAGAGAGTACTTGTTCTTGTTTCCATTCATATGACATACAGTTCCCTTTCATAGGAACTCACCCAAGGAGTCTTCCTACCCCAGCTGGCAACCAAAGCCATGAGCTCACCTCCCTGGGAGCAGCACGTATGGCTGTAAACTGTGTAGGATGTCTCCTCAAGACATATGGGCTCCACTTACCATACACATACCTGGTCCACCTATGGGTGGTCCTTGTCTGTCCCTGCAGTGATCAGGTGAGGAAGGGAGTCCTTCAGAGAAATCTCAGGGTGCGCCAAAAGTGTCTCCCTCTCAGCTGGTCCTGCAGCGAACAGAGCTGGTCCCACCTGGGCCGCCAAATTGACTACAGGAATTGAACTCTATAACCTCTATAACTGATACAGTCTCCCATGACATCCTTATAACAAAGCTGAGGAAGTATGGGATAGGTGATTGGACAGTGAAGTGGGTCGAGAATTGGCTGACTGGCAGAGTGCAGAGTGTTGTCGTTGGCGGTGCAGTGTCTGGCTGAGGTCCTGTAACGAGCGGCATCCCCCAGGGGTCTGTGCTCAGTCCGGTCTTGTTCAACATGTTCATCAATGACCACCCTCAGCAAGTTTGCTGATGACACGAAGTTGGGAGGATTGGCTGACACACCTGAAGGCTGTGCTGCCATTCAGCGAGACCTGGACAGGCTGGAGAGCCGGGCAGTAAGAAACCGGATGAGGTTTAACAAAAGCAAGTGTAGAGTCTTGCACCTAGGGAGAAATAATTGCATGCACCGGTACAGGCTGGGGGAAGAGCTGCTGGGGAGGAGCTCTGCTGAGAGGGACCTGGGCGTCTTGGTGGACGACAGATTAACCATGAGCCAGCAGTGTGCCCTTGTAGCCAAAAAAGCCAATGGCATCCTGGGGTGCATTAAAAAGAGCGTGTCCAGCAGGTCGAAGGAGGTGATCCTCCCCCTCTACTCTGCCCTGGTGAGGCCTCATCTGGAATATTGTGTCCAGTTCTGGGCTCCCCAGTAAAAAAAAGACAGGGATCTCTTAGAAAGAGTCCAGCAGAGGGCCAGTAAGATGGTGAAGGGCCTGGAGCATCTCCCCAATGAGGAGAGACTGAGGGAACTGGGTCTGTTTAGCCTTGAGAAAAGAAGGCTGAGAGGGGACAGGATCCAGGTTCTATAAATATTTGAGGTGTGGGGGGCAAAGTGTTGAGGCCAGACTCTTTTCAGCAGTGTGTGGAGACGGGACAAGGGGAAACAGACAGAAACTGCACCATAGGAAGTTCTGCACTAATGTGTGCAATAACTTCTTTACGGTGAGAGTGACAGAGCACTGGAACAGGCTGCCTAGGGTGGTTGTGGAATCTCCTTCTCTGGAGATATTCAAGACCTGCCTGGATGCTGAGCTGTGCAACGTGGTGTAGGGAACCTGCTTTGGCAGGGGGCTGGACTCAGTGGTCTCTGGAGGTCCCTTCCAACCCCTACAATTCTGTGATTCTGTGAATATCATGGAGTTGTTTGGATGGGGAAAGACTACCCCTTTGAATGACCTTTTGTCAGGGCATGTCCTGGGATTCCTAGGATCCTCAAAATGCAGCACTGCTTCTGTCACTGAAAAATGGGGCCCTGTGTGGGACGGAGGGAGGGTCCATGAGTCCCTGGCCCACCTGACTGAGTATTTCCATGGTCTTAGCAAAGACATACTTACAACTTGAGAATGACAGTTAGCTGTGTTCATGGTGGCATGGCCACTTTTAATGGCCTTGAACTGTCTGAACATAACTGAAGAGGCTCAGGCTGATGCAAATCAGCTATTGAATGATAGTGTTGAAAAACTGGAAAGACAGGTGGCAGTTTTGATGGGGAAAAAACCTAATTCAATCATTCTCCTATGGAAGATCAGGAACATCTCTCTGGAAGACCATGGGGACCCTGTACAAGGGAATCTGTATAAAATGGACTCTGTAAATGAAGGCACTAAAAGGTCAGATTTTGAGGTTCCATTTGGACTAGATCTATTTGAGATCTGACTGATTGTAACCCAAAAATGAAAAAAAAAAAAAAAAAAAAATGCAGGATAGGCTGGTGGGAGTGCCCTGACCAGTATCCAACCCCCCAAACCCTGCTGCCCATAATACAGCAGCTGAACTGATGGATATAGTACAGTGGTTTAGACAGAAACCAAGAGAGCATGCCAGCATAGCTGCTCTTGTTATGGGACATGGAGGCAGAAAGCGCTGTGGTGAATGGACTGGAAATTTCAAAACTGACATCCATTACTACTCACCCTGCCCTCAGGCAAAGACTGTATGCTCTGTCCAACATAATGAGGATAGCCATTTGATCAGTGAATGATTTATGGCTGTGTGTCATATAACATGGCCAAATAAGAATGACATACCATTAAATATCAGCCTGTGGTCCTCTATGGAGGACTAACAAAATTATATTAGAGAATTAGGCATGAAAGAGGCAATCTATGAAGATGATTTTGAGAGCCCAGTCAATAAATTTTTCATCAGGAACGAGGGATCTCATCCTACAGCCATCACCTTTACATCAGTATGGGTCTATGTTATCCATACTGAACCCCCCAGTGGCCCTCAGGTGCTGTAATACAACAGGCTGCCCAATTGATGGGGAGACAAGAGTGCCTACGGCCAGATGCAGGCTCTGAATGGTGGTGGAAAGGTCTGAGAAAGGCAGAGAACCATCTGCTGCCATGACTTAGGCGTCCAGCCCCTAAGGTAATCCAGTCTGGACCCATTAGGGTCTTGAGACAACAAATGTTTAAAGACCAGATTAGAGCAGGAGTTCAGTTTAAAAAGATCGATGGACAGCATAATCAGGAAAAAATATCTGTTAAACAGGCCCAAGCACTGAGTATTTATAGTCCAACCTTTTCAGCCAAACTAGATGTGAATGTAACTCAAGAAGGGTCTGGATGGGGGCTCTGGCAGAGCCAGAGTTCTTTGTGAACCCCTATGAGGTTTTGGCCACAGGTTTGGCATGGAGCAGAATAAAGATACATCACAGTTGAAAAGCATTTATTGGCTACCTATTCTACACTACAGGTGGTAGAACCAGTAGCTCAGATTTCAGAGGTTATCGTTAAACAACAAGGCCAGTCCAGGGGTGGGTAAAAGATCTAACACACATCTCTATGATGGGGGTGGCCCAATCACAAGCAGTGGTGCGCTCAGTTGTTCTGCTTGCCTGCTCCTCAAGGAGTTAAGAGAAATCTATGCCTGTTGCGTGTTCGAGTGCATGCGCAATGCCATGTGGAGGGCTTATCACAATAAAGATTGGCGGATTTGCTGCGTAGACCGGTCAGAACTCAGATCTGCGTTGTGCTTCCTGTGGCACCAAACGCCCAACAGTGGCAGTTCCGCTTATTGGCCAGCAGGTGGCAGCAGAGACCACGGAAAGAACGTCTGCGGGACAGACCCTGGGGATCCGTTCTCTTTTGATTATAGGGGAAGAACACAAAGATGGAAGAGGAGGGAAGGGGGAAAAAAAAAAGAAAAAAAGAAAAAACCAAACCACAGCAAACAAATAAAAACTTCTCCAAACGTAGCAAACTTGAATGTCTGTCAATAAATAAATGAGTAATTGAATTGATGTCCGTTTCAGACAGTCCCCTGTAGAATCAGGGTAAGGGTTAGGATTAGAGTTACATTGCAGGTTAATGCTGTTATCTTTACAGCTCCTGTGAGGGTTGGGGTCTGGGTCAGGTGTTTAAAAAATGAAATGAAATAAGAATTAAAAAAATATATTGAAAGCTTCAGATTTCCTTAATCTTTGTGGGAATCATATAATGTGCAACTCAGATCTACCTCTTCGTACCTCTTTTGTGGTGTAGGGAACCTGCTTTGGCAGGGGGACTGGACTCAGTGGTCTCTGGAGGTCCCTTCCAACCCCTACAATTCTGTGATTCTGTGAATATCATGGAGTTGTTTGGATGGGGAAAGACTACCCCTTTGAATGACCTTTTGTCAGGGCATGTCCTGGGATTCCTAGGATCCTCAAAATGCAGCACTGCTTCTGTCACTGAAAAATGGGGCCCTGTGTGGGACGGAGGGAGGGTCCATGAGTCCCTGGCCCACCTGACTGAGTATTTCCATGGTCTTAGCAAAGACATACTTACAACTTGAGAATGACAGTTAGCTGTGTTCATGGTGGCATGGCCACTTTTAATGGCCTTGAACTGTCTGAACATAACTGAAGAGGCTCAGGCTGATGCAAATCAGCTATTGAATGATAGTGTTGAAAAACTGGAAAGACAGGTGGCAGTTTTGATGGGGAAAAAACCTAATTCAATCATTCTCCTATGGAAGATCAGGAACATCTCTCTGGAAGACCATGGGGGCCCTGTACAAGGGAATCTGTATAAAATGGACTCTGTAAATGAAGGCACTAAAAGGTCAGATTTTGAGGTTCCATTTGGACTAGATCTATTTGAGATCTGACTGATTGTAACCCAAAAATGAAAAAAAAAAAAAAAAAAAAATGCACGATAGGCTGGTGGGAGTGCCCTGACCAGTGTCCACCCCCCAAACCCTGCTGCCCATAATACAGCAGCTGAACTGATGGATATAGTACAGTGGTTTAGACAGAAACCAAGAGAGCATGCCAGCATAGCTGCTCTGGTTATGGGACATGGAGGCAGAAAGTGCTATGGTGAATGGACTGGAAATTTCAAAACTGACATCCATTACTACTAACCCTGCCCTCAGGCAAAGACTTTATGCTCTTGTCTGGAGGGCTTATCGCAATAAAGATTGGCGGATTTGCTGCGTAGACCGGTCAGAACTCAGATCTGCGTTGTGCTTCCTGCGGCACCAAACGCCCAACAGTGGCAGTTCCGCTTATTGGCCAGCAGGTGGCAGCAGAGACCACGGAAAGAACGTCTGCGGGACAAACCCTGGGGATCCGTTCTTTTGATTATAGGGGAAGAACACAAAGATGGAAGAGGAAGGAAGGGGGAAAAAAAAAAGAAAAAAAAAAAATCAAACCACAGCAAACAAATAAAAACTTCTCCAAACGTAGCAAACGTGAATGTCTGTCAATAAATTAATGAGTAATTAAATTGATATCCCTTTCCCGCCCTCCCCCCCTCCCCCCCCCCCCCAACTTCTGAGATGAAAAAAAAACACTTCTTTTAGAAGAAAACAGAGTAGTAACAACTTCTGTACCTACATTCACCACTCTGAGATCCTGTCTGGGTCTCCCAAGGCTTGTAAATAACCACTGGGTCGGTTCTGATGTCGCGTGATTTGTTGTCAGTTCTCTCATGGTTCTCCGGTCAGTTCTCCGGTGCCAGGATCTGCCACAGGGCATTCTGACCACGGGCATCATGTTTCTACGCTGCCGCCTGCATTTAACAGGCAATGGGACTGCCCAGCATGTGCAAGGCAGCACCTCTTTCACACCACCAGAATGTTTAAGGCTGTTGGGATTGTTGTTAGCGTCCCATTAACACTGAGGCTAGAGATACCCTTAGGATTGACATTACTATTAGCATTACTTTGATGGTGCCCTATCTGGGTCATTTCCAGGGGATGTCAGGAGTAAGGCACAGTGTCAGGAGAAAAAGAACAGACTCTGTTACTTTATAAACGTGATAATAGAGAGAGTTCATTGGAAAAAATACAACTCTTAAATAATGCAAAGCATGCTTCTGATTGGATGCAGGCATCATCTGGGCTCTGATTAATATTACTCTTAAGGTAAAGATTATTGTTACCATAATGATTTTTTTTTTGGATTATGATCAGGGTTAAGGTTCCTTTTGCTACAAACTTCTAGCATCATTTTTGTTGTTGCATTTGGAGTTAGGGACGATTTTAGAATCAGGGTAAGGGTTAGGATTAGAGTTACATTGCGGGTTAATGCTGTTATCTTTACAGCTCCTGTGGGGATTGGGGTCTGGGTCAGGTGTTTAAAAATGAAATGAAAAAAGAATTAAAAAAATATATTGAAAGCTTCAGATTTCCTTAATCTTTGTGGGAATCATATAATGTGCAACTCAGATCTACCTCTTCGTGCAGTGACTGCCTGTAAATTTGCTAGAGCCTAATATAATATGGCCTTGTGCTTTCCACTAACTCACCTTCATTTCAGTTTCATTACATTTGCTTGGTAGTCAGATTTTGGTGTGTGGATATTTTAAAACAATCTGACATTAGCAAAAAATTAAAAATAAAATTAAAAAAAATGCACAACAGCATCGTATCAATTTTTATAGATAAGATAAAGAAGAGCAGTTTCCCTTAGTTTTCTGTGCCTCTTTACTTTCTTACCCTCTCCCCTTGTGTGAGAAACTCTCAAAGTCAAAGATTTCTAGTTAGGCAAAGATGGCAGCGATAGCAGCAGTGCTTATTCATTATTGCAATACTGCGCGCACATCCCCTATTGGCAAGGGAGAAACTGCACACCAGTCAGTGAAATCAATTCTGTTCTGTGCCCTAAACCCACTGCAGGTGATGCTCTCATGGCTCTCATTGGTTGAGCATCTCAGGCTCACAGACTCCTCGAGACTGTGGCTAGGATTCATTTCCATAGAAGGTCAATTACCAACCTCTTGTTTTTAGGTCTGCCTTGTACTTTTCTGCGGACAGAGAAGGGCAATGTTTCCAAAAGTCAGTACATTCATTCTGTCCTGTGCTGGGCTCTACCCACCCTGTATTTATCTTGTGCTTGTCTCAATTCTCCCCATGTCAGAATGCCCCCAGTCTGAACTTAATTCTGTTCAGCAACTTTCTTGGTGGAAAAACTACTTATACAGCTGTTTTACAAGAGGGTTATACATTCAGTTAGGGCCTACACTATGTACTGAAAATACTGGAAACTTCCACTGCAAAAACACAATCTACCTCTCCCATCTGTGCAGCCTTGCAGACCCAGAGCATGCCAGGTTATTTCTGCTTTCATAGCATTTGCATGCTGTAGGGTGAGCACAAGGTTCTGCTGCTTGATTCTTCTGCAAGAGCTGCCTACCGGCAAATGGTTGCAGGGATGGAGGATGTGACAGAAAGCATTTGTCTCCACAGGAGCAGAGTTACATTCAGTGCAGAGTGTGAGAGTCAGGTTGGTGTGGAAAAGCACTGACACGCTGGGGATGATGCAGTGCTCACATGTCTAACACTCACAGACATTACTGTCAGAAGGATGGTGCTGTGTTGTGCTTCTACCTTTGGCAGCCCCTGGAGAAATGCTATGGCACACAGAACACCTTTGTATTGCACTGACTGCTGCCATGCAGCATGGATTTAACACACCAAATCCAGAGGAGCGTGACTACATCTAACTGCCCTGAGAAAAACTACTGTAGCTGAAGAGATGAGGAGGCAGCTGCTCATCTGCAGAACAAGCAGTACTGCCAGACATTGGGCCAGGTGAGCACCTCCTGCTGCAGCGTGATGATGACAGGGCTGGAGATGATCTGCAAAGCCAGCTTAAAAGTGGGAGACGTGAGTCAACATGGCAGGAGGACAGAGGTGTTAGGGAGCAGCCAAGGCATCAAAGAGTATCAAAAGGCTTTGAAAAGTATCACAAAGTGACAGCCAGGAAGACTGGGATATATCATGAGCAGCAACCTGGATGCTAGAGATTATTTGCTCCCATACAAAATGGTAGAGATCTTGCTGCAGACATCCCAAAGCCAGGCAAAATGGGAACCCAGAGCTCTGCCTGCACGAACCCCACAGCCATAGCATTGCAAGCTGAGCTGCCTTGCTGTTTGTTGCATTCATCCCAATCCCTGTGATTGAAGACTCAGAATGCAGTCGAGGCGATGACTGAGCATGAGAGTGACTTTATTCAATAAAAGACAGGAGGGCTTGAGAGGTCAAGGGTGAAGATGGGACTCCTCTTGTCAAGATGAGAGTGGCTCAGAGCTGGTGCTGCTGCCTGGTGCCTGGGACTGGCAGCCTGACTCTAAGTCCCCATCTAAGATGCTCAGCTTCACCTCACTGATGGTGACCTGCTCCTGCATGGTGGTGCTGCTGTTGGGGCACTCGGGCTGTGCTTGGGATGGGCAGCACTGCAAAGGCGCTGGGTCACAATCCAGGCAGGTGACTGTGGTGTCTGGCAGGCTCAGGTCAGGAGCTTCAGCAGAGCCAGGAGATATGAGAGCATGAACGTGGATGAGCCCCTTGTGTCCATCACTGTTACCATGTGGAAGGCTGTCATCCGAATTGCAGCGATTCATGCTTAATAAGAACTCTCCATTGATGGAAAGACACTGCTTGGTTTGGATCTTTGGGGTTGACAAGGGCTCGAATCACCTAGGAAGGCATAGAAACACAAGGGTTAGTTTCAAACATTTGCAAGTTGAATCATGAAAGGTTGTTGATACTTGGTAATAGAGTGGCGGCAGGAAGAAGCAAGTAGGCTTGAAGCAGCATAGCCACTGTCTTGAAAGTGATCCTCATTCAGGTCCAGCTCGTGTGTTGTTACACTGTAATCTGCTTCTTTGGGTCTACCTAGTGGGCAGCAACACTCGAGCTGTTACTGATATCATTGAAAAGAACTGGAGACAATTGTTCTATTCCTAAGAGCTTCAAGGTGCCTAGAAGCACAAATAGAAACCAGCAGTATTTCATCACTTCACCAAAAGGAAGGTCAAACACCTGAGCTGTGAAGAGCAGTTACAGAACCTATGCATAAGATCACACCAGACATACTTTGTTCTAACAACAGTTATGGCACATAGTCCATTTCCTTCAATATTCCCAAAATGAAATGATGTGGAGCATTACAGGGAAAGAAACACTGCACACAGACACTATGACCCTGATTAGACTCAAGCAGCAGACTTAAAACAAGTCAGAGTTTTTGATTCCAGGATATTTCAGGACCTATCGTGTGAAATTCAGTTACACAACAGTGCCTAGGTGCCTGCGTTTCAAGCAACTTTCAGATCACAGCCATGTAAAATAAAAACAAATTCAGTGCAGAAATTGCAAGCCTGTACCTTAATACTCATGAGATTATCCATTTTTTACAGCACTCTGACTAAGTTCTAAAACTTGCTCATCCCAGTTCACTTCAGCAAGTTCCACCAATTCAAGGAACGCAGTTCTGAGATCCTGTGTATGTTGTGCAGATAGAATTGAACAGTGCAGAAATAATCTCTGACAGCTTTAAGAGCGCTGTTCTGCTTACAAACTCTCAGTCCAAAACTATTCTCAGTTTTAAGGAAATGAACACCTGAAGCAGTTGGATCATCTGCCGCATTCTGCTTCTTGGCATCATGATTAGCACAAAGGGTTTTCTGCTGTCCTGCAGAGATGGAAAAAGTCCTGCTTACAAATGGACCAAGTTTCAGTGTACAGCAGAGTTTGTACCAGACTAAAAAGCCACGCCATTCAATTCATGTGCTCAGGTTGTTATGCACTCCGAAAGGAAACAGAACTAACTGTTGGATTCTGAAGGCAATCTGTGGGGTCCTACATTACCTCCTGATTCTGGAAGAGGAAATTCTAATAGCAAATGCAGAACTTTGATCTTTGTAGACATGAGAAGAGCTGGCATTTAGGAACATTCATTTCAGGGAAATCAAATGATGTGTCTGTATTTTTTACTACAGATAGTATAGGGAGCAGCCAGTTGAAGAACCAGATACAAAAAATACAGCCCATTGGCAAGAAAATACTTCTCCTTAAATTCTGTATGCTATCATGGTACAGAATTAGGCTACAGTGCCACATAGGCCAACCAAGTGTAGAACCAAATCCACAAAATACTGGTAGACAAAGCAGCAAAAACAGGGACAATATTCAGCAGACAGGCCTTTCTACCCACAGCTCAGCATGTTCTGCCATCCGAAAAGCAAGGCCTCTTGTCAAGCTCAGCTATTTCCCTTCTCAGTGTATTCTAGCACCACTGATACCCACTGGTATCCTCCTGTAGAGTGCCATCATATTGTCATCATCCAAAGGGAAAACCCACACAGCAGAGCATACAGCACTACACCCATGCTCCAAATATCCGCCTGAAGAACAAAAAGACAAGCTTACAAACCTGAAGCACCTCAAATGGCTTCCTGACAGACTGGATTGTCTGCCCTTGCCAAAGCCCACATATAGCCCATGAAAAGCTGGCTCTTTCCCTCAGGAAATAAAACCTTATCGTCCCAGAGAAAGCATATAACCCTCATTCAATTGCCCTTCCACTCAGCTTAGAGCACTACTAAAACCAGCATCTTCACCTTAGCTCATCACACTGCTGCAGTTCCTTTTACAAGGATTTCACTGGCAAAAATGAAATCAAAGCCGTCACAAGGGATTTAGCACAGTTACATGTTACTGGCTACGAGAGCTGTCAGCACAGTCACCTGTCAGGCTTTGCTGCTGTTCTATTTATGTAGAGGCACAACAAGGTTCAGACACCTCACAGTGCAGTTCTCACTTTGACTGTAAAGAAAAAGGAGGCTTGAAAAGCAGTGTGTGGAAAACAAAGAAACAAGAATTAGAACAACAGTGGGGCCATGGCACTTGTAGGAATTGCTCCGCCTTTAACAGCGATTCAAGAAGGATGAGGGCATTCCAAACCAGACCAGTTTGGACAGATTAACAACTGCAAGTAGTGGGTTCCAAAATTCCAGACATGAAATCAAAGCTGGAAAAACTCTTCACATTTTCATCTCTCAATTTTTAGTACATTGTGCATTACAACAGAAACAATTCTTCACATACAACTTGGAAGCTAAAGACAAGTCTGACAAAACAGACTGCACAGAAATGATGGATAATTAACAGAGCAAATTGCTCTTTCAAACACTTAGTAATAGAAAGAGATCTCTGAAGTTGCTGTTCTGTAGAGCACCAAAGCAGTCGCTTGAGGCAGTTCAGGATTAGCCTGAGACGAACCAGCCAGCTGTGAACTGAGACCAATTGCACTTCTTCTATTTTACTTTCATTCTATGTGACCTCACTAAGCAAATATTGTCTAAGACCATGAGTATCACATAAATGTGCAGATCTCAAGCTGCTCACTTATCTAGTACCCTTGGCATGATGCTTTATTTTCCTCAGCTATTCATCTAGATTGTGTCTGTTGATTGTGCAACAACAGCCTGTTGGTCTCGATTACCTGTGAGAGGCTCTAACTTTGGCCAGGAAAAATCATTTGAGGATAAGTAATTATCTGGGACTCAGTAAGGCAGTCTTCCCATGCTTTCATAACAGCAGAGATACACACACACACAAACTCGTGGAACCCCACTGCTTTGCACAATCCTGTGCACACTCACATGTGTCATGCACTGATTTCCCAGCCAGTCCTCATGGGGTCTATTACTTAGGACAGGAGTGTAGGGGAGCAGCCAGAAGCTGTTTGCATTCCCTGCTGTCTGCTGGGCAGCTTTGCTGGAGATGCTTGGGTTGCTTTGCTTTTCCTTGGGACGTGGGAAGGAGCTTTGGGTTGGAGGCACATCCCGTGCCAGAGCATCTCGATGGCACGTGTGTGGCACTGATCTGCAGCAGATGAAGGGGAGGAGGTCCCAGCACAGCCCTGCACCATGCTCTGCCACACTGGGCAGCTTGTTCCTGGCTCAGCAGCGCCATCAGACAAGGAGCAGGGAAGGAAATCAAGGATGGGGGGTACCATCAAACGCAGTTAGTGCATGCCTGTGCAAGACAAACAGACCCAGAGCTTGCGGGTTATTCCTGCTTTTGTAGCATTTGTGTGCTGTAGCTGAGCAAAAGGTTCTGCTGCTTGAATCTTCTTCTGCAAGAGCCACCTACCGGTAAATGTCTGCAGGGATGGAGGATGTGACAGAAGCATTTGTCTCCATGACAGCGTAGTTACACTTGGTCTAGAGAGTGAGAGAGGCAGGCAGCACTGCCTGATGTTGGTCAGGGCGAGTTCCTCCTGCCGCAGCACGATGATGGCAGGGCTGGAGATGATCTGCAGGGACAGCTCACAGGTGAGAGCCAGGAATGGACACGGCGGGAGGACAGAGGTGTTAGGGAGCAGCCACGGCATCAAAGAGCATCAAAAGGCCCTGAAAAGCATCACAGCCACAGCCAGGAAGCTTGGGGTTTTCATGAGCAGCATCCAGGATGCTAGAGACTATTTGCTGCCATACACAACGGCAGCAGAGCTCTCGCTGCAGGCATTGCAAAGTCAGGCAAAATGGGAACACACCCAGAGCTCGGCCGCACAAACCCCACAGCCAGAGTGTTGTAAGCTGAGCTGCCTTGCAGTTTCTTGCACTCATCCCAATCTCTGCGAATGAAAACTCGGAATTCAGTCAAGGCGTTGATTGAGCACGAGCGTGCCTTTATTCAATAGGAGAAAGGAGGGGGTGTGAGGTCTGGAGGAAAGATGGGACTCATCCTCTCTTGTAATCATGAGAGCTGCTCAGAGACCGTGCTGTTGCCCGGAGCCTGGGACTCGTGTCCTGATTCTGTGCCCCCCTGCGAGATGCTCAGCTTCTCCTCGGTGATGCTGACCTGAGCCTGCATGGTGGTGCTGCTGTCGGGGCTCTCGGGCTGTGCTTGGGCTGGGCTGCACTGCAGAGACATTGAGTCCAGGCTGGTGCCTGAGGTGTCTGGTGGGCTCAGGTCAGCAGCTTCAGTAGGGATGGGATGAATGAAGGCTTCAACGATGATGACCTTCTTCTCTTGATAGCTGATGTTATACGGAAGGCTTTCATCTGAACTGCAGCATTCTGTGCTTAGTAACAACTCTTCATTGATGGAAGATGCGTCATCGTAACATGCCCTGCGTCTTGGGGATATACAAGGGCTCGGGTCACCTAGGAAGGAGCAGATGTACAGCAGTTAGTGTCGAACGTTCACAAGATGAACCATGGAGATTCTTGACATTTGGCTATGTAGTGGTGGTGGGCAGAAGCAAATAGGCTTCTAGCAACAGTGTCACTGTCTTGAAAGTGATCCACGTGCAGGTCCAGCTCTTGTGTTGACAAGAGACTCATTTGGGAAAGACAGGGATCAAGACGGGCTTGAACGCCAGAAGGAGGTACAAGCCCACTGAAAGCATGAATTCTACCTGTGTTGCTGACAAGCAGTGTTTTGTAAGCTGGACTTGCACCCTTACCTGCCAGGACCAAGACTTCTGCTTCAGAGGGCTCCCTGGCACTGCTCTGCAGTTGGCGTTTGGCCACAGGGGATGGTTTGCCCAGGCAGAAGCAGGAACACCAACTGCCAGCTGCTGACTCTGCCCTCTTCCTGGGAGAACTCAGTCTGCAGAGAAAACAGAGCATGCTGTCAGACGTGGTGCAGGGTGATGGAAGAGCTGCACCGAGCCCTGGCCAAAAGTTGCCTGTTCTGGGCACTGCCTGCTTTCTGCTGAAACACAGCTTAGAAACGCCCTCTGTTTCAAACAGCAGAGGATGCTTCCATTCCTACAGCTCAGCCCTCAAGTCCTGAAGGCTAAATACCTCTCAACGATGTCAAGCAAGGACATGGATCCGGAGAATGTCGGAGGCTCAGGCTGCTTTGCTCTCCCGGGGCTGGCCTTCACCAGGGAACAAAGGCCGTTGATGAGCTTGCCCCATTTCTTTGGCTCTGCGCAACAAAACAAAGAAACCAGTTCATTTCAGGCCTGGCTCGGTTGGACGAAGCTGAGCGCAATGCATTCGACAGAGCATGTAACAACGGGAAGAACATTCCCAACAAGGACACGTAAGAATGGATTTTCCCCATCCCTGGAGGTGCCCAAGGAGATTACTGTAGTTCTCTTTCTAAGCTTGCTGAACTTGGGCATAAACAAACCCCCTGAAAGTAACATTCTGACCCTATTTGACTAACTCGCGTTGTCAAATGTAAATTACGCACCTGGCTTTGGCAATGAATTGAGGAGGGAATCGGGAACTTTTCCACTGATGATTTCCATGCACTCACCAGGGAAAAGCCCAACCTGTAATTAGAACAAAAAGACAGGTGAGCATTAGCCCGAGCCCAGAGCCAAAGGGAAGGTCCACTGACAGTGACACAGGGCAACTGTTTGCATCCAGCAGCCATCCGTTGCAGGCAGAGCAGCTCCAAGCTGAGATTCCCAACTCTACTGAAGTTGTGCTCTCTAGTCAAAAACGTGTGCCTACCTCAAAGCCACGCTTGCCTCTCCACCAGGGGCTCAGCCTGTTGATATGTCCTCATATCAACAATGCTCACCAGATCTCTGACCTGAAAGAGATTGAAACATCAATCCCAGATTCAGCAAATCTGGTAGGAAAACAAAGCAGAAAGGACTGCCCTCTTCTATGCACGACAACACGGAATGCCTGGAACTGCTTACCTCCAGAGAGAGCTCATCTGGCCCCTGGGTGACGTGGCTCTTAATAACATGGGCTGCCGCAAATGCTGGTACGTTTAAAGATGACATAGCACGCACCAGCTGTGGCTTCTGCATGTTATCAGCCTGCAAAACAGAGAACAGGCCGTGGTCAGGAGCTGAGGACAAACCAGGAGGATTTCAAGGTGAGGAGCACATCTGCAGAGAAAGCTGCAGCAAATGCGCTCCGTCCTTCTCAGGAGCACTTCAGAAGGAGCTGCACGTCTCATAGCTCTGGAGCAGCACTTCTTCCCCACCCTTCACTACTCCAAGCAGCTCCAACAAACTTCTCAGAAGAAATCCAGGCCAGCACAGACCTGGCAGACCAGAACCAAGTGCAGCTTGTGGGACGGCAGTGCCCACTCCTTGCTTCCACCCTGCTCCAGCAGGTTAAGGAGTCTGAGCATCACTGGCCTTTGACAACTCAAGACTTCCAGCACCTCATGCCAACATTTCTCACTAAGATACACCTAAGGCATTGAATTCTCTTCTCACTACCTCCTCTCAGTCCTCCCCTAGGAACAGAGACCATTTAGATTCTACAGCAAACTACAGCATCTACCCTGCAAGAGCACACTGAACCACCTGCAACAATGAAACATGGTTTTGGAGAGTGGGTCTGAAAACACACCTTTAGACAGCTGTCTCCCTGTAGCCAAAAGGAAACCAAGTAGCAAAAGAAGAGTCCAGCCTGAAACATGCCCATGCTACTAGCCCAAGTTTCTCACAGTGAATGCAGAATCCATCCTGTTCTTGAGGTAACAAATGACCAGTGGGTCTCCTCTTGCTCCACCCCTTCTCCTTCAAAGCCAGAAAAAGAAAAACAGGTAGAAGAAAACCCAGACGTACCTTTCCACACAAAGAGCAGAAAGTGGAACAGCAGTTGTCTCCTTCCTGAGACATGGTGGGGAGCATCCCAGAGGAAGCCCAAGTTCTTTGCTTCTCTCCACAGGGACTTCAAGCATTCTTGGCAAGAGCTGCTTTTGTTCTTTCTTCAATTGCTTCCATCACCAGAATCTCCTTTGGAAAAGGAACCCGAATGAAAGAATCAGCAAATGAAAAAGAATGAGCAATAGCCACTTTACCAGCTTTCTCCTAACATGCAATTTAGACCCCCAATTCGGGCAAGGTCTTAAAATCAGCTGGTTACAAGAACTGTCCCAAAATATATCCAGCTTCTGTACAGCTGCTGTTATTTCTGACAGCGAGTGTGATCACAGAATCATAGAATGGCCCGGGTTGGAAGGGACCTCAAGGATCATGAAGATCAATCACCTCCCTGTCCCTGCTGGCCATCCCCTCTTCTGATGGAGCCCAGGGGACCATTTGCTCTCTGAGCTGCAAGAGCACGCTGATGGCTCACGTTCTGTTTTTCATCCACCAGGACCCCCAGGTCCTTCTCTGCGGGGCTTCTCTTAAGGACTGCTCCTCCCAGTCTGTAGAAATGCCTGGGATTCCTCCAGCCCAAGTGCAAAACCTTGCACTTTGCTGTGTTCAACCTCATTAGATTCACGTAGGCCAACCTCTCGGTTGAGCTCCCTCTGAATGGCATCCCTTCCTTCCACTGCGTCAGCCGCACCACTCAGCAAACAGCAGAGGGTGCACTCCATTGCATCATTGGTGTCTCTGATAACCATGTAAAAAAGCACTGGTCCCAAGACAGACTCCTGGATGACACCACTTTTTATCGGCCTCCACCTGGACATCAAACCATGAATCACCACCCTCTGTCCTCTACAAAACCTCTTTGTCTTCTACTCCTGCTGCAGCTGCAATGGCTGCACCAGCATGACTCACGTTTGACAATCCTCCAGCTCTGGCCTAGCCATGCACAGCAGCAGTCCGTCTCCCTCCCAGCTCACTCACCAGTGTGCTGCTGTGCCCCAAATTCAGTGCAGTAGCACTGAGAGCAGGCAGCACCCATCACCCTCCTCTAACTCTCTCTGCCAGCTGCGATGAGGACTGACATAGCACGCCCACCCCAGCCCAGCTTTTCTGCTGAGACACCTCCCAGCAACCACCCAGCACCAATCCCAGTTGCTGCAAGCTGTCTGAGAGCCTGCTGGAGTGCACTGACAATAACTTTGTGGGCCAAGCATTAAGCACACCAAGCAGAAGGGAAGCATTACTGGACATGCTGAACAGCAGGGGTTAAGACTGGAGGTGGTCAGGGCTGTAGTGACCATGCCCTCCTAGAGTTCCTCATCTCAAGGAATGCAGGCCTGGCAAAAAGCAAAGTCAGGATCCTGAGCTTCAGGAGAGTCAGCTGCAGGCTGTTCAAAGAATTCTTGCATGAGAGACACTGGAAAACTGTTTTTAGGGGTAAAGGAATGGAAAAGAGATGGTAACTTTCTCAGAAAACCTTACTCAGAGCTGGAGCTCTGAGCTCCATCCCGACCACACGAAACACAGTAGAGGAGGCAGGAAAGCAGCATGGCTGAACCTGCTGGTTACAGGGAGCAACAAGAAGGAAATGGAGAAACAGCGGAAACGGAGACATGCAGCCTGGTCGCTTTGGTGGCCTTCTACAGTGGAGTGACAGCATCAGTAGGGAAAGGAAAAGCAACTGACATCACTCAGCCAGACTTTTGCAAGGCCTTCGATGTTGAGCAAGTTTCCTGTTAGAACTCAGTGTGAACAAATCTACCACTGAGCAACACCCTGAGCCCCCACTCACCTCAGCAGAGGTCAGCCTGCACCCCAGCCTTCCGCCTATTCTGCTCCATTGATGGAAGCACACCGGGCATCATTGCTACTCACCCGACCAATGATGATAGGGGCAGAAAAGGGAATTCCTCTTTACCTTTCAGATGAAAAATTGATGACTGTGTGGAATCTTCCCAGTACAGCTGTGGGGCCTTCCTTTACTTGTATCCTGCTGCTCCGTGTCACAGTGGGAGAGCTGCTCTGGCCTCTCCTCTCAGCCTGTGCCTCCTGCAGTGTGAGCAGCTTTGTGGATAGAGGAGACACCCACACAGACTTGGGCCTGGATAGAGAACTGTGCCCTACAACATAGGTACATTTACATCACGCTCTTTTCCTTGTGTGTGAGCAATCCTTGCTCTTTTCAGATGGTACTATGAGCGTGTGACACCCCAAACACATAGTTAGCATCTGTCCATATCATTAAGGCTCTCGTCAAGGCAGTTATTTCAGCCTTCTGAGGGGTAGTCCCCATGGCTGATGGTTGTGCTTCCATTCCCTGCTCAGTAGCAGTTACTGCATGTCCTGCCTTAAAGCCTCCTTGTCTCACAAAACTGCAGCTGCTGGTAAATCAGGCGTCTTCTGCATCTTCTAAGGGTTCGTCCTTCAGCTCCAACCGACTGGATGTAATGTGCAGCATCAGTTGTTTCAAAGCAGTGATGTCATCCTGGTTCTCCACCAGGGGAGTTCCGCTAAGGAAAGATACTGGGTTGGCAATAGTAGTTACAATTATTTCTATATCACCCTGCTCTACCAGGATGGCCTCGTATTTCGGGAATCTTTGGGGTGAACAGATGCCATTCAGAGGGACCTTGACAGGCTGGAAAGCTGGGCTCGGGTGAACCTAATGAGGTTCAACACGGCAAAGTGCAAGGTTTTGCACTTGGGCCGGAAGAACCCCAGGCACCTGTACAGGCTGGGAGGAGTTGTCCTTGAGAGCAGCTCGGCTGAAAAAGACCTAGGGGTCCTGATAGATGAGAAACTTAACATGAGCCAGCAGTGCGCTCTGGCAGCCCGGAAAGCAAATGGGATCCTGGGCTCCATCAGGAGAGGGGTGGTCAGCAGGGATAGGGAGGTGATCGTCCCTCTCTACTCTGCTCTTGTGAGGCCCCATCTGGAGTACTGTGTCCAGGTGCGGAGCCCTCAGTACAAAAAAGATATGGAGATTTTGGAAAGGGTCCAGAGGAGGGACAGGAAGATGATCAGGGGGCTGGAGCACCTCCCCTATGAGGACAGGCTGAGGGAGTTGGGTTTGTTCAGCCTGGAGAAGAGAAGGTTGCGGGGTGACCTCATTGCAGCCTTTCAGTACCTGAAGGGAACTTACTCCCAGGAGGGGAGTAAACTCTTCGAAAGGGCTGATAATAGCAGGACTAGGGGAAATGGTTTTAAGTTGAAGGAGGGAAGATTTAGGTTGGATGTTAGGGGAAAGTTCTTTACTAGAAGGGTGGTTAGGTCCTGGAACAGGCTGCCCAGTGAGGTTGTGGATGCCCCGTCCTTGGAGGTGTTCAAGACCAGGTTGGACGGGGCCCTGGGCAACCTGATCTAGTAAAGGCGTATGTTTGGTGGCCCTGCTAGGCAGGGGGGTTGGAACTACATGATCCTTGAGGTCCCTTCCAACCCGGGTAATTCTGTGATTCTGTGATTCTGTGGGGTGAAAGCCAATGTCCCCCTTTTGCCTCCAATACAGTAAACACTGCATGAGATATTAAAACTGGTATCCTTTGGCCCAGTGTAGATTGATGGGCTTCTTGAATATTGAGCACCAGTGCACCCTGGATATCCCTTACTCACTTCAAGCTGTTTCAAGTTTACCATCAGTCCGTAGCTGTGTATCCATGGTCGGCACCCTCCTGTCATTCCTGGCAACGTATGGAGTTCCTTGGCAGTTTGCAGCTCAGGGGTTGAGCAGATGGCTTCTTTCTTGGCAGTCCTTAAGGTTCAAAGTCCAGCTGTCATCTCCTATCCCAAATACGTCACTTGCTGCTGAGTTAGTTGTGCTTTCTGTAAACCAAGAAACTCAGCAAACTCTCAGTCTATTGTACACAGTCCTTTTGTTGCTGTGGCACCCACGTGCTCCAGTAAAGTTCCACCCTAGGATGGAGGATCCCAGGTCTCAGGCTCACGAGTTGACCAGTTCTCAACAATCATTTAGCTGTTCTCACAACCCTGGGTAACACTGTCCAGGTTCACTGAGTCTCTTCTCCCTCTATTAGGGAGAACAGATACACGCAAGTACTCGTATGCTATCATGAGGAATTCAGTAGGTTACATTTAATTTAGAAGCATGATGCAATCAAAAGCTCGCTTAAATAAAAGCATACCCTTTTCTTTCACTCAAAATAATAGCCCAGAAAAAAATAAAAACAAAACAAAACTCTCATCATAATTGTTAAAGAAATTATCTACTAAATCTCGATGGAGAGTGGAGACACATGCTAGTTTTAGGAACACAGCACTTATCTCATTATCTGAATGCATCTCAAGGCATGCTCCTTGTGAAACTGTGAGAACTTCTATCATTAACAGACGTGTACCATGCCCTGATATATGGTTAAACCGCTTGCAGTGCACTGTCAGATGTACAGGATGGCAGCTGTATGTGCTGTGACCAAATAAACCCCACACTGAAACCTTTCAGAATTTTAGGACCTACAAGTACTGCATTCATATTAAAAGTAAAAAATTCCTAAGCTACACATGTTCTAGGTTTCCATTTGTTAGATACAACATACCTTTGGAAGTAGGCGCCTAAAAAGATATGCCTTCTACTTGCTTCTCTGTCTGGCTCTTCGAAAAGAAGGCCTTTGGAGCAGGAAATGCAAAGGGCAGCTCATTTCTTAACACTGACTCTGCATCAACATTCTCTGTGTTTGCACGCTTCTTAGATGCCACTTTTCTTGTCACTGGAGTTGACAGTGTGAATTCCATATCACCCAGTTGAGTATCATGCCTCGAATGGTGCCAGAGACGGAACAAAAGGTTTTCTGATCACAGCCGGAGAAGTTACTGTCAAAGAAATTCTAACAGCTGAGAAGGTCAGGCACAATGCTTATAAAAATATCATACATTATTTGGCTATTGAACAAAACAGTTGAAAACTCTGATTCTCTCCTAGAATAAGTTCGTTTCTTATAGACTGTCAAACACCATTTTTTTATTTGTTCATCTCAATTCTCCATTGGGGATTAACCCTCACCAGCTTATCTAAACATAAATATGAATTATCACTTGGTTTAGTTAAAAATTTGAATAATATCACAGTGGATTTTGTTGTCCAACACAGTAAGATTGAATTTCTTTCGGTACCTTTCAACCTCTGCCTACCTCCAGCCTAACTCCAGAATCTTATTAACTGTGCCTTATCGCTTCCCATTGTGTTTTAAAATCCTCACTGACTCCTTTACTTGTTCCCTTGCTTGCTGTTTCTGTGCAAACCAAACACTGGAGTTAGGGATCACGTCAAACCAACCATGGCCTACAGGTAGAAGGCAACAAAATTTATGCTTAACATACTTCTTTGCTCTATCTTTATCTTCCTTTGGTCAAGGTCCACTAGATACTTAAATATGGAGTAAGCACTAGATACAATGAGAAGCAGATTTCTAGATTAAGAGCTGTATTTTTTCTGTAAGAAACTAGCTGTACATCTTCACACACCTGCTTTGTTTTCTGAGTATTTAGATCGAGTGGAGATTCTTCAAACACTGAAGCTACATCAGAAAATTCCATGGATCCAAACGCATCTGGCACATGGCTGCAGTCTGGCACATCTTCATATGCCAGAGCCTTTTCAGACAGAAATGTTCCACCGAGATTCTTTTGCAGAATTAGAAGGAAGATTTCATCAGAAGATTTCACCACTAAAGTCTAAATAAGATTGGTTTGCAAGTTCCAAACTATGGCTAACAGCTAATGGAAGTCCACAGGCCAGCAGCAACAACTTTTATATTATGTTCTTAATATTCTAATTGTTGATATGACGTTCATATAGAGCAGAACGGGAAATTACTCTTAGAGCTCAAGTCATCTTTCACAGCCTGCGTCAACAAGAGCAGCACCTCATAGCCTTTGGTTTCAAGACCTGGACCACAAGCTAGCTAATGATTTTACACAGAATTCCAGAGTTCAAGTCACTGTTTACATTAGGGCTGAAATTGTACTGAAAGCCTTCAAGTTCATCACACTTAATTATCACTGGCACCACACATAACTCCACGTTACATATGTGATCACACGCAACCTGGCAACTTCAGACAATTCCCAAAGCACTCCACTTGCACTTGGCTACTAAAGTACAGAAAAAGGAATTAACATCAGAAATAGCTGCAGTCAAAACCATCTAAGAATCCAAGTCTCCAGGAAACAAGGAAAGCAAATCCTCTCCAGGACTGTGTTCTAAAAGGAAACAGATCAGAAAGGTGAGTTCTTCCCCCCTTTGACCACCCACTCATGTAACGTCCATGTCATTTCGAAGTATGCTGCCCAGACCAAGACTGAGGATGCTTCAGAAGAAGACCTTCCCTGCTAAGCCAAACAGAACAAGTAAGGTACCAAAATATGTAGAGCCAAACGAGGAAAGGTGCTCTAAGAAGGTAAGCATCACAAGAGACCAACAGGAATACTTACACAATCCAAACAATGCACAGTTTCTGTTCCACAAGCTGCCAAGAGGAATGTGTGCAGTACTCACAGCGCACCATGTACACTGCTTACTGCAGTCATACTGCTTCGTAGGACCAGCCCAACTTACTAAAACACTTTAATGAGCAATCCGAACTGTCTGGATCAGCACGGTTCACTTGGAAAGGACCTTCACAGATAAACCTGAAGAGGTGAGGCGACTGCACTATCTAAACCTTAAAGCATATAGGACCTTAAAGCATAAGCTTAAAGCACAGAAGCATGACCAGCAGGTCGAGGGAGGTGGTGCTGCCCCTCCACACTCCTCTGATTGAAACCCCATCTGGAGCACTGCACGCAGTTCTGGAGCCCTCAACACAAGAAGGACTTGGAGATGTTCAGGCAGGTCCAGAGGAGGGCCATGAAGGTGATCAGAGAGGGCTGAAAGCACCTCTACTATGTGCACAGGCTGAGAGAGATGGGGCTCTTCAGCCTGGAGAAGACTCCAAGGAGACCTTAGAGTGGCCTTCCAGTATCTGAAGAGGGCCTACAGGGAAGGCTGGGGAGGGACTTTTCATAAGGGCAGGTAGCAACAGAATGAGGGGAAATGGCTTTACATGGGAAGAAGGTAGATTAGGATTGGATATTAGGAAGAAATGCTTTACTGTGGGTGTGGTGAGACACTGGAGCAGGTTGCCCAGCAAGGCTCCAATATGATTGCTTTGCAAGTTCCAAACTATGGCTAACAGCTAATGGAAGTCCTCAGTCCAGCAGCACAAAATTTTATATTATCTTCTTAATATTCTAATTGTGGATTTGACGTTCATATAAAGAGCAGAAGGGAAATTACTCTTAGAGCTCAAGTCATCTTTCACAGCCTGCGTCAACAAGAGCAGCACCTCACAGCCTTTGGTTTGAAGACCCGGACCACAAGCTAGCTAATGATTTTACACAGAATTCCAGAGTTCAAGTCATTGTTTATGTTAGGGCTGCAATTCTACTGAAAGCCTTCCAGTTCATCACACTTCATTATCAATGGCACCACAGATACCTCACAAAGAAGCATTATGACACCACAAAGGGGCATTATGACGTCAGAAAGGGCATTATGACATCACAAAGGGCATTATGAATCACAAAGGAGCATTATGACGTCTCAAAGGGCATTATGACGTCACAAAGGGCGTTATGACACCACAAAGAAGCATTATGACATCACAAAGGGGAATTATGACGTCAAAAAGGGTCATTATGACGTCTGAAAGGGGCATTATGATGTCACAAAGGGGTGTTATGACATCACAAAGGGGTATTGTGACATCACAAAAGAGCATTAAGACATCACAAAGGGGAATTAAGACGTCACAAAGGGCATTATGACGTCACAAAGAGGCATTATCACGTCACAAAGAGGCATTATGAAAACAAAGGAGCCTTATGACGTCTCAAATGGCATTATGACATCACAAAGGGCATTATGACGTCACAAAGGGGCATTAAGACATCACAATGGGTCATTATGACGTCAGAAAGGGGCATTATGACATCAGAAAGGTGCATTATGATGTCACAAAGGGTGTTATGATGTCACAAAGGGGCATTATGATGTCACAAAGGGGCGCTGGGAAAAGATCTCTGAGTGGAGATTGCTTCTACTAGAGGTAGTTCTATAAGACTGTTATATAGAGCTGTGCAGGGGCTGTAAATCTGTCTGCAGAGGGTGATGATCAGTTCCAAGTGTCTGCAGTCAATGCTCATGGACAGAGCCCATCCAACCTGGCCTTGAATGCCTGCAGGCCTTGAATGGGGCATCCACAGCCTCCTTGGGCAACCTGTTCCAGTGTGTCACCACCCTCTGAGCAAAAAACATCTACCTAAGATCCAACCTATACCTCCCCAGTCTCAGTTTTAAACCATTCCCCCTTGTCCTATCATTATCCACCCTCATAAACAGCCATTCCCCCTCCAGTTTATACGCTCCCTTCAAGTACTCAAAGGCCACAATGAGGTCTCCCCACAGCCTTCCATTCTCCAGGCTAAACAAGCCCAGATCCCTCCACCTTTCCTCATAGGAGAGCTGCTCCAGCCCTCTGATCATCACAGTGGCCCTCCTCTGGACCCCCCCCAACAGCTCCACATCCTTCCCAGGCCTGGACACAGTGCTGCAAATATGGCCTCACAAGAGCTGAGCAGGAGTGGACAATCACCTCCCTCTCCTGCTGGCCACCCCTTTTTCAGTGCAGCCCAGAACACACATGGATCTATCTTTTCCATACGGATATTCCCATCTGTGTACATATATATACCACACCTACACCCCCACAATCTGCTACAACTCCATAGAATTTTCAAGGTTGGAAAAGACCTGGATGATCTTATGATCTTATGATCTCAGATCTTATGATCTGGATGATCTTATGATCATCCAGTCCAACCATCACCAATACTTCCCAGTTAAATCACATCCCTCAACACAACACCCAAACTTTTTGTGAACTTCCCAGGGTTGGTGACTCTACTGTTGCCTTGTGTAAGGTAACCTAAAGAACTATGTCCATCATTGAGAATGTGCATCTGACGGCCCCATGACCAAGTTACACGCTGATCACACCAATATGGTGAGCTGTAAAATGGCGTTTAATGAACCGTGTGAGACCCTTATATAGGGCTCCAATTTCAGCCTCATACATATACATTACCGAGCACGGGGAGGCCTATCGCGTTACATCCCGTGAGTTCGTGCCGCCTAATACATCATTTCCCCCTCTCCATGCTCGATAAAGTATGCCCCATTACATCCCGAACGCTAATCCTTAATCCTAATATAAAAATGTTAGTCTCTATAATTTAAACTTAATAAGTTATCTAAAAAGTGAGGTAGACAAGCTACAGAGGTAGGTAGTGCAATATCTAATAACATCAGTAGTTTTCTAATGATTATATCCAAGGCATCTTGGGTTTATACAGTTCCTTCTTCTTCTCAAAGTTTATCATATACCCGTTGGTACTCCATTTTTTCGTTAAACATTCTTTCTATCATACGCTGTAAACAACCCTGGACACATTGAAACAAACAAGGTAAGCAAATCATTAAAGCTAAAAAGAATAAAATACCTATGATTAATACTTTGAGAAACTGCTTAAGCCATGGGCCCAGATTACCAAACAGTCCCTCCAACCAGCTTCCGAATGCATCATCTATTGCGATCTTCTTCGTGTGTTCTTGCATCCATTCCAACTTCCTATGTATCGAATCGCTGTGGTCGCTCAGATTGAAACAACACATCCCTTCAAAGTCCTTGCACCCGTGCCCTTGAGCAAGCAGCAGAAAGTCAATTGCAGCTCTATTTTGAAGAACAGCGTGTCTGATGTTGTTAACGTCCATCAGGAGTTCCGACAGGACTGCTGTGGTGACATTAGCTTGCTTCACGGACCAGCATGCCAATCTCTCAATTTCTCTTAGGGCCTGGGCTGAAGCTACTCCCGGAGCTAAGACGGATGCAAAGATTCTAGCTGTGGGACCCCACAGCTGAACCTCATCACTACAATCCTGGTCCAATGTTTTTATTGACCTTTTCTGGCGTCGAGCTCGATCGATCTTTTTCATAACACTTATCATTGCAGTGTGATTGGGAGCCAACAAGGTCAGCTTTCCCAAATAACACGGCCCCCCAACTGGATTCTTTGGTATCCCTTGCCAAGCTCTATCCCCACATATCAAAAATATGTCCTTAGGAAGGGCCTTGGCTGTACCATTGCAGTTTATTCCTTCCCCAGCTAAAGGTTCTTTTCGAGAACAACAACCAGAACATGCCAGATCGTCAGGGCCCCAGTAGCATGAGAGATTATAGGTGGACCCGTTAGGATGACGTACCACATACTTCTGATTGTAAGAGAGCCACCTCCCACCCTGCTTTATGCATTGGTCTGCAAATCCATTCTTGGAGCCATCCCCAGAGCAGGGATGGGAGAATCCCTCCACCCTTTCAGCTGAGAAACCACAATATGCCCCTGACAAGCTATATATGTCAAATTGAATGGGGTTAAGTAAAGTAAAGGGTTCCGACCCAGTTGTTCCCGAGAATGGTGCCCCATTCCCGAGTAGGCCTTCCCATACCCTGCGATTGGACAGTTGACCCGGTGTCCTAAAACCCGAAAAATACAAACATCTAACCGGGCGTTCCCACTTTTGAGAGTTCTTATTCCATGTTACGTTACCAACCGATTGGGATCCAAGAAGCTGCAACTCTGGTGGATCCCAGGGCAAGGAGGTGTTCAAGGATCTAATAAAACATGCAGACATTCTGGCCCAGTCAGTGAATTTAGACTCAAATGCTTTCATAAAGAAAACTTTGTCCACTGCATCTCTCTTGCAGTTGTTCTTATGCACATATCCGTTAAACTCCTTTGGGTCCCACCTGGGTACACCTATAAGGCATGTTCTAAACGGTGATGTGGCTGACTGCAGGCTAAGGCAGAAATCTTTCTGCCCAGTTCGATTAGACCATGTAACCCAAATATTTTCTGGTTGTGATGTTAAGTGAGTACCCTCTCCCCCGGTAATGAATGCAATTACACAAAGACACACAGCAAGTGATACAACAGATGTCCTTCTCGTTGGTACTAGCAGCAGTTCTTTATCTGTTCTTTTTCCTTTTTCTGAAGAGTCACTTTTATGAGCCTTTTGCTTCAGGCAATCCTTCATAACAGAAGTCAGCGCTTCCTTAGGCAGTTCCGATCCTTCTACTGCCCATATCAATCGATTGGCAAACTCAGAGAATGACTCTGAGGGACCCTGCATAATCTCTGACCACGGGGCTACAGGCTCTGCTTTTCTTATAAAGTGTATAAAAGCAGAGGTAGCTGCCCCCGTGGTGGCAAGCAGCTCTCCTGGGCGGAGGTCCCTAAGCTGCCTCTCTGCAGATCCAGCCAAATCCGCAGATGAACCTGAAAGCCTCATTAAATCAGTTTTTGGATCTCCCTCCTTCCCATTTGCTGGATGCTGTGGATCGCGCGCAGCCTGTGCTAAAACAGCTTTGAGTTGTATTATCCACTCCTCCTTCCACACAGTAAACTGTACTGGTTCGAGGGCTACTCTCATAAGGCTTTCAATATCATATGGGAGTAGGGGACCTGGGGCTACGAGAGCCTCAAAGGCACTCATTGTCATCGGGGATCTCAATCCCTTTTTGTCAATCGCCTCTATAAACCGAGCAACTGCTTTTGCTTCCAAAGGTACCCAAACCGGTCCCTCCTGTTTGACTACAATTGGGAACACCGCCCAGTCCCGCTCCTTGAGCCCCACCTCTCGCATTGTATCGCAAATGTCAGTCCAATCAGTGGGCTTACGCGATATCTCTCGCTCCTCCCACTTCTCCCCCCTCCTCCGGGGAACCACGACCGACTGGGTGGGGACAGGCAATTCCTTCCGTTCCTCCCCTTTCTCCTCCCCCTTCGCGGGAGACGAAACCGACGGGGTGAAGGCAGACAGTACCTTTTGTTCCTCCCCTTTCTCCTCCCCCTCCTCGGGAGGCGAAACCAAAGGGGTAGGGGCAGGCAGTACCTTTCGTTCCTCCCCTTTCGCGGGATGAGGTCCCTCCTCCGGGGGCGGGTCTAGGGGTGGCTTAACGCCTCCACGGCGCGCCTCCCCCCATGACTCTCCCTCCCTCGGACAGGACCCACCCCCCTCAGGTGAACGAAAGCTCTGCAAACAGGGGTATAGGCGGGGATAATATGGCGGCGCCTCCCCAGATGAGGCAACTTCCGCCATCCCTTCCGGAGTTGTTACGGGCGCCGCCATGGCCATTGTGAAAACGGCCGGCGTGGTCGGCGCCATCTTGGGTACGGAGTCGCCGCAAGGGAGCGGTTCCTCCGCACCCTCCGGGACCCCAGACGTCCCGGAACCCACCCCAAAAACCCCATTCGCGACTGCCTGGATCTTTTTCTCCTCCTTAGCCGCTTTAAGCGCACCCAGGACCAAAACCCAGGTTTTTAACTCCTCCGCCTTATAATCGTTTGTTGCTCTTAGGAGCAGGGCAGCGGTGAAAGATTCCCACCGCTCTGAATCGAGCAAATTACAAGGGGAGGGTGAAAGCTCCGCTTCCTGCAAAAAAGTAATAACGGCAACAATCTCCTTCTTAGAAGGAGCATTCCTACCGCAGTGGGTTTTACAAACCCGTAATAGTACCTTTGTGACGGAATCCATGTTTTTTCTGGTGCTCGACACCGTACGTCCTCGCACCCTTTGTATATATACCCGGGCCCAAAGTCCCACGGTCTTCCACGGTCTTACCGCAGGATAATCAGTAGCTGCAGCCAATATATCGCCCCTCCGGCGCTTCCACGGGATCTAACCGTAGGATTCGCGTCCGTCTCGCGGTTAGCCGTCGCACACTCACTCTCAGGACATCCTCACACGGGGCACCAATTGTTGCCTTGTGTAAGGTAACCTAAAGAACTACGTCCATCATTGAGAATGTGCATCTGACGGCCCCATGACCAAGTTACACGCTGATCACACCAATATGGTGAGCTGTAAAATGGCGTTTAATGAACCGTGTGAGACCCTTATATAGGGCTCCAATTTCAGCCTCATACATATACATTACCGAGCACGGGGAGGCCTATCGCGTTACATCCCGTGAGTTCGTGCCGCCTAATACATCACTCTACATGAGAGAAAAGGGCACTCAGATAAGGGATTCTGCATTTGCTATTAGCAGAGGTGGGATGAGACCGAGCACTGCCCCAGTTCCTGGGATAATGCAGAAGGGCTGAGACCTTCCAGCTGCTTCCACCCAGGGTCACACAGCAAAGCCGACCCTGCAGGAGTCTGCATCATTCTTTGCATGGCATTGCTAAGAGGAAGATCCCCCCCCTACCCTTGGCTCTACACTCCAGCTGCTGTCTGCCATCTGTAAAGCCACCACAGCTCTCCTACTGGAGTTCCCATCTGCACAGTGACAGCTTGGTTTCTTCTTACTGTCAAAGCAGCCACAGCCTCAGTGCTTCTCAAATCTCCCCTTTTCAGCTGATTTCCTCTTTCTTGTGGCTGGGCAATTCCTCCCTCTCACAGTCATCCCTCTGCCCCACTCTGTGCCCACAGACCCAGAGAGGGCACACAGAGCCAGCCCTGTCCCAGCTGCTGCTGCTTCACATCTGACAGTCTCAGGAGCTGAGATCCAGGCCGAGACAGCAATGCCCAGACATGGTTTGTAGGACGTTTGTGATAGGAAATAGGGAGGCTTGTGATTAAACCTGCCCCCTAAGGAGGAAGGCAATGCTGCCTGCAGCCCCAGCAGGCATTACAAAACATCCCCATTTACAGGAGGGTTTTAAATAGCACAATTCAGGAACTACAACTGCACAAATTCCCGCATGCCCTGGAATAAGTTTGGGAATGGACATGGTTCTACCACCTGTGCAATGCCATAGAAATAACAACCATCCACCTGTAAACCTCCATCCTCTCCCCTGCTGCACAAAGGGAAGCTCAACAGCAGTGCACAAATGTCCCAGCAATGTCTGAGCACTGCTCTGTGCATCCCAACCTGCTCATCCCATCCACTCCTGGCTGGGCAGCAGGATTGGGGTGGCACATTGCAATGGGCACAGAGGAACATGGAAGCCCCACACATGTGAGGAAGGGGCTGGCTGTGCTCCACACTCACGTTATCAGACGTGATTTGCCCTTCTGTGGGGAGCCTCTGCTCTTTCCCAGCTCATCCTCCAGCGTCTGGGACTCCAGGATCTCATTCAGGCTGTTGTTGGCTGCGGGGCAGCTCCATGAAGAGCCTCCCCTCCACCGACCGGCACACAACAGCCGCTCCCGCGCACTGCGGCTCAGCCAATCGGAGCCGGTGGAGCTGCCGCTGCCCGATGGGACCCCCCCCCTCACATATTGACCCCCCAGACGAGGAAGAGGAGGAGGAGAGCGACAAGGAGCTGCCGCAGGAGCTGACGTTGGGGCGGGGGGGCAACGCGGGGGGGGGGTCGGCAGTGGGGGGTGGGGGAGGGGGTGGGGCAGCATTACCCCCGGACCCCGTGGACCCCCCCCAGCCAAAGTGCTGCTCTCCGACCTCCGCGGGCTCTTTGTGCAGCCGCTGCCCTCCAGTTATAGGACCCCCCCCCCCATATTGCGCTTTGCTCACCCCCACCTCCGGAACCCCCCCCCCACTCACCACATCGCCCACTCCCCCCCCGGGTGGGGTTATGGGGGGTGGGGTGGGGTCGACGATGTGCCGTAAGCCGTGCCGGGGTCGTGTGACAAACCCCCCCCCCCCATCAAGATGAATGGGGCGCTGTCGGGGGGGGGCTCAGCCGTAAGGATAAAGCGGGGGGGTTAGTGACGGGGGGGGCAGTGCTATAGGGAACGCAACTAATCTAAGCCCCTTCCCCCCACATTAACACCCCATTGTGTGTGGGGGTGGTGGGGGTGGGGCACACAATAACCCCCCCAAAGGCCAAACAGCCCCAACACCCCCCCTCAAAGCCGCTGACTTACGCTGTGCCCCCCCTGCATGAAGGGCCCCCCCCCATCGATTGAGCCCCCCCCAATCCCATCTATAGTTGAGAGCTATGCTTTTTGTAACCCCCCCCTTTTAAAGCCCCCCCCCCCACAATGTTGTGCACGATGTGCTGCCCCCCATGAGCCCCTGACCCCCCCCCTTAAAAGATGGGGTGGGGGGGGTGGTCTCGGACCCCCCCTCCTTTAAACGATGGGGTGGGGGGGGCGGATTGTCACTGCCCCCCAACACCAAAATGGACACCCCCCTTTTAAAGGATGGGGTGGGGATGGGGGGGTGGGGGGTGAAGGTGATCTCGCCCCCCCCCCATTAAAACGGACCCCCCACCCCTTTAAAGGATGGGTGGGGGTCGGTTACGGGCCCCCCCGGCACTGTGTGTGTATGTGCCCCCCCCCCGTTTTGCTCCCCCCGTGGCGCAGTGTGCTGGGAAAGGATCTCTGTGTGGAGATTGCTTCTACTAGAGGTAGTTCTATAAGACTGTTATATAGAGCTGTGCAGGGCCTGTAAAGAGAGTTGAGGGGGACTCTAGTGGGCATATGGGGCTGTGGTGGGCAATAGGAGGACTAGGGGCTCTAGGGGGCTCTGAGGGTGTGTAGGGGTTGTGGATCAGGTTGGATCTTAGGAAGATGTTTTTCACTCAGAGGGTGATGACGCACTGGAACAGGTTGCCCAAGGAGGCTGTGGATGCCCCATCCCTGCAGACATTCAAGGCCAGGCTGGATGTGGCTCTGGGCAGCCTGGTCTGGTGGATGGCGTCCCTGCACATAGCAGGGGGTTGGAACTGGATGATTTTTGGGATCCTTTTCAACCCAGGCCATTCTATGACTGTACAGTTCCATAGTGGAACAAATATAATATGCTAACTATGTAAAACATGGAGTCAGACCTGTGTGATTTGTCCACACCAGGAGGTGATTAGAAAACAATTTGTAAGCTACAAAGCTGCTTGCTGGAAAGGAAAAGAAAATAAAACTACAAGAAAAAGGGAAATCATTTCTTCCTGAAAATAGGAAGAATTATAGATCTGACATGAAATTTGAGTGAAGCTCCTGATTTTATGAAGCTATTCCCATTATTTTCTTGGTGCTGTGTTTCCCAAATGAGTGGTTTCTGGCTCTGCTGCAGCACCAGTCTGCATGTGAACATCAACTCTGTTCACCATCTGGGAAGATTAGGACTTCCCTTCTCCTACCAGCACCACTGAATTACAGTTACTCAGTGGTTAAACAAAGGAATCCTTAAAGAAGGGTTTACAGCTGTCCTGTTGTCTGAAGTGCTTGGGGCATTCTGATGCTATTAAGCTCTATGTATTAACAAGTTCAAAAAGAAAAGGTAGGCATCTGATTGTTGTGACAGTTTCTAAGCGATTTGGAAAGCTGTACCACCCAACCACTCCTTCTGTTTGATGGAGGTGACAAAGCTCAGTTTAATTTCTGACTGCTGTTTAAATTCTGAAGCTCGAGCTGGTTCCTGGAGCAGAAAAAGCTCGGAAGCTGTCCCTCCTACAAGCAGGCACCTCTGAGCAAAATATGACATCTCAGTTTCTGATGGTAAGGTCAGGAGATCTGATTCCAGCATCTAGCTTTTGGCTTAATACTGTGTTAGTGGGACCTTTGGCATCTAGCACTTAATGATCTTGAAGGTTTCTTCCAACCCAAGCCCTCCCATGATCCTATGATTCTGTGATTTCATTCAGGTTTATTGAGATGAGTTCTCCTGAATGTGATGTTCTCCATATGATTATAATTGGAGTCCAGATGGGTGACTGAAACCAGACACCTAACTTTCTGATGGCCAAAATTAAATGAAATCAATCCTTTACTGTGTCAGTAGTCTGTAACTAGAGCCCATCAGGTAATTCCCAGCCTCCTGCCTGTATCAGTGGCTGCACACAGTGAAAAAGTCTGATGGGATTTTAACCTCTAAAATGTTCCAAAGCAACCAGAGGGTGAATATATTCACTATGTAAATACCTGCAGGAATAAGCTTGTCATGTATGTCCTCAGGTACCACAGTAGTTAATGGTGGGACACAGTAGGTCATGCTGAAAGCTGAGTCTGCTGATTTTGAAGGTCTTTTGAAGGTCTTTTCCAGCCTACATGACCTTATGCTAATATTTCTGAAATTTATTTCTGTTCAGCTCCCAGAAAACCTCCCACCCAGCCCCCAACTGACCCCGTGGTGAAAAACCTCAGTGACGCTGGCATGGTCCCCTCCGAAGATGCACCGCCCCATTCCAATCAATGGCTACATTGTGGAATGCAAGAAACTAACTGGCTTCACCTGGGTGAGGTGCCACGAGTCTCATGTCCCCGTCCCAGAGGTCATGGTGAGCAATCTGTCTGAAGAAGCTGATGATCAGTTCCGAGTGTCTGCAGTCAATGCGCATGGACAGAGCCTGTCTCTGGAATTCCCAGGGAGCGTGCACCTTGGTAAGCACAAAAACCCCAATGGAAATGGATCAGTGTGAGCTGAGCAGTTGTGTTGGTTCCCTAAAGATGCTTCCTTTGACTTTAAGGATAGCAGTGCATTAACACACCAAAGGCTTTCCTTTATTCCTAGTTCTCCTATCTCCTATCAACCTCCAGCTACCACTGAAGTGATACGAGTTGTTTCTGTGACAGAGACATGAATATCCTTATCTTTTGATATCTCACATGTGCAAGAGGCAGAACTTTCTGTAACAGATCTTAAGCACAGAAGTGCTTCTTCTAGCACTCATGCAAAGGGAGAAGTAGAAATGTACCTATGATTTAATCTTCCATCTCTAAATGAGATACCAGACTTGCATCTAAAGAGCATTAAGACATACATGTTCTTCCTCAGACCCAGTCCTGGCTGTGAAATCCCCCCTAACAACTGGTGAAGCTGTACCTGGAGGGGATGCCATGTTTACTATTGACCTTACAACAACGTGCAAGCGTGCCAGCTGATGAATGTCTGCAGTTCACAGCTATTGGCCAGTGCATTCAGTCACCAGGTTTACCACTGCATGACCATAGAGCAGTACTTTCAGCTGCAGGTTCAGACAGCCTTTCTGATTGCACTGGAATAGTTTAGAAGTAGGGGAGCAATCATTCCAATAATATCTCTATCAATCAGCTTTGCATGACAAAGTAGAACAAATAAACATTCATGATGGGAGGACCTGTTTGTCATTGGGTGGAAACCTCTGCAGAAGCATGTTTAGAGCATTATTAATCAGTAGAAGGAGATGTTTGGTTGATTTTTACTTAGTAAATCCAGCAAGAAGACCAAATGAAATATCGTGAATTGCTCAGCACTGACACAATGATGAGTGCAGGAACAGAAGGTGATACTTTTTCAGAGATGTTGCAGCAAACATTGACCACGTTAACCTGATATCAATTGAAATAACGAGGCCTTTGCTCCTGACAGGTGCTGCAGTGAGATTTACCAATAAGAGCAAAGATGTAGAAAAGATCTGCGCTCGGCTGCGTGAGGAAGCCAAACTGCAGGCTGAGCTTTCAGACACAGGTGCTACTGTGGAGTGGATGAAGGATGGGAAGGAGCTCAAGGCCAGTGAAAATTATGAACTGCAAATTGTGGGGAAGAAACACACCCTGAAAATTCACAACGACTCAATGGATGATGCTGCAAGTTATCAGTGCATCTGCGAGGGGGATAAAATGCTCTATCAGCTTTCAGTGAAAGGTATGTGACAGTCTGGGCTGTCCTCTTCCTGCCCAGGGCCAGCAGACTGCATTCACCCGACTCCCCGACAGTCCAGCTGTTGTCAGACAGCATCTGGGGTGTTTTCAGTGGCTGTTTTGACTTGAACTGGCCAATCTGCTTTGTAGAGCCATTTGATTTCTGTGTTCTGTCCTGTGATTCGTCCCTAAGATATAGAGGAAATCAAGGGAAAGACAGGAAAAAGAGCATCCCAGCCTTCCTGCTCTTCTGTCAGGGTGGCCACAAGAGATGATGTCAACATCTCTTTTTGTAGCAGTGATCCCAAATGTAGAAAACACCTGTGAAGAGTCACAGGGACTAAATTGATGGAGAGCAGAACTTCCTGCCAAGGCTTGTCAGCTAGTCTTAATTTTGCTTTTCTTCTCTCTCTTTGTCATGTTAGCATAATATTTCATACTGGCAGGTCTGCCCACAGAATTAACTGGCACAGGCTGCCCAGGTAGGTGGTGGGATCCCTGGAGGTGTTCAGGAGCTGTCGAGATGTGGCCCTGATGGATGTTATCAGGGGGCATGGTGGGGTAGGTTGGGGTTGGAATCAAAGGAGGACCCCCATGTATTTCATCGGGAAGCACTACTGGTAATAAGACCTTTGGAGCAAATCCTGGTAGGGCCACGCTCAGCTGGTCCAGTCTGGAGGCTGTTTCTCCTTACTGCAGTATCTGCAGTGAAAACCAGCAGCTGCTTTTGTGTGGTTGGGCTCACATCCAGCAGTGGTGACGGGACTACAATGATAACAGACAGTTCCTGAAAAAATGAATGAAATTTGACTGTATGATAGGATGGAGTTAAATGTATTGACAGGATCTCAGTCATCCCAGTGTCCATCAGCTGGCTCTCGAGCTCCTAAATACAGGCATTCTGTAGAACGTTGTTGAATTTGTATTATACATGCGTGTTCTTGGAACTGCAGAACAAATGCATGCATAATCCAGACTTTGATTTTAGCAGCTCTGACTGCGCTGTCTCAACAGACCCAACTCAGTTGTGTGCGCTGTTTTGAAATGATATGTTAACAAGAAGTTGGAAAACAAGCTCAATTACCCTCAGTAAAATAGGACCGTGGACTTAGGCTTGAACTTTTGGCTAAGACAGTGGTGAGATTTTGAATCTTTGAAGTCAATTATTCCACTGTGTGTTAATAGGGGCCAGTTTTATCATCTAACTTTTGCACTCCAATTAATTTCCATAAAGGAATTCTGTTTTTCTTTTCAGTCCTAAGTGATATCTCTATCTTTTAGGCTCGATTTGTTTGCCAGGGGGTTACAGTGCAGTAATAGATACCCCCTCCATTGATTTCCTTCTAGTTTGCTTGTTCCAATTCTTTCCTCAGTTTTCCTATTTTAGACATTTTCTTGAAGCCTTGGGCTTCTTCCTTTGGCTCTGTCCCCTGTCCAGTGTATGTCCTTCAACTTGTGGAGATAAGGTAATCTGGCACGTGGTTTATAAAAGCTGCCAATTTGCCAGCTTCTGAATTAGAATCTAGAAATTAGAACTAGGATTAAACGTGCACGTTTGATCTTATGATAAATGAATGCCTCATGGTCACAAATGTCCCTGCAGTTCTTTACCATCATACATATTTTGTGTGTCCATATTTTGTTTCAGCACTGGCAAAGTTCGTAATCAAAGAGACAAGTGGAGGAGTAATCAGGGCCGTTGCTGGAAAACAAGCTGAATTTGTTTCTGAGACCTCTGATGCCAATGTCATGGTGAAGTGGTACAAAAATGGCAAAGAAATCAAGACCAGTAAGAAATTCACAATGGAAGATAAAGGGAAACTGCATAAGCTTGTGGCTTCAGTTGTAATGAAAGTAGACGAGGGAACATACATCTACACAATTGGAGGTGACACTCTGATTTTTGATTGGAAAGTCTCAGGTAAGTTTGTGAGGCAAACATAGGATCACAATCCATATAAAGCACTTCAGACTTAATTCATTTTATTTGTCCAACGCTGTGGGTTTCCAGTATTTAGGACAAAGATTGCATATCTCTATTGAAGCAATTCTGACCTTACTGTTGTCCCTGTGCAAATCCACAGTACGAGCAAATAATGTAACTGTGTTGTGATGAATTCAGGACAGCCTTAGCTCCAGCTGGGGCTGGAGTCATGACTTGAGCCCTGACATCTGGGCTTCATTCTTCTAGTTCATGAATTGCCTCAGCACTTACATCATCTTTAAACCTATGACTGAAATGTTCCTAAGTTCTTAGCATGGGAATCCTGTCTCCTCTTTTGACAAATTAAACTCCACATTTGGAGAGTTGAGTGTCTCCTGCTGTACCCGAAGGACGTTGTGATCTCTGAGGTGTCTCCCTGAGGTGCTGTAAGCACAGCCATTAGCTCATAGTGCAAGTAAAGCACTGTCAGGTCAAGCCTGGAGGAGTAATGCTTGTCACTGACATGTTCCTGTTCAGGGTGGAGCTGGAGGGTAAAATAACACAAGAAATTGTCATTGAAATTCAATATCTGTGAAATTCAGCTGGCTGCATTCACAGAACCTGGTGTTAAGATCTGTTTTCTGGTTTCTATCTTGAGCCTATTTTCCATAACCCAGTTTTCATTTATGAACTGAAGCTCTACTGAAAGCCTTTCGCTGTAATCTATCTATGTGATATTGATTGATGCTATTAGTTCTTAACAGCTTGACTCTAGAGGGACTGTTCTTCTTTGGTCACCTAGTTTTAAAAGAATAGATGGCTCCTGTCTATTACAATTTTTAACGAATTATTTGTTCACTGATGCCATAAATGTGCCTGGCATAGCAATTGGCCTTGGTATATGCAGTGACTGAAAGCAACAGTTGTTGCTCTAAGAACTGCAATACTAAGCTAGGTCTGCCTGTAGCTGACAGCCATCAGCTTGCTCCTCAGGCAGGTTCTGTCTGGATGGAATGAAGGGCATGAAATACTGATGTGCTCATCAAACGCTGCTTGGTAGCTTAGAGACAAGGTGTTGAATAGGTTTGTTCATGTATTGCAAACACGTTACTTAGCTGCCTTCATTTTAGCTTCAGAAGAACATGTGCAGAATACAGAATTGATTAGAAGAAATAAGAACTGTCTGCATAGAACTTACTCTTTCCTTACACAGGAGAATCAAGCAGACGTTTGTATGTGAGTACCTCCAGAGGTGAAACTCGATCCCCCAGATGTAATGAGCAGAGACATTACAATCTGTTCTAACTGTATGTTAATGCTGTGCTGAATAAGCCTGAGTCAGGATGTAAACCACTTTCTCTTTTTTTCTTCAGATGAAGCCATTAATTTTGTCAACAAGCCCAAAACGACTCCAGAAATATCAGTCAGTCCTTCTGAAGACCTGGAGCTGGTGTGTGAGGTGTCAGCTGCAAGCGGAGCTCTCGTATGGAAGAAAGATCAAACAGAGGTGAAGCAGGACCAGAGGACAACCATCATCTCCCAGGGGATGCACCGCAAGCTCATGGTCAAAAATGTGACCCTGAAAGACCAAGGGAGCTACAGCTGTGAAACAAAAGATGACAAAGCAACATTCCAAGTGAAAGTCAGAGGTGAGAAAATGCTTGGAATCCCAGAGATAAAGGAACGCTTCATTTGGTGTGTCTTGCATTTGGAGGATCAACTTACAGCCTCTCTGGTGCAAAACACTTTGGCTATAGGACTTTCTTTGTCATCTAGTGTCATAGCTACACTTTTCTACATGTGCTTTTCCATCCAGGAATGAATTACTGCAACAAACAATAGGCAAGGAGGGTAACTTGTGCAGCTCTTGTAGTCAGCTGGTGTCTGCAGGGTTACAGTGCAAGAGCACACCAGGCATGCAAGGAGTGAGAAAAGGGGAGGTGTTTGAAGAGATCTGGTTACAAAATTTGAATGACACAATTAGGTGGAAAATGCCACTAATCAGACTCATAAATGGCCTGGGTTGCAAAGGCCCACAGTGCTCATCCAGTTCCAACCCCCTTCTTCCTATGCAGGGTTGCCAACCAGCAGCCCAGGCTGCCCAGAACCACATCCAGCCTGGCCTTGAATGCCTGCAGGGATGGAGCATCCACAGTCTCCTTGGGCAACCTGTTCTAGAGGGCCGTTCCCTTCTGATTTACTGGAAATGTAGAGAGACATCAGAAGAAAAAAAGAGAAGGGAGGAGGTTCAGCAGTGCATGCAGGTGTTCTAAATCACATGTCCAAATCTGCTATCAGACTGTGAAATGTTTAGCTTTGATATGATATGATATGATACGATATGATATGAACTGATATGCCTATAATTTCCCAAGGCAAAATAGAGGGGAAAGTATTTTCCTGTCTTAATGAGGCATCACGATGCTCCCTGTGTAGGGCAAGTATAGTGAAAACGGGGAACTGGAGTTAGCTCTGCAGCAGACTACAGCAAAATGGTGTGACTGTTGTGATGTCCCTGCAGAGAAAGAAGACGTGTTTACAAACAAGGACAAGGTACAAAAAGAGGTGAAGGCTGCACCAACAGAAAATGCCACGCTGAGCTGCGAGGTGGCCCAGGAGAAGACAGAGGTGAAGTGGTACAAGGAGGGGAAACTGATCACCTCGAGCAAGAAGTTCAAGGCTGAGTCAGAGGGCAAACAGCGTCGGCTGGTGGTGAGCCAGGTGGAGAAGAAAGATGCAGGGGAGTACAGCTGCGAGGCTGCTGGCCAGAAACTGACCTTCAAGATTCATGTAACTGGTAGGAAACACATTTTGGTTGATATTCTTTGATTATTCCATAGTCTGGCTGTGGAAACGTCTGTGTGAATGTGTCCTCTTGATTCTGCCATGAAACTGTTTTGGGGAGGATGAAAAGAAATGCTTACAAACGTGCAGCTAAAATGATTATTTGTTTTTAACAGTGTTTTATCTAGCTCTTCCCCTACAACTACTTTTATAATGAGCTGTCCATAGATGTCCAACTGTGATTTGTACAATGTGCAACACTGCTCTACCAGTTGATATTTCAACAGTAGTAGTTACAGATCTCTACTGTGGCTGCACTGAGATTTGGTTGTTGGTGTCCTAAGAACTTTTAGTCAGAGGCATTGCACTTGTCTTTGGTTTGTTGAATCCCATGTTGACGACCATTCGTTCCATGTTCTGTAAATGTAATGATCAGTCGTGAATCCATTTATACCTTTCTAATTGTACGTTTCTCATTAGTCTGAGAGTTTAGCATGGAGGCAGATCTCTCACTCCAGCTGCAGTAGAGATTGCTCTGGTGTCAGTATATTTTGCACAAGATCCGGTAAATTTTAACTTAGACTCCAGATAGCCATGGGCACATCAGCTGCATTCTGAGTGACCATTAGTGAGCTGGCTGATGACGAGGGTTTGTCTTCTGTTTTATTTGTAGCTGCACTCTGCTGGTTTTTGCTCGTAAGTCAGCTTGTTCTCTGTTAACTTTACAGTTCTTGTCTTGTATTCTGAGCTGATCAGGACAGGGAATCTGTTTTCTCCTCTTCTTTCTTATGGCAGTGAACACATTGGAGCTTAATCCTGGTCAAGGTTTGGCATTTGGTCAGCTATGTGGAGGAGCAACTGTACTGGGAGTCTACTGCCTTTCTGCTCACACAGACCTGGTGTCCTTGCAGGGCATAGTTTGCGTTCTGTTCCCTTGTAAAGGTTGCAGTCTTTGCTCTCTCCATCTTGGGGCATTCTGCTCCTTCAGTCCCTGGTGTGCAATATATCTCTGCTCCTGTAGTAGACAGTTTTGCTGTTTTCTGTGGTGTAGACTCTTAAACCATCAGCTCTTACTATTCCCACACCACGTGGATGTGATTCTGGGGCCTTTGGATCTGTTCCGTGAGTTGTGTAGCTCATGCTTTTGGCTCAGAAAACTGGCAGATTCAGCAAAGAGTGGATTACAGACAGGGTAGATTTGGGAGGTATCTGTCAGAGAAAATGAAATATGAATGATGACAGAAAGACTATGGCAACAGCTGGAATCTACCAAGTTAATCCTCAGCAGCCAAAGCCAGCCCACATCTTATTGCAGAGGTGTAGGGAGAAAACACAGAAATGTAGTGCTTTTACACTTGAATTTTGCTAGCTGAGGGCTATTATTAGCTGTTTGCCTCAGAAACCAAAGGTTTTCTGTTCTCCTTCAGACCAGATGAGCTCATGGCTGCACAGGGTAATGTAATACCTCCTCCTCTGCCATACGTGGAGAGTGCTTGCCTAGCTACCGTTTCTCATGTGTAACATGACGTGCAAGTCCAGCCCTAACTGCAAAATGATGTGGTGTGAAAGTCAGGAGGGATTATGAGTACTCTTGGAGTGGTTGTCTCTTTCACTACAGAAATCCTCATCTTACTAGCTTCTCCCAAAGTGCAATGGCTTTCTGAGTCTTAATTTGTCCTCTTACCACTGCACTCAGAAAGATTTTCAGGGTTCCTCTACCCCAGGGTTCCACTGGTAGCACAGAACAATCCCATTTTAAGGACATGTTGAATGTTAGGTGCTGAGTGTTGAGCATTACGGGATGCAGATTAGACCTTCTTGCTTAAAAGAAACAAGTGCTGCACACCTTGGAAACCTATAGAAAACTAGAGTAAAAAGGGCTGATTCTGCCATCTCATTATCTCAGTATTTGTGGTGCACGCTGAAATCCTTATTTGAAGTGGGCCAAAGCTCCATTGCATTTGTGAGAAGTTTTGCATCACCTGGTTGGTCTAGGCCATGTTTGTTGTCTTGCTATTAAGCAAGCCTTCTGATCTTCATCAAATCATTGCGGTTGGAAAAGACTACAAAGATCCCCACATCCAGCCTCACCCCATCCCACCATGCACACTGCCCACGTCCCTCAGTGCCACATCTCCATGGTTATTGAACACTTCCAGGGATGGTGACCCCACCACCTCCCTGCAAAACTGTGCCACCACATCACCATTCCTCTTCAGAAGTTTTTCTTAACATCCAACTTGAACCTCCCCTGAAAATCATCAGTCAAAACAGGGGCTGTTGAAGATGGGCGGAGAGAATGATGCTTCTGCAGTCAATACAAGCAGGGAGGTCAAATGTAGAGTGTGTCAACTGCATTCTTGCATTGGCTTGCTGCCCTGCTCCCTCGCCTTCAGTGGACTGCAGTGCTGGTGGTAGAGCTGTGGTGTGAATCCTGGGATTGCACATACTGCAACGGTCAGCAGCACAGGAACTTGAGCTGAACTTACCCTCCTGGGCAGCTGCTGCCACTCAGAATTCAGACAGCATGCAGAGGAGAAAGTCATGAAGGAAGGGAAAGGGATGGCAGCAGAAGGCTTCACAGAGTGACAGTAGGGAGGAAGGAGATAGGGGACAGGTCATGGAAGGGTTTGCCATGACTGCTGGGGAGCAGGAGCCTTCCCGGTCACCTGAGCTGGGTATGCCTGAATATGCTTGCATGAATGATCTGAATGAGTGGTCTTCCATGTCTCCACTGCAAATAAAAGGCAATGTCAATCCCCCTCACACCTGCTAGTCCTGCATTCATGCTTGGAGCCTCTGTCTTGGTATCAACATCAGGACCCTGGGATCTTTCATGGGACCCAAACAAGCATAGGAAGCTTATTCAAAATTGCTCTGCTGTTGCAAGCTGGCTAGCACTAGAGAAGTCCATGATGTAAGTGCGTCAGAAATATTCTGCACTTCTACAGCCTTTTGTAGGGCAAACCATGGAATAGAAATGGAAGCCCATTTATTTAGGGTTTATCTGTTCTCCCATGACTCAAATAGGAACTAGCATGAACGCTCTCAGCAACCAGTTGTTGGTAAAAGGAGAATCAGATAAAACAGTCATTAAATAATCAATAAAAGATTCAATGTATCAATCGATCCCACTTAGCAAGGTGATTAACTGAATCACCTTAACTGAAGTGTGTATGCCTAACTAATTACACTTGCTATCTTTCTGATGCTAACTCCATTTGTTGACACAAAGGGTAAGGTGGGCTTTAAACACTTTCTTCTTTATGTGTTAGTTATTAAGAGGAGATGACCTCAGCCAGTTCTCTGAAGAATCAGGGGTTGCTGAGAGTAGAAAACCATGCTTTATGCATAAAACTGAGCTACAAAATCTAATGTAGGCGAAATATTCACCATATTAAGGGCTATATCATTACCATAGTGTAGAGTCAAAAGATGGTTTTCTGCTCTTAAATTTCTATGGTTTCCTGATCTTGAGGTCCTCACTTCATAATTGAGCTGTATTTGGCTGATCTCCAGTGCAGAGTGGAGCAATATCAAAAAGACAGACAGATGAAGAGCTGTCATTGTCTTCATTAGAAGAAATCTGAAAATTAGGAGTTCCAGCTGATAGTAAAGACTACCCAGAGGGATGGGATGACCATATAGACTGTGCTGAGATGCATTATAATGTGTGATGAACACTGTAAAGCAGTGTTGCTCCAGGAAATGGTCCAATACAACATAGAAGCAACTTTTAATGTCTTCCAGTCACAAGTTGTTCATATCTAATGTATATTTTACCCAATGTTTTCCAGTTCCAGAAGCAGAGGATGCCTTTATCAACAAGCAGAAGGTGCAGAAGGAGGTGAAGGCTGCACCAACAGAAAATGCCACGCTGAGCTGCGAGGTGGCCCAGGAGAAGACGGAGGTGAAGTGGTACAAGGAGGGGAAACTGATCACCTCGAGCAAGAAGTTCAGGGTGGAGTCAGAGGGCAAACAGCGTCGGCTGGTGGTGAGCCAGGTGGAGAAGAAAGGTGCAGGGGAGTACAGCTGTGAGGCTGCTGGCCAGAGACTCACCTTCAAGATTCATGTCACAGGTAAGACAGGTGTTGTATGAAATACAGCAGAGAACAGTAAAGTAAAATCTAGTTTCCATTATACAGTGATCCAGGTGCAGTAGTCTGTGCTGAGGTTTTTTCCCTATACTTGATTGCCTGGGTTTGTAGAAAGTATTTGGTTTTAGTATGGCACAAAGACATGTTTCAGTCTGTAGAATAATAATTACTGATATATGTACAATGGAAGCAATATTCAAGATATTATTCAAATCTCTCCTGTGCCTGAGATCCCAAACTGTAATTCCTGTTCACCTAAACATTTGACTAAGATAAGTATGTGCAGTGAGGCTGGAGTGCATGTTGTACGTGCAGCCTTTCGTGGCAGAAGCAGGAACTTCTCCTAGTAGTACACTGCCTTTTTACTATGCCTTTATGTTGGAGGCTGCATCTGGATAGGTGAGTCTGCTACTCACAGTAAGAGACCTGGTAGAGCTGACTATTGCCAGAGCTCAAAGTAAGATAGATATCTGCAAATCACACACAAAGAACAAAGGACTGCGTTGGTGAGCATATTTCCTTTGTGCCTTTGACAGTCACAGTTGTGGCAATGGTAGAGGCCATGAGGAGTCTGTTCAGGAAGCCAGGAGTACTGTTCTGGGTCATGAAAAGGCAGCCAGTGGTTTGACTATCACATGTTTATGTGTTTTGATGTTTCACAGTGGGTCTTAAGTAAAAGGAACTCAGGTTTTGGTTGCCTGCAGGACAGATGTTCTTTTGGGTTCAATATGTTTGCATAGTGACTTGCAACCATGGGACTGGTGTTCAAGGACCCTCTTGGTTCCTTCAGTTCCTAGGTTCTTTCTTGCCTAGATTTGACACTTTGTTTCAACAGAAGAGCTTTTATTCTCTAGTGAAGGCTATTAGTTGGGCCCAAGTGGTAACCTAAACCTGTTCCAACCTGTACATACAAACCTGCAAGATGGTCTCATTTCAGTCCTTCTGTTTTTCTTTTCTTCCCTCAGAGCCAAAACCTGTGTTTATAAACCAGGAGCAGGTGCAGAAAGAGGTGAGTGCTGCCCTGGCAGCAAGTGCTTCCCTCAGCTGTGAAGTAGCACAGGATCCAACTGGAGTAAAATGGTTCAAGGATGGAAGACTGCTTGCCTCCTCCAGAAAGTTCAGAATGGAATCTGTGGGCAAAACACGGCGTCTGGTTGTGGAGCAGCTGGAGAAGAAAGATGCTGGAGAATACATCTGTGAGGCTGCTGGCCAGAAGATGACTTTCAAGTTGGAAACAACTGGTGAGCATTCGCTTTGGGAGCACTAAGCAGCTTTTTATGTGGCTTAGAGGAAGACTGGCTGTCTTCTACCCTGTGGGCATGGAACAGCCACAGTTCCCCCTGGAACAATATCAATGACCCACACCACTAATTGGATTCTCCTTTTTAATGTAGTGGTAGCGAGCTGAAAACCTGGCTGTGGAATACTTCTGACTAAGGAACTTCTACTTTAATTTCTAGGTGCACTGAATTACCCTCTAGAGTATCTTTCTGAATATATAAGCAACCACGGGTGACTATGATCCTGATTTATATCTCAGTTCAGGATAACTGTTTCAGTTAGGTTAGATGAATAGCTCCAGAGAAGATAGGGAAATACAGCAGTTCACTGATACCACGTGTCAGAAGAATGCAGCTCAGTGCTGTGCAGTTTGCTGCTTCATTCCCTCTTACAAGTTGCACCCAAGGCTGGAAAAGACCACTGAGATAGCTGAGTCCAACCCCTGCCCACCCTCACTGGACTTACTAACCACGTCCCCAGTGCCACATACCCGTGGCTCTTGAGCACCTCCAGTGACTGCGGTATATCAGCGTGGTTGCTTCAGTTGTGTGAGTTTTCAGACACTGGCTGTTGTTCTAGCGAGGCAAAAAACCAAAACTGATGGAACAGTGTCTATACAGGAAGCAACTGGCTGTCCTGATGGCTGCCAACAGTTTTGCACAAGGTGTGTCATGCAAGCTTGCATGAGTCTGGTTTAAAAACTTGCTGTTCTGATGGAAGGAGAGGATGTTGGTACAGGATAACTGCGGGATTTGTGCTCTCCCGACATCCAGTTGCAATCACAGCTTATTGTTGCTATAGAAAACAGCTTCTCTATAGACAAACTAAGTTAGTTCCAATAAGTGGCTGAAGCCCTAAGTGATCCAAGGTGAAGCATGATCCAAACTGGAATTTAGCTAATTGTAGTAGGGAATCCAAGATGAGTTATTTAAAATATGAGTCCTCCATCTAAAACAGCATTGAACTCTTACCCTGGTTTATGATAGAAGTGAGAGTTTAACAGCAGAAGTCTGAAGTTATGCTCCATATTTCTCATCACTGAAGAGAATATTTGAATATATGAATTCCTTTGGCTATGTTAGAGCTCATAATGCGGTCAGCTGATGTTCTTTAAATGCTTGGAGTCTAGCAATGTGGGGAAGTGGACTGCTATTTGCTGTTGAGCTTTAGGCTGAGAAGCCTGATTTTAGAGGACCATAGACTTCCCCTTTCCCTTCCCCTTTCCTCCCCTTCTCCCTGGACTGATCCCGCATGGTCTGAGAATGAGTTCAGAGCAAGGTAAATGAGGAATAGCCATGTGAAAACCTGTTGTTTTAGTGCACTATAAAAGACACTTAGTCAAAAGACAAGTCTGTGTTCCAAGCTTAAGATTACAGGAGATCCTAGAAACAACTCAGCTGCTCAAACCTGTAGTCTGGCTGAATATTTTATTGTCAGTTATGGTCAGGAGGAGATGCTTGAGTAAGACAAATAAAAGGTCATGGGTAACTTGGTCCTTCTTGTGATATACTTCTAGGCTTTCATCAGGGAAAAGCTTAATTAGTCCAAATCATTCATCGGGGAGGCTCACTGTGACAGGTATTGGTTGGTGCAAGGTGTCATTATCTGCTCCTGTCCCAGATTACTTTAACAGCAGAACCAGCTTCCCTTCCAGCTGCAAAGAATGTTTTGCACTGGGCCATTACCACCAGAGTATCCCTCAAATATCAAGAGGATTTTTGGAACGTTATTGTCCCTAGCACATGTAATGATAATGTGCTCAAAACAATAGGTTTTTTTGTTGTTAATTACAAGTTCTAGTAAGCATGGAGAGTAGGCACTGCCTTTCATTATTCCTTACGCCAGATGCTCCTAGAGACCTCATTCCCAACTAAATCCGCATCCTTCTTTCTCCTTCTCAGAATTGCCTGTGAAAATCAGCAAACCATTGGCAGACATTAGCGTCACTCAGAAGGACAAGGTCACATTTGAGTGTGAGCTGTCCAGGCCCAAGGTGGACGTGAAGTGGTTCAAGGTATGGCATGTAATGGTATTTTCCTTTCTGACTTCTCTGGAAATGAATGAGAGCCTTTAATTTCACTTCCAAGGGATGCGAGTCTGAGCTTTTGCTTGATAGCTTTTGCATTGCTCTCTTTTCTTAGTGCTCTTTTACTTGCCCAGATCAGCACTCTTTGTTATTATGTCCTGAGTTCATTTATCAAGTAGAAATGGAAGTTTGCTTTGGGTTTCTTGTGAACTCCTGAGGTCTTGCTGCACAAAATATTGTTGGTTGGAGTACAGTCTTGAGCTTCAACTCTAACACAGAAATTCTCAGCCAGGATTTTGTAGCCTTGTTGTGAACTGGGTTTTAGGGTGAAATCTCAGTTTTCTTTGCACCTGACAGTGTGAGAATTTGCTCTGGCACTTTGTGTAACTCCCCGGTGCTCAGCTGTTCCTTCCCTTACTTGGGGATAACATCATTTATTCAAGGTGATGTCCAAACAGGCTTGTTAACAGTCCTCCGCAGTGCTTTAAGCTGTCATACGTCAGCCAGAATTTATGCATGTTCTATAGCCATTCCTACATGTTGAAAACACTGCACTGTGCTTAAGCTTCAGCATATGTGCCAGTAAGCACAGTTCCATTAATTCTAGGGGAGTGGGTGAATTAAGCATAGATCTGAAGGCTGCCTTTGCTCAGTGCAGAGATGGAAGGACTAATGGAGATCTGACTTGATATTTTCCCTTCTAGGATGGGAAGGAGCTCTGTCAAAGTAAAAAAGTGGGCATTACTTCCCAGGGAAATAAGAGAAGTCTCATTATTCACAAGTGTGAATATGAAGATCAGGGAACATCCACATGCTGAGCAGCCTAAGACAAGACATCAGCTACCCTAAAGGTTCATTTTATGTTTAACTGAAAGAGCAAATAAATCCTACTGTGGTATTTTGCACCACAGGAAGAAATGCTTCATGGGCAGTTTGGGCATTTCTTGGTTAGTCATTTTGGATACCTTTCTCTTTCTTCTTTATGCTCAAGACAGATTTTCCCTCCATGTGTTGCATTGGTTAAACCCCAGTTTGTAGCTCATCACCAGGCTCTGAAGCATCAGACTGGTTACTGAACACACGGGTCTGCTGTGCCCTGGTAAATGCCACCTGCCAAAGGGACTTCTGAAAGGATGCTTTTTTCTGATTTCCTACTAGCTGCTGTCCTCATGTGGCCACTTGGGTTCAGTGTTAGCATGAACATGAACATGTGTCCTGTCCCATGACTTTGGTGAACTCTCATTTTCTCTCTCATTCTGCAACCAGGTTGGGTTGCTGTTTCAGTACTGGCTGTTTTATGCAGCCATTCCATTTGTTCTGGTTTAGGTTCTTTTTTTTTTTTTTTTTTCTTTTCTTTTTTTCAGGCATCATTTCTATACAGTAGACAAAGCCAGCCTATTACATTTGATTTACAGTTTTTAGCTTTTGCTGGTAAGCATTTCAGCTCTCAGGCAGTTTTACCAACAGCTTTGAAGAGCTGAAATGAACCAGCCTGGACACGATGGTCTGTTTTTGGTGGTGTAATGAATTTCTGAAGTTAAACTGATAGACCCTGTAAGGTTTTACAGTGTATGACTCACGTCTGGCAGAGCTATCACTGCAAGGAGTGTTTATGTATTTAGCATTTGGGGAGGCAAATGGTTGGGGATACTCTTTCATTTGCTTGCGTCTCAGAGTGAATCACCAGTGTGTGAACCATCCTTCATCTCCTTTTTATTGCTTTTGTGTGTGTCTGTGTGTGGTTTCCCCTGTGAATTTCATCCTTTCCAGTTATATGGAAGTTCTCTTTTGAGCAGTGAAATTAGATGTTCCATCAGCAGTCATAATGGTAAAGCTGAGTTGCCACGTTATCTGTGTCCTTTCTGTCTGGCGTCTCAATAACTGCTGCCCCACCACAATATCTGCCTAATACTTCAGCTCCATGGATGCCTCCTTGTGCAAACTGAGAGCCTGTATTTGGTGTGCATAGATCTGGGCTTACATCTGTGCTGGTAAATGCACTAGTGCATGGGCTAAGCAGTCCTGCCTCCTGTGCTGTGGGCATTGAGATGGGGCTCCTACAAGCTGCCCATTGCAAGATATTTAGAAACTAATTTCTGCGGAGGTTTCCATCCTCTTTTCAGACTAACTAAAATTTGGTTAGTGGGATCAAAACAGAAGGGGCAGGGAGGGAGAGCTGACCAAGGACTACTGATGGAACAACTATGAATCCTTGGTTCCTCAGGATTCCCTGCATCAGCAGTTGGCAACAGGAGTAAGGGGGCTCAGGAGGACACTGTAGAGTAGTGTGAAAAATGAGCGAAGGGAGTTACTAATTGATGCCTCTTGGAAAGCAGTCCAAGAGTAGTCCTCTTCATAAACTCTCCCCTTGTGTGTGGTTTTATCTTTATGAGGTGTTCATAACGAGTGATGTGTAGATCTCCCTTATCTCATAATGTCTTTGTCTGCCTGCAGTGAATATGCAGGATACAGGATCATATACGAGCTTCTTTGAATTACTGCTCATGTCAGGAGATAAAATCTGCCTATTCTTTGAACTAACACTGGCGAGGGTTAGTTATTCTGGCTACCAAGAGAATGACACAGGAGACTAAACTTTTTCTTTTCCTTCTTTGTCAAATGCCTTTTCATCCAACGACGTGTCCCATAGAAATTCAGAGCAGTGTTGGCTGAGGGAAGTGGAAATATTTATCTCCTGCGTGTATCTGCCACCCTATTTAGACATGTCCCTCCTGGCAGAGCACAGAGATTGGAGGAGTTGTATTAGGCACAGGAAAAGAGCACAGGGTTGTTTTTTTTTAATATATACAATGTTAGGGTATATATATGATGTTAAGTGTGATGAAGAAAAGGGAGACATTTGAGTTAGCACACTACTCAAGAGTTCAGTCCCCAGCTTTGCCACTTCACTGCTGTACAGTGCTGAGAAAATTACTCCTTACCTCTGAAATTTAGCCATCCAAGTGGTAAAATAGGGATAACAGGTCTTCTTTTAATTAGCTCTTTATTTGCTGTGCGTTAGATCAAGTGCTTAACAAAGTGTCACCATCTAAGTAATCATTCATAGAAGAACTATCACTACTGAGTTAGCCTCTCTCACAGAAACTGTGCTGATCATTATATATATATATAACATATATATATATATAAAATATATTGATCAATATATATATAGATAATATACATATGTGTATATATACATATGTATATATATAATGTGTATATATACGTATGTATATATATAATGTGTGTATATACATACATACATACATACACACATATATTTGTTTGTTTGTTTTCCTCTTTTTAGAGCTGCCTGAGAGAACTGTGAAGCCTCTGCAAGATAAGATTGCACTTGAAAAGCATCGGGGATTCCTGGAGTGCCAGGTGTCTCGTGCCAATGCTAAAGTGAAGTGGTACAAAAAGGATCTTGAAATTCATCCCAGTGACAAATATGAAATTTTGAGCGATGGCGTGTATCAGAAACTCATCATCAACGATGCGAATTATGAAGATGAGGATACATACACTTGTGATGTTTTTGATGATAAAAGCAGTGCTCATTTCTTTGTTGAATGTAAAAATAGTAATAATAATAAAATAAAATAAAGGCAGTGGAATGCAGATAGATTTATACAAAAGCCATTCTCGCTTACTTTGAAAACAAAATGCAAATTAAATGAATATTTAAATTCAGAGGGTTTTTTGTTTTCCCAAAGTCCACCGATATTTTTCTTGTTACAATTATAAGGGCAAGAACATCCTGGAAAATGAATTTATCCTAAGTAGAGCCATTACATTTGAGCTACAGGGACCTTTACTAGGAGAAAACTTGTTGTTCAGAGCTAAGTTGCTGTATTTAACCAAAGTAATTATCAATGTCCGTGTTTCATTGAACCTCTATTCCACTTCGTAATGCGAGGAGTTTGATATCGGGATGGGAAGGTCATGGTTTGATTTGGATGTTGGACTGGGAATCAGAAGATCTGGGCTCTCTTCAGGTTGTCAGTCTTATTGTCTGACTTCATAACAACATTCCTTTGTTTCTACTATTTTTTTAATGATGTTTTAAGGCATTTTGAGCTGATAGGTGTAGTGTTCATGTGCAGTAATGCTGACGTGAGTAAGTAGGGTGATAATGTAAGGGTTTTTTACATTCCTTCTAAATCTCTGCTTTCTCTTGTTCCATCCTTCTTAAAGAGCAATCCATTAATCTAGTAAAGGAGCTGTGTGATGAGGATGTGTCTGAGCCTGAAGAAGCCAAATTTGAATGCGAGATATCCATTCCTTCTGTGAAACCTCCCAAGTGGTATCTACGTGGGGAAGTCTTACAGGCTGGCATAACCTTTATTATGCAGCAAGAAGGCACCATCCACCGGCTGACCATACTGAAAACCACCACTGATATGACTGGCACCATTCAGTTCTCAATTGTCAAATCCAAATCCACAGCCAATCTGCTCGTCAGAGGTAACATATCCTGGCTTGGTTTACATCATGAAGATGAAGAATTAATTAACGTACAGTCTTCCTTCACTGGGGTCGTTGAAATATTGTGTGTGTGTCTGGAGGGTCTGCTCCATTTCCAGTTCAAAGTCGTTGGACACTAAATGAGACAGCTGCATCTCAGTAAAATATGTGTTTGAATAGTTGTGATGTGCTTACTATTCAGATCTAAAGAGCTGTGGTTTTGTCCTTGGCTATTCCAAAGAAGTCAAATCAGGTGAAATTAATTGTATTTCTGAAGTAGACAAGTTTAAGTTTGGTAGCACCTAAATTTGATGCAGTTTGTCATTGATTTCATCTGAAAGAAACTTCCAGGCTTTTTATCAGCTGTTTTCCCGTTGCAGCGTAAGACTCTCCATTCACATCCTAAAGTACTTGTTATATTTTCAACTCACTCTTATTTGAATAAAAGCCTTAACTGGGAGCAGTTTAATAAGCACAGAACAAGAGCTGGACCTTGCATTTGGTAGATAATATACAGTATTACTTTATAGAAATGTAGTCAATGGCATTCCCTATAGACAATCGTTTGTTTTATCTTTAGAGTGGTTCAAACAACCATTGTGAAGATGAAATTAATTGGGATGGAATAGATGCAAGAGACTTTCCTCTTCTTCCAATTGTCCTCATCCTTTCTTCTCTTCCACCCCTGTTTTGCAGATTACCATATACAAATCACCAGGAAGTTGGAGGACAAGACAGCTTTGGAACATCATTCTGTCATCCTGTCCTGTGACTTCAGGCCTTCTCAAAGGTTGTGAAATGTTTCAAGGGCCACACACCCATCGAGCCCTCTGAGAAATACAAGATCAAGAGGGATAAGCATTCAGCAGAGCTCAAGATTCTGAAGCTGAAGCCCGATGATGCTGGTGTGTACAAGTGCAAGGCGGGAATTGCAGAGACTGAGGCCACGCTGACAGCTGAAGGTATGAGCAGGGAGGGTGGCCTCTTCCATGTCCTATTTCACCTCAGATTTCTCTTCTTGAGGTTGATTTCTGCCGTTCTCTCCTGCTAACTTTATAAATGTATAATCTTCACTGAGAAGATTACACAAAGATCATCTAGTCTAACCATTCTACCACATCCCAGTATGCTTTATAGTAACAGTGGTAACAGTTCACCTTGTTTCCCCACAGCCCGCAATGTAGAAGTAACGAAGCACCTGCAGGATGTGGAAATTGAAGAAGAGAGCTCTGCTGTCTTCTCCTGCGAGCTGTCCCATGATGACGAGGACGTGGAATGGTTCCTGAATGGCAACCACCTTTACACCAACAATTACAATGATATCAAGAACGCTGGCAATTGCTGCACACTGACAATGAAGCAGGTTAAGCCTGAGGATGCTGGCACAGTGACAGTGAAGTCAGACAAGGTGTCAGAAGGCGCGCGCCTGAAGGTGGTAGGTGGGTCTGGTCACAACCATCCTGGATGCAAGAGATGCTAAGGAGCGACAGTTCATTCTGTTGTGCAGCAGTCCTGCTTCTAAAGCTCACCTCTCTGGGGTGACAAGTCATCAGGTGCTTTCTTCCAGTGGAAGGTTCCATTGCAGCAGATATCAACGAAGGAGGATGGTTTTGGTGTCCTGCCAAAGCATTCCATTGCTTTTTATCATCGTTTTACTTAACACAAGGAGAGTTACAAGAGCAATTTCTTTTACTGCTTCAGTAACATGCAGTGTCAATGCTGTTGCCCCAAGGATTTATGACTGCTGGGAGAGATCATTCAGTGTGTGTTTTGCCTCTGGAATGACTAATGACCAGGCTGTGAACAACCTGATCTAGCTGTGAATGTCCCTGTTTATTGCAGGGGAGCTGGGCTAGATGGCCTTTAAGGGTCTCTTCCAATTCTAAGGATACTGTGATTCTAATCTGCTCTCCCCAGCAATTAAGCTCTTTTATTCTATGCGCTCAGAGTTTGAAGGATTTCCTCTTTCTCCTTTCCTTTGCATTTGGTGGATGTTTTTTCCCCAGTATAAACATCTGATGTGTGAAATAGAAGATAGATAAAAGGAGTCAATAAAAGAGGAAAATGAAAAGTGTTCAGCAGCTTATCCTCTTAATCCTGTGGCCTGCTGTATGAGCTCTGCTCCATGTGAGGGCAATGCCAGCTCTCCAGCTTTAGAAGAGCTGCATCCCAATAACTTCATATGATATCAGTCCCACCCACAGCAATGCAGGCTGTCCCTCCTGTTCCCTGTATTCTCCTACTGATTAGTTCAGAATTCCTTAAAGCGCATTCTGTCAAGAGACATGAAACCGCTTTAGGTTCTATATTGGTGTTGTCAGTACTGGTAAAGATTTATTGATCTCTCCTTAAAAAGCTGAAAGCAACTGGAAATGTCTCAACTTCTGTATCACGTTGTTCTGTTTTGGCTGTTTAATTGCAGAGAAGCCTGCTGTCTTCATGAAGTCCTTGGATGATGTTTTTGGTGAGGAGCGGGGTGTGATTAAATTGGAATGTGAAGTCTCTAAAGAGAAGGTCAAACCAGTGAGGAAAAAGGACGGAGATGTGCTCACTTCTGGCAACAAGTATGAGCTGGTACAGTCTGGGAAGACCCTATGTCTCCTTCTCCATGACCTCGAGAAGCCAGATGCAGGTTTCTATACCTGTGATATTGGCACTGATGTTGCCAAGTCAAATATCAGCGTTCAGGGTAAGTACTGTGGAAAGTGAAGGAGTGCTAAAAGCACATTCAGTGTGGTCACTATGTCTTACACCTATTCCCCCACGAGCCTTAATAGTTTCTACAATAGAACTGTATTACTGCAATGTAGCGCAGTGATGTCTGGAAAATTCCCATTGCTTTTGATGTAAATGTATCTCCTTTTGCCATGAAAATCACCAAACATGTCAAGAATGTCCTGGAAATGTTTCCTTTCTAAACATCCCTAAAATGGAGAAATGGTTTGAACACCAGTAGGGGTAGGATGGTAACAAAAGAGCTAATAGAAACAGTTAATTTCTTGTCATAGGCAAAACCCTTTTTCTCACCCAGCTTCCTAGAGTTGTCCTCTCTGTTAGGTTTTTCCCTCTGTAGCTCATTGAATCTTCATTGTGCTCCATGGACTGAGCTGCTCTCCTTGTAGTTCTTCCAGAGCAAAGCCAAGAGATTCACGTCTCTTTTTTTTATAGCTTTCTGGTAATTCTGAGTGGAGAATGTCTTAGAGAATACATCAGTGAGGAACACAGCCATGTTCTGCAAATCCTGAGTTAAAACACCAGTCCTGCTACTCACGTCAGTCACAAATGCCTTTTCTCCATATAAACCTCATACTAACCTATCTCTTATCTTCCAGAGCTGAATATTGGCATTAGCAAACGGCTGAAAAACACTGAAATCCAGGAGGGAGAAGATTGTACTTTTGAATGCATTCTGTCCCATGAAAGCATTGATGAGTTCAACTGGACACTGAATGGAAGCAGAGTGGAAAGCGGTGGGCGATTTAAAGCTTCTAACGTGGGTTGGAAATATACTCTCCTTATCAAAAGTGTGACTCCTACTGACGCTGGGGAAGTCATTTTTACTGCCCGTGGTCTAACCTCCAAAGCCTCTCAGTCTGTGAAAGGTAATGAGATGGGAGAGATTCTGGGGTCTGATTCCTTCAACTGTCTTCTGATAAGATTGTCGTGAGAGCTAACTCATAATATGGTTAAAGTGAATAGCAACCTTCTACTTGAACCTTGAAGCACTGAGAATTTCTCTTAAAAATAAGTAAAAGGAGGAACCATTTGACACAAATGTGAGAACTACCCAAAGCACTGGGGTAGTGTTGGAAATGGGCATCTCACTACAGCTTGTTCCATTAACAGTAAATCAGGAATGATCTGTTGAGGGAACTGTGGGAGCAAATATCCTCTAAGTATAAGCTGAAGGGATGGCCTTCACATCATCTAGCTGTACAACAAATTCCTATCTAGAACATGTGCATCTGAGAGCATCATCCAAGGCTCCCAGTGTGATGAGTGGAGAGAAGAAAGAGGCAGTTTTCAGTCATGGTTCATCATCCTCAATTGGGTAGATTTAAGAGAGAATAAATGGTGCCTTGAATTCTATTGTCTGTACTTTGCAGATTACTGCTAGCTGTAGGATGGCCTCTGTTGCAAATGCCTCTCTAACTTATCTCCAGCATGTAGATGCGTGTATTTTGAGAGAGGCATCCTACCGTGTGTGTGTTACTTAAAAAGCATGTTTTCTTCCAGAAAAAGCTACTGAGGTTACAAAACAGCTGGTGGATACGACAGCAGCAGCAGGGCAGGACATCAGCCTAAGCTGTGAGCTGTCGAAACAGATGTGAACATCAGTTGGTACAAGGATGGCAAAGCAATCAGAAAAAGCCAGAAGTACGACTTGCAGCAGGAGGGAACTGGGGCCATTCTGATCATCCATGATTCTACTGCCAAGGACAGCAGGGAGTACACCTGTGAGACAGAGGACTCTGAAACAAAAGCCAGGGTTACTGCAAGGTGAGTTGAAAAGCACACTGGGGGTGGCATGTAGAGAAGTCGAGGTAAATATCTGCAGCCTGTGGGTGATGTTTTTCTCTTCTGTTTCCTTGAGCGGGATCAGTTCTTAGTTTTCAGAAAATATGATGGATTAAAGTCTTTTCCTTAAAATAATCTGGAAACTGAATGATTCTCCAGTGTGATGTGGATCTGGGCAGCCTGGTCTGGTGGTTGGTGACCCCTTGGCAGGGGCTTTAAAACTAGATGATCTTTGAGGTCCTTTTCAACCCAGGCCATTCTATGATTCTGTGATCATTCTATGATTCTATGATCTTGGGTGTTAGTGAGCCGAGAAAATATGGCAATCTGAATTAGTGTATATTGAATATGTGTAATCTAAACTATATGCAGTTGATCAGATGAGATCCTACCAGCGCATGTATAATGGTATTAAACTTTCCAGATATCTTCTGGAATGATCAAGCCTATGTAAATGGGTGGACTCTGTGGACTTCTTAGATTCTTTGCATCTCTATGTGATGTTCTAGAAGTGAGGGCAAAGGAGATTCAGGACACCTCTGTATGCTTGAGACTTGTTGGGGTAACAAATCCCTTTGTCCCACACCCTCATCCCCCTCTTTTCCTTCCAGAAAAACCTAATTCCTTTATCAAGGAACTTTCAGATCTGAAAACTGAAGAAAGTGGAACTACAATTTTTTCATTTCAGTGCGAGAAATGCTCATACACCGTCATATGGAGGAAAGGCATTGCTGAGCTCAGGCCTGGCAGGAAATACGAGATGGCACAGAAAGGACGAGACCTGCAGCTGAGCATAAGAAATCTGGAGAAAAGTGACAGTGACGTGTACACCTGTGACATTGGTGATGCCCAGTCCAGAGCCAAGCTGGTTGTACAAGGTATGTGTGAGAGCCATATGACTGCGCATCCTGTTTCTCCACTCCCAAGACATTATCCTGGTAGAATTTGTACATTTATGGCAGGTCTTTGGGGCTGCAGCTGTCTGGCCTGAATAGCGGTTCACAAGCCATGCACAGAGCGAGCTGCATGGAAAGGGAAAGAACTACCAACTAGAGCAGTGCCATTGAGAACTTTATGTATCATTTAAAAACCAAAAATGCTGATGTACGGTGAGGCTGGTGACCCAGAAATCAGTGTGAACTTTCTATCTCTGACCTTTCTGAGTTAAAAATAGTTCTCTAAAGTTCTAGGCAAAAATTCCCTGATGCTGCATTCTGGGTAGTTGTCACGGTTTAAACAAAAATTTACCTGTGTTCGTGACAGGGGGGCCACAGGCAAGCGAGGTGCTAGAAGGAGCTGAACCTCAGTCCCAGCTACTTCAGAAGCAGCCCGAACCCCCTCATACACGGCTAAGATCTCCTTCTCAGTTTAAGCATAGCGCTCCTCAGACCCTTTATATGCTCGACTCCAAAATCCCAGTGGTTGGCCTTGGGTCTCTCCTGAAGCTCTGTGCCACAAACTCCAAGTGGGACCTTTTTCTCCAGCAGCAGTGTAGATTATGTTTTTTACATCCTGTCCCGTCCGTACTGGCCCCAAGGCCACGGCACGGGCTATCTCTTGTTTTATCTGCTCAAAAGCCTGCTGCTGCTCAGGACCCCATGAGAAATTATTCTTCTTCCGTGTTACCTGATAGAGGGGGCTCACTATGTGGCTGTAGTTTGGGACATGCATTCTCCAAAAGCCCACTACTCCCAGAAAAGATTGGGTCTCTGTCTTGTTGGTGGGCGGAGACATAGCAGTGATTTTGTCAGTCACATCTGCTGGGATGTGTCGATGCCCATCTTGCCGTTTTACACCTAAAAACTGGATTTCCTGGGCAGGCCCCTTCACCTTGCTGCGCTTAATGGCAAAACCAGCTTGCAAAAGAATTTGGATTATCTGTTTTCCTTTCTTGAAAACCTCTGCTGCTGTATGGCCCCACACGACAATATCATCAATATACTGCAAGTGTTCGGGAGCATTACCCTGTTCCAAGACAGCTTGGATCAACCAATGGAAATGGTTGGGCTATGCTTCCACCTTTGAGGTAAACAGTTCCAGGTATACTGAACAGCTCTCCAGGTAAAAGCAAACTGTGACCTACATTTTGCAGCCAATGGGATGGAAAAGTAGGCATTAGCAATGTCAATGATGGCATACCACCTTGCTTCTTTTGACTCCAGTTCATACTGTAGTTCTATCATGTCTGGTACAGCAGCACTCAATGGAGGTGTGAATTCATTCAGGCCACGGTAATCCAGCGTCAGCCTCCATTCTCCATTGGCTTTACGCACTGGCCATATGGGGCTGTTAAAAGGCGAGTGAGTTTTGCTAATCAATCCCTGATTCTCTAATTGGCGAATTAGCTTGTGAATGAGGAGCAATGAGTCCCTATTGGTGCGGAACTGCTGTCTTGTACCACTTTGGTGGCAATTGGTACCACTTGGTCTTTTACCTGGAGCAACCCCACAGCAGAAGGATCATCTGACAGACCAGGTAAAGCTGACAGCTGCTTAACACAGTTTGTGTTAACAGCAGCTATCCCAAAGGCCCATCAATAGCCCTTGGGATCCTTAAAATATCTCATCCTAAGGTCATCAATACCCAAAATACATGGAGCCTCTGGACCAGTCACAGTAGGGTGTTTTTGCCAGTTTTTACCATTGAGGCTTATTTCGGCCTCCAACATAGTCAATTCTTGGGAACCCCCAGTCACTCCATGGATCTATATTGGTTGTGTCCCTTGGTGACTTGAGGGCATTAGGGTGCATTGTGCACCAGTGTCCACCAAGGCTTTATATTTCTGTGGTTGAGATGTGCCAGGCCACCTAATCCACACAGCCCAGTATACTCTATTGTCCCTTTCCCCGCCCAGGCTGTAGTCAGGGCCCCTCTATTGGTTACCTCGATGGCTTGCAGCAACTGGAACTTCCCCCCTTTTGGGGCATGTAGCCCTGTCTTTCATGTCTCATGTCCAGTTCCACATGTTGTTTGAAGCACCATCTTAGAGGCAGCCTTTATTTCTCCAGCCCACCACTCTCTTGTACCACGAGAGCTCTCCTGCTTCTCGCTGTGATGTGAGACCAAATGGAAGGCCCTGCAGAAGTCTGGGTAGGTGATGTCAGTTGCTGTTCCTTTCCCCAACTGGTGCTGGGAAAAGCAGGGAATGGGACTGGGAGACATCCCGGCGGTGGGATCCTGCCTAAGCAGAACTGAATGGCTGTTCTGATCCATGTATTTTAACCTGAGTGAATCTGACACTAATGAGGGAGGTGAGGGACCTGTGGGAAGAAAATGTATGTGCCGCAGTTTGTGGTGCAAGGTGTTCTAGGAGCTGCTGGTAACAGTGCCCAGAAGTCTTCCTTTTTTGACGGGGAGAGGATTAACAAGGTTATTTTAATGAATCTATTTCCTTTCTGTTCATCTTTCATACTACCTCTCAAAAAACTGTCTGTGGATTCTGTCATAGTTTTGTGCTGTTGCTGTCAGTATTCTACATCATAACATCATGTGCAGTATGAATCATTAATTGAGGGTATAAATAGTGGAATCATGTACAAAGGAAAAAGGGTTAAAGAGAAAGTAAATTTATGTGTGGATTCTATGCATTCTCAAGTAGTAGTTCTTGCTAAAGAGAATTCGTGTGCACTCTGTGCTTTCATCTGCACAAAGGATCTTGTAATCATCTCTGTCTGTGTTTCTTTTAGACCCAGAGATGGAGCAGAGAGGAACACAGACTTGGGTGGATCTTCATTCAGGAGCAGGGACACGTCATGCTCATCTGAGGTGTCTGGCTGACAGCAAGAGCAGAGAGGTAAGTTTCATAGGGTCGCGTGCCCATTTTATTTTATTTTTCATTCATGATGCATAGAGGCGTTCCCCAGACAAAGTGAGCATTTCTCAACTGGACTTTCTAGAAATGAGCTAGGCAGTGAAAATGGGTTTGAAGCATTCCTAAGAGCCCCGCAAGAGAATGCTGAGAGTTAATCTGGCACCCTCCTTTGGAAACGTCCATTGTCTGTCAGCTCTTCAGCTGTGCCCTAACACCTCCCATTGCGCTGCCACACCAGGATAGAATTCCAAGCCCACACTGAGTCCTGGAATGTTGTGGTGCCGTGTTGGAATCAGATGTGACCACGTGGTCTTGGCTCCCCGCCTTGTGGGGGGTCATGGTGGACCAGGCTGTTGGCCGTTGGTGATGTCATAAGCGGCTGGAATGAGGGGAGGAGCGGTGCGTTTTGTGTTCCTTTGTGGGTGAGCTAGTGGTCGGAGTGGTTGGTTGTCTTGTTGTTCTTGTGCGTTTAGTGTCGTTAGTGCCGTTAGTTAGTGCCGTTAGTTAGTGCCGTTAGTTAGTGTTGTTAGTTAGTGTTGTTAGTTAGTGTTGTTAGTGTTGTTAGTGTTGTTAGTTAGTGCCTTTAGTTAGTGCCTTTAGTTAGTGCCGTTAGTTAGTGCCTTTAGTTAGTGCTTTTAGTTAGTATTTTTAGTTAGTGCCGTTAGTTAGTGCCTTTAGTTAGTGCTTTTAGTTAGTATTTTTAGTTAGTGCCTTTAGTTAGTTCCTTTAGTTAGTGCCTTTATTGCCTTTTTCTTCTCACCGTCGTGCGCAGCAGCTTGTAGGTAAGCTGAGCTGACGTGGGATGGATGGGTGGGCAGTGAGATGTTGAGAACTGCTGGCTGTCGGAGCTCACAGCACCGTATTGCTTACTCTTGACCATCAGACATAATTTTCCCCTGGTACACACGTTCCAAAGGGGGTATCCGTAAAGTTGGCACCTGTCCCGTGCTTCTTCCATTGTCTTTGCTCAGTAGTGGAAGCATTGTAAAGTTGCTGGGTGGACAGGCATCACGTAGCCTGAGACTCAGCATGTCTTGCAGCAAGTGGGTGGGACAGTTGTGCTGTGTGTGTTATTCCATGACTGTCTTAGCCCTGCTCACTGACCTGCTCTTTCTCTCTCCTCTCCTCACCCTCCGCCCACTGCCTCGGTGCAGCTTTTGCTCTCATTCCATCCGAGCAAAGCGACAACTGCTGCAGATAGCTTGAGGTGATCTCACTGCCAGGTACGTGCCATGATTTGTCCCCCCGCATGGTTTTGCCGCATGGTATGTGAATGTAGTTCTGAAGAAGTCTGTCCATACTGTGCTGTGTGAATAGAGAAAACAGAAGTGTGTTTCTGCTCTGTTCCAGCTCTTCACACTTGCTGTTATGGGTGCTGTGTGCAGTGAGATCAGCCGTGAGCCTGAGGTGGCGGCGACGGAGGTACAGTATGAAGCTCTGGCCGGTCTTTTTTCCCTGTGTTGAGCCATTAGAAGGAGCTGCAGATGTACTCTCCTGCAGGAAAGAATGGGCCAAAAAGGGCCTGGCCACCTGTCTGTGCCAGTGCCATTGCTGATGAGTCTGGGTAGAGAGAGATGCATCTTTGCATGGCCTGGCAATGCACACCAGGAAGGGAAATAACTGTGATGAGACGTGCAGCTCCTTCTGAAGTGCTCCTGATAAGGATAGAGCGCATTTGCTGCAGCTTTCTCTGCAGATGTGCTCCTCACCTTGAAATCCTCCTGATTTGTCCTCAGCTCCTGACCACGGCCTGTGCTCTGTTTTGCAGGCTGATAACATGCGGAAGCCGCAGCTGGTGCGTGCTATGTCATCTTTAAACGTACCAGCGATTGCGGCAGCCCATGTTATTAGGAGCCACGTCGCCCAGGGGCCGGATGAGCTCTCTCTGGAGGTAAGCAGTTCCAGGCGTTCCTTGTTGTTGTGCACAGAGAGTAGTATAGAGTGTGAACGCCTCGGGAATACTCTCATATTTTGTGTCGTAGAAGAAGGCTTTTGTTTTAGCTGTGCTGAAGCTGGGATTGATGTTTCAATCTTTTGCAGGTTGGAGACATCGTGTGCATTGTTGATATGCCACCAAAGGAGATGAGCCCCTGGTGGAGAGGCAAGCGTGGCTTTGAGGTAGGCACACATTTTTGACTAGAGAGCACAGCTTCAGTAGTATCTAGAATCTCCGGTTGGAGCTGCTCTGCCTGCACAGGATGGCTTCTGGATGCAAACAGTTGCCCTGTGTCGGTGTCAGAGGACCTTCCCTTTGGCTCTGGGCTTGGGCTAATGCCCACCTGTCTTTTTGTTCTTATTACAGGTTGGTTTTTTCCCTGGTGAGTGCGTGGAACTCATCAGGGGAAAACTGCCCGAGTCCATCCTACATTCATTGCCAAAGCCAGGTGCGTATTTTACATTTGACAATGCGGGTTAGTAAAATGGGGTCTGAACGTGGCTTTCAGGAGGTTCATTAATGCCCGAGTTGAGCAAGCTTAGAAAGAGAACTGCATTAAGCTACTTGGGCACCTCCAGGGATGGGGAAAATCCGTTCTTGTGTGTCCTTGTTGGGAACATGCTTTCTGTTGTTACGTGTTCTGTTGAATGCGTTGCACTTGGCCTCGTCCAACCAAGCCAAGCCTGAAATGAACTTGTTTCTTTGTTTTGTTGCACAGAGCCAAAGAAATGGGGCAAGTTCATCTCCTGCCTTCGTTGCCCGTTGAAGGCCTGCCCCAGGAGAGCGAAGCAGCCGGAGCCTCCAACATTCTCGGGATCCATGTCCCTGCTTGACATCGTTGAGAGGTATTTAGCCAACAGGACTTGAGGGCTGAGCTGTAGGAATGGAAGCATCCTTTGCTGTTTGAAACAGAGGGCTTTTCTAAGCTGTGTTTCAGCAGAAACCAGGCATTGACAGGAACAGGCAACTATTGGCAAGGGTTCGGTGCAGCTCTTCCCTCACCCTGCACCACGACTGACAGCATGCTCTGTTTTCTCTGCAGAATGAGTTCTCCCAGTAAGAGGGCAGAGTCAGCAGCTGGCAGTTGGTGTTCCTGCTTCTGCCTGGGCAAACCATCCCCTGTGGCCAAACGCCGACTGCAGAGCAGTGCCAGGGAGCCCTCTGAAGTAGAAGTCTTGGTCCTGGCAGGTAAGGGTGCAAATCCAGCTTTCAAATCACTGCTTGTCAGCAACACAGGTAGAATTCATGCTTTCAGTGGGCTTGTACATCCTTCTGGCATTCAAGCCTGTGCCTGACATCTTCAGTTGACTCCTGTCTTTCCCAAATGAGTCTCTTGTCAACACAAGAGCTGGACCTGCACGAGGATCACTTTCAAGACAGTGACACTGTTGCTAGAAGCCTATTTGCTTCTGCCCACCATCACTGCATAGCCAAATGTCAAGAACCTGTTTCATGATTCATCTTGTGAAACTTTGACACTAACTGCTGTGCATCTACTCCTTCCTAGGTGACCCGAGCCCTTCTGTATCTCCAAGGCGCCGGGCATGTTACGATGCAGCTTCCTGTGATTCCATCAATGAAGAACTGTTACTAAGCACAGGATGCTGCAGTTCAGATGAAAGCCTTCCGTATAACATCAGTTATAAAGAGAAGAATGCCATCATCGTTGAAGCTCTCGTTCATCCCATACCTGCTGAAGCTGCTGACCTGAGCCTGCCAGACTCCTCAGGCACCAGCCTGGACCCAGTGCTTTTCGAGGATAGCCCAGCCCAAGCACAGCACGAGTGCCCCGACAGCAGCACAACCATGCAGGCTCAGGTCAGCATTACAGAGGAGAAGCCAAACATCTTGGAGGGGGAGGTAGAATCAGGCCAAGAGTCCCAGGCTCCGGGCAACAGCACGACTTCTGAGACACTCTCGTCAGACAACAGAGAATGAGTCCCATCTTTCCTCCAGACCTCACACCCCCTCCTTTTTCCTATTGAATAAAGGCACGCTCGTGCTCAATCAACGCCTTGACTGAATTCTGAGTTTTCATTCGCAGAGATTGGGATGAGTACAAGAAACATCAAGACAGCTCAGCTTGCAACGCTCTGGCTGTGGGGTGCGTGCAGGGACACTGTAAGCATACAGGGAAAGGCTTCCACTGCTTCCTCAAGCTGTAGTCCAGCCCTGCTACTGCTCTGTGGCACAAAGCCCTGAGGGATGTTCCATATTGTTAACCTAAGTGAAGCCAGCTTCATGCACTGTGTTTTGTTGTTGCTGGGTGAGAGGGGGATGCACGTTGGTGAGAAGATGAGCATTGCTGGATCTGCCACGAGTGTCCCTTCTGCCTCTAAGAATATGTCCTAAGTAGGATGTGAACACTGCTGGCACTTCCTCATTGCACGTGCTTGGAGGATCTTCAGTTCTTGCACATTCAGGATGTCTGTCAGTGACTACGAGGAAATTCTCAAGTACTAGGAATTCCATGAAACAGTTGGAATGGGTAAGTGTCATCTTTGTACAGAAACAGCACGCCTAACAGTCTGTCTCACCACTCTAGAATTAATCTGAGAATAGATTAACAGCTCTTGTCAGTTCTCTAAGTCAGGTTTCATTTGTATAAATTTGAAATTCGTTTTTTAAACCAGTTGGAAATTGTAATATTATATTAGAGAAGAATTCACACTCAACTTTAAGCATCTGTGTTTTGATTTGTAGGTGGTTTTGCCAAGGTAAAACTCGGGCGGCATCTTCTGTCTGGTGAAAAAGTTGCACTAAAAATCATGGAGAAAGTTACTGTAGGGGTAAGCCAAAAGGCATTTAAATATGATAATATCTTCTGTTGGAGTTGTGGAGTTCTCAAGAACACGGGGGCAGGTGGGATGGTACATACGAATGCAGCCTACTGGTCCCATTGCCTTTTGAAAGATGCTGTAGAGCTGGAAAAAGTTTAACAGAGCACCACAAATCTTCTTCCTCGTTGTTCAGAGGGCAGTATTCTCTGGCTGTAAAATGGAGGAAGTTATTACGTTATTACATTACATTACATTATTGTTACATTATTACAGCAACTTTACCAAAATACCAATGAAAATGCTGAATGTTTTGTTTTTCATTTTTCACAGCTCTGTTTCAGAATTTCTATGGGAGTGATGTCAGTCATTGCTGAGTTGATGTTGAATTGTGTACTGTCCCGTATGTGCTTGTTCTGTTCCACAGCAGTCAGATGTGATACCTGGTATGTCACAGTTGTTAGCAATCTCATCGGTTGCTTTTATGGTCTCTTAAGGATGACTTGCCTCATGCTAAAACAGAAATTGATGCCATGAAGAACTGAAGTCATCAACATGTTTGCCCATTGGATCACGTAAGAGAGACACCAAAGAAATATTTATAGTCGTAGAGGTAAGAAATAGTTTCTGCTTTCTGTGCTGTCATTGTTACTTACCTTTCTCTGATACTCTCTAAATGCATTTTCAGATAACCTTATCTTACAGGGAAGCTGTTTGATTGCATTGTTTCTAAGGACCACCTTTTGGAAGAGGAAGCTCCAGTCTTTTTTTGACATATTGTTTCAGCAATTGCTTCTGTTCACAGTCAGGGTTATGCCCAGAGACCTCAAACCAGTGAGCCTGAACTGTAGTCAGTCTTCCATAAATAATAATGAATGTGTTTTTATTTTTCTGTTGGGAGAGAAAGTTACAGTACTCCACTCCATTCCAGTGGATTGCAGGAGAAAACTTAAGGCGGGAGAAGTAACACAAAGTAGAACTAATGGGTTGATTGAATTGATAGAATTATTTACTGAGATAAAGGATAATAGTTATGATGAATGCAAAAGCAATTGCTCACCACCTACCAATCAGTGTCCAGTTAGCCTCCTAGTAGTGGAAGAGATTGGCATGAAGTTCTACCCCCTTCAAAACTCCTTCCACAATATGTCATATAGTATGGAATATCCTTTGGCCAGTTTAAGTCAGCTGTCCTAGTTCTGTTCCTTCTCACTTCCTTGGGCTCTCAGCTGAGATTGACTGTGACTCTGTACAACGCTGCCTGGCAGCAACTGTAAGCATCACTGCGCTATCTCCATTGTTTCTCTAGAATGAAAACGTAGTATTAAATCAGACACTGAAGAAAATAATTCAGTTCCAGCTGAAACTCAGAGAATAACTTGTGCTTAGGATTCTTTCCCTACAGGAAATGTTAGATAATTATTGCTATTTGGTACTGTGTTGTGTAGCTGAGCTGGATTTTGTTATCCTTGAAGAAGTATCTTCCTCTGAAAGGGGAGTAAAACATGATGCTCCTAATGAGCGGAGCAGAGACACAGATCTGATCTGAGTGTTGGTTTCCCATTTTTGTGATGCTCTTTGCTGCAGTTTGTATCTAGAGAGAAGCCCTTGTGGTGTCAGTCTGTTGTGTAACCTGCTCTAGTTTTGTGCCTCAAGGAAGAGTGATCCTTTAAACAAATGGTGGCTGTACAGAGGGTATGGGGTGAGATGCATTCCTCTGGCCCCATCCAATGGATTTTCTGTCACTGAAGACATGAAGCACAGGTTAGGTACTGGAAGGCTTGAATATTTCCTCACCAATAGTTTAGAGCTTGGCATTTTGTAAGCTGCTGGTATCTCTCAGTAAAGCAAATCATTACAGCACGAGCATTTTCCTAGGCATCTTATGAAATCCCTCTATCTAAGGCTACTGGAAGGCACTCTGAACAAAAATCATTCTCCCCAGCTTCTCTTCTCTGAGTGGGAGCTTCAGCCCCCTGCACAGGCTGGAGGTCATCCCCAGAACTTGCTTCAGGTTGTTATCCTTCCTGGCCAAAAACCAGATACAGTATTGTAGATGTGGTCCAGTGAGTGTTGAAGCAGGAATGACTTGTCGTGGTCTGGTTGTGCTGCTTTTTAATGCAGCTGATGATCTTGTTGTACTTCTTTTCTGTCAGAGCACACTGCTGGCTTGCATTCAGCCTGTGGTCTCTCACCACTTGTCCTCCTAGTTCCATACAGTTCGGTCTGTTCATTAAAATGTTTCAGTAAGTTGGTCTGGTCCTACGAAGCAGTATGACTGCAGTAAGCAGTGTACATGGTGCGCTGTGAGTACTGCACACATTCCTCTTGGCAGCTTGTGGAACAGACATTGTGCATTGTTTGGATTGTGTAAGCATTCCTGTTGGTCTCTTGTGATGCTTACCTTCTTAGAGCACCTTTCCATGTTTGGCTCTACATATTTTGGTACCTTACTTGTTCTGTTTGGCTTAGCAGGGAAGGTCTTCTTCTGAAGCATCCTCAGTCTTGGTCTGGGCAGCATACTTAGAAATGACATGGACGTTACATGAGTGGGTGATCAAAGGGGGAAAGATCTCACCTTTCTGATCTGTTTCCTTTTAGAAGACAGTCCTGGAGAGGATTTGCTTTCCTTGTTTCCTGGAGACTTGGATTCTTAGATGGTTTTGACTGCAGCTATTTCTGATGTTAATTCCTTTTTCTGTACTTTAGTAGCAAAGTGCACATGGAGTGCTTTGGAATTGTCTGAAGTTGCCAGGTTGCTTGTGATCACATATGTAACGTGGAGTTATGTGTGGTGCCAGTGATAATTCAGTGTGATGAACTTGAAGGCTTTCAGTAGAATTGCAGCCCTAATAGAAACAATGACTTGAACTCTGGAATTCTGTGTAAAATCATTAGCTAGCTTGTGGTCCGGGTCTTCAAACCAAAGGCTATGAGGTGCTGCTCTTGTTGACACAGGCTGTGAAAGATGACTTGAGCTCTAAGAGTAATTTCCCTTCTGCTCTTGATATGAACGTCAAATCCAAAATTACAGTATTAAGAACATAATATAAAAGTTTTTGCTGCTGGCTTGTGGACCTGCATTAGCTGTTAGCCATAGTTTGGAACTTGCAAAGCAATCTTATTTAGATTTTAGTGATGAAATCTTTTGATGAAATCTTCCTTTTAATTCTGCAAAAGAATCTCAATGGCACATTTCTTTTCAGTCTGAAAAGGCTCTGACATAATGAAGATGTGCCAGACTGCAGCCATGTGCCAGATGTGTTTGGATCCATGGAATTTTCTGATGTAGCTTCAGTGTTTGAAGAATCTCCGCTTGATCTAAATACTCAGAGAACAAAGCAGGTGTGTAAAGATGTAGTGCTAGTTTCTTACAGAAAAAATATAGCACTTAATCCAGAAATTTACTTCTCATTGTATATAGTGCTTACTCCATACTTCAGTATCTAGTAAACCTTGACCGAAGTAAGATACAGATTGAGCAAAGTATGTTAAGCATAAATTTTGGTGCCTTCTACCTGTAGGCCATGGTTCATTTTACAAGAACCCTAACTCCAGTGTTTGGTTTGCACAGAAATAGCAAGAAAGGGAACAAGTAAAGGAGTCAGTGAGGATTTTAAAACGCAATGGAAAGTGATAAGGCACAGTTGATAAGATTTTGGAGTTAGGTTGGATGTACACAGAGCTTTAAAGAGGAAGAATCTTCAGGAATAGTCAGCATGGATTGACCAAGGGCAAATTGTACTTGACCCACCATTGCTAGGTGAGCTTCTGCTTTAAAGCATCAAGCTGCATAAAGAAGGCAGTTTTAAAAGCAAGCTTACCAATTCGTTTTTAACCAGTGATTTTTTCAGGAAGGAAAGCTTTTAGATGCTGTTTGCTAATGGAAGATGGAGAGAGGAAAAGCAAGAGAAAGGCATGATGTGTGCATAGCCACCACATCCCATCTGCAGCGTTCTCCCCCTCTGCAAACGAGGAGCAGCTCATCAAGCTTGGCCTGGGCCATGGAAAGGGAGCATGCTAACATCTGGGCCAACCCAAACGAGTTAGTTCTGCAGGTTGGTTGTTTTCTGCTGTTTGTCTCACGTCCTGTTGCTCAGCGGTAGATTTGTTCATGTTCAGTGCCAACAGGAAACACCCAACAGGTGGGGTTTGCGGAGAAAGAGGTCCTGCAGGTCTTGTGTGACACCCATGGAACCGTAGCGAGGCTGCATGTGTGTAAAACACCAGGAATCAACAGAGGTGTGAAGGTGAGCTGTGGGCTGCAGTACCACAGGAAGGGATGTGTGTGCTCTGGGTTTGGATGCTTCTGTGTGTATTAAGTGACTGAGATACCACTGCTCAGTCTGTTTGAGTGTATAGAAGAAGTGTAACATCCATTCTGATGGAGTATTGTGAACGGAGCCCTGTGGGTTTGAGACCTGCCTTTAAGCTTGTGGGCATCATCCAGGAGTTGGGGATGGGGCAAGGGAAGTTGGGGTGAGGGATGAAGCGTAGGAACAGAAACTTCTTTGGTCCATATTAACTCCTCCCTTTTTTGATTAGGAATCGATGTGGGTTTCTTTTATAAAGAAACAGACTCATTGTGAAGCCTGTGAATGAATTGATTCACGCCTGCTGATTGGTGCTGTTCTCTACAAGGAGCTTCAGTGGAAATGGACACTTCTGGTCCACTGTCTGGCCCCCTCCTATGTGCTCAGATCAGCCAAGTTGTCAAGGCCTGGCTCTTGGTTGGTGAGTTGTGCCAAGGTCAGAGAGTTGGATTTTCTGGGCTTTGAGACACGTCTTCAAGATGCACATTGTGTTATTTCTGATGTGTTGACCTGTTGAGGTCCAGCCCCAAATGAGGATTCAAGTACTACCACAGCAGGAATGGTTTAGATTGGAACTGGAATGCAGAAGGTTGGAGTCAGCAGGAGCAGGGAATCGATCATCCCCCTGTACTTGGCACTGGTGAGTCCTCACCTTGAGTTCTGTGTTCAGTTCTTGGCCCCTCACTGCAAGAAGGACACTGAAATCCTGGGATATGTCCAAAGAAGAACACTGAAGGTGTGAGGTGTCTAGAGCACAAGTCTTTTAGCAAGCACTATCTTAGAGGCAGCCTTGATTTCTCCAGCTCCAAGCTTTGTGCCACAAGAGCTCTCCTGCTTCTAACTGTGATGTGAGACCGTATGGAAGGCTCTGCAGAAGTCCTTCCTTTTCTTGACTGTATTTTGTGTGGCTTTGGACTTGTTTTCATCTTCCTCAAAGCCCTCTGCCCAATTCTGTGTCCTTCTCTGCAGCCATGAATTCAATATGGAGCAGGTTCCTGAGCTCAGCGTCCAAGACATTCACAGCGTGAGCTCCCTGTGTAAGATGTATTTCAGGGAGCTCCTGAACCCTCTGCTGACCGAGCAGCTGTATGCCAGGATCTCTATAAGCTCAGGGCAATGTCTTGGAAATGACACGTACCAGTTCCCTGGCCATCCTGGTTAGTGGTTGTAGCAGTGCCCCAGCTCTGAGGTCTTCTTTCTGTTAGCCCCATGAGTCACGTCTTTGCCACATCCTGCCTCTCACTGATGGCACTTGTGGTGGTGCCAGGAGGTGCTTATTTAAGCTATTCACAATGGTTGTGAGAATTCCTTTTCCTTTGCTGTTCTCCTGCTATTGGTAGAATGGGGTTAATAGCAAAGTGGACTTGGAGACGAATGCCTGCTGCGAGGAGCTGCACTGTGCAATCAGGCTGTAAAGCTGCCCAGTGCTTGCACCGCTTGGCCTTGATGGCACGGGCTGTGTGTATAATCAGGAGGGGTGTTAACTCTTTGAAAGGGCCGATAATATCAGTTCAAGAGGAAGTGGTTTTATGTTGAAAGAGGGAAGATTAACGTTGGATGTTAGGGGAAAGTTCTTTACTACGAGAGTGCTGAGGTCCTGGAACAGGCTGCCCAGGGACGTTGTGGATCCCCCATCCGTAGAGGTGTCCAAGGCCAGGTTAGATGTGGCCCTGGACAGCCTGGTCTAGTAAATGTGGAAGATAGGTGGCCCTACCAGGCAGGGGGAGTGGAGCTTCATTATCCTTGAGGTCCCTTCCAACCCGGGTCATTCTGTGTTTCTGTGTTCCCCAGATGCCTCTTGGAAGGCATCAAGTCTGCCTCAGTGCTGACCACCAGTGCACTGTCCCCATGGGACTTAATAAGACACTTGATTTCTCTGGCAGGGATCTGCTCGGTGATAAACATGCATGCTAAGAACTTAGCGATAGTGTGGGCTCCAAACCTCTTAAGGTAAACTTCTTCTTCCATTTCAACACGATGCTTAGTTCTGCTGTCCCCCAACCCAGGTGCACAATTTCTAGATGACAGTTTCTACTCACTTGTTTAGCTGGGACTGCTGTGTCTCTGATCATCCAGGAGAATTAGTGGCATCACATCAGTGGCATCGCTGTTTGCCCACTGCAGAAGTCTCCAGAGCCCAGCTTGACAGTTTTTGGCTACAGAAATTCAGACTTGGGGAAGTGACCTCGGGGAAATGACTTGTAAGATCTGCCTTTTCTTCAGATCCCAGCAGAGCCAATCTTCCTGTGCCAGCAAAGCTGCTTGCATGGAGCTGCAGATACAGTCAGCTGTTGTGGAATTACTCATCAGCCACACAGATGTCATCTTCTGCTCCAAATCCACACCAGCCATGGGAGAGGGAGTAGGTGAGCATCTTCCTCCATTAGCTTGATCTTGATCTGACAGCTTCATCCAATCCAGGGCTTCTCCAAGACCTTTGAAAATTCTATTACTGTTGAGGAGACAGCAGGCTTCTGGGCTTAGATTAGAATATGGTGCCCCATTCCTGGATCCTTAGTGTGTCCAAACACAAACCTTACATGGAGAAAACCATCACTGCTGTTAAGATTTTTTGCAAGCAGTTGAAGCTTGATTGAAATGTGGCAGCAAAGCTTTCTGAAATCCCAGACCCCTAGTTTTTCTAGGATTTTTGTTTGCCTGTTTTTGATACAGTGAGCTGCTCTTAATTGTGGCTGTGTCCTTTGCCACGAGCATACCTCTGAGCACACGGTTATTTTGAGCTCCTCTTCTTCCAGTGTCTCGGATAAGCAAGTCTGAGAGAAATGCAGAACTGGGATGGCTGTTCTGCTGCTTCCTCCTCCATCTCACCTGTGGTTTTCCCTTGCAGGGCACAGTTCTCTGCCTGGGCCCAAGTCTGTGTGGGTGTCTCCATCCACAAAGCTGCTCACACTGCAGGAGGCACAGGCTGAGAGGAGAGGCCAGAGCAGCTCTCCTGTTGCAACACGGAGCAGCAAGATACAAGTGGAGGAAGGGCCTGCAGCTGTACTGAGGAACTTCAACGCAATCATTGATTTTCCATCTGAAAGGTAAAGAAAGAGGAATTCCCTTTCCAGCCCCTATCATCATTGTTCAGGTGATTTCTATTGGTTTATTTTTTGTCCATTATATCTCCAAGCACTCAACTAAAAAACAGTTGCACTATGGGCTCAGTTCAGCCACACAAGGTGCCTTTCCTTCCTGGTTGGGCAGGCAGTCACAAGATGCAGAAAGCCACGCTGGTGTCTATCCTGGCCTGTGCTGCCTGTACCTGGAAACACTGGGGTTTTCCAGATTTCAGGGCCACGCACCTGAAACCAATTGCGCTTCTCCTGTAAGCAGAGCTGTTGGTCGGACTTGCTGGCACTAGAAATTAAAGATGGCAGTGAGCTGAGGCCAAGGAGGTGTTAACGTAAGAGTCAGAGATGCTTTTGAGCTTCCCTTATGGCTGCACCATTTTCTCAGAAAGCAGTTACGCCTGCCAGCTCCTTTCCTGCTGCTGAGCCTTTGCTCACATGCTCCGCATCTTGCTTGACACGGTTGAGAGGAATGTAGCCAACAGGACTTGAGGGCTGAGCTGTAGGAATGGAAGCATCCTCTGCTGTTTGAAACAGAGCGCGTTTCTAAGCTGTGTTTCAGCAGTAAGCAGGCAGTGCCAGGAGTAGGGAACTGCTGGCAAGGGCTCGGTGCAGCTCTTCCCTCACCCTGCACCACGACTGCTCTGTTTTCTCTGCAGACCATGTTCTCCCGGCAAGAGGAAGGAATCACCTGCTGGCAGTTGGTGTTCCTGTTTCTGCCTGCGCAAACGATCCCATATGGCCAAACACCAACTGCAGAGCAGTGCCAGGGAGCCTTCCAAAGCAGAACGTGTGGTCCTGGCAGGTAAGGGTGCAAATCCAGCTTTCAAAGCACTGCTTGTCAGCAACATGGGTAGAATTCATGCTTTCAGTGGGCTTGTACCTCCTTCTGGCGTTCAAGCCCATACCTGACATCTTCAGCTGACCCCTGTTTTCCCAAAGGAGCCTCTGAAGCCTTTGCCTCCATGGGCAGAGGAAGTTGGATGCTAACCCCTGTGTATCCACTCCTTCCTAGGTGAATCGAGCTCTTGTGAACCCAGAAGAGCCAGGTCAAGTGCTGATTGCTCAGAGAGTGCTTCCATCAACAGAAACCTCATGGGAAGCACAAGTTGCTGCAATTCAAATGAGAGCCTCCCGTGTGCCAGCAGCGACGAAGAGCAGGAGGTCATTGTTCAGGCACTCATTTCTCCCAGCTCTGCTGAAGGGGCTGATCTGAGCCTGCCAGAAAACACAGTCACCAGCCTGGACTGTGGCCTGGTGCCTTTGCAGAGCAGCCCAGACCAAACACAACCCGAGTGCCCCAACAGCGGCACCTCCAAGCAGGACGAAGTCACTGTCACTGAGGAGCAGCCGAGCCTCTTGGAGGGGGACTTGGAGTCAGGCCTCCAGTCCCAGGCACCCGGCAGCAGCACGAGCTCCGAGCCACTCTCTCCTCAACAGCAAAGGATGAGTCCTGTCTTTCCAAGTGACTAAAGGCACGCTCATGCTCAGTCAACGGGATGGGGTGTTGGAAGAAGAAATGCTTAGAAGAGAAAATTTCCAGTGTTCATTTTAAAATATGGCATTTTTAAAAAGAGAAGAAGATAGAATAAGCAGATGTTGACAGATAAAGGGCACCTCATCAAATTTTGGGAAAGTCCATCTTGAGGAAACTTGGATAAGAGCAGAAAATAACTGTTTATGGATATACCCAATCACTAAAAATACCACCCTGAGTGCCAGCTCATGGCCCCAGACCCTTTTCTTCATTTCAAGAGCTGTCATCACAGAGGGCATCTTCCTGAGCTGGAGACCCTGAAGTAAAAGAATCCTTGGTCCTCAGTTAGTCCATGTAACTGATTTGCCTCGGAGCTGTGAACGTCACAGTGCACTGCTGAAAAACTGGCAGAGTTCCCCTGGAAACCCTGATTTGAATTCAGCAAAGTTCATCAAATCCAACAAGATTCAGAGGAAATGTTACAGGAACAACGAGTTGATATTTTCTCTGAAACTTCCTGGTAGGAGCACTAGAAATGTGGTCAGAAGTCTTTGTGGCATATGTAGGCCTCTTTTAAGAGATCAACATCACCTTTTGCAAAACAGAAAGATGTGGTGATTTATTCACATGAATACTGTGTCTGAACTCCACTTGTACCTGCCAAAGATCCTGCTACCTTCTCAGCTCAGTGAAGATTTGGCCTGCTGTATGCCCTGAACTATGGTATGGTCTTACCAGATTTTCCGAGTGAAATAACACATGACCAAACACTGCTCCTACTTCAGAATATATCCTGAGTTCATCCCACCTAATACAGACAGAATCATCTTATGCTCTGTTATTAGAGTATGAGAGATGGTTTGCATTGTTGACTAAACATACTTTTAGCACCATAGAACCATAGAATATCCCAGTTTGGAAGGAACCCAAAAAGATCATCAAGTACAACTCCTGGATCCACACAGGACTACCCAAAAATCAGACCCTGTGTCTGAGAGCACTGTCCAAAATACTTCCTGAAATCTGGCAAGCTCAGTGCTGTGACTACTTAATCTGGGGAGGCTGTTCCAGGGCCCAATCACCCTAAATCTTACTTCACTGATTCCTGAGAATTTCTTGGATGACCACGTTCCTATGTCATATGTATCCAGGTTAGATTGCATGAACCAAGCAGATCAATGTGATCTCATCCTCAACAATTTTGCATAAACCTAAAAGCACTGAGTTTTGTAAATGGGAAAGAAACACAAAGCAGACGCAGTTCTTATTCAAACTATAAAATGTCTAGGTGTTTCATGGGAAAAATAAATTTATATTGAACATATTTATATGTAAATTTTATTGTACAATAGAAATAAAAGAACATTAAAAACAATGAGAAACGTGCTGTTGTTTTATTCGTCTTCACAATGATGATGAAGAAAATTAAGTACAGAAGGATTTGGCCCAATATTCACTGACTTGTGTTGTCCCAGATTAGACTTCTCTAAGTGTAAACTCAGAGACCGAAACTACTGTCTTGATGTTCAGATGTCCTTTGCCCAAACCAGTGGGGTTGCTCAGGTGTGTATAGGTCTGTGGGTATGTGTGCAAGGACGAGCATGCACATATATGTGTGTGCACAGGGGTGTGCAGAGTGTTGGAGCTGCACAAGAACATTGTGGTACCGGTGTGTGCGTGCACTTTGGGAGTGAAAGGAAGGGGATACACATGTGTGTCTAATGTCTGGACTGTGGCAGCAAAGAGGCTGCAGTGTTGTTCTCTGTAGGAAGAGGCCAGTAGTTGCCCCATGTCAGACAGAACCAGTTCAAGTGCTGGCCAAAGCTGAGTCAAGGAGTGATGCTGCTGGCACTTCTGTGATAACTTTGTTAAGGAAGGTTAAAACCACTGCATAGCATATGTGAGAGCTATGAGCAAGAATGATGTGAAACAAACAGCCCTGCAGTCACCAAGGTCAGTGAAGAAGGAGGAGAGGAGGCTTAGTGGACATGGTGGTGATGGACTGATGATTGGGCTGGATGATCTAAGTGGTCTTTTCCAGCTCTCATGATTCTATCATTCTGTGACAGGTGATGTTAGTTTTGTTGACAGGTTCAGCAAGGTGAACTGGGACCAGAGGTACATCCCAAAACCTTTGAGTTGCTGGACTGGAGATAATCTTCCCAAAATAACTAATGAAAATAGTAGAACCATAAAAGGAATTTCTTTATCACTACGAGAAAAAGGGAGGGATCCTTTGGCTAATGAAGGCCTGATTTGGCAAAGCCAGAGACAGTTTGCTTTGCACCACATTTATTTGACTTTCCAGAATGGTGTACTTACTTTCCAGGTATTTCTAAACAGTGATTTTTTATTTCCAAACATGGCTAACAGCAGGTTAAAAATTCTTTTCTTTGTTTCCTTTCTGCTAAGAATGAATGAATTTAATGTGGTCTTTTTCGTGCTTCCTTCTTTACGAAGGAGACAGCTGCTGCATCATGGCAAACAAACATTCAGATGGTTTGGAGAACAAGTCCTTACACAGACTACAGTGTACAGCAATAAAGGGTACACACAACAACATGCAAGACATTCATTCAGCCTCCAAACACTTCTCCCTGTTGACCAATTCAGAACATATTAAACCATTTAAGAAGGGCATTAAGCTTTAGAGTTGATGGGACGTTTTATACCTTGTACTTTTCTCCAACTCCCATAGTAAGCAAGGAAAAACAGAACAATAATAATAAAATCATATACAAAACAAACAAAGAAAGAAACATACAAGCAGAAAACGCTGACAGAAAAAGAATATACCTCGCAAGGTGTCAGGATCCTTTATATCTAATCCTCAAGGCAGAGGATGAAAGCTTTGTCTTTTCTAGGTAACTTGTGGCTAAGACTGGGAGCTGGGAGGACTTTATACTTTCCCTGACCCGGTGGTATGTAAACTAAATATAGAAGGTAGTCAAATAACTATAACATATGTAACATATATATTTATATATATGTATTTTTAAATCCCAGACCTTAAGCCTGAAGTTCCTTGAATGGCTGGAGCTTTTAAATAGTGTTTTGATAGAAATTCTCTCAGCTATCTAAGAGTGCAGCTGGTCAAATCCACAAGCAAGCACGAACGATAAGCTTCATTTATAAGAGCAAACACAGAAGAACAACATGGAGGGAATAGTTGTTAGTTTCTTGAGTGAACTAACCCAGGCACCGTGTAGCCTCTACTATTGCTGTTCCTGAAGGAGAATCTGTTCCTCCCTTTATTTCTGAGCTTCACCCACCTCTACCACCTCTCACAAGAAGTGTGTTTTGAGGGAATATTCATATGGAGTCGAAAGGAGCTGGCTGTTCTATCCAATCAAGAATGGGAAGGCATATGACCTGTAGATTAGAAGATAATCCAAATATTTTACAAGAAATCTCTCCATTTATTTTAACAGCTCACTTGGAAGCTGTGGAAGAATTATCACCTATTTACAAACAAGACAGTGAGAGATAAAATTCCATTGTACAGTGAAATCCATGAGATAACAAAGACAGAAAGTCAGTAAGTCCATCTGCCACAGCATGCAGCACTCACCAGGTGATGGGGGAGTTCCTCAGTTTTCTGACATAAAATCTGGATGCTGTAGTGGGTTTAGAAATCAGCCTCCTTGAGGTACTTCTTTATTTGGATATATTCGGAGCTTAAAGTAACTTACTTTAAGAGGAAAATAGCACCAGCTGAGTCCTGGCAGATGGTGATGTGTCTGGGTGGAACAAGGCAGCAGAACAGTCCCTGGCCACTTTTCCCTCTTGCAGTTGAACTCTGTGTTACTTTGTACATTTCTTAGGCCAATTTTAGTGGTTGGGTTTTTATTCCAATTTTGGTTTTTGCCCGAAAATAAGAGTAAGGTTTGTATGTGTTGGAACAGAACAGCACTGAATGAACTGCAATGGAGCCAAACTTTAAATTGCACACCTTGCTTCTGAAATTTGAGGAACTTGATGTGCAGAAGCAGCTCATGAATGCTGAGTTTACAACAGCAAACCTGAAACTACTTTGAATGAGAGGGAAGAAGCAGAAGCTAATTGTGGCAGGGTGATTCTCTTCATTTAATGCTTCCATTTTCTGTTTTGCCAGGGTTCACTGGATTTCATTTAACGTGAGGTTCTTAATGACTATTATATGTATCCATTTAGAGTGTCATTTAGCCAAAGTCTTTCTGAAACAGACAGGCCTTCCTGTTCTGGACTGTGAACACCGTGTAAGTTTTGCCTCTTCTGCCTTTGCCTGGTCTCTCAGTGGGTTCAACTTCTTTATTCAGTCCTAACTAAGTTTGGCCTGTAGGAAATGGAGAATATTCTCATCTGCTAGAGAAAGATGGCTTTAGAAACTTGGGATGTTTCACGGCACTGAGAGACCCTCCTGCTGCCTGCTTATCTTCTGTGATTTTGCTTCTCATAGAATCATAGAATCACAAGGTTGGAAAGGACCTACAAGATCATCCAGTCCAACCACCCTCCCATCGCCGTTGCTGCCACAACCACATCTCATAGCTCCTCATCCAGACACCCAGAGCGTATAGTAAAAAGGAAAGTGAGAAATTAAAATTTCCTCAGCAAAGCTTCAGTCATACCAATAGTGGAGGGTAAGACCAGCTCCCGTGGGGCTTCACAGTCAGATTAGTACAAAACTATTCTCAAAAAGGATGCCATCACCTCTTGTAGGCTGAGCTGCCATATCTGCGGCACCTGCTGTGATTCTGGTGGTGGACAGCTGATTGATTCAGAGATGGCTATTTGTGCCAAAGCATTATTTCCATTTCTATGACATGCAGAACAGAAAACAATCATGGCACTCATTGCCAACTTCTTTTTCATAGAGCAGTGCTTATCAGAGGACTTCACTTGTCTCTCCTTCCTGAGCCTTGTTTCATCTGTTCTGCTTGTGGTGGGGCTATGAAAAACTCATCTGATTGCTGTCCGCTTTTGGACTGATGCCCTATTGAGACAGGAGCTCACCTTCCTTTTCTAAAGTCCTGAAGCTTTAGAGATTCTTTTGGTAGCAATATGAATCAGTTTCTACAGATCGTTTTAGCTTTTGTACTGAGGAAGGATTCCACCACTCTGATAGTCAGCACGCCAGTTACTGTGATGTGCAGCTGAATTGGGCTTTCCTACCTCCTCGTGGTTTGCTGCTGTGCCCGTGCAGAGCTGCAGCTGGGTGGAGTGAGACGCTGTGGTTAGGCTGCTACATGTAGGAGGTGCTAGAATCTCTTTGTTTAAATTTATGATGTTTTGAGAACTTGTAATTGCATAATATTCTGTGCCTGCTATAGATGAAATAAAAGAATGGATTTCTTTTGTTTTTCCTGGAGGATGAGATGTATAAGCCAGGCAACCCATGTCCTGTGGCATGCTGAAAGAGGAAAGCATGCAGATTTCTACATATTTGTGTCTGCAACTTACAGCAGAGTGGTTTTGGTTATCAGATGTTAGTCTTAAAAACTGAGATTAAATCTGAGATATACGTTATGTCCCAAATGCTCTGCAGCTTTACTTATCTGAACAAACTTTTGTATTTGGCTTGATAACAAATGAGGCAAGAAAACGCCTTCCTGGCACTCTGAGATTCCTGCCTAGAGAGCTTTGCTTATGTTTGTTTTTTAAGGCCTGTGTGCTTGAGGTAGATTTAAACTATGTGACAATCTTGGGTGCTTTTTCCCTCTTAAAAAAAAACCTATTTCACACGCTTTTATAGCAAACTTGCAAATGTGACCTACATTTCCCCCAAAATTGGGCTGCAAATGAAAGGAACCAGGGAGTCTCTGAAGACTTTTATCAGTATTCCTCCTGCCTCCTTGTGCTGCGGATAGCAGGCTCATAACTGATTCTTGAACATGTGAGGCTGTCACATAAACCTGTTCTTTCAGAAGTATTTATGTTAAGAATGACTTTGCACACATCCCCTTAACACCCAGGTCCAACACTCTGGCTGTCAGTGTTCATTCTGAGCAACCTAAGGAGGTTCTGCTTTCCTTTATGATAGGTTTTCTTTGCAATCATTTTCAGATTAATGCAGACATAAGTTATTAACTAGAATTTCTTCTATTGGTAAAATGTACGAACCACGAGGGTATTAGTATTATTTGTTCTATTAAATGTGCTTTAACCACTGTCAGACTGTGCAAACAATAACATGAATCAGTCTCACGGTGTGACTGGAACAAGGCTTTGTTTGCAGAAAGAAGAAATGTGCCCTACTGCAGCCTGGTGTGAGGACGTGGGAGCACCTGATTCCTGGTTTCGTTGTCTGCTGGCATCATTTTGAAGTGTAGTTTGACCACTGTGAACAGACAGCTCACTCTTGGCAGCTGGTGCCTCTAACATTTAATTCTCGTGTATCGGTTCTTGTCTGCTTGGGTATTTTTCCCTGCTATATGGATACTTAACAATGTTGTTCGTAGGTTTTCACGTTCTTCTAGGCTGTACTCCTTCATCCTTCTATTTGCCTTTACTCTGGCAAGTACTAGTTAGACCATAATTGTGTTGTGATAATTGCTTAGTTGGATTTATTTTTATTGGTACAGCAACTGCTGGTATCAAAAGTTGAGCACAGTATCGTTGAAACAAGGTAGCATGTGAGATAACTCCCAGTAAACCTTTAAAATGAAAGTAAATACCCATAATTAAACTATAGCTTGTGTGTGTTTGCACAGGACGAGGGTGGAGTGGCAGACTGGAGCTGCCCTCCCCAGGCACGTCATGGTTACGCTGAAGCACAGAGGGAAAGTTCCATGTCCTGGATGGCTTTACAGTGTCACAACATAGTTGTTGAGCCATGCAGCTTCACAGAGAGATGGCAAAATGCTTCTCCTTCCCAACTGTGTCATGCTGAGAGAGCGTTTGGTGGGAATAGCACTTCTACGTTGATCTTGCCAAATAATAAGTGGACCAAACTCCTGCTTGTGCTCATAGCAGAGTTGTCCCTTAACAAAGTTGCTTGTAGGCAGTTGAGCTGAGGGTCCCCCCTGAGTTGACATCCTGAGGATAATCTGGTAAAGGTGGCATGTGGGAGCCCTGAGCATGGCGTGCTCTCCGGGGGGTGTTTTCACTGACAAGAAAAATTACAGCCTCAGGATAAGCAGAAAGAGATGGAAGATGTTTTCTTGAATTGTCACAGCTGAAATCTGGCTAAAATCTATACTCCCTTTGCAAGGTTTCATTTGTTCTGCTATCTTGACAGGTAAGAGGCTTGGGCATTTTTGCATCTTGTTTTTTGTGATGTGAATTTGTTTTGCATTTTTTTTAGTATCAATAAATTACAGGTTTTCAGTCTGTTTTCTAGAAGACCAGGAGGGAATTGCTCGTCTTAGTCATCGTAGAGTCATACACAAAACAAAGTTTCATCTGGTTGTGAAGCTTAAAGCGTGCCGCTGCACAATTAGAAAGCAATTGCTTTGTACTGGGACTGTAACAGCACTCCCAGTTCTCACTTCATGTCTGCCTGTAAAGTACAAAGTTGTCAGTGCTGTTGGAGGTGCCCTGAGGGATGATGCTGACAGTTGTGTTGATGTTCCCTAGCAGCTCTGAAAAAAAGCATTCAGCGCTCTCTCCTTTATTTTTAATACAGTGATGTCACGTACATGTATCCGTGTTTAAATGCCTTTCATGTTGGGAAGTGGGATGTAGGGATATATTCAGTTTCAGGTTCCTTTTGATGAGTAATTTCATAGGCTTCTTTAGAAAGCAGGGCTTCTTTACTAGCAATTTAGAGCACTTGACCAAGACTTCTCTTTTGACTCATCTGTAGCGGACTGTGTTTCTTTGCACTTTGTAGAGGGACCCAAAAGCAAATGGTGAGAAGACCTCATGGCTGCCATAGGGAGAAAAACCAACCAGCGCCACCCCGACCACACCTGAGCTGTTTGTTACCAAATGTCTGTAATGTCAGTTTCATTGGACTGACTGGGAGCAGCCAGAAAGTCTGAGCAGGGCCACTGCTATGTAGACAAGCACTCTGTATGCAGGACTGCCACAGCTGAAGGTGAGACCATGTGTTTGTGTAGGTGCTGATTTCTGACGTGGATCCTTGATGTGGACAGCTGAGCAGAACTTAACTAATGGGGTGCTTTTGTGAAGTGGAAGGAAGAGCTGCACAAGCAGCACAGTGCTGCACCAGAGCAGGTTCACACTGGATTTGGGGAGAAATTTCTCTCCAGCAGTGTCCAGGAGGCATTAGGACAGTGTCCTCAACGTGAACTGACTTGTGCTCAGCCCTGAAGCTGTCATGCAGTTAGACCTGATTATCTTTGTAGGCCTCCTCCCCCGATCTGCTATAAACACGATGAATTTTCTTCCTCTTTTCTTCAGATTACATAAGCTCAGTGAAGGGTTTCTGTGCTTGAGAGAGATGCAGGATAAGAGCACAACAGCACAAGGTCTGCCTTTTGGCAGCTGGAGCTGTGATAATTCCAACATGCATGAAATGGCCTGATGTGCAGCGATTTAATTAATTGTGATTGCAGTCACATTTGGAGTTCAAGAGTTGCAGTTTGCATTTTGTCTGTGTCTTTTCTGGACCACGTGCAATTAAGTTTGAAATATTTCAGCATAATGTATGTAAGTGTACGATGAAGGACACTGCAGTTGCTCTTTTGAAGGTAAACATGTCTGTGTGTCCCTGTGTGTAGGTCCTGAAGCTGATCAGACATACTGTCAATAGTAACATCTTACAGATCAAGCTTGCTTGAGTTCTGATTCCAGTGATGTGGAGATGGGAGGAACAAAAGATGTCAAAGCGCTGTTGCTATTCAGAAACATTCAGGTCTTGATTTTAGAAGTACTACTTCAACTTCTTTCTCTGTAAGATGAAAATAAAACCAGTTACCTGTTGTTTTAAGTTCACTGCTGTCTCTAGGGGAAATCTTTCCTTACTGTTATATATTAATAGATTAAGTTCATCTGCAGGGCAAGTAGAAAGAACGGCAAAGACAAAGAAACCACACCTGGGTCTGCAGGAGCTGAATTAGTGGAGGTTCCCAGCTGCTGCTGCTCAGGAGGCATCACCCATAGAGCACAGGCTTGCAGGATATGATGCCTAATTGCTTGTTCAGTTTGTTTCAGAATAGCCTGTTATGTTTGAAGGACTTTTGTAGAACATGAAGTAAATTGATATTTTCCTTCTTGTTTGCATAAGTCCTCAAATTCTTGGCTTCCCAGGCTTTGATTGGAGGAGGTGCAAGACAAAGGAGCAGCATCTGAAAGGCACAGCTTTGTGGAAAGGCTCTTACTGTTCTGTCAGGACCTTAATGCAGCACTGCACAACACTGCAGAGCACTGCAGTGAAATGGCTGAGGTACTTGATCAGGCTTTACCTTCAAGGGTCAGTGTTCCTCATAATGAGAAACAGAAGGGTTTTTCGCTGTGGGAAAAACACTATAAAGAGCAATTAGAGCACAGAACCCTGAGCTGCATCTGCTGCAGGCTTCATTCCAAAGTGTTGAAGTCTGGAAGAATTCACTAAGTTACTGTGCGGTGTCAGCTCAGACATATGTAAAGTACAGGTAAGGATCTTCAAATACAAAACCACTCACATTAATAATCCCCAGGGGACATGAAGGAATGCAGGTCTCGGTGAAGGCAAACAGCATCTGTAGGCAGAAGGCCACGCATCAGAGACCTTTTCTTGTTGTTTGCTTGCATTGTAAGTGAAACATCTAAAATGACACTCCCAGAGGAGAATTATACCCAGGCAGTGGTGCACAGGCATGTATTAAAGTGCTCTTAGTACTTGTAAACACAATCAAATCAGATGGAAACATAGTGCAGAGTTCACTTCCAAAGGTCTTGAAGTTTGTTATTTTTCAGGCAAGATCTGATTGCTCAGGGTGTCAGTTTCATCACTATCAGGATGATTTCCCTCCTGAAGCAGAATCTGTTCGTCCCAGTCTCACAGGAAGGCTGAGGCTCACAGTCCTCATTTCCACATAGGGAAAACGGTCTTGTATTTTGTATTTTGCAAGTGTAGCTGCAGGAGAAAGTAGATCAAGTCTGTCTTTGATGCCAGGAATGAAGTACGAGGAACTGTGCTCGTTTCCCAGTTAAGGGCCATCAAGGTAATTAGACATCTTGAAGTACATTATACTTGATAGATCAGAATATTGCATCTCATTTAAATGTCAGTGGGGTCTTTTGGTGTTTTTTCTGCATCCATATTATTTTGTTTCTTTGTCTTTTGTTCTTTCTAGGGCTCATGTGCTTCTGTTACTGTCTGATTCCTTTCTCTGCTGTTGTTGTTTAAGGTTTTCAGGTATCAGGTGGAATATTTTCCATGAGTGAGAATAATAGTTTAAATGTCTGTGGGATTTTTTTCCATGGTGCACAGCAGAGGTTAAAGCAGTTCATCTGTCCTTGCACTTGAGGCCTGATTTATGCGTCCTAGCCTTCCACTCGTGACCAGCTGCTGTTCTGTAAGGTGCTTTCCTAAATAGCTCAAGTAAAATCTGAGCTTCATAAATAGGGAGCAAGACGATTGTTTAACAAGGAATGCTACTGTTTTCCGAATCCTATTATGTTCTTTATCAAGTACACTTGTCATGTGAGCCCTTTTACTTTCTCTTGGTGCTTTACTGTAAACAGAAGAAGTAGATTTGAGAGACCAGAGGAGGAAAAATATCAGGATGTTGTGTTCTCACTGGGTGAAACTTTGCAGAAGTGTGGAAGAACACATTGTTCATCATGTGATTCTTCCCTGTTGTGTTTGCTCTCATGCTCACATCGAATGACCGTCAAATTCCAGCTTCAAACCGGCACAGCATCACAGCTGATGGTTTTGCTGTTCAAGTTATTGGAAGTCTTATCTGAACTATGAAAAGTAGGGATTCTTTGCTTTCTGAACATATGGAGTGTGTTTGAGTCACAGCTCGATGCTTTTGTCCCTCAGCTGTGGCAGCTAGAAACTTCTCTTACGTGATAGCTGCCATTCTTATGCAGGCATCTGAATTTGACACCTCAGTTTTCAGGAGAAAAGTCTTCAGTTATTAATATTGCTTACTATGATTATAGCTGATAAGGAGCCCTTGTCACCAACCCTGCGTGGATTCAGAAAATGAATGATCTGAAAAAAAACAAACATGACAGCCATAAGGGGGAAAGAAGAAGTAGAATGTATGACTGAATAATGTAGGCAGTGGCACAGAGTAGGTGGCTTATTACTGTAATTTCTTAAATGTTGGTTGTGAGCTTATTTTGGGAGAGGCTTACGTAAATCAAAAGGGAAGGATGGTCTTTGATCAATCAACAGGTGAGCAACTGTGGGTGAGGGATGCTGGTGAGGAGTCAAGCTGATTGAAGAGATTGATGAGGGTGTAGGAGATATTTAGCATAAAGAAATCTTTGGACTAGGACAGAAAGTCCAGCCCAAGTTAGAATGATCGCAGTCTGTAAGTTCCTTCCTTAGTGGATTTTGCTGGCTAGAGATTTCAGATGTTTTCTTCCTGGCAATAAAATAGTTTCCTTCTAGGGGAAAAAAAAAACCAAAACATAACTGTAAACCCCACAGGATTATGATATCACAGATGTGAGAACTACTGACAGAGACTGCTGGATCTCCTTCATGGAATGGCTTTTAAACAGAACCAGGCGCAACCTTTTGTTTCTTTACGCTGCCCGTGGTTTGTCCTTTTACTCTGGGCTCCTTAGTACTGAATGTGCAGCTCCAGGGTTCTTCAGGAATGAATCAAGTGAAATGATGGATAATTCTCATGTTCTCTTTAAACGGCGAATAACAGAATTTTCATTTCTTTTAAATATTTCTGAGACAAAATAGTTAAGGACAGTGGAAGTGGTATTTCAAGTTACACTGCCAAAACATATCACAGTACAGTGCTACTGGCCTGGTTTTCCATTCTGGTCACCATTCCAATCACCAACATGCTGATCCTGTCTCCAGTGTCAGTCTTTGTGCAGTGCTATTTTGCGCACTAAACAGGCAGTGTGCTGCCCTCCACACCACCCACGAAGGAGCTATGTGTGTGCATCAATGTGCTTCTGACACATTCTGTGATGGAAGTCACTATGCCTTAGGCCATTAAATAGATATGGTCTGAATTTGATTTTTTGTACTGATAAAGTTAGTGTTTCTGTCACTCTATGCCAGTAGTCCGGTGACTGGACTTAGAAAGCATGTCAGTTTACTCCTGTAATTGCACCTAACTTTGAAGAATAATTGATTTTCAATACCATTGTTCCATAGTGCTCCTCAAATATTTCACAAATTAAATTCCATTTGAAATGCTTCAGGCAATCTGAAAGAGGAAACTCCCCTTAAAAATACCTGTTATGCAGAGTTTTCTAACTTCCTTGTTTGTCTGGCAGTGATTCAGCCTGGTTGATGCTGACTCAGTTATAACTCTTGTATGTGACTCTTTATGTTCCTGTTTTCATGCTTTTGTTTTATTGAGGGACTGGTTCTTCTGGTCATGGGTTTACATACTGTGACTCAGGTGCAATGCAGACAACACGGCAGTTACAGGAGAAAGCCTGTTAATATCAGGTATGTTAGTACTTACGTTTTCCTTGTGCCTTTAGCTGAGAAATTCATACAGTCATAGAATGCTTTGGGTTGAAAGGGGCCTTAAATTTCCAACTCCCTCCAACAGCTGGTTGTCTCCCACAAGGACAGGCTGCCCTCATCCAGCCTGGCCTTGGCCATCTCTAGGGTTGGGCACCCACAGCTTCTCCAGACAACAGTGCCAGGGCCTCACTGCCCTCTGAATAAAAAGACACACGAGGGTTGAGCAGGTGATCCAAGACAGCTGGCACAGCTTCACCAAGGGTAGATTGTGCCTGACCAACCTGGTGACCTGGTGACCTATGATGGAGTGTTGGCATCACTGCACAAAGGGACAGCAACTAATGGCATCTACCTGGGATCCTGCAAAGCCTTTGGCACGGCCCCTTATGCTCTGCTCTTGTATGGCCCCAGCTGGGGTAGTGCGTCCAGGTTTGGGGTCTTTAACGCAGGAAAACTGTGAACTTCTAGCGATGGTCCAGAGGAAGCCATGAGGATGCTCGAGAGCTGGAGTGCTGCTGCTATGATGACAGGCTGAGGGAGCTGGGCTTTTCAGTCCGGCTTCAAGGAGACCTCGCTATGGCTTTACAATACTTAAACATAAGTAGGAGGGGAATAACATTTTTACACAAGTGATAGGACAAGGAGGAACTTCCTTTGTATGCCCAGCAGAGGCAACGCTTCGCCCGCCCGGTGCCAGCCCTTGGTGCTCCTTGTGCCCCACTCCGCTTGCTCAGAGCTGCGTGCTGCTGCCGACTTGGAGCGGTGTCAGACGCGCCGTGGATGCTTTGTAATTTTAATGCTAAAACGGAGCTGTGCCCGAGGGCTTGCACACACGTGCCAGGAGGTGGAAAAACAGCAAGCAAACAAACGCGGCCTTTCCAGCGGTGTCGGGGCTCCCTCAACTCTGCCGCAGGCAGGAGCCGCCTTCTTTGTTTTACTCCGTGTTTGGCTTTTCAGATGTTGGAGCGCTCTGCCTTTCATTAGTCTTGGATATGGTGAGGACAGGCCGTATCTGTTGGCTCCCAAGGGCTAAGAACCAAATGTTTAGCTGCTCTGGATAAACCTGGCATTGAAAGTATGTTTGTACAGCTGTCACCTTTGTCCCTATGGCTATTTATTGTCTCCTGTGGTCAGTGGGTGTTTCTCGTGCATCTTTCAGAGGACAGCCCGGGAAGGGACACACCTTGTGGGAAAGGTTCTTGAAGTCTGTGCCCTTTTGACACTGTCCCGAGTGGAGCAATGTCCTGAAAACCTGCATTTTCCTCAGCCAGCATCTAAAGTTCAAAAGTACAGTTGAAAGTTAAGGACAGAGAAGTCGGGTTTTTTGAATTCCTTCTTATAAATGCATCAGTGTAGGTGTGTGCTGGAAGGGATTCAGAACGAATGCTGTCTTTCTCAGAGCTCTGTGCACAGCACAGATTCAGTGCAGCCGCCTCAGGTACCTTCCAGCATTCTGTCAGTCCTGCTTTCTTTCTGAACAGCAGCTGTTTAACACTGACCTGTTTGCCTTGGGGATTTCTGCAGAGGTGCTTTTCACATCCAGTGAGTTCACTTTTGCTTTGAAGACTGCAAAGCCATGTTTTGCTGTTGACGCTGGGTGTGTGTACAGTAAGAATGAAGTGACACAAAAGGCTCAGCTGACCTCACCTCTGCCTTATAAGAACGTGTTCTGCTCGTTGGGGGTGCCAGGAAAGCAGTTCTGTCAAGTGCATTTGTCAGCAAGAGTTACCAGCCCTCGTTTAGAATCAAGGGTTGCGCAGATTAATTGCGTAGTAGTTTAGCTGTGCTCAGTGCAAGGAGTGCAGGAGTTGAATATCACTGAGTAACCGCAGGGGAACCCTGAGTTAATCAGTGTTCCTGCTGATGGTGAGCAGTACTGCATCACTCAGCAGAGCTGCTGCAGGAGTCCTTTGCAGCCTCCTATTTTTAGACCTCGGAGGAGGGCTGTGTCCATCGTCACACACGGTGACTAACCCTCCTGGAGTGCTCTGTGGGCCTATAAATACTGGGTGTGCTATTTCAGTCTCAGTACCTGTGAGGCAGATCGGTGCGTGAGGGCAGCTCTGTGGTGCTGAGGGCAATGTTCCGTCCCACACCTGCCCTCAGGTTACAGCTGGGCTGTGCTGCTGGGCTGTGCTCACACACAGAACCAACCCAGGCGGCTCTCGTTTCTGAGCCCTTGTAAGACAAATCTTGGCCAGTGAGAGTTTCTAAGGGAGATCTGCCCAGTCTGGAGGCGGAATGCTTCCAGCTGTTCATTGCAAACAGCAGACCTGCACTGAAGGATGTTACTGTTCTTAGCACTGTATATTGTGTGCGGTCTCATTGCTGTAAAATAACATATATGTACATATGTTTTAAGATATTGGAGTATCCCTACTGTTGTGGAAGTGTGTACTTAGGCAAGCATTATAAGTGCGAATGCAGCTATTTAACATGCACATGTAGCACTTCATCACTATTGTGATCCTATAATACAGCTGGCTGGTCTTTTTAATTCAGCTGGAGTACTTATCAGGAAAAGAGCTGAACTGGACTTGTATCTCACTTGCTGCTGTCTTGTAATATTGGCCCTTCTGCTTAAATTTAGCCCATCTGTATTCATATTCTCAACCAGTGACCAGCCTCTTCCTTTTGCTGTGTATGCGGCAGTGCCCAGCTACAGGCAAGGTAAGTGAACTTATAGGGCTGCTCTGTCTTTCTGTTCTTATTAAAGTACAAGCTGGATGAAGATTTCAGGGCTGTTTTGTGAGCTCTGACAACTTAAATGTGCTTAATGTTGCCAGGGAGAGCAAAGGAAAACTGTTCTTTTTATGTAGGTGTTGAGATGAAGATTTGCTGTGATGCTCTCAGCTTTGCGGAGGAACTTCTAAAAGTTCCTAATGTAGATTGCACCAGGTGAGCAACCTGGAAATTAAAAAGCCTTTGTTCCCATCTGCAGCTTTGGACAGATCACGTGCACTGCAGCAACTTACAGATCCTGAAACAGGCAAAGAAATAGAAAAAAAAAAAAAGTTCAGTCTTTTGCTGTAGTCACTGAGCTGCATTGGATTCCTTCTGGCAATGCTGTATAGCAGCTGCTCTGTCAACTGCAAGACAGCAAAGTTGTGTCTTTTTAAAGATGGGGCTGTGTCTGTATGTCGGGTCTGCACGACGAGGGTTTGATGGCAGCTGCAGCAGTGACCTCTGGTGGTCTCCAGCAGCTGCCCCAGCTCAGCTCAGAGCCAGATCCACCCAGGACTAGAAGGGTGGTGCTGGTGGCCTGAGCTGAGCCTGAGCAGTGCTGTCTATGCTCTGGGGATGTGGGGAAGGTGTTTGCATTTGCTTTAGCTCTCACTGCTCTGATTTGTTACCAGCCGGTAATAAATTACAGCAATCAGTCTATGCTGAGTGTTTTGACGGTGACAGTAACTGGTGATTGACCTCCCTGTCCTTACCTCAACCTGTGAGATTCCTTTTCCTCCATCCTATTTCCCCCCTGTTCTGTTGAGGAGTGGAGCATGGTGCGGTGGAGCTGAGCTACCTGTTGCTGGATCACAACAGTGTGTGTGTGCTGCTGGGAACCTGTGTGAGGATTCCACCATCATTTTAAAAGAAATCTGAGCAGTGGGAGGACGTTTAAGGAGGGAGCTGAGGGGCTGCTGGGAGCGGCATTCTGACCAGCACAGCTGCAAAAACATGAAACTTTTTCCCTGAAGATTTGGAGGAAAATGTTGGTGTTTCCTGTTGCAGCAAGTCCTGGGAATGTGTAAATGGAGCAGAGAAAGAGAAGGGAGCCTTCATCCTGCCCAGCCGTATTTCTGAAGGTGGTTTGCAAAGCCTCTGAGTCATACAGTATTATCACAGAGTCCCCCCTCCTCCTTTTTTTTCCCTCCATTCTGACAGCTTAGATTTGGGTGGGAGAATTTTGCCCTCTTGCTCTCACCCTTCTTAATATTCCGCAGTAACTGGAATAAAAACATATAAAACTCATCATGCTCTTCTAATACAGAACAATGTGGCCTACAGCCTGCTGGAAGGAAAACTTGCATCGGCTTAGAGTATAAATGAAGAAGCTTGAGGCAGAAATTAAGAAGTAACACAAATCATCGGCATTTCTGATGGTACAGAAATGTGAATAGAAGGGCCGTGTTTCACTTGGAGATCATAAGCTCAGTCAGTGTGTCAGCGGGGTGACACGTTAGTGTGCAAGGTGTGCTCAGGACAAACGGGGGCTTCCATGTGCTTTCTTTTGTTGCATCTTTTGAGCGAGCTTTCTGCTTCAGGAGCTCTGTGAGGGGGCTTAATGGCTTTCTGCTGGTTCTCTGTTATATAGTCACGTAGCTCTTCCCTTTCTATCTTTTCCCTTGGCATTAGGGAGCAGCTTCTTGCTGTTTGCAGAGGTAATAACCAGCAGGTTACTTAGCACAGCACTTTCTATATAGTGAGAACATTCCACAGTGGGTAGGTGTTCTGCTTCACCAGGCAGAGTGCATCACAGAGCATCTGTTTAACGTGCGATTAAGAACCTATGAAGCTTGATAGATCAACTGCCCGGGGAAATAAAGTTCACTTTGTTTGGAAGCAAAGACAGAAGTGGAGCACTGTGTTCACAGTAAGGTTTGTACTTCTTTCCCCTTTTTAAGAAGAATAAGAAAAACAACTGAGCACCTGCCTGGCAGAATAGTTGTTCTCAGTCATATGAATGGTAGTAACTACTTTTGGGATGTTGTCTTAGATCTTCAGCACTTCAGTAGTGTTTAGCATCTGATTTAGGCCTTAAAAGGTATGCAAATCAGTATTGGTACTCCCCAGAACCTCTTCTCTAGGCTGAACAAGCCCAGCATCCTCAGCCTGTCTTTACCCGGGAGGTGCTCCAGCCCCCTGAGCATCCCAATGGCCCTGCTCTGGGCCGGCCCCATCAGCTCAGGGTGCAGAAAATGAAATCCTTCTGGGCAAACGTAAGCCGTGGTATTACTGCACTGATTTCATTTGCCCTACATGTTTGCTTTGGATTTTATGCGGGGTCTCATACGGGTTTTATGCTAATCATGCTAATGGTTTTGCAGAAGAAAACGTCTTAGAAGCACAATTTCCTTGTAGTATCTAAATCTCCGTCATGTAGAACAGTCCCAGGTTGTACATTACCTACAGACAAGGCCGCATTTAAATGCAGAATAACTGGGGGAAGAACCTGTCTTTACAGTGGGGTTGGGAGCACGTGATTAATGAGCTGGAAGACTTGCTGGAGCTGAGCCCTGACAGTGACCGTTCTTATTCCTGCTCCAGATAACATTATGCTTGCTCCATTTTATTGGCACACATGAAACACCTAAGCATGGTGCCGTTGCATCCCTCCTACTATACTAGGATAGTTGCCACCACAAATTACTGGGTCATGACTGACCGAGAAGGGCAGGGCTTGGTCTCTTGTACCTTTTTATGGTATTGCAAATAGCTATGCAGTCATCCTGGAGGAACAGTGCAAGAAAACAAATTACAGGCTAAGCCAGTCTGCCGGTGTCTCGGTGCAAGAGTTTGTTTATGTTAGTTTCACTCTGCCAGTTCTTCCAGAAAAAGGAAATACAGGGAATGCTGCCGTATCAACAAGATCTTCAGCAGGTGTAAGGTTACCAGTGAAATAAGCCACCTGGGAGTGCGCCCTGGGTGCTGCACTGGGGTAGAACAGTTAAAGACACTCGATGGTTCCTTCCTTGGATAGGAACGGGGAAGTGGACTAAATGAATGTGAAGTTCAGGTGGGACAAACACGCTTCTCCAGAAAATCATAGAATGACCCAGGTTGGAAAAGACCTTGAAGACCATCAAGTCCAACCGCAGCCTAACCAGTACCCTAACTCTAAAAACCCTCCGCTAAATCATATCCCTGAGCACCACATCCAGACGGCTCTTAAACACATCCAGGTGCAAACAAAGAATCCTCTATAGAAACGCAGTCCAGCAGAGAGAGATTTGAGAGATGCAGTGACTTATAGCCTTACTAAAACAGAACCATGTGAGCTGTGATCCTCAGGAACAGCACAAGTGCTGTCCTGGCCTGCAGCGTCACTGTCCTTTATGTCTCATGGTACCCGTTTTCTCTGTAAAATGTGTGTATTGTCAGCAGTTCTTAGTCTGTTCTTGTTACAGTTAATAAAAGATAGGATAGAATATTTTAGCTAACCATTGCCATGGGGTGTGGTTTATTTTAGCTCTCTGCTGAGTTATTTCTGAGAATGGCCATCCTTCTTTCAAACATTTTTTACGTTTTGTTCCTATTCTCAGATACCGGCTTCTGCTGAAGTCTTTGTAGGGCTATGCAAATGCTAGTTTTAGCTCTAAATAGCTTCTCTATTTATTCAGAACTAAAGATTTGTGGCAAGACAAGCTTTTTTAAGAGCAAGTCTGTATCTTAGAACCAGTGATTTGGCTGCTGTGCAAGAGTTGAACTGACCCTAACCGATGCAGGTGAGGATTGGCCTCTGCACGTCCCACATCTCTGCCTCATCTCTGGAGGCGAATGGTGCCTTCAAGGCCAGGTTGGATAGGCTGCCTGAAGTAAGGGGTGGAGACCAACCCAGCCCATGGCAGGAGGTTTGGAGCAAGATGATCTTTAAGGTCCTTTCCAATCCAAGCCTTTCTATGTGTCTGGGAGAAATAGGCACAAATAGGCAGTTAGATGAATGATTACAGTCAAAACCGTGGTCATTCCTGAACAGGCTGTTTGCTCTGGGAAAAAAAGGGGTGATGAAAAATATATGGTATGAAGTTCCATGACTGCTGACGTTCTCAAGCCCCATAAATAGTCCGTGACTGCAAACACAAATTCAGATTTGTTAATCAGCCCAATCCCTGGAGAGAAATGGGAGAAAACTGTATCGCAGATACTGCATCCATCATTGGTGTCATTACTGTCGCTTCCTATTTGCTCTAATAAAGAGACAGAGACCTAGAAAAGGAGTCTAAGGCTGTGATTGGCAGCACAGGGAGGAACCTTTGCAAAATGGAGCCAGCTTGTTTCCAAGTCACTTCAAAACTAACAAGCTTTCTGCTACTTTTAGACTGCAAAATATGTAATGTCTCCTGTGCTCACCCTGATACACGGGGTGCTTTTATCGTCATTCTCATCACAGTCATGCTTAAAGAAACCTCAGAAATATTGTCTTATCTGTCATAAAATCTAACCTTTTATAATAGCTACCAAAACTCTTAATTCGTGGCTGCTCTGCTTCATAGCAGGATTATGGTTTCCATTTAAGAGGAAAGAAAAAAAAAGCAGTTTGCCCAAGATTAGTGACAAGAGGCAGCAGTTTCAGTAGCAGCTATAGCCATTAAGAGTGCTTTCTTGCTAAGCCCTGTCACCTTTCTTTTAAGACAAGTGTTTCTGCATCTTTTTGATCCTGTAGTCTATAAAACAGTACCATATTTATTTGGCACACTTGTGTTTTTCTTGTTAGTCAGATTTTTCTCCTTTCTAACTTGAAGGCTGTAAACTGTTTCCAGTCAGTCTGATGCTTAAGGGCCAGGAGCCTAATGAGAACAAACGAGAGGCTAAATTTTGCTTTTGCTTACAGTGGGTTTGTGCCAGAAAAACTCAGCTGAAGTTACTGGAGTAGAGTTACCCTTGTGCAAAGCCAGAGTAATAGAGTGACCTGGATTAATTCCACTCCATTAATTACAACTTTCCCTCTAGTCTGATTTTCTCATTTCAGCAGTAATAAAGGCTGGTAGTGAGAGGGACTATCAGAATGAAGACTATGGTTTTTCATTTCCACCTTACAAACGATGCTGACTTTCTGTGTGCTTTAGTGACCCGTTACCTTTCCTGTTCACAGCTGACTGTAACGTTCAGTCACCTTCAAATCACAAAACAGACACTGGACACTCAGCAGTGGAAAGGAATCAGAACAGATGGACATTTACATAGGTTAATAGCTGCTAAAAACAATTCACTGCAGCAGTTCTGGAATTAACTTTCCAGTAATTGTAGAGCTGCTTGAGAACCTGCATAATTTCAGAGTGCCACGTTTGGACCAGCAGCTGAGTGTCCATGTAGTAGAGCTATAGAACAGGGACTTCTCATTGTCAAGATTTAGTTGGACTGTGGATGGATTTGGAAGTCGAAAGCTGCTTGATTTCGGTCATCCTAGCACAGAAAACAGGCAGCTTTCCCAAAGACATCCCACCCAAGAACGTCAGTAAGGAAGAGTACAGAGCACTTTCTTCAGGCGGTGCTGCACAGACTTGGAGTAGTTGCTGGCACTCACTTGGCAGTTCTCTTCTGCAGGGATGAACCTGTCCACTGCCACGGACTGAGCCTGTTTATTAATACTGGGTGTGGGCACAGATTTTAACCATATTCAACCCAAACAACAAAAGCTAACTGTCGTTAACCTTCTTGGCCTGTATCCCTAAAACAGTTCTATCTAAAGCTGGAATACTCACGCCAGTAGGCAAGAGCAGCAAGGCAGGAGCAAGACTGTGGGTGGTGAGAACAGATGCAGCACGCAGAAATATTTTAATGCTGCAGTTTTACTTTAGCATGGAGGCGGGCTGTGTGTGTTTGGGCAATGCTGTGAGCCAGGAGAAGAGCCCCAGGCTGCCACCCACATTTGTCAGTATTCTCACAAGGGGAAAAAAGAGAATATTTTCTGTGGGGGGTGGGCTGAGGCCAAACACCCCATGGTGAGGCTGGGAGGAGTCTTTATAAAGTCTCAAATAGGTTGTGGATTTTTGGAGGGTTTCCTCCCCTGCCCCAAGTTTTTATGTGCATGTTTGTTTCACGGTTTGTGGTGGGTTGGCTTTTGTCAGATCTGCAGCATGGCTATTTCTGTACAAGTTATTAAACAGTAAAAAGGGAGAGAAAAGGAAGGCTGTTTGCAGTCTTGGAGGACTTTGTTACAAAAGCAAACATTAGAGTTTAATAGATTTTCACGGATGTGAAAACAGCTCCAGCAGGGGAGCTGAAGAGAGGATGGTGGATAAGATTCTGAAAGAGTTTTTGACTGCTCAGCCTCTGATCAAACCTGGCTGCTAACAGCATCAGTGGGGCCAAGCAATCACAGGTGTGTGTCTGTACACCACTTCCTTGTCTTCGAAGTACACAGTGCTTTGTGGGTATGTAAAAGGACCAGGAATCTCTGAATGCTGCGTGCATCCTGGATGACTTCAATGAACGTTGGGTACTTTCCACTGTGCAGGTGTACGTGTGAGCTCTGATGCTCATCGTTTTATAATGCAACAGGAAAGATCTCAAGAACCCCTCTGTGAGTGAAGATCAGTCAGTCAAGACTGCTGTGATCTTTGTGACCTGACTGTCCTGGCTGCTTTCAAAAAGCACCGTAAGGATACTGGCTGTTAAACCCCTGTGCTGTATGACATGTGTGTGCTCCCTGCTTCTATACACAAGTCACTAAGCAGCGCGTCCCTCATTCCAGTGAGTGGCCATGTGAATTACTAGCAAAACTGCTCGTAGTTGTGGACAGCTCATCCTTGCTGTTTAGCTGAGAAGTTAAAGCAGTAAACTGAAAACATCATTTGTCCTTTCAGCCTCAGCTTTTTCAGTCTGTTTCCCAGAGAGGTGAAAGTAGCTGCGTTGGCTGCCTCAGTACATGTCTTCCCATGCATCTCCTGGGAGCACTGTGCAGAGTTCTACTTGTGCTTACTCTTTGCTTGGAGGGGGGAGCAGCCTTAATGAGTCCTGTGAGAGTCATTCTTAGGTTTTTGCCTTGGAAAACGAGAGGATCAGAGGCATGCTATGAAGGAGCTGGCGTGCTCCTTCAGTGACAGAAAGGGAGACAGATGGTGAGCTTTGGTTCTTGAAACCTCCATCCATTTCTGCAAGGAGAGGACATTCATTCTTTTAGGCTTTCTGCATTATTTCAGTCTCTAAATGCAGTTAACAGTTTCACTTAGTGAAGTGTGCTTTAATTCCTGTCCTGTGCCTTCCAGCTGTAATGCTTGAGCAGTGGAAATGCTGTGTTTTCCCCAGGGGGGGAAGACGGTCTTGTGAAGGACAAAGTGTTTGGGAACCATTGGGATGAAAAGGAAGTTCAGGAACCGCATGGCATAAGTTTCAAAGAAAATCCCCAGGATGGTTTTTTAATCTTATAAAGGAATGATCTGCTCCACTTCTCCCTTATTTGTGACTTGTGTTTAGTTATGTCGGTGTGTGCTGTAAGGTGTGCTGCTTCAGTTGACGTTACCCAGGCTGAAAACACCAGAGGAGAGCAACAAGGATGAGACAGTATCGTGGAATACAGTGCAGTTTATAGCATGCATGTGCTGTACAAGCATTCTGACTATCAATATGCTTTCCTTGTTGTCCATAAAATTCCTCTCATTCACTTCCAGGAGAAGACTGGGAAGTCCTTCTTTTCCACGTGTTGTCTGTTCACCTTACAGACTGCATTGGAATAGTTAGACTGACATTTCCTATTTATGCACAGCTGGGTACAGGATAGGCAGTAACACACGAAGCTGTCTCGGATTTGCCCTCCTGGCTCTGGTGATGTCAGCACATTTCGGTCCCTGTAGCAGTTCAGTGCTGCTGGTTTTTGCACTCTGCTGGTCAAACACTTCAGAAATAGTTGCAGAGGAGAGTTCTGTGTTTTTTTGTTTTGAATCCACCTCGGTGTGTGTGGGGGAGGCAGCTCTCGGCCCTACACTGACTGCTTTGGCAGACCCATCCAGTTTCCTCTGTAGTGTTCTCCACATGTGGTTGTGAAATCCAGTGGCTGACCTCTTTTCTAAATACTGAGTCACCATTCTTTTAAAATAAGTGATGCCAGAATTCTCCCTTGTTTTCAGGACCTTTCTTTCTACTTCTGCAAGTATTGAGCATTTCTCCCTTGTCCATTCTGCACAATCACTTTTCAAGTAACTTTATTATTCTTTTTGCTTTACTGTGTTCTGGTGTAAGTAACTGTTTGGTTTGTCTTCCAAGCAAAAGATCTGCTAACAAAGACTGCTTTCCTTCAGCAATGCAGGAGCAGCCACCGAGGAGTGTGCTGTGCCCCACAGTTAGCACAGAGCGTGTTCTTCACGTGGGCACACCTTCTGTGTGTAGAACACGGACAGTAACGATGGTGTTAGCAAAGATGAAGTGTTCTGTTTTCTCAGTTCAGTTCTGAGCAAATAGCTGATATGTCTTCACTGCACTACCCAGCTGGAACCACCTGATGTCCTGCATTATTAACGTGGTTAAATGGTATTGCGTGCAAGTAAATGTCTTATCTTGGCCTCTTGCTAACGATGCTAGACTTTGGCTCAGAGGTAAAAAGGGACCAAATGTAAGCCTGGGCTGCAAAACAGCCAGCAGACTGAATGAGTTCACTTTTTATTGGTGAGTCGTCATGTGCTTCAAGAAAATGACACGCAAAGCTCATAGCAGCCTCACATGGATTTGGTTGAAAAACCCAGTGTTGCACAGTGAAAAGGGCTGCTCACCCTTTTATCTGTATGGTTTAACAAGGCAAGTCTGATTTTGGGCCTCCCCTGTTGCAAATTACACATTCCACTCTCTGTACCGCTGATCTGATCTCATTGTTAAGCACCACAGTTCTCTCTTTTGTTTTAATAATCACACAAAGGTCTGGAAAACTGCCATAATTCAATAAAAAAGCAAGGCTGACTTCATGGTTTCCTGGCTAGCTCTCTCCTAGGCTGCAGTGAACCTGCATATACCCTTCGGAAACGTTACTGACAACATTACGGGGTTTCGTTCTGTACAATGTAATGTTTGTGAGAGGATGAAGTGATTCAAGTCACAGGCTCGGGGTATGGTGTCACTGCAGTAGTCAGAAGTGGCATTTGTGCCTTGCTGCTCCCATAGGGATGCTGTGGGGCTCTGTTTCTGTTGGAAAGATTTCAGGTTCGCCACAGACAGAGAACAGGTTTTTGCTTTCTGTATTGTGCTTTCAGCATAATTGATCGCATCAGGTTTTGTGTGCGGATGGACAGGAGTTTGCTCCACATCAGACATGGAATGTTAGGAGTATGGTGTGCACGGAGGATGTCAGTGCTGGTTTAGCCTCAGACGTGGGGTCAGAGCCTCTTCTTTGAACCTCTCCACATTCCTCAGGATGCGATGGGAGTGTTCTACCGCTTAGAACAGCCTGAGGTGACTCCTGAAGTGTCTCTTACGATGAACCTTCGGTACTATTGGATTCTCAGAAAAGAGTCTTACATTTTAGGTAGGATGATAAGGCACAGATAAAATGAGGTGGTGAAGTTGTATTGTACGGGCTGCTCCAAAAGTAATGCCTGCCGTTTATTTCCATGGGAACTGCACCGGGTGCAAAGAGCACAACAGCACAGTTGTGTGGAGCAGTGTCAGCTACAAAGCGCCGTGTCTCAGCACTGTCACTACCAGCAGCTCCGTGTTTTGGCCAGCAAAGAACAAGAGCCGAATGCGGCGCTGCTAAAAGCTGCATGGCCAGATCTGGGGCTTTTCTTTCCTGTCCGTGCCCCCAGTGCTGCAATGCACCACATCACTGCGCTCACACGCGCTGCTTGTGCTCCATCCACATTCACAAGTGGAGCTGGACGCCTCTGGCTGCCATTTCCCCGCACACTGAGGCCATACATTGTATCGCTGCACACCCCGCTGTGTCACCCCGCCGCCACCTGCTGACAGGCACCACACGGGTCGGGTTCAGCTCTGCTGCCGTCCGCCCCCTCGTGACGTCATCGCAGCGCGACGCCGTCCTTCCAGCCAGTCGCTCGGTGTCATGGCGGCCGTCGGTGCTCTCCATCAGACCGCCCGCCTGGCCTCGTCCAGCGCCCTGCTGCAGGTGCGGGCCGACCCGGGACCCCCAGCCCCGCCTCCTCCCGCTCCTCGCCCTCCTGGGCGGTGCCCGCGGGAGCCGGCCCGGCCCCCCGGCAGCGCTTTCCTCCCCCGTTCCCCCGCAGGTGCTGTTCCGGGCGGTCACCTTCGGGCTGAACGCGCTGACGCTGCGCTACCTGTCCAGGGAGCTCCTCGGCGTCGTCAGTGTGAGGTGACGCCGCGCTGCCCCGGCAATGGGAGCCGCCGGGAACCGCCTCTGGTGGCCGGGTTTCCTTGGCACGGAGTGGGGCCGACCCCGTGTCCCGTCGTGTCTCCCGCAGGCTGACGCTGCTCTATTCCACCGCGGTGTTCCTGGCCAGGGAGGCGTTCCGCAGGGCCTGCTTGAGCGGCGGCGCGGAGCGGAGCTGGGCCGCGACCATCAACCTGCTGTGGCTGACGTGAGAGCGGCTCCGCTTTGCTTTAGAGCTCACTCCTGGTTCCGGCTGGAGGAGGCGGCGGGTCCTGCAGCGGGACCTGCACGAGGCGGCCCGTGTCTGCAGCCCGTGTCTGCACTGCATGCCGTGCATGTTTTCTTCTGCTGACTCCACTGCCGTTGCCTGGAAGGCTCACTGTAACAGTTACATTGGGGCTATCAGACTCATAGCTGCAAGTAGTAGCTCGCACTGACAGGTTTTACACCAAAACTTGTAGCTACAATAGCAATGAGTTTGTCTGATCTCTTTCGACATACGTAAAGTACAGCAGCGTGGGAAATTTGAATCAGATTTTCTCTTGTTCTTTTTTCTGCTGAAGGAAACCTGACTGTTTTTACATTAACTTTTTAGAGTCCCTCTTGGTGTCTTCTGGTCTGTTTTCCTGGGCTTCGTCTGGCTGCACGTACTTGAAGTTCCGGATCCATCCGTGGTTCCTCACTATCAGGCTGGCGTGGTGGCGTTTGGCCTCTCTGCAGTTGTTGAGCTTCTAGGGGAGCCATTCTGGGTTTTAGCCCAGGCTCACCTGTTTGTAAGGCTTAAGGTTAGTAGGGAAGCTGTGAGCATAGGGCTGTGTGGGACGGAGAAACTTCGTGCTGAAAAAGTGACGTAATGGAAATGAAGACCAGATTCCTGAACTGGATCTGTGCATGTTCAGGGGTGCTTAAAAAACAAATGAAGCTATGGGTTGCTTCGTGCTGTACGATGTAGTCATAATGTATTTGTAACGTTAATTTGCTCCTGTTTAAAAAAGGAAGTTAATTTGTTTAGAAGTTACCTCCCTAATGCTCATTAAATGTATAATCACAAGTGTTGCTCAGAGGGAGGCACAGACGCCTTCCACACTTCTGCTTTTCACTGTCGGTGTGAGGCTGTGAAATGCAGCAGCTGGGGTCACGATTGTGCCAAGCAGGATTTACTCCCATGTGGGTCCCACACAAGGGAGCGGGGCAGTGTGATGGGGGAAAAGTGCCCTATAAGACTTGAGAATGTGCAGAGATGCTGCAGCGTGAGGTGGTCAATGCAGCAGCAGAACTGTGGTAGCCACACTGACTGTGAATGCCTTACAGGTCCTTTGTGGGTTGTGTGTGTGAAACTGGAGTGCTTTGCCTTCCTGTAGGTGGTTAAGCTGGCAAAAATGAGCGTTGTCTATTTTCTCTTTCTTGAAGGTAATTGCTGAAAGCCTTTCGATAGTGTCAAAATGCACTTTGACAGTTATCTTAGTCATCCTTTATCCGCAATGGGGCCTTCACATTTTTTCCTTGGCTCAGGTAAGTTTCCTGTATTCTGTATATAAATTCTTGCTCTGAAATGTTCTTTGCTGCGGTCTGTGACATTTAACCTGCTAGATAACACTGAGGAGGTGAGAGAATGTTCCTCCGAGGTGAGGGTTTAAATGTGAAGGATTTTGGTGATAGACGTTACTTGGCGCGTTGAGCCCAGTCAGTTTAATGGGCACCTTTGTTGTGTGCCTAAAGGTACATTTTGTGAATAAGGTTGTTACGTTGTGTGTGCTTTAGCTGTTCTTGAGGGCAGAGGGCTGTGATGCTGATCTGCTGATTAAAATGAATTTAAATCAACAGTACTCTGTGTGTGGGGAGGGGAGTTACAGTAACGCCTTCAGCTAGGTTCAGAGTTGACAGGAGGAAGAACTGCCTTCACTTCTCACTGAGTTCTCACTCATTCTTTGTTTTTTTCCTTCCTTGTCTTTCCAGCTTTTGTACACCAGTGTTCTGGTGCTGTGCTATGTAGTTTGTTTTGCAAAGTTCTTGGGGTCTCCTGAAGCAACAAAGAAGTCATTTCCGATTACAAGAATGAAAGGCCTGTTACCTAACTGGATGGCGGATAAGGTGGGTCACACAGTTCATTCTTAAGTCTTTGACGAGAGCGCTTTGAAAACTGGAGTTGATGGAGTGACTGAGAGATTATTTCTGCTCCTGGACACCATGGCTGGTTAGGAAGCATGGTTGCATAAAATTCCATTCACAGTTGTTGCATTCAAATCCTTGTCAGAAAACCACAGTGAACCTGGAGCTCTTTGTTTCTGGGCCTCGTTGGCTGCCTCATCTGTTGATTGGAGATGGAACATTTACAGTGTTAAAGGGAGTGAGCTGGTATCAGGTAGAAGAGAATCCAGGGTTGTCTTACAGAGCTGGTACTTCAACTTCTCCTCAGACAGAACGTGGTGGTGCACAGCGTCCTGCAGATACTCAGATCTCTGATGTCCTCCAAAAAGGAAATGGGGCAAAGAAAGAAATGAAAAGGCAAAGATGAGGAAGAGACTGAGAGATTGAGGACATGAAGGCAGTTCTGTCTTGTGAGGCTTGCAGGAGTGCTTTGAAGAGCACTGAAAGATGTACAGTACTGTGAGGGGCAGAGTTATATTGGTCTGCTAAACAACTTTTCCCCCTCTCTGGTTACTGTTGAGTGATTTACTCTGTAGAAAACTTATGCAGTTCCTTTGTGTATCTGCAAAGATGGTGATTTTCCACAAGGGAGAAAGTCAGCCAGACCAGGGTGACGCTGCTTCTTTGATTTTGCAGGCTTTCCTTAACTGGAAGGAAGCATGGCTGACTTGGAGCTTCTTCAAACAGTCCTTCCTGAAGCAGATTTTGACAGAGGGTGAGGCTCGATGTGTGGGAATGCTGGGGGAAGGAAAGTGGATACAGGTCACAAAATGGACAAGGAGCCTGGGAAGGCTGGGAGGGGATGGTGGTCAGAGCGGCACCAGCAGGTGTTGGCAACCCAGGTGCAGTTACGGAAGGTTTGTGGAGGATCAGAACTGTACCGTCCTGCTGGACATGTCTCTGGAATGCGTCCTGTTAGCAGGGCCTGGACACACACGGGGAGAGATGTGGGGGTTTGTCCTTACTTCTGTGTTTTCAACTTCAGGTGAGCGATACGTGATGACTTTTCTGAATGTGATAAACTTTGGCGATCAGGGTGAGTGTGGCGATGCTGTGCAACAATGACATCATTTTCTAGTTGCTCCTTTTTGTCTGCTTCTGAAAATACTGAAAATATTAGAAACCATTTGAAAGTAACATGAAAATGTTGGAGGATTTCAGTGGCACTGGGACGTTGAGGTGCATTTCAGAGAATGATGGGTAAATGGTTATTAAATATAACACACACCAAAAAACAAGAAACAAAACCAGAGCAACTTGTTTGAGGGTCATGGATTTAAGGAATGCTTCTCCCTTGGATCAAAACTTGGCAGTTGTGCCTCTTCTGCTGTGCGTCTTGTTTCTGTTTTAAAAACTTGGAAGGAGGCAGCATAGTATCTGATACATTGCAGTTCCTTCTCTTCATTTTCTTGGCCCTGTTGTCTTCCTTTGCAGTCTGTTAGCTGTTACAGCAGGAACACTGTTGTTTGTAGCATCACATCTCCAACTGAATGTGCTCCATAAAAGCAGTGTCCTTACAGAGTAATGAATGGCAGCAGCAGTTCAGGTGACAGCACTGGCTGCGCCACAGGCTGATTCTCTTGCATCTGGATCTTTTATCTTCCTCTGTAGTAAGAACTGAAGGGGCTGCCTGGGGGTGTCTGGGGCTATTGCTAGATTTGCTCTAATGCTGCATTAAGTTCCACTGGTTCTCTCTTTGTTTATCAGAAATGTGGAATAGGAATTTGTGCCAGAAAAAAAGTGACAGCTTGTTGGTGTGTTTTGTTTGTGAAGGTGTGTATGATATCGTGAATAATCTCGGGTCGCTGGTGGCCAGGTTCATCTTTTTGCCTATTGAAGAGAGTTTTTATGTCTTTTTCGCTCAAGTATTGGAAAGAGGGAAGAATGTAAAGGATCAGAAGCAGGTACGTTTGTTAGTATTGGTTCCACATGAAATGCTTACCTTCTGTTGGAGATCAATTGTATCAGGAGTGTGACTGACGTGTGTTTAAATTACTGAGTGTAAAGATATTTGGAAAGAAACTTGAAGTGGAGACCATGCCGAAGGAGTCTGGACAAAAAGCAAATGGATAAAAAGGTAGCGAAGTAGGAGTTACGAGGTGCAATGACATAATGCTGCATTGTCTGGTAATTGAAGTTAAAATCCTCTACTCCAACAGCATGGTGCTTGTGCACCATGTCTGTGCAGCTGTGCTGAGGCAATTACTGTAGGTTCAATCTCTTTCCAGCAAATAAGTGGCACTTGACAATATTTGACTGACTTGAAAATACAACAGGCTGGTAAGCATTGAGCGCTTCAGAGGGTGCCCTTTCCAGAGGAAGACAGCTGTGTTTTGGCTGAGCTTTGGGATTGTTTGCGCAGTAACGATGGTTACATGAAGGAGAGGTTTCTGTATGCTCTAGAAGAAATTCTTGGTCAGATAGGAAGGTCCCAGTCAGCCAAGTGTCGTGTCTCACGTTAATGGTAGGCTGACAGAGGTGTACCTGTGTGTGTGTTTGACGTGGAGTGTTCATGGTGTGTTTGTGTGTGGGCTTATCCCGTGCACCTGGCAGGAGGTTTGACTCCTCATGAGGGGTGTGGGCAGCTGCATCTTACCATGTACAGAACTCACAAGTGGCTCCTTATGCTCTGGCGAAACTTGTAGTCCAGTGTAACAATGAAGACGTGGCCCTTTTGGTGATTCAGGCTGTGGCCCTGGGCAAATGCTGTGCTTTTCTTTGCTATTTACTGGCTGCTGTTTCCCCCTTTCCTTAAGCCCTGAAACAGAGCTGTCAATGGCTGATCTTTGTTGAGAGTTCTGCATATAATACGGAAGAGAATAAGAATACCTGAGCACAGCTGGAAGCCAGGACCAAGTGTGTAGGTGTGTCAATACCAAAAAATAGTCTTGGCTGTGCCTTGCATTGTGCCAGTGGACTTTTTCCCCCTGGAACAGTTTCTCTTGGTGACAGCAGCAGTTGTGCTGGTTCTAGTTCGTGTAATTGACTGCTGGGTTTTGTTGTTTTGTTTCTGTTTTTTTCTCCAGGATGATGTTGCTATGGCTTCGAATGTGTTAGAACTGCTGTTGAAGCTGGTGCTTCTGATTGGCCTTACCATTGCTGTTTTTGGATGTGCCTTTTCTCAGCTGGCTCTGGATATTTATGGAGGTTCAATGCTCAGTTCTGGAACAGGTAAAAAGCTTTAGCTGTGTTTTTTGTTTCTCAGCTCTGTTCTGAGCTCTTGGCTCGGTCAGCTTTCTGTCTGAAAAAAATCAGCTCAGGTTAAAAGGAGCTTCAAGTAGCCTCATTCTGGTAGAATTATTTGATTGCTTTGCCCTCCTGTAGATGCATGCATTTAGAATATTCCAACTGTAGCACCACAGCTCCCAAAGTTACCTGCAGGGATGCTTGCAGAGGCTGGAATGTAGCCCAGCAGTAGTTTTAACAATATTAGGAGGTTTACAAGGAAGGAAGGATAAAGCATTGGCTTTTCCTGACTTGTGTCACGTGTACCAGCTTATGGCCCAATAAATACAACCACCACTTTTGTGGAGGAGATCTTGTCTGTTACATTAATAGCTGCTGCCGCCTTGTACTTTGTGTTTGGGTTCCCCTTGCTTTGTTTATTCTGTTTGTCATCTTGTCAAGATGTCCAGACCAGAAGCTTCTCAAAGGGACACAGAAGTTGCTGTTATCATCGGTGATAATGTTACAGCTTCTGTTGTGGAGTATGAAACTGTGGCTTTATAAAAGAAATAATGATCTCTTTATCCTTGTAATGCTGCTGTCTTTATTTTGTTGTAGGTCCCGATCTTCTCCGGTGCTACTCGTTGTATGTCCTATTTCTTGCTGTCAATGGAGTAACAGAATGTTTCACGTTTGCTTCGATGTGCAAAGAAGAAGTGGACAGGTGAGGAGTACCCCCAGTGCATCTGTGTGTGATTTGCATGGAGTTAAGCATGCAAATGGGGAACAATTGTTCTGCTTGGATATTCGCTTGGAAATGCTTTTCTGTTACTGAGAAGGCAGTTTCTTTTTGCAGTCGTTTTAAGGACTGTGTGCAGACCTCGATGTAAAAGCTTTAGTTTAAACCTTTGGGTAAAAAGGATCCGAACTGACAAGGTTATTAGCTTTTAATACACAGCAAACTGGGAAAGTAATTTAATGTGAAGTCTTATTTTCTGTACATGTACGTGAATAGAAGCTTCAGTTTTTAAGGTGGACTGTTATGTTAAACTCCTTAAAGTCTTGCAGCTGTTAAAACTTCTCAGTCACAGTTTCTATAGATCACATTTGGGATGACATGAGTTCAGTGGTTTATCGGCCTTGAGGAGAGCTCTGGACAAGATGACTTCCTGTGATGTTTTGCAGCCTGGATGTTTTCTTGGTTCTCTGTTGTGGTGTGTTGGCACTGCAACCTGATGGCTGCCATCGGACTTGTTTCACTTCTGTGGCTGTTGTCTATTACAGCTCTGTTCCAAATTAATTAGGCCTTTATTTTTTTTAGGTCATTAATTAAAAGAGATCCTCTTTTAGCAGTTTAGCAATTGAGCAATTCTTTTTAGATGTGCAAGGACTGCTTTTGTCCCCCTTTCCAAGTGTGATCTTCTCTTTAAAGCCACTGTTTGGAGCAGGACTAAGTGTCACCCTATTGAGGGTTATTGTTCTTCAGTACCGAATAGAGAAGGAAAAAGTCCTGAGTGTTTGATACTGCTAATTATTGTTAGTAGGTTTTCTGAAGTGAATGCACAGGTGAATAGTAGGATAGAATTTCCTTCACTTAAAGTAGTTTTTGGTTTAGTTTACTCAACGTATTTTTCATTCTTGTGCTGCATTTCTTTTCTCAGCCTTGCCGGCTGTTAGCAGATGACAGGAGTTGTTGCTCCCATGTTTTAGAAAGCGAATGGATTTTTATCTTCTGAAAATGAGTTTAGTAATTAAATAGTGCAACTGCATATGTTGTTTATATTGTTTCTTCTTCCTAGGTACAATTTTGTTATGCTGGCCTTGTCCTTCGTGTTCCTGTGCATCTCTTATTTCTTGACCCGCTGGCACGGAAGTGTTGGCTTCATCCTTGCCAACTGCTTTAATATGGGTATTCGCATTGCTCACAGCATCCAGTACATCTATGAGTACTTCAAGGAAAGCTCCTACAGACCTTTGACAGGCTTGCTTCCCTCACCGTTTTTAATACTCGCTTATGTCATAAGTGGAGGAATTACTGTTTATTCAGAGGTAAGTATCTGCCTCGGGATGTTCCTTTCACTGCGGAGGTTTGTCAGATGGCTTCATTACCAGAAGGAAAGAAATATTATCAACAGGAAAGGCTTACAACCATAGCCTTGGAGATTTCCATTACATCTTGCAAGGCTGCGTATAGATCTATTAAAAATGAAACAAAGACATGCAATTATATTGATCTTCAGATGTGTGCCTGCTTGCCTTCTCCAGGTGGCAGAGAACTGTGTACCTAATGAGTCAGACAGTTCTGCTGGCCATCTGTATATCCACATTCTTAGTTCTTGGTAATTGATGGTGATAGTGCAAAGAAATGGTCACTAAAGATTCGGTTAAAAAAATAAAAAAGCAGTGCAGGGGGAATAAAACAACATCTATCATGTATGTAGCTGGCCTACCTTGTGCCAACTGGTTTCTTTCAGTTGCTGGTTTCCTTTGTTTTAGGCATTCTTCTGCTGCGATAAGGGTTGGATGTCAAGGCTGATTCACATCAGCATTGGGGCGCTGTGCTTTGCAGCTACCACCATTACCATGTTCTGCACAGAGACCAAGCTGGTCCACTTTGTCAGAAGCCAGTTCCTCTCCCAGTATATGAAGAAAGGAACATGAAATGCTCGTGGGCAGAATAATTCTTGTTTGTGGCTGCAATTATGGAGGGTTGTATTCTTTGCACGGGTCTGCCTGGATAAAGGTTTCCACATGAGTTTGTTGGAAGTATTGATAGTGACAGTATAAGTGGTTGCTGACTAAACTACTCTGTACAGTGAAAGAGAGCCGAGTAATTTTCTCTTCATGCATCATTCGTTCTTAGCTTTTCTTCCAACAGCCTCGTTGGTGATGAAGGTCTGTAGTGCACCTGCCTGACATGAACTGATGGCCAGAATTAATGTGGGGAGCTCCCATTCTTACTGGTAGGGAGACATATATGAAGGCATTGTATGGCTTACGTCTTAATTAACATGTAATTAAGAATACCCTTATTGAGGATGGTGGGCTGTTGAAAAAGTTAGCAAAGAAATGGTTTGATGTTGAAAAACAAAAACCAGAACCAAAACCTGAAGCAAACACTGGAGCGAGGACCAAGCACGAAACCAGTACCAAAGTGGAACGTAATGCAGCGCAGAAAAACCTGAGTTATCAGTGCCCTGAAGTGAGAAGCATTAAACAGACAGTTCTGGTACTTGCAGGGAAGCTACTGGAATATGCAGCGTGTCCAAGTCCAAGCTGGCTGTGTGAGTTTACTTCTGTCAGCATCATTCATGTAAGGAGAGAATCGATTAGCTTGTCAGAAATGCTCTGAAGCTTTTCTCTAGACAGAAGTGTGGTGGGTTTTTGAGCAGTGCCGAACAACAGCTGTGAATTACAGTCACGTCCAAGTTCCAGAAGGTAGAGTTAAATATCATTGACTTCACTGCTGTTCTGTTCCTACCTGAGGTGATCAGTGCAGTTATGAGCAGATTTGTCTCGCCTTTCTGCAAAGTGGAACGTTGTGTATGTTGAATGAGATTTCCTTCTGGGTTTGTGCGTGTTGGATCTCTTGCTTTTGGATTAAAAAAATGCTGCTTTTTCTTACAACGAGGTTTTTCATCTGGTTGCTCCTTTTTGTGTTTGTTATAAACCTTTGTGTTGATTTAATTTATTGAAAATGTCAATGCTCAGAAGCAATAAAGCATTGAATTTTGTTTCCTAAGGGCGCCATGTCGTATTGCTGGTCTAAGATGTGACTTCAGAGCATACGAGCAGCACGTTGTAACAACCAGCATTCCCTTCACATGGTTTGAGTGGAGCAGGAAATGCCGAGTGTGCTGAGACGTACAGCATGAAGACTTCACTGTCATCACATAGCAAACTCCACAGGTCCTGAGACAGCTCTAGAAGCATCTTCACTTCCAATGGCAGTGAGGAGTTGGTACCAATGGACAGAGCTGACGGGGTGAAATGCTTTCTGGTATCACTGTGGTACCGTTAGAAATGTTTGGTTCTGTTAGAAATGTTTTCTTAACTGTCGTCTCCAAATCCGGCGACAAGTCAAGGCTGCGTGTGAAAGTACCGTGCCTCCGCACATGGGGAACAGATGAGACTCACACACAGTGCGTAATGCCAAAAGAACGAATTTAATGCCTTGCAACAAATAGTATATACCGGTACATGTGACCGCCCCCATCAGGTACTTGTGACCTCCCTGACTCCAGCCCAGGTGCACCCAACAGCTTTGTCTCAAGTGATGCACGGTCATAGTTTACAAATCCTGATGAGCGGGCTGAAAGGAAGTGATCACACTATGATACAGGAACATCCCCTTCACCCGAGATTTCTGTCCAGGTTTTGTCTTCTCCAATTTAGAAAAGGCTCATTGGTAGGCTAACAGCATTGTAACCAGCATTACTAACACATCAAATGCCTATTCCCATAGATTCCAGCATTGGTAACATTAGATCCTATTTGATTCACATCCAATTTATTAATAAAATAGAAGCACACTGGATAATAACCTGGATAATGCCTAATAATTGCAGTTCCTGAGACTGCATTGGAAATGCTAGAAATTCTCCCATTATGTCGCTCCGCTGTTATCTGCAGTATAACAGGTTACAAAGCAGCACACGGGCCCAGTCACTATGAAAACTGGATACTAGGGCCAGTCCTAACGACTCCCATTTACTTTCCAAAAGCACAATTTGTGCGGGCGATGGGGCAAAGGGAAGTGATGTGCCCGAGGAGTGGGGCTGAGCAGCAGGCAGGAGATGCTGGGAGCTTTGCAGGGCGCTCAGCTGTCTGCCCGGGAGGAGCGCCACCTCCTCCATGTGCCACGGAGCCTGGTGGAGAGCTGCCCAATGGCTCCTTGTGGATGTGGCCTCGTTTCCTTCAGGATCTTCAGCGTCTGAAGGGCCAAGGAAGCGACAGCTGGACTGGGGTCATGCTTCATTCCCTGAAGGCCTGCGATAAGAGGAACAGAGAGGCATGATGACCCAGCTCTCCCCTCTGGCAGGAGGGAGCGAGGGACAGGCATGTCACCTGCTGGCTGCCCCAACATCCCACTCCCTGGCTTACTTTGGTAGATGTGCTCTCTGTCAGCCCGCTGCTCATCCCTCATGTGCCGCCCTAAGAGCCCTGCGAACACAAAGCCCCGTCAGCGACCCCCGCTGTTCCGTGGGTGCAGCATGGAGGGCCGGGGATGGGGGAAGCTCAGCCTCGTGGCTCACCGATGAACCTCACGGCCTCCAGTCGCAGGGTTTCCTGCAGGCTCTGCAGGTAGAGCAGGCAGTCGCCCAGGTAGTCCTGCGCTGCACTCTGTCTCCTCCTCTTGGTCAGCTGAAGAGGGAAGAATGTGAGGTCAGTGCAGGCTGGTCCCGACCCTGTCCTGGGGTGTGGGAATGGGCATACTGTTGCGCATACACACCATGCAGTCGCTGATCTGCCAGAACTGCTCTGTCTGCACCAGGTGCTCCAGCTTCCTCCAGCGCAGGAACCGTGCAGCACCAAGGAGGGCTTTCTGGGAGGCCTGCCAAAGAGCTGAGATAGCACCGCAGCCCGAGCAGCCGCAGAGCCCGTGTCCCCAGAGCCCCTCTGCAGGGAGGATGCAGCAGCAGGGGCTGATGCTGCTGTGGGCTGCAGTACTCTTGATGTATGGGGGGCACCACGGGAGCAGCATCACCCTCCCCCAGATGAACCTGATTCCCACCTTGGACACGTTCTCTTCCTCATCGTGCAGGTGTAGATACAGCAGGACCAGGTTCCTGCACACCGTCTTCTGCATCTTCCTCTTTTCTTGGCCCTCCACAAAGCTCAGCGTTTTGAGGAAGAAGTCGATGGAGAGCTGACGCACCGTGCCGGACTCCTGTGGAGGAGGAAGGAAGGACATCTGTGTCAGCAGCTCCAAGTCCATGGCAAGCAGGGACAGCACCACCAGTGAAATGGGGGCAAAATCTCCGAGATGAGAGGATGCAGATCTTGAGGATGCCCTCAGAACTGCTCCAAAGTGTGCAAGCTCTGCCCAGCGGAAAGTCTGCCCAGGACCACGCAGTGCCTGAACCTGGTGAGCGGCCAGGAAAGTCCCCTGGTGCGCTGTCACAAGGCAGCAGGCATGGGCACGCTGGGCTGGCAGACACATCCCTCGTGTGCTGGACTCCCTATCATCCTTACATCGTTAAGCAGAGCTGGGAGCTTGCCGGCCAGCTCCAGAGCCATGACGCTGAGCTTAACCTCCTTCAGGAGGTGCAGCAGGTTGCTGAATATTGGTAGGGCCGTGGCACGGATGTCACTATCTGCATCCTGCAGCTGCTCCATGATGCACGGCAGGAAGATGATCATTGTCCTTGCCTGTGGGGAAAAACACCCCATCCTTTAGGTACGGCAGCAAGCGTAATGAGGGCAAGGCTACTCCAGTACCAGCCCTGAATAGCAGGCAGTGATGGGGTGGGCAGAGCGCACCAGCTCCTCACTGCCTGAAGAGTTGCCGAGTTGTACATGGCCCCGCTACAGCCCCATGGCAGGCCCAGCCCAACCTGTGGCATTCCTGGCCACCCCTGCTCACCGTGTCCTGCCTCTTGCTGAGCTGCAGGATGCCCCTGAGCACCAGCTGCTGCATGCCCACCCTCTTGCTCTGCAGATAGTGGGCAAAGATTCCTATGATGCGGTGCAGCTCTTTGCTGAGGTCCATGCATTCCAGCATCTGCAACAACACACGTGGCTCTTAGTGCTGGATCTAACAGTCAGCTTGGGGAAAGACAGCAGGCCCCGAGGGAGGCAGCAGGGCTCGTGCTGCCAGTGGCCTTGCAGCCTCCAGTGTTCTCTGCTTCTGCAGCTGTTGCTCACCTCAACGAGGAAGACCATGGCCACCATATCCCAGGAGTAGAAGTTGGTGCTGAGCAGCTCAACCAGCTGCTGGAAGATGGGGTCACGCAGAGCAGCAGGCAGTTCCCTCATCACCCTGCAGGGATAAGAAGGCACCGTGAGCCCTGAACCAGGCAGACGCAGCTCTGGCTGTGCAGCCCTCTTGCCACTGCTGCAGGGGCCACAGGCTCTGGTGCTGTGGCTGCAGTTTGGCTGAGAACTGGGGACCCCCGTGACACCACAAGGAAGGGCTCCCACCTGGCCACCACCTGCACACCCTGGAGGTGGGTCACAGTGCTGAGAAGCGCGTCCCAGCCCCCCTGCTCCTGGATGGCCTCCATCTGCTTCTGGAGGCCCACGCTGCAGAGCAGCACCTTCAAGGACTGCACCGCGGACCTGCAGGTGGAGAAGGGTGCGAGTCACATCAGGAGCCCCAGCACCGGGTCCCTGGCTGCAGCAGGGGGACGGGGATGTGGCACCTGATGGGAGTGAGCTGGTGCTGCTGTTGCCCCTCCCAGAAGATTTCCACCTCCTGCAGCGTCAGCTCCGTGGTGAAGGACACTTGCAGGAGAAGGGCTGGGAAGAGCTGGGGGAAGATGGCTTCAGCCTCCTTGAGGACCAGAGGCAGCTGGAGTATCTCTGGTAGGATCCTTGCTGCCTGCAGAAAGCACCCGGATATGATTCTTGCCCTGTCCCCTGGGTTTCCACCCCGTCTCTAGAAGTGTAGGGATGGAGAAAGGGAGGGGGGGGGAGGGAGACCCCCAGAGCCCCAGGCAGGTCTATGGATGCATCCCAGGGCAGGAAGAAGGCTCGGGGGTGGACAGGGAAGGGGAGTGGGGACTCAGCTGGGGTTCAGCTGGGTGAATGAGGAACTCACGGCCAGGGCAAGGACACGTGGCCTCTCCTTGATGAATGGGGAGGTGTGCTGCAGAGTGTGGTTTATGAGCACTTGGAACACCTCCTGCAGCACCGTCTTCACGGTTGAAGACTCCGAGAGCATTTCCCTCCACATGGTGACAGCAAATCTGCAGGTCCCCAGGGCTGTCAGCGTGGCTGCTCCTGCCTGGCTGACGGCTGTGGGGTGGGGAGGGGGGGGGAGAGGAGCCCTGAGGGCTGTGGCCCCATACCTGGAGCAGGTGAGAGAGCAGACCAGCAGGCTGCTGACCATCTCCTTTGGGAATTTGCTGGCCAGCACAAGCAAGGCCCTGCTCAGGCTTTCAAGAGCTGGCTTGGCTTTGATGGAAGGCAGGCTGCTGTGGATCGCCTTCACAATCTTTTGCACCTGGAGGGGGGGAGCATGGGTGAGAATGGGATGGCACCAGAGCAGGGCCCTGCTGCCATCCCCACTGCTGCCTGCCGGCCAAGCGCAGTGCCAGGGATGGAGCAGAGCCCCCAGGGCTGGAGCGGAGGCAGCAGCAGGTTCCCACCTGCTGTGGAGGGAAGCGAGCCTCTCCTGCGAGCACATCCACCATGTGGGCAGCCAGCTGGGTGCTGTGGAGGCTCGGTGCTTTCATGCTCTCAATGGCTGTGAGTAAAATGTTGACCTTTTCAGGGTACAGGAGGTATTTCAGAAGGACCTGTGGGAGGGAGGAGAGGAGGGATGACTTATCCTCTGCTTGGCTGCTCAGCTGTGCAGGTGTCCCAGGAGAACTGGGAGCAGAGGCTGTGCTGGGTGATGCCAGGGATATGAAGCGTGAGGGCCCCAAAGGCACCAGGGCTGCTCGGGGACAGTGCGTGCACTCTTCCTGACACTGCAGGCCTGGGTTCTCCTGTGGGCTCAGGGTTTGCTCTTTGTACCTCGAAGATATTTCTGGCTCTGTCCTCACGGGAAACCTCCTGGTGGAGTGAAGTTTGGCTGTCCCAGAGCTGTGGTACTGTGCGCTCCTCCGGTTGCCATGGCAGTCCTGGACAGGAGCACACACGGTGTCAGTGAGGGGTCTGGGCATCTGGAGGGACCTAGCCCAACACAACTCCTCTCACTTGGGGCAGCGATGAAGATGAAAAGCTGATGAACAGCATTAATCGCCTCATCTCTGGTCCTGTCATCCGTGGAAGTGCAGGACAGGATGAGGTGTCCGACCAGCTTTCCCAGCACGGGGAAGCGTTGGTTCTCCTGGCACTTGTGCTGGAACACCGCGGTTCCAACGAAGCAGGTGCACAGCTGGGGAGAGAGGCAGCACGGCTGAGTGGGCAGCAGGGCCCAGCCCAGGCTCTGTGCAAGCCTGGACACAGGTGGGCTCTGGCTGGGGAGCCAGGATGTGGTCCCAGAGCTGAGCGCGCCGGGACTCCCTACCTCAGGCAAGACGCAGGTGTTGCTGAAGGCGAGCAGCCTGGCAATGCACACCACAGCCCTCTCCTCCACGGCCGCCAGCTGGCACGTGGTGAAGGGCAGCAGGAGCTGTGGAGAGAAAAGTTGCTGTTGTGCCCACAGCACGGGGCACTCGTCCTTCCCCTTGCTCCCCAGCTGCAGCGGGGTGGGTGGTTGCGTCCCTGTCCTGCTGCAGCCCTGCCATCTTCCCGCTGCTCCCCACCCATCCCTCTAACACCACACGGGCTAGTTTTGGGCCAGCACCCCCTGCCCGCAGCAGGCCCTGGGGGGACCTCGTGTGGATCCCTCCTTTGTGGCCTTGAACCATCCCCGCAAACCCCAGCGTTGCCACATCCAAACCTCCATGATGTTCTGCAGCTCCACGAGGACAAAGCGGCCAGCGCTGCTCACCAGCACCTGCAGCAGGTGGTGCAGGGCTTCCATGGTCTGCAAAGGAGGACAGGGGTCAGGGCGGCCTGCCCTGCTGCATCCTGCTGGCAGCAGAGGGGCATCCCGGGTGCTGGTGCCCAGGAAGCGTCCCCAGGGCTCAGCTGATGCGCACCTCCACGTAGAGTGCCGCATCCAGGTCCGCGTCGTCCTCGTAGCGAGGGAGGTGGAGGACGCTGCCGAGGCAGGCACGCAGGAGACCGTTCTTCTCCTCTGGAAGCAGCCATGCTCCACTGCGAGGGGAGAGAGGGCAGAGGTGTGATGCTCCGCTCAGCACCCTGTGCCCTGCAGCCTGTCCCACTCAGGGCCCCGGCTGGGACCGATGCCTCCACGCTGGCAAAGCCGTGCTGGGGCAGTACCTCATGGCGGCGATGGTGCTCATGGCCTGCTGCCGGAGCTCCGTGTCCAGGTGCTCGGCGGGCTCCTCCTGCAGCAGCGCCTGTGGGCACAGCGGGATGGGATGGGATGGGATGGGATGGGATGGGATGGGATGGGATGGGATGGGATGGGATGGGGTGGGATGGGATGGGATGGTGCAGTGTGCCCTGCTTGGTGTGCAGAGCCCAAGCACCCCATCCAGGCCCCCAGTCCTGGCCCTCGTTCAGGGCTCCCCAGTGATCCTGCAGTGGAAGGGCTGTGCCCTCAGCCCAGCCCTGCAGTGCTCCATTACCTCAATGCACAGCACCACCTTCAGCACGTAGTCACACAGCTGGCTGTGGACCACGCTGTCCGTGATGGCAGCTGTGCAGGCAGTGCGGACGCAGGCCAGAAAGCGCAGCTTCTGTTCCTGTGTCTGAGACAGGAGGGGAGTTACAGGGGTTGGCATCGGGGGACCCCGGCACCCTCTGGGCACAGCCGGGCAGGGGCAGCCATGGAAGCAAAGCACAGAGTGCACACTACCTGCGGTCTGCATGCACAGCAGGCGTCGATGTAGCTCAGGGGATCCTTGTCCTGAGGTGACATGACGGAGACAAAAGGATCCTCAGCTGAGCCCACGGGCCCCTGCTGGGGCTGCACCCCATGCACCTCGCCGGGCCCCTGCGGGGCCGTGGGGGTGCGGGATGCTCCGCGCCTCTCTGGCCAAGCCTCTCGAACTCGGAGTGGGGGTCTCTGCTCCATCTCGCAGCGAGGAACAGCGGCGAATGAGCCTCGTGTTCCAGCTCTGCCTCCTGGTGGTCAAAGCCCATTGTAACGGGGCTGTGATCTCACCCCGTTCCATCCGCCTCCACATAGAACCCCTCCTCTTGCCCTGGGCTCGCCCCAGAGCCCCACAGCCGTCCCTGTCCTTGGGCAGGTTCGGTCTGGAAGGAGCCCTTATATTCACTGTGTGTGTTTGCCACAGCTGCAGTGTTGGGATCCGGGAGTCCTTCTTCAGTCCATCCCTGCATCCCCCCCTGTCAAATTAAACCATGTTCTGGTCTCCATTGGGACGGAGTTGATTTTCCCTTCTTGGCATCTGGTGCTCTGTTACAGCTTTAGGAGAAAAACAGTGTTGGTAACGCAGCAGTGTTTCTAGCTGTTGCTGAGCTAGATGGGATGGGATGGGATGGGATGGGATGGGATGGGATGGGATGGGATGGGATGGGATGGGATGGGATGGGATGGGATGGGATGGGATGGGATGAGATGGGATGGGATGGGATGGGATGGGATGGTGCAGTGTGCCCTGCTTGGTGTGCAGAGCCCAAGCACCCCATCCAGGCCCCCAGTCCTGGCCCTCGTTCAGGGCTCCCCAGTAATCCTGCAGTGGAAGGGCTGTGCCCTCAGCCCAGCCCTGCAGTGCTCCATCCCTGCAGGCATTCAAAGGCAGGCTGGATGTGGCTCTGGGCAGCCTGGTCTGGTGGTTGGCGACCCTGCACATAGCAGGGGGTTGGAACTGGATGATCTTTGAGATGCTTTTCAACCCAGGCCATTCTATGACTGTACAGTTCCATACTGGAGCAAAGATAAAATGCTAACTATGTAAAACATGGAGTCAAACCTGTGTGATTTGTCCACACCAGGAGGTGATTAGAAAACAATTTGTAAGCTACAAAGCTGCTTGCATGAAAGGAAAAGAAAATAAAACTACAAGAAAAAGGGAAAACCTTTCTTCCTGAAAATAGGAAGAATAATGGACCTGACATGAAATTTGGGTGAAGCTGCCTGATTTTATGAAGCTATTCCCATTATTTTCTTGGTGCTGTGTTTCCCAAATGAGTGGTTTCTGGCTGTGCTGCAGCACCAGTCTGCATGTGAACATCAACTCTATTCACCATCTGGGAAGATTAGGACTTCCCTTCTCCCACCAGCACCACTGAATTACAGTTACTCAGTGGTTAAACAAAGGAATCCTTAAAGAAGGGTTTACAGCTGTCGTGTTATCTGAAGTGCTTGGGGCATTCTGATGCTATTAAGCTCTATGTATTAACAAGTTAAAAAAGAAAAGGTAGGCATCTGATTGTTGTGACAGTTTCTAAGTTATTTGGAAAGCTGTACCACCCAACCACTCCTTCTGTTTGATGGAGGTGACAAAGCTCAGTTTAATTTCTGACTGCTGTTTAAATTCTGAAGCTCGAGCTGGTTCCTGGAGCAGAAAAAGCTCGGAAGCTGTCCCTCCTACAAGCAGGCACCTCTGAGCAAAATATGACATCTCAATTTCTGATGGTAAGGTCAGGAGACCTGATTCCAGCGTCTAGCTTTCGGCTTCATGCTATGTTAGTGAGACCTTTGGCATCTAGCACTGACCAACAGCAACTGACAGGCTGGTAACAGTGCACCCCAAAACAGTTACGTTTCTATTTATGTTATGAGGGAAAATTGTATCGCATTGAGATTTCCAGTTTTTACTCTTTGCAGATCTAACTAGCTGCTGGAAGAATCCTGTACGCCATGTTCACACCATTTTCAATCAGCTGGATGAGTCTGTTGTTGGCATTTTAATACCACTGACCAGGCAGGCAATATGTATGGAGTATTTGGCTCTCTCTACAGTCATGAATGTTTGAGTATCTTCAACATGTGGCTCATTGCTTCCATTTCAGGCTGCCCAGAGAAGCTGTGGATGCCTGTCCTTGGTGTTGAAGGCGAGGTTGGATGGGTGATGGGCAGCCTGAGCTGGTTAGTGGGCAGCCAACCCATGGCAGGGTGTTTAGAACTGGATGATCTTGAAGGTTTCTTCCAACCCAAGCCCTCCCGTGATCCTATGATTCTGTGATTTCATTCAGGTTTATTAAGATGAGATGAGTTCTCCTAAATACGCTGTTCTCCATATGATGATAATTGGAGTCTAGATGGATGACTTAAACCAGACACCAAACTTTCTGATGGCCAAAATGAAATGAACTCAATCCTTTACTGTGTCAGTAGTCTGTAACTAGAGCCCATCAGGTAATTCCCAGCCTCCTGCCTGTATCAGTGGCTGCACACGGTGAAAAAGTCTGATGGGATTTTAACCTCTAAAATGTTCAGAATCAGCCAGAGGGTGAATATATTCACTATGCAAATACCTGCAGGAATAAGCTTGTCATGTATGTCCTCAGGTAGCACAGTAGTTAATGGTGGGACTAAGTAGGTCATGCTGAAAGTTGAGTCTGCTGATCTTGAAGGTCTTTTCCAGCCTAAATGACCTTATGCTAATATTTCTGTATTTATTTCTGTTCAGCTCCCAGAAAACCTCCCACCCAGCCCCCAGCTGACCCCGTGGTGAAAAATAAAACAGAAACCTCAGTGACGCTGGCATGGTCCCCTCCAAAGATGCAACGCCCCATTCCAATCGATGGCTACATTGTGGAAGGCAATAAACTAACTGGCTTCACCTGGGTGAGGTGCCACGAGTCTCATGTCCCCGTCCCAGAGTTCACAGTGAGCAATCTGTCTGAAGAGGCTGATGATCAGTTCCGAGTGTCTGCAGTCAATGCGCATGGACAGAGCCCGTCTCTGGAATTCCCAGGGAGCGTGCACCTTGGTAAGCACAAAAACCCAATGGAAATGGGTCAGTGTGTGCTGAGCAGCTGTGTTGGTTCCCTAAAGATGTTTCCTTTGACTTTAAGGATAGTAGTGCATTAACACACCAAAGGCTTTCCCTTCTTCCTAGTTCTCCTATCAACCTCCAGCTACCACTAAAGTGATACAAGTTATGTTTCTGTGACAGAGACATGAATATCCTTATCTTTTGATATCTCACATGTGCAAGAGGCAGAACTTTCTGTAACAGATTTGAAGCATAGAAGTGCTTCTTCCAGCACTCATGCAAAGGGAGAAGAAGAAATGTCCCTATGATTTAAACTTCCATCTCTAAATGAGATACCAGACTTGCATCTAAAGAGCATTAAGACATACATGTTGTTCTTCCTCAGAACCAGTCCTGGCTGTGAAATCCCCCCTAACAACTGGTGAAGCTGTACCTGGAGGGGATGCCATGTTTACTATTGACCTTATAACAATGTGTTGCAGCACTTGGTACCTCTATGGTAAAGTCTTACAAGAAAGTGAGACCTGCATCATCAAGAGAACCCAAACTACTCACAGCCTAATGATAAAGAACGTCACCAAGAACGATGATGGAGCAGAAGTGAAATTTGTTGCCGAAAATGTTGATGTCAGCAGCAAGATGAGAGTGAGAGGTATTTGCTTTGATCCTACTCCTTTCATCTTACAGTCAAGGCATAGTTGCTGTGATCTGTTGATTAGAACTGGGGCTGCAGGCATTCACTGACTGTACCAAATACCTGAAATTGCATCACATGGACTGACGTGAGTCCTGGTAATGACCTAAACATGATAGCACTGAGTGTAGGGTAAGCCAATCTACCCAGCTGCTTGGTATCTGAACCAGATTGCTTCATGCCAGCTGATGAATGTCTGCAGTTCACAGCTATTGGCCAGTGCATTCAGTCAGCAGGTTTACCACTGCATGACCATAGAGCAGTACTTTCAGCTCCAGGTTCAGACAGCCTTTCTGATTGCACTGGAATAGTTTAGAAGTAGGGGAGCAATCATTCCAATAATATCTCTATCAATCAGCTTTGCATGACAAAATAGAACAAATAAACATTCATGATGGGAGGACCTGTTTGTCATTGGGTGGAAACCTCTGCAGAAGCATGTTTAGAGCATTCTTAATCAGTAGAAGGAGATGTTTGGTTGATTTTTACTTAGTAAATCCGGCAAGAAGAGCAAATGAAATATCTTGAATTGCTCAGCAGTGACACAATGATGAGTGCAGGAACAGAAGGTGATACTTTTTCAGAGATGTTGCAGCAAACATTGACCACGTTAACCTGATATCAATTGAAATAACGAGGCCTTTGCTCCTGACAGGTGCTGCAGTGAGATTTACCAATAAGAGCAAAGATGTAGAAAAGATCTGCGCTCGGCTGTGTGAGGAAGCCAAACTGCAGGCTGAGCTTTCAGACACAGGCGCTACTGTGGGGTGGATGAAGGATGGGAAGGAGCTCAAGGCCAGTGAAAATTATGAACTGCAAATTGTGGGGAAGAAACACACCCTGAAAATTCACAGCGTCTCAATGGATGATGCTGGAAGTTGTCAGTGCATCTGTGAGGGGGATAAAATGCTCTATCAGCTTTCAGTGAAAGGTATGTGACAGTCTGGGCTGTGCTCTTCCTGCCCAGGGCCAGCAGACTGCATTCACCTGACTCCCCGACAGTCCAGCTGTTGTCAGACAGCATGTGGGGTGTTTTCAGTGGCTGTTTTGACTTGAACTGGCCAATCTGCTTTGTAGAGCCATTTGATTTCTGTGTTCTGTCCTGTGATTCGTCCCTAAGATATAGAGGAAATCAAGGGAAAGATAGGAAAAAGAGCATCCCAGCCTTCCTGCTCTTCTCTCAGGTTGGCCACGAGAGATGATGTCAACAGCTCTTTTTGTAGCAGTGATCCCAAGTGTAGAAGAGACCTGTGAAGAGTCACAGGGATGTTTCCTTAGCTGTCATTCCATGGTGGGCTTTTTCTTACACAGATGTAGAGAGAAACTGAACTTTCCCACGCAGGTCTCTGTTTTGCTGCAGGGTTTAGGTCTGATCTCTGAGATCCACACGCTGGGCCTTGATTGCAATAAATGAGAGCCCTTTGTTTGCTCCAGTGGAAGACTTTCCATTTCTGCAGTACCCTCTGCGGATGACACAAATGCAAATGCACCTTCTTCCCAGCAACAATTGCCTTTTTTTTTTTTTTACACTGAGTATGCATGAGGCTCTTCATCATATTCTGCTGGCTTGTCACCCTTGTTGATCCATGGAGAGACGAGAAAGCCCTAGAGTAGTGTATGCACTTTGGCATTGGAGAGCTTACTTAATTGCTTCTTCTCAAAGAACAAACTCCAGAGAGGCATGGAGACAGCTCCAAAGAGAATTGAATAATGGGTATAAATTTAAGGAGAGCAGAACACCCTGCCAAGGCTTGTCAGCTAGTCTTAATTTTGCTTTTCTTCTCTTTCGTTGTCACGATAGCATAATATTTCATACTGGCAGTTCTGCCCACAGAATTAACTGGCACAGGCTGCCCGGGGAGGTGGTGGGATCCCTGGAGGTGTTCAGGACCAGTTCTTGGGACCAGTGCTTTTTTACATGGTTATCAGTGACACCAATGATGCAATGGAGTGCACCCTCTGCTGTTTGCTGAGTGGTGCGGCTGATGCAGTGGAAGGAAGGGATGCCATTCAGAGGGAGCTCAACTGAGAGGTTGGCCTAGGTGAATCTAATGAGGTGGAACACAGCAAAGTGCAAGTTTTGCACTTGGGCTGGAGGAATCCCAGGCATTTCTACAGCCTGGGAGGAGCAGTCCTTAAGAGAAGCCCCGCAGAGAAGGACCTGGGGGTCCTGGTGGATGAAAAACAGAACGTGAGCCATCAGCGTGCTCTTGCAGCTCAGAGAGCAAATGGTCCCCTGGGCTCCATCAGAAGAGGGGATGGCCAGCAGGGACAGGGAGGCGATTGATCTTCATGATCCTTGAGGTCCCTTCCAGCCCGGGCCATTCTATGATTCTGTGATTACACTCGCTGTCAGAAATAACGGCAGCTGTACAGAAGCTTGTTTTTTCTTTCTTTTTCTGGCTTTGAAGGAGAAGGGGTGGAGCAAAGGGAGACCCACTGGTCATTTGTTACCTCAAGAACAGGATGGATTCTGCATTGACTGTGAAAAACCTGGGCTAGTAGCATGGGCATGTTTCAGGCTGGACTCTTCTTTGGCTGCTTGGTTTCCTTTTGGCTACAGGGAGACAGCTGTCTAAAGGTGTGTTTTCAAACCCCCTCTCCAAAACCATGTTTCACTGTTGCAGGTGGTTCAATGAGCTCTTGCAGTGCAGATACTGTAGTTTGCTGTAGAATCTGAATGGTTTCTGTTCCTAGGGAAGGAATGGGAGGAGGTAGTGAGAAGAGAATTCAATGCCTAAGGGGAGGGGAGATCGGGGATTGGTGGGAGAGGGAGCCAATAGGAGAGAGAGAGAAGTTGGGCGCAGGGTGATGGTAACATCCCTTTGTGACGTCATAATGCTCCTTTGTGACATCATAATGCTCCTTTGTGACGTCATAATGCCCCTTTGTGACATCATAATGCCCCTTTGTGACATCATAACGCCCCTTTGTGGCGTCACAATGCCTCTTTGTGACATCACAATGCCCCTTTGTGACATCATAATGCTTCTTTATGACATCACAATGCTTCTTTGTGATGTCATAATGCTCCTTTGTGATATCACAATGCCCCTTTGTGATGACATAATGTCTCCCCTTTGTGACGTCACAATGCCCCTTTGTGACATCATAATGCTTCTTTGTGATGTCATAATGCCCTTTGTGATGTCATAATGCTCCTTTGTGATATCACAATGCCCCTTTATGACGTCACAATACCCCTTTGTGATGTCATAATGCCTCTTTTTGACATCATAACGATCCTTTGTGACGTCATAATACCCCTTTGTGATGTCATAATGCTTATTTGTGATGTCATAATGCCCCTTTTTGACATCATAATGCCCCTTTTTGACATCATAATGCCCCTTTGTTACATCATAATGCCCCTTTGTGACATCATAATGCTTATTTGTGACATCATAATGCCCCTTTGTGACATCATATCACCCCTTTGTGATGTCATACTACCCCATATGAAGTCCAGGCAGAGTCAAAACTTATGGACCTGCACGAGGATCACTTTCAAGACAGTGGCTCTGTTGCTTCAAGCTTATTTGCTTCGTCCTGCCGCCACTCTATTACCAAGTATCAACAACCTCTTGCATGATTCAACTTGCAAACGTTTGACACTAACCCTTGTGTTTCTGTGCCTTCCTAGATAATTCGAGCCCTTGTCAACCCCAATGATCCAAACCAAGTAGTGATGTGCAGTGTGTTTCCATCAATGGAGAGTTCTTATTAAGCACAAATCGCTGCAATTTGGATGACAGCCTTCCACATGGTAACAGTGATGGACACAAGGGGCTCATCCACGTTCATGCTCTCATATCTCCTGGCTCTGCTGAAGATGCTGACCTGAGCCTGCCAGACACCACAGTCACCTGCCTGGATTGTGACCCAGCGCCTTTGCAGTGCTGCCCATCCCAAGCACAGCCCGAGTGCCCCAACAGCAGCACCACCATGCAGGAGCAGGTCACCATCAGTGAGGTGAAGCTGAGCATCTTAGATGGGGACTTAGAGTCAGGCTGCCAGTCCCAGGCACCAGGCAGCAGCACCAGCTCTGAGCCACTCTCATCTTGACAAGAGGAGTCCTATCTTCACCCTTGACCTCTCAAGCCCTCCTGTCTTTTATTGAATAAAGTCACTCTCATGCTCAATCATCGCCTTGGCTGCATTCTGAGTCTTCATTCACAGGGATTGGGATGAATGCAACAAACAGCAAGGCAGCTCAGCTTGCAATGCTATGGCTGTGGGGTTCGTGCAGGCAGAGCTCTGGGTTCCCATTTTGCATGGCTTTAGGATGTCTGCAGCATTTTGTATGGGAGCAAATAATCTCTAGCATCCAGGTTGCTGCTCATGATAATCCCAGTCTTCCTGGCTGTCGCTTTGTGATACCTTTCAAAGCCTTTTGATACTCTTTGATGCCTTGGCTGCACCCTAACACCTCTGTCCTCCTGCCATGTTGACTCATGTCTCCCACTTTTAAGCTGGCTTTGCAGATCATCTCCAGCCCTGTCATCATCACGCTGCAGCAGGAGGTGCTCACCTGGCCCAGTGTCTGGCAGTGCTGTTTGTTCTGCAGATGAGCAGCTGCCTCCTCATCTCTTCAGCTACAGTAGTTTTTCTCAGGGCAGTTAGATGCAGTCATGCTCCTCTGGATTTGGTGTGTTAAATCCATGCTGCATGGCAGCAGTCAGTGCAATACAAAGGTGTTCTGTGTGCCACAGCATTTCTCCAGGGGCTGCCAAAGGTAGAAGCACAACACAGCACCATCCTTCTGACAGTAATGTCTGTGAGTGTTAGACATGTGAGCACTGCATCATCCCCAGCGTGTCAGTGCTTTTCCACACCAACCTGACTCTCACACTCTGCACTGAATGTAACTCTGCTCTTGTGGAGACAAATGCTTTCTGTCACATCCTCCATCCCTGCAACCATTTGCCGGTAGGCAGCTCTTGCAGAAGAATCAAGCAGCAGAATTTTGCTCATCCTACAGCATGCAAATGCTATGAAAGCAGAAATAACCTGGCGTGCTCTGGGTCTGCAAGGCTGCACAGATGGGAGAGGTAGATTGTGCTTTTGCAGTGGAAGTTTCCAGTTATTTCAGTACATAGTGTAGGCCCTAACTGAATGTATAACCCTCTTGTAAAACAGCTGTATAAGTAGTTTTTCCACCAAGAAAGTTGCTGAACAGAGTTAAGTTCAGACTGGGGGCATTCTGACATGGGTAGAATTGAGACAAGCACAAGATAAATACACAGGGTGGGTAGAGCCCAGCACAGCACAGAATGAATGTACTGACTTTTGGAAACATTGCCCTTCTCTGTCCGCAGAAAAGTACAAGGCAGACCTAAAAAGAAGAGGTTGGTAATTGACCTTATATGGAAATGAATCCTAGCAACAGTCTGGAGGAGTCTGTGAGCCTGAGATGCTCAACCAATGAGAGCCACGAGAGCATCACCTGCATTGGGTTTAGGGCATAGAACAGAATTGATTTCACTGACTGGTGTGCAGTTTCTCCCTTGCCAATAGCGGATGTGCGCGCAGTATTGCAATAATGAATAAGCACTGCTGCTATCGCTGCCATCTTTGCCTAACTAGAAATCTTTGACTTTGAGAGTTTCTCACACAAGGGGAGAGGGTAAGAAAGTAAAGAGGCACAGAAAACTAAGGGAAACTGCTCTTCTGTATCTTATCTATAAAAATTGATACAATTGATGCTGTCATGTATTTTTTTTATTATTTTTAATTTTTTTGCCAATGTCAGTTAGATTGTTTTAAAATATCCACACACCAAAATCTGACTACCAAGCAAATTTAATGAAAATGAAATGAAGGTGAGTTAGCGGAAAGCACAAGGCCATATTATATTAGGCTCTAGCAAATTTACAGGCAGTCACTGCACGAAGAGGTAGATCTGAGTTGCACATCATATCATTTCCACAAAGATTAAGGAAATCTGAAGCTTTCAATATATTTCCCCTATAATCAAGAGAACGGATCCCCAGGGTCTGTCCCGCAGACGTTCTTTCCGTGGTCTCTGCTGCCACCTTCTGGCCAATATACGGAACTGCCACTGTTGGGCGTTTGGTGCCGCAGGAAGCACAACGCAGATCTGAGTTCTGACCGGTCTACGCAGCAAATCTGCCAATCTTTATTGCGATAAGCCCTCCACATGGCATTGCACACGCACTCGAACACGCAACAGGCACAGATTTCTCCTAACTCCTTGAGGAGCAGGCAAGCAGAACAACTGAATGCACCACTGCTGGTGATTGGGCCACCCCCATCATAGAGATGTGTGTTAGATCTTTTACCCACCCCTGGTTTTTTTGGATACAAGGGCACACTGCTGGCTCATGGTCACTCTGTCGTCCACCAGGACACCCAGGTCCCTCTCAGCAGAGCTCCTCTCCAGCAGGTCTTCTTTCTGCTTACACAAGGAAGATAGTCTTGTCAATGCAGAGAAATGAATCACAGAATCACAGAATGACCCGGGTTGGAAGGGACCCCAAGGATCATGAAGCTCCAGCTCCCCCGCCTGGAAGGGCCACCAAACTTCCCTGTTTACTAATGAAATAAATGAAATAAAATACAAAATTTCCTTTCAGAGAGTTGCATTCACATCTTGACTTAGGTTTGTACAGCTTGGGCATTTGGTCAGACGTGTACTGAAGTCAGATTTTTCTTTGATTGAGAAAGCATTGAATTAGTTCCTCATTGATGTACAGTTCCTTAGAAATGAAGTAGTCCCCACTTCAGACCAGCTCCTACTGGATCCCATTTCCTGAGAGTCACCCAAGAAATTCTGGAGGAATCAGTTTGCTTTCTAATCTACCAGCTGTCTGATACTTTCAACACCTTGAATAAATTGCCAGTTGCTGACTTGTTTCTTTTTGTAAATCTGTTGATGCACGCACAAAAAATGGATCAGAGCACGGGGTCTTATCTGGAGATTTGAAAACAATTGGATAAACAGAAAATTATTTTTTTCAAGTTTTGCAGATCTGTAAGTGGCTTTTCAAGAGATTGTACCACTTCTGCACATTGATTGTCTGACAGTTTCCCTATGATTTTACTTAAAAATGAAGAAGCAATGAAAAGCTCTGTGCTCTGTGGGTGTGCATGGCTGGCTCTGCCCTTCTCATAGAGGAGAAAATCAACATTTTCACCCCTGGTTCCTACACTTAGATAAAATCCCCTCCACTTACCTGCAATTTTCCTATGTGTGGAAACAGCCTGACCTCAGATGGGGTGAAGCAGCTTCTATTTGTCCTTTCCCATTATTGAGGAAATAATCTGTATTCTTGGTATCACATAATTCACATGAATACTGTGTCTTAACTCCACTTGTACCTGCCAATGATCCTGCTACCTTCTCAGCTCAGTGAAGATTTGGCCTGCTGTCTGTCCTGAATTGTAATGCCAAGTATTGGCTTTTATTTAGTTTTTCCAGCAACGTTCTGTTACATTGAAACCTGCTTTTCTATTCTTAACTATCACCACCACTTTGCTGTGATCAGTGGAGATAAAAATTTATCCTGTGGGTATATTATGCCTTGAGGAAACAAATTACTCCCTGACACTCAACCATCTCTCATTTTCAATACCCTTAAACAATTCTCTCACTGACTTCCTGCTGTTCATTTTCATGGCATCTCGCTCAAGCTGAAACCCATCAGAAATTCAAAAAGGTGCCACTTATCCTAAAGACCGGGAGGTGGGAGCTGATTTTACAGTTCAGTGTGAAAGAACATGAATGAGAGGAAGCAAGTCTTGAGAAACAACTTCACCAGCTGGAGTCAAACAGGCACATCTGGAAAGGACTGTCAGATGCAGCTTTTTCACTTATCAATTCAGATCCAAGCATGACATTCAGAAGACAAACGCAAAGTGATGCTGAGGGAAATAGAGAACTGTGGTAGAGGTCATGAAATACTGAGACAAACACAGGGTTTAAAAAGAGATTTTCAATAAAAGAACTACATAATTTCAAGTTGTATATTTTTCTCAGGTTGTATTACATGTCTAATGTCTGGACTGTGGCAGCAAAGAGGCTGCAGTGTTGTTCTCTGTAGGAAGAGGCCAGTAGTTGCCCCATGTCAGACAGAACCAGTTCAAGTGCTGGCCAAAGCTGAGTCAAGGAGTGATGCTGCTGGCACTTCTGTGATAACTTTGTTAAGGAAGGTTAAAACCACTGCATAGCATATGTGAGAGCTATGAGCAAGAATGATGTGAGACAAACAGCCCTGCAGTCACCAAGGTCAGTGAAGAAGGAGGAGAGGAGGCTTAGTGGACATGGTGGTGATGGACTGATGATTGGGCTGGATGATCTAAGTGGTCTTTTCCAGCTCTCATGATTCTATCATTCTGTGACAGGTGATGTTAGTTTTGTTGACAGGTTCAGCAAGGTGAACTGGGACCAGAGGTACATCCCAAAACCTTTGAGTTGCTGGACTGGAGATAATCTTCCCAAAATAACTAATGAAAATAGTAGAACCATAAAAGGAATTTCTTTATCACTACGAGAAAAAGGGAGGGATCCTTTGGCTAATGAAGGCCTGATTTGGCAAAGCCAGAGACAGTTTGCTTTGCACCACATTTATTTGACTTTCCAGAATGGTGTACTTACTTTCCAGGTATTTCTAAACAGTGATTTTTTATTTACAAACATGGCTAACAGCAGGTTAAAAATTCTTTCTTTTCTTTGTTTCCTTTCTGCTAAGGATGAATGAATTTAATGTAGTCTTTTTCTTGCTTCCTTCTTTACGAAGGAGACAGCTGCTGCATCATGGCAAACAAACATTCAGATGGTTTGGAGAACAAGTCCTTACACAGACTACAGTGTACAGCAATAAAGGGCACACACAGCAACATGCAAGTGTGTAGTCCAACCACTGACTCATCCCCACCACACCCACTAAATCATGTCCCTCAGTGCTATATCAGGGACTGCACCACTTCCCTGGGCAGCCTGTTCCAAAGCATTGCAACCCCATCTGGGAATCATTTTTTCCTAATACTGAACCTCTCCTGGCACAACTTAAGGACATTACCTCTGGTTCTACGACTATCAAAAAGAGAATTCAGTAGATATAAACAGAAACTTATCCACCTGATATCTGATAACAGACACTGGGGTCCTGTTTCCTTTCTGTTAACCTAATCCATGGCAATGAAAATTGGCACTAAAAATCTTCAGCTACAGGACAAGAGGTAATGGCCTCAAGTTGCACTAGGGGAGTTTCAGGTTGGATAGTAGAATAAATTTCTTCTCATCAAGAGTAGCAGTGCACTGGAACAGGTTGCCCAGTGTGATAAAGTGTTTGCTCATTAAGACCAGGATGTGGTCTTAGGAAAATTGATGATCATTATGGTCCTTTTCAACCCAGGCCATTCTGTGATTCTATGATATGCCTTGAATAGCTGAGACAATGCATCCTTTCTTGTTTCCCTCTCTGTGTTACACAGAGACAAGACTGATGGTGAACTGCCAGCAATGCTGAGCAGAGATGCAGCTTTAGTCTTCATTTGTGTGCATGCTTTTCTACAGGCCCACGCACTGCTAACATCACAGAAGATGAAAGTGGTTTTAATCAGAGCAGAAAACGTGGAGAAAAATATCACACTGTAGCCAATAAAGAAAAACTTTCAGTGATACTCAGTTCAGAAGGCATTCATTCTGGCCTCCTTTGTAGTTTGTTTCGTTTAGGCTCTTTTTGTTGTTATTACTGTTGTTCAGTTTTCTGCTAGAAAGAGACTAAATGAATGGAAATTGATTGGTGTATCTAAAGTTATGTACAGGGATAATAATAATAATAATTCTATAATCATCTCACAGTTAATTATTGATGATTATAATTCTATAATCATCTCACAGTAACCTTGAAGATAGAAATGTCAACATGGATGCATGGATACACCACTGTATAAACGAGCATTGCAGTCATTTCAACTTTTACCTGTTGAAATTCTTTTGTGGAGTAAAATTCAGAAGGCAAAATCAGCCCAGTCAAAGACATGTCCCTGTAAGGTAGTCTCGTAGAGAGAAGCATGCCGTACTTGTTATGAGAGAAGAGTTGACGTCTACACTTGAAATGCCTGCCAATTTAAGCAGGCAAATCGATACTCATGGTATTGTCTTGCTGCTCAGCTTTTTCTGACTCCCTATGTAGACCAGCCCTAGGCAGAGAGGTAGGGTACATTCTTATGTGCATCCCATAGTTTTAGATATAGTCTCAGTACAGCTTTTTGACAGAGCAAAGTAACTCCTCAAACAACTACCTCCCATTCTTTCAGTAGACTGCTGAAATCCCATTGAGCACATTGTCTTTCGCTGGCCCTGCACAAGGGATTCTCTGAGAAATTTCAGGCAAAAATGTTAATTCCCAACAATCTCTAGCTAAATTTAATATAAGGGTAAGACTTGTACGGCATATCTACAGAATCACAGAAGCGTTAAGGTTGGAAAAGAGCACTAAGATCATCTAATCCAACCATCCAACCATCACCACCATGCCTGCTAAATCTTGTCTGTTAGTGTCACAGGGAGCATGAGTTGAGATGGAGAAGACAGAAAGGGAGTAGACGTGTTCAGGGTATTCCTGCCACCCTTTCTAATGACACAACTGTGCCATTGGCAGTCCCAACTTCATATATGCAAACCAAACAACTTAGCCAGTGTTTTCCTAGCCATACTGAAAAGAAGTCTTCAGTATTCACAGAATTAAAGAATCATTAAGGTTGGAAAAGACCTCAAAAGATCAAGTTCAATCATCAATCATATTGCCAAGGAATACTGTGTTAGTAAGACAGTTCAATACCTACCATCTGTCTGTGGATTGCATCACAGGTGTCTGGATACAAAACCTACTGTGCCCTTACCCCATACCTTTCTGTTCCATTGCCTCCAGCAGTGGGTTCCTAAAATTTGCATTAGATATAATGTGAAAGCAGTATGATACTCAGCAAGTTGAACTTTGTAAAGCACCACAAGCATTAAAGGCATTCAGTAACCAGTAACTGCTGCTCCTGAGCATGGGCTCAGGTCCATTTTGATACTTAGGCTGGCTTTCGCAAAGGCTGAGGAAATTCTTTCCTTTACAAACAATTAGAGAAATCATGTGTGTATCCATGCACAGCCTGTTCTCCACCAAGGCAAAACGTAAGTCAATTGCTAGTACCACAAATCTTAGAAATGGCAGGCTTCCTCATCCTACAGTTTAATTCTTGGCAGTTTTGATAGATTTCTAAGGCAGAGGTAAATAATCTTGAAGAGTCTTTTAAGGTGATTGTGCCAGCATCAAACCACCCTCATTTAAATATACAAAGAAATCTAAGGTAGTATCACAGACCATGTCTGAAAGTACTTTAAAAGGAGGTGAATAAATTAGAAATGTTTTATTTTTACACTCTTTCAACACTCAGAATAATTTCTTCCCATAGATTTAAAATAGGATGAATAGGCCCAGTGCTTTCCAGCTAGGGATCTCTGAGGACCATTTTCAAAACGGTTACTACAGCTACAGAAATTTAATCTCATCCAAATTTCTTACTGCTGATGCTCTAAGAACTGCATAGATTCGATATGAAAAATATACCATTTGTTGCCTCCACTTTGTATTGGTTTCCAACCTGGATTATCCCCATCTGAACTTTGCTGTTTTTTATTCTAGTTGGCTACAGTACTGAATGGGAAAGAAAGGAATTCAGCAATGACATTCAGCACAAGTTTGGAACTCATTCAGTCATGACCCCAGTGGAAGAGTTCAGACTAAATATCTCAATGAATTTCACTGTTTCTTGTTTAAGTAGTGATTACATGAGGGCAATAGGATTCTATGTCCCAACTGTTGGCTGAGTGATGCACTTGACTATTAATCTAGAGTTACAATGCAGGTTAATGCTATTATCTTTACAGCTCCTGCGAGAGTTGGGGTCTGGGTCAGGTGTTTAAAAAATGAAATGAAAAAAGAATTAAAAAAATATATTGAAAGCTTCAGATTTCCTTAATCTTTGTGGGAATCATATAATGTGCAACTCAAATCTACCTCTTTGTGCAGTGACTGCCTGTAAATTTGCTAGAGCCTAATATAATATGGCCTTGTGCTTTCCGCTAACTCACCTTCATTTCATTTTCATTACATTTGCTTGGTAGTCAGATTTTGGTGTGTGGATATTTTAAAACAATCTAACTGACACTGGCAAAAAATTAAGAATACAAAAAAAAAAAAAAAAAAAAAAGGAACGACAGCAACAATTGTATCAATTTTTATAGATAAGATAAAGAAGAGCAGTTTTCCTTAGTTTTCTGTGCCTCTTTACTTTCTTACCCTCTCCCCTTGTGTGAGAAACTCTCAAAGTCAAAGATTTCTAGTTAGGCAAAGATGGCAGCGATAGCAGCAGTGCTTATTCATTACTGCAATACTGCGCGCACATCCCCTGTTGGCAAGGGAGAAATTGCACACCAGTCAGTGACATTAATTCTGTTCTATGCCCTAAACCCAATGCAGGTGATGCTCTCATGGCTCTCATTGGTTGAGCATCTCAGGCTCACAGACTCCACCAGACTGTTGCTAGGATTCATTTCCCCTGGAGAAATGCTGTGGCACACAGAACACCTTTGTATTGCACTGGCTGCTGCCATGCAGGATGGATTTAACACACCAAATCCAGAGGAGCGTGACTGCATCTAACTGCCCTGAGAAAAACTACTGTAGCTGAAGAGATGAGGAGGCAGCTGCTCATCTGCAGAACAAGCAGTACTGCCAGACATTGGGCCAGGTGAGCACCTCCTGCTGCAGCGTGATGATGACAGGGCTGGAGATGATCTGCAAAGCCAGCTTAAAAGTGGGAGACATGAGTCAACATGGCAGGAGGACAGAGGTGTTAGGGTGCAGCCAAGGCATCAAAGAGTATCAAAAGGCTTTGAAAGGTATCACAAAGCGACAGCCAGGAAGACTGGGATTATCATGAGCAGCAACCTGGATGCTAGAGATTATTTGCTCCCATACAAAATGCTGCAGACATCCTAAAGCCATGCAAAATGGGAACCCAGAGCTCTGCCTGCACGAACCCCACAGCCATAGCATTGCAAGCTGAGCTGCCTTGCTGTTTGTTGCATTCATCCCAATCCCTGTGAATGAAGACTCGGAATGCAGCCAAGGCGATGATTGAGCATGAGAGTGACTTTATTCAATAAAAGACAGGAGGGCTTGAGAGGTCAAGGGTGAAGATGGGACTCCTCTTGTCAAGATGAGAGTGGCTCAGAGCTTGTGCTGCTGCCTGGTGCCTGGGACTGGCAGCCTGACTCTAAGTCCCCATCTAAGATGCTCAGCTTCACCTCACTGATGGTGACCTGCTCCTGCATGGTGGTGCTGCTGTTGGGGCACTCGGGCTGTGCTTGGGATGGGCAGCACTGCAAAGGCGCTGGGTCACAATCCTGGCAGGTGACTGCTGTGTCTGGCAGGCTCAGGTCAGCATCTTCAGCAGAGCCAGGAGATATGAGAGCATGAACGTGGATGAGCCCCTTGTGTCCATCACTGTTACCATGTGGAAGGCTGTCATCCAAATTGCAGCGATTTGTGCTTAATAAGAACTCTCCATTGATGGAAACACACTGCACATCACTACTTGGTTTGGATCTTTGGGGTTGACAAGGGCTCGAATCACCTAGGAAGGCATAGAAACACAAGGGTTAGTGTCAAAGGTTTGCAAGTTGAATCATGAAAGAGGTTGTTGATACTTGGTAATAGAGTGGCGGCAGGAAGAAGCAAATAAGCTTCAAGCAACAGAGCCACTGTCTTGAAAGTGATCCTCATTCAGGTCCAGCTCGTGTGTTGTTACACTGTAATCTGCTTCTTTGGGTCTACCTAGTGGGCAGCAGCACTCGAGTTGTTACTGATATCACTGAAAAGAACTGGAGACAATTGTTCTATTCCTAAGAGCTTCAAGGTGCGTAGAAGCACAAATAGAAACCAGCAGTATTTCATCACTTCACCAAAAAGAAGGTCAAACACCTGAGCTGTGAAGAGCAGTTACAGAACCTATGCATAAGATCACACCAGGCATAGTTTGTTCTAACAACAGTTATGGCACATAGTCCATTTCCTTCAATATTCCCAAAATGAAATGATATGGAGCATTACAGGGAAAGAAACACTGCACACAGACACTATGACCCTGATTAGACTCAAGCAGCAGACTTAAAACAAGTCAGAGTTTTTGATTCCAGGATATTTCAGGACCTATCGTGTGAAATTCAGTTACACAACAGTGCCTAGGTGCCTGCGTTTCAAGCAACTTTCAGATCACAGCCATGTAAAATAAAAACAAATTCAGTGCAGAAATAGCAATCCTGTACCTTAATACTCATGAGATTATCCATTTTTTACAGCACTCTGACTAAGTTCTAAAACTTGCTCATCCCAGTTCACTTCAGCAAGTTCCACCAATTCAAGCAACGCAGTTCTGAGATCCTGTGTATGTTAGGCAGATAGAATTGAACAGTGCAGAAATAGTCTCTGACAGCTTTAAGAGCTCCGTTCTGCTTACAAACTCTCAGTCCAAAACTATTCTCAGTTTTAAGGAAATGAACACCTGAAGCAGTTGGATCATCTGCCATTTGCCGCATTCTGCTTCTTGGCATCATGATTAGCACAAAGGGTTTTCTGCTGTCCTGCAGAGATGGAAAAAGTCCTGCTTACAAATGGACCAAGTTTCAGTGTACAGCAGAGTTTGTACCAGACTAAAAAGCCACGCCATTCAATTCATGTGCTCAGGTTGTTATGCACTCCGAAAGGAAACAGAACTAACTGTTGGATTCTGAAGGCAATCTGTGGGGTCCTACATTACCTCCTGATTCTGGAAGAGGAAATTCTAATAGCAAATGCAGAAATTTGATCTTTGTAGACATGAGAAGAGATGGCATTTAGCAACATTCATTTCTGGGAAATCAAATGATGTGTCTGTATTTTTACTACAGATAGTATAGGGAGCAGCCAGTTGAAGAACCAGATACAAAAATATCTAGCCCATTGGCAAGAAAATACTTCTCCTTAAATTCTGTATGCTACCATGGTACAGAATTAGGCTACAGTGCCACATAGGCCAACCAAGTGTAGAACCAAATCCACAAAATACTGGTAGACAAAGCAGCAAAAACAGGGACAATATTCAGCAGACAGGCCTTTCTACCCACAGCTCAGCATGTTCTGCCATCTGAAAAGCAAGGCCTCTTGCCAAGCTCAGCTATTTCCCTTCTCAGTGTATTCTAGCACCACTGATACCCACTGGTATCCTCCTGTAGAGTGCCATCATATTGTCATCATCCAAAGGGAAAACCCACACAGCAGAGCATACAGCACTACACCCATGCTCCAAATATCCGCCTGAAAAACAAAAAGACAAGCTTACAAACCTGAAGCACCTCAAATGGCTTCCTGACAGACTGGATTGTCTGCCCTTGCCAAAGCCCACATATAGCCCATGAAAAGCTGGCTCTTTCCCTCAGGAAAAAGAGCCTTATCGTCCCAGAGAAAGCATATAACCCTCATTCAATTGCCCTTCCACTCAGCTTAGAGCACTACTAAAACCAGCATCTTCACCTTAGCTCATCACACTGCTGCAGTTCCTTTTACAAGGATTTCACTGGCAAAAATGAAATCAAAGCCGTCACAAGGGATTTAGCACAGTTACGTGTTACTGGCTACGAGAGCTGTCAGCACAGTCACCTGTCTGGCTTTGCTGCTGTTCTATTTATGTACAGGCACAACAAGGTTCAGACACCTCACAATGCAGTTCTCACTTTGACTGTAAAGAAAAAGGAGGCTTGAAAAGCAGCGTGTGGAAAACAAAGAAACAAGAATTAGAGCAACAGTGGGGCCATGACACTTGTAGTAATTGCTCCGCCTTTAACAGCGATTCAAGAAGTACGAGGGCATCCCAAACCAGACCAGTTTGGACAGATTAACAACTGCAAGTAGTGGGTTCCAAAATTCCAGACATGAAATCAAAGCTGGAAAAACTCTTCACATTTTCATCTCTCAATTTTTAGTTCATTGTGCATTACAACGGAAACAATTCTTCACATACAACTTGGAAGCTAAAGACAAGTCTGACAAAACAGACTGCACAGAAATGATGGATAATTAACAGAGCAAATTGCTCTTTCAAACACTTAGTAATAGAAAGAGATCTCTGAAGTTGCTGTTCTGTAGAGCACCAAAGCAGTCGCTTGAGGCAGTTCAGGATTAGCCTGAGACAAACCAGCCAGCTGTGTGAACTGAGACCAATTGCACTTCTTCTATTTTACTTTCATTCTATGTGACCTCACTAAGCAAATATTGTCTAAGACCATGAGTATCACATAAATGTGCAGATCTCAAGCTGCTCACTTATCTAGTACCCTTGGCATGATGCTTTATTTTCCTCAGCTATTCATCTAGTTTGTGCCTGTTGATTGTGCAACAACAGCCTGTTGGTCTCGATTACCTGTAAGAGGCTTTAAATTTGGCCAGGAAAAATCATTTGAGGATAAGTAATTATCTGGGACTCAGTAAGGCAGTCTTCCCATGCTTTCATAACAGCCGAGATACACACACACACAAACTCATGGAACCCCACTGCTTTGCACAATCCTGTGCACACTCACATGTGTCATGCACTGATTTCCCAGCCAGTCCTCATGGGGTCTATTACTTAGGACAGGAGTGCAGGGGAGCAGCCAGAAGCTGTTTGCATTCCCTGCTGTCTGCTGGGCAGCTTTGCTGGAGATGCTTGGGTTGCTTTGTTTTTCCTTGGGAGGTGGGAAGGAGCTTTGGGTTGGAGGCACATCCCGTGCCAGAGCATCTCGATGGCACGTGTGTGGCACTGATCTGCAGCAGATGAAGGGGAGGAGGTCCCAGCACAGCCCTGCACCATGCTCTGCCACACTGGGCAGCTTGTTCCTGGCTCAGCAGCGTCATCAGACAAGAAGCAGGGAAGGAAATCAAGGATGGGGGGTACTATCAAACGCAGTTAGTGCATGCCTGTGCAAGACAAACAGACCCAGAGCTTGCGGGTTATTCCTGCTTTTGTAGCATTTGTGTGCTGTAGCTGAGCAAAAGGTTCTGCTGCTTGAATCTTCTTCTGCAAGAGCCACCTACCGGTAAATGTCTGCAGGGATGGAGGATGTGACAGAAAGCATTTGTCTCCATGACAGCGTAGTTACACTTGGTCTAGAGAGTGAGAGAGGCAGGCAGCACTGCCTGATGTTGGTCAGGGCGAGCTCCTCCTGCTGCAGCGCGATGATGGCAGGGCTAGAGATGATCTGCAGGGACAGCTCACAGGTGAGAGCCAGGAATGGACACGGCGGGAGGACAGAGGTGTTAGGGAGCAGCCACGGCATCAAGGAGCATCAAAAGGCCCTGAAAAGCATCACAGTCACAGCCAGGAAGCTTGGGGTTTTCATGAGCAGCATCCAGGATGCTAGAGACTATTTGCTGCCATACACAACGGCAGCAGAGCTCTCGCTGCAGGCATCCCAAAGTCAGGCAAAATGGGAACACACCCAGAGCTTGGCCGCACAAACCCCACAGCCAGAGTGTTGTAAGCTGAGCTGCCTTGCAGTTTCTTGCACTCATCCCAATCTCTGCGAATGAAAACTCGGAATTCAGTCAAGGCATTGATTGAGCACGAGCGTGCCTTTATTCAGTAGGAGAAAGGAGGGGGTGTGAGGTCTGGAGGAAAGATGGGACTCATCCTCTCTTGTAATCATGAGAGCTGCTCAGAGACCGTGCTGTTGCCCGGAGCCTGGGACTCGTGTCCTGATTCTGTGCCCCCCTGCGAGATGCTCAGCTTCTCCTCGGTGATGCTGACCTGAGCCTGCATGGTGGTGCTGCTGTCGGGGCACTCAGGCTGTGCTTGGGCTGGGCTACACTGCAGAGACATTGAGTCCAGGCTGGTGCCTGAGGTGTCTGGTGGGCTCAGGTCAGCAGCTTCAGTAGGGGTGGGATGAATGAAGGCTTCAACGATGATGACCTTCTTCTCTTGATAGCTGATGTTATACGGAAGGCTTTCATCTGAACTGCAGCATTCTGTGCTTAGTAACAACTCTTCATTGATGGAAGATGCGTCATCGTAACATGCCCTGCGTCTTGGGGATATACAAGGGCTCGGGTCACCTAGGAAGGAGCAGATGTACAGCAGTTAGTGTCGAACGTTCGCAAGATGAACCATGGAGATTCTTGACATTTGGCTATGTAGTGGTGGTGGGCAGAAGCAAATAGGCTTCTAGCAACAGTGTCACTGTCTTGAAAGTGATCCACGTGCAGGTCCAGCTCTTGTGTTGACAAGAGACTCATTTGGGAAAGACAGGGATCAAGACGGGCTTGAACGCCAGAAGGAGGTACAAGCCCACTGAAAGCATGAATTCTACCTGTGTTGCTGACAAGCAGTGTTTTGTAAGCTGGACTTGCACCCTTACCTGCCAGGACCAAGACTTCTGCTTCAGAGGGCTCCCTGGCACTGCTCTGCAGTTGGCGTTTGGCCACAGGGGATGGTTTGCCCAGGCAGAAGCAGGAACACCAACTGCCAGCTGCTGACTCTGCCCTCTTACTGGGAGAACTCATTCTGCAGAGAAAACAGAGCATGCTGTCAGACGTGGTGCAGGGTGTGGGAAGAGCTGCACCGAGCCCTGGCCAAAAGTTGCCTGTTCTGGGCACTGCCTGCTTTCTGCTGAAACACAGCTTAGAAACGCCCTCTGTTTCAAACAGCAGAGGATGCTTCCATTCCTACAGCTCAGCCCTCAAGTCCTGAAGGCTAAATACCTCTCAACGATGTCAAGCAAGGACATGGATCCGGAGAATGTCGGAGGCTCAGGCTGCTTTGCTCTCCCGGGGCTGGCCTTCACCAGGGAACAAAGGCCGTTGATGAGCTTGCCCCATTTCTTTGGCTCTGCGCAACAAAACAAAGAAACCAGTTCATTTCAGGCCTGGCTCGGTTGGACGAAGCTGAGCGCAATGCATTCGACAGAGCATGTAACAACGGGAAGAACATTCCCAACAAGGACACGCAAGAATGGATTTTCCCCATCCCTGGAGGTGCCCAAGGAGATTACTGTAGTTCTCTTTCTAAGCTTGCTGAACTTGGGCATAAACAAACCCCCTGAAAGTAACGTTCTGACCCTATTTGACTAACTCGCGTTGTCAAATGTAAATTACGCACCTGGCTTTGGCAATGAATTGAGGAGGGAATCGGGAACTTTTCCGCTGATGAGTTCCATGCACTCACCAGGGAAAAGCCCAACCTGTAATTAGAACAAAAAGACAGGTGAGCATTAGCCCGAGCCCAGAGCCAAAGGGAAGGTCCACTGACAGTGACACAGGGCAACTGTTTGCATCCAGCAGCCATCTGTTGCAGGCAGAGCAGCTCCAAGCTGAGATTCCCAACTCTACTGAAGTTGTGCTCTCTAGTCAAAAACGTGTGCCTACCTCAAAGCCACGCTTGCCTCTCCACCAGGGGCTCAGCCTGTTGATATGTCCTCATATCAACAATGCTCACCAGATCTCTGACCTGAAAGAGATTGAAACATCAATCCCAGATTCAGCAAATCTGGTAGGAAAACAAAGCAGAAAGGACTGCCCTCTTCCATGCACGACAACACGGAATGCCTGGAACTGCTTACCTCCAGAGAGAGCTCATCTGGCCCCTGGGCGACGTGGCTCTTAATAACATGGGCTGCCGCAAATGCTGGTACGTTTAAAGATGACATAGCACGCACCAGCTGCGGCTTCTGCATGTTATCAGCCTGCAAAACAGAGAACAGGCCGTGGTCAGGAGCTGAGGACAAACCAGGAGGATTTCAAGGTGAGGAGCACATCTGCAGAGAAAGCTGCAGCAAATGCGCTCCGTCCTTCTCAGGAGCACTTCAGAAGGAGCTGCACGTCTCATAGCTCTGGAGCAGCACTTCCTCCCCACCCTTCACTACTCCAATCAGCTCCAACAAACTTCTCAGAAGAAATCCAGGCCAGCACAGACCTGGCAGACCAGAACCAAGTGCAGCTTGTGTGACGGCAGTGCCCACTCCTTGCTTCCACCCTGCTCCAGCAGGTTAAGGAGTCTGAGCATCACTGGCCTTTGACAACTCAAGACTTCCAGCACCTCATGCCAACATTTCTCACTAAGATACACCTAAGGCATTGAATTCTCTTCTCACTACCTCCTCTCAGTCCTCCCCTAGGAACAGAAACCATTTAGATTCTACAGCAAACTACAGCATCTACCCTGCAAGAGCACACTGAACCACCTGCAACAATGAAACATGGTTTTGGAGAGTGGGTCTGAAAACACACCTTTAGACAGCTGTCTCCCTGTAGCCAAAAGGAAACCAAGTAGCAAAAGAAGAGTCCAGCCTGAAACATGCCCATGCTACTAGCCCAAGTTTCTCACAGTGAATGCAGAATCCATCCTGTTCTTGAGGTAACAAATGACCAGTGGGTCTCCTCTTGCTCCACCCCTTCTCCTTCAAAGCCAGAAAAAGAAAAACAGGTAGAAGAAAACCCAGACGTACCTTTCCACACACAGAGCAGAAAGTGGAACAGCAGTTGTCTCCTTCCTGAGACATGGTGGGGAGCATCCCAGAGGAAGCCCAAGTTCTTTGCTTCTCTCCACAGGGACTTCAAGCATTCTTGGCAAGAGCTGCTTTTGTTCTTTCTTCAATTGCTTCCATCACCAGAATCTCCTTTGGAAAAGGAACCCGAATGAAAGAATCAGCAAATGAAAAAGAATGAGCAATAGCCACTTTACCAGCTTTCTCCTAACATGCAATTTAGACCCCCAATTCGGGCAAGGTCTTAAAATCAGCTGGTTACAAGAACTGTCCCAAAATATATCCAGCTTCTGTACAGCTGCTGTTATTTCTGACAGCGAGTGTAATCACAGAATCATAGAATGGCCCGGGTTGGAAGGGACCTCAAGGATCATGAAGATCAATCACCTCCCTGTCCCTGCTGGCCATCCCCTCTTCTGATGGAGCCCAGGGGACCATTTGCTCTCTGAGCTGCAAGAGCACGCTGATGGCTCACGTACTGTTTTTCATCCACCAGGACCCCCAGGTCCTTCTCTGCGGGGCTTCTCTTAAGGACTGCTCCTCCCAGTCTGTAGAAATGCCTGGGATTCCTCCAGCCCAAGTGCAAAACCTTGCACTTTGCTGTGTTCAACCTCATTAGATTCACGTAGGCCAACCTCTCGGTTGAGCTCCCTCTGAATGGCATCCCTTCCTTCCACTGCGTCAGCCGCACCACTCAGCAAACAGCAGAGGGTGCACTCCATTGCATCATTGGTGTCTCTGATAACCATGTAAAAAAGCACTGGTCCCAAGACAGACTCCTGGATGACACCACTTTTTATCGGCCTCCACCTGGACATCAAACCATGAATCACCACCCTCTGTCCTCTGCAAAACCTCTTTGTCTTCTACTCCTGCTGCAGCTGCAATGGCTGCACCAGCATGACTCACGTGTTTGACAATCCTCCAGCTCTGGCCTAGCCATGCACAGCAGCAGTCCGTCTCCCTCCCAGCTCACTCACCAGTGTGCTGCTGTGCCCCAAATTCAGTGCAGCAGCACTGAGAGCAGGCAGCACCCATCACCCTCCTCTAACTCTCTCTGCCAGCTGCGATGAGGACTGACATAGCACGCCCACCCCAGCCCAGCTTTTCTGCTGAGACACCTCCCAGCAACCACCCAGCACCAATGCCAGTTGCTGCAAGCTGTCTGAGAGCCTGCTGGAGTGCACTGACAATAACTTTGTGGGTCAAGTATTAAGCACACCAAGCAGAAGGGAAGCATTACTGGACATGCTGAACAGCAGGGGTTAAGACTGGAGGTGGTCAGGGCTGTAGTGACCATGCCCTCCTAGAGTTCCTCATCTCAAGGAATGCAGGCCTGGCAAAAAAGCAAAGTCAGGACCCTGAGCTTCAGGAGAGTCAGCTGCAGGCTGTTCAAAGAATTCTTGCATGAGAGACACTGGAAAACTGTTTTTAGGGGTAAAGGAATGGAAAAGAGATGGTAACTTTCTCAGAAAACCTTACTCAGAGCTGGAGCTCTGAGCTCCATCCCGACCACACGAAACACAGTAGAGGAGGCAGGAAAGCAGCATGGCTGAACCTGCTGGTTACAGGGAGCAACAAGAAGGAAATGGAGAAACAGCAGAAATGGAGACATGCAGCCTGGTCGCTTTGGTGGCCTTCTACAGTGGAGTGACAGCATCAGTAGGGAAAGGAAAAGCAACTGACATCACTCAGCCAGACTTTTGCAAGGCCTTCGATGTTGAGCAAGTTTCCTGTTAGAACTCAGTGTGAACAAATCTACCACTGAGCAACACCCTGAGCCCCCACTCACCTCAGCAGAGGTCAGCCTGCACCCCAGCCTTCCGCCTATTCTGCTCCATTGATGGAAGCACACCGGGCATCATTGCTACTCACCCGACCAATGATGATAGGGGCAGAAAAGGGAATTCCTCTTTACCTTTCAGATGAAAAATTGATGACTGTGTGGAATCTTCCCAGTACAGCTGTGGGGCCTTCCTTTACTTGTATCCTGCTGCTCCGTGTCACAGTGGGAGAGCTGCTCTGGTCTCTCCTCTCAGCCTGTGCCTCCTGCAGTGTGAGCAGCTTTGTGGATAGAGGAGACACCCACACAGACTTGGGCCTGGATAGAGAACTGTGCCCTACAACATAGGTACATTTACATCACGCTTTTTCCTTCTGTGTGAGCAATCCTTGCTCTTTTCAGATGGTACTATGAGCGTGTGACACCCCAAACACATAGTTAGCATCTGTCCATATCATTAAGGCTCTCGTCAAGGCAGTTATTTCAGCCTTCTGAGGGGTAGTCCCCATGGCTGATGGTTGTGCTTCCATTCCCTGCTCAGTAGCAGTTACTGCATGTCCTGCCTTAAAGCCTCCTTGTCTCACAAAACTGCAGCTGCTGGTAAATCAGGCGTCTTCTGCATCTTCTAAGGGTTCGTCCTTCAGCTCCAACCGACTGGATGTAATGTGCAGCATCAGTTGTTTCAAAGCAGTGATGTCATCCTGGTTCTCCACCAGGGGAGTTCCGCTAAGGAAAGATACTGGGTTGGCAATAGTAGTTACAATTATTTCTATATCACCCTGCTCTACCAGGATGGCCTGGTATTTCGGGAATCTTTGGGGTGAACAGATGCCATTCAGAGGGACCTTGACAGGCTGGAAAGCTGGGCTCGGGTGAACCTAATGAGGTTCAACACAGCAAAGTGCAAGGTTTTGCACTTGGGCCGGAAGAACCCCAGGCACCTGTACAGGCTGGGAGGAGTTGTCCTTGAGAGCAGCTCGGCTGAAAAAGACCTAGGGGTCCTGATAGATGAGAAACTTAACATGAGCCAGCAGTGCGCTCTGGCAGCCCGGAAAGCAAATGGGATCCTGGGCTCCATCAGGAGAGGGGTGGTCAGCAGGGATAGGGAGGTGATCGTCCCTCTCTACTCTGCTGTTGTGAGGCCCCATCTGGAGTACTGTGTCCAGGTGCGGAGCCCTCAGTACAAAAAAGATATGGAGATTTTGGAAAGGGTCCAGAGGAGGGACAGGAAGATGATCAGGGGGCTGGAGCACCTCCCCTATGAGGACAGGCTGAGGGAGTTGGGTTTGTTCAGCCTGGAGAAGAGAAGGTTGCGGGGTGACCTCATTGCAGCCTTTCAGTACCTGAAGGGAACTTACTCCCAGGAGGGGAGTAAACTCTTCGAAAGGGCTGATAATAGCAGGACTAGGGGAAATGGTTTTAAGTTGAAGGAGGGAAGATTTAGGTTGGATGTTAGGGGAAAGTTCTTTACTAGAAGGGTGGTTAGGTCCTGGAACAGGCTGCCCAGTGAGGTTGTGGATGCCCCGTCCTTGGAGGTGTTCAAGACCAGGTTGGACGGGGCCCTGGGCAACCTGATCTAGTAAAGGCGTATGTTTGGTGGCCCTGCTAGGCAGGGGGGTTGGAACTACATGATCCTTGAGGTCCCTTCCAACCTGGGTAATTCTGTGATTCTGTGATTCTGTGGGGTGAAAGCCAATGTCCCCCTTTTGCCTCCAATACAGTAAACACTGCATGAGATATTAAAACTGGTATCCTTTGGCCCAGTGTAGATTGATGGACTTCTTGAATATTGAGCACCAGTACACCCTGGATATCCCTTACTCACTTCAAGCTGTTTCAAGTTTACCATCAGTCCGTAGCTGTGTATCCATGGTTGGCACCCTCCTGTCATTCCTGGCAACGTATGGAGTTCCTTGGCAGTTTGCAGCTCAGGGGTTGAGTAGATGGCTTCTTTCTTGGCAGTCCTTAAGGTTCAAAGTCCAGCTGTCATCTCCTATCCCAAATACGTCACTTGCTGCTGAGTTATTTGTGCTTTCTGTAAACCAAGAAACTCAGCAAACTCTCAGTCTATTGTACACAGTCCTTTTGTTGCTGTGGCACCCACGTGCTCCAGTAAAGTTCCACCCTAGAATGGAGGATCCCAGGTCTCAGGCTCACGAGTTGACCAGTTCTCAACAATCATTTAGCTGTTCTCACAACCCTGGGTAACACTGTCCAGGTTCACTGAGTCTCTTCTCCCTCTATTAGGGAGAACAGATACACGCAAGTACTCGTATGCTATCATGAGGAATTCAGTAGGTTACATTTAATTTAGAAGCATGATGCAATCAAAAGCTCGCTTAAATAAAAGCATACCCTTTTCTTTCACTCAAAATAATAGCCCAGAAAAAAATAAAAACAAAACAAAACTCTCATCACAATTGTTAAAGAAATTATCTACTAAATCTCGATGGAGAGTGGAGACACATGCTAGTTTTAGGAACACAGCACTTATTATCTGAATGCATCTCAAGGCATGCTCCTCGTGAAACTGTGAGAACTTCTATCATTAACAGACGTGTACCATGCCCTGATATATGATTAAACCGCTTGCAGTGCACTGTCAGATGTACAGGATGGCAGCTGTATGTGCTGTGACCAAATAAACCCCACACTGAAACCTTTCAGAATTTTAGGACCTACAAGTATTGCATTCATATTAAAAGTAAAAAATTCCGAAGCTACACATGTTCTAGGTTTCCATTTGTTAGATACAACATACCTTTGGAAGTAGGCGCCTGAAAAGATATGCCTTCTACTTGCTTCTCTGTCTGGCTCTTCGAAAAGAAGGCCTTTGGAGCAGGAAATGCAAAGGGCAGCTCATTTCTTAACGCTGACTCTGCATCAACATTCTCTGTGTTTGCACGCTTCTTAGATGCCACTTTTCTTGTCACTGGAGTTGACAGTGTGAATTCCATATCACCCAGTTGAGTATCATGCCTCGAATGGTGCCAGAGACGGAACAAAAGGTTTTCTGATCACAGCCGGAGAAGTTACTGTCAAAGAAATTCTAACAGCTGAGAAGGTCAGACACAATGCTTATAAAAATATCATACATTATTTGGCTATTGAACAAAACAGTTGAAAACTCTGATTCTCTCCTAGAATAAGTTCGTTTCTTATAGACTGTCAAACGCCATTTTTTTATTTGTTCATCTCAATTCTCCATTGAGGATTAACCCTCACCAGCTTATCTAAACATAAATATGAATTATCACTTGGTTTAGTTAAAAATTTGAATAATATCACAGTGGATTTTGTTGTCCAACACAGTAAGATTGAATTTCTTTCGGTACCTTTCAACCTCTGCCTACCTCCAGCCTAACTCCAGAATCTTATTAACTGTGCCTTATCGCTTCCCATTGTGTTTTAAAATCCTCACTGACTCCTTTACTTGTTCCCTTGCTTGCTGTTTCTGTGCAAACCAAACACTGGAGTTAGGGATCACGTCAAACCAACCATGGCCTACAGGTAGAAGGCAACAAAATTTATGCTTAACATACTTCTTTGCTCTATCTTTATCTTCCTTTGGTCAAGGTCCACTAGATACTTAAATATGGAGTAAGCACTAGATACAATGAGAAGCAGATTTCTAGATTAAGAGCTGTATTTTTTCTGTAAGAAACTAGCTGTACATCTTCACACACCTGCTTTGTTTTCTGAGTATTTAGATCGAGTGGAGATTCTTCAAACACTGAAGCTACATCAGAAAATTCCATGGATCCAAACGCATCTGGCACATGGCTGCAGTCTGGCACATCTTCATATGCCAGAGCCTTTTCAGACAGAAATGTTCCACCGAGATTCTTTTGCAGAATTAGAAGGAAGATTTCATCAGAAGATTTTACCACTAAAGTCTAAATAAGATTGGTTTGCAAGTTCCAAACTATGGCTAACAGCTAATTAGCCATAGTTAAACTAAGGCCAGCAGCAACAACTTTTATATTATGTTCTTAATATTCTAATTGTTGATATGACATTCATATAAAGAGCAGAAGGGAAATTACTCTTAGAGCTCAAGTCATCTTTCACAGCCTGCGTCAACAAGAGCAGCACCTCACAGCCTTTGGTTTCAAGACCTGGACCACAAGCTAGCTAATGATTTTACACAGAATTCCAGAGTTCAAGTCACTGTTTACATTAGGGCTGAAATTGTACTGAAAGCCTTCAAGTTCATCACACTTAATTATCACTGGCACCACACATAACTCCACGTTACATATGTGATCACACGCAACCTGGCAACTTCAGACAATTCCCAAAGCACTCCACTTGCACTTGGCTACTAAAGTACAGAAAAAGGAATTAACATCAGAAATAGCTGCAGTCAAAACCATCTAAGAATCCAAGTCTCCAGGAAACAAGGAAAGCAAATCCTCTCCAGGACTGTGTTCTAAAAGGAAACAGATCAGAAAGGTGAGTTCTTCCCCCCTTTGACCACCCACTCATGTAACGTCCATGTCATTTCGAAGTATGCTGCCCAGACCAAGACTGAGGATTCTTCAGAAGAAGACCTTCCCTGCTAAGCCAAACAGAACAAGTAAGGTACCAAAATATGTAGAGCCAAACGAGGAAAGGTGCTCTAAGAAGGTAAGCATCACAAGAGACCAACAGGAATACTTACACAATCCAAACAATGCACAGTTTCTGTTCCACAAGCTGCCAAGAGGAATGTGTGCAGTACTCACAGCGCACCATGTACACTGCTTACTGCAGTCATACTGCTTCGTAGGACCAGCCCAACTTACTAAAATACTTTAATGAGCAATCCGAACTGTCTGGATCAGCACGGTTCACTTGGAAGGGACCTTCACAGATAAACCTGAAGAGGTGAGGCGACTGCACTATCTAAACCTTAAAGCATATAGGACCTTAAAGCATAAGCTTAAAGCACAGAAGCATGACCAGCAGGTCGAGGGAGGTGGTGCTGCCCCTCCACACTCCTCTCATTGAAACCCCATCTGGAGCACTGCACGCAGTTCTGGAGCCCTCAACACAAGAAGGACTTGGAGATGTTCAGGCAGGTCCAGAGGAGGGCCATGAAGGTGATCAGAGAGGGCTGAAAGCACCTCTACTATGTGCACAGGCTGAGAGAGATGGGGCTCTTCAGCCTGGAGAAGACTCCAAGGAGACCTTAGAGTGGCCTTCCAGTATCTGAAGAGGGCCTACAGGGAAGGCTGGGGAGGGACTTTTCATAAGGGCAGGTAGCAACAGAATGAGGGGAAATGGCTTTACATGGGAAGAAGGTAGATTAGGATTGGATATTAGGAAGAAATGCTTTACTGTGGGTGTGGTGAGACACTGGAGCAGGTTGCCCAGCAAGGCTCCAATATGATTGCTTTGCAAGTTCCAAACTATGGCTAACAGCTAATGGAAGTCCTCAGTCCAGCAGCACAAAATTTTATATTATCTTCTTAATATTCTAATTGTGGATTTGACGTTCATATAAAGAGCAGAAGGGAAATTACTCTTAGAGCTCAAGTCATCTTTCACAGCCTGCGTCAACAAGAGCAGCACCTCACAGCCTTTGGTTTGAAGACCCGGACCACAAGCTAGCTAATGATTTTACACAGAATTCCAGAGTTCAAGTCATTGTTTATGTTAGGGCTGCAATTCTACTGAAAGCCTTCCAGTTCATCACACTTCATTATCAATGGCACCACAGATACCTCACAAAGAAGCATTATGACATCACAAAGGGGCATTATGACGTCAGAAAGGGCATTATGACATCACAAAGGGCATTATGAATCACAAAGGAGCATTATGACATCACAAAGGAGCATTATGACGTCTCAAAGGGCATTATGACGTCACAAAGGGCGTTATGACGTCACAAAGTAGCATTATGACATCACAAAGAAGCATTATGACACCACAAAGAAGCATTATGACATCACAAAGGGGAATTATGACGTCAAAAAGGGTCATTATGACGTCTGAAAGGGGCATTATGATGTCACAAAGGGGTGTTATGACATCACAAAGGGGTATTGTGACATCACAAAAGAGCATTAAGACATCACAAAGGGGAATTAAGACGTCACAAAGGGCATTATGACGTCACAAAGAGGCAGTATCACGTCACAAAGAGGCATTATGAAAACAAAGGAGCCTTATGACGTCTCAAATGGCATTATGACATCACAAAGGGCATTATGACGTCACAAAGGGGCATTAAGACATCACAATGGGTCATTATGACGTCAGAAAGGGGCATTATGACATCAGAAAGGTGCATTATGATGTCACAAAGGGTGTTATGATGTCACAAAGGGGCATTATGATGTCACAAAGGGGCGCTGGGAAAAGATCTCTGTGTGGAGATTGCTTCTACTAGAGGTAGTTCTATAAGACTGTTATATAGAGCTGTGCAGGGGCTGTAAATCTGTCTGCAGAGGGTGATGATCAGTTCCAAGTGTCTGCAGTCAATGCTCATGGACAGAGCCCATCCAACCTGGCCTTGAATGCCTGCAGGCCTTGAATGGGGCATCCACAGCCTCCTTGGGCAACCTGTTCCAGTGTGTCACCACCCTCTGAGCAAAAAACATCTACCTAAGATCCAACCTATACCTCCCCAGTCTCAGTTTTAAACCATTCCCCCTTGTCCTATCATTATCCACCCTCATAAACAGCCATTCCCCCTCCAGTTTATACGCTCCCTTCAAGTACTCAAAGGCCACAATGAGGTCTCCCCACAGCCTTCCATTCTCCAGGCTAAACAAGCCCAGATCCCTCCACCTTTCCTCATAGGAGAGCTGCTCCAGCCCTCTGATCATCACAGTGGCCCTCCTCTGGACCCCCCCCAACAGCTCCACATCCTTCCCAGGCCTGGACACAGTGCTGCAAATATGGCCTCACAAGAGCTGAGCAGGAGTGGACAATCACCTCCCTCTCCTGCTGGCCACCCCTTTTTCAGTGCAGCCCAGAACACACATGGATCTATCTTTTCCATACGGATATTCCCATCTGTGCACATATGTATACCACACCTACACCCCCACAATCTGCTACAACTCCATAGAATTTTCAAGGTTGGAAAAGACCTGGATGATCTTATGATCTTATGATCTCAGATCATATGATCTGGATGATCTTATGATCATCCAGTCCAACCATCACCAATACTTCCCAGTTAAATCACATCCCTCAACACAACACCCAAACTTTTTGTGAACTTCCCAGGGTTGGTGACTCTACATGAGAGAAAAGGGCACTCAGATAAGGGATTCTGCATTTGCTATTAGCAGAGGTGGGATGAGACCGAGCACTGCCCCAGCTCCTGGGATAATGCAGAAGGGCTGAGACCTTCCAGCTGCTTCCACCCAGGGTCACACAGCAAAGCCGACCCTGCAGGAGTCTGCATCATTCTTTGCATGGCATTGCTAAGAGGAAGATCCCCCCCCTACCCTTGGCTCTACACTCCAGCTGCTGTCTACCATCTGTAAAGCCACCACAGCTCTCCTACTGGAGTTCCCATCTGCACAGTGACAGCTTGGTTTCTTCTTACTGTCAAAGCAGCCACAGCCTCAGTGCTTCTCAAATCTCCCCTTTTCAGCTGATTTCCTCTTTCTTGTGGCTGGGCAATTCCTCCCTCTCACAGTCATCCCTCTGCCCCACTCTGTGCCCACAGACCCAGAGAGGGCACACAGAGCCAGCCCTGTCCCAGCTGCTGCTGCTTCACATCTGACAGTCTCAGGAGCTGAGATCCAGGCCAAGACAGCAATGCCCAGACATGGTTTGTAGGACGTTTGTGATAGGAAATAGGGAGGCTTGTGATTAAACCTGCCCCCTAAGGAGGAAGGCAATGCTGCCTGCAGCCCCAGCAGGCATTACAAAACATCCCCATTTACAGGAGGGTTTTAAATAGCACAATTCAGGAACTACAACTGCACAAATTCCCGCATGCCCTGGAATAAATTTGGGAATGGACATGGTTCTACCACCTGTGCAATGCCATAGAAATAACAACCATCCACCTGTAAACCTCCATCCTTTCCCCTGCTGCACAAAGGGAAGCTCAACAGCAGGGCACAAATGTCCCAGCAATGTCTGAGCACTGCTCTGTGCATCCCAACCTGCTCATCCCATCCACTCCTGGCTGGGCAGCAGGATTGGGGTGGCACACTGCAATGGGCACAGAGGAACATGGAAGCCCCACACATGTGAGGAAGGGGCTGGCTGTGCTCCACACTCACGTTATCAGACGTGATTTGCCCTTCTGTGGGGAGCCTCTGCTCTTTCCCAGCTCATCCTCCAGCGTCTGGGACTCCAGGATCTCATTCAGGCTGTTGTTGGCTGCGGGGCAGCTCCATGAAGAGCCGCCCCTCCACCGACCGGCACACAACAGCCGCTCCCGCGCACTGCGGCTCAGCCAATCGGAGCCGGCGGAGCTGCCGCTGCCCGATGGGACCCCCCCCCCCACATATTGACCCCCCAGACGAGGAAGAGGAGGAGGAGAGCGACGAGGAGCTGCCGCAGGAGCTGACGTTGGGGCGGGGGGGCAACGCGGGGGGGGGGTTGGCAGTAGGGGGTGGGGCAGCATTACCCCCGGACCCCGTGGACCCCCCCCAGCCAAAGTGCTGCTCTCCGACCCCCGCGGGCTCTTTGTGCAGCCGCTGCCCTCCAGTTATAGGACCCCCCCCCCCATATTGTGCTTTGCTCACCCCCACCTCCGGAACCCCCCCCCACTCACCACATCGCCCCCTCCCCCCCCGGGTGGGGTTATGGGGGGTGGGGTGGGGTCGACGATGTGCCGTAAGCCGCGCCGGGGTCGTGTGACTAACCCCCCCCCCCATCAAGATGAATGGGGAGCTGTCGGGGGGGGGCTCAGCCGTAAGGATAAAGCGGGGGGGTTAATGACGGGGGGGGGCAGTGCTATAGGGAACGCAACTAATCTAAGCCCCCCCCCCCCCACATTAACACCCCATTGTGTGTGGGGGTGGTGGGGGTGGGGCACACAATAACCCCCCCAAAGGCCAAACAGCCCCAACACCCCCCCTCAAAGCCGCTGACTTACGCTGTGCCCCCCCTGCATGAAGGGGCCCCCCCCATCGATTGAGCCCCCCCCAATCCCATCTATAGTTGAGAGCTATGCTTTTTGTAACCCCCCCCTTTTAAAGCCCCCCCCCCCCACAATGTTGTGCACGATGTGCTGCCCCCCATGAGCCCCTGACCCCCCCCCTTAAAAGATGGGGTGGGGGGGGTGGTCTCGGACCCCCCCTCCTTTAAACGATGGGGTGGGGGGGCGGATTGTCACTGCCCCCCAACACCAAAATGGACACCCCCCTTTTAAAGGATGGGGTGGGGATGGGGGGGTGGGGGGTGAAGGTGATCTCGCCCCCCCCCCCATTAAAACGGACCCCCCACCCCTTTAAAGGATGGGTGGGGGTCGGTTACGGGCCCCCCCGGTGCTGTGTGTGTATGTGCCCCCCCCCCCGTTTTGCTCCCCCCGTGGCGCAGTGTGCTGGGAAAGGATCTCTGTGTGGAGATTGCTTCTACTAGAGGTAGTTCTATAAGACTGTTATATAGAGCTGTGCAGGGCCTGTAAAGAGAGTTGAGGGGGACTCTAGTGGGCATATGGGGCTGTGGTGGGCAATAGGAGGACTAGGGGCTCTAGGGGGCTCTGAGGGTGTGTAGGGGTTGTGGATCAGGTTGGATCTTAGGAAGATGTTTTTCACTCAGAGGGTGGTGACGCACTGGAACAGGTTGCCCAAGGAGGCTGTGGATGCCCCATCCCTGCAGGCATTCAAGGCCAGGCTGGATGTGGCTCTGGGCAGCCTGGTCTGGTGGATGGCATCCCTGCACATAGCAGGGGGTTGGAACTGGATGATTTTTGGGATCCTTTTCAACCCAGGCCATTCTATGACTGTACAGTTCCATAGTGGAACAAATATAATATGCTAATTATGTAAAACATGGAGTCAGACCTGTGTGATTTGTCCACACCAGGAGGTGATTAGAAAACAATTTGTAAGCTACAAAGCTGCTTGCTGGAAAGGAAAAGAAAATAAAACTACAAGAAAAAGGGAAATCATTTCTTCCTGAAAATAGGAAGAATTATAGATCTGACATGAAATTTGAGTGAAGCTCCTGATTTTATGAAGCTATTCCCATTATTTTCTTGGTGCTGTGTTTCCCAAATGAGTGGTTTCTGGCTCTGCTGCAGCACCAGTCTGCATGTGAACATCAACTCTGTTCACCATCTGGGAAGATTAGGACTTCCCTTCTCCTACCAGCACCACTGAATTACAGTTACTCAGTGGTTAAACAAAGGAATCCTTAAAGAAGGGTTTACAGCTGTCCTGTTGTCTGAAGTGCTTGGGGCATTCTGATGCTATTAAGCTCTATGTATTAACAAGTTCAAAAAGAAAAGGTAGGCATCTGATTGTTGTGACAGTTTCTAAGCGATTTGGAAAGCTGTACCACCCAACCACTCCTTCTATTTGATGGAGGTGACAAAGCTCAGTTTAATTTCTGACTGCTGTTTAAATCCTGAAGCTCGAGCTGGTTCCTGGAGCAGAAAAAGCTCGGAAGCTGTCCCTCCTACAAGCAGGCACCTCTGAGCAAAATCTGACATCTCAGTTTCTGATGGTAAGGTCAGGAGATCTGATTCCAGCATCTAGCTTTTGGCTTAATACTGTGTTAGTGGGACCTTTGGCATCTAGCACTTAATGATCTTGAAGGTTTCTTCCAACCCAAGCCCTCCCATGATCCTATGATTCTGTGATTTCATTCAGGTTTATTGAGATGAGTTCTCCTGAATGTGCTGTTCTCCATATGATTATAATTGGAGTCCAGATGGGTGACTGAAACCAGACACCAAACTTTCTGATGGCCAAAATTAAATGAAATCAATCCTTTACTGTGTCAGTAGTCTGTAACTAGAGCCCATCAGGTAATTCCCAGCCTCCTGCCTGTATCAGTGGCTGCACACAGTGAAAAAGTCTGATGGGATTTTAACCTCTAAAATGTTCAGAATCAGCCAGAGGGTGAATATATTCACTATGTAAATACCTGCAGGAATAAGCTTGTCATGTATGTCCTCAGGTAGCACAGTAGTTAATGGTGGGACTCAGTAGGTCATGCTGAAAGTTGAGTCTGCTGATTTTGAAGGTCTTTTGAAGGTCTTTTCCAGCCTACATGACCTTATGCTAATATTTCTGAAATTTATTTCTGTTCAGCTCCCAGAAAACCTCCCACCCAGCCCCCAACTGACCCCGTGGTGAAAAATAAAACAGAAACCTCAGTGACGCTGGCATGGTCCCCTCCGAAGATGCACCGCCCCATTCCAGTCGATGGCTACATTGTGGAATGCAAGAAACTAACTGGCTTCACCTGGGTGAGGTGCCACGAGTCTCATGTCCCCGTCCCAGAGTTCACGGTGAGCAATCTGTCTGAAGAGGCTGATGATCAGTTCCGAGTGTCTGCAGTCAATGCGCATGGACAGAGCCCGTCTCTGGAATTCCCAGGGAGCGTGCACCTTGGTAAGCACAAAAACCCCAATGGAAATGGGTCAGTGTGTGCTGAGCAGCTGTGTTGGTTCCCTAAAGATGCTTCCTTTGACTTTAAGGTTAGCAGTGCATTAACACACCAAAGGCTTTCCTTTATTCCTAGTTCTCCTATCTCCTATCAACCTCCAGCTACCACTAAAGTGATACGAGTTGTTTCTGTGACAGAGACATGAATATCCTTATCTTTTGATATCTCACATGTGCAAGAGGCAGAACTTTCTGTAACAGATCTTAAGCACAGAAGTGCTTCTTCTAGCACTCATGCAAAGGGAGAAGTAGAAATGTACCTATGATTTAATCTTCCATCTCTAAATGAGATACCAGACTTGCATCTAAAGAGCATTAAGACATACATGTTCTTCCTCAGACCCAGTCCTGGCTGTGAAATCCCCCCTAACAACTGGTGAAGCTGTACCTGGAGGGGATGCCATGTTTACTATTGACCTTACAACAACGTGCAAGCATGCCAGCTGATGAATGTCTGCAGTTCACAGCTATTGGCCAGTGCATTCAGTCACCAGGTTTACCACTGCATGACCATAGAGCAGTACTTTCAGCTCCAGGTTCAGACAGCCTTTCTGATTGCACTGGAATAGTTTAGAAGTAGGGGAGCAATCATTCCAATAATATCTCTATCAATCAGCTTTGCATGACAAAGTAGAACAAATAAACATTCATGATGGGAGGACCTGTTTGTCATTGGGTGGAAACCTCTGCAGAAGCATGTTTAGAGCATTATTAATCAGTAGAAGGAGATGTTTGGTTGATTTTTACTTAGTAAATCCAGCAAGAAGACCAAATGAAATATCGTGAATTGCTCAGCACTGACACAATGATGAGTGCAGGAACAGAAGGTGATACTTTTTCAGAGATGTTGCAGCAAACATTGACCACGTTAGCCTGATATAAATTGAAATAACGAGGCCTTTGCTCCTGACAGGTGCTGCAGTGAGATTTACCAAGAAGAGCAAAGATGTAGAAAAGATCTGCGCTTGGCTGCGTGAGGAAGCCAAACTGCAGGCTGAGCTTTCAGACACAGGCGCTACTGTGGAGTGGATGAAGGATGGGAAGGAGCTCAAGGCCAGTGAAAATTATGAACTGCAAATTGTGGGGAAGAAACACACCCTGAAAATTCACAACGACTCAATGGATGATGCTGCAAGTTATCAGTGCATCTGTGAGGGGGATAAAATGCTCTATCAGCTTTCAGTGAAAGGTATGTGACAGTCTGGGCTGTCCTCTTCCTGCCCAGGGCCAGCAGACTGCATTCACCTGACTCCCCGACAGTCCAGCTGTTGTCAGACAGCATCTGGGGTGTTTTCAGTGGCTGTTTTGACTTGAACTGGCCAATCTGCTTTGTAGAGCCATTTGATTTCTGTGTTCTGTCCTGTGATTCGGCCCTAAGATATAGAGGAAATCAAGGGAAAGACAGGAAAAAGAGCATCCCAGCCTTCCTGCTCTTCTGTCAGGGTGGCCACAAGAGATGATGTCAACATCTCTTTTTGTAGCAGTGATCCCAAATGCAGAAAACACCTGTGAAGAGTCACAGGGACTAAATTGATGGAGAGCAGAACTTCCTGCCAAGGCTTGTCAGCTAGTCTTAATTTTGCTTTTCTTCTCTCTCTTTGTCATGTTAGCATAATATTTCATACTGGCAGGTCTGCCCACAGAATTAACTGGCACAGGCTGCCCAGGTAGGTGGTGGGATCCCTGGAGGTGTTCAGGAGCTGTCGAGATGTGGCCCTGATGGATGTTATCAGGGGGCATGGTGGGGTGGGTTGGGGTTGGAATCAAAGGAGGACCCCCATGTATTTCATCGGGAAGCACTACTGGTAATAAGACCTTTGGAGCAAATCCTGGTAGGGCCATGCTCAGCTGGTCCAGTCTGGAGGCTGTTTCTCCTTACTGCAGTATCTGCAGTGAAAACCAGCAGCTGCTTTTGTGTGGTTGGGCTCACATCCAGCAGTGGTGACGGGACTACAATGATAAGAGACAGTTCCTGAAAAAATGAATGAAATTTGACTGTATGATAGGATGGAGTTAAATGTATTGACAGGATCTCAGTCATCCCAGTGTCCATCAGCTGGCTCTCGAGCTCCTAAATACAGGCATTCTGTTGAACGTTGTTGAATTTGTATTATACATGCGTGTTCTTGGAACTGCAGAACAAATGCATGCATAATCCAGACTTTGATTTTAGCAGCTCTGACTGCGCTGTCTCAACAGACCCAACTCAGTTGTGTGCGCTGTTTTGAAATGATATGTTAACAAGAAGTTGGAAAACAAGCTCAATTACCCTCAGTAAAATAGGACCGTGGACTTAGGCTTGAACTTTTGGCTAAGACAGTGGTGAGATTTTGAATCTTTGAAGTCAATTATTCCACTGTGTGTTAATAAGGGCCAGTTTTATCATCTAACTTTTGCACTCCAATTAATTTCCATAAAGGAATTCTTTTTTTTCTTTTTTCTTTTCAGTCCTAAGTGATATCTCTATCTTTTAGGCTTGATTTGTTTGCCAGGGGGTTACAGTGCAGTAATAGATACCCCCTCCATTGATTTCCTTCTAGTTTGCTTGTTCCAATTCTTTCCTCAGTTTTCCTATTTTAGACATTTTCTTGAAGCCTTGGGCTTCTTCCTTTGGCTCTGTCCCCTGTACAGTGTACGTCCTTCAACTTGTGGAGATAAGGTAATCTGGTACGTGGTTTATAAAAGCTGCCAATTTGCCAGCTTCTGAATTAGAATCTAGCAATTAGAACTAGGATTAAACGTGCACGTTTGATCTTATGATAAATGAATGCCTCATGGTCACCAATGTCCCTGCAGTTCTTTACCATCATATGTATTTTGTGTCTTCATATTTTGTTTCAGCACTGGCAAACTTCGTAATCAAAGAGACAAGTGGAGGAGTAATCAGGGCCGTTGCTGGAAAACAAGCTGAATTTGTTTCTGAGACCTCTGAAGCCAATGTCATGGTGAAGTGGTACAAAAATGGCAAAGAAATCAAGACCAGTAAGAAATTCACAATGGAAGATAAAGGGAAACTGCATAAGCTTGTGGCTTCAGCTGTAACGAAAGAAGACGAGGGAACGTACATCTACACAATTGGAGATGACACTCTGATTTTTGATTGGAAAGTCTCAGGTAAGTTTGTGAGGCAAACATAGGATCACAATGCATGTAAAGCACTTCAGACTTAATTCATTTTATTTGTCCAACGCTGTGGGTTTCCAGTATTTAGGACAAAGATTGCATAGCTCTATTGAAGCAATTCTGACCTTCCTGTTGTCCCTATGCAAATCCACAGTATGAGCAAATAATGTAACTGTGTTGTGATGAATTCAAGACAGCCTTAGCTCCAGCTGGGGCTGGAGTCACGACTTGAGCCCTGACATCTGGGCTTCATTCATCTAGTTCATGTATTGCCTCAGCACTTACATCATCTTTAAACCTATGACTGAAATGGTCCTAAGTTATTAGCATGGGAATCCTGTCTCCTCTTTGGACAAATTAAACTCCACATTTGGAGAGTTGAGTGTCTCCTGCTGTACCCGAAGGACATTGTGATCTCTGAGGTGTCTCCCTGAGGTGCTGTAAGCACAGCCATTAGCTCATAGTGCAAGTAAAGCACTGTTAGGTCAAGCCTGGAGGAGTAATGCTTGTCACTGACATGTTCCTGTTCAGGGTGGAGCTGGAGGGTAAAATAACACAAGAAATTGTCATTGAAATTCAATATCTGTGAAATTCAGCTGGTTGCATTCACAGAACCTGGCGTTAAGATCTGTTTTCTGTTTTATATCTTGAGCCTATTTTCCATAACCCAGTCCTCATTTATGAACTGAAGCTCTACTGAAAGCCTTTCGCTGTGTATGCTCATGCTGCAGTGCAGCGCTTGTGACCTTTAACAGCACATTCACGTTCCTCTGATCACAGGATCCTTACGGTTGATTAAGACCCTCTAGTCTGACTGCTCACCCATCACCACCGTGATGCTCACCATCAGCTTAGCTAAAAACTCAGCAGAGATGATAGATCAAGCACAACACTGGATTTGGGGTGGCTAGAGATTCCTAAGATATTGAAGGATTGCTTGCAGGTGGTGTTGGTTCAGGTATTCACCCTGCATCCCACCTGCTGTTCTGTTTGGTTGAGAATCATGCATTCTGCAATTTCACTTTGTAATTCAAAGACCCTGGCTTTATCTGTTGAAAAACTGATCTAAAACAAGCCAAGAAGACTCCGTTGGAACTGGTTGATGCAGAACAAAGGCATCCCCAAAGGACAAGTTGCACTGTTTGATGAACATTATTGGATGAGAGCTAAGCTAAGATTTAAAAAGTTCTGGGGCTGTCTCTGAGCATCAAATACAGAGGAAGCCTGCATGATTCCCTGAGAATGGATACCTCCTACTTTGGTGTAGGGTTAAGGGAACACTAGCAGTAACTCCTATCACAAAATGTCGCATGGCTCAGACAAAATGCCATCAAGAGGGCTTAATTAGGAGCACCAAATGGTCGCAAGATGGTCTTAGGGCAGGGAAGTAATCTATCTATGTGATATTGATTGATGCTATTAGTTCTTAACAGCTTGACTCTAGAAGGACTGTTGTTCTTTGGTCACCTAGTTATAAAAGAATAAATGGCTCCTGTCTATTACAATTTTTAACGCATTTTTTGTTCACTGATGCCATAAATGTTCCTGGCATAGTAATTGGCCTTGGTATATTCAGTGACTGAAAGCAACAGTTGTTGCTCTAAGAAATGCAGTACAAAGCTAGGTCTGCCTGTAGCTGACAGCCATCAGCTTGCTCCTCAGGCAGGTTCTGTCTGTGTATGGGAGATCACAATGTGAACCACTGATTGATCAGCTGAGGCAAGTGTGGGGTCAACTGTGGGAGCACAGGTGAAAGTTATGTAGCTGTGCTCCCTGGAGGGGTGGAGTTCGACTCCACCTCCTCTGAGACCTCATTTAAGGGCTGACCCTCACTGAGGCAGCATCTCTTGGAGATTGCTCACCAGGGAGGATTGCCTCAGCTCTGGTGAGTTCCCTTTTCCTTATATCTTCTGTATTTCTACCATTTTACTTGTAATTGCTATCCTTGTTAATACCAGCATAGTTATTGCCAATACATTTGGCAAGCCAGGCAGGAGCCACTGACTTGGCATCTAGAAATATAAGGAAAAAAAAAAATGTCCTTTGTGTGGAAAATCTTTAATTGGTACAAGGGGGAGAAGACCACCCCCTTAGGGACATGCCTTCCTGGACAAATTCCAGGTTTTGAGGCGTCCCCATATTACCAATTAGCAACAATTATTGAACAATGGGGCCCTTTAAGAGTACCAAATAACATGGACGCCTATTGTCTAACTGATTACTTTCTAGGACTACAAAAAGATATCTTAATTACAAAAGAAAAGCGAATGGCTGCATCTATGGCAGCCTGGCCATTATTAAATGCTTTAAATCGGGCAGAGATAAAATCAAACAACATTGCACATGAAAATGAATTGTTAAAGGTCTGTATTGAAAAATTGGAGGGTGAGATCAATCTATTGACAGGAAAAAAACCGTCTTTTTCTTCCTCCAACCCTCAAATTAGATACATTTCATTTAATGACGATCAAGATCCTGAAGAAATGAATCAAAATAAGATCACTAAATCTGATCTAGAAAAACCATCTGAGACGGACTCACTAGAAGTCCGTCCAGTAATAACTCAAAAAACAAAGAAAATTCAAGATGGACCAGCAGGAGTGCCTCCTGATCAATGGCCCCCTGCCGAATCTGTTTTACATGTAACAGCCCGTCCATATACACCTACTGAACTCATGGACCTAGTGCAACGATTTAGGCAAAGGCCAAGGGAAAGTGTTCCGGCTTGGTTATTACGGTTATGGGATTCAGGGGCAGATAGTGTACTGGTTAGTGGCCCCGAAGTATCTAAGTTGGCCACAATAACAGTACATCCTGCCCTTCGGCAGAGACTGTATGCTGGGACTCAGTTCCCTGAAGAAAACCATTCAATTGTAGAATGGATAATGGCTGCTTGCCGCATGGTGTGGACAAATAAAACTGACATGCCAGTAAACACAGGGATGTGGTCTTCTATGGAAGACCTTCAAAATTATATACGCGAATTAGGTATGAGAGAGGCTATCTACGAAGACACATTCGATAGCCCTGATATGGTTAAATTTTCTGCGGGAATGAGGGACCTAATTTTACAGTAAGCACCCTCTCATATGTATGGAACCTTGGTTTCCATACTTAATCCAGTAGTATCCGCAGAGGCAGTAGTCCAACAAGCCGCCCAATTGGTAGCAGACCTCGGAGAAACTGAGCGTTTACGAGCTAAGCGCAATATCAGGGTGATTGAGGATGCTGAGGCTTTTCCAATAGTGCGAGCCAGAAGATCGGCCCCGCGAACTTCTCGGGCAGGACCTGTTAGGGTATCCCGGAAACAAATGTTTAATGATCTGCTCCGGGCAGGCGTTCAGTTTTCAAAAATTGATGGGCAGCCCAATCAGGTTCTCCTTCAGTTGTGGAAGCAACTGAAGGATGAACAAAAATTTCAGAATAAACCCAAAAGGCCAGGGATAAGATTTATAGAGCGGCGACCAACAACAACATGGAATTTAGAAGATTTTATAGTTCCAAATAGGAAAAAGAAGCCACCTCAGGTGCCTCGGGTTATGACACCGGAGGTATCGGAGGTAAAAGACTTGAATCTGGCTCAGTTCATGGCTTGACGAGGGATGTCAGTCCTCCTAGGGCCTCTAGACGGGACCGGAGGCCCTATGTGGAACTGACGATATACTGGTCCCGAAAGAATATACAGAAGGTTATGGCCCTAGTTGATACTGGGGCAGAGACATCTATAATATATGGAGACCCAACTAAATTTAAAGGTAATAGAGTGATGATTGGAGGTTTTGGGGGACAAACCATTCCGGTCACCCAAACCTGGGTAAAACTGGGGGTCGGGCGTCTTCCACCACGGGAGTACAAGGTATCCATTGCCCCAATTCCACAGTATATATTAGGAATTGATATCCTGTGGGGTCTGGCTCTCCATACAACAGTGGGAGAGTTCCGATTGCGGCAGAGATGCATTAGTATCCGGGCAATCCAGACAATATTGAGAGGCCATGCAAAACATGAGCCTATTTGTTTGCCGAAGCCACGCCGGATTACTAATGTGAAACAGTACAGACTCCCGGGTGGGCAGGATGAAATAACAAAGACGGTGCAGGAATTAGAAAGAGTGGGTATTATAAGGCCTGCACATAGCCCATATAACTCCCCAATATGGCCAGTGCGAAAACTGGATGGAACATGGAGGATGACAGTAGACTATAGGGAATTAAATAAGGTCACGCCACCTGTTCATGCGGCTGTACCCAATATTGCCTCCCTAATGGACACACTAAGCAGGGAAATCAAAACATATCACTGTGTCTTGGATTTGGCGAATGCATTCTTCAGTATTCCAATCAGTGAAGAATCGCAAGATCAGTTTGCATTTACATGGGAAGGGAGGCAATGGACTTTCCAGGTCCTACCCCAAGGGTACGTACATTCGCCCACTTTTTGTCATAATTTAGTGGCACGTGATCTGGCTAAGTGGGAAAAGCCAAATAATGTCAATTTATATCATTATATTGATGACCTCCTGTTAACATCCGATTCGTTAGAGGCGGTGAGACAAGCAGCAGATTTGTTGATAGCTTACCTGCAGAAAAGAGGGTGGGCTATAAACCCACAGAAGGTGCAAGGTCCGGGGCTATCTGTAAAATTCCTGGGAGTAATTTGGTCCGGGAAAACCAAAGTACTACCCAGTGCGGTAGTAGATAAAGTCCAAGCGTTTCCAGTCCCTACAACATCAAAACAATTGCAAGAATGTTTGGGTATATTGGGGTATTGGCGCTCCTTTATACCTCATTTAGCTCAGCTATTAAGGCCATTATACAAGCTTACAAAGAAGGGTCAATCATGGAATTGGGGAAAGATAGAACAGGATGCTTTCCAACAGGCAAAACTGGCAGTTAAACAAGCTCAGGCGTTGGGTATATTTGATCCGACCCTCCCAGCTGAACTAGATGTTCATGTTACTCAAGATGGTTTTGGCTGGGGCCTGTGGCAACGCCAGAGTTCTGTTCGAACCCCCATTGGATTCTGGTCTCAGGTTTGGCACGGAGCAGAAGAACGATATAGCATGATTGAGAAACAGTTATTGGCTGCCTATTCGGCATTACAAGCAGTAGAGCCGATAACGCAAACAGCAGAGGTCATAGTTAAGACTTCATTACCAATCCAGGGGTGGGTGAGAGATTTGACTCACCTTCCTAAGACGGGGGTGGCCCAAGCACAAACGGTGGCACGATGGGTCGCCTATCTAAGCCAGAGAAGCAGTCTGTCTTCATCTCCACTTAAAGAAGAACTACAGAAGATCCTAGGCCCAGTGACGTATCACAGTGATACATCAAAAGAACCGATGGTTGCTCCACCAGAGAAGAGTCCCGTTCAGGAAGGAAGATATCCTATTCCTGAAGATGCCTGGTATACGGATGGGTCCAGCAGAGGCAACCCGAGCAAGTGGCGAGCAATAGCATACCATCCCTCTACTGAGACCATCTGGTTTGATGAGGGGGATGGTCAAAGCAGCCAATGGGCAGAATTGCGAGCTGTGTGGATGGTTATAACTAAAGAACCTGGTGACGGCGTCCTGAACATCTGTACAGATAGTTGGGCTGTGTACCGGGGGCTCACTCTGTGGATTACGCAATGGGCTACCCAGGAATGGACTATCCACGCCCGACCGATTTGGGGTAAAGACATGTGGGTAGACATTTGGAATACGGTCAAACACAGGACAGTATGTGTCTACCATGTCTCTGGTCATCAACCCTTGCAGTCACCAGGAAATGATGAAGCTGACACACTGGCCCGAATCCGATGGATTGAGAATTCACAATCTGAAAATATTGCCCGTTGGTTACATCAGAAGCTACGGCATGCTGGACAGAAGATAACGTGGGCAGCTGCTAAAGCATGGGGGCTGCCTGTACAACTATCTGATATCGTTCAAGCATGTCAGGATTGCGATGCTTGCTCAAAGATGAGACCGAGACCGTTGCCTGAAACAACATCCCACATTGCTAGAGGATATAGTCCTCTTCAGAGATGGCAGGTCGACTACATTGGGCCCCTCCCTCAGTCTGAGGGGGCGAGATATGCCCTGACCTGCGTTGACACTGTAAGTGGACTGCTGCAAGCCTATCCTGTACCAAAGGCAAATCAAGCATACACAATTAAGGCACTTACTAAACTGATGTCTGCATACGGGACACCTCAAGTTATCGAGAGTGACCAAGGGACTCACTTCACTGGAGCGATGATACAGCGCTGGGCAGAAGAAAACAACACTGAATGGCGATTCCACCTGCCATATAACCCAACAGGGGCAGGCCTTATTGAACGTTATAATGGTATCCTTAAGGCTGCCCTGAAAACAGACTCTCAGTCCCTGCAGGGGTGGACAAAAAGATTATATGAAACCGTGCGGGACCTGAATGAAAGACCTCGGGATGGCAGACCCAGTGCCCTGAAAATGTTACAAACTATATGGGCCTCCCCTCTTAGGATCCAAATTACAGGCACCGATAATAAGGTAAAACCGCAGGTTGGTACTGAAAATAATCTTCTGCTCCCTGCCCCTGAGAATTTAGAACCGGGAATCCATAAGATAAATTGGCCTTGGAAGGTGCAGGTAGGACCCAAATGGTGTGGCCTACTTGCACCTTGGGGGAGATTATTGGAGGTGGGAGGTTCAGTCACCCCCTCGGTGATAGGTACATGGCCTACTGACATCGTGGTCAATACTCCGGCCTCTTTTGCTAAAGGAACACCTATTATGTCCCTATGGCAGATCAAGACTCCTCCTCTGGTGCCAGATATAGTTATACAGCCACAGATATCTGGCCAGAGGGTATGGTATCGGAGGCCGGGACATAATCCAGTACAAGCAGAAGTATTGACCCAAGATAAGAATACGGCCTGTATCTTGCCCTGGAGGGCGGATCTTCCCCTCCTAGTACCCTTGAAACATCTATATTACTCCCCTTAAGATTGATTCTAAGCCTCTAGGACCATTACTCTGGACTGATGAAACGCAGACGGACCTGCACTTCAAGATGATTTGTCTCCGGTAACATCTATCAAGCACTGGCCCATGGAAGATCATAAACACCCATCCAATCATCATCATTTGAATAATATCAACATCTAATGCGACGGGAGATTGTATCAGCGTCGTGATTGGGTCTCTGTAATAAGGGGAACTCACCTAATCATTGGTTCACGTTGTGAAGGGGTGGAGTGTATGGGAGATCACAATGTGAACCACTGATTGATCAGCTGAGGCAAGTGTGGGGTCAGCTGTGGGAGCACAGGTGAAAGTTATGTAGCTGTGCTCCCTGGAGGGGTGGAGTTCGACTCCACCTCCTCTGAGACCTCATTTAAGGGCTGACCCTCACTGAGGCAGCATCTCTTGGAGATCGCTCACCAGGGAGGATCGCCTCAGCTCTGGTGAGTTCCCTTTTCCTTATATCTTCTGTATTTCTACCATTTTGCTTGTAATTGCTATCCTTGTTAATACCAGCATAGTTATTGCCAATACAGTCTGGGTGGAATGAAGGGCATGAAATACTGATGTGCTCATCAAACGCTGCTTGTTAGCTTAGAGACAAGGTGTTGAATTGGTTTGTTCATGTATTGCAAACAGGTTACTTAGCTGCCTTCATTTTAGCTTCAGAAGAACATGTGCAGAATACAGAATTGATTAAAAGAAATAAGAACTGTCTGCATAGAACTTACTCTTTCCTTACACAGGAGAATCAAGCACACGTTTGTATGTGAGTACCTCCAGAGGTGAAACTTGATCCCCCAGATGTAATGAGCAGAGATATTACAATCAGTTCTAACTGTATCTTAATGCTGTGCTGAATAAGCCTGAGTCAGGATGTAAACCACTTTCTCTTTTTTTTCTTCAGATGAAGCCATTAATTTTGTCAGCAAGTCCAAAACGACTCCAGAAATATCAGTCAGTCCTTCTGAAGACCTGGAGCTGGTGTGTGAGGTGTCAGCTGCAAGCGGAGCTGTCGTATAGAAGAAAGATCAAATAGAGGTGAAGCAGGACCAGAGGACAACCATCATCTCCCAGGGGACGCACCGCAAGCTCATGGTCAAAAATGTGACCCTGAAAGACCAAGGGAGCTACAGCTGTGAAACAAAAGATGACAAAGCAACATTCCAAGTGAAAGTCAGAGGTGAGAAAATGCTTGGAATACCAGAGATAAAGGAACACTTCATTTTGTGTGTCTTGCATTTGGAGGATCAACTTACAGCCTCTCTGGTGCAAAACATTTTGGCTATAGGACTTTCTTTGTCATCTAGTGTCATAGCAACACTTTTCTACATGTGCTTTTCCATCCAGGAATGAATTACTGCAACAAACAATAGGCAAGGAGGGTAACTTGTGCAGCTCTTGTAGTCAGCTGGTGTCTGCAGGGTTACAGTGCAAGAGCACACCAGGCATGCAAGGAGTGAGAAAAGGGGAGGTGTTTGATGAGATCTGGTTACAAAATTTGAATGACACAATTAGGTGGAAAATGCCACTAATCAGGCTCATAAATGGCCTGGGTTGCAAAGGCCCACAGTGCTCATCCAGTTCCAACCCCCTTCTTCCTATGTGCAGGGTTGCCAACCAGCAGCCCAGGCTGCCCAGAACCACATCCAGCCTGGCCTTGAATGCCTGCAGGGATGGAGCATCCACAGTCTCCTTGGGCAACCTGTTCTAGAGGGCCATTCCCTTCTGATTTACTGGAAATGTAGAGAGACATCAGAAGAAACAAAGAGAAGGGAGGAGGTTCAGCAGTGCATGCAGGTGTTCTAAATCTCATGTCCAAATCTGCTATCAGACTGCGAAATGTTTAGATTTATGATATGATATGAAATGATATGCCTATTCATTTCCCAAGGCAAAATAGAGGGGAAAGTATTTTCCTGTCTTAATGAGGCATCATGATGGTCCCTGTGAAGGGCAAGTATAATGAAAATGGGGAACTGGAGTAAGCTCTGCAGCAGACTACAGCAAAATGGTGTGACTGTTGTGATGTCCCTGCAGAGAAAGAAGACGTGTTTACAAACATGGACAAGGTACAAAAGGAGGTGAAGGCTGCACTGACTCAAAATGCCACGCTGAGCTGCGAGGTGGCCCAGGAGAAGATGGAGGTGAAGTGGTACAAGGAGGGGAAACTGATCACCTCGAGCAAGAAGTTCAAGGTGGAGTCAGAGGGCAAACAGTGTCGGCTGGTGGTGATCCAGGTAGAGAAGAAAGATGCAGGGGAGTACAGCTGCGAGGCTGCTGGCCAGAAACTCACCTTCAAGATTCATGTCACAGGTGAGAGAGAACACATTTTGGCCTTTCATTCTAGAATGTTTTAGAAAACGGTCATTAGTTTGTAAGTTTTCCCTGCTATGCTTAAAATTTTTGGAGCTGAACTTTGGGGTGGTTAATTTCTGATGAGGAAATTGAACAAATTATTCTAAATACAGTTGTGAGGCAGCTCCATCTTTTAAAATCTTCAGGAATTTCCTTTTGCTGTGGGAATGAGGCCATAGACAAGAAAGTTCTGATTGCACTTCTCCATTCCCACGTGCCTGTACCACTAGAACAACTCTGCAATGCAGCTGCGTCTCAGGAAGTTTCAGAACAGGGGCTTTGTGTCAAGCACTAGGGGGTGTGCTCTATGTAACACGTTTTTGTCTTGGAAGGGCTCATTTAGCATGGGAGAGAATACTACAGGAATGTTTTGTATAAGTTGATGTTTTGAAGACATAAGTAAATGGCAGCTAGGGGACGAAAGAGTCATGAGAGTCATACAAGAAGCATCACAGAATGCCTTTTGTTGGAAGGGACCTGGAGGATCATCCAGTTCCAATCTCTGTCCTGGAAAGGAACACATTCTTTGAGACTAGGTTGCTCTAACACCCATCCAGCCTAGACTTGAATGTTTTCAGGGATGGGGCATCCATAAATTGCACAACTTCTCTCCACATCATTCTCTTGGGGCATCAGACTGGGAGAACTGATTCATTTTTCTGACTCCTTCCCCAAAACCTGCTCTTCTTTCAAGAGGCCAAACTAATGTATCTCTCTCTTTTCAGAGCCAGAATTTGTATTTACAAACAAGGAGAAGGTACAGAAGGTGGTGAAGGCTGCAACAACAGAAAAATGCCACGCTGAGCTGCGAGGTGGCCCAGGAGAAGATGGAGGTTGTCATCAATTTATAAGCAATGAGCCAATAATGTTCCAATTATAAACTTTTATTAATTGTAGCGGGTAAAACTAAAAGGCAATTCAGCGCTGGGCGACAGGGGGATTATTGTTCCTCCAACTGCCGCGCTGTCCCGTCCCTTGCAACTTCTTTTGTATTGTCCATCCCGAGCGTATTGTCCTTTAATTGGTCGGTTGTGATCGTGCGACTTGGTGTGTCGTTCCTTGGTTGGTCCTTCCGTGGAACTTTGTATCCATCGGGGCGCGCTTTGCCTGTAACTACGCAGAGTACACAATCTACCCATAAAATTAGAGTGTTCTGCAACCTTTGTGGCCTCCATATTCCACCATTATATCCCGGTCCTAATGAACAAGCACTCCACCACAATGCTACCACATCCCGGTCTTAATGAGCAAACATTTTATCACAGAGGTCAAGTGATAAAAGGAGGGGAAACTGATCACCTCGAGCAAGAAGTTCAAGGTAGAGTCAGAGGGCAAACAGCGTCGGCTGGTGGTGAGCCAGGTGGAGAAGAAAGATGCAGGGGAGTACAGCTGCGAGGCTGCTGGCCAGAAACTCACCTTCAAGATTCATGTCACAGGTAAGACAGGTGTTGTATGAAATACAGCAGAGAACAGTAAAGTAAAATCTAGTTTCTATTATACTGCACCTGGATCACTGTAGTCTGTGCTGAGGTTTTTTCCCTAGACTTGATTGCCTGGGTTTGTAGAAAGTATTTGGTTTCAGTATGACACAAAGACCTGTTTCAGTCTGTCTGTAGAGCAATAATTAGTAATATATGTACAGTGGAAGCAATATTCAAGATATTATTCAAATCTCTCCTGTGCCTGAGATCCCAAACTGTAATTCTTGTTCACCTAAACATTTGACTAAGATAAGTATGTGCAGTGAGGCTGGAGTGCATGTTCTACGTGCAGCCTTTCATGGCAGGAGAAGCAGGAACTTCTCCTAGTAGTACACTGCCTTTTTACTATGCCTTTATGTTGGAGGCTGCATCTGGATAGGTGAGTCTGCTACTCACAGTAAGAGACCTGGTAGAGCTGACTATTGCCAGAGCTCAAAGTAAGATAGATATCTGCAAATCACACACAAAGAACAAAGGACTGCATTGGTGAGCATATTTCCTTTGTGCCTTTGACAGTCACAGTTGTGGCAATGGTAGAGGCCATGAGGAGTCTGTTCAGGAAGCCAGGAGTACTGTTCTGGGTCATGAAAAGGCAGCCAGTGGTTTGACTATCACATGTTTATGTGTTTTGATGTTTCACAGTGGGTCTTAAGTAAAAGGAACTCAGGTTTTGGTTGCCTGCAGGACAGATGTTCTTTTGGGTTCAATGTGTTTGCATAGTGACTTGCAACCATGGGACTGGTGTTCAAGGACCCTCTTGGTTCCTTCAGTTCCTAGGTTCTTTCTTGCCTAGATTTGACACTTTGTTTCAACAGAAGAGCTGATATTCTCTAGTGAAGGCTATTAGTTTGGGCACAAGTGGTAACCTAAACCTGTTCCAACCTGTACATACAAACCTGCAAGTTGGTCTCATTTCGGTCCCTCAGTCAATTCTTTTTCTTTTCTTCCCTCAGAGCCAAAACCTGTGTTTATAAACCAGGAGCAGGTGCAGAAAGAGGTGAGTGCTGCCCTGGCAGCAAGTGCCTCCCTCAGCTGTGAAGTAGCACAGGATCCAACCGAAGTAAAATGGTACAAGGATGGAAGACTGCTTGCCTCCTCCAGAAAGTTCAGAATGGAATCTGTGGGCAAAACACGGCGTCTGGTTGTGGAGCAGCTGGAGAAGAAAGATGCTGGAGAATACATCTGCGAGGCTGCTGGCCAGAAGATGACCTTCAAGTTGGAAACAACTGGTGAGCATTCGCTTTGGGAGCACTAAGCAGCTTTTTATGTGGCTTAGAGGAAGACTGGCTGTCTTCTACCCTGTGGGCATGGAACAGCCACAATTCCCCCCGGTACAACATCAATGACCCATACCACAAGTTGGATTCTCCTTTTTAATGTAGTGGTAGCGAGGTGAAAATCTGGCTGTGGAATATTTTTGACTAAGGAACTTCTACTTTAATTTCTAGATGCGCTGAATTACCCTCTGGAGTGTCTTTCTGAATATATAAGCAACCATGGGTGACTATGATCCTGATTTATATCTAGGTTCAGGCTTACTTTTTCAGTTAGGTTAGATCAATAGCTCCAGAGAAGATAGGGAAATACAGCAGTTCACTGATACCATGTGTCAGAAGAATGCAGCTCAGTGCTGGGCAGTTTGCTGCTTCATTCCCTCTTACAAGTTGCACCCAAGGCTGGAAAAGACCACTGAGATAGCTGAGTCCAACCCAGCCCACCCTCACTGGACTTACTAACCACATCCCCAGTGCCACATACCCGTGGCTCTTGAGCACCTCCAGTGACTGCGGTATATCAGCGTGGTTGCTTCAGTTGTGGGAGTTTTCAGACACTGGCTGTTGTTCTAGCGAGACAAAAAACCAAAACTGATGGAACAGTGTCTATACAGGAAGCAACTGGCTGTCCTGATGGCTGCCAACAGTTTTACACAAGGTGTGTCATGCAAGCTTGCATGAGTCTGGTTTAAAAAGTTGCTGTTCTGATGGAAGGAGAGGATGTTGGTACAGGATAACTGCGGGATTTGTGCTCTCCCGACATCCAGTTGCAATCACAGCTTATTGTTGCTATAGAAAACAGCTTCTCTGTAGACAAATTGAGTTAGTTCCAATAAGTGGCTGAAGCCCTAAGTGATCCAAGGTGAAGCATGATCCAAACTGGAATTTAACTAATTGTAGTAGGGAATCCAAGCCTTAATGAGATGAGTTATTTAAAATATGAGTCCTCCATCTAAAACAGCATTGAACTCTTACTCTGGTTTATGATAGAAGTGAGAGTTTAACAGCAGAAGTCTGAAGTTATGCTCCATATTTCTCATCACTCAAGAGAATATTTGAATATATGAATTCCTTTGGCTATGTTAGAGCTCATAATGAGGTCAGCTGATGTTCTTTAAATGCTCGGAGTCTAGCAATGTGGGGAAGTGGACTGCTATTTGCTGTTGAGCTTTAGGCTAAGAAGCCTGATTTTAGAGGACTGTGGACTTCCCCTTTCCCTTCCCCTCTCCTCCCCTTCTCCCTGGACTGATCCCACATGGTTTGAGAATGATTTCAGATCAAGGTAAATGAGGAATCGCCGTGTGAAAACCTGTTGTTTTACTGCACTATAAGAGACACTTAGTCAAAAGACAAGTGTGTGTTCCAAGCTTGAGATTGCAGGAGATCCTAGAAACAACTCAGCTGCTCAAACCTGTAGTCTGGCTGAATCTTTTATTGTCAGTTTTGGTCAGGAGGAGATGCTTGAGTAAGACAAATAAAAGGTCACGGGTAAGTTGGTCCTTCTTGTGATATACTTCTAGGCTTTCATCAGGGAGAAGCTTAATTAGTCCAAATAATCATAGCAGAAACCACACCAAGAGCATGAGAGTGAAATTTATACTTTCTTGACGTGAAGGAAAATTTTACCTGGTTCTGCCATTCCCCAAATATTTGTTTCCTTATGACAAGAAGAACTTTGCAGAAGTAATTTTTTTTTTTCAGTCTTGCGTGCAACACAAAAAGGGGTAAAATCTAGGAGGCCACCTGAAATGTTTTTTCCATCTGGAAGGATCCATTTAACAGCACCCATGGACCTGGTTATGAACAAAACTAAGTTCCCAACTAAATCCACATTCTTCTTTCTCCTTCTCAGAATTGCCTGTGAAAATCAGCAAACCATTGGCAGACAGTAGCGTCATTGAGAAGGACAAGGTCACATTTGAGTGTGAGCTGTCCAGGCCCAACATGGACGTCAAGTGGTTCAAGGTATGGCATGTAATGGTATTTTCCTTTCTGACTTCTCTGGAAATGAATGAGAGCCTTTAATTTCACTTCCAAGGGATGCGAGTCTGAGCTTTTCCTTGATAGCTTTTTCACTGCTCTCTTTTCTTTATGCTCTTTTATTTGCCCAGATCAGCACTCTTTGTTATTATGTCCTGAGTTCATTTATCAAGTTGAAATTGAAGTTTGTTCTGGTTTTATTGTGAACTTTTTAGGTCATGCTGCACAAAATATTGTTGGTTGAACTACAGTACAGTCTTGAGCTTCAAGTCTAACACAGAAATTCTCAGCTGGGATTTTGTAGCCTTGTTGTGAACTGGGTTTTTGGGGTGAAATCTCAGTTTTCTTTGCACCTGACAGTGTGAGAATTTGCTCTGGCACTTTGTGTACCTCCCCGGTGCTCAGCTGTTCCTTCCCTTACTTGGGGATAACGTCATTTATTCAAGGTGATGTCCAAACAGGCTTGTTAACAGTCCTCCACAGTGCTTTAAGCTGTCATAGGTCAGCCAGAATTTATGCATGTTCTATAGCCATTCCTTCATGTTGAAAACACTGCACTGTGCTTAAGCTTCATGTTATGTTCCAGTAAGCACAGTTCCATTAATTCTAGGGGAGTGGGTGAATTAAGCATAGATCTGAAGGCTCCCTTTGCTGAGTGCAGAGATGGAAGGACTAATGGAGATCTGACTTGATATTTTCCCTTCTAGGATGGGAAGGAGCTCTGTCAAAGTAAAAAAGTGGGCATTACTTCCCAGGGAAATAAGAGAAGTCTCATTATTCACAAGTGTGAATATGAAGATCAGGGAACATCCACATGCTGAGCAGCCTAAGACAAGACATCAGCTACCCTAAAGGTTCATTTTATGTTTAACTGAAAGAGCAAATAAATCCTCTTGTGGTATTTTGCACCACGGGAAGAAATGCTTCATGGGCAGTTTGGGCATTTCTTGGTTAGTCCTTTTGGATACCTTTCTCTTTCTTCTTTATGCTCAAGACAGATTTTCCCTCCATGTGTTGCATTGGTTAAACCCCAGTTTGTAGCTCATCATTGGGCTCTGAAGCATCAGACTTGTTACTGAACACACGGGTCTGCTGTGCCCTGGTAGATGCCACCTTCCCAAGGGACGTATGAAAGGATGCTTTTTTCTGATTTCCTACTAGATGCTGTCCTCATGTGGCCACTTGGGTTCAGTGTTAGCATGAACATGAACATGTGTCCTGTCCCATGACTTTGGTGAACTCTCATTTTCTCTCTCATTCTGCAACCAGGTTGGGTTGCTGTTTCAGTACTGGCTGTTTTATGTAGCCATTCCATTTGTTCTGGTTTACGTTCTTTTTTATTTTCTTTTTTTCAGGCATCATTTCTATACAGTAGACAAAGCCAGCCTATTACATTTGATTTACAGTTTTTAGCTTTTGCTGGTAAGCATTTCAGCTCTCAGGCAGTTTTACCAACAGCTTTGAAGAGCTGAAATGAACCAGCCTGGACACGATGGTCTGTTTTTGTTGGTGTAATGAATTTATGAAGTTAAACTGATTGACCCCATAAGGTTTTACAGTGTATGACTCACGTCTGGCAGAGTTATCACAGCAATGAGTTTATATACTTAGCATTTCAGGAGGCAAATGGTTGGGGATACTCTTTCATTTGCTTGCGTCTCAGAGTGAATCACTAGTATGTGAACCATCCTTCATCTCCTTTGTATTGCTTTTGTGTGTGTCTGTGTGTGGTTTCCCCTGTGAATTTCATTCTTTCCAGTTATATGGAAGTTCTCTTTTGAGCAGTGAAATTAGATGTTCCATCAGCAGTCATAATGGTAAAGCTGAGTTGCCACGTTATCTGTGTCCTTTCTGTCTGGCGTCTCAATAACTGCTGCCCCACCACAATATCTGCCTAATACTTCAGCTCCATGGATGCCTCCTTGTGCAAACTGAGAGCCTATATTTGGTGTGCATAGATCTGGGCTTACATCTGTGCTGGTAAACGCACTAGTGCATGGGCTAAGCAGTCCTGCCTCCTGTGCTGTGGGCATTGAGATGGGGCTCCTACAAGCTGCCCATTGCAAGATATTTAGAAACTAATTGCTGCGGAGGTTTCCATCCTCTTTTCAGACTAACTAAAATTTGGTTAGTGGGATCAAAACAGAAGGGGCAGGGAGGGAGAGCTGACCAAGGACTACTGATGGAACAACTATGAATCCTTGGTTCCTCAGGATTCCCTGCATCAGCAGTTGGCAACAGGAGTAAGGGGGCTCAGGAGGACACTGTGGAGTAGTGTGAAAAATGAGCGAAGAGAGTTACTAATTGATGCCTCTTGGAAAGTAGTCCAAGAGTAGTCCTCTTCATAAACTCTCCTCTTGTGTGTGGTTTTATCTTTATGAGGTGTTCATAACGAGTGATGTGTAGATCTCCCTTATCTCATAATGTCTTTGCCTGCCTGCAGTGAATATGCAGGATACTGGATCATATACCAGCTTCTTTGAATTACTGCTCATGTCAGGAGATAAAATCTGCCTATTCTTTGAACTAACACTGGCGAGGGTTAGTTATTCTGGCTACCGAGAGAATGACACAGCAGATTAAACTCTTTCATTTCCTTCTTTGTCAAATGCCTTTTCATCTAAGAGTGTGTCCCATAGAAATTCAGAGCAGTGTTGGCTGAGGGAAGTGGAAATATTTATCTCCTGTGTGTATCTGCCACCCTATTTAGACATGCTGGCAGAGCGCAGAGATTGGAGGAGTTGGATTAGGCAGTAGTTTCCCTATTGCTCACAGAACCACTTTTTCTGTGGTCTCCCAGCTACCCTGTGCCCAGTGGCCTATGCAAGATGGAGCGGAAAAGGCTCATTTTATGAACAAACAGGAACCTTTCTGGTCAGATTAATACCTGTGCTCTTTTAGAGAGATTTAGATACTAGAGATTTTAGGTACTGGAATAGGCTCCCCAGAAAGGTGGTTGAATCACCATCCCTGGTTGTGTTTAAGAGCCTTTTGGATGTGGTACTCAGGGATATGATTTAGTGTAGGGTTTTTAGAGTTAGGGTACTGGTTAGGCTGCGGTTGGACTTGATGATCTTCAATGTCTTTTCCAACCTGGGTAAATCTATGATTCTATGCAGGAACTCTTCTCCTGAGGTTAATCCAAGTTGTATCCAGGCCCTTCAGAAGGAAAGGGATATAGCAGCACAGAAATATGGCCTGATTCTGACATAACTAAATGCAGACCTGGAGAGTTAAAAGGGATTGTGTGATGTTCAAAGGATTTTGAAGCAAAGATGTCCCCTAGGTAAGATTTGTGGCTGACATTCCCCATACATTGTTTGTAGGCACACAAGCTAAGGAGAGACTGGTGATGAGCATGCAGAGAAGCCAATGGTTCAGACAGGTTTGTAGTGACACAACACTGTAGAGTTCTGTCTAGTTCTCCTTGGCATAGTTTGGAAAATAAAGATGAGGTAATTGGTGGTAACCAATATGGCTTCATCAAGGTCAAGCCATGTCTGACAAACTTGGTGGCCTTTCATGATGGAGTAACAGCATCAGTGGATAATGGGAGAGCAACTGACATCATCTACTTGGACTTGTGCAGAGCATTTGATCCCGTCCTGCATGACATCCTGGTCACCAAACTGGAGAAAAATGATTTTGATGGATGGACCAGTTGCAGGATAGGGAACTGTCTGGATGGTCACACTCAGAGAGCTGCAGTCAATAGCTCAGTGTCCAGGTGGAGGGTGGTGTTGGGACCAGTGTTATTTAACATTTTTGTAGGCAACATGGAGAGTGGAATCAAATGCAGCCTCAGCAAGTTTGCAGATGACACCAAGCTGAGCGGTGCTGTTGATGTGCTAGAGGGAAGGGATGCTACTCAGAGGGACCTGGACAGGCTGGAGAGGTGGGCCCTTGGCAGCCTCATGAACTTGAGTGTGGCCAAGTACAAGGCCCTGCACCTGGGTCAGGGCAATCCCAAGCACAGGCACAGGCTTAGAGGAGAATGATTTGAGAGAAGCCTTGACCCTGAGGAGAAGAGTTGGTGTGGAGGGAGGTGTCCCTGCCTATAGCAGGGGGACTGGAACTAAATGACCTTAAAGATTCAGTCAGTTCTATTGTTTTTCTACCCTTAATTTTGCTTGAAAGGTTTTAGAATAAATGAGATTCTGGTTTCCATGAAAACTGTTTGCAGGGAGCTCCATTGTAGCTAGTAGGTCTGTCTTTAAGTTCAAGGGCAATAATGCATTGACTGTGTTGAAGAGAGAAATGACTCAGGAATGGATGATGGTTTAGAATAAAACATAATCCTACTTATTTTCTATGCAAATATGTGTAAGGAAAAGATGCTGCACTCAGTTCTGGAAATACCCTGACAAATATATCTCTACTGTTTCACAGCTGGAGATATCAAGATTGTTAAAGCACTGGAAGATGTGGAAGTGAATGAATATGGGAGTGCATCTTTTGTCTGTGAGATTTCACACGATGAGGTTCAGACGCAGTGGTACAAAGAGGACAACAAGCTGAAGGCTGATGACAACATCAGAATGCAACAAGATGGTAGGGTGTAAGCGGGGGGTCTTTCTCCTGAGTGGGGGGTGGGTTGGAGATCAAGCATATAAGACATCTGAAATGAAGTGAAGAGGGTTCAGAAGCGAGTTCCCCTTTTGTTTTGGGACTGAGGTTTAGGTGGAACAAGTGACATGGTGGGATGCTTAGTGTGGGAAGTGTGATGCTATCCCACCATCCCACACTGCTGGGAGCAGGTAGGAAATGAGTGCAGTTATTTCCAAAGTGGGGGTGAACAGGGCAGTCAGTTCACCTCTCCAAAGAGGTTTTGTCTGACAGTGAGTGTGATCCTTCTGTATCAGATACTTTGAATTTGACGGTGGCCGCATTTGATCAGTCCTTGTAGAAGCCATGTTTAGATTCTGCTTTGGTCTGCTCCATTTCCAGTCCAGTCGTTGGACACTAAATGAGACAGCTGCATCTCAGTAAAAGATGTGTTTGAATAGCTGTGATGTGCTTACTATTCAGATTTACAGAGCTGAGGTTTTGTCCTTGGCTATAGCAAAGAAGTCAAATCAGGTGAAATTAATTGTATTTCTGAACTAGACAAGTTTAAGTTTGGTAGCACCTAAATTTGGTGCGGTTTGTCATTGATTTCATCTGAAAGAAACTTGCAGGCTTTTTCTCTGCTGTTGTCCCCAGCGTAAGATTATCCATTCACATCCTAAAGTACTTGTTATATTTTCAACTCACTCTTATTTGAATAAAAGCCTCAACAATTGGGAGCAATTTAATAAGCACAGAACAAGAGCTGGACCTTGCATTTGGTAGATACTGTACAGTATTACTTCATAGAAATGTAGTCAATGGCATTCCCTATAGACAATCGTTTGTTTTATCTTTAGAGTCGTTCAAAGAACCATTGTGAACTTGACATTAATTGGAATGGAATACACGCAAGAGACTTTCCTCTTCTTCCAATTGTCCTCATCCTTTCTTCTCTTCCACCCCTGCTTTGCAGATTACCATATAGAAATCACCAGGAAGTTGGAGGACAAGACAGCTTTGGAACGTCATTCTGTCATCCTGTCCTGTGACTTCAGGCCTTCTCCAAAGGTTGTGAAATGGTTCAAGGGCCGCACACCCATCGAGCCCTCTGAGAAGTACAAGATCAAGAGGGATAAGCATTCAGTAGAGCTCAGAATTCTGAAGCTGAAGCCCGATGATGCTGGTGTGTACAAGTGCAAGGCAGGAATTGCAGAGACTGAGGCCACGCTGACAGCTGAAGGTATGAGCAGGGAGGGTGGCCTCTTCCATGTCCTATTTCACCTCAGATTTCTCTTCTTGAGGTTGACTTCTGCCGTTCTCTCCTGCTAACTTTATACATGTATTATCTTCACATAGATGATTACACAAAGATCATCTAGTCCAACCATTCTACCACATCCCAGTATGATTTATAGTAACAGTGGTAACAGTTCACCTTGTTTCCCCACAGCCCACAATGTAGAAGTAACGAAGCACCTGCAGGATGTAGAAATTGAAGAAGAGAGCTCTGCTGTCTTCTCCTGCGAGCTGTCCCATAATGACGAGGACGTGGAATGGTTCCTGAATGGCAACCTCCTTTACACCAACAATTACAATGACATCAAGAACGTTGGCAATTGCTGCACACTGACAATGAAGCAGGTTAAGCCTGAGGATGCTGGCACAGTGACAGTGAAGTCAGACAAGGTGTCAGAAAGCGCACCTGAAGGTGATAGGTGGGTCTGATCACACCCCTCCTGGATGTAAGAGATGCTAAGGAGCTCCAGTTCATTCTATTGTGCAGCAGTCCTGCTTCTAAAGCTGACCTCTCTGGGGTGACAAGTCATCAGAGGCTTTCTTCCAGTGGAAGGTTCCATTGCAGCAGATATCAAGGAAGGAGGATGGTTTTGGTGTCCTGCCAAAGCATTCCATTGCTTTTTATCATCATTTTACTTAACACAAGGAGAGTTACAGGAGCAATTTCTTTTACTGCTTCAGTAACATGCAGTGTCAATGCTGTTGTCTCCAAGGATTTATGACTGAAGGAGAGATCATTCAGTGTGTGTTTTGCCTCTGGGATGACTAATGACCAGGCTGTGAGCAACCTGATCTAGCTGTGAATGTCCCTTTTTATTGCAGGGGAGCTGGGCTAGATGGCCTTTAAGGGTCTCTTCCAATTCTAAGGAACTTGTGCCTGAAGTGCAGAAGTGGATGAATTATACCACTTCTTCATATCCTCCCCATGATTACAGAGGAAATACAACAAAACAACATGCATGGTCTTACTGTTGTCATTTGCTTGAATACGAAGACGTCTCTTTTTTATGGTTGAGATTTTTGTTGATATGGGTCAGGAGGAACTCACACTTTTTAGCTTTCTCAATAGGCAAAAAGTTCCAGTTGCTGCAAGCCACCGAGGTAACCAATAGAGGGGCCCTGATCCCCCTTGTGCCATCGGGATGCTCTGGCACGGGATGTGCCTCAAATTCAAAGCTCCTTCCCACCTCCCAAGGAAAAGCAAAGCAACTCAAGCATCTCCAGCAAAGCTGCCCAGCAGACAGCAGGGAATGCAAACAGCTTCTGGCTGCTCCCCTGCACTCCTGTCCTAAGTAAGTGACCCCTCGAGGACTGGATGGGAAATCAGTGCATGACACACGTGAGTGTGCACAGCATTGTGCAAAGCAGTGGGGATCCGTGTGTGTGTGTATTTGTGCATGGATGGTGTTGTACACACATTTGTGTCCATGAGTGTACAAACCAGTGGTGTTGCTCAGGTGTGTGTAGGTCTGTGGGTATGTGTGCAAGGACGAGCATGCACATATATGTACGTGCACAGGGGTGTGCAGAGTGTTGGAGCTGCACAAGGACATTGTGGTACCGGTGTGTGCGTGCACTTTGGGAGTGAAAGGAAGGGGTTACACATGTGTGAGTGTGTGTGCGCACAGGGCTGCACTAAGGGATGTGGTTGTGTGAGTGTGTGTGAGCACATAGATAGTGCGTGGATGCGGTGGCACAAATGTGTGCTTGCACAGGGCTGTGCTGAGGAGTTGGGCTGCACACAGGTGCACACAAAGGGATGTTTGAACCCTTTGCCCCTAAGAACAGTTTTCCAGTGTCTCTCGTCCAAGAATTCTTTGAACAGCCTGCAGCTGACTCTCCTGAAGCTCAGGGTCCTGACTCTGCTTTTTGCCAGGCCCGCATTCCTTGAGATGAGGAACTCTAGGAGGGCATGGTCACTACAGCCCTGACCACCTCCAGTCTTAACCCCTGCTGTGCAGCATGTCCAGTAATGCTTCCCTTCACAGAATCACAGAATTACCCGGGTTGGAAGGGACCTCAAGGATCATGTAGTTCCAACCCCCCTGCCTAGCAGGGCCACCAAACATACACATTTACTAGATCAGGTTGCCCAGGGCCCTGTCCAACCTGGTCTTGAACACCTCCAAGGACGGGGCATCCACAACCTCACTGGGCAGCCTGTTCCAGGACCTAACCACCCTTCTAGTAAAGAACTTTCCCCTAACATCCAACCTAAATCTTCCCTCCTTCAACTTAAAACCATTTCCCCTAGTCCTGCTATTATCAGCCCTTTCGAAGAGTTTACTCCCCTCCTGGGAGTAAGTTCCCTTCAGGTATTGAAAGGCTGCAATGAGGTCACCTCGCAACCTTCTCTTCTCCAGGCTGAACAAACCCAACTCCCTCATCCTGTCCTCATAGGGGAGGTGCTCCAGCCCCCTGATCATCTTTGTGGCCCTCCTCTGGACCCTTTCCAAAATTTCCATATCTTTTTTGTACTGAGGGCTCCACACCTGGACACAGTACTCCAGATGGGGCCTCACAAGAGCAGAGTAGAGAGGGACGATCACCTCCCTATCCCTGCTGACCACCCCTCTCCTGATGGAGCCCAGGATCCCATTTGCTTTCCGGGCTGCCAGAGCGCACTGCTGGCTCATGTTAAGTTTCTCATCTATCAGGACCCCTAGGTCTTTTTCAGCCGAGCTGCTCTCAAGGACAACTCCTCCCAGCCTGTACAGGTGCCTGGGGTTCTTCCGGCCCAAGTGCAAAACCTTGCACTTTGCCGTGTTGAACCTCATTAGGTTCACCCGAGCCCAGCTTTCCAGCCTGTCAAGGTCCCTCTGAATGGCATCTGTTCCCTCCACCGTATCGACTGCACCACTCAGCTTGGTGTCATCAGCAAACTTGCTGAGGGTGCACTCCATTCCCTCATCGATGTCATTAATAAAGATGTTAAAGAGCACCGGTCCCAAGACAGACCCTTGAGGGACGCCGCTCGTTACCGGCCTCCACCTGGACATAGAGCCATTGACCACCACCCTCTGTCTGCGGCCTTTCAACCAATTGCTTATCCATCTAGTTGTCCACCCATCAAATCCACCTCCCTCCAATTTGGAGATGAGGATGTGATGGGGGACCATGTCAAAGGCCTTGCTCAGGTCCAGGTAAATGACATCGGTCAGGTAAATTTACCAGAGTAGGCACGCCCATTTTGGCCTGTCTCTTCTGGCCAATGTACCTGTAGAAGGTTTTCTTGTTGTTTTTCACATCCCTCGCCAAGTTCAGTTCTGCCTGAGCCTTGGCTTTCCTGATCCCACATCTGCAAGTTCGGACGGCATCCCTGTATTCTTCCCGGGTGACACAGCCTTGTTTCCGGAGCTTGTACACCCCTTTCTTCACCCTCAGTTCTCTTAGCAGGTCCTTGCTGAGCCATGCCGGTTTTCTACCTCTCCTGCCCACTTTCTTAATCAGGGGAATGGAGACCTCTTGTGCTGCCAGGAGGGCATCCTTGAACAGTAGCCAGCTCTCCTCAACGTCCTTATCTTTGAGGGCAGCGCGCCAGGGGATCTTGGCCAGCATTCCATTGAGTAGCTTGAAGTCTGCTCTTCTAAAGTTGAGCATCCTGGTCCTGCTCTTTGCCAGGCCCACATCGCTTGAGATCACAAACTCAACCAGGGCATGATCGCTGGAGCCCAGGCAGCCTCCAACCTTGACGCCTTTGATGATCTCCTCAGCGTTGGTGAGCAGCAGGTCCAGCAACGCTTGACCTCTGGTCGGTCTGTCCAATACCTTCCCTTCTGCTTGGTGTGCTTAATGCTTGGCCCACAAAGTTATTCCCAGTGCAGTCCAGCAGTCTCTCAGACAGCTTGCAGCCAGCCATGCTGATTTCCCAGCCTGACTGGAATCCCCCATCAAGTTGAGAGTCAGTGAGCGCGGTGCTTCTGGTAGCTGCAGTAAGCAGGGCCCATCAACAGGCTCCCTTGACCAGGCGGCCTGGAGCAGACCCTCACCTCCAGAAGCCCATTATTGGTTCAGTCCCGAATTTTACCCGCAAGTTCTCAACGTGATCGTGGCTGTTCTTAGTCCTTTGCAGTCAGCTTCTTCATAGAGAGGGCAAATACCTTGCCCTCCGGAATTCCATAGTAACAATCATGTCTCCTTTATGTCAGGTGAGGTGTTTTTTGTTGTTGTTGTTTTTTGTTTGCTTGTTTGTTTGTTTTCCATTTTCTAGGTAGAAAATTTAATTTCTGAGCCAGGAGAAGAAGAAGTGCAACATGTAACAATCTTCCTGGCACTGTGCAGTTTGCATGAGTAGCCAAGTGCTCCTCAGGTAACGTGTGCTGCAGAGCTGACCTTGGTGGCAGGGGTTGTGTCTTCATTTTCTTCCTGTCATGTGGGAACATAAGAAGACTCTTCAGAGCAGGAGCTGCAGAGGAAGATGAACGGCATGAGAAGGTAAGGCTAGGAACCAAGGACACCTCCAGAAAGAACAGAAAAACTAAGTCATTTAAGATGCATTATGGCCGTGTGATACTGTCCGTGACTGGAGGAGAAGCACATGGCTAGGAATGACTGATGGCTCTGGTGGGATGAGTGCCTACGTGCGCCGTAAAGGAGAGTTTGTGGGATGTTCTGTGGACATGTGAAGGCTGTGGGAAAGTTAAGAGAGAAAACGTGTGAATTCACAGAAGTGGTATTAGAACCTGGAATAAACCATTTGGATCACTCACATCTGAGTCCGTGCCAGATTGTCGCACTGTCAGAACCTGAGGCCTGGGATTTTCCTTTAGTAGTGCCAACTGCCTGTTGTAAATGAGAAAAGATATTACTAAACATAGCTTCCCTCCTTGTAGTTTTGATATTTCTGTCTTTGCATTCCTTTAGCACCCAGGGTGTTGATGCAGCTGCACAAATCCGCTGTACTGTCCTCCTGTTTTGCATGGAAGAATGGTAAAATAGCAATCTCTGGGTGAAATTTTGTTCAGGCGTTTTCCTTTCTGTGCCCCTAGGAAGCAATGGCTTGGAAATGGCAGTGCCGCCTGGGAACCCACACAGCAACCCAGTATCTCATTGTCTGGGTCTGTGAAAAACCACAATGATGACAAAAGATGTTTCAATTCTGTCTGTGCTGTCAGTGCAGCCCTGAGGAGCGGTGTGGGCATGGCATGGCAGGGAGAAGGGATTTCCCTTCCAATGGGAAAGTGCCTGTTCATGTGTTGGTATGTAACCGCTCCATGGCCTGCTCCATGTGCTTCTGAATGGGCAGCTCAACTTTTGTGTCACTCAGCCACCTGTGGCAGAGGTCAGGATTAGTGCCTTTCAAGGAGCTGAGAAGCATTTCTTGCTCAAGTCCTGCTTCCAAGCTTAACCACCTACAATGAAGTAGATGTCGTTTTTCTGGTGTCCTTCAATTCCGTGTCCGCATTTTCCCAAAAGCAAAAGAATTTGGAGTTAACCAGCTGCAGTGAAGTGAGCGATTTCAGTGCCTATTTCTGATGGTGGCAATGAGTTCAGAGGTCACACTTAATTGACGGTGCCTGTTTCCATTCTGACAAAGGCTGTAGTTTCAGCTGACTTCCCGAGGCTGCCATGTGTGGTGGTGACACAGCCTTGGGCTTGTGCGTTTGCATGACTCCCACCTTTCCTTTCTGTGTCTTGCAGGTCAGCTGGTGCTGGAAGCGGCCGGTATCTGAGTAGGAATGAAGGTGAGTGCAGGAGCAGCTGCTGAGGGGAGGAAGGAAGTCCATGCTAATGAGCTCTGAAGCATCTGCGGGTCCGGTACCAGAATAGGCAGCAGTGATGCAGGGGGCTCCTCGGCAGGAAGCTGGCTGATCCAAATGCTTGCTGAGAGTTTGGAAGCCCAAACCCTTATGGTCTCTGTAAGGGTGGTTAATAAAAAGATATTAACCAAGATGGTGGTAAATAGCCTAAGGTTATTAGCAAAGGGAAACTCACCAATATCGATACCTTGACTAGAAAGCTGAGGCAGCCTCAACTAGGGAGCAATCTCTAAGACATGCTGTCTCAGTGGTGGTCAGCCTTTAAATGAGGTCTCAGAGGAGGTTGAGTCGAGGTCCACCCCTTCTGGGAGCACAGCTAGATTACTCTCACCTGTGCTCCCGCAGCTGACCCAATACTTGCCTCAGCTGATTAATCAGAGGTTCAAGCTGTGATTTCCCATACAGTCTCTAAGCTGAAGGCAGCATCTCCTTGATCTGATGGTGGTGTGCCTGAGTGAGGGAGTGATCCAAGCAGGATGCAGAAGAGTCATCTTAATTTCTCTGCTATTTTACTTCAGATGACACCTATTGGGTGTTGGTTTCTTAAAATTTGGATCTAGGAGGTGGTCTCTTCCTTTGCTTCTGATGAAAGCACAGAAGTGCAGCAGGAGTAGAAGACAAAGAGGTTTTCTTGGTGACAGGAACACCAATTATTTGATTCAAATGTGTAACTGATGTAGATGGTGAAGAACAGATCTGCCTCAAAGACATGCTTGATCACATAAGAAATGAGCATGTGATCCAAGACAGGCAGCGTGGCTTTAGCAGGGGAAGGCCATGCCTAACCAGTCTGGTGGCCTTCTATGATGGAGTGACGGCATTTGTGGACAAAAGGAAGGTAACAGATGTCATTGACCTGGACTTGAGCAAGATCTTTGACATTGCCCTCCACCACATCCTTATCTCTAAACTGGAGGGATGTGGATTTGACAGGTGGACCACCTGGTGGATAAGGGATTGGTTGAAAGGCCACAGACAGAGGGTGGTGATTCATGGTTCTATGTCCAGGTGGAGGCCGATAACAAGTGGTGTCATCCAGGAGTGGGACCAGTGCTTTTTTACATGGTTATCAGAGACACCAATGATGCAATGGAGTGCACCTTCTGCTGTTTGCTGAGTGGTGCGGCTGACGCAGTGGAAGGAAGGGATGCCATTCAGAGGGAGCTCAACCGAGAGGTTGGCCTACGTGAATCTAATGAGGTTGAACACAGCAAAGTGCAAGGTTTTGCACTTGGGCTGGAGGAATCCCAGGCATTTCTACAGACTGGGAGGAGCAGTCCTTAAGAGAAGCCCCGCAGAGAAGGACCTGGGGGTCCTGGTGGATGAAAAACAGAACGTGAGCCATCAGCGTGCTCTTGCAGCTCAGAGAGCAAATGGTCCCCTGGGCTCCATCAGAAGAGGGGATGGCCAGCAGGGACAGGGAGGTGATTGATCTTCATGATCCTTGAGGTCCCTTCCAACCCGGGCCATTCTATGATTCTGTGATTACACTCGCTGTCAGAAAGAATGGCAGCTGTACAGAAGCTGGATATATTTTGGGACAGTTCTTGTAACCAGCTGATTTTAAGACCTTGCCCGAGTCAAGAGTCTAAATTGAGTGTCAGAAGAAAGCTGGTAAAGTGGCTATTGCTCATTCTTTTTCATTTGCTGATTCTTTCATTCGGGTTCCTTTTCCAAAGGAGATTCTGGTGATGGAAGCAATTGAAGAAAGAACCAAAGCAGCTCTTGCCAAGAGTGCTTGAAGTCCCTGTGGAGAGAAGCAAAGAACTTGGGCTTCCTCTGGGATGCTCCCCACCATGTCTCAGGAAGGAGACAACTGCTGTTCCACTTTCTGCTCTGTGTGTGGAAAGGTACGTCTGGGTTTCTTCTGCTTGTTTATTCTTTCTTTTTCAGGCTTTGAAGGAGAAGGGGTGGAGCAACGGGAGACTCACTGGTCGTTTGTTACCTCAAGAACAGGATGGATTCTGCATTGACTGTGAAAAACCTGGGCTAGTAGCATGGGCATGTTTCAGGCTGGACTTTTCCTTCTTGGTTTCCTTTTGGCTACAGGGAGACAGCTGTCTAAAGGTGTGTTTTCAGACCCACTCTCCAAAACCATGTTTCATTGTTGCAGGTGGTTCAGTGTGCTCTTGCAGTGCAGATGCTGTAGTTTGCTGTAGAATCTGAATTGTTTCTGTTCCTAGGGGAGGACTGGGATGAGGTAGTGAGAAGAGAATTCAATGCCTTAGGTGTATCTTAGTGAGAAATGTTGGCATGAGGTGCTGAAAATCTTGAGTTGTCAAAGGCCAGTGAGGCTCAGACTCCTTAACCTGCTGGAGCAGGGTGGAAGCAAGGAGTGGGCACTGCCGTCCCACAAGCTGCACTTGGTTCTGGTCTGCCAGGTCTGTGCTGGCCTGGATTTCTTCTGAGAAGTTTGTTGGAGCTGCTTGGAGTAGTGAAGGGTGGGGAGGAAGTGCTGCTCAAGAGCTAAGGCTCTGCATGATCATCTTGGATGGTTTTAACCATGATATCTGAAGACATAGTTTCCATCAGAATGATCCCAACATTGTGCGAGTGTCTCAGATGTATGAGAGCACCCGCCTCCTCCAGCTGAGCCATAGGAAAGCTAACTGTGCCCAGTAATTACAGCTTCTGCAGATTGAATATGCTTCCAAGTGTTTTCCTTAGTGATCAATAATGTCCCAGCACTCTGAGATTCCATCTCTGGCACAGTCTGGAGCATCTCTGCAATCCTTGGTTGCTGGAGGGCACGTGGTGAGTGCATGGACAGGGTGGCACAAACGCGTGCGTGTGCTGAGGAGTTGGGTTGCACACAGGTGCACACAAAGGGGTGTTTGTGGAAGGTGTAGGCACGTAGGTGTTCCCAGGGATGGTTTGCACACGTCTGTGAATGCAAAGGAGGGCACACGATGCAGAGTGTGCATGGGGGTGTGCAAAGCAGGCAGGGTGTTGAATGGGTGTGCGTGTGCACATGGATAGGGGAAGGTTGGGGTTACAGGTTGACCTGTGCTGAGGTGAGTGGGGACTCACGGTGTTGCTCAGTGGTAGATTGGTTCACACTGAGTGCTAACAGGAAACTCGCACACCCTTTTTGTTTCAGCTGTGCCAGCGCTGTGATCCCTTGCTGCAGGGATGGGGTGTTGGAAGGATGGTGTGCGTGCCGAGCTCCCATCTCTTGCAGGAATCAAGTGTAGAGCAAAAGGGATGTTTGGGCCAGGTGACTGTAAGAAGGCTGGCTGCTTTGGATGGTGGTAGCTGATGGAAACAGGTGCTCTGGGGACCGTTCAGCTTTTAACAGAAGACAGGGGTCCTGCAGCAAGAACGACTAGGTTCTCAAATGGCTTCAGACGTGCACACCGACTACATCCCCGCAGACATTTACCGGTAGGTGGCTCTTGCAGAAGAAGATTCAAGCAGCAGAACCTTTTGCTCAGCTACAGCACACAAATGCTACAAAAGCAGGAACAACCTGCAAGCTCTGGGTCTGTTTGTCTTGCACAGGCACGCACTAACTGCGTTTGATGGTACCCCCCATCCTTGATTTCCTTCCCTGCTTCTTGTCTGATGACGCTGCTGAGCCAGGAACAAGCTGCCCAGTGTGGCAGAGCATGGTGCAGAGCTGTGCTGGGACCTCCTCCCCTTCATCTGCTGCAGATCAGTGCCCCACACGTGCCATTGGGATGCTCTGGCACGGGATGTGCCTCCAACCCAAAGCTCCTTCCCACCTCCCAAGGAAAAACAAAGCAACCCAAGCATCTCCAGCAAAGCTGCCCAGCAGACAGCAGGGAATGCAAACAGCTTCTGGCTGCTCCCCTACACTCCCGTCCTAAGTAAGAGACCCTATGAGGACTGGCTGGGAAATCAGTGCATGACACACGTGAGTGTGCACAGGATTGTGCAAAGCAGTGGGGTTCCACGAGTTTGTGTGTGTGTGTATCTCTGCTGTTATGAAAGCATGGGAAGACTTACTGAGTCCCAGATAATTACTTATCCTCAAATGATTTTTCCTGGCCAAAGTTAGAGCCTCTCACAGGTAATCGAGATCAACAGGCTGTTGTTGCACAATCAACAGACACAATCTAGATGATCAGCTGAGGAAAATAAAGCATCATGCGAAGGGTACTAGATAAGTGAGCAGCTTGAGATCTGCACATTTATGTGATGCTCATGGTCTTAGACAATATTTGCCTAGAGAGGTCACATTGACTGAAAGCAAACTCTAAGATGAATGAAAATATGCACAGGAGAAGAAGCCTCTGAGGCTTCTCAAGTGTTATGACCAGAAGACATAAACTCTGTTAAAGCAAACGTTTCTCTCTATTTTTTGTGTTATTCCAGGCAGGCCTTGATTACCGCCTGAACACATGCTGTGGAAGCCCAGCTTATGCAGCACCAGAGCTAATCCAGGGCAAAGTGTCTATTGGCTCAGAGGGATGTAGAGCGGTGTTTGTTTTCCCCTCTTTCCCTTCCCTCTCCACAGAGCATTTAAAGGCAGTGGAGCTCAGGTAGGCTCTCTTGGTTTCCCTTCTGAATTCTGCTAGGTTGCATCGCTTGGTAGCTCTCAGAAGCTGTCAGTGGCCACAGACTAGAAAAGTGCAATTGGTCTCAGTTCACAGCTGGCTGGTTTGTCTCTGGCTAATCCTGAACTGCCTCAAGCGACTGCTTTGGTGCTCTACAGAACAGCAACTTCAGAGATCTCTTTCTATTACTAAGTGTTTGAAAGAGCAATTTGCTCTGTTAATTATCCATCATTTCTGTGCAGTCTGTTTTGTCAGACTTGTCTTTAGCTTCCAAGTTGTATGTGAAGAATTGTTTCCGTTGTAATGCACAATGAACTAAAAATTGAGAGATGAAAATGTGAAGAGTTTTTCCAGCTTTGATTTCATGTCTGGAATTTTGGAACCCACTACTTGCAGTTGTTAATCTGTCCAAACTGGTCTGGTTTGGGATGCCCTCGTACTTCTTGAATCGCTGTTAAAGGCGGAGCAATTCCTACAAGTGCCATGGCCCCACTGTTGTTCTAATTCTTGTTTCTTTGTTTTCCACACACTGCTTTTCAAGCCTCCTTTTTCTTTACAGTCAAAGTGAGAACTGCACTGTGTCTGAACCTTGTTGTGCCTCTACATAAAGAGAACCGAACAGCAGCAAAGCCAGACAGGTGACTGTGCTGACAGCTCTCGTAGCCAGTAACACGTAACTGTGCTAAATCCCTTGTGACGGCTTTGATTTCATTTTTGCCAGTGAAATCCTTGTAAAAGGAACTGCAGCAGTGTGATGAGCTAAGGTGAAGATGCTGGTTTTAGTAGTGCTCTAAGCTGAGTGGAAGGGCAATTGAATGAGGGTTATATGCTTTCTCTGGGACGATAAGGTTTTATTTCCTGAGGGAAAGAGCCAGCTTTTCATGGGCTATATGTGGGCTTTGGCAAGGGCAGACAATCCAGTCTGTCAGGAAGCCATTTGAGGTGCTTCAGGTTTGTAAGCTTGTCTTTTTGTTTTTCAGGTGGATATTTGGAGCATGGGTGTAGTGCTGTATGCTCTGCTGTGTGGGTTTTCCCTTTGGATGATGACAATATGATGGCACTCTACAGGAGGATACCAGTGGGTATCAGTGGTGCTAGAATACACTGAGAAGGGAAATAGCTGAGCTTGACAAGAGGCCTTGCTTTTCGGATGGCAGAACATGCTGAGCTGTGGGTAGAAAGGCCTGTCTGCTGAATATTGTCCCTGTTTTTGCTGCTTTGTCTACCAGTATTTTGTGGATTTGGTTCTACGCTTGGTTGGCCTATGTGGCACTGTAGCCTAATTCTGTACCATGATAGCATACAGAATTTAAGGAGAAGTATTTTCTTGCCAATGGGCTGGATTTTTTGTATCTGGTTCTTCAACTGGCTGCTCCCTATACTATCTGTAGTAAAAAATACAGACACATCATTTGATTTCCCTGAAATGAATGTTCCTAAATGCCAGCTCTTCTCATGTCTACAAAGATCAAAGTTCTGCATTTGCTATTAGAATTTCCTCTTCCAGAATCAGGAGGTAATGTAGGACCCCACAGATTGCCTTCAGAATCCAACAGTTAGTTCTGATTCCTTTCGGAGTGCATAACAACCTGAGCACATGAATTGAATGGCGTGGCTTTTTAGTCTGGTACAAACTCTGCTGTACACTGAAACTTGGTCCATTTGTAAGCAGGACTTTGTCCATCTCTGCAGGACAGCAGAAAACCCTTTGTGCTAATCATGATGCCAAGAAGCAGAATGCGGCAAATGGCAGATGATCCAACTGCTTCAGGTGTTCATTTCCTTAAAACTGAGAATAGTTTTGGACTGAGAGTTTGTAAGCAGAACAGAGCTCTTAAAGCTGTCAGAGATTATTTCTGCACTGTTCAATTCTATCTGCACAACATACACAGGATCTCAGAACTGAGTTGCTTGAATTGGTGGAACTTGCTGAAGTGAACTGGGATGAGCAAGTTTTAGAACTTAGTCAGAACGCAGTAAAAAATGGATAATCTCATGAGTATTAAGGTACAGGCTTGCTATTTCTGCACTGAATTTGTTTTTATTTTACATGGCTGTGATCTGAAAGTTGCTTGAAACGCAGGCACCTAGGCACTGTTGTGTAACTGAATTTCACACGATAGGTCCTGAAATATCCTGGAATCAAAAACTCTGACTTGTTTTAAGTCTGCTGCTTGAGTCTAATCAGGGTCATAGTGTCTGTGTGCAGTGTTTCTTTCCCTGTAATGCTCCACATCATTTCTTTTTGGGAATATTGAAGGAAATGGACTATGTGCCATAACTGTTGTTAGAACAAAGTATGTCTGGTGTGATCTTATGCATAGGTTCTGTAACTGCTCTTCACAGCTCAGGTGTTTGACCTTCCTTCTGGTGAAGTGATGAAATACTGCTGGTTTCTATTTGTGCTTCTAGGCACCTTGAAGCTCTTAGGAATAGAACAATTGTCTCCAGTTCTTTTCAATGATATCAGTAACAGCTCGAGTGTTGCTGCCCACTAGGTAGACCCAAAGAAGCAGATTACAGTGAAACAACACACGAGCTGGACCTGAATGAGGATCACTTTCAAGACAGTGGCTATGCTGCTTCAAGCCTACTTGCTTCTTCCTGCCGCCACTCTATTACCAAGTATCAACAACCTTTCATGATTCAACTTGCAAATGTTTGAAACTAACCCTTGTGTTTCTATGCCTTCCTAGGTGATTCGAGCCCTTGTCAACCCCAAAGATCCAAACCAAGCAGTGTCTTTCCATCAATGGAGAGTTCTTATTAAGCATGAATCGCTGCAATTCGGATGACAGCCTTCCACATGGTAACAGTGATGGACACAAGGGGCTCATCCACGTTCATGCTCTCATATCTCCTGGCTCTGCTGAAGCTCCTGACCTGAGCCTGCCAGACACAGCAGTCACCTGCCTGGATTGTGACCCAGCGCCTTTGCAGTGCTGCCCATCCCAAGCACAGCCCGAGTGTCCCAGCAGCAGCACCACCATGCAGGAGCAGGGCAGCATCAGTGAGGTGAAGCTGAGCATCTTAGATGGGGACTTAGAGTCAGGCTGCCAGTCCCAGGCACCAGGCAGCAGCACCAGCTCTGAGCCACTCTCATCTTGACAAGAGGAGTCCCATCTTCACCCTTGACCTCTCAAGCCCTCCTGTCTTTTATTGAATAAAGTCACTCTCATGCTCAGTCATCGCCTCGACTGCATTCTGAGTCTTCAATCACAGGGATTGGGATGAATGCAACAAACAGCAAGGCAGCTCAGCTTGCAATGCTATGGCTGTGGGGTTCGTGCAGGCAGAGCTCTGGGTTCCCATTTTGCCTGGCTTTGGGATGTCTGCAGCAAGATCTCTACCATTTTGTATGGGAGCAAATAATCTCTAGCATCCAGGTTGCTGCTCATGATATATCCCAGTCTTCCTGGCTGTCACTTTGTGATACTTTTCAAAGCCTTCTGATACTCTTTGATGCCTTGGCTGCTCCCTAACACCTCTGTCCTCCTGCCATGTTGACTCACGTCTCCCACTTTTAAGCTGGCTTTGCAGATCATCTCCAGCCCTGTCATCATCACGCTGCAGCAGGAGGTGCTCACCTGGCCCAATGTCTGGCAGTACTGCTTGTTCTGCAGATGAGCAGCTGCCTTCTCATCTCTTCAGCTACTGTAGTTTTTCTCAGGGCAGTTAGATGCAGTCATGCTCCTCTGGATTTGGTGTGTTAAATCCATGCTGCATGGCAGCAGTCAGTGCAATACAAAGGTGTTCTGTGTGCCATAGCATTTCTCCAGGGGCTGCCAAAGGTAGAAGCACAACACAGCACCATCCTTCTGACAGTAATGTCTGTGAGTGTTAGACATGTGAGCACTGCATCATCCCCAGCGTGTCAGTGCTTTTCCACACCAACCTGACTCTCACACTCTGCACTGAATGTAACTCTGCTCTTGTGGAGACAAATGCTTTCTGTCACATCCTCCATCCCTGCAACCATTTGCCGGTAGGCAGCTCTTGCAGAAGAATCAAGCAGCAGAACCTTGTGCTCACCCTACAGCATGCAAATGCTATGAAAGCAGAAATAACCTGGCATGCTCTGGGTCTGCAAGGCTGCACAGATGGGAGAGGTAGATTGTGTTTTTGCAGTGGAAGTTTCCAGTATTTTCAGTACATAGTGTAGGCCCTAACTGAATGTATAACCCTCTTGTAAAACAGCTGTATAAGTAGTTTTTCCACCAAGAAAGTTGCTGAACAGAATTAAGTTCAGACTGGGGGCATTCTGACATGGGGAGAATTGAGACAAGCACAAGATAAATACAGGGTGGGTAGAGCCCAGCACAGGACAGAATGAATGTAGTGACTTTTGGAAACATTGCCCTTCTCTGTCCGCAGAAAAGTACAAGGCAGACCTAAAAACAAGAGGTTGGTAATTGACCTTCTATGGAAATGAATCCTAGCCACAGTCTCGAGGAGTCTGTGAGCCTGAGATGCTCAACCAATGAGAGCCATGAGAGCATCACCTGCAGTGGGTTTAGGGCACAGAACAGAATTGATTTCACTGACTGGTGTGCAGTTTCTCCCTTGCCAATAGCGGATGTGCGCGCAGTATTGCAATAATGAATAAGCACTGCTGCTATCGCTGCCATCTTTGCCTAACTAGAAATCTTTGACTTTGAGAGTTTCTCACACAAGGGGAGAGGGTAAGAAAGTAAAGAGGCACAGAAAACTAAGGGAAACTGCTCTTCTTTATCTTATCTATAAAAATTGATACGATGCTGTTGTGCATTTTTTTTAATTTTATTTTTAATTTTTTGCTAATGTCAGTTAGATTGTTTTAAAATATCCACACACCAAAATCTGACTACCAAGCAAATGTAATGAAAATGAAATGAAGGTGAGTTAGTGGAAAGCACAAGGCCATATTATATTAGGCTCCAGCAAATTTACAGGCAGTCACTGCACGAAGAGGTAGATCTGAGTTGCACATTATATGATTCCCACAAAGATTAAGGAAATCTGAAGCTTTCAATATATTTTTTTAATTCTTTTTTCATTTCATTTTTAAACACCTGACCCAGACCCCAACCCTCACAGGAGCTGTAAAGATAACAGCATTAACCAGCAATGTAACTCTAATCCTAACCCTTACCCTGATTCTAAAATCGTCCCTAACTCCAAATGCAACAACAAAAATGATGCTAGAAGTTTGTAGCAAAAGGAACCTTAACCCTGATCATAATCCAAAAAAAAAATCATTATGGTAACAATAATCTTTACCTTAAGAGTAATATTAATCAGAGCCCAGATGATGCCTGCATCCAATCAGAAGCATGCTTTGCATTATTTAAGAGTTGTATTTTTTCCAATGAACTCTCTCTATTATCACGTTTATAAAGTAACAGAGTCTGTTCTTTTTCTCCTGACACTGTGCCTTACTCCTGACATCCCCTGGAAATGACCCAGATAGGGCACCATCAAAGTAATGCTAATAGTAATGTCAATCCTAAGGGTATCTCTAGCCTCAGTGTTAATGGGACGCTAACAACAATCCCAACAGCCTTAAACATTCTGGTGGTGTGAAAGAGGTGCTGCCTTGCACATGCTGGGCAGTCCCATTGCCTGTTAAATGCAGGCGGCAGCGTAGAAACATGATGCCCGTGGTCAGAATGCCCTGTGGCAGATCCTGGCACCGGAGAACTGACCGGAGAACCATGAGAGAACTGACAACAAATCACGCGACATCAGAACCGACCCAGTGGTTATTTACAAGCCTTGGGAGACCCAGACAGGATCTCAGAGTGGTGAATGTAGGTACAGAAGTTGTTACTACTCTGTTTTCTTCTAAAAGAAGTGTTTTTTTTTCATCTCAGAAGTTGGGGGGGGGGGGGGGGGGGGGGCGGCGGGAAAGGGATATCAATTTAATTACTCATTAATTTATTGACAGACATTCACGTTTGCTACGTTTGGAGAAGTTTTTATTTGTTTGCTGTGGTTTGATTTTTTTTTTTTTCTTTTTTTTTTCCCCCTTCCCTCCTCTTCCATCTTTGTGTTCTTCCCCTATAATCAAAAGAACGGATCCCCAGGGTTTGTGCCGCAGACGTTCTTTCCGTGGTCTCTGCTGCCACCTGCTGGCCAATAAGCGGAACTGCCACTGTTGGGCGTTTGGTGCCGCAGGAAGCACAACGCAGATCTGAGTTCTGACCGGTCTACGCAGCAAATCCGCCAATCTTTATTGCGATAAGCCCTCCAGACAAGAGCATAAAGTCTTTGCCTGAGGGCAGGGTTAGTAGTAATGGATGTCAGTTTTGAAATTTCCAGTCCATTCACCATAGCACTTTCTGCCTCCATGTCCCATAACCAGAGCAGCTATGCTGGCATGCTCTCTTGGTTTCTGTCTAAACCACTGTACTATATCCATCAGTTCAGCTGCTGTATTATGGGCAGCAGAGTTTGGGGGGTGGACACTGGTCAGGGCACTCCCACCAGCCTATCCTGCATTTTTTTTTTTTTTTTTTTCATTTTTGGGTTACAATCAGTCAGATCTCAAATAGATCTAGTCCAAATGGAACCTCAAAATCTGACCTTTTAGTGCCTTCATTTACAGAGTCCATTTTATACAGATTCCCTTGTACAGGGCCCCCATGGTCCTCCAGACAGTTGTTACTGATCTTCCATAGGAGAATGATTGAATTAGGTTTTTTCCCATCAAAACTGCCACCTGTCTTTCCAATTTTTCAACACTGTCATTCAATAGCTGATTTGCATCAGCCTGAGCCTCTTCAGTTATGTTCAGACAGTTCAAGGCCATTAAAAGTGGCCATGCCACCATGAACACAGCTAACTGTCATTCTCAAGTTGTAAGTATGTCTTTGCTAAGACCATGGAAATACTCAGTCAGGTGGGCCAGGGACTCATGGACCCTCCCTCCGTCCCACACAGGGCCCCATTTTTCAGTGACAGAAGCAGTGCTGCATTTTGAGGATCCTAGGAATCCCAGGACATGCCCTGACAAAAGGTCATTCAAAGGGGTAGTCTTTCCCCATCCAAACAACTCCATGATATTCACAGAATCACAGAATTGTAGGGGTTGGAAGGGACCTCCAGAGACCACTGAGTCCAGTCCCCCTGCCAAAGCAGGTTCCCTACACCACGTTGCACAGCTCAGCATCCAGGCAGGTCTTGAATATCTCCAGAGAAGGAGATTCCACAACCACCCTAGGCAGCCTGTTCCAGTGCTCTGTCACTCTCACCATAAAGAAGTTATTGCACACATTAGTGCAGAATTTCCTATGGTGCAGTTTCTGTCTGTTTCCCATTGTCCCTCCTCCACACACTGCTGAAAAGAGTCTGGCCTCACCTCTTTGCCCCCCACACCTCAAATATTTATAGACCTGGATCAGGTCCCCTCTCAGCCTTCTTTTCTCAAGGCTAAACAGACCCAGTTCCCTAAGTCTCTCTTCATAGGGGAGATGCTCCAGGCCCTTCACCATCTTAGTGGCCCTCTGCTGGACTCTTTCCAAGAGATCCCTGTCTTTTTTGTACTGGGGAGCCCAGAACTGGACACAATATTCCAGATGAGGCCTCACCAGGGCAGAGTAGAGGGGGAGGATCACCTCCTTCGACCTGCTGGACACGCTCTTTTTAATGCACCCCAGGATGCCATTGGCTTTTTTGGCTACAAGGGCACACTGCTGGCTCATGGTCAATCTGTCGTCCACCAGGACGCCCAGATCCCTCTCAGCAGAGCTCCTCCCCAGCAGCTCTTCCCCCAGCCTGTACTGGTGCATGCAATTATTTCTACCCAGGTGCAAGACTCTACACTTGCTTTTGTTAAACCTCATCCGGTGTCTTACTGCCCAGCTCTCCAGCCTGTCCAGGTCTCGCTGAATGGCAGCACAGCCTTCAGGCGTGTCAGCCAATCCTCCCAACTTCGTGTCATCAGCAAACTTGCTGAGGGTGGTCACTATCCCCTCATCAAGGTCGTTGATGAAGATGTTGAACAAGACCGGACCCAGCACAGACCCCTGGGGGACGCCGCTAGTTACAGCCCTGCAGCCAGACACTGCACCGCCAACGACAACCCTCTGCACTCTGCCAGTCAGCCAGTTCTCGACCCACTTCACTGTCCAATCACCTATCCCATACTTCCTCAGCTTTGGTATAAGTATGTCATGGGAGACTGTATCAGTTATAGAGGTTATAGAGTTCAATTCCTGTAGTCAATTTGGCGGCCCAGGTGGGACCAGCTCTGTTCGCTGCAGGACCAGATGAGAGGGAGACACTTTTGGCGCACCCTGAGATTTCTCTGAAGGACTCCCTTCCTCACCTGATCACTGCAGGGACAGACAAGGACCACCCATAGGTGGACCAGGAATGTGTATGGTAAGTGGAGCCCATATGTCTTGAGGAGACATCCTACACAGTTTACAGCCATACGTGCTGCTCCCAGGGAGGTGAGCTCATGGCTTTGGTTGCCAGCTGGGTAGGAAGACTCCTTGGGTGAGTTCCTATGAAAGGGAACTGTATGTCATATGAATGGAAACAAGAACAAATACTCTCTCCCAGGTAGTTTACAATAGGAGGGACCTAGGTTGGTCTCTCCTACGGGTATGGGATATAGCGGATAGCCTGTCAAATGGTAGCCTGGGTTCTCCAAGTTGTAATCACGGGGGTTATAGGTTGTATGTTCAATATTATCATCTGCTTTAAGTGTTTGGTACCGTGTGTCAAGCTGACTCTGGGAAAAACATTAACGTTTGCAACTGGTCGACCAGAGTATGAGTGTTATTAAGATTCCAGCTAGAAAACGTTGTCAGCATTGTGTAGTATGAATAAACCATGGTTTTTGATCTAAATGTCAGAGTGAGTGTGGTGTGAGTGAGACACAGAACAGCTGCAGGGTGAGTGCCGAGTCCCGATCCATGTTTCCTTCCTCCTGTGAGGGAAATGGCCAGACACGGACAAAGTGAAAGACTGTGTTGTCTGTCCACTCATATGTAATTTCTGCTTGTATGTAAGAAGACGGGAGTTTGTACTCTGTAGATTAGTAAGATTGTCCTGAGGAGAGGTGTACATTCCACCCGACCAATGAGTGTCAACCCATTTATGTAATACTATGTACTGCTTGCGAGGAAGTGTGTGAGGGAGGTGGTTCAATCAGTGCTGGTTCTGTGGCACAGTGTTTATAACTGAAGAATACAGACTGTATTAAGGGAGTTTATGTGAACTGAAGAACTGTACTGTTTGACAAACAGTTTTGATGGTATAAGAAAGTGTAATTGTTAATGATATATGGAAGTGTACTTGAGGGAATGTGGAAGTGTATCTGAGCATACAAACAGAGGAAGCATTTACAGAAGAAAAAAGGTTAAAGTGAGTTTACCTGCACTGACATGAGAGCAACACCCTGAACCTCTGCCCTGTGAGCTGAGCAGAGCAGAGCAGAGACACAGTCCTCATGTATCAGGTAGTGTTATTCTGCTTACCAAATGAATGAGTTCACTACAGAAGAGGCAAATCTTCCCCTTTGCTCCATTTGTGGCATACTCTGGAGTTCAAGACATTGCAAAGCTATGGCACATCTACTTTCTTTCAATGATGACGCCTTAGTATGCTCTGGGCTGTCATTTCAATTGCATCTAAAGAAGTCTAGGGTCATGCCAGCTGACAGGAAGCTGGCAAATGTTGTCTCATTGTAAGGAAGAGCAAGAAAGATGACATGGGCAATTATGGACCTGTCAGTCCAGAGCCTGGTAAAATTATGGAGAAAATGATGGTGGGAGTTATGGAGAAACAGCTGAAGGACAATTCTGTCATTGGTTGCAGCCAACACAAGTTTGTGAGGCGAAGGTCCTGTTTAATTTAAGCTCATTCTGTGACACAGTTATCCGTTTAGTTGACCAAGGGAAGCCAGTTGATGTAATCCTTGAGGATTTCAGTGGAGATTTTGATACTGTTTCTCACAACAACCTTCTGGACAGAATGTTCTGCATATGGCTAGACAGAAACACAATGTGGTGGGTGAGCAGTTGGCCAGTAGGTCAGTCCCAAAGGATTATAGTCAGTTTTTTCCATCAGGCTGGTAGATGGTCACTGTCGGGGTCCCCAGGGTTCCATTTTGGGGCCACTTTCCTTTCATGTTTATGCAGATGACTTGAATGCAGGACTAGAAGACGTTCTGAGCAAGTTTGCTGATGAGACCAGATGAGGAGGTGCTGTTGCCTCCACTGAGGGTGGAGAGGACTTGCAGAGAGATGTGGACAAGTCAGAGAAGTGGGTACCAGTTGGTACTAAGCACCAAGTGCATAACATATAACAAGAACAAGTGCCTGATTGTGCACCGCAGAACATAAAGGACTTCAAACTCTGGGAGAATGTGCAAACGAGGGCACTGGAACTGAGAGATCTGAAGTTCAGAGTTTCACAGGGATTGACTGCTTGTTCAGACTGGGCCCTTCTCACATCCCTTCTCACATCCTGCAATGAAACATAGGTCTCATATGGGACATGAACCTCACAGCGTCCTTGCACCACATGTAGAGCCTGGGATCTTCTGTCCCCATGTCTTTCATTTAACATCATACGGACCTCCAACCCATTGCCCCAGGAAATGCCAGGAGCCAACATGAGAGACAGGATCTCTCTACCACTGGTCTTGCAATCAGGGCTTGACCTGTCTGCTTCGTAAGGCAAAGGAGAGGTTTCTTAGCATGCCAGTGCCTTTGCCTGCCTGTAGTCATGGCTTCCAGTTATCTTCTCTAACAAGTCCCTTGGGAAGCTTACTTGGTAATGGCCCTCAGTGGGCCCATTAATACTCCAAGAAACTTCACTGTTACTTCTGACTTTGTCTTGTTGAGCACTTTGTGCAAACTTCTCTCTGCACTAGAGGCTGATGAACTCAGCATCAAATGCACCCTGGGGCCCATTATAACCTAAAGAATCTCCTGTGCCTTATGCCATCTTGTTATCTTCTTCAGGTTATCAGAACTTGTTCAGCAAAAAGGAGGGATATCTGGAGAGAGCTTAAAGAATCCAGTATAAATTTATTGTCTATTTATTTATAGTTGGGTTTAAAGAAGACATTAAAGCAGCACTGTGCAACTGATACCAATCCAGGATGTCCCAATGAGTTCTGTACTGTTACTGTGTTGACAAAGGTCCTTCTCAACCTCCCCACCCAATTTCTGCTCACAATGGACCTATGGGACTTGCATCACTTTTCTTCACATCACTCTTCTCCTCTGCATTCATCCGCTCAGTGTTAAAACTGCTTTGCACCAACTCCCACTGGCTTTCCTCAGAGAACCAGCTACACATGGAAAAGGAAAGATTTCTCTTTTTTATCTGGCCAGCAAATGGAAAGAAAGGTGATGCAATTGAATGAACAGTAAAACACAGTGATCAACTGCATGCCATGTTCAAGCTGCATCTATTGAAGTTTGTCTTTCATATGGAATATTTTTAAAAGAAATGATTTATTCTGAGGTAGGATAGGATAGATTGAATCACAGTGAAGTAGTTGACAACAGAGGCCATCAGACTCTGAGAGATGGAGCAAATTCCAGTAATCTTCCTGGGATAGATCAGCCAGGTAGTTGAGAGGTATCAACTTAAAACTGATCAGGACTTGTGAGTATTTCACACATTGAGATGGGTTAACACATTCTCATTGATTTATATCTTTGTCTCCAACTCTGTTTTTCACTTTTACTGACATTAATGAACATCTTTCAGACTTCGTGCCTTAATAAAAAAGAGACAGTGATTGAGAAAAAGAAAAAGTATAAGAAGAAAAAGAAAAAGAATAGATAGGAAGGGATAGATCAAATCACAGTGAAGGAGTTGACAACACATTCCATCAGACTTTGGGGAGATGGAACAAATTCCAGTAATCCCCCTGAAAGTCAGAAATCAGACAGATAATTGGGAGGTATCTGACTGAACAAAGAGCAAGGGATGGAGAAATCTGGAGGGCAGTGGGAGTAGTGTGTGCCCAAATGGCCTGCTGAAAACATGCCCTTAACCATGGCCATTTCTTTAGGAGAGCTGAAAAAACTTGGAGGATGAGGCACATCAAATAGGCAGCAGGGAAGAGTAGTGCTGGGCACCGGGCTATAGTCACAGGGCATTGGCACTGGCACCGCTGTCTGTGTCTCTGAACCTGAAGGCATTTGTGTTCAGCGAACACAGTTCTGGAAAACATTGTAGTTTCAGTAAAAGAAAAAAAAAGACATCAAATCACCTCAAAGATTCATATTTACAACTTAAAATGGAACAAGACTCATGAGAATTTCTCATGTTGAGAAGGGTTAACACATTTTCATTGATTTCCATCTTTGTCTTCAATTATTTGTTTCAGTTTTATTGACATTTATGATCAACTATTAAGCTTACAGCCTCAAAATAAATAAATAAATTAAAAGAGATACATTTGCATCTTGCACATGGCCTGATGCCCCTTTCACCTTCACAGTTCCCACAAGTCCTTCCATGCCGGAGAGTATGAGATCCAGCAGAGCACCTCTCCTCTTTGGTTCCTCCACTGCTTGGTCAAGAAGCTGCCATCTGTGCTCTCCATGGATCTGCTGGATGCCACATGCCCTGCTGTGCTGTCCCTGCCACAGATAATGGAGTGACAAAGGCCACCAAATGGGACAAGGGACAGACAACATCAGATTCCCATCTGTCTGCAGAGGGCACCTTCCATTTACTCTCCCTGATCAGGAAGACAGGAAAAGACACTGATGGTCTCCTCTGTTTGCCATTTCCATTAGCTCTGACCTGTCTGCTCTTCCATCCCCAGGCAGAGCTCAGTGCACTCTCACAGAGGGCAGTCGCCCTTCTTTGTCTCCACGCCCATCCATCCTAAAGACTCGGTATCCCCCTTGTGCTACAGTGCAGTTGTGGAAACCATTAAACTGTGTCCCCATGGTCCAAACAGGAGCTCAGGCCTGCAGCTCTACCAAGATTTCTAGCTTCTTGTGTGTTGGTGTTTGCATTAGTGCAAAAGCACAGAAGTAAATATCCTAATTGAAAAGCATCACTGGACATTGCCTGACTGGATAGCTCATCTATAGAATCAGTGTGCAGAAGGTGGCACACAAACATTAGACCGATCGTGGGTCTTGGAGGTGACGTAGCAGCACGGACACACCATGGGCATGGCTTTCCTGAAGGCCCTGTGCTGCTCTTGTAGCTGTGAGTGAATTCACCGGACAGCCGGTGCTATCCCCTCTCTGGCCCTCAGCTGATGCCCAGGAAGGAGGTGTCTATCTCAGGGATTTCCCACACGGTTTACAAGCACTTGCAAACATCAGGAGCAGCCCAGGCACCTTGGGCATCACCCAGTGTCTGTGTGTGAGCTGCTGCCTCCCAGCTGAAGGACCGAGGACTCAGAGCAGGAGCTCACATGCAGGCAACTCCTTGTGCACTTCTGAACTGAACCAGAGAAATCCCAGCTCCTGTGGTTCTGTGGGGAGCCGAATCCCATTTCAGCTCCAGGATTTCTGTCAAGGGATGAGACTCCTGCGCTGCCTCAGCTGGATCACTGCCCTGCACAGGGAAAGTCCAAACCTCGCCTTCCTTGTCTGGTTGCCCTTATTGTTTCATCAAACGATCTCTGGGAGCACTCCCCATATGTCTCCAATCAGTCACTGACCACTGGACATGTGGTGGTTAATTGAGTGGATTTCAAAGCACAGTCATGATGCTGTTGTCTTTCAGGAGCTGTTGGCCATGAGGACCCAGGGACATGTCAGGGGAAATGAGTGGGAAGGATAAAAATGACATAATCTGCTGCTTGCTTGTCCAGGTTCCTGGGACACAGGGAGCTCATAAAAGTGGGCAGAGCTGCAGAGAGACAGCTGTGCCCAGGAGCAGATCTCGTGCACAGCACAGCCTGCAGGTGACAGAAGGAGAGGAGAGAAATTGGAGAGAGCTTGCAGGATGTGTGTGGTGTGAGCGGGCTGTGAACTCACTGCAGGAGCATTGCTCACAGACCATGACAGGGTAAGTCTCACAGCTGACCATGAGCTGCTTTTAATTAAGGGGTAACTATAACTGGGACATCCCATAGGAGATCTGACTGCAGGCACTGCATGTTTCTTTACTGTGGAAAAAGCTTTCTGCTCCAGCTGAGACGGGTGCCCAGGGCTGTCCTGCAGAGCAGGGTCCCTGCTGTGCCCCAGGGGCTGTGTGCCGGGTATGGGACTCTGCCGCCTGCCAGGCTCAGCACTCAGCCTGCCCGGGGAGCTGCCCAGGGCGCTGCGGGGAGACGTGTGGGGTAAGGAGCCCCCGGCAGGGTTTGTGCTGCCACAGCTGCTGCCTGGGGCAGGGGATCACAGCTCCACTGCACAACTGAATGTTTCTGAGGGCACTTTGCAAGAGGAGAGCCAAGGCAGGGGGTTTCCATTTCCTGTTCTGAGGCAAAGAGGTTTGGAGTCAGAAATCTAAAAGGGGCAATAAGAGTTCTGAGAATTTTTCATCAATCAATTGCTTGTTTTGTGAACACTCACACATGATGTGCTTTCAGTCTCCCCTTTCTCGAAGGATGGAATTATCTTCATTTTCTGTAGGCATGAATAATTCACTTATCCTACAAACAGGCAGCATTTTCTAACTGAAACTGAATGCCACAGAAGCTCGGGTAGGGGGCTCTAAGAGCACTTGGGGTAAAGATATGAGACATGAAACAGATGAAAATATCCAGGGAGAAGGGATAAGAAAATAAGAGGAAGGTTAGAGCTCCATATGCTGCTTCTGCTCAAGGAATGCTGATCTACATGAAATTAAATGCAAGTAATGGTGCTAAATGTACACTGTTGTAGGAGAATTAAAACATTTCATATTATAGCAGGAGGAGTGTGTCTCAGAATGGTCTGGACTTGTCATTATCTTCTGCACTCTGAGCAGGACTCCAAGCCCAACAACAGCAGATGTCCAACAGCAGCTCCATCAGCGAGTTCCTCCTGCTGCCGTTGGCAGACACGCGGCAGCTGCAGCTCCTGCACTTCTGGCTCTTCCTGGGCATCTACCTGGCTGCCCTCCTGGGCAACGGCCTCATCAGCACAGCCGTAGCCTGCGACCGCCGCCTGCACACCCCCATGTACTTCTTCCTCCTCAACCTGGCCCTCCTCGACCTGGGCAGCATCTCCACCACTCTCCCCAAAGCCATGCCCAACGCCCTCTGGGACAACAGGTCCATCTCCTACACAGGATGTGCTGCACAGCTCTTTTTCTTTACCTTCTTCATGTCAGCAGAGTATTCCCTTCTCACCATCATGTCCTATGACCGCTATGTTGCCATCTGCAAGCCCCTGCACTACGGGACCTTGATGGACAGCAGAGCTTGTGCCACCATGGCAGCAGCTGCCTGGGGCACTGGGGTTCTCTATTCCCTGCTGCACACTGCCAGTACGTTTTCACTGCCTCTCTGCCAAGGCAATGTTGTCAACCAGTTTTTCTGTGAAATTCCCCAGATCCTCAAGCTCTCCTGCTCAGAATCAAAGCTCAGGGAAGTTGTGTTTCTCATTTTTACTATCAGTTTAGACGTAGGCTGCTATGTTTTCATAGTTGTGTCCTATGTGCAGATCTTCGTGGCTGTGCTGAGGATGCCCTCTGAGCAGGGACGGCGCAAAGCCTTCTCCATGTGCCTCCCTCACCTGGCCGTGGTCTCCCTGTTTCTCAGCACTGGTGCTTTTGCCTACCTGAAGCCCCCCTCCATTCCCTCCCCACTCCTGGATCTGACAGTGGCACTTCTGTACTCAGTGGTTCCTCCAACACTGAACCCTATTATCTACAGCATGAGGAACAGGGAGATCAAGCACGCTCTCAGGAAGGTGTTGCAATACTCACTATTCCCGCTTCAATAAAGTGCACATCTTCATCGCATGATTCCCAGTGATGGTTCTTCATCTTTTATGCATCTTTGATTGATTGATTATGTGAGATATAGCAACGTGCAAAAAAATGTTATTGAACTTATAAATAAAAATTTGTTTCACTTCTTTCACACCTACTATCCATTTTCTCACTCCAAGAGCTCATGTAAACATGGAACCAGATTCCCCGAATAGGTTAAGAGATAAATAAATAGCATTCAAAATATGCTTTTCCTTAGCTCTTCTCTTATCCAACTTTGTCTGGATTTGTGGATGGTACAGCCACAGATAGAAGCACAACTAGTTCTTTTCATTCCTCCTCTCTTTACACTGATACAGTGCACAGAGGATTCGAGTCCTCTCATTTCTACAGGCCTGAAGGTCTTGTGTGTCTCACAGCAGTCCCATCGTCTCTACAGCAGCACTCAGTGGTTTGCTTAATTTTCTTATCTCAATACTTGGAACAGCTACAGGACCTGTAGCATAAGTGACCGCAGAGCTCCTTATGAGGGGTGGAGTGACAGTGGGATCTGTCCAGAGCTTGGAGCAACTGCAGGATGTGTAGCAAAAACTTGGAGCTATTGCAGGGACTGTGCCAGGAGTTGCAGAGGCTGCAGCAATGTCAGCAGATCCAGCTCTCTTCCCCTTGAAGATGCTGAATAGTGTTGAACACAGCTCAGTAGGTGTGGGCCAGGCCCTGGCACACTGCAGTCATTTGGGCCTTTTTAGGATTACCAGTGCCACAACAGACCTGTCTCCAATATTCTACCAGTTTCTCAGGATCCTGCAGTTGCTCGGAGATGAAGTTCCAAAGCCCTGGGGGTGCCCACCACTCCAGGCAGCTGCCCAGACTGTCCCACACCCCCTGCCATGCAGAGCCTTCTCACCTTGGGGCAGATCTCTCACTGATATTCCTGAATAATTGTTTAACCTCAATCCTAGAATCATAGAATCACCAAGGCTGGAAAAGGCCTGAAAGATCATCCAATCCAACCGTTCACCTATTACCAATAGCTCCCACTTAACCATGTCCCTCAACACAATATCCAGTCTCTCCTTGAATACCCCTGGTCTCCCAGAGACGACAGTGTAAAATGTGTAATTCCTAATCATACCAACAATATTACTTCCAAAACCCAAAGATGTCCAAAGAGCTGAATGTGCACAAAACTTCACTTTGCCAATTTTATCGTGGTACAAACCAAGGTCAAACAGCATAGCAAAATAAATACCCTAATCCAGCATCCAGAGTTGACAAATGATGCAGCAGGGAAAACAAGCAGCAAGCAAGGAGCTGTGAAATGCAGCTTCATGAGAAGACTCAGCAAGCTTCACAAATAGGGAAACTATCAGCACCATGGCCTGCACATCTCCAACTCCCACAAAGCCCTGTCCACTCTGGACAGATGTGCTGTTACCACAACCCTTGGAGCCTCACATCAGGCACCAAAATGACAGTGGTTGTTGAACCCAACATGTGGCTCAGCAGCTCACAGTGCTTTGTGCACTGCCCCATTCCCAGTGGGATGGGGATGAGAACTGGGAAAAAGAGTACAACTTCTGGGTTGTAACAAAGCAGTTTACTAAGAGAGATAAAAGGAGAGGAGTAATAGTAATCACTATATATCCGTTGATATAGAATCGTATGTAACAACTGATGCACAAGCACTTGCTCAGCACCACCAGACTGATGCTCAGCTGGGCCCTGAGCAGTGAAGAGACTGAGATGAACTCCCACCCCTTTCAATACAATTTCTGCTTGCTGTCAGCTGATAGAGAACGTCCCTTTGGCCACTATCAGTCAGCTGTCCTCACTCTGTTCCCTCCCAGCTCCATGTGCCCTCCACTGACCATGGCCTTGGCTCTGTACAACACTGCTTAGCAGCAGCTGTAAACATCAGAGTGTTATCAATGGTTTTCTCCTAGAACCAAAACACTGCACCACAGCAGACAGTCTGAAGAAAACAATTCCATCCCAGCTGTAACTCAGATTCCTGCCTGTCCCCTCTTCTTGTTCTTCCTGATCAGGAAGCAAGGAACAGAATCTGCCGCTCTCCTCTCTGAGCCCTTTCCATCAGTTCTCAGCTGGCTCCTCTGCCATCCCCAGGCAGAGCTCAGTGCCCTCTCATGGATGGCAGCAGCCTTTTCTCTTCTTCCTTGCCCATCCGTCATGCAGAATCTGTACCCCATTTGCTACAGTACAGAGCTGAGAATCAACCCACCGTGTCTCTGTGAACCAAACAAGACCCTAGGCCTGCAAAGGCACAGAGATTTGGAGTTCGCTGAGTGAATGTTTGTGGTCCTCTCATTAGTGTAAGGATTCTTCAGAAAGCATCCCCTTCCAGAAGCATGCTTTGATTTAGCCTGTCTGGGTCTTGCATCTACACTGTGGTACTGATGTTCAGGGCCTTGCTCAGAATCAGCAGCCTGCATGAAAGGAAAAGCTCTGTGGTTTTCTCTTGATTTGTCCCGTTTATTTCCCATGCTACCCGCACTGGTCTACAGGCACTTTAGGGCAGCAGTAGGTTGGGGTTACCCCCAGAGGGTACACAGTAAGATTTAGGACGGGGTATTGGCAACAAGACTTTCTCTGAGGAATCCTCACACAATCCTATAGAACAACTCAGAGGCTTTCCATTCAATCTCCAACAGCAACAATATCCCTCAGCCCTTCTCTGTCACATCCAATTCCCCACCCTTCCCCATTTGGACCTGGTTTAAAGCCCTATAATCAATCAGTGCAGGAGCATTTCAGATGGGGTCATGGAGGAGGCAGACTGCCATTCTTGGGGTGGCCATTTTCCCAGGAGGGCATGGTGGGAGGGCTTTGTCCCATCTGGTTCCACCAACACTTGCATCCACCCAGCAGAAGGCTGTGCCCTCTGTGTCCCACTTGAACTCTGCATGGAGCTTACAGTTGGCAGTGACATGGCTGAGAAGCTCTGGGCATGGATTAAGGGACAGGGAATTAATGTGCCTTCCTAACTTCCTCCCTGCATGCCTTAGCAACTTCCTTGTAATCTCCCCAAGTACCCAGCCCCTTCTTCCAGAGGACGGAGATTCTCTTTTTCTTCCTGAGTCTCAATAGTTTTTCCCAGTTCATCTGCACTGGTCTTCTTCCCCTATGGCTCACCTTATGGCATTCAGGGACAGCCTGATCTCGTGCCTTTAAGATTTCCATCTTGAGGAGTGTCCAGGCTTCCTGGACCCCTTTACCCATAAGGAGCGACTCCCAAGGGACCTGTGCTACAAGTGTCCTGAACAGGTCAAAGTCCGCCCTCTAGAAGTTCAGGATAGTAGTTTTGCTAGTCACCCTTCTGACATCTCCAAGAATAGAGAATTCTACCATTTCATGGCCACTCTGCCCAAGACAGTCCCCAACCTTCTCAACTCCTACCAGTCCTTCACTGTTAGTGAAGAGCAGGTCTAGCAAGGAACCACCCCTGGTAGGACTTCATACCAGCTGTGTAAGGAAGCTGTCTTGCATGCAATCTATAAACCTCTTGGACTGATTCCTCTGCTATTTATTATATTCCCAGCATATATCAGAGAAGTTGTAGTCTCCCAAGAAAATGAGTGCTGGCAATCTTGCAACTTCAGTAAGCTGCTCATAGAATGCCTCACCCATCAATTAGGCGGTCTATAAGAAACCTTTAGCAAGATGTCACACTTACAGGCCTTTCCCCCGATCCTTACAAACATGCACTTCATTCTGAAGCCCAAGCTCTTCAACATCAAAACTCTCTTTAATATAAAGGGCCACACCACCACCCTTCCTTCCTCCTCTATCCCTTCTGAAGAGCTTGTAACCATCCATCACAGCACTCCAGTCATGGCAGTGGTCCCACCATGGGTCGGTAATAGCAACTAGGTCATGGTTTGTCAGATGCACAGTTGCTTCCAGCTCCTCTTGCTTGTTGACCAAGCTGCGTGCGTTGGTGTAGACGCACTTCAGCTGAGGCATCTGCCTCTCTCCCAGCTCAAACAGCATTTCCCTAGGCTTATCTCTGGTAAGCCCTGTTTTGTCCACTCCCCCATCGTAGCTAGTTTAAAGCTCTTTCGATAAGCCCCGCTACCGTCTATGCTAGGATTCACTTCCCCCTTTGAGACAGTTGGGTTCCATTCATGGATAACAGACCATGGGCCAAGTAAACTGTCCTGTGATCAAAGAACTCAAAGTTTCTGGCTCAGTACCAACCTCTGAGACAATTGTTCATTGCTTTGCTTTCCAAGCCTGCTCCATGTCCCTCACTGCCCCTGAAGGTATAGAACAAAAAATCACTTGATCTCCCACTCTGTGAACTAAATGGCCTAAATTCCTGAAATCTCTTTTTATAGTTTGTAGTCTTATCTAAGAAATTTCATCACTGCCCACCTAAACTATGAGTAGTGGAAAATAATCAGTGGACCTAACCAGCATTGGGAGTTTCCTCATTATGTCCCTGACCTGAAACCAAGAAGGCAGCAGACTTACTGACAACTGGGGTCCAGTCTGCAAATGGGGCCCTCTATTCCTCTGAGAAGGGAGTCACCCACCACGGCCACCCTTCTTTCTTTCATGGCAGAGGAAGTCACAAGGCTTGGTAGTGACTGCCTTGCATTAGGTTTCCTCCTAGGCAGATCCTCCATTGCCTCCCCATTCTTATCTCCTTCAGATTTCAGAGTGTCAAACCTGTTGCTTAGATGGATCAGGGGTCGAGGGCTAGGCAGGCATGGGGGGGCTCCTGTGATGTTGAGTTGGGACTCTCTTCCAACCCTTCTCATCAGTCAGGTCTGTCTGACTGTGACAGGGCAGGGAGTCAACCACTTTTCTGGGGGTATCTGCCTGGCAGCCTTCCCTCGGGGATGCCAGCAAGTCACTCCAACAGCCCATCTCCCGATCACACTCCCTGATGGTAAACTGTGAGTAAAACCTTGAGTAAAGTGAGAGTTCACCTAGACAAAAGTATGAGTAGAAACATGGACTGACGTGAGGGTAAACCCAGAGTAAACCCAGGATCCCATCCATTGGGCATGCACAGCCTCTGAGGGCAACTTTTTCCAGTGTTGCTGTGTAAAAATATAGGTTCCTCACATCTAACCTATGTCTCCCCTTTTTAATTTAAATCCGTTTCCATTTGTCCTGTTATCAACAGACCATCCCATCCTTATTCTAGCGTTAGGCATCTCATCCTCAGATGGAAACCCTGGGGCTGAATTGGGATCAGTTTTTCAAAGAACCACAGGAGCTACAAGTTCACCTAGCTGAGTTCAGATGTGCACAGTGAGGTGTCTGTGTGTGAGTCCCTCATCTGAACCCTTGGTTTTTATTCCACAGGGACTGCACTACTCATACACAGTCTCTCAGTGATGCCCAAGGTGCCTTGGGTGATCCTAGTTTTGTGCTAGTGCTTGTAAACTGTGACGGAAAATCTATGAGATAGACACCTCCTTCTGGAGCATCAGCTGAGGGCCAGAAGGGAGGTATTCTTGGCCATCCTAAATACCACCTCAGCCACGTGCTTAGGGCACCCATTGTGTCTTTTGCACCTGACCCCATGGAGTATGTAGTGATATTCAGCTTATCAAAAGGATGAGCTCAGAACAGAAGAGGCAGATCTTCCTCTCTGCTCCATCTGTGGCATAGTCTGGATTTCAAGGCATTGCAAAGCTATGGCACATCTACGTTCTTGCACTGATGACACTTTAGCATGCTCTGGGCTCGCATTTCAATGGCATCTAATAAATCTAGGGTCATACCTGTTGACAGGAAGCTGGCAAATGTTGTCTCATTGTAAGGAAGAGCAAGAAAGATGACACGGGCAACTATGGACCTGTCAGTCTCACTACAGTGCTTGGTAAAATTATGGAGAAAATGATGGTGGGAGTTATGGAAAAACAACTGAAGGACAGGTCAACACAGGACAACACAAGATACAGAGGGGAAGGTCCTATTTAATTTCAGGTCTTTTTATGACACCTTTATCCATTGAGCTGAACAAGGGAAGGCAGTTGATGTAATCCTTGAGGATTTCAGTAGAGCTTTTGATACTATTTCTCCAGCACCCTTCTGGACAGAAATTCCTGCATACAGCTAGACAGAAACAGAACGTGGTGTGTTGTAATACAAGAAGAATTTTACAGAGCAGCAGCCATGGATTGAGATAAGGAGTTCACAGAGCAGCAGCTGCGGAGCAGGATAAACAGCATGAGAACAAAGGACATCTCTAGGAAAAGAATGAATGGCTCGTGGCTTTGAAGGGGGGTTATAGGGTTGTTATTGCAGTAGCTTTCCTCCAATTAGCGTGTGTGATTTTTGGACACCCTTGTCTGTCTCCTATAAAAGTCTGGCTTTCGGGCAATAAATTGATGCAGCTATATGTAACTATATTGGTGTTTCTCTGTTTGACCCAGCACGCTGACATTTTGCCTTTCAGGTTCACCAGCAGTGGTGGGTGAGCAGTTGGCCAGTAGTTCTGTCCCAAAGGATTATAGTCAGTGGGTTCCATTGGGCTGGTAGATGGTCACTGTCAGAGCTCCCCAGGGTTCCATTTTAGGGCCACTTTCCTTTCATGTTTATGCAGATGACTTGCATGCAGGACTAGAAGATGTTCTGAGCAAGTTTGCTGATGAGACCAGATGAGGAGGTGTTGTTGCCTCCACTGAGGGTGGAGAGGACTTGCAGAGAGATGTGGACAAGTCAGAGAAGTGGGTACCAGTTGGTACTAAGCACCAAGTGCATAAAGTATAACAAGAACAAGTGCCTGATTGTGCACCTGGGTATGGGCAACCCTGGACATAAACACTGTCTGTATATTGGACACATGAGAGACGTCTGACTGAAAAGGATTGGGGGTCCTGCTCAACATAAAATTTTAAGTGAGTCAGCAGTGTGCCCAGCCAGCCAAGAAGGCCAACAGTCCCCTAAAGTGCATCAAGCAATTTATTGCCAGCTGGGTGGGAGAAAGGTTTGTCCCTCTTTGCTCTGCATTGCTACTGCCTCACCTGGAGCACTGGGTGCACTTCTGGGCAATGCAGAACATAAAGAACATCAAACTATGGGAGAGTGTGCACAGGAGGGCACTGGAACTGAGAGATCTGAAGTTCAGAGTTTCACTGGGATTGACTGCTTGTTCAGACTGGGCCCTTCTCACACCCCACATCCTGTGATGAGACACAGGGCACATGTGGGATATGAACTTTAACAGCATCCTTGCACCACATGCAAATGCTTTTCCCAGTGCTTCAGTGTTCCACCACCCATTGCTTTCAACATAGTTTTCAACACCCCATTGTATCTTTTAATTTTACCAGAAGCTGGTGCATGGTAGGGGATATGATAAATCCACTCAATGCCATGAACTTTGGCCCAAGTATTTATTAAGGGAATTTTTGAAATGTGTCCCATTATGAGACTCAGTTCTTTCTGAGGTGTCATGTCTCTATAGGACTTGTTTCTAACAACCCAATATTGTGTTTCTGGCAGTAGCATGGGGTACTGCGTATGTTTCAAGCCACCCAGTGGTTGCTTCCACCATGGTAAGCACAAAACGCTTATCATTATGAGATCCTGGCAAGGTGACATCATTCACCTGTCACTCCTCCCCATATTTATACTTTTGCCTTGGCCTTCCCCCCAGAGAGGCTTCATATTCTTGGCTTGTTTAATTATGGCACATGATTCACAGTCATGAATAACCAGTGCAATAGCATCCATAGTTAAGTCCACCCCTCAGTCTCTAGCCCAATTATATGTTATGTCCATTCCTTGATGGCCTGAGGTCTCATGGAACCATCAAGCTTGAAATAATTCACTCTTGTTCTGCCAGTCCAAGTCTATTTGAGCCACCTCAATTCTGGCAGCTCGACCTACCTGATGGTTGTTTTGTTGTTCTGCAATAGCCCGACTCTTGGGCAAGTGTGCATCCACGTGACACACCTTTACAATCATATCTTTTTTTTGAGCAGTTATGTTTTTCTACAGTTCAGCAGCCCAAATAGGTTTACACCTCCGTTGCCAGTTATTTTGTTCCCACTGCTGTAACAACCCCCATAAGGCATTTGCCACCATCCATGAGTCAGTATAAAGATAAAGCATTGGCCACCTCTCCCGTTCAGCCACATCTAAGGTCAGCTGGACAGCTTTTACCTCTGCAAACTGACTTGATTCTCCTTTACCTTCAGTGGCCTCTGCGACCTGTCGTGTGGGGCTCCAAACAGCAGCTTTCCATCTCCGATGCTTCCCTACAATATGAAATGATCCATCAGTGAAAAGAGCATATTTCTTTTCATTTTCTGGTAGTTCGATGTATGGTGGGGCCGCTTTAGCACATGACACCTCTTCTCCTGGTGATGTTCCAAACTTTTTATCTTCAGTCCAGTTCATGATCACTTCTAAAATTCCTGGACGATTGAGGTTCCCCATCCGCGCTTGTTGTCTAATCAGTGCAATCCACTTGCTCCAGGTGGCATCGGTAGCATGATGGGTGGAGAGAACCTCCCCTTTCAACATCCGGTTCATCATTGACAGTCGAGGTGCCAGAAAGAGCTGCATTTCAGTACCAGCTACGTCGGAAGCAGCCCGAGCCCCCTCATACGCGGCTAAGATCTCCTTCTCAGTTGGAGTGTAGCACTCTTCAGACCCCTTGTACGCTCAGCTCCAGAATCCCAGGGGTCGGCCTTGGGTCCCTCCTGAGGCTCTTTGCCACAAACTCCAAGTGGGACCTTTCTCTCCAGCAGCAGTATAGAGGAAGTTCTTTACATCCTGTCCAGTCCGTACTGGCCCCAGGTCCATGGCACAGGCTATCTCCTGTTTAATCTGTTCAAAAGCCTGCTGCTGCTCTGGGCCCTATGCAAAATCATTCTTCTTCTGCATCACCTGATAAAGGGGGCTTACAATGAGGCTGTAGTTTGGAATGTGCATCCTCCAAAAGCCCACTGCACCCAGGAAAGATTGTGTCTCTTTCTTGCTAGTTGGTGGAGACATGGCAGTGATTTTGTCAATCACTGTTGGGATGTGATGACATCCATCCTGCCACTTTATACCTAAGAACTGAATTTCCTGGGCAGGCCCTTTTACTTTGCTTCACTTAATAGCAAAACTGGCTCATAGAAGAATTTGAATTATTTGCTCTCCAGCACAGCAGCACTCAGTGGGGGTGTGACCTCATTCAGGCCACGGTAGTCTACTGTCAGCCTCCATTCTCCACTGGCTTTATGCACTGGCCATATGGAGCTGTTAAAAGGTGAGTGAGTTTTACTGATCACTCCCTGATTCTCCAACTGGCAAATCAAATCATGAATGGGGAGCAAGGAATCCCTGTTGGTGCGATACTGCCGTCTGTGCACTGTCTTTGTAGCAATCGGTACCTGCTGCTCTTTTATTTTTACTCGTAGCAGCCTCACAACAGACGGGTCCTCTGACAGGCCAGGCAAAACAGACAGCTGCTTAATGTTGTCCATATCTACAGCAGCGATTCCAAAGGCCCAGTGATACCCCTTAGTATCCTTGAAATGCCCTCTTCTGAGGTATCCTCAATACCAAGTATGAACGGAAACCCTGGACCACTCACATAGGATGTTTTTTCCAGTCTTTACCAGTGAGGCTTATTTCAGCCTCCAACACAGTCAATTCTTGAGAGATATCCAGAAATATGGATTGATTCTGTCCCTTCATGACTGGAGGGCATTAGGGTGCACTGTGCACCAGTATCCACCAGTGCCTTATATTTCTGTGGTTCTGATGTGCTAGGCCATCAAATCCACACAGTCCAATAAACTCTATTATCCCTTCCACTCCCTTGAATGAGGGCAGGGCCCCTCTATTGGTTACCTGTGATAACTGGAGCAGCCGTACTGGTGGTTGGACTGTTTTGTAGTTCCCTCACCCGTGCTCATAGTACAGGAGTAGGCTGGTCATGCCACTTCCTCGTGTCTTCTCTGTGGTCACGTAGGTAACACCACAAGGAAACACACAGTGCAATTTACTGTTGTTCCTTGCTCAATCTGGAAAGCGCTTGTGTCTAATAGCTGAGAATTTTAATGATACACATGAAGGCTTTATGGTCGTTAATTTCTTTACGATCTCTCGCCTTCAACTGAAGCAGCAGCTAGGCCAATTACCAAGTGACACCAAGGAGATGAAGTGGCAAAATGGCGATTTATTGAAACAGACACATCCTTATATAACCTACGCCTTTTTGTCTACACCCACTGTATTACACTAAGATTCTTCCAGAATATGGGGAAGGGCCTGTCACATCACAACAAGCTACCGTCCCAGCTGTCCCAACAGCGAAGCAACCAGGTAACAAGAGATTCATTCTGGTGCCGTGTGAACTCCTTTCTTACGCCTTCGATTTCAGTCATCTTCAGGGATCGACAAACAGTAACAGAGATTTCCTCCTCATCACTCTCTTCTTCATGACACTTTTCCTTTTTCCTTTCTCGGTACTTATCCAGACCTGTCACCTGGATCTTCTGTTGCCTCCTCCTCCACTTCTTTTTTCCGTTCTAGACGTGAGGACACCCATTTCCATTTCTTGCCTTCCACAAGGGCAACTGATATTGTTACTGGTGCCTCCTGTGACTGATCAAAATTGACTTGGGGATTTCCCTTTTTGGCTAGAACCTCAGCTCGGAAATTCTCTCTTTTCGGAACAGTGTTATATAGAGCACGGTAAGCACAAGCCAAGCCCCAAATAAGTCATACCCCCTTAGATCTATCTAGGCTGCGCCATCCCTGACTCAAATACTGGCTTAGTTTCTCGGGATCCCACAGGTGTTCAAGAGTTAAATCCCATGACATTGCGGGCCCCCATGTGTTGGCGAACCTGAAGGCAAAAGTCAGCGTTCTAGGACAAACAACCACACACCAATATAGTTAAATATAGCTGTGTCCATCTATTGCCTGAAGAGCCGTACTTTTATAGCAAACAAACAAGGGTGTTCAAAAATCACACGTACTAATTGGAAGAAAGCTTCTGCAATAAGAACCCTAAAACCCCGCTTCAAAGCCACGAGCCTTTCACTCTTTTGATAGAGGTGTCCTTGGTTCTCATGCTGTTTATCCTGCTCTGCAGCTGCTGCTCTGTAAAGTGCTTATCTTGATCCATGGCTGCTGCTCTGTAAAATTCTTCTTGTATTACAACAGAATGGCAGTTTCCTGGGGTCTCCAGCACACCCCCAGCCAGCTGGCAAATACCACTGAGGACCTTTAGGAAAGACATGCCCTGGGTAGTGACAATGTTCACTGGACAACTGTGAGCCCCACAATGGGTCTCGTACCTGTGTGCCATCTTCTGAACACCAGTAGCACGGTGTAGATGCAAGGCCCAGACAGGCTAAATCAAAGCATGCTTCTGGAAGGGGATGCTTTCTGAAGAATCCTTACACTAATGAGAGGACCACAAACATTCACTCAGCGAACTCCAAATCTCTGTGCCTTTGCAGGCCTAGGGTCTTGTTTGGTTCACAGAGACACGGTGGGTTGATTCTCAGCTCTGTACTGTAGCAAATGGGGTACAGATTCTGCATGACGGATGGGCAAGGAAGAAGAGAAAAGGCTGCTGCCATCCATGAGAGGGCACTGAGCTCTGCCTGGGGATGGCAGAGGAGCCAGCTGAGAACTGATGGAAAGGGCTCAGAGAGGAGAGCGGCAGATTCTGTTCCTTGCTTCCTGATCAGGAAGAACAAGAAGAGGGGACAGGCAGGAATCTGAGTTACAGCTGGGATGGAATTGTTTTCTTCAGACTGTCTGCTGTGGTGCAGTGTTTTGGTTCTAGGAGAAAACCATTGATAACACTCTGATGTTTACAGCTGCTGCTAAGCAGTGTTGTACAGAGCCAAGGCCATGGTCAGTGGAGGGCACATGGAGCTGGGAGGGAACAGAGTGAGGACAGCTGACTGATAGTGGCCAAAGGGACGTTCTCTATCAGCTGACAGCAAGCAGAAATTGTATTGAAAGAGGTGGGAGTTCATCTCAGTCTATTCACTGCCCAGGGTCCAGCTGAGCATCAGTCTGGTGGTGCTGAGCAAGTGCTTGTGCATCAGTTGTTACATACAATTCCATATCAACGGATATATAGTGATAACTATTACTCCACTTCTTTTATCTCTCTTAGTAAACTGCTTTGTTACATCCCAGAAGTTGTACTCTTTTTCCCAGTTCTCATCCCCATCCCACTGGGAATTGGGCAGTGCACAAAGCACTGTGTGCTGCTGAGCCACATGTTGGGTTCAACAACCACTGTCATTTTGGTGCCTGATGTGAGGCTCCAAGGGTTGAGATAGCAGCACATCTGTCCAGAGCGGACAGGGCTTTGTGGGAGCTGGAGAAGTGCAGGCCATGGTGCTGATATGTGTGGATGTGCTCCCTATGTGTGGAGCTTGTTGAGTCTTCTCATGAAGCTTCACTGCACAGCTCCTTACTTGGTGCTTGGATGCTGCATTAGGGTATTTATTTTGCTATGCTGTTTGACCTCAGTTTGTACCACGATAAAATTGGCAGCTGACAAAGTGAAGTTTTGTGCACATTCAGCTCTGCGGTCATCTTTGGGTTTTGGAAGTAATATTGTCCATATGATTAGGAATTACACAATTTACATTGTCGCCTCTGTGAGTCCGGGGGTGTACTGGATATTGTGTTGAGGGACATGGTTTAGTGGGAGCTATAGGTAATAGGTGAACGGTTGGACTGGATGATCTTTTAGGCCTTTTCCAACCTTGGTGATTCTATGAATCTATGATTGAGGTTAAACAATTATTCAGGAATATCAGTGAGAGATCTGCCCCAAGGTGAGAAGGCTCTGCATGGCAGAGGGTGTGGGACGGTCTGGGCAGCTGCCTGGAGTGGTGGGCACCCCCAGGGCTTTGGAACTTCATCTCCGAGCAACTGCAGGATCCTGAGAAACTGGTAGAATATTGGGGGCAGGTCTGCTGTGGCACTGGTAACCCCCAAGAGGCACAAATGACTGCAGTGTGCCAGATCCAGAGAGCTGGATCTGCTGACAGTGCTGCAGCCTCTGCAACTCCTGGCACAGACCATGCAGCAGCTCCAAGGTTTTGCTACACGTCCTGCAGTTGCTCCAAGCTCTGGGCAGATCCCTCTGTCACTCCACCCCTCATAATGAGCTCTGCAGTTACTCCTGCTACGGGTCCTGTAGCTGTTCCAAGTATGGTAATAAGAAAATGGTACAAATTCCTCCCAAGGGAGGAAGTACAGCCCTGCGGTGGCTCCAACCCCTCCAATGAGCCCAGTGGCTGCTCCAACATAGTCACAGGTCCTGTGGTGGTTCCAGCTCTGGCAATGAACTCTGAGGTCACTTCAACTCCTGCAACAGCCCAACAGCCACTTCAGCTCCTACAGTGAACCCTGTGGCTGTTAAAACCCCTGCAACTAATCCTGGACTTGCAGACAGATGCGCATAGGGATTAGTTCATATATGTTTGCAACTGCATATGTTGTATATGTGTGAAAATACACTAAATATATTATATATGTATAAATACATTTGTCATAATTATTATCCTTTTCTTTTTCTCTTTGTCTCAACCCATAAACCTTAAACCACAGCACTGCCTTGAGATGCTTACGGATCTCCTTGGGACTATTCAATCTGATCTGGTCACACAGTGAAGAGCACCTGAAGATCTCAAGGTTTTCTCAGGGAGCAGCTCCTGAGGTATATTCCTTACACCAGCTTTGGAAGAGGCCTCCCTCCAGTTCTCTGGTCCTGCTCTAAAGGGGCCCTCTTGTTATGGCAGTGCCAGCAAGGAGACCAGCTCTGACAGACCTGTTCATATTGCCGGCTACTGACTGCAGCCCTGGATTGCTGCTGTAGAGGCAACAGGACTGTTGTGAGACACACAAGACCTTCAGGACTGCACAAATGAGAGGACTCAAGAGCACTGCAGCACTGGTAAGAGCACATGAATGAAAAGAGCACGTTGAGCTGCTGTCTGTGGCTGTACCTCCCCAAATCCAGGCAAAGTAGGAAGAAAGAAAATCTAAGTAAGTCTATTTTGAAAGCTTTTTAGGTATCTTATAACATATTCAGGGAATCTGGTTCCATGTTTACATGAGTTCTTGGAGTGAGAAAATGGAAATTAGGTAGGAAAGAATTTAAATACATTTTTATTTATAAGTTCAATAACATTTTTTTTTTGCACATTCCTATATCTCACATAATCAAACAGACAAAGATGCATAAAACATAAAGAACCACCACTGGGAATCCTATTGAGGAAGTTGTGCATTTTATTGTAGCTGGAATAGTGCTTATTGCAACACCTTCCTGAAAGCGTGCTTGATCTCCCTGTTCCTCATGCTGTAGATAATAGGGTTTAGTGTTGGAGGAACCACTGCATACAGAAGTGCCACTGTCAGATCCAGGAGTGGGGAGGAAATGGACGGGGGCTTCAGGTAGGCAAAAGCACCAGTGCTGAGAAACAGGGAGACCACAGCCAGGTGAGGGAGGCACATGGAGAAGGCTTTGTGCCGTCCCTGCTCAGAGGGCATCCTCAGCACAGCCATGAAGATGTGCACATAGGACACAACTATGAAAACAAAGCAACCAAAGCCTAAACTGACACCAAAAAAGAGAAATACAAATTCCATGAGGTAGGAGCCAGAGCAGGAGAGCTTGAGGATCTGTGGGATTTCACAGAAAAACTGGTTGACAACATTGCCTTGGCAGAGAGGCAGTGAAAACGTACTGGCAGTGTGCAGCAGGGAATAGAGAACCCCAGTGCCCCAGGCAGCTGCTGCCATGGTGGCACAAGCTCTGCTGTCCATCAAGGTCCCGTAGTGCAGGGGCTTGCAGATGGCAACATAGTGGTCATAGGACATGATGGTGAGAAGGGAATACTCTGCTGACATGAAGAAGGTAAAGAAAAAGAGCTGTGCAGCACATCCTGTGTAGGAGATGGCCCTGGTGTCCCAGAGGGCGTTGGCCATGGCTTTGGGGAGAGTGGTGGAGATGCAGCCCAGGTCGAGGAGGGCCAGGTTGAGGAGGAAGAAGTACATGGGGGTGTGCAGGCGGCGGTCGCAGGCTACGGCTGTGCTGATGAGGCCGTTGCCCAGGAGGGCAGCCAGGTAGATGCCCAGGAAGAGCCAGAAGTGCAGGAGCTGCAGCTGCCGCGTGTCTGCCAACGGCAGCAGGAGGAACTCGCTGATGGAGCTGCTGTTGGACATCTGCTGTTGTTGGGCTTGGAGTCCTGCTCAGAGTGCAGAAGATAATGACAAGTCCAGACCATTCTCAGACACACTCCTCCTGCTATAATATGAAATGTTTTTATTCTCTTACAACAGTGTACATTTAGCACCATTACTTGCATTTAATTTCATGTATTTCAGCATTCCTTAAGCAGAAGCAGCATATGGAGCTCTAACCTTCCTCTTATTTTCTTATCCCTTCTCCCTGGATATTTTCATCTGTTTCATGTCTCATATCTTTACCCCAAGTGCTCTTAGAGCCCCCTACCCGAGCTTCTGTGGCATTCAGTTTCAGTTAGAAAATGCTGCCTGTTTGTAGGATAAGTGAATTATTCATGCCTACAGAAAATGATGATAATTCCATCCTTCGAGAAAGGGGAGACTGAAAGCACATCATGTGTGAGTGTTCACAAAACAAGCAATTGATTGATGAAAAATTCTCAGAACTCTTATTGCCCCTTTTAGATTTCTGACTCCAAACCTCTTTGCCTCAGAACAGGAAATGGAAACCCCCTGCCTTGGCTCTCCTCTTGCAAAGTGCCCTCAGAAACATTCCGTTGTGCAGTGGAGTTGTGATCCCCTGCCCCAGGCAGCAGCTGTGGCAGCACAAGCCCTGCCGGGGGGCTCCTTCCCCCCACCCGTCTCCCTGCAGCACCCTGGGCAGCTCCCCGGGCAGGCTGAGTGCTGAGCCTGGCAGGCGGCAGAGTCCCATACCCGGCACACAGCCCCTGGGGCACAGCAGGGACCCTGCTCTGCAGGACAGCCCTGGGCACCCGCCTGCAGCCCCGGCTGCACAGCCTGCAGCCGTGCTGGGACATGCAGCCCTCAGGGCTGTGATTTCATACTGCAGTATGGAAGCCCTCAGCTGGAGCAGAAGGCTTTTTCCACAGTAAAGAAACATGCAGTGCCTGCATCCAGATCTCCTATGGGATGTCCCAAATTAAGTTGACCCTCTATGAAAAGCAGCTCATGGTCTGCAGTGAGACTTACCCTGTCATGGTCTGTGAGCAATGCTCCTGCAGTGAGCTCACAGCCCGCTCACACCACACACATCCTGCAAGCTCTCTTCAGTTTCTCTCCTCTCCTTCTGTCACCTGCAGGCTGTGCTGTGCACAAGAGCTGCTCCTGGGCACAGCTGTCTCTCTGCAGCCCTGCACACTTTTATGAGCTCCCTGTGTCCCAGGAGCCTGGACAGGCAAGCAGCAGTTTATGTCATTTTTATCTTTCCGACTTGTCTCCCCTGACATGTCCCTGGGTCCTCATGGCCAACAGCTCCTGAAAGACAACAGCATCATGACTGTGCTTTGAAATTCGCTCAATTAACCACCACATGTCCAGTGGTCAGTGACTGATTGGAGACATATGGGGAGTGCTCCCAGAGATCGTTTGATGAAACAATAAGGGCAACCAGACAAGGAAGGCAAGGTTTGGACTTTCCCTGTGCAGGGCAGTGATCCAGCTGAGGCAGTGCAGGAGTCTCATCCCTTGACAGAAATCCTGGAGCTGAAATGGGATTCAGCTCCCTACACACCCACAGGAGCTGGGATTCCTCTGGTTCAGTTCAGAAGAGCACAAGGAGTTGCCTGCATGTGAGCTCCTGCTCTGAGTCCTCGGACCTTCAGCTGGGAGGCAGCTGCTCACACACAGACACTGGGTGATGCCCAAGGTGCCTGGGCTGCTCCTGATGTGTGCCAGTGCTTGTAAACCATGTGGGAAATCCCTGAGATAGACAGCTCCTTCCTGGGCATCAGCCGAGGGCCAGAGAGGGGATAGCACTGGCTGTCTGGTGAATTCACTCACAGCTGTAAGAGCAGCACAGGGCCTTCAGGAAAGCCATGCCCATGGTGTGACCATGTTGCTGTGTCAACTCCAAGGCCCACGATCAGTCTAATGTTTGTGTGCCACCTTCTGCACACTGATACCATAGATTAGCTATCCAGTCAGGCTATGTCCAGTGATGCTTTCCAATTAGGATGTTTACTTCTGTGGTTTTGCACTAATGCAAACACCAACACACAAGAAGCTAGAAATCTTGATAGAGCTGCAGGCCTGAGCTCCTGTTTGGACCATGGGGACACAGTTTAATGGCTTCCACAACTGCACTGTAGCACAAGGGGGATACCGAGTCTTTAGGATGGATGGGCGAGGAGATAAAGAAGGGTGAATGCCCTCTGTGAGAGTGCACTGAGCTCTGCCTGGGGATGGAAGAGCAGACAGGTCAGAGCTAATGGAAATGGCAAACAGAGGAGACCATCAGTGTCTTTTCCTGTCTTCCTGATCAGGGAGAGTAAATGGAAGGTGCCCTCTGCAGACAGATGGGAATCTGATGTTGTCTGTCCCTTGTCCCATTTGGTGGCCTTTGTCACTCCATTATCTGCAGCAGGAACAGCACAGCAGGGCATGTGGCATCCAGCAGATCCCTGGAGAGCACAGATGGCAGCTTCTTGACCAAGCAGTGGAGGAACCAAAGAGGAGAGGTGCTCTGCTGGATCTCATACTCTCCGGCATGGAAGGACTTGTGGGAACTGCGAAGGTGAAAGGGGCATCAGGCCACGTGCAAGATGCAAATGTATCTCTTTTTATTTATTTTGAGGCTGTAAGCTTAATAGTTGATCATAAATGTCAATAAAACTGAAACAAATAATTGAAGACAAAGATGGAAATCATTGAAATTGTGTTAACCCTTCTCAACATGAAAAATTCTCATGAGTCTTGTTCCATTTTAAGTTGTAAATATGAATCTTTGAGGTGATTTGATGTCTTTTTTTTTCTTTTACTGAAACTACAATGTTTTCCAGAACTGTGTTCGCTGGACACAAATGTCTTCAGATTCAGAGACACAGACAGTCGTGCCAGTGCCAATGCCCTGTGACTATAGCCCGGTGCCCAGCACTACTCTTCCCTGCTGCCTATTTGATGTGTCTCATCCTCCAAGTTTTTTCAGCTCTCCTAAATAAATGGCCATGGTTAAGGGCATGTTTTCAGCAGGCCATTTGGGCACAAACTACTCCCACTGCCCTCCAGATTTCTCCATCCCTTGCTCTTTGTTCAGTCAGATACCTCCCAATTATCTGTCTGATTTCTGACTTTCAGGGGGATTACTGGAATTTGTTCCATCTCCCCAAAGTCTGAGAATCAGTGAGAATGTGTTAACCCGTCTCAATGTGTGAAATACTCACAAGTCCTGATCAATTTTAAGTTGATACCTCTCAACTACCTGGCTGATCTATCCCAGGAAGATTACTGGAATTTGCTCCATCTCTCAGAGTCTGATGGCCTCTGTTGTCAACTACTTCACTGTGATTCAATCTATCCTATCCTACCTCAGAATAAATCATTTCTTTTAAAAGTATTCCATATGAAAGACAAACTTCAATAGATGCAGCTTGAACATGGCATGCAGTTGATCACTGTGTTTTACTGTTCATTCAATTGCATCACCTTTCTTTCCATTTGCTGGCCAGATAAAAAAGAGAAATCTTTCCTTTTCCATGTGTAGCTGGTTCTCTGAGGAAAGCCAGTGGGAGTTGGTGCAAAGCAGTTTTAACACTGAGCGGATGAATGCAGAGGAGAAGAGTGATGTGAAGAAAAGTGATGCAAGTCCCATAGGTCCATTGTGAGCAGAAATTGGGTGGGGAGGTTGAGAAGGACCTTTGTCAACACAGTAACAGTACAGAACTCATTGGGACATCCTGGATTGGTATCAGTTGCACAGTGCTGCTTTAATGTCTTCTTTAAACCCAACTATAAATAAATAGACAATAAATTTATACTGGATTCTTTAAGCTCTCTCCAGATATCCCTCCTTTTTGCTGAACAAGTTCTGATAACCTGAAGAAGATAACAAGATGGCATAAGGCACAGGAGATTATTTAGGTTATAATGGTCCCAGGGTGCATTTGATGCTGAGTTCATCAGCCTCTAGTGCAGAGAGAAGTTTGCACAAAGTGCTCAACAAGACAAAGTCAGAAGTAACAGTGAAGTTTCTTGGAGTATTAATGGGCCCGCTGAGGAACATTACCAAGTAAGCTTCCCAAGGGACTTGTTAGAGAAGATAACTGGAAGCCATGACTACAGGCAGGCAAAGGCACTGGCATGCTAAGAAACCTCTCCTTTGCCTTACAAAGCAGACAGGTCAAGCCCTGATTGCAAGACCAGTGGTAGAGAGGTCCTGTATGTCATGTTGGCTCTGGGCATTTCCTGGGGCAATGTGTTGGAATTTTGTATGATGTTAAATGAAAGACATGGGGACAGAAGATCCCAGGCTCTACATGTGGTGCAAGGACGCTGTGAGGTTCATGTCCCATATGAGACCTATGTTTCATTGCAGGATGTGAGCAGGGATGTGAGAAGGGCCCAGTCTGAACAAGCAGCCAATCCCTGTGAAACTCTGAACTTCAGATCTCTCGGTTTCAGTGCCCTCCTTTGCACATTCTCCCAGAGTTTGAAGTCCTTTATGTTCTGTGGTGCCCAGAACATAGTGAGGCAGTAGCAATGCAGAGCAGAGGGACAACCCTTTCCCTCACCCAGCTGGCAATAAGTTGCTTCATGCACTCCAGGGGACTGTTGTCTTTCCTGGCTGCCTTGGCACACTGCTGACTCACATTCAGTGTGATGCTGACCAGCACCCCAACCCTTTCCAGTCAGAATCCTCTCCAGTGTCCCATATCCAGTCAGTGTGTATGTCCAGCATTGCCCCTACCCAGGTGCACAATCTGGCACTTGTTCTTGTTATACTTTATGCACTTGGTGCTTAGTACCAACTGGTACCCACTTCTCTGACTTGTCCACATCTCTCTGCAAGTCCTCTCCACCCTCAGTGGAGGCAACAGCACCTCCTCATCTGGTCTCATCAGCAAACTTGCTCAGAACGTCTTCTAGTCCTGCATTCAAGTCATCTGCATAAACATGAAAGGAAAGTGGCCCCAAAATGGAACCCTGGGGACCCCGACAGTGACCATCTACCAGCCTGATGGAAAAAACTGACTATAATCCTTTGGGACTGACCTACTGGCCAACTGCTCACCCACCACATTGTGTTTCTGTCTAGCCATATGCAGAACATTCTGTCCAGAAGGTTGTTGTGAGAAACAGTATCAAAATCTCCACTGAAATCCTCAAGGATTACATCAACTGGCTTCGCTTGGTCAACTAAACGGATAACTGTGTCACAAAATGAGCTTAAATTAAACAGGACCTTTGCCTCACAAACTTGTGTTGGCTGCGACCAATGACAGAATTGTCCTTCAGCTGTTTTTCCATAACTCCCACCATCATTTTCTCCATAATTTTACCAGGCTCTGGACTGACAGGTCCATAATTGCCCATGTCATCTTTCTTGCTCTTCCTTACAATGAGACAACATTTGCCAGCTTCCTGTCAGCTGGCATGACCCTAGACTTCTTTAGATGCAATTGAAATGAGAGCCCAGAGCACACTAAGTTTTCATCATTGAAAGAAAGTAGATGTGCCATAGCTTTGCAATGCCTTGAACTCCAGAGTATGCCACAGATGGAGCAGAGGGGAAGATTTGCCTCTTCTGTAGTGAACTCATTCTTTTGGTAAGCAGAATAACACTACCTGATACATGGGGACTGTGTCTCTGCTCTGCTCTGCTCAGCTCACAGGGCAGCGGTCTGGCAGGGTGTTGCTCTCATGTCAATGCAGGTAAACTCACTTTAATCCTTTTTCCTCTGTAAATGCTTCCTCTATTTCTATGCTCAGATACACTTCCACATTCCCTCAACTACACTTTCATATATCATTAACAATTACACTTTCTTATACCATCAAAACAGTTTGTCAAAACGTACAGTTCTTCAGTTCACATAAACTCCCTTAATACAGTCTGTATTCTTCAGTTATAAACACTGTGCCACAGAACCAGCACTGATTGAACCACCTCCCTCACACACTTCCTCGCAAGCAGTACATAGTATTACATAAATGGGTTGACACTCATTGGTCGGGTGGAATGTACACCTCTCCTCAGGACAATCTTACTAATCTACAGAGTACAAACTCCTGTCTTCTTACATACAAGCAGAAAGTACTTATGAGTGGACACACAACACAGTCTTTCACTTTGTCCGTGTCTGGCCATTTCCCTCACAGGAGGAAGGAAACATGGATCGGGACTCGGCACTCACCCTGCAGCTGTTCTGTGTCTCACTCACACCACACTCACTCTGACATTTAGATCAAAAACCATGGTTTATTCATACTACACAATGCTGACAACGTTTTCTAGCTGGAATCTTAATAACACTCATACTCTGGTCGACCAGTTGCAAACGTTAATGTTTTTCCCAGAGTCGGCTTGACACACGGTACCAAACACTTAAAGCAGATGATAATATTGAACATACAACCTATAACCCCCGTGATTACAACTTGGAGAACCCAGGCTACCATTTGACAGGCTATCCACTATATCCCATACCCGTAGGAGAGACCAACCTAGGTCCCTCCTATTGTCACCCACCTGGGAGAGAGTACTTGTTCTTGTTTCCATTCATATGACATACAGTTCCCTTTCATAGGAACTCACCCAAGGAGTCTTCCTACCCCAGCTGGCAACCAAAGCCATGAGCTCACCTCCCTGGGAGCAGCACGTATGGCTGTAAACTGTGTAGGATGTCTCCTCAAGACATATGGGCTCCACTTACCATACACATTCCTGGTCCACCTATGGGTGGTCCTTGTCTGTCCCTGCAGTGATCAGGTGAGGAAGGGAGTCCTTCAGAGAAATCTCAGGGTGCGCCAAAAGTGTCTCCCTCTCAGCTGGTCCTGCAGCGAACAGAGCTGGTCCCACCTGGGCCGCCAAATTGACTACAGGAATTGAACTCTATAACCTCTATAACTGATACAGTCTCCCATGACATCCTTATAACAAAGCTGAGGAAGTATGGGATAGGTGATTGGACAGTGAAGTGGGTCGAGAATTGGCTGACTGGCAGAGTGCAGAGTGTTGTCGTTGGCGGTGCAGTGTCTGGCTGAGGGCCTGTAACGAGCGGCATCCCCCAGGGGTCTGTGCTCAGTCCGGTCTTGTTCAACATCTTCATCAATGACCACCCTCAGCAAGTTTGCTGATGACACGAAGTTGGGAGGATTGGCTGACACACCTGAAGGCTGTGCTGCCATTCAGCGAGACCTGGACAGGCTGGAGAGCCGGGCAGTAAGAAACCGGATGAGGTTTAACAAAAGCAAGTGTAGAGTCTTGCACCTAGGGAGAAATAATTGCATGCACCGGTACAGGCTGGGGGAAGAGCTGCTGGGGAGGAGCTCTGCTGAGAGGGACCTGGGCGTCCTGGTGGACGACAGATTAACCATGAGCCAGCAGTGTGCCCTTGTAGCCAAAAAAGCCAATGGCATCCTGGGGTGCATTAAAAAGAGCGTGTCCAGCAGGTCGAAGGAGGTGATCCTCCCCCTCTACTCTGCCCTGGTGAGGCCTCATCTGGAATATTGTGTCCAGTTCTGGGCTCCCCAGTAAAAAAAAGACAGGGATCTCTTAGAAAGAGTCCAGCAGAGGGCCACTAAGATGGTGAAGGGCCTGGAGCATCTCCCCAATGAGGAGAGACTGAGGGAACTGGGTCTGTTTAGCCTTGAGAAAAGAAGGCTGAGAGGGGACAGGATCCAGGTTCTATAAATATTTGAGGTGTGGGGGGCAAAGTGTTGAGGCCAGACTCTTTTCAGCAGTGTGTGGAGACGGGACAAGGGGAAACAGACAGAAACTGCACCATAGGAAGTTCTGCACTAATGTGTGCAATAACTTCTTTACGGTGAGAGTGACAGAGCACTGGAACAGGCTGCCTAGGGTGGTTGTGGAATCTCCTTCTCTGGAGATATTCAAGACCTGCCTGGATGCTGAGCTGTGCAACGTGGTGTAGGGAACCTGCTTTGGCAGGGGGCTGGACTCAGTGGTCTCTGGAGGTCCCTTCCAACCCCTACAATTCTGTGATTCTGTGAATATCATGGAGTTGTTTGGATGGGGAAAGACTACCCCTTTGAATGACCTTTTGTCAGGGCATGTCCTGGGATTCCTAGGATCCTCAAAATGCAGCACTGCTTCTGTCACTGAAAAATGGGGCCGTGTGTGGGACGGAGGGAGGGTCCATGAGTCCCTGGCCCACCTGACTGAGTATTTCCATGGTCTTAGCAAAGACATACTTACAACTTGAGAATGACAGTTAGCTGTGTTCATGGTGGCATGGCCACTTTTAATGGCCTTGAACTGTCTGAACATAACTGAAGAGGCTCAGGCTGATGCAAATCAGCTATTGAATGATAGTGTTGAAAAACTGGAAAGACAGGTGGCAGTTTTGATGGGGAAAAAACCTAATTCAATCATTCTCCTATGGAAGATCAGGAACATCTCTCTGGAAGACCATGGGGACTCTGTACAAGGGAATCTGTATAAAATGGACTCTGTAAATGAAGGCACTAAAAGGTCAGATTTTGAGGTTCCATTTGGACTAGATCTATTTGAGATCTGACTGATTGTAACCCAAAAATGAAAAAAAAAAAAAAAAAAAATGCAGGATAGGCTGGTGGGAGTGCCCTGACCAGTATCCAACCCCCCAAACCCTGCTGCCCATAATACAGCAGCTGAACTGATGGATATAGTACAGTGGTTTAGACAGAAACCAAGAGAGCATGCCAGCATAGCTGCTCTGGTTATGGGACATGGAGGCAGAAAGCGCTGTGGTGAATGGACTGGAAATTTCAAAACTGACATCCATTACTACTCACCCTGCCCTCAGGCAAAGACTGTATGCTCTGTCCAACATAATGAGGATAGCCATTTGATCAGTGAATGATTTATGGCTGTGTGTCATATAACATGGCCAAATAAGAATGACATACCATTAAATATCAGCCTGTGGTCCTCTATGGAGGACTAACAAAATTATATTAGAGAATTAGGCATGAAAGAGGCAATCTATGAAGATGATTTTGAGAGCCCAGTCAATAAATTTTTCATCAGGAACGAGGGATCTCATCCTACAGCCATCACCTTTACATCAGTATGGGTCTATGTTATCCATACTGAACCCCCCAGTGGCCCTCAGGTGCTGTAATACAACAGGCTGCCCAATTGATGGGGAGACAAGAGTGCCTACGGCCAGATGCAGGCGCTGAATGGTGGTGGAAAGGTCTGAGAAAGGCAGAGAACCATCTGCTGCCATGACTTAGGCGTCCAGCCCCTAAGGTAATCCAGTCTGGACCCATTAGGGTCTTGAGACAACAAATGTTTAAAGACCAGATTAGAGCAGGAGTTCAGTTTAAAAAGATCGATGGACAGCATAATCAGGAAAAAATATCTGTTAAACAGGCCCAAGCACTGAGTATTTATAGTCCAACCTTTTCAGCCAAACTAGATGTGAATGTAACTCAAGAAGGGTCTGGATGGGGGCTCTGGCAGAGCCAGAGTTCTTTGTGAACCCCTATGAGGTTTTGGCCACAGGTTTGGCATGGAGCAGAATAAAGATACATCACAGTTGAAAAGCATTTATTGGCTACCTATTCTACACTACAGGTGGTAGAACCAGTAGCTCAGATTTCAGAGGTTATCGTTAAACAACAAGGCCAGTCCAGGGGTGGGTAAAAGATCTAACACACATCTCTATGATGGGGGTGGCCCAATCACAAGCAGTGGTGCGCTCAGTTGTTCTGCTTGCCTGCTCCTCAAGGAGTTAAGAGAAATCTATGCCTGTTGCGTGTTCGAGTGCATGCGCAATGCCATGTGGAGGGCTTATCACAATAAAGATTGGCGGATTTGCTGCGTAGACCGGTCAGAACTCAGATCTGCGTTGTGCTTCCTGTGGCACCAAACGCCCAACAGTGGCAGTTCCGCTTATTGGCCAGCAGGTGGCAGCAGAGACCACGGAAAGAACGTCTGCGGGACAGACCCTGGGGATCCGTTCTCTTTTGATTATAGGGGAAGAACACAAAGATGGAAGAGGAGGGAAGGGGGAAAAAAAAAAGAAAAAAAGAAAAAACCAAACCACAGCAAACAAATAAAAACTTCTCCAAACGTAGCAAACTTGAATGTCTGTCAATAAATAAATGAGTAATTGAATTGATGTCCGTTTCAGACAGTCCCCTGTAGAATCAGGGTAAGGGTTAGGATTAGAGTTACATTGCAGGTTAATGCTGTTATCTTTACAGCTCCTGTGAGGGTTGGGGTCTGGGTCAGGTGTTTAAAAAATGAAATGAAAAAAGAATTAAAAAAATATATTGAAAGCTTCAGATTTCCTTAATCTTTGTGGGAATCATATAATGTGCAACTCAGATCTACCTCTTCGTACCTCTTTTGTGGTGTAGGGAACCTGCTTTGGCAGGGGGACTGGACTCAGTGGTCTCTGGAGGTCCCTTCCAACCCCTACAATTCTGTGATTCTGTGAATATCATGGAGTTGTTTGGATGGGGAAAGACTACCCCTTTGAATGACCTTTTGTCAGGGCATGTCCTGGGATTCCTAGGATCCTCAAAATGCAGCACTGCTTCTGTCACTGAAAAATGGGGCCCTGTGTGGGACGGAGGGAGGGTCCATGAGTCCCTGGCCCACCTGACTGAGTATTTCCATGGTCTTAGCAAAGACATACTTACAACTTGAGAATGACAGTTAGCTGTGTTCATGGTGGCATGGCCACTTTTAATGGCCTTGAACTGTCTGAACATAACTGAAGAGGCTCAAACTGATGCAAATCAGCTATTGAATGATAGTGTTGAAAAATTGGAAAGACAGGTGGCAGTTTTGATGGGAAAAAACCTAATTCAATCATTCTCCTATGGAAGATCAGTAACAACTGTCTGGAGGACCATGGGGGCCCTGTACAAGGGAATCTGTATAAAATGGACTCTGTAAATGAAGGCACTTAAAGGTCAGATTTTGAGGTTCCATTTGGACTAGATCTATTTGAGATCTGACTGATTGTAACCCAAAAATGAAAAAAAAAAAAAAAAAAAAATGCAGGATAGGCTGGTGGGAGTGCCCTGACCAGTGTCCACCCCCCAAACCCTGCTGCCCATAATACAGCAGCTGAACTGATGGATATAGTACAGTGGTTTAGACAGAAACCAAGAGAGCATGCCAGCATAGCTGCTCAGGTTATGGGACATGGAGGCAGAAAGTGCTATGGTGAATGGACTGGAAATTTCAAAACTGACATCCATTACTACTAACCCTGCCCTCAGGCAAAGACTTTATGCTCTTGTCTGGAGGGCTTATCGCAATAAAGATTGGCGGATTTGCTGCGTAGACCGGTCAGAACTCAGATCTGCGTTGTGCTTCCTGCGGCACCAAACGCCCAACAGTGGCAGTTCCGCTTATTGGCCAGCAGGTGGCAGCAGAGACCACGGAAAGAACGTCTGCGGCACAAACCCTGGGGATCCGTTCTTTTGATTATAGGGGAAGAACACGAAGATGGAAGAGGAGGGAAGGGGGAAAAAAAAAAAGAAAAAAAAAAAAAATCAAACCACAGCAAACAAATAAAAACTTCTCCAAACGTAGCAAACGTGAATGTCTGTCAATAAATTAATGAGTAATTAAATTGATATCCCTTTCCCGCCCCCCCCCCCCCCCCCCCAACTTCTGAGATGAAAAAAAAACACTTCTTTTAGAAGAAAACAGAGTAGTAACAACTTCTGTACCTACATTCACCACTCTGAGATCCTGTCTGGGTCTCCCAAGGCTTGTAAATAACCACTGGGTCGGTTCTGATGTCGCGTGATTTGTTGTCAGTTCTCTCATGGTTCTCCGGTCAGTTCTCCGGTGCCAGGATCTGCCACAGGGCATTCTGACCACGGGCATCATGTTTCTACGCTGCCGGCTGCATTTAACAGGCAATGGGACTGCCCAGCATGTGCAAGGCAGCACCTCTTTCACACCACCAGAATGTTTAAGGCTGTTGGGATTGTTGTTAGCGTCCCATTAACACTGAGGCTAGAGATACCCTTAGGATTGACATTACTATTAGCATTACTTTGATGGTGCCCTATCTGGGTCATTTCCAGGGGATGTCAGGAGTAAGGCACAGTGTCAGGAGAAAAAGAACAGACTCTGTTACTTTATAAACGTGATAATAGAGAGAGTTCATTGGAAAAAATACAACTCTTAAATAATGCAAAGCATGCTTCTGATTGGATGCAGGCATCATCTGGGCTCTGATTAATATTACTCTTAAGGTAAAGATTATTGTTACCATAATGATTTTTTTTTTGGATTATGATCAGGGTTAAGGTTCCTTTTGCTACAAACTTCTAGCATCATTTTTGTTGTTGCATTTGGAGTTAGGGACGATTTTAGAATCAGGGTAAGGGTTAGGATTAGAGTTACATTGCTGGTTAATGCTGTTATCTTTACAGCTCCTGTGAGGGTTGGGGTCTGGGTCAGGTGTTTAAAAATGAAATGAAAAAAGAATTAAAAAAATATATTGAAAGCTTCAGATTTCCTTAATCTTTGTGGGAATCATATAATGTGCAACTCAGATCTACCTCTTCGTGCAGTGACTGCCTGTAAATTTTCTGGAGCCTAATATAATATGGCCTTGTGCTTTCCACTAACTCACCTTCATTTCATTTTCATTACATTTGCTTGGTAGTCAGATTTTGGTGTGTGGATATTTTAAAACAATCTAACTGACATTAGCAAAAAATTAAAAATAAAATTAAAAAAAATGCACAACAGCATCGTATCAATTTTTATAGATAAGATAAAGAAGAGCAGTTTCCCTTAGTTTTCTGTGCCTCTTTACTTTCTTACCCTCTCCCCTTGTGTGAGAAACTCTCAAAGTCAAAGATTTCTAGTTAGGCAAAGATGGCAGCGATAGCAGCAGTGCTTATTCATTATTGCAATACTGCGCGCACATCCCCTATTGGCAAGGGAGAAACTGCACACCAGTCAGTGAAATCAATTCTGTTCTGTGCCCTAAACCCACTGCAGGTGATGCTCTCATGGCTCTCATTGGTTGAGCATCTCAGGCTCACAGACTCCTCGAGACTGTGGCTAGGATTCATTTCCATAGAAGGTCAATTACCAACCTCTTGTTTTTAGGTCTGCCTTGTACTTTTCTGCGGACAGAGAAGGGCAATGTTTCCAAAAGTCAGTACATTCATTCTGTCCTGTGCTGGGCTCTACCCACCCTGTATTTATCTTGTGCTTGTCTCAATTCTCCCCATGTCAGAATGCCCCCAGTCTGAACTTAATTCTGTTCAGCAACTTTCTTGGTGGAAAAACTACTTATACAGCTGTTTTACAAGAGGGTTATACATTCAGTTAGGGCCTACACTATGTACTGAAAATACTGGAAACTTCCACTGCAAAAACACAATCTACCTCTCCCATCTGTGCAGCCTTGCAGACCCAGAGCATGCCAGGTTATTTCTGCTTTCATAGCATTTGCATGCTGTAGGGTGAGCACAAGGTTCTGCTGCTTGATTCTTCTGCAAGAGCTGCCTACCGGCAAATGGTTGCAGGGATGGAGGATGTGACAGAAAGCATTTGTCTCCACAAGAGCAGAGTTACATTCAGTGCAGAGTGTGAGAGTCAGGTTGGTGTGGAAAAGCACTGACACGCTGGGGATGATGCAGTGCTCACATGTCTAACACTCACAGACATTACTGTCAGAAGGATGGTGCTGTGTTGTGCTTCTACCTTTGGCAGCCCCTGGAGAAATGCTATGGCACACAGAACACCTTTGTATTGCACTGACTGCTGCCATGCAGCATGGATTTAACACACCAAATCCAGAGGAGCATGACTGCATCTAACTGCCCTGAGAAAAACTACTGTAGCTGAAGAGATGAGGAGGCAGCTGCTCATCTGCAGAACAAGCAGTACTGCCAGACATTGGGCCAGGTGAGCACCTCCTGCTGCAGCGTGATGATGACAGGGCTGGAGATGATCTGCAAAGCCAGCTTAAAAGTGGGAGACGTGAGTCAACATGGCAGGAGGACAGAGGTGTTAGGGAGCAGCCAAGGCATCAAAGAGTATCAGAAGGCTTTGAAAAGTATCACAAAGTGACAGCCAGGAAGACTGGGATATATCATGAGCAGCAACCTGGATGCTAGAGATTATTTGCTCCCATACAAAATGGTAGAGATCTTGCTGCAGACATCCCAAAGCCAGGCAAAATGGGAACCCAGAGCTCTGCCTGCACGAACCCCACAGCCATAGCATTGCAAGCTTAGCTGCCTTGCTGTTTGTTGCATTCGTCCCAATCCCTGTGATTGAAGACTCAGAATGCAGTCGAGGCGATGACTGAGCATGAGAGTGACTTTATTCAATAAAAGACAGGAGGGCTTGAGAGGTCAAGGGTGAAGATGGGACTCCTCTTGTCAAGATGAGAGTGGCTCAGAGCTGGTGCTGCTGCCTGGTGCCTGGGACTGGCAGCCTGACTCTAAGTCCCCATCTAAGATGCTCAGCTTCACCTCACTGATGCTGCCCTGCTCCTGCATGGTGGTGCTGCTGCTGGGACACTCGGGCTGTGCTTGGGATGGGCAGCACTGCAAAGGCGCTGGGTCACAATCCAGGCAGGTGACTGCTGTGTCTGGCAGGCTCAGGTCAGGAGCTTCAGCAGAGCCAGGAGATATGAGAGCATGAACGTGGATGAGCCCCTTGTGTCCATCACTGTTACCATGTGGAAGGCTGTCATCCGAATTGCAGCGATTCATGCTTAATAAGAACTCTCCATTGATGGAAAGACACTGCTTGGTTTGGATCTTTGGGGTTGACAAGGGCTCGAATCACCTAGGAAGGCATAGAAACACAAGGGTTAGTTTCAAACATTTGCAAGTTGAATCATGAAAGGTTGTTGATACTTGGTAATAGAGTGGCGGCAGGAAGAAGCAAGTAGGCTTGAAGCAGCATAGCCACTGTCTTGAAAGTGATCCTCATTCAGGTCCAGCTCGTGTGTTGTTTCACTGTAATCTGCTTCTTTGGGTCTACCTAGTGGGCAGCAACACTCGAGCTGTTACTGATATCATTGAAAAGAACTGGAGACAATTGTTCTATTCCTAAGAGCTTCAAGGTGCCTAGAAGCACAAATAGAAACCAGCAGTATTTCATCACTTCACCAGAAGGAAGGTCAAACACCTGAGCTGTGAAGAGCACTTACAGAACCTATGCATAAGATCACACCAGACATACTTTGTTCTAACAACAGTTATGGCACATAGTCCATTTCCTTCAATATTCCCAAAATGAAATGATGTGGAGCATTACAGGGAAAGAAACACTGCACACAGACACTATGACCCTGATTAGACTCAAGCAGCAGACTTAAAACAAGTCAGAGTTTTTGATTCCAGGATATTTCAGGACCTATCGTGTGAAATTCAGTTACACAACAGTGCCTAGGTGCCTGCGTTTCAAGCAACTTTCAGATCACAGCCATGTAAAATAAAAACAAATTCAGTGCAGAAATAGCAATCCTGTACCTTAATACTCATGAGATTATCCATTTTTTACTGCATTCTGACTAAGTTCTAAAACTTGCTCATCCCAGTTCACTTCAACAAGTTCCACCAGTTCAAGCAACGCAGTTCTGAGATCCGGTGTATGTTGTGCAGATAGAATTGAACAGTGCAGAAATAATCTCTGACAGCTTTAAGAGCTCTGTTCTGCTTACAAACTCTCAGTCCAAAACTATTCACAGTTTTAAGGAAATGAACACCTGAAGCAGTTGGATCATCTGCCATTTGCCGCATTCTGCTTCTTGGCATCATGATTAGCACAAAGGGTTTTCTGCTGTCCTGCAGAGATGGACAAAGTCCTGCTTACAAATGGACCAGGTTTCAGTGTACAGCAGAGTTTGTACCAGACTAACAAGCCACGTCATTCAATTCATGTGCTCAGGTTGTTATGCACTCCGAAAGGAAACAGAACTAACTGTTGGATTCTGAAGGCAATCTGTGGGGTCCTACATTACCTCCTGATTCTGGAAGAGGAAATTCTAATAGCAAATGCAGAACTTTGATCTTTGTAGACATGAGAAGAGCTGGCATTTAGGAACATTCATTTCAGGGAAATCAAATGATGTGTCTATATTTTTACTACAGATAGTATAGGGAGCAGCCAGTTGAAGAACCAGATACAAAAAAATCCAGCCCATTGGCAGGAAAATACTTCTCCTTAAATTCTGTATGCTATCATGGTACAGAATTAGGCTACAGTGCCACATAGGCCAACCAAGCGTAGAACCAAATCCACAAAATACTGGTAGACAAAGCAGCAAAAACAGGGTCAATATTCAGCAGACTGTGCTGTGGCCTTTCTACCCACAGCTCAGCATGTTCTGCCATCCGAAAAGCAAGGCCTCTTGTCAAGCTCAGCTATTTCCCTTCTCAGTGTATTCTAGCACCACTGATACCCACTGGTATCCTCCTGTAGAGTGCCATCATATTGTCATCATCCAAAGGAAAAACCCACACAGCAGAGCATACAGCACTACACCCATGCTCCAAATATCCGCCTGAAAAACTAAAAGACAAGCTTACAAACCTGAAGCACCTCAAATGGCTTCCTGACAGACTGGATTGTCTGCCCTTGCCAAAGCCCACATATAGCCCATGAAAAGCTGGCTCTTTCCCTCAGGAAATAAAACCTTATCGTCCCAGAGAAAGCATATAACCCTCATTCAATTGCCCTTCCACTCAGCTTAGAGCACTACTAAAACCAGCATCTTCACCTTAGCTCATCACACTGCTGCAGTTCCTTTTACAAGGATTTCACTGGCAAAAATGAAATCAAAGCCGTCACAAGGGATTTAGCACAGTTACGTGTTACTGGCTACGAGAGCTGTCAGCACAGTCACCTGTCTGGCTTTGCTGCTGTTCTATTTATGTACAGGCACAACAAGGTTCAGACACCTCACAGTGCAATTCTCACTTTGACTGTAAAGAAAAAGGAGGCTTGAAAAGCAGCGTGTGGAAAACAAAGAAACAAGAATTAGAACAACAGTGGGGCCATGGCACTTGTAGGAATTGCTCCGCCTTTAACAGCGATTCAAGAAGTACGAGGGCATCCCAAACCAGACCAGTTTGGACAGATTAACAACTGCAAGTAGTGGGTTCCAAAATTCCAGACATGAAATCAAAGCTGGAAAAACTCTTCACATTTTCATCTCTCAATTTTTAGTTCATTGTGCATTACAACGGAAACAATTCTTCACATACAACTTGGAAGCTAAAGACAAGTCTGACAAAACAGACTGCACAGAAATGATGGATAATTAACAGAGCAAATTGCTCTTTCAAACACTTAGTAATAGAAAGAGATCTCTGAAGTTGCTGTTCTGTAGAGCCCCAAAGCAGTCGCTTGAGGCAGTTCAGGATTAGCCAGAGACAAACCAGCCAGCTGTGTGAACTGAGACCAATTGCACTTTTCTAGTCTGTGGCCACTGACAGCTTCTGAGAGCTACCAAGCGATGCAACCTAGCAGAATTCAGAAGGGAAACCAAGAGAGCCTACCTGAGCTCCACTGCCTTTAAATGCTCTGTGGAGAGGGAAGGGAAAGAGGGGAAAACAAACACCGCTCTACATCCCTCTGAGCCAATAGACACTTTGCCCTGGATTAGCTCTGGTGCTGCATAAGCTGGGCTTCCACAGCATGTGTTCAGGCGGTAATCAAGGCCTGCCTGGAATAACACAAAAAATAGAGAGAAACGTTTGCTTTAACAGAGTTTATGTCTTCTGGTCATAACACTTGAGAAGCCTCAGAGGCTTCTTCTCCTGTGCATATTTTCATTCATCTTAGAGTTTGCTTTCATTCAATGTGACCTCTCTAGGCAAATATTGTCTAAGACCATGAGCATCACATAAATGTGCAGATCTCAAGCTGCTCACTTATCTAGTACCCTTCGCATGATGCTTTATTTTCCTCAGCTGATCATCTAGATTGTGTCTGTTGATTGTGCAACAACAGCCTGTTGATCTCGATTACCTGTGAGAGGCTCTAACTTTGGCCAGGAAAAATCATTTGAGGATAAGTAATTATCTGGGACTCAGTAAGTCTTCCCATGCTTTCATAACAGCAGAGATACACACACACACAAACTCGTGGAACCCCACTGCTTTGCACAATCCTGTGCACACTCACGTGTGTCATGCACTGATTTCCCAGCCAGTCCTCATAGGGTCTCTTACTTAGGACGGGAGTGTAGGGGAGCAGCCAGAAGCTGTTTGCATTCCCTGCTGTCTGCTGGGCAGCTTTGCTGGAGATGCTTGGGTTGCTTTGTTTTTCCTTGGGAGGTGGGAAGGAGCTTTGGGTTGGAGGCACATCCCGTGCCAGAGCATCCCAATGGCACGTGTGGGGCACTGATCTGCAGCAGATGAAGGGGAGGAGGTCCCAGCACAGCTCTGCACCATGCTCTGCCACACTGGGCAGCTTGTTCCTGGCTCAGCAGCGTCATCAGACAAGAAGCAGGGAAGGAAATCAAGGATGGGGGGTACCATCAAACGCAGTTAGTGCGTGCCTGTGCAAGACAAACAGACCCAGAGCTTGCAGGTTGTTCCTGCTTTTGTAGCATTTGTGTGCTGTAGCTGAGCAAAAGGTTCTGCTGCTTGAATCTTCTTCTGCAAGAGCCACCTACCGGTAAATGTCTGCGGGGATGTAGTCGGTGTGCACGTCTGAAGCCATTTGAGAACCTAGTCGTTCTTGCTGCAGGACCCCTGTCTTCTGTTAAAAGCTGAACGGTCCCCAGAGCACCTGTTTCCATCAGCTACCACCATCCAAAGCAGCCAGCCTTCTTACAGTCACCTGGCCCAAACATCCCTTTTGCTCTACACTTGATTCCTGCAAGAGATGGGAGCTCGGCACGCACACCATCCTTCCAACACCCCATCCCTGCAGCAAGGGATCACAGCGCTGGCACAGCTGAAACAAAAAGGGTGTGCGAGTTTCCTGTTAGCACTCAGTGTGAACCAATCTACCACTGAGCAACACCGTGAGTCCCCACTCACCTCAGCACAGGTCAACCTGTAACCCCAACCTTCCCCTATCCATGTGCACACGCACACCCATTCAACACCCTGCCTGCTTTGCACACCCCCATGCACACTCTGCATCGTGTGCCCTCCTTTGCATTCACAGACGTGTGCAAACCATCCCTGGGAACACCTACGTGCCTACACCTTCCACAAACACCCCTTTGTGTGCACCTGTGTGCAACCCAACTCCTCAGCACACGCACGCGTTTGTGCCACCCTGTCCATGCACTCACCACGTGCCCTCCAGCAACCAAGGATTGCAGAGATGCTCCAGACTGTGCCAGAGATGGAATCTCAGAGTGCTGGGACATTATTGATCACTAAGGAAAACACTTGGAAGCATATTCAATCTGCAGAAGCTGTAATTACTGGGCACAGTTAGCTTTCCTATGGCTCAGCTGGAGGAGGCGGGTGCTCTCATACATCTGAGACACTCGCACAATGTTGGGATCATTCTGATGGAAACTATGTCTTCAGATATCATGGTTAAAACCATCCAAGATGATCATGCAGAGCCTTAGCTCTTGAGCAGCACTTCCTCCCCACCCTTCACTACTCCAAGCAGCTCCAACAAACTTCTCAGAAGAAATCCAGGCCAGCACAGACCTGGCAGACCAGAACCAAGTGCAGCTTGTGGGACGGCAGTGCCCACTCCTTGCTTCCACCCTGCTCCAGCAGGTTAAGGAGTCTGAGCCTCACTGGCCTTTGACAACTCAAGACTTTCAGCACCTCATGCCAACATTTCTCACTAAGATACACCTAAGGCATTGAATTCTCTTCTCACTACCTCCTCCCAGTCCTCCCCTAGGAACAGAAACAATTCAGATTCTACAGCAAACTACAGCATCTGCACTGCAAGAGCACACTGAACCACCTGCAACAATGAAACATGGTTTTGGAGAGTGGGTCTGAAAACACACCTTTAGACAGCTGTCTCCCTGTAGCCAAAAGGAAACCAAGAAGGAAAAGTCCAGCCTGAAACATGCCCATGCTACTAGCCCAGGTTTTTCACAGTCAATGCAGAATCCATCCTGTTCTTGAGGTAACAAACGACCAGTGAGTCTCCCGTTGCTCCACCCCTTCTCCTTCAAAGCCTGAAAAAGAAAGAATAAACAAGCAGAAGAAACCCAGACGTACCTTTCCACACACAGAGCAGAAAGTGGAACAGCAGTTGTCTCCTTCCTGAGACATGGTGGGGAGCATCCCAGAGGAAGCCCAAGTTCTTTGCTTCTCTCCACAGGGACTTCAAGCACTCTTGGCAAGAGCTGCTTTGGTTCTTTCTTCAATTGCTTCCATCACCAGAATCTCCTTTGGAAAAGGAACCCGAATGAAAGAATCAGCAAATGAAAAAGAATGAGCAATAGCCACTTTACCAGCTTTCTTCTGACACTCAATTTAGACTCTTGACTCGGGCAAGGTCTTAAAATCAACTGGTTACAAGAACTGTCCCAAAATATATCCAGCTTCTGTACAGCTGCCATTCTTTCTGACAGCGAGTGTAATCACAGAATCATAGAATGGCCCGGGTTGGAAGGGACCTCAAGGATCATGAAGATCAATCACCTCCCTGTCCCTGCTGGCCATCCCCTCTTCTGATGGAGCCCAGGGGACCATTTGCTCTCTGAGCTGCAAGAGCACGCTGATGGCTCACGTTCTGTTTTTCATCCACCAGGACCCCCAGGTCCTTCTCTGCGGGGCTTCTCTTAAGGACTGCTCCTCCCAGTCTGTAGAAATGCCTGGGATTCCTCCAGCCCAAGTGCAAAACCTTGCACTTTGCTGTGTTCAACCTCATTAGATTCACGTAGGCCAACCTCTCGGTTGAGCTCCCTCTGAATGGCATCCCTTCCTTCCACTGCGTCAGCCGCACCACTCAGCAAACAGCAGAAGGTGCACTCCATTGCATCATTGGTGTCTCTGATAACCATGTAAAAAAGCACTGGTCCCACTCCTGGATGACACCACTTGTTATCGGCCTCCACCTGGACATAGAACCATGAATCACCACCCTCTGTCTGTGGCCTTTCAACCAATCCCTTATCCACCAGGTGGTCCACCTGTCAAATCCACATCCCTCCAGTTTAGAGATAAGGATGTGGTGGAGGGCAATGTCAAAGATCTTGCTCAAGTCCAGGTCAATGACATCTGTTACCTTCCTTTTGTCCACAAATGCCGTCACTCCATCATAGAAGGCCACCAGACTGGTTAGGCATGGCCTTCCCCTGCTAAAGCCACGCTGCCTGTCTTGGATCACATGCTCATTTCTTATGTGATCAAGCATGTCTTTGAGGCAGATCTGTTCTTCACCATCTACATCAGTTACACATTTGAATCAAATAATTGGTGTTCCTGTCACCAAGAAAACCTCTTTGTCTTCTACTCCTGCTGCACTTCTGTGCTTTCATCAGAAGCAAAGGAAGAGACCACCTCCTAGATCCAAATTTTAAGAAACCAACACCCAATAGGTGTCATCTGAAGTAAAATAGCAGAGAAATTAAGATGACTCTTCTGCATCCAGCTTGGATCACTCCCTCACTCAGGCACACCACCATCAGATCAAGGAGATGCTGCCTTCAGCTTAGAGACTGTATGGGAAATCACAGCTTGAACCTCTGATTAATCAGCTGAGGCAAGTATTGGGTCAGCTGCGGGAGCACAGGTGAGAGTAATCTAGCTGTGCTCCCAGAAGGGGTGGACCTCGACTCAACCTCCTCTGAGACCTCATTTAAAGGCTGACCACCACTGAGACAGCATGTCTTAGAGATTGCTCCCTAGTTGAGGCTGCCTCAGCTTTCTAGTCAAGGTATCGATATTGGTGAGTTTCCCTTTGCTAATAACCTTAGGCTATTTACCACCATCTTGGTTAATATCTTTTTATTAACCACCCTTACAGAGACCATAAGGGTTTGGGCTTCCAAACTCTCAGCAAGCATTTGGATCAGCCAGCTTCCTGCCGAGGAGCCCCCTGCATCACTGCTGCCTATTCTGGTACCGGACCCGCAGATGCTTCAGAGCTCATTAGCATGGACTTCCTTCCTCCCCTCAGCAGCTGCTCCTGCACTCACCTTCATTCCTACTCAGATACCGGCCGCTTCCAGCACCAGCTGACCTGCAAGACACAGAAAGGAAAGGTGGGAGTCATGCAAACGCACAAGCCCAAGGCTGTGTCACCACCACACATGGCAGCCTCGGGAAGTCAGCTGAAACTACAGCCTTTGTCAGAATGGAAACAGGCACCGTCAATTAAGTGTGACCTCTGAACTCATTGCCACCATCAGAAATAGGCACTGAAATCGCTCACTTCACTGCAGCTGGTTAACTCCAAATTCTTTTGCTTTTGGGAAAATGCGGACACGGAATTGAAGGACACCAGAAAAACGACATCTACTTCATTGTAGGTGGTTAAGCTTGGAAGCAGGACTTGAGCAAGAAATGCTTCTCAGCTCCTTGAAAGGCACTAATCCTGACCTCTGCCACAGGTGGCTGAGTGACACAAAAGTTGAGCTGCCCATTCAGAAGCACATGGAGCAGGCCATGGAGCAGTTACATACCAACACATGAACAGGCACTTTCCCATTGGAAGGGAAATCCCTTCTCCCTGCCATGCCATGCCCACACCGCTCCTCAGGGCTGCACTGACAGCACAGACAGAATTGAAACATCTTTTGTCATCATTGTGGTTTTTCACAGACCCAGACAATGAGATACTGGGTTGCTGTGTGGGTTCCCAGGCGGCACTGCCATTTCCAAGCCATTGCTTCCTAGGGGCACAGAAAGGAAAACGCCTGAACAAAATTTCACCCAGAGATTGCTATTTTACCATTCTTCCATGCAAAACAGGAGGACAGTACAGCGGATTTGTGCAGCTGCATCAACACCCTGGGTGCTAAAGGAATGCAAAGACAGAAATATCAAAACTACAAGGAGGGAAGCTATGTTTAGTAATATCTTTTCTCATTTACAACAGGCAGTTGGCACTACTAAAGGAAAATCCCAGGCCTCAGGTTCTGACAGTGCGACAATCTGGCACGGACTCAGATGTGAGTGATCCAAATGGTTTATTCCAGGTTCTAATACCACTTCTGTGAATTCACACGTTTTCTCTCTTAACTTTCCCACAGCCTTCACATGTCCACAGAACATCCCACAAACTCTCCTTTACGGCGCACGTAGGCACTCATCCCACCAGAGCCATCAGTCATTCCTAGCCATGTGCTTCTCCTCCAGTCACGGACAGTATCACACGGCCATAATGCATCTTAAATGACTTAGTTTTTCTGTTCTTTCTGGAGGTGTCCTTGGTTCCTAGCCTTACCTTCTCATGCCGTTCATCTTCCTCTGCAGCTCCTGCTCTGAAGAGTCTTCTTATGTTCCCACATGACAGGAAGAAAATGAAGACACAACCCCTGCCACCAAGGTCAGCTCTGCAGCACACGTTACCTGAGGAGCACTTGGCTACTCATGCAAACTGCACAGTGCCAGGAAGATTGTTACATGTTGCACTTCTTCTTCTCCTGGCTCAGAAATTAAATTTTCTACCTAGAAAATGGAAAACAAACAAACAAGCAAACAAAAAACAACAACAACAAAAAACACCTCACCTGACATAAAGGAGACATGATTGTTACTATGGAATTCCGGAGGGCAAGGTATTTGCCCTCTCTATGAAGAAGCTGACTGCAAAGGACTAAGAACAGCCACGATCACGTTGAGAACTTGCGGGTAAAATTCGGGACTGAACCAATAATGGGCTTCTGGAGGTGAGGGTCTGCTCCAGGCCGCCTGGTCAAGGGAGCCTGTTGATGGGCCCTGCTTACTGCAGCTACCAGAAGCACCGCGCTCACTGACTCTCAACTTGATGGGGGATTCCAGTCAGGCTGGGAAATCAGCATGGCTGGCTGCAAGCTGTCTGAGAGACTGCTGGACTGCACTGGGAATAACTTTGTGGGCCAAGCATTAAGCACACCAAGCAGAAGGGAAGGTATTGGACAGACCGACCAGAGGTCAAGCGTTGCTGGACCTGCTGCTCACCAACGCTGAGGAGATCATCAAAGGCGTCAAGGTTGGAGGCTGCCTGGGCTCCAGCGATCATGCCCTGGTTGAGTTTGTGATCTCAAGCGATGTGGGCCTGGCAAAGAGCAGGACCAGGATGCTCAACTTTAGAAGAGCAGACTTCAAGCTACTCAATGGAATGCTGGCCAAGATCCCCTGGCGCGCTGCCCTCAAAGATAAGGACGTTGAGGAGAGCTGGCTACTGTTCAAGGATGCCCTCCTGGCAGCACAAGAGGTCTCCATTCCCCTGATTAAGAAAGTGGGCAGGAGAGGTAGAAAACCGGCATGGCTCAGCAAGGACCTGCTAAGAGAACTGAGGGTGAAGAAAGGGGTGTACAAGCTCCGGAAACAAGGCTGTGTCACCCGGGAAGAATACAGGGATGCCGTCCGAACTTGCAGATGTGGGATCAGGAAAGCCAAGGCTCAGGCAGAACTGAACTTGGCGAGGGATGTGAAAAACAACAAGAAAACCTTCTACAGGTACATTGGCCAGAAGAGACAGGCCAAAATGGGCGTGCCTACTCTGGTAAATTTACCTGACCGATGTCATTTACCTGGACCTGAGCAAGGCCTTTGACATGGTCCCCCATCACATCCTCATCTCCAAATTGGAGGGAGGTGGATTTGATGGGTGGACAACTAGATGGATAAGCAATTGGTTGAAAGGCCGCAGACAGAGGGTGGTGGTCAATGGCTCTATGTCCAGGTGGAGGCCGGTAACGAGCGGCGTCCCTCAAGGGTCTGTCTTGGGACCGGTGCTCTTTAACATCTTTATTAATGACATCGATGAGGGAATGGAGTGCACCCTCAGCAAGTTTGCTGATGACACCAAGCTGAGTGGTGCAGTCGATACGGTGGAGGGAACAGATGCCATTCAGAGGGACCTTGACAGGCTGGAAAGCTGGGCTCGGGTGAACCTAATGAGGTTCAACACGGCAAAGTGCAAGGTTTTGCACTTGGGCCGGAAGAACCCCAGGCACCTGTACAGGCTGGGAGGAGTTGTCCTTGAGAGCAGCTCGGCTGAAAAAGACCTAGGGGTCCTGATAGATGAGAAACTTAACATGAGCCAGCAGTGCGCTCTGGCAGCCCGGAAAGCAAATGGGATCCTGGGCTCCATCAGGAGAGGGGTGGTCAGCAGGGATAGGGAGGTGATCGTCCCTCTCTACTCTGCTCTTGTGAGGCCCCATCTGGAGTACTGTGTCCAGGTGTGGAGCCCTCAGTACAAAAAAGATATGGAAATTTTGGAAAGGGTCCAGAGGAGGGCCACAAAGATGATCAGGGGGCTGGAGCACCTCCCCTATGAGGACAGGCTGAGGGAGTTGGGTTTGTTCAGCCTGGAGAAGAGAAGGTTGCGAGGTGACCTCATTGCAGCCTTTCAATACCTGAAGGGAACTTACTCCCAGGAGGGGAGTAAACTCTTCGAAAGGGCTGATAATAGCAGGACTAGGGGAAATGGTTTTAAGTTGAAGGAGGGAAGATTTAGGTTGGATGTTAGGGGAAAGTTCTTTACTAGAAGGGTGGTTAGGTCCTGGAACAGGCTGCCCAGTGAGGTTGTGGATGCCCCGTCCTTGGAGGTGTTCAAGACCAGGTTGGACAGGGCCCTGGGCAACCTGATCTAGTAAATGTGTATGTTTGGTGGCCCTGCTAGGCAGGGGGGTTGGAACTACATGATCCTTGAGGTCCCTTCCAACCCGGGTAATTCTGTGATTCTGTGAAGGGAAGCATTACTGGACATGCTGCACAGCAGGGGTTAAGACTGGAGGTGGTCAGGGCTGTAGTGACCATGCCCTCCTAGAGTTCCTCATCTCAAGGAATGCGGGCCTGGCAAAAAGCAGAGTCAGGACCCTGAGCTTCAGGAGAGTCAGCTGCAGGCTGTTCAAAGAATTCTTGGACGAGAGACACTGGAAAACTGTTCTTAGGGGCAAAGGGTTCAAACATCCCTTTGTGTGCACCTGTGTGCAGCCCAACTCCTCAGCACAGCCCTGTGCAAGCACACATTTGTGCCACCGCATCCACGCACTATCTATGTGCTCACACACACTCACACAACCACATCCCTTAGTGCAGCCCTGTGCGCACACACACTCACACATGTGTAACCCCTTCCTTTCACTCCCAAAGTGCACGCACACACCGGTACCACAATGTCCTTGTGCAGCTCCAACACTCTGCACACCCCTGTGCACGTACATATATGTGCATGCTCGTCCTTGCACACATACCCACAGACCTACACACACCTGAGCAACACCACTGGTTTGTACACTCATGGACACAAATGTGTGTACAACACCATCCATGCACAAATACACACACACACGGATCCCCACTGCTTTGCACAATGCTGTGCACACTCACGTGTGTCATGCACTGATTTCCCATCCAGTCCTCGAGGGGTCACTTACTTAGGACAGGAGTGCAGGGGAGCAGCCAGAAGCTGTTTGCATTCCCTGCTGTCTGCTGGGCAGCTTTGCTGGAGATGCTTGAGTTGCTTTGCTTTTCCTTGGGAGGTGGGAAGGAGCTTTGAATTTGAGGCACATCCCGTGCCAGAGCATCCCGATGGCACAAGGGGGATCAGGGCCCCTCTATTGGTTACCTCGGTGGCTTGCAGCAACTGGAACTTTTTGCCTATTGAGAAAGCTAAAAAGTGTGAGTTCCTCCTGACCCATATCAACAAAAATCTCAACCATAAAAAAGAGACGTCTTCGTATTCAAGCAAATGACAACAGTAAGACCATGCATGTTGTTTTGTTGTATTTCCTCTGTAATCATGGGGAGGATATGAAGAAGTGGTATAATTCATCCACTTCTGCACTTCAGGCACAAGTTCCTTAGAATTGGAAGAGACCCTTAAAGGCCATCTAGCCCAGCTCCCCTGCAATAAAAAGGGACATTCACAGCTAGATCAGGTTGCTCACAGCCTGGTCATTAGTCATCCCAGAGGCAAAACACACACTGAATGATCTCTCCTTCAGTCATAAATCCTTGGAGACAACAGCATTGACACTGCATGTTACTGAAGCAGTAAAAGAAATTGCTCCTGTAACTCTCCTTGTGTTAAGTAAAATGATGATAAAAAGCAATGGAATGCTTTGGCAGGACACCAAAACCATCCTCCTTCCTTGATATCTGCTGCAATGGAACCTTCCACTGGAAGAAAGCCTCTGATGACTTGTCACCCCAGAGAGGTCAGCTTTAGAAGCAGGACTGCTGCACAATAGAATGAACTGGAGCTCCTTAGCATCTCTTACATCCAGGAGGGGTGTGATCAGACCCACCTATCACCTTCAGGTGCACTTTCTGACACCTTGTCTGACTTCACTGTCACTGTGCCAGCATCCTCAGGCTTAACCTGCTTCATTGTCAGTGTGCAGCAATTGCCAACGTTCTTGATGCCATTGTAATTGTTGGTGTAAAGGAGGTTGCCATTCAGGAACCATTCCACGTCCTCGTCATTATGGGACAGCTCGCAGGAGAAGACAGCAGAGCTCTCTTCTTCAATTTCTACATCCTGCAGGTGCTTCGTTACTTCTACATTGTGGGCTGTGGGGAAACAAGGTGAACTGTTACCACTGTTACTATAAATCATACTGGGATGTGGTAGAATGGTTGGACTAGATGATCTTTGTGTAATCATCTATGTGAAGATAATACATGTATAAAGTTAGCAGGAGAGAACGGCAGAAGTCAACCTCAAGAAGAGAAATCTGAGGTGAAATAGGACATGGAAGAGGCCACCCTCCCTGCTCATACCTTCAGCTGTCAGCGTGGCCTCAGTCTCTGCAATTCCTGCCTTGCACTTGTACACACCAGCATCATCGGGCTTCAGCTTCAGAATTCTGAGCTCTACTGAATGCTTATCCCTCTTGATCTTGTACTTCTCAGAGGGCTCGATGGGTGTGCGGCCCTTGAACCATTTCACAACCTTTGGAGAAGGCCTGAAGTCACAGGACAGGATGACAGAATGACGTTCCAAAGCTGTCTTGTCCTCCAACTTCCTGGTGATTTCTATATGGTAATCTGCAAAGCAGGGGTGGAAGAGAAGAAAGGATGAGGACAATTGGAAGAAGAGGAAAGTCTCTTGCGTGTATTCCATTCCAATTAATGTCAAGTTCTCAATGGTTCTTTGAACGACTCTAAAGATAAAACAAACGATTGTCTATAGGGAATGCCATTGACTACATTTCTATGAAGTAATACTGTACAGTATCTACCAAATGCAAGGTCCAGCTCTTGTTCTGTGCTTATTAAATTGCTCCCAATTGTTGAGGCTTTTATTCAAATAAGAGTGAGTTGAAAATATAACAAGTACTTTAGGATGTGAATGGATAATCTTACGCTGGGGACAACAGCAGAGAAAAAGCCTGCAAGTTTCTTTCAGATGAAATCAATGACAAACCGCACCAAATTTAGGTGCTACCAAACTTAAACTTGTCTAGTTCAGAAATACAATTAATTTCACCTGATTTGACTTCTTTGCTATAGCCAAGGACAAAACCTCAGCTCTGTAAATCTGAATAGTAAGCACATCACAGCTATTCAAACACATCTTTTACTGAGATGCAGCTGTCTCATTTAGTGTCCAACGACTTTGAACTGGAAATGGAGCAGACCAAAGCAGAATCTAAACATGGCTTCTACAAGGACTGATCAAATGCGGCCACCGTCAAATTCAAAGTATCTGATACAGAAGGATCACACTCACTGTCAGACAAAACCTCTTTGGAGAGGTGAACTGACTGCCCTGTTCACCCCCACTTTGGAAATAACTGCACTCATTTCCTACCTGCTCCCAGCAGTGTGGGATGGTGGGATAGCATCACACTTCCCACACTAAGCATCCCACCATGTCACTTGTTCCACCTAAACCTCAGTCCCAAAACAAAAGGGGAACTCGCTTCTGAACCCTCTTCACTTCATTTCAGATGTCTTATATGCTTGATCTCCAACCCACCCCCACTCAGGAGAAAGACCCCCCGCTTACACCCTACCATCTTGTTGCATTCTGATGTTGTCATCAGCCTTCAGCTTGTTGTCCTCTTTGTACCACTGGGTCTGAACCTCATCGTGTGAAATCTCACAGACAAAAGATGCACTCCCATATTCATTCACTTCCACATCTTCCAGTGCTTTAACAATCTTGATATCTCCAGCTGTGAAACAGTAGAGATATATTTGTCAGGGTATTTCCAGAACTGAGTGCAGCATCTTTTCCTTACACATATTTGCATAGAAAATAAGTAGGATTATGTTTTATTCTAAACCATCATCCATTCCTGAGTCATTTCTCTCTTCAACACAGTCAATGCATTATTGCCCTTGAACTTAAAGACAGACCTACTAGCTACAATGGAGCTCCCTGCAAACAGTTTTCATGGAAACCAGAATCTCATTTATTCTAAAACCTTTCAAGCAAAATTAAGGGTAGAAAAACAATAGAACTGACTGAATCTTTAAGGTCATTTAGTTCCAGTCCCCCTGCTATAGGCAGGGACACCTCCCTCCACACCAACTCTTCTCCTCAGGGTCAAGGCTTCTCTCAAATCATTCTCCTCTAAGCCTGTGCCTGTGCTTGGGATTGCCCTGACCCAGGTGCAGGGCCTTGTACTTGGCCACACTCAAGTTCATGAGGCTGCCAAGGGCCCACCTCTCCAGCCTGTCCAGGTCCCTCTGAGTAGCATCCCTTCCCTCTAGCACATCAACAGCACCGCTCAGCTTGGTGTCATCTGCAAACTTGCTGAGGCTGCATTTGATTCCACTCTCCATGTTGCCTACAAAAATGTTAAATAACACTGGTCCCAACACCACCCTCCACCTGGACACTGAGCTATTGACTGCAGCTCTCTGAGTGTGACCATCCAGACAGTTCCCTATCCTGCAACTGGTCCATCCATCAAAATCATTTTTCTCCAGTTTGGTGACCAGGATGTCATGCAGGACGGGATCAAATGCTCTGCACAAGTCCAAGTAGATGATATCAGTTGCTCTCCCATTATCCACTGATGCTGTTACTCCATCATGAAAGGCCACCAAGTTTGTCAGACATGGCTTGACCTTGATGAAGCCATATTGGTTACCACCAATTACCTCATCTTTATTTTCCAAACTATGCCAAGGAGAACTAGACAGAACTCTACAGTGTTGTGTCACTACAAACCTGTCTGAACCATTGGCTTCTCTGCATGCTCATCACTAGTCTCTCCTTAGCTTGTGTGCCTACAAACAATGTATGGGGAATGTCAGCCACAAATCTTACCTAGGGGACATCTTTGCTTCAAAATCCTTTGAACATCACACAATCCCTTTTAACTCTCCAGGTCTGCATTTAGTTATGTCAGAATCAGGCCATATTTCTGTGCTGCTATATCCCTTTCCTTCTGAAGGGCCTGGATACAACTTGGATTAACCTCAGGAGAAGAGTTCCTGCATAGAATCATAGATTTACCCAGGTTGGAAAAGACATTGAAGATCATCAAGTCCAACCGCAGCCTAACCAGTACCCTAACTCTAAAAACCCTACACTAAATCATATCCCTGAGTACCACATCCAAAAGGCTCTTAAACACAACCAGGGATGGTGATTCAACCACCTTTCTGGGGAGCCTATTCCAGTACCTAAAATCTCTAGTATCTAAATCTCTCTAAAAGAGCACAGGTATTAATCTGACCAGAAAGGTTCCTGTTTGTTCATAAAATGAGCCTTTTCCGCTCCATCTTGCATAGGCCACTGGGCACAGGGTAGCTGGGAGACCACAGAAAAAGTGGTTCTGTGAGCAATAGGGAAACTACTGCCTAATCCAACTCCTCCAATCTCTGCGCTCTGCCAGCATGTCTAAATAGGGTGGCAGATACACACAGGAGATAAATATTTCCACTTCCCTCAGCCAACACTGCTCTGAATTTCTATGGGACACACTCTTAGATGAAAAGGCATTTGACAAAGAAGGAAATGAAAGAGTTTAATCTGCTGTGTCATTCTCTCGGTAGCCAGAATAACTAACCCTCGCCAGTGTTAGTTCAAAGAATAGGCAGATTTTATCTCCTGACATGAGCAGTAATTCAAAGAAGCTGGTATATGATCCAGTATCCTGCATATTCACTGCAGGCAGGCAAAGACATTATGAGATAAGGGAGATCTACACATCACTTGTTATGAACACCTCATAAAGATAAAACCACACACAAGAGGAGAGTTTAGGAAGAGGACTACTCTTGGACTACTTTCCAAGAGGCATCAATTAGTAACTCTCTTCGCTCATTTTTCACACTACTCCACAGTGTCCTCCTGAGCCCCCTTACTCCTGTTGCCAACTGCTGATGCAGGGAATCCTGAGGAACCAAGGATTCATAGTTGTTCCATCAGTAGTCCTTGGTCAGCTCTCCCTCCCTGCCCCTTCTGTTTTGATCCCACTAACCAAATTTTAGTTAGTCTGAAAAGAGGATGGAAACCTCCGCAGCAATTAGTTTCTAAATATCTTGCAATGGGCAGCTTGTAGGAGCCCCATCTCAATGCCCACAGCACAGGAGGCAGGACTGCTTAGCCCATGCACTAGTGCGTTTACCAGCACAGATGTAAGCCCAGATCTATGCACACCAAATATAGGCTCTCAGTTTGCACAAGGAGGCATCCATGGAGCTGAAGTATTAGGCAGATATTGTGGTGGGGCAGCAGTTATTGAGACGCCAGACAGAAAGGACACAGATAACGTGGCAACTCAGCTTTACCATTATGACTGCTGATGGAACATCTAATTTCACTGCTCAAAAGAGAACTTCCATATAACTGGAAAGAATGAAATTCACAGGGGAAACCACACACAGCCACACACAAAAGCAATACAAAGGAGATGAAGGATGGTTCACATACTAGTGATTCACTCTGAGACGCAAGCAAATGAAAGAGTATCCCCAACCATTTGCCTCCTGAAATGCTAAGTATATAAACTCATTGCTGTGATAACTCTGCCAGACGTGAGTCATACACTGTAAAACCTTATGGGGTCAATCAGTTTAACTTCATAAATTCATTACACCAACAAAAACAGACCATCGTGTCCAGGCTGGTTCATTTCAGCTCTTCAAAGCTGTTGGTAAAACTGCCTGAGAGCTGAAATGCTTACCAGCAAAAGCTAAAAACTGTAAATCAAATGTAATAGGCTGGCTTTGTCTACTGTATAGAAATGATGCCTGAAAAAAAGAAAATAAAAAAGAACGTAAACCAGAACAAATGGAATGGCTACATAAAACAGCCAGTACTGAAACAGCAACCCAACCTGGTTGCAGAATGAGAGAGAAAATGAGAGTTCACCAAAGTCATGGGACAGGACACATGTTCATGCTAACACTGAACCCAAGTGGCCACATGAGGACAGCATCTAGTAGGAAATCAGAAAAAAGCATCCTTTCATACGTCCCTTGGGAAGGTGGCATCTACCAGGGCACAGCAGACCCGTGTGTTCAGTAACAAGTCTGATGCTTCAGAGCCCAATGATGAGCTACAAACTGGGGTTTAACCAATGCAACACATGGAGGGAAAATCTGTCTTGAGCATAAAGAAGAAAGAGAAAGGTATCCAAAAGGACTAACCAAGAAATGCCCAAACTGCCCATGAAGCATTTCTTCCCGTGGTGCAAAATACCACAAGAGGATTTATTTGCTCTTTCAGTTAAACATAAAATGAACCTTTAGGGTAGCTGATGTCTTGTCTTAGGCTGCTCAGCATGTGGATGTTCCCTGATCTTCATATTCACACTTGTGAATAATGAGACTTCTCTTATTTCCCTGGGAAGTAATGCCCACTTTTTTACTTTGACAGAGCTCCTTCCCATCCTAGAAGGGAAAATATCAAGTCAGATCTCCATTAGTCCTTCCATCTCTGCACTCAGCAAAGGGAGCCTTCAGATCTATGCTTAATTCACCCACTCCCCTAGAATTAATGGAACTGTGCTTACTGGAACATATGCTGAAGCTTAAGCACAGTGCAGTGTTTTCAACATGAAGGAATGGCTATAGAACATGCATAAATTCTGGCTGACCTATGACAGCTTAAAGCACTGCGGAGGACTGTTAACAAGCCTGTTTGGACATCACCTTGAATAAATGACGTTATCCCCAAGTAAGGGAAGGAACAGCTGAGCACCAGGGAGGTACACAAAGTGCCAGAGCAAATTCTCACACTGTCAGGTGCAAAGAAAACTGAGATTTCACCCCAAAAACCCAGTTCACAACAAGGCTACAAAATCCCGGCTGAGAATTTCTGTGTTAGACTTGAAGCTCAAGACTGTACTGTAGTTCAACCAACAATATTTTGTGCAGCATGACCTAAAAAGTTCACAATAAAACCAAAACAAACTTCAATTTCAACTTGATAAATGAACTCAGGACATAATAACAAAGAGTGCTGATCTGGGCAAATAAAAGAGCATAAAGAAAAGAGAGCAGTGAAAAAGCTATCAAGGAAAAGCTCAGACTCGCATCCCTTGGAAGTGAAATTAAAGGCTCTCATTCATTTCCAGAGAAGTCAGAAAGGAAAATACCATTACATGCCATACCTTGAACCACTTGACGTCCATGTTGGGCCTGGACAGCTCACACTCAAATGTGACCTTGTCCTTCTCAATGACGCTACTGTCTGCCAATGGTTTGCTGATTTTCACAGGCAATTCTGAGAAGGAGAAAGAAGAATGTGGATTTAGTTGGGAACTTAGTTTTGTTCATAACCAGGTCCATGGGTGCTGTTAAATGGATCCTTCCAGATGGAAAAAACATTTCAGGTGGCCTCCTAGATTTTACCCCTTTTTGTGTTGCACGCAAGACTGAAAAAAAAAATTACTTCTGCAAAGTTCTTCTTGTCATAAGGAAACAAATATTTGGGGAATGGCAGAACCAGGTAAAATTTTCCTTCACGTCAAGAAAGTATAAATTTCACTCTCATGCTCTTGGTGTGGTTTCTGCTATGATTATTTGGACTAATTAAGCTTCTCCCTGATGAAAGCCTAGAAGTATATCACAAGAAGGACCAACTTACCCGTGACCTTTTATTTGTCTTACTCAAGCATCTCCTCCTGACCAAAACTGACAATAAAAGATTCAGCCAGACTACAGGTTTGAGCAGCTGAGTTGTTTCTAGGATCTCCTGCAATCTCAAGCTTGGAACACACACTTGTCTTTTGACTAAGTGTCTCTTATAGTGCAGTAAAACAACAGGTTTTCACACAGCGATTCCTCATTTACCTTGATCTGAAATCATTCTCAAACCATGTGGGATCAGTCCAGGGAGAAGGGGAGGAGAGGGGAAGGGAAAGGGGAAGTCCACAGTCCTCTAAAATCAGGCTTCTTAGCCTAAAGCTCAACAGCAAATAGCAGTCCACTTCCCCACATTGCTAGACTCCGAGCATTTAAAGAACATCAGCTGACCTCATTATGAGCTCTAACATAGCCAAAGGAATTCATATATTCAAATATTCTCTTGAGTGATGAGAAATATGGAGCATAACTTCAGACTTCCGCTGTTAAACTCTCACTTCTATCATAAACCAGAGTAAGAGTTCAATGCTGTTTTAGATGGAGGACTCATATTTTAAATAACTCATCTCATTAAGGCTTGGATTCCCTACTACAATTAGTTAAATTCCAGTTTGGATCATGCTTCACCTTGGATCACTTAGGGCTTCAGCCACTTATTGGAACTAACTCAATTTGTCTACAGAGAAGCTGTTTTCTATAGCAACAATAAGCTGTGATTGCAACTGGATGTCGGGAGAGCACAAATCCCGCAGTTATCCTGTACCAACATCCTCTCCTTCCATCAGAACAGCAAGTTTTTAAACCAGACTCATGCAAGCTTGCATGACACACCTTGTGTAAAACTGTTGGCAGCCATCAGGACAGCCAGTTGCTTCCTGTATAGACACTGTTCCATCAGTTTTGGTTTTTTGTCTCGCTAGAACAACAGCCAGTGTCTGAAAACTCCCACAACTGAAGCAACCACGCTGATATACCGCAGTCACTGGAGGTGCTCAAGAGCCACGGGTATGTGGCACTGGGGACGTGGTTAGTAAGTCCAGTGAGGGTGGGCTGGGTTGGACTCAGCTATCTCAGTGGTCTTTTCCAGCCTTGGGTGCAACTTGTAAGAGGGAATGAAGCAGCAAACTGCCCAGCACTGAGCTGCATTCTTCTGACACATGGTATCAGTGAACTGCTGTATTTCCCTATCTTCTCTGGAGCTATTGATCTAACCTAACTGAAAAAGTAAGCCTGAACCTAGATATAAATCAGGATCATAGTCACCCATGGTTGCTTATATATTCAGAAAGACACTCCAGAGGGTAATTCAGCGCATCTAGAAATTAAAGTAGAAGTTCCTTAGTCAAAAATATTCCACAGCCAGATTTTCACCTCGCTACCACTACATTAAAAAGGAGAATCCAACTTGTGGTGTGGGTCATTGATGTTGTTCCGGGGGGAATTGTGGCTGTTCCATGCCCACAGGGTAGAAGACAGCCAGTCTTCCTCTAAGCCACATAAAAAGCTGCTTAGTGCTCCCAAAGCGAATGCTCACCAGTTGTTTCCAACTTGAAGGTCATCTTCTGGCCAGCAGCCTCGCAGATGTATTCTCCAGCATCTTTCTTCTCCAGCTGCTCCACAACCAGACGCCGTGTTTTGCCCACAGATTCCATTCTGAACTTTCTGGAGGAGGCAAGCAGTCTTCCATCCTTGTACCATTTTACTTCTGTTGGATCCTGTGCTACTTCACAGCTGAGGGAGGCACTTGCTGCCAGGGCAGCACTCACCTCTTTCTGCACCTGCTCCTGGTTTATAAACACAGGTTTTGGCTCTGAGGGAAGAAAAGAAAAAGTATTGACTGAGGGACCGAAATGAGACCAACTTGCAGGTTTGTATGTACAGGTTGGAACAGGTTTAGGTTACCACTTGTGCCCAAACTAATAGCCTTCACTAGAGAATATCAGCTCTTCTGTTGAAACAAAGTGTCAAATCTAGGCAAGAAAGAACCTAGGAACTGAAGGAACAAAGAGGGTCCTTGAACACCAGTCCCATGGTTGCAAGTCACTATGCAAACATATTGAACCCAAAAGAACATCTGTCCTGCAGGCAACCAAAACCTGAGTTCCTTTTACTTAAGACCCACTGTGAAACATCAAAACACATAAACATGTGATAGTCAAACCACTGGCTGCCTTTTCATGACCCAGAACAGTACTCCTGGCTTCCTGAACAGACTCCTCATGGCCTCTACCATTGCCACAACTGTGACTGTCAAAGGCACAAAGGAAATATGCTCACCAACGCAGTCCTTTGTTCTTTGTGTGTGATTTGCAGATATCTATCTTACTTTGAGCTCTGGCAATAGTCAGCTCTACCAGGTCTCTTACTGTGAGTAGCAGACTCACCTATCCAGATGCAGCCTCCAACATAAAGGCATAGGAAAAAGGCAGTGTACTACTAGGAGAAGTTCCTGCTTCTCCTGCCATGAAAGGCTGCACGTAGAACATGCACTCCAGCCTCACTGCACATACTTATCTTAGTCAAATGTTTAGGTGAACAAGAATTACAGTTTGGGATCTCAGGCACAGGAGAGATTTGAATAATATCTTGAATATTGCTTCCACTGTACATATATTACTAATTATTGCTCTACAGACAGACTGAAACAGGTCTTTGTGTCATACTGAAACCAAATACTTTCTACAAACCCAGGCAATCAAGTCTAGGGAAAAAACCTCAGCACAGACTACAGTGATCCAGGTGCAGTATAATAGAAACTAGATTTTACTTTACTGTTCTCTGCTGTATTTCATACAACACCTGTCTTACCTGTGACATGAATCTTGAAGGTGAGTTTCTGGCCAGCAGCCTCGCAGCTGTACTCCCCTGCATCTTTCTTCTCCACCTGGCTCACCACCAGCCGACGCTGTTTGCCCTCTGACTCTACCTTGAACTTCTTGCTCGAGGTGATCAGTTTCCCCTCCTTTTATCACTTGACCTCTGTGATAAAATGTTTGCTCATTAAGACCGGGATGTGGTAGCATTGTGGTGGAGTGCTTGTTCATTAGGACCGGGATATAATGGTGGAATATGGAGGCCACAAAGGTTGCAGAACACTCTAATTTTATGGGTAGATTGTGTACTCTGCGTAGTTACAGGCAAAGCGCGCCCCGATGGATACAAAGTTCCACGGAAGGACCAACCAAGGAACGACACACCAAGTCGCACGATCACAACCGACCAATTAAAGGACAATACGCTCGGGATGGACAATACAAAAGAAGTTGCAAGGGACGGGACGGCGCGGCAGTTGGAGGAACAATAATCCCCCTGTCGCCCAGCGCTGAATTGCCTTTTAGTTTTACCCGCTACAATTAATAAAAGTTTATAATTGGAACATTATTGGCTCATTGCTTATAAATTGATGACAACCTCCATCTTCTCCTGGGCCACCTCGCAGCTCAGCGTGGCATTTTTCTGTTGTTGCAGCCTTCACCACCTTCTGTACCTTCTCCTTGTTTGTAAATACAAATTCTGGCTCTGAAAAGAGAGAGATACATTAGTTTGGCCTCTTGAAAGAAGAGCAGGTTTTGGGGAAGGAGTCAGAAAAATGAATCAGTTCTCCCAGTCTGATGCCCCAAGAGAATGATGTGGAGAGAAGTTGTGCAATTTATGGATGCCCCATCCCTGAAAACATTCAAGTCTAGGCTGGATGGGTGTTAGAGCAACCTAGTCTCAAAGAATGTGTTCCTTTCCAGGACAGAGATTGGAACTGGATGATCCTCCAGGTCCCTTCCAACAAAAGGCATTCTGTGATGCTTCTTGTATGACTCTCATGACTCTTTCGTCCCCTAGCTGCCATTTACTTATGTCTTCAAAACATCAACTTATACAAAACATTCCTGTAGTATTCTCTCCCATGCTAAATGAGCCCTTCCAAGACAAAAACATGTTACATAGAGCACACCCCCTAGTGCTTGACACAAAGCCCCTGTTCTGAAACTTCCTGAGACGCAGCTGCATTGCAGAGTTGTTCTAGTGGTACAGGCACGTGGGAATGGAGAAGTGCAATCAGAACTTTCTTGTCTATGGCCTCATTCCCACAGCAAAAGGAAATTCCTGAAGATTTTAAAAGATGGAGCTGCCTCACAACTGTATTTAGAATAATTTGTTCAATTTCCTCATCAGAAATTAACCACCCCAAAGTTCAGCTCCAAAAATTTTAAGCATAGCAGGGAAAACTTACAAACTAATGACCGTTTTCTAAAACATTCTAGAATGAAAGGCCAAAATGCGTTCTCTCTCACCTGTGACATGAATCTTGAAGGTGAGTTTCTGGCCAGCAGCCTCGCAGCTGTACTCCCCTGCATCTTTCTTCTCTACCTGGATCACCACCAGCCGACACTGTTTGCCCTCTGACTCCACCTTGAACTTCTTGCTCGAGGTGATCAGTTTCCCCTCCTTGTACCACTTCACCTCCATCTTCTCCTGGGCCACCTCGCAGCTCAGCGTGGCATTTTGAGTCAGTGCAGCCTTCACCTCCTTTTGTACCTTGTCCATGTTTGTAAACACGTCTTCTTTCTCTGCAGGGACATCACAACAGTCACACCATTTTGCTGTAGTCTGCTGCAGAGCTTACTCCAGTTCCCCATTTTCATTATACTTGCCCTTCACAGGGACCATCATGATGCCTCATTAAGACAGGAAAATACTTTCCCCTCTATTTTGCCTTGGGAAATGAATAGGCATATCATTTCATATCATATCATAAATCTAAACATTTCGCAGTCTGATAGCAGATTTGGACATGAGATTTAGAACACCTGCATGCACTGCTGAACCTCCTCCCTTCTCTTTGTTTCTTCTGATGTCTCTCTACATTTCCAGTAAATCAGAAGGGAATGGCCCTCTAGAACAGGTTGCCCAAGGAGACTGTGGATGCTCCATCCCTGCAGGCATTCAAGGCCAGGCTGGATGTGGTTCTGGGCAGCCTGGGCTGCTGGTTGGCAACCCTGCACATAGGAAGAAGGGGGTTGGAACTGGATGAGCACTGTGGGCCTTTGCAACCCAGGCCATTTATGAGTCTGATTAGTGGCATTTTCCACCTCATTGTGTCATTCAAATTTTGTAACCAGATCTCATCAAACACCTCCCCTTTTCTCACTCCTTGCATGCCTGGTGTGCTCTTGCACTGTAACCCTGCAGACACCAGCTGACTACAAGAGCTGCACAAGTTACCCTCCTTGCCTATTGTTTGTTGCAGTAATTCATTCCTGGATGGAAAAGCACATGTAGAAAAGTGTTGCTATGACACTAGATGACAAAGAAAGTCCTATAGCCAAAATGTTTTGCACCAGAGAGGCTGTAAGTTGATCCTCCAAATGCAAGACACACAAAATGAAGTGTTCCTTTATCTCTGGGATTCCAAGCATTTTCTCACCTCTGACTTTCACTTGGAATGTTGCTTTGTCATCTTTTGTTTCACAGCTGTAGCTCCCTTGGTCTTTCAGGGTCACATTTTTGAGCATGAGCTTGCGGTGCGTCCCCTGGGAGATGATGGTTGTCCTCTGGTCCTGCTTCACCTCTATTTGATCGATCTTCTATACGACAGCTCCGCTTGCAGCTGACACCTCACACACCAGCTCCAGGTCTTCAGAAGGACTGACTGATATTTCTGGAGTCGTTTTGGACTTGCTGACAAAATTAATGGCTTCATCTGAAGAAAAAAAGAGAAAGTGGTTTACATCCTGACTCAGGCTTATTCAGCACAGCATTAAGATACAGTTAGAACTGATTGTAATGTCTCTGCTCATTACATCTGGGGGATCAAGTTTCACCTCTGGAGGTACTCACATACAAACGTGTGCTTGATTCTCCTGTGTAAGGAAAGAGTAAGTTCTATGCAGACAGTTCTTATTTCTTCTAATCAATTCTGTATTCTGCACATGTTCTTCTGAAGCTAAAATGAAGGCAGCTAAGTAACCTGTTTGCAATACATGAACAAACCAATTCAACACCTTGTCTCTAAGCTAACAAGCAGCGTTTGATGAGCACATCAGTATTTCATGCCCTTCATTCCATCCAGACTGTATTGGCAATAACTATGCTGGTATTAACAAGGATAGCAATTACAAGCAAAATGGTAGAAATACAGAAGATATAAGGAAAAGGGAACTCACCAGAGCTGAGGCGATCCTCCCTGGTGAGCGATCTCCAAGAGATGCTGCCTCAGTGAGGGTCAGCCCTTAAATGAGGTCTCAGAGGAGGTGGAGTCGAACTCCACCCCTCCAGGGAGCACAGCTACATAACTTTCACCTGTGCTCCCACAGCTGACCCCACACTTGCCTCAGCTGATCAATCAGTGGTTCACATTGTGATCTCCCATACACTCCACCCCTTCACAACGTGAACCAATGATTAGGTGAGTTCCCCTTATTACAGAGACCCAATCACGACGCTGATACAATCTCCCGTCGCATTAGATGTTGATATTATTCAAATGATGATGATTGGATGGGTGTTTATGATCTTCCATGGGCCAGTGCTTGATAGATGTTACCGGAGACAAATCATCTTGAAGTGCAGGTCCGTCTGCGTTTCATCAGTCCAGAGTAATGGTCCTAGAGGCTTAGAATCAATCTTAAGGGGAGTAATATAGATGTTTCAAGGGTACTAGGAGGGGAAGATCCGCCCTCCAGGGCAAGATACAGGCCGTATTCTTATCTTGGGTCAATACTTCTGCTTGTACTGGATTATGTCCCGGCCTCCGATACCATACCCTCTGGCCAGATATCTGTGGCTGTATAACTATATCTGGCACCAGAGGAGGAGTCTTGATCTGCCATAGGGACATAATAGGTGTTCCTTTAGCAATAAAGGCCGGAGTATTGACCACGATGTCAGTAGGCCATGTACCTATCACCGAGGGGGTGACTGAACCTCCCACCTCCAATAATCTCCCCCAAGGTGCAAGTAGGCCACACCATTTGGGTCCTACCTGCACCTTCCAAGGCCAATTTATCTTATGGATTCCCGGTTCTAAATTCTCAGGGGCAGGGAGCAGAAGATTATTTTCAGTACCAACCTGCGGTTTTACCTTATTATCGGTGCCTGTAATTTGGATCCTAAGAGGGGAGGCCCATATAGTTTGTAACATTTTCAGGGCACTGGGTCTGCCATCCCGAGGTCTTTCATTCAGGTCCCGCACGGTTTCATATAATCTTTTTGTCCACCCCTGCAGGGACTGAGAGTCTGTTTTCAGGGCAGCCTTAAGGATACCATTATAACGTTCAATAAGGCCTGCCCCTGTTGGGTTATATGGCAGGTGGAATCGCCATTCAATGTTGTTTTCTTCTGCCCAGTGCTGTATCATCGCTCCAGTGAAGTGAGTCCCTTGGTCACTCTCGATAACTTGAGGTGTCCCGTATGCAGACATCAGTTTAGTAAGTGCCTTAATTGTGTATGCTTGATTTGCCTTTGGTACAGGATAGGCTTGCAGCAGTCCACTTACAGTGTCAACGCAGGTCAGGGCATATCTCGCCCCCTCAGACCGAGGGAGGGGCCCAATGTAGTCGACCTGCCATCTCTGAAGAGGACTATATCCTCTAGCAATGTGGGATGTTGTTTCAGGCAACGGTCTCGGTCTCATCTTTGAGCAAGCATCGCAATCCTGACATGCTTGAACGATATCAGATAGTTGTACAGGCAGCCCCCATGCTTTAGCAGCTGCCCACATTATCTTCTGTCCAGCATGCCGTAGCTTCTGATGTAACCAACGGGCAATATTTTCAGATTGTGAATTCTCAATCCATCGGATTCGGGCCAGTGTGTCAGCTTCATCATTTCCTGGTGACTGCAAGGGTTGATGACCAGAGACATGGTAGACACATACTGTCCTGTGTTTGACCGTATTCCAAATGTCTACCCACATGTCTTTACCCCAAATCGGTCGGGCGTGGATAGTCCATTCCTGGGTAGCCCATTGCGTAATCCACAGAGTGAGCCCCCGGTACACAGCCCAACTATCTGTACAGATGTTCAGGACGCCGTCACCAGGTTCTTTAGTTATAACCATCCACACGGCTCGCAATTCTGCCCATTGGCTGCTTTGACCATCCCCCTCATCAAACCAGATGGTCTCAGTAGAGGGATGGTATGCTATTGCTCGCCACTTGCTCGGGTTGCCTCTGCTGGACCCATCCGTATACCAGGCATCTTCAGGAATAGGATATCTTCCTTCCTGAACGGGACTCTTCTCTGGTGGAGCAACCATCGGTTCTTTTGATGTATCACTGTGATACGTCACTGGGCCTAGGATCTTCTGTAGTTCTTCTTTAAGTGGAGATGAAGACAGACTGCTTCTCTGGCTTAGATAGGCGACCCATCGTGCCACCGTTTGTGCTTGGGCCACCCCCGTCTTAGGAAGGTGAGTCAAATCTCTCACCCACCCCTGGATTGGTAATGAAGTCTTAACTATGACCTCTGCTGTTTGCGTTATCGGCTCTACTGCTTGTAATGCCGAATAGGCAGCCAATAACTGTTTCTCAATCATGCTATATCGTTCTTCTGCTCCGTGCCAAACCTGAGACCAGAATCCAATGGGGGTTCGAACAGAACTCTGGCGTTGCCACAGGCCCCAGCCAAAACCATCTTGAGTAACATGAACATCTAGTTCAGCTGGGAGGGTCGGATCAAATATACCCAACGCCTGAGCTTGTTTAACTGCCAGTTTTGCCTGTTGGAAAGCATCCTGTTCTATCTTTCCCCAATTCCATGATTGACCCTTCTTTGTAAGCTTGTATAATGGCCTTAATAGCTGAGCTAAATGAGGTATAAAGGAGCGCCAATACCCCAATATACCCAAACATTCTTGCAATTGTTTTGATGTTGTAGGGACTGGAAACGCTTGGACTTTATCTACTACCGCACTGGGTAGTACTTTGGTTTTCCCGGACCAAATTACTCCCAGGAATTTTACAGATAGCCCCGGACCTTGCACCTTCTGTGGGTTTATAGCCCACCCTCTTTTCTGCAGGTAAGCTATCAACAAATCTGCTGCTTGTCTCACCGCCTCTAACGAATCGGATGTTAACAGGAGGTCATCAATATAATGATATAAATTGACATTATTTGGCTTTTCCCACTTAGCCAGATCACGTGCCACTAAATTATGACAAAAAGTGGGCGAATGTACGTACCCTTGGGGTAGGACCTGGAAAGTCCATTGCCTCCCTTCCCATGTAAATGCAAACTGATCTTGCGATTCTTCACTGATTGGAATACTGAAGAATGCATTCGCCAAATCCAAGACACAGTGATATGTTTTGATTTCCCTGCTTAGTGTGTCCATTAGGGAGGCAATATTGGGTACAGCCGCATGAACAGGTGGCGTGACCTTATTTAATTCCCTATAGTCTACTGTCATCCTCCATGTTCCATCCGGTTTTCGCACTGGCCATATTGGGGAGTTATATGGGCTATGTGCAGGCCTTATAATACCCACTCTTTCTAATTCCTGCACCGTCTTTGTTATTTCATCCTGCCCACCCGGGAGTCTGTACTGTTTCACATTAGTAATCCGGCGTGGCTTCGGCAAACAAATAGGCTCATGTTTTGCATGGCCTCTCAATATTGTCTGGATTGCCCGGATACTAATGCATCTCTGCCGCAATCGGAACTCTCCCACTGTTGTATGGAGAGCCAGACCCCACAGGATATCAATTCCTAATATATACTGTGGAATTGGGGCAATGGATACCTTGTACTCCCGTGGTGGAAGACGCCCGACCCCCAGTTTTACCCAGGTTTGGGTGACCGGAATGGTTTGTCCCCCAAAACCTCCAATCATCACTCTATTACCTTTAAATTTAGTTGGGTCTCCATATATTATAGATGTCTCTGCCCCAGTATCAACTAGGGCCATAACCTTCTGTATATTCTTTCGGGACCAGTATATCGTCAGTTCCACATAGGGCCTCCGGTCCCGTCTAGAGGCCCTAGGAGGACTGACATCCCTCGTCAAGCCATGAACTGAGCCAGATTCAAGTCTTTTACCTCCGATACCTCCGGTGTCATAACCCGAGGCACCTGAGGTGGCTTCTTTTTCCTATTTGGAACTATAAAATCTTCTAAATTCCATGTTGTTGTTGGTCGCCGCTCTATAAATCTTATCCCTGGCCTTTTGGGTTTATTCTGAAATTTTTGTTCATCCTTCAGTTGCTTCCACAACTGAAGGAGAACCTGATTGGGCTGCCCATCAATTTTTGAAAACTGAACGCCTGCCCGGAGCAGATCATTAAACATTTGTTTCCGGGATACCCTAACAGGTCCTGCCCGAGAAGTTCGCGGGGCCGATCTTCTGGCTCGCACTATTGGAAAAGCCTCGGCATCCTCAATCACCCTGATATTGCGCTTAGCTCGTAAACGCTCAGTTTCTCCGAGGTCTGCTACCAATTGGGCGGCTTGTTGGACTACTGCCTCTGCGGATACTACTGGATTAAGTATGGAAACCAAGGTTCCATACATATGAGAGGGTGCTTGCTGTAAAATTAGGTCCCTCATTCCCACAGAAAATTTAACCATATCAGGGCTATCGAATGTGTCTTCGTAGATAGCCTCTCTCATACCTAATTCGCGTATATAATTTTGAAGGTCTTCCATAGAAGACCACATCCCTGTGTTTACTGGCATGTCAGTTTTATTTGTCCACACCATGCGGCAAGCAGCCATTATCCATTCTACAATTGAATGGTTTTCTTCAGGGAACTGAGTCCCAGCATACAGTCTCTGCCGAAGGGCAGGATGTACTGTTATTGTGGCCAACTTAGATACTTCGGGGCCACTAACCAGTACACTATCTGCCCCTGAATCCCATAACCGTAATAACCAAGCCGGAACACTTTCCCTTGGCCTTTGCCTAAATCGTTGCACTAGGTCCATGAGTTCAGTAGGTGTATATGGACGGGCTGTTACATGTAAAACAGATTCGGCAGGGGGCCATTGATCAGGAGGCACTCCTGCTGGTCGATCTTGAATTTTCTTTGTTTTTTGAGTTATTACTGGACGGACTTCTAGTGAGTCCGTCTCAGATGGTTTTTCTAGATCAGATTTAGTGATCTTATTTTGATTCATTTCTTCAGGATCTTGATCGTCATTAAATGAAATGTATCTAATTTGAGGGTTGGAGGAAGAAAATGACGGTTTTTTTCCTGTCAATAGATTGATCTCACCCTCCAATTTTTCAATACGGGCCTTTAACAATTCATTTTCATGTGCAATGTTGTTTGATTTTATCTCTGCCCGATTTAAAGCATTTAATAATGGCCAGGCTGCCATAGATGCAGCCATTCGCTTTTCTTTTGTAATTAAGATATCTTTTTGTAGTCCTAGAAAGTAATCAGTTAGACAATAGGCGTCCATGTTATTTGGTACTCTTAAAGGGCCCCATTGTTCAATAATTGTTGCTAATTGGTAATATGGGGACGCCTCAAAACCTGGAATTTGTCCAGGAAGGCATGTCCCTAAGGGGGTGGTCTTCTCCCCCTTGTACCAATTAAAGATTTTCCACACAAAGGACATTTTTTTTTTTTCCTTATATTTCTAGATGCCAAGTCAGTGGCTCCTGCCTGGCTTGCCAAATGTATTGGCAATAACTATGCTGGTATTAACAAGGATAGCAATTACAAGTAAAATGGTAGAAATACAGAAGATATAAGGAAAAGGGAACTCACCAGAGCTGAGGCGATCCTCCCTGGTGAGCAATCTCCAAGAGATGCTGCCTCAGTGAGGGTCAGCCCTTAAATGAGGTCTCAGAGGAGGTGGAGTCGAACTCCACCCCTCCAGGGAGCACAGCTACATAACTTTCACCTGTGCTCCCACAGCTGACCCCACACTTGCCTCAGCTGATCAATCAGTGGTTCACATTGTGATCTCCCATACACAGACAGAACCTGCCTGAGGAGCAAGCTGATGGCTGTCAGCTACAGGCAGACCTAGCTTTGTACTGCATTTCTTAGAGCAACAACTGTTGCTTTCAGTCACTGAATATACCAAGGCCAATTACTATGCCAGGAACATTTATGGCATCAGTGAACAAAAAATGCGTTAAAAATTGTAATAGACAGGAGCCATTTATTCTTTTATAACTAGGTGACCAAAGAACAACAGTCCTTCTAGAGTCAAGCTGTTAAGAACTAATAGCATCAATCAATATCACATAGATAGATTACTTCCCTGCCCTAAGACCATCTTGCGACCATTTGGTGCTCCTAATTAAGCCCTCTTGATGGCATTTTGTCTGAGCCATGCGACATTTTGTGATAGGAGTTACTGCTAGTGTTCCCTTAACCCTACACCAAAGTAGGAGGTATCCATTCTCAGGGAATCATGCAGGCTTCCTCTGTATTTGATGCTCAGAGACAGCCCCAGAACTTTTTAAATCTTAGCTTAGCTCTCATCCAATAATGTTCATCAAACAGTGCAACTTGTCCTTTGGGGATGCCTTTGTTCTGCATCAACCAGTTCCAACGGAGTCTTCTTGGCTTGTTTTAGATCAGTTTTTCAACAGATAAAGCCAGGGTCTTTGAATTACAAAGTGAAATTGCAGAATGCATGATTCTCAACCAAACAGAACAGCAGGTGGGATGCAGGGTGAATACCTGAACCAACACCACCTGCAAGCAATCCTTCAATATCTTAGGAATCTCTAGCCACCCCAAATCCAGTGTTGTGCTTGATCTATCATCTCTGCTGAGTTTTTAGCTAAGCTGATGGTGAGCATCACGGTGGTGATGGGTGAGCAGTCAGACTAGAGGGTCTTAATCAACCGTAAGGATCCTGTGATCAGAGGAACGTGAATGTGCTGTTAAAGGTCACAAGCGCTGCACTGCAGCATGAGCATACACAGCGAAAGGCTTTCAGTAGAGCTTCAGTTCATAAATGAGGACTGGGTTATGGAAAATAGGCTCAAGATATAAAACAGAAAACAGATCTTAACGCCAGGTTCTGTGAATGCAACCAGCTGAATTTCACAGATATTGAATTTCAATGACAATTTCTTGTGTTATTTTACCCTCCAGCTCCACCCTGAACAGGAACATGTCAGTGACAAGCATTACTCCTCCAGGCTTGACCTAACAGTGCTTTACTTGCACTATGAGCTAATGGCTGTGCTTACAGCACCTCAGGGAGACACCTCAGAGATCACAATGTCCTTCGGGTACAGCAGGAGACACTCAACTCTCCAAATGTGGAGTTTAATTTGTCCAAAGAGGAGACAGGATTCCCATGCTAATAACTTAGGACCATTTCAGTCATAGGTTTAAAGATGATGTAAGTGCTGAGGCAATACATGAACTAGATGAATGAAGCCCAGATGTCAGGGCTCAAGTCGTGACTCCAGCCCCAGCTGGAGCTAAGGCTGTCTTGAATTCATCACAACACAGTTACATTATTTGCTCATACTGTGGATTTGCATAGGGACAACAGGAAGGTCAGAATTGCTTCAATAGAGCTATGCAATCTTTGTCCTAAATACTGGAAACCCACAGCATTGGACAAATAAAATGAATTAAGTCTGAAGTGCTTTACATGGATTGTGATCCTATGTTTGCCTCACAAACTTACCTGAGACTTTCCAATCAAAAATCAGAGTGTCATCTCCAATTGTGTAGATGTATGTTCCCTCGTCTTCTTTCGTTACAGCTGAAGCCACAAGCTTATGCAGTTTCCCTTTATCTTCCATTGTGAATTTCTTACTGGTCTTGATTTCTTTGCCATTTTTGTACCACTTCACCATGACATTGGCTTCAGAGGTCTCAGAAACAAATTCAGCTTGTTTTCCAGCAACGGCCCTGATTACTCCTCCACTTGTCTCTTTGATTACGAACTTTGCCAGTGCTGAAACAAAATATGAAGACACAAAATACATATGATGGTAAAGAACTGCAGGGACATTGGTGACCATGAGGCATTCATTTATCATAAGATCAAACGTGCACGTTTAGTCCTAGTTCTAATTGCTAGATTCTAATTCAGAAGCTGGCAAATTGGCAGCTTTTATAAACCACGTGCCAGATTACCTTATCTCCACAAGTTGAAGGACATACACTGGACAGGGGACAGAGCCAAAGAAAGAAGCCCAAGGCTTCAAGAAAATGTCTAAAATAGGAAAACTGAGGAAAGAATTGGAACAAGCAAAGTAGAAGGAAATCAATGGAGGGGGTATCTATTACTGCACTGTAACCCCCTGGCAAACAAATCGAGCCTAAAAGATAGAGATATCACTTAGGACTGAAAAGAAAAACAGAATTCCTTTATGGAAATTAATTGGAGTGCAAAAGTTAGATGATAAAACTGGCCCCTATTAACACACAGTGGAATAATTGACTTCAAAGATTCAAAATCTCACCACTGTCTTAGCCAAAAGTTTAAGCCTAAGGCCATGGTCCTATTTTACTGAGGGTAATTGAGCTTGTTTTCCAACTTCTTGTTAACATATCATTTCAAAACAGCGCACACAACTGAGTTGGGTCTGTTGAGACAGCGCAGTCAGAGCTGCTAAAATCAAAGTCTGGATTATGCATGCATTTGTTCTGCAGTTCCAAGAACACGCATGTATAATACAAATTCAACAACGTTCTACAGAATGCCTGTATTTAGGAGCTCGAGAGTCAGCTGATGGACACTGGGATGACTGAGATCCTGTCAATACATTTAACTCCATCCTATCATACAGTCAAATTTCATTCATTTTTTCAGGAACTGTCTCTTATCATTGTAGTCCCGTCACCACTGCTGGATGTGAGCCCAACCACACAAAAGCAGCTGCTGGTTTTCACTGCAGATACTGCAGTAAGGAGAAACAGCCTCCAGACTGGACCAGCTGAGCGTGGCCCTACCAGGATTTGCTCCAAAGGTCTTATTACCAGTAGTGCTTCCTGATGAAATACATGGGGGTCCTCCTTTGATTCCAACCCCAACCCACCCCACCATGCCCCCTGATAACATCCATCAGGGCCACATCTCAACAGCTCCTGAACACCTCCAGGGATCCCACCACCTACCTGGGCAGCCTGTGCCAGTTAATTCTATGGGCAGACCTGCCAGTATGAAATATTATGCTAACATGACAAAGAGAGAGAAGAAAAGCAAAATTAAGACTAGCTGACAAGCCTTGGCAGGAAGTTCTGCTCTCCATCAATTTAGTCCCTGTGACTCTTCACAGGTGTTTTCTACATTTGGGATCACTGCTACAAAAAGAGATGTTGACATCATCTCTTGTGGCCACCCTGACAGAAGAGCAGGAAGGCTGGGATGCTCTTTTTCCTGTCTTTCCCTTGATTTCCTCTATATCTTAGGGACGAATCACAGGACAGAACACAGAAATCAAATGGCTCTACAAAGCAGATTGGCCAGTTCAAGTCAAAACAGCCACTGAAAACACCCCAGATGCTGTCTGACAACAGCTGGACTGTCGGGGAGTCAGGTGAATGCAGTCTGCTGGCCCTGGGCAGGAAGAGGACAGCCCAGACTATCACATACCTTTCACTGAAAGCTGATAGAGCATTTTATCCCCCTCACAGATGCACTGATAACTTGCAGCATCATCCATTGAGTCGTTGTGAATTTTCAGGGTGTGTTTCTTCCCCACAATTTGCAGTTCATAATTTTCACTGGCCTTGAGCTCCTTCCCATCCTTCATCCACTCCACAGTAGCGCCTGTGTCTGAAAGCTCAGCCTGCAGTTTGGCTTCCTCACGCAGCCAAGCGCAGATCTTTTCTACATCTTTGCTCTTCTTGGTAAATCTCACTGCAGCACCTGTCAGGAGCAAAGGCCTCGTTATTTCAATTTATATCAGGCTAACGTGGTCAATGTTTGCTGCAACGTCTCTGAAAAAGTATCACCTTCTGTTCCTGCACTCATCATTGTGTCAGTGCTGAGCAATTCACGATATTTCATTTGGTCTTCTTGCTGGATTTACTAAGTAAAAATCAACCAAACATCTCCTTCTACTGATTAATAATGCTCTAAACATGCTTCTGCAGAGGTTTCCACCCAATGACAAACAGGTCCTCCCATCATGAATGTTTATTTGTTCTACTTTGTCATGCAAAGCTGATTGATAGAGATATTATTGGAATGATTGCTCCCCTACTTCTAAACTATTCCAGTGCAATCAGAAAGGCTGTCTGAACCTGCAGCTGAAAGTACTGCTCTATGGTCATGCAGTGGTAAACCTGGTGACTGAATGCACTGGCCAATAGCTGTGAACTGCAGACATTCATCAGCTGGCATGCTTGCACGTTGTTGTAAGGTCAATAGTAAACATGGCATCCCCTCCAGGTACAGCTTCACCAGTTGTTAGGGGGGATTTCACAGCCAGGACTGGGTCTGAGGAAGAACATGTATGTCTTAATGCTCTTTAGATGCAAGTCTGGTATCTCATTTAGAGATGGAAGATTAAATCATAGGTACATTTCTACTTCTCCCTTTGCATGAGTGCTAGAAGAAGCACTTCTGTGCTTAAGATCTGTTACAGAAAGTTCTGCCTCTTGCACATGTGAGATATCAAAAGATAAGGATATTCATGTCTCTGTCACAGAAACAACTCGTATCACTTTAGTGGTAGCTGGAGGTTGATAGGAGATAGGAGAACTAGGAATAAAGGAAAGCCTTTGGTGTGTTAATGCACTGCTAACCTTAAAGTCAAAGGAAGCATCTTTAGGGAACCAACACAGCTGCTCAGCACACACTGACCCATTTCCATTGGGGTTTTTGTGCTTACCAAGGTGCACGCTCCCTGGGAATTCCAGAGACGGGCTCTGTCCATGCGCATTGACTGCAGACACTCGGAACTGATCATCAGCCTCTTCAGACAGATTGCTCACCGTGAACTCTGGGACGGGGACATGAGACTCGTGGCACCTCACCCAGGTGAAGCCAGTTAGTTTCTTGCATTCCACAATGTAGCCATCGACTGGAATGGGGCGGTGCATCTTCGGAGGGGACCATGCCAGCGTCACTGAGGTTTCTGTTTTATTTTTCACCACGGGGTCAGTTGGGGGCTGGGTGGGAGGTTTTCTGGGAGCTGAACAGAAATAAATTTCAGTAATATTAGCATAAGGTCATGTAGGCTAGAAAAGACCTTCAAAAGACCTTCAAAATCAGCAGACTCAACTTTCAGCATGACCTACTGAGTCCCACCATTAACTACTGTGGTACCTGAGGACATACATGACAAGCTTATTCCTGCAGGTATTTACATAGTGAATATATTCACCCTCTGGTTGCTTTGGAACATTTTAGAGGTTAAAATCCCATCAGACTTTTTCACTGTGTGCAGCCACTGATACAGGCAGGAGGCTGGGAATTACCTGATGGGCTCTAGTTACAGACTACTGACACAGTAAAGGATTGATTTCATTTAATTTTGGCCATCAGAAAGTTTGGTGTCTGGTTTCAGTCACCCATCTGGACTCCAATTATAATCATATGGAGAACAGCACATTCAGGAGAACTCATCTCAATAAACCTGAATGAAATCACAGAATCATAGGATCATGGGAGGGCTTGGGTTGGAAGAAACCTTCAAGATCATTAAGTGCTAGATGCCAAAGGTCCCACTAACACAGTATTAAGCCAAAAGCTAGATGCTGGAATCAGATCTCCTGACCTTACCATCAGAAACTGAGATGTCAGATTTTGCTCAGAGGTGCCTGCTTGTAGGAGGGACAGCTTCCGAGCTTTTTCTGCTCCAGGAACCAGCTCGAGCTTCAGGATTTAAACAGCAGTCAGAAATTAAACTGAGCTTTGTCACCTCCATCAAATAGAAGGAGTGGTTGGGTGGTACAGCTTTCCAAATCGCTTAGAAACTGTCACAACAATCAGATGCCTACCTTTTCTTTTTGAACTTGTTAATACATAGAGCTTAATAGCATCAGAATGCCCCAAGCACTTCAGACAACAGGACAGCTGTAAACCCTTCTTTAAGGATTCCTTTGTTTAACCACTGAGTAACTGTAATTCAGTGGTGCTGGTAGGAGAAGGGAAGTCCTAATCTTCCCAGATGGTGACCAGAGTTGATGTTCACATGCAGACTGGTGCTGCAGCAGAGCCAGAAACCACTCATTTGGGAAACACAGCACCAAGAAAATAATGGGAATAGCTTCATAAAATCAGGAGCTTCACTCAAATTTCATGTCAGATCTATAATTCTTCCTATTTTCAGGAAGAAATGATTTCCCTTTTTCTTGTAGTTTTATTTTCTTTTCCTTTCCAGCAAGCAGCTTTGTAGCTTACAAATTGTTTTCTAATCACCTCCTGGTGTGGACAAATCACACAGGTCTGACTCCATGTTTTACATAGTTAGCATATTATATTTGTTCCACTATGGAACTGTACAGTCATAGAATGGCCTGGGTTGAAAAGGATCCCAAAAATCATCCAGTTCCAACCCCCTGCTATGTGCAGGGACGCCATCCACCAGACCAGGCTGCCCAGAGCCACATCCAGCCTGGCCTTGAATGCCTGCAGGGATGGGGCATCCACAGCCTCCTTGGGCAACCTGTTCCAGTGCGTCACCACCCTCTGAGTGAAAAACATCTTCCTAAGATCCAACCTGATCCACAACCCCTACACACCCTCAGAGCCCCCTAGAGCCCCTAGTCCTCCTATTGCCCACCACAGCCCCATATGCCCACTAGAGTCCCCCTCAACTCTCTTTACAGGCCCTGCACAGCTCTATATAACAGTCTTATAGAACTACCTCTAGTAGAAGCAATCTCCACACAGAGATCCTTTCCCAGCACACTGCGCCACGGGGGGAGCAAAACGGGGGGGGGGCACATACACACACAGCGCCGGGGGGGCCCGTAACCGACCCCCACCCATCCTTTAAAGGGGTGGGGGGTCCGTTTTAATGGGGGGGGGGGGCGAGATCACCTTCACCCCCCACCCCCCCATCCCCACCCCATCCTTTAAAAGGGGGGTGTCCATTTTGGTGTTGGGGGGCAGTGACAATCCGCCCCCCCACCCCATCGTTTAAAGGAGGGGGGGTCCGAGACCACCCCCCCCACCCCATCTTTTAAGGGGGGGGGTCAGGGGCTCATGGGGGGCAGCACATCGTGCACAACATTGTGGGGGGGGGGGCTTTAAAAGGGGGGGGTTACAAAAAGCATAGCTCTCAACTATAGATGGGATTGGGGGGGGCTCAATCGATGGGGGGGGGCCCTTCATGCAGGGGGGGCACAGCGTAAGTCAGCGGCTTTGAGGGGGGGTGTTGGGGCTGTTTGGCCTTTGGGGGGGTTATTGTGTGCCCCACCCCCACCACCCCCACACACAATGGGGTGTTAATGTGGGGGGGGGGGCTTAGATTAGTTGCGTTCCCTATAGCACTGCCCCCCCCGTCACTAACCCCCCCGCTTTATCCTTACGGCTGAGCCCCCCCCTGACAGCGCCCCATTCATCTTGATGGGGGGGGGGGCTTGTCACACGACCCCGGCGCGGCTTACGGCACATCGTCGACCCCACCCCACCCCCCATAACCCCACCCGGGGGGGGAGGGGGCGATGTGGTGAGTGGGGGGGGGGTTCCGGAGGTGGGGGTGAGCAAAGTGCAATATGGGGGGGGGGGTCCTATAACTGGAGGGCAGCGGCTGCACAAAGAGCCCGCGGGGGTCGGAGAGCAGCACTTTGGCTGGGGGGGGTCCACGGGGTCCGGGGGTAATGCTGCCCCACCCCCTCCCCCACCCCCCACTGCCGACCCCCCCCCCGCATTGCCCCCCCGCCCCAACGTCAGCTCCTGCGGCAGCTCCTCGTCGCTCTCCTCCTCCTCTTCCTCGTCTGGGGGGTCAATATGTGGGGGGGGGGGTCCCATCGGGCAGCGGCAGCTCCGCCGGCTCCGATTGGCTGAGCCGCAGTGCGCGGGAGCGGCTGTTGTGTGCCGGTCGGTGGAGGGGAGGCTCTTCATGGAGCTGCCCCGCAGCCAACAACAGCCTGAATGAGATCCTGGAGTCCCAGACGCTGGAGGATGAGCTGGGAAAGAGCAGAGGCTCCCCACAGAAGGGCAAATCACGTCTGATAACGTGAGTGTGGAGCACAGCCAGCCCCTTCCTCACATGTGTGGGGCTTCCATGTTCCTCTGTGCCCATTGCAGTGTGCCACCCCAATCCTGCTGCCCAGCCAGGAGTGGATGGGATGAGCAGGTTGGGATGCACAGAGCAGTGCTCAGACATTGCTGGGACATTTGTGCACTGCTGTTGAGCTTCCCTTTGTGCAGCAGGGGAGAGGATGGAGGTTTACAGGTGGATGGTTGTTATTTCTATGGCATTGCACAGGTGGTAGAACCATGTCCATTCCCAAACTTATTCCAGGGCATGCGGGAATTTGTGCAGTTGTAGTTCCTGAATTGTGCTATTTAAAACCCTCCTGTAAATGGGGATGTTTTGTAATGCCTGCTGGGGCTGCAGGCAGCATTGCCTTCCTCCTTAGGGGGCAGGTTTAATCACAAGCCTCCCTATTTCCTATCACAAACGTCCTACAAACCATGTCTGGGCATTGCTGTCTCGGCCTGGATCTCAGCTCCTGAGACTGTCAGATGTGAAGCAGCAGCAGCTGGGACAGGGCTGGCTCTGTGTGCCCTCTCTGGGTCTGTGGGCACAGAGTGGGGCAGAGGGATGACTGTGAGAGGGAGGAATTGCCCAGCCACAAGAAAGAGGAAATCAGCTGAAAAGGGGAGATTTGAGAAGCACTGAGGCTGTGGCTGCTTTGACAGTAAGAAGAAACCAAGCTGTCACTGTGCAGATGGGAACTCCAGTAGGAGAGCTGTGGTGGCTTTACAGATGGCAGACAGCAGCTGGAGTGTAGAGCCAAGGGTAGGGGGGGGATCTTCCTCTTAGCAATGCCATGCAAAGAATGATGCAGACTCCTGCAGGGTCGGCTTTGCTGTGTGACCCTGGGTGGAAGCAGCTGGAAGGTCTCAGCCCTTCTGCATTATCCCAGGAACTGGGGCAGTGCTCGGTCTCATCCCACCTCTGCTAATAGCAAATGCAGAATCCCTTATCTGAGTGCCCTTTTCTCTCATGTAGAGTCACCAACCCTGGGAAGTTCACAAAAAGTTTGGGTGTTGTGTTGAGGGATGTGATTTAACTGGGAAGTATTGGTGATGGTTGGACTGGATGATCATAAGATCATCCAGATCATAAGATCTGAGATCATAAGATCATAAGATCATCCAGGTCTTTTCCAACCTTGAAAATTCTATGGAGTTGTAGCAGATTGTGGGGGTGTAGGTGTGGTATACATATGTACACAGATGGGAATATCCGTATGGAAAAGATAGATCCATGTGTGTTCTGGGCTGCACTGAAAAAGGGGTGGCCAGCAGGAGAGGGAGGTGATTGTCCACTCCTGCTCAGCTCTTGTGAGGCCATATTTGCAGCACTGTGTCCAGGCCTGGGAAGGATGTGGAGCTGTTGGGGGGGGTCCAGAGGAGGGCCACTGTGATGATCAGAGGGCTGGAGCAGCTCTCCTATGAGGAAAGGTGGAGGGATCTGGGCTTGTTTAGCCTGGAGAATGGAAGGCTGTGGGGAGACCTCATTGTGGCCTTTGAGTACTTGAAGGGAGCGTATAAACAGGAGGGGGAATGGCTGTTTATGAGGGTGGATAATGATAGGACAAGGGGGAATGGTTTAAAACTGAGACTGGGGAGGTATAGGTTGGATCTTAGGTAGATGTTTTTTGCTCAGAGGGTGGTGACACACTGGAACAGGTTGCCCAAGGAGGCTGTGGATGCCCCATTCAAGGCCTGCAGGCATTCAAGGCCAGGTTGGATGGGCTCTGTCCATGAGCATTGACTGCAGACACTTGGAACTGATCATCACCCTCTGCAGACAGATTTACAGCCCCTGCACAGCTCTATATAACAGTCTTATAGAACTACCTCTAGTAGAAGCAATCTCCACACAGAGATCTTTTCCCAGCGCCTTTTTGTGACATCATAATGCCCCTTTGTGACATCATAACACCCTTTGTGACATCATAATGCACCTTTCTGATGTCATAATGCCCCTTTCTGACGTCATAATGACCCATTGTGATGTCTTAATGCCCCTTTGTGACGTCATAATGCCCTTTGTGATGTCATAATGCCATTTGAGACGTCATAAGGCTCCTTTGTTTTCATAATGCCTCTTTGTGACGTGATAATGCCTCTTTGTGACATCATAATGCCCTTTGTGACGTCTTAATTCCCCTTTGTGATGTCTTAATGCTCTTTTGTGATGTCACAATACCCCTTTGTGATGTCATAACACCCCTTTGTGACATCATAATGCCCCTTTCAGACGTCATAATGACCCTTTTTGACGTCATAATTCCCCTTTGTGATGTCATAATGCTTCTTTGTGGTGTCATAACGCCCTTTGTGACGTCATAATGCCCTTTGAGACGTCATAATGCTCCTTTGTGATGTCATAATGCTCCTTTGTGATTCATAATGCCCTTTGTGTTGTCATAATGCCCTTTCTGACGTCATAATGCCCCTTTGTGATGTCATAATGCTTCTTTGTGAGGTATCTGTGGTGCCATTGATAATGAAGTGTGATGAACTGGAAGGCTTTCAGTAGAATTGCAGCCCTAACATAAACAATGACTTGAACTCTGGAATTCTGTGTAAAATCATTAGCTAGCTTGTGGTCCGGGTCTTCAAACCAAAGGCTGTGAGGTGCTGCTCTTGTTGACGCAGGCTGTGAAAGATGACTTGAGCTCTAAGAGTAATTTCCCTTCTGCTCTTTATATGAACGTCAAATCCACAATTAGAATATTAAGAAGATAATATAAAATTTTGTGCTGCTGGACTGAGGACTTCCATTAGCTGTTAGCCATAGTTTGGAACTTGCAAAGCAATCATATTGGAGCCTTGCTGGGCAACCTGCTCCAGTGTCTCACCACACCCACAGTAAAGCATTTCTTCCTAATATCCAATCCTAATCTACCTTCTTCCCATGTAAAGCCATTTCCCCTCATTCTGTTGCTACCTGCCCTTATGAAAAGTCCCTCCCCAGCCTTCCCTGTAGGCCCTCTTCAGATACTGGAAGGCCACTCTAAGGTCTCCTTGGAGTCTTCTCCAGGCTGAAGAGCCCCATCTCTCTCAGCCTGTGCACATAGTAGAGGTGCTTTCAGCCCTCTCTGATCACCTTCATGGCCCTCCTCTGGACCTGCCTGAACATCTCCAAGTCCTTCTTGTGTTGAGGGCTCCAGAACTGCGTGCAGTGCTCCAGATGGGGTTTCAATGAGAGGAGTGTGGAGGGGCAGCACCACCTCCCTCGACCTGCTGGTCATGCTTCTGTGCTTTAAGCTTATGCTTTAAGGTCCTATATGCTTTAAGGTTTAGATAGTGCAGTCGCCTCACCTCTTCAGGTTTATCTGTGAAGGTCCCTTCCAAGTGAACCGTGCTGATCCAGACAGTTCGGATTGCTCATTAAAGTGTTTTAGTAAGTTAGGCTGGTCCTACGAAGCAGTATGACTGCAGTAAGCAGTGTACATGGTGCGCTGTGAGTACTGCACACATTCCTCTTGGCAGCTTGTGGAACAGAAACTGTGCATTGTTTGGATTGTGTAAGTATTCCTGTTGGTCTCTTGTGATGCTTACCTTCTTAGAGCACCTTTCCTCGTTTGGCTCTACATATTTTGGTACCTTACTTGTTCTGTTTGGCTTAGCAGGGAAGGTCTTCTTCTGAAGCATCCTCAGTCTTGGTCTGGGCAGCATACTTAGAAATGACATGGACGTTACATGAGTGGGTGGTCAAAGGGGGGAAGAACTCACCTTTCTGATCTGTTTCCTTTTAGAACACAGTCCTGGAGAGGATTTGCTTTCCTTGTTTCCTGGAGACTTGGATTCTTAGATGGTTTTGACTGCAGCTATTTCTGATGTTAATTCCTTTTTCTGTACTTTAGTAGCCAAGTGCAAGTGGAGTGCTTTGGGAATTGTCTGAAGTTGCCAGGTTGCGTGTGATCACATATGTAACGTGGAGTTATGTGTGGTGCCAGTGATAATTAAGTGTGATGAACTTGAAGGCTTTCAGTACAATTTCAGCCCTAATGTAAACAATGACTTGAACTCTGGAATTCTGTGTAAAATCATTAGCTAGCTTGTGGTCCAGGTCTTGAAACCAAAGGCTATGAGGTGCTGCTCTTGTTGACGCAGGCTGTGAAAGATGACTTGAGCTCTAAGAGTAATTTCCCGTTCTGCTCTATATGAACGTCATATCAACAATTAGAATATTAAGAACATAATATAAAAGTTGTTGCTGCTGGCCTGTGGACTTCCATTAGCTGTTAGCCATAGTTTGGAACTTGCAAACCAATCTTATTTAGACTTTAGTGGTGAAATCTTCTGATGAAATCTTCCTTCTAATTCTGCAAAAGAATCTCGGTGGAACATTTCTGTCTGAAAAGGCTCTGGCATATGAAGATGTGCCAGACTGCAGCCATGTGCCAGATGCGTTTGGATCCATGGAATTTTCTGATGTAGCTTCAGTGTTTGAAGAATCTCCACTCGATCTAAATACTCAGAAAACAAAGCAGGTGTGTGAAGATGTACAGCTAGTTTCTTACAGAAAAAATACAGCTCTTAATCTAGAAATCTGCTTCTCATTGTATCTAGTGCTTACTCCATATTTAAGTATCTAGTGGACCTTGACCAAAGGAAGATAAAGATAGAGCAAAGAAGTATGTTAAGCATAAATTTTGTTGCCTTCTACCTGTAGGCCATGGTTGGTTTGACGTGATCCCTAACTCCAGTGTTTGGTTTGCACAGAAACAGCAAGCAAGGGAACAAGTAAAGGAGTCAGTGAGGATTTTAAAACACAATGGGAAGCGATAAGGCACAGTTAATAAGATTCTGGAGTTAGGCTGGAGGTAGGCAGAGGTTGAAAGGTACCGAAAGAAATTCAATCTTACTGTGTTGGACAACAAAATCCACTGTGATATTATTCAAATTTTTAACTAAACCAAGTGATAATTCATATTTATGTTTAGATAAGCTGGTGAGGGTTAATCCTCAATGGAGAATTGAGATGAACAAATAAAAAAATGGTGTTTGACAGTCTATAAGAAACGAACTTATTCTAGGAGAGAATCAGAGTTTTCAACTGTTTTGTTCAATAGCCAAATAATGTATGATATTTTTATAAGCATTGTGTCTGACCTTCTCAGCTGTTAGAATTTCTTTGACAGTAACTTCTCCGGCTGTGATCAGAAAACCTTTTGTTCCGTCTCTGGCACCATTCGAGGCATGATACTCAACTGGGTGATATGGAATTCACACTGTCAACTCCAGTGACAAGAAAAGTGGCATCTAAGAAGCGTGCAAACACAGAGAATGTTGATGCAGAGTCAGTGTTAAGAAATGAGCTGCCCTTTGCATTTCCTGCTCCAAAGGCCTTCTTTTCGAAGAGCCAGACAGAGAAGCAAGTAGAAGGCATATCTTTTTAGGCGCCTACTTCCAAAGGTATGTTGTATCTAACAAATGGAAACCTAGAACATGTGTAGCTTAGGAATTTTTTACTTTTAATATGAATGCAGTACTTGTAGGTCCTAAAATTCTGAAAGGTTTCAGTGTGGGGTTTATTTGGTCACAGCACATACAGCTGCCATCCTGTACATCTGACAGTGCACTGCAAGCGGTTTAACCATATATCAGGGCATGGTACACGTCTGTTAATGATAGAAGTTCTCACAGTTTCACAAGGAGCATGCCTTGAGATGCATTCAGATAATGAGATAAGTGCTGTGTTCCTAAAACTAGCATGTGTCTCCACTCTCCATCGAGATTTAGTAGATAATTTCTTTAACAATTATGATGAGAGTTTTGTTTTGTTTTTATTTTTTTCTGGGCTATTATTTTGAGTGAAAGAAAAGGGTATGCTTTTATTTAAGCGAGCGTTTGATTGCATCATGCTTCTAAATTAAATGTAACCTACTGAATTCCTCATGATAGCATACGAGTACTTGCGTGTATCTGTTCTCCCTAATAGAGGGAGAAGAGACTCAGTGAACCTGGACAGTGTTACCCAGGGTTGTGAGAACAGCTAAATGATTGTTGAGAACTGGTCAACTCGTGAGCCTGAGACCTGGGATCCTCCATCCTAGGGTGGAACTTTACTGGAGCACGTGGGTGCCACAGCAAAAAAAGGACTGTGTACAATAGACTGAGAGTTTCCTGAGTTTCTTGGTTTACAGAAAGCACAAATAACTCAGCAGCAAGTGACGTATTTGGGATAGGAGATGACAGCTGGACTTTGAACCTTAAGGACTGCCAAGAAAGAAGCCATCTGCTCAACCCCTGAGCTGCAAACTGCCAAGGAACTCCATACGTTGCCAGGAATGACAGGAGGGTGCCGACCATGGATACACAGCTACGGACTGATGGTAAACTTGAAACAGCTTGAAGTGAGTAAGGGATATCCAGGGTGCACTGGTGCTCAATATTCAAGAAGCCCATCAATCTACACTGGGCCAAAGGATACCAGTTTTAATATCTCATGCAGTGTTTACTGTATTGGAGGCAAAAGGGGGACATTGGCTTTCACCCCACAGAATCACAGAATCACAGAATTACCCGGGTTGGAAGGGACCTCAAGGATCATGTAGTTCCAACCCCCCTGCCTAGCAGGGCCACCAAACATACGCCTTTACTAGATCAGGTTGCCCAGGGCCCCGTCCAACCTGGTCTTGAACACCTCCAAGGACGGGGCATCCACAACCTCACTGGGCAGCCTGTTCCAGGACCTAACCACCCTTCTAGTAAAGAACTTTCCCCTAACATCCAACCTAAATCTTCCCTCCTTCAACTTAAAACCATTTCCCCTAGTCCTGCTATTATCAGCCCTTTCGAAGAGTTTACTCCCCTCCTGGGAGTAAGTTCCCTTCAGGTACTGAAAGGCTGCAATGAGGTCACCCCGCAACCTTCTCTTCTCCAGGCTGAACAAACCCAACTCCCTCAGCCTGTCCTCATAGGGGAGGTGCTCCAGCCCCCTGATCATCTTCCTGTCCCTCCTCTGGACCCTTTCCAAAATCTCCATATCTTTTTTGTACTGAGGGCTCCGCACCTGGACACAGTACTCCAGATGGGGCCTCACAAGAGCAGAGTAGAGAGGGACGATCACCTCCCTATCCCTGCTGACCACCCCTCTCCTGATGGAGCCCAGGATCCCATTTGCTTTCCGGGCTGCCAGAGCGCACTGCTGGCTCATGTTAAGTTTCTCATCTATCAGGACCCCTAGGTCTTTTTCAGCCGAGCTGCTCTCAAGGACAACTCCTCCCAGCCTGTACAGGTGCCTGGGGTTCTTCCGGCCCAAGTGCAAAACCTTGCACTTTGCTGTGTTGAACCTCATTAGGTTCACCTGAGCCCAGCTTTCCAGCCTGTCAAGGTCCCTCTGAATGGCATCTGTTCACCCCAAAGATTCCCGAAATACCAGGCCATCCTGGTAGAGCAGGGTGATATAGAAATAATTGTAACTACTATTGCCAACCCAGTATCTTTCCTTAGCGGAACTCCCTGGTGGAGAACCAGGATGACATCACTGCTTTGAAACAACTGATGCTGCACATTACATCCAGTCGGTCGGAGCTGAAGGACGAACCCTTAGAAGATGCAGAAGACGCCTGATTTACCAGCAGCTGCAGTTTTGTGAGACAAGGAGGCTTTAAGGCAGGACATGCAGTAACTGCTACTGAGCAGGGAATGGAAGCACAACCATCAGCCATGGGGACTACCCCTCAGAAGGCTGAAATAACTGCCTTGACGAGAGCCTTAATGATATGGACAGATGCTAAATATGTGTTTGGGGTGTCACACGCTCATAGTACCATCTGAAAAGAGCAAGGATTGCTCACACACAAGGAAAAGAGCATGATGTAAATGTACCTATGTTGTAGGGCACAGTTCTCTATCCAGGCCCAAGTCTGTGTGGGTGTCTCCTCTATCCACAAAGCTGCTCACACTGCAGGAGGCACAGGCTGAGAGGAGAGGCCAGAGCAGCTCTCCCACTGTGACACGGAGCAGCAGGATACAAGTAAAGGAAGGCCCCACAGCTGTACTGGGAAGATTCCACACAGTCATCAATTTTTCATCTGAAAGGTAAAGAGGAATTCCCTTTTCTGCCCCTATCATCATTGGTCGGGTGAGTAGCAATGATGCCCGGTGTGCTTCCATCAATGGAGCAGAATAGGCGGAAGGCTGGGGTGCAGGCTTTCCTCTGCTGAGGTGAGTGGGGGCTCAGGGTGTTGCTCAGTGGTAGATTTGTTCACACTGAGTTCTAACAGGAAACTTGCTCAACATCGAAGGCCTTGCAAAAGTCTGGCTGAGTGATGTCAGTTGCTTTTCCTTTCCCTACTGATGCTGTCACTCCACTGTAGAAGGCCACCAAAGCGACCAGGCTGCATGTCTCCGTTTCCGCTGTTTCTCCATTTCCTTCTTGTTGCTCCCTGTAACCAGCAGGTTCAGCCATGCTGCTTTCCTGCCTCCTCTGCTGTGTTTCGTGTGGTCGGGATGGAGCTCAGAGCTCCAGCTCTGAGTAAGGTTTTCTGAGAAAGTTACCATCTCTTTTCCATTCCTTTACCCCTAAAAACAGTTTTCCAGTGTCTCTCATGCAAGAATTCTTTGAACAGCCTGCAGCTGACTCTCCTGAAGCTCAGGATCCTGACTTTGCTTTTTGCCAGGCCTGCATTCCTTGAGATGAGGAACTCTAGGAGGGCATGGTCACTACAGCCCTGACCACCTCCAGTCTTAACCCCTGCTGTGCACCATGTCCAGTAATGCTTCCCTTCTGCTTGGTGTGCTTAATACTTGACCCACAAAGTTATTGTCAGTGCACTCCAGCAGGCTCTCAGACAGCTTGCAGCAACTGGGATTGGTGCTGGGTGGTTGCTGGGAGGTGTCTCAGCAGAAAAGCTGGGCTGGGGTGGGCGTGCTATGTCAGTCCTCATCGCAGCTGGCAGAGAGAATTAGAGGAGGGTGATGGGTGCTGCCTGCTCTCAGTGCTACTGCACTGAATTTGGGGCACAGCAGCACACTGGTGAGTGAGCTGGGAGGGAGACAAACTGCTGCTGTGCATGGCTAGGCCAGAGCTGGAGGATTGTCAAACGTGAGTCATGCTGGTGCAGCCATTGCAGCTGCAGCAGGAGTAGAAGACAAAGAGGTTTTGTAGAGGACAGAGGGTGGTGATTCATGGTTTGATGTCCAGGTGGAGGCCGATAACAAGTGGTGTCATCCAGGAGTCTGTCTTGGGACCAGTGCTTTTTTACATGGTTATCAGAGACACCAATGATGCAATGGAGTGCACCCTCTGCTGTTTGCTGAGTGGTGCGGCTGACGCAGTGGAAGGAAGGGATGCCATTCAGAGGGAGCTCAACCGAGAGGTTGGCCTACGTGAATCTAATGAGGTTGAACACAGCAAAGTGCAAGGTTTTGCACTTGGGCTGGAGGAATCCCAGGCATTTCTACAGACTGGGAGGAGCAGTCCTTAAGAGAAGCCCCGCAGAGAAGGACCTGGGGGTCCTGGTGGATGAAAAACAGAACGTGAGCCATCAGCGTGCTCTTGCAGCTCAGAGAGCAAATGGTCCCCTGGGCTCCATCAGAAGAGGGGATGGCCAGCAGGGACAGGGAGGTGATTGATCTTCATGATCCTTGAGGTCCCTTCCAACCCGGGCCATTCTATGATTCTGTGATTACACTCGCTGTCAGAAATAACAGCAGCTGTACAGAAGCTGGATATATTTTGGGACAGTTCTTGTAACCAGCTGATTTTAAGACCTTGCCCGAATTGGGGGTCTAAATTGCATGTTAGGAGAAAGCTGGTAAAGTGGCTATTGCTCATTCTTTTTCATTTGCTGATTCTTTCATTCGGGTTCCTTTTCCAAAGGAGATTCTGGTGATGGAAGCAATTGAAGAAAGAACAAAAGCAGCTCTTGCCAAGAATGCTTGAAGTCCCTGTGGAGAGAAGCAAAGAACTTGGGCTTCCTCTGGGATGCTCCCCACCATGTCTCAGGAAGGAGACAACTGCTGTTCCACTTTCTGCTCTTTGTGTGGAAAGGTACGTCTGGGTTTTCTTCTACCTGTTTTTCTTTTTCTGGCTTTGAAGGAGAAGGGGTGGAGCAAGAGGAGACCCACTGGTCATTTGTTACCTCAAGAACAGGATGGATTCTGCATTCACTGTGAGAAACTTGGGCTAGTAGCATGGGCATGTTTCAGGCTGGACTCTTCTTTTGCTACTTGGTTTCCTTTTGGCTACAGGGAGACAGATGTCTAAAGGTGTGTTTTCAGACCCACTCTCCAAAACCATGTTTCATTGTTGCAGGTGGTTCAGTGTGCTCTTGCAGGGTAGATGCTGTAGTTTGCTGTAGAATCTAAATGGTTTCTGTTCCTAGGGGAGGACTGAGAGGAGGTAGTGAGAAGAGAATTCAATGCCTTAGGTGTATCTTAGTGAGAAATGTTGGCATGAGGTGCTGAAAGTCTTGAGTTGTCAAAGGCCAGTGATGCTCAGACTCCTTAACCTGCTGGAGCAGGGTGGAAGCAAGGAGTGGGCACTGCCGTCACACAAGCTGCACTTGGTTCTGGTCTGCCAGGTCTGTGCTGGCCTGGATTTCTTCTGAGAAGTTTGTTGGAGCTGCTTGGAGTAGTGAAGGGTGGGGAAGAAGTGCTGCTCCAGAGCTATGAGACGTGCAGCTCCTTCTGAAGTGCTCCTGATAAGGACGGAGCGCATTTGCTGCAGCTTTCTCTGCAGATGTGCTCCTCACCTTGAAATCCTCCTGGTTTGTCCTCAGCTCCTGACCACGGCCTGTTCTCTGTTTTGCAGGCTGATAACATGCAGAAGCCGCAGCTGGTGCGTGCTATGTCATCTTTAAACGTACCAGCATTTGCGGCAGCCCATGTTATTAAGAGCCACGTCACCCAGGGGCCAGATGAGCTCTCTCTGGAGGTAAGCAGTTCCAGGCATTCCGTGTTGTCGTGCATAGAAGAGGGCAGTCCTTTCTGCTTTGTTTTCCTACCAGATTTGCTGAATCTGGGATTGATGTTTCAATCTCTTTCAGGTCGGAGATCTGGTGAGCATTGTTGATATGAGGACATATCAACAGGCTGAGCCCCTGGTGGAGAGGCAAGCGTGGCTTTGAGGTAGGCACACGTTTTTGACTAGAGAGCACAACTTCAGTAGAGTTGGGAATCTCAGCTTGGAGCTGCTCTGCCTGCACAGGATGGCTGCTGGATGCAAACAGTTGCCCTGTGTCACTGTCAGTGGACCTTCCCTTTGGCTCTGGGCTCGGGCTAATGCTCACCTGTCTTTTTGTTCTAATTACAGGTTGGGCTTTTCCCTGGTGAGTGCATGGAACTCATCAGCGGAAAAGTTCCCGATTCCCTCCTCAATTCATTGCCAAAGCCAGGTGCGTAATTTACATTTGACAACGCGAGTTAGTCAAATAGGGTCAGAACGTTACTTTCAGGGGGTTTGTTTATGCCCAAGTTCAGCAAGCTTAGAAAGAGAACTACAGTAATCTCCTTGGGCACCTCCAGGGATGGGGAAAATCCATTCTTACGTGTCCTTGTTGGGAATGTTCTTCCCGTTGTTACATGCTCTGTCGAATGCATTGCGCTCAGCTTCGTCCAACCGAGCCAGGCCTGAAATGAACTGGTTTCTTTGTTTTGTTGCGCAGAGCCAAAGAAATGGGGCAAGCTCATCAACGGCCTTTGTTCCCTGGTGAAGGCCAGCCCCGGGAGAGCAAAGCAGCCTGAGCCTCCGACATTCTCCGGATCCATGTCCTTGCTTGACATCGTTGAGAGGTATTTAGCCTTCAGGACTTGAGGGCTGAGCTGTAGGAATGGAAGCATCCTCTGCTGTTTGAAACAGAGGGCGTTTCTAAGCTGTGTTTCAGCAGAAAGCAGGCAGTGCCCAGAACAGGCAACTTTTGGCCAGGGCTCGGTGCAGCTCTTCCATCACCCTGCACCACGTCTGACAGCATGCTCTGTTTTCTCTGCAGAATGAGTTCTCCCAGTAAGAGGGCAGAGTCAGCAGCTGGCAGTTGGTGTTCCTGCTTCTGCCTGGGCAAACCATCCCCTGTGGCCAAACGCCAACTGCAGAGCAGTGCCAGGGAGCCCTCTGAAGCAGAAGTCTTGGTCCTGGCAGGTAAGGGTGCAAGTCCAGCTTACAAAACACTGCTTGTCAGCAACACAGGTAGAATTCATGCTTTCAGTGGGCTTGTACCTCCTTCTGGCGTTCAAGCCCGTCTTGATCCCTGTCTTTCCCAAATGAGTCTCTTGTCAACACAAGAGCTGGACCTGCACGTGGATCACTTTCAAGACAGTGACACTGTTGCTAGAAGCCTATTTGCTTCTGCCCACCACCACTACATAGCCAAATGTCAAGAATCTCCATGGTTCATCTTGTGAACGTTCGACACTAACTGCTGTACATCTGCTCCTTCCTAGGTGACCCGAGCCCTTGTATATCCCCAAGACGCAGGGCATGTTACGATGACGCATCTTCCATCAATGAAGAGTTGTTACTAAGCACAGAATGCTGCAGTTCAGATGAAAGCCTTCCGTATAACATCAGCTATCAAGAGAAGAAGGTCATCATCGTTGAAGCCTTCATTCATCCCATCCCTACTGAAGCTGCTGACCTGAGCCCACCAGACACCTCAGGCACCAGCCTGGACTCAATGTCTCTGCAGTGCAGCCCAGCCCAAGCACAGCCCGAGAGCCCCGACAGCAGCACCACCATGCAGGCTCAGGTCAGCATCACCGAGGAGAAGCTGAGCATCTCGCAGGGGGGCACAGAATCAGGACACGAGTCCCAGGCTCCGGGCAACAGCACGGTCTCTGAGCAGCTCTCATGATTACAAGAGAGGATGAGTCCCATCTTTCCTCCAGACCTCACACCCCCTCCTTTCTCCTATTGAATAAAGGCACGCTCGTGCTCAATCAACGCCTTGACTGAATTCCGAGTTTTCATTCGCAGAGATTGGGATGAGTGCAAGAAACTGCAAGGCAGCTCAGCTTACAACACTCTGGCTGTGGGGTTTGTGCGGCCGAGCTCTGGGTGTGTTCCCATTTTGCCTGACTTTGCAATGCCTGCAGCGAGAGCTCTGCTGCCGTTGTGTATGGCAGCAAATAGTCTCTAGCATCCTGGATGCTGCTCATGAAAACCCCAAGCTTCCTGGCTGTGGCTGTGATGCTTTTCAGGGCCTTTTGATGCTCTTTGATGCCGTGGCTGCTCCCTAACACCTCTGTCCTCCCGCCGTGTCCATTCCTGGCTCTCACCTGTGAGCTGTCCCTGCAGATCATCTCCAGCCCTGCCATCATCGTGCTGCGGCAGGAGGAACTCGCCCTGACCAACATCAGGCAGTGCTGCCTGCCTCTCTCACTCTCTAGACCAAGTGTAACTACGCTGTCATGGAGACAAATGCTTCTGTCACATCCTCCATCCCTGCAGACATTTACCGGTAGGTGGCTCTTGCAGAAGAAGATTCAAGCAGCAGAACCTTTTGCTCAGCTACAGCACACAAATGCTACAAAAGCAGGAATAACCCGCAAGCTCTGGGTCTGTTTGTCTTGCACAGGCATGCACTAACTGCGTTTGATGGTACCCCCCATCCTTGATTTCCTTCCCTGCTCCTTGTCTGATGGCGCTGCTGAGCCAGGAACAAGCTGCCCAGTGTGGCAGAGCATGGTGCAGGGCTGTGCTGGGACCTCCTCCCCTTCATCTGCTGCAGATCAGTGCCACACACGTGCCATCGAGATGCTCTGGCACGGGATGTGCCTCCAACCCAAAGCTCCTTCCCACCTCCCAAGGAAAAGCAAAGCAACCCAAGCATCTCCAGCAAAGCTGCCCAGCAGACAGCAGGGAATGCAAACAGCTTCTGGCTGCTCCCCTACACTCCTGTCCTAAGTAATAGACCCCATGAGGACTGGCTGGGAAATCAGTGCATGACACATGTGAGTGTGCACAGGATTGTGCAAAGCAGTGGGGTTCCATGAGTTTGTGTGTGTGTGTATCTCTGCTGTTATGAAAGCATGGGAAGACTGCCTTACTGAGTCCCAGATAATTACTTATCCTCAAATGATTTTTCCTGGCCAAAGTTAGAGCCTCTCACAGGTAATCGAGACCAACAGGCTGTTGTTGCACAATCAACAGACACAATCTAGATGAATAGCTGAGGAAAATAAAGCATCATGCCAAGGGTACTAGATAAGTGAGCAGCTTGAGATCTGCACATTTATGTGATACTCATGGTCTTAGACAATATTTGCTTAGTGAGATCACATAGAATGAAAGTAAAATAGAAGAAGTGCAATTGGTCTCAGTTCACAGCTGGCTGGTTCGTCTCAGGCTAATCCTGAACTGCCTCAAGCGACTGCTTTGGTGCTCTACAGAACAGCAACTTCAGAGATCTCTTTCTATTACTAAGTGTTTGAAAGAGCAATTTGCTCTGTTAATTATCCATCATTTCTGTGCAGTCTGTTTTGTCAGACTTGTCTTTAGCTTCCAAGTTGTATGTGAAGAATTGTTTCCGTTGTAATGCACAATGTACTAAAAATTGAGAGATGAAAATGTGAAGAGTTTTTCCAGCTTTGATTTCATGTCTGGAATTTTGGAACCCACTACTTGCAGTTGTTAATCTGTCCAAACTGGTCTGGTTTGGAATGCCCTCATCCTTCTTGAATCGCTGTTAAAGGCGGAGCAATTCCTACAAGTGCCATGGCCCCACTGTTGTTCTAATTCTTGTTTCTTTGTTTTCCACACACTGCTTTTCAAGCCTCCTTTTTCTTTACAGTCAAAGTGAGAACTGCACTGTGAGGTGTCTGAACCTTGTTGTGCCTCTACATAAATAGAACAGCAGCAAAGCCAGACAGGTGACTGTGCTGACAGCTCTCGTAGCCAGTAACATGTAACTGTGCTAAATCCCTTGTGACGGCTTTGATTTCATTTTTGCCAGTGAAATCCTTGTAAAAGGAACTGCAGCAGTGTGATGAGCTAAGGTGAAGATGCTGGTTTTAGTAGTGCTCTAAGCTGAGTGAAAGGGCAATTGAATGAGGGTTATATGCTTTCTCTGGGACGATAAGGTTTTATTTCCTGAGGGAAAGAGCCAGCTTTTCATGGGCTATATGTGGGCTTTGGCAAGGGCAGACAATCCAGTCTGTCAGGAAGCCATTTGAGGTGCTTCAGGTTTGTAAGCTTGTCTTTTTGTTTTTCAGGTGGATATTTGGAGCATGGGTGTAGTGCTGTATGCTCTGCTGTGTGGGTTTTCCCTTTGGATGATGACAATATGATGGCACTCTACAGGAGGATACCAGTGGGTATCAGTGGTGCTAGAATACACTGAGAAGGGAAATAGCTGAGCTTGACAAGAGGCCTTGCTTTTCGGATGGCAGAACATGCTGAGCTGTGGGTAGAAAGGCCTGTCTGCTGAATATTGTCCCTGTTTTTGCTGCTTTGTCTACCAGTATTTTGTGGATTTGGTTCTACACTTGGTTGGCCTATGTGGCACTGTAGCCTAATTCTGTACCATGATAGCATACAGAATTTAAGGAGAAGTATTTTCTTGCCAATGGGCTGTATTTTTTGTATCTGGTTCTTCAACTGGCTGCTCCCTATACTATCTGTAGTAAAAAATACAGACACATCATTTGATTTCCCTGAAATGAATGTTCCTAAATGCCAGCTCTTCTCATGTCTACAAAGATCAAAGTTCTGCATTTGCTATTAGAATTTCCTCTTCCAGAATCAGGAGGTAATGTAGGACCCCACAGATTGCCTTCAGAATCCAACAGTTAGTTCTGTTTCCTTTCGGAGTGCATAACAACCTGAGCACATGAATTGAATGGCGTGGCTTTTTAGTCTGGTACAAACTCTGCTGTACACTGAAACTTGGTCCATTTGTAAGCAGGACTTTTTCCATCTCTGCAGGACAGCAGAAAACCCTTTGTGCTAATCATGATGCCAAGAAGCAGAATGCGGCAGATGATCCAACTGCTTCAGGTGTTCATTTCCTTAAAACTGAGAATAGTTTTGGACTGAGAGTTTGTAAGCAGAACGGAGCTCTTAAAGCTGTCAGAGACTATTTCTGCACTGTTCAATTCTATCTGCACAACATACACAGGATCTCAGAACTGCGTTGCTTGAATTGGTGGAACTTGCTGAAGTGAACTGGGATGAGCAAGTTTTAGAACTTAGTCAGAGTGCTGTAAAAAATGGATAATCTCATGAGTATTAAGGTACAGGCTTGCTATTTCTGCACTGAATTTGTTTTTATTTTACATGGCTGTGATCTGAAAGTTGCTTGAAACGCAGGCACCTAGGCACTGTTGTGTAACTGAATTTCACACGATAGGTCCTGAAATATCCTGGAATCAAAAACTCTGACTTGTTTTAAGTCTGCTGCTTGAGTCTAATCAGGGTCATAGTGTCTGTGTGCAGTGTTTCTTTCCCTGTAATGCTCCACATCATTTCATTTTGGGAATATTGAAGGAAATGGACTATGTGCCATAACTGTTGTTAGAACAAAGTATGTCTGGTGTGATCTTATGCATAGGTTCTGTAACTGCTCTTCACAGCTCAGGTGTTTGACCTTCCTTCTGGTGAAGTGATGAAATACTGCTGGTTTCTATTTGTGCTTCTAGGCACCTTGAAGCTCTTAGGAATAGAACAATTGTCTCCAGTTCTTTTCAATGATATCAGTAACAGCTCGAGTGTTGCTGCCCACTAGGTAGACCCAAAGAAGCAGATTACAGTGAAACAACACACGAGCTGGACCTGAATGAGGATCACTTTCAAGACAGTGGCTATGCTGCTTCAAGCCTACTTGCTTCTTCCTGCCGCCACTCTATTACCAAGTATCAACAACCTTTCATGATTCAACTTGCAAATGTTTGAAACTAACCCTTGTGTTTCTATGCCTTCCTAGGTGATTCGAGCCCTTGTCAACCCCAAAGATCCAAACCAAGCAGTGTCTTTCCATCAATGGAGAGTTCTTATTAAGCATGAATCGCTGCAATTCGGATGACAGCCTTCCACATGGTAACAGTGATGGACACAAGGGGCTCATCCACGTTCATGCTCTCATATCTCCTGGCTCTGCTGAAGCTCCTGACCTGAGCCTGCCAGACACAGCAGTCACCTGCCTGGATTGTGACCCAGCGCCTTTGCAGTGCTGCCCATCCCAAGCACAGCCCGAGTGTCCCAGCAGCAGCACCACCATGCAGGAGCAGGGCAGCATCAGTGAGGTGAAGCTGAGCATCTTAGATGGGGACTTAGAGTCAGGCTGCCAGTCCCAGGCACCAGGCAGCAGCACCAGCTCTGAGCCACTCTCATCTTGACAAGAGGAGTCCCATCTTCACCCTTGACCTCTCAAGCCCTCCTGTCTTTTATTGAATAAAGTCACTCTCATGCTCAGTCATCGCCTCGACTGCATTCTGAGTCTTCAATCACAGGGATTGGGACGAATGCAACAAACAGCAAGGCAGCTCAGCTTGCAATGCTATGGCTGTGGGGTTCGTGCAGGCAGAGCTCTGGGTTCCCATTTTGCCTGGCTTTGGGATGTCTGCAGCAAGATCTCTACCATTTTGTATGGGAGCAAATAATCTCTAGCATCCAGGTTGCTGCTCATGATATATCCCAGTCTTCCTGGCTGTCACTTTGTGATACTTTTCAAAGCCTTCTGATACTCTTTGATGCCTTGGCTGCTCCCTAACACCTCTGTCCTCCTGCCATGTTGACTCACGTCTCCCACTTTTAAGCTGGCTTTGCAGATCATCTCCAGCCCTGTCATCATCACGCTGCAGCAGGAGGTGCTCACCTGGCCCAATGTCTGGCAGTACTGCTTGTTCTGCAGATGAGCAGCTGCCTCCTCATCTCTTCAGCTACAGTAGTTTTTCTCAGGGCAGATAGATGCAGTCATGCTCCTCTGGATTTGGTGTGTTAAATCCATGCTGCATGGCAGCAGTCAGTGCAATACAAAGGTGTTCTGTGTGCCATAGCATTTCTCCAGGGGCTGCCAAAGGTAGAAGCACAACACAGCACCATCCTTCTGACAGTAATGTCTGTGAGTGTTAGACATGTGAGCACTGCATCATCCCCAGCGTGTCAGTGCTTTTCCACACCAACCTGACTCTCACACTCTGCACTGAATGTAACTCTGCTCTTGTGGAGACAAATGCTTTCTGTCACATCCTCCATCCCTGCAACCATTTGCCGGTAGGCAGCTCTTGCAGAAGAATCAAGCAGCAGAACCTTGTGCTCACCCTACAGCATGCAAATGCTATGAAAGCAGAAATAACCTGGCATGCTCTGGGTCTGCAAGGCTGCACAGATGGGAGAGGTAGATTGTGTTTTTGCAGTGGAAGTTTCCAGTATTTTCAGTACATAGTGTAGGCCCTAACTGAATGTATAACCCTCTTGTAAAACAGCTGTATAAGTAGTTTTTCCACCAAGAAAGTTGCTGAACAGAATTAAGTTCAGACTGGGGGCATTCTGACATGGGGAGAATTGAGACAAGCACAAGATAAATACAGGGTGGGTAGAGCCCAGCACAGGACAGAATGAATGTACTGACTTTTGGAAACATTGCCCTTCTCTGTCCGCAGAAAAGTACAAGGCAGACCTAAAAACAAGAGGTTGGTAATTGACCTTCTATGGAAATGAATCCTAGCCACAGTCTCGAGGAGTCTGTGAGCCTGAGATGCTCAACCAATGAGAGCCATGAGAGCATCACCTGCAGTGGGTTTAGGGCACAGAACAGAATTGATTTCACTGACTGGTGTGCAGTTTCTCCCTTGCCAATAGGGGATGTGCGCGCAGTATTGCAATAATGAATAAGCACTGCTGCTATCGCTGCCATCTTTGCCTAACTAGAAATCTTTGACTTTGAGAGTTTCTCACACAAGGGGAGAGGGTAAGAAAGTAAAGAGGCACAGAAAACTAAGGGAAACTGCTCTTCTTTATCTTATCTATAAAAATTGATACGATGCTGTTGTGCATTTTTTTTAATTTTATTTTTAATTTTTTGCTAATGTCAGTTAGATTGTTTTAAAATATCCACACACCAAAATCTGACTACCAAGCAAATGTAATGAAAATGAAATGAAGGTGAGTTAGTGGAAAGCACAAGGCCATATTATATTAGGCTCCAGAAAATTTACAGGCAGTCACTGCACGAAGAGGTAGATCTGAGTTGCACATTATATGATTCCCACAAAGATTAAGGAAATCTGAAGCTTTCAATATATTTTTTTAATTCTTTTTTCATTTCATTTTTAAACACCTGACCCAGACCCCAACCCTCACAGGAGCTGTAAAGATAACAGCATTAACCAGCAATGTAACTCTAATCCTAACCCTTACCCTGATTCTAAAATCGTCCCTAACTCCAAATGCAACAACAAAAATGATGCTAGAAGTTTGTAGCAAAAGGAACCTTAACCCTGATCATAATCCAAAAAAAAAATCATTATGGTAACAATAATCTTTACCTTAAGAGTAATATTAATCAGAGCCCAGATGATGCCTGCATCCAATCAGAAGCATGCTTTGCATTATTTAAGAGTTGTATTTTTTCCAATGAACTCTCTCTATTATCACGTTTATAAAGTAACAGAGTCTGTTCTTTTTCTCCTGACACTGTGCCTTACTCCTGACATCCCCTGGAAATGACCCAGATAGGGCACCATCAAAGTAATGCTAATAGTAATGTCAATCCTAAGGGTATCTCTAGCCTCAGTGTTAATGGGACGCTAACAACAATCCCAACAGCCTTAAACATTCTGGTGGTGTGAAAGAGGTGCTGCCTTGCACATGCTGGGCAGTCCCATTGCCTGTTAAATGCAGGCGGCAGCGTAGAAACATGATGCCCGTGGTCAGAATGCCCTGTGGCAGATCCTGGCACCGGAGAACTGACCGGAGAACCATGAGAGAACTGACAACAAATCACGCGACATCAGAACCAACCCAGTGGTTATTTACAAGCCTTGGGAGACCCAGACAGGATCTCAGAGTGGTGAATGTAGGTACAGAAGTTGTTACTACTCTGTTTTCTTCTAAAAGAAGTGTTTTTTTTTCATCTCAGAAGTTGGGGGGGGGGGGGGGGGGGGGGCGGGAAAGGGATATCAATTTAATTACTCATTAATTTATTGACAGACATTCACGTTTGCTACGTTTGGAGTTTTTATTTGTTTGCTGTGGTTTGATTTTTTTTTTTTTCTTTTTTTTTTTCCCCCTTCCCTCCTCTTCCATCTTTGTGTTCTTCCCCTATAATCAAAAGAACGGATCCCCAGGGTTTGTGCCGCAGACGTTCTTTCCGTGGTCTCTGCTGCCACCTGCTGGCCAATAAGCGGAACTGCCACTGTTGGGCGTTTGGTGCCGCAGGAAGCACAACGCAGATCTGAGTTCTGACCGGTCTACGCAGCAAATCCGCCAATCTTTATTGCGATAAGCCCTCCAGACAAGAGCATAAAGTCTTTGCCTGAGGGCAGGGTTAGTAGTAATGGATGTCAGTTTTGAAATTTCCAGTCCATTCACCATAGCACTTTCTGCCTCCATGTCCCATAACCAGAGCAGCTATGCTGGCATGCTCTCTTGGTTTCTGTCTAAACCACTGTACTATATCCATCAGTTCAGCTGCTGTATTATGGGCAGCAGGGTTTGGGGGGTGGACACTGGTCAGGGCACTCCCACCAGCCTATCCTGCATTTTTTTTTTTTTTTTTTTTTCATTTTTGGGTTACAATCAGTCAGATCTCAAATAGATCTAGTCCAAATGGAACCTCAAAATCTGACCTTTTAGTGCCTTCATTTACAGAGTCCATTTTATACAGATTCCCTTGTACAGGGCCCCCATGGTCCTCCAGACAGTTGTTACTGATCTTCCATAGGAGAATGATTGAATTAGGTTTTTTCCCATCAAAACTGCCACCTGTCTTTCCAATTTTTTAACACTATCATTCAATAGCTGATTTGCATCAGTTTGAGCCTCTTCAGTTATGTTCAGACAGTTCAAGGCCATTAAAAGTGGCCATGCCACCATGAACACAGCTAACTGTCATTCTCAAGTTGTAAGTATGTCTTTGCTAAGACCATGGAAATACTCAGTCAGGTGGGCCAGGGACTCATGGACCCTCCCTCCGTCCCACACAGGGCCCCATTTTTCAGTGACAGAAGCAGTGCTGCATTTTGAGGATCCTAGGAATCCCAGGACATGCCCTGACAAAAGGTCATTCAAAGGGGTAGTCTTTCCCCATCCAAACAACTCCATGATATTCACAGAATCACAGAATTGTAGGGGTTGGAAGGGACCTCCAGAGACCACTGAGTCCAGTCCCCCTGCCAAACAGGTTCCCTACACCACAAAAGAGGTACGAAGAGGTAGATCTGAGTTGCACATTATATGATTCCCACAAAGATTAAGGAAATCTGAAGCTTTCAATATATTTTTTTAATTCTTTTTTCATTTCATTTTTTAAACACCTGACCCAGACCCCAACCCTCACGGGAGCTGTAAAGATAACAGCATTAACCTGCAATGTAACTCTAATCCTAACCCTTACCCTGATTCTACAGGGGACTGTCTGAAACGGACATCAATTCAATTACTCATTTATTTATTGACAGACATTCAAGTTTGCTACGTTTGGAGAAGTTTTTATTTGTTTGCTGTGGTTTGGTTTTTTCTTTTTTTCTTTTTTTTTTCCCCCTTCCCTCCTCTTCCATCTTTGTGTTCTTCCCCTATAATCAAAAGAGAACGGATCCCCAGGGTCTGTCCCGCAGACGTTCTTTCCGTGGTCTCTGCTGCCACCTGCTGGCCAATAAGCGGAACTGCCACTGTTGGGCGTTTGGTGCCACAGGAAGCACAACGCAGATCTGAGTTCTGACCGGTCTACGCAGCAAATCCGCCAATCTTTATTGTGATAAGCCCTCCACATGGCATTGCGCATGCACTCGAACACGCAACAGGCATAGATTTCTCTTAACTCCTTGAGGAGCAGGCAAGCAGAACAACTGAGCGCACCACTGCTTGTGATTGGGCCACCCCCATCATAGAGATGTGTGTTAGATCTTTTACCCACCCCTGGACTGGCCTTGTTGTTTAACGATAACCTCTGAAATCTGAGCTACTGGTTCTACCACCTGTAGTGTAGAATAGGTAGCCAATAAATGCTTTTCAACTGTGATGTATCTTTATTCTGCTCCATGCCAAACCTGTGGCCAAAACCTCATAGGGGTTCACAAAGAACTCTGGCTCTGCCAGAGCCCCCATCCAGACCCTTCTTGAGTTACATTCACATCTAGTTTGGCTGAAAAGGTTGGACTATAAATACTCAGTGCTTGGGCCTGTTTAACAGATATTTTTTCCTGATTATGCTGTCCATCGATCTTTTTAAACTGAACTCCTGCTCTAATCTGGTCTTTAAACATTTGTTGTCTCAAGACCCTAATGGGTCCAGACTGGATTACCTTAGGGGCTGGACGCCTAAGTCATGGCAGCAGATGGTTCTCTGCCTTTCTCAGACCTTTCCACCACCATTCAGAGCCTGCATCTGGCCGTAGGCACTCTTGTCTCCCCATCAATTGGGCAGCCTGTTGTATTACAGCACCTGAGGGCCACTGGGGGGTTCAGTATGGATAACATAGACCCATACTGATGTAAAGGTGATGGCTGTAGGATGAGATCCCTCGTTCCTGATGAAAAATTTATTGACTGGGCTCTCAAAATCATCTTCATAGATTGCCTCTTTCATGCCTAATTCTCTAATATAATTTTGTTAGTCCTCCATAGAGGACCACAGGCTGATATTTAATGGTATGTCATTCTTATTTGGCCATGTTATATGACACACAGCCATAAATCATTCACTGATCAAATGGCTATCCTCATTATGTTGGACAGAGCATACAGTCTTTGCCTGAGGGCAGGGTGAGTAGTAATGGATGTCAGTTTTGAAATTTCCAGTCCATTCACCACAGCACTTTCTGCCTCCATGTCCCATAACCAGAGCAGCTATGCTGGCATGCTCTCTTGGTTTCTGTCTAAACCACTGTACTATATCCATCAGTTCAGCTGCTGTATTATGGGCAGCAGGGTTTGGGGGGTTGGATACTGGTCAGGGCACTCCCACCAGCCTATCCTGCATTTTTTTTTTTTTTTTTTTCATTTTTGGGTTACAATCAGTCAGATCTCAAATAGATCTAGTCCAAATGGAACCTCAAAATCTGACCTTTTAGTGCCTTCATTTACAGAGTCCATTTTATACAGATTCCCTTGTACAGGGTCCCCATGGTCTTCCAGAGAGATGTTCCTGATCTTCCATAGGAGAATGATTGAATTAGGTTTTTTCCCCATCAAAACTGCCACCTGTCTTTCCAGTTTTTCAACACTATCATTCAATAGCTGATTTGCATCAGCCTGAGCCTCTTCAGTTATGTTCAGACAGTTCAAGGCCATTAAAAGTGGCCATGCCACCATGAACACAGCTAACTGTCATTCTCAAGTTGTAAGTATGTCTTTGCTAAGACCATGGAAATACTCAGTCAGGTGGGCCAGGGACTCATGGACCCTCCCTCCGTCCCACACAGGGCCCCATTTTTCAGTGACAGAAGCAGTGCTGCATTTTGAGGATCCTAGGAATCCCAGGACATGCCCTGACAAAAGGTCATTCAAAGGGGTAGTCTTTCCCCATCCAAACAACTCCATGATATTCACAGAATCACAGAATTGTAGGGGTTGGAAGGGACCTCCAGAGACCACTGAGTCCAGTCCCCCTGCCAAAGCAGGTTCCCTACACCACAAAAGAGGTACGAAGAGGTAGATCTGAGTTGCACATTATATGATTCCCACAAAGATTAAGGAAATCTGAAGCTTTCAATATATTTTTTTAATTCTTTTTTCATTTCATTTTTTAAACACCTGACCCAGACCCCAACCCTCACAGGAGCTGTAAAGATAACAGCATTAACCTGCAATGTAACTCTAATCCTAACCCTTACCCTGATTCTACAGGGGACTGTCTGAAACGGACATCAATTCAATTACTCATTTATTTATTGACAGACATTCAAGTTTGCTACGTTTGGAGAAGTTTTTATTTGTTTGCTGTGGTTTGGTTTTTTCTTTTTTTCTTTTTTTTTTCCCCCTTCCCTCCTCTTCCATCTTTGTGTTCTTCCCCTATAATCAAAAGAGAACGGATCCCCAGGGTCTGTCCCGCAGACGTTCTTTCCGTGGTCTCTGCTGCCACCTGCTGGCCAATAAGCGGAACTGCCACTGTTGGGCGTTTGGTGCCACAGGAAGCACAACGCAGATCTGAGTTCTGACCGGTCTACGCAGCAAATCCGCCAATCTTTATTGTGATAAGCCCTCCACATGGCATTGCGCATGCACTCGAACACGCAACAGGCATAGATTTCTCTTAACTCCTTGAGGAGCAGGCAAGCAGAACAACTGAGCGCACCACTGCTTGTGATTGGGCCACCCCCATCATAGAGATGTGTGTTAGATCTTTTACCCACCCCTGGACTGGCCTTGTTGTTTAACGATAACCTCTGAAATCTGAGCTACTGGTTCTACCACCTGTAGTGTAGAATAGGTAGCCAATAAATGCTTTTCAACTGTGATGTATCTTTATTCTGCTCCATGCCAAACCTGTGGCCAAAACCTCATAGGGGTTCACAAAGAACTCTGGCTCTGCCAGAGCCCCCATCCAGACCCTTCTTGAGTTACATTCACATCTAGTTTGGCTGAAAAGGTTGGACTATAAATACTCAGTGCTTGGGCCTGTTTAACAGATATTTTTTCCTGATTATGCTGTCCATCGATCTTTTTAAACTGAACTCCTGCTCTAATCTGGTCTTTAAACATTTGTTGTCTCAAGACCCTAATGGGTCCAGACTGGATTACCTTAGGGGCTGGACGCCTAAGTCATGGCAGCAGATGGTTCTCTGCCTTTCTCAGACCTTTCCACCACCATTCAGAGCCTGCATCTGGCCGTAGGCACTCTTGTCTCCCCATCAATTGGGCAGCCTGTTGTATTACAGCACCTGAGGGCCACTGGGGGGTTCAGTATGGATAACATAGACCCATACTGATGTAAAGGTGATGGCTGTAGGATGAGATCCCTCGTTCCTGATGAAAAATTTATTGACTGGGCTCTCAAAATCATCTTCATAGATTGCCTCTTTCATGCCTAATTCTCTAATATAATTTTGTTAGTCCTCCATAGAGGACCACAGGCTGATATTTAATGGTATGTCATTCTTATTTGGCCATGTTATATGACACACAGCCATAAATCATTCACTGATCAAATGGCTATCCTCATTATGTTGGACAGAGCATACAGTCTTTGCCTGAGGGCAGGGTGAGTAGTAATGGATGTCAGTTTTGAAATTTCCAGTCCATTCACCACAGCGCTTTCTGCCTCCATGTCCCATAACCAGAGCAGCTATGCTGGCATGCTCTCTTGGTTTCTGTCTAAACCACTGTACTATATCCATCAGTTCAGCTGCTGTATTATGGGCAGCAGGGTTTGGGGGGTTGGATACTGGTCAGGGCACTCCCACCAGCCTATCCTGCATTTTTTTTTTTTTTTTTTTTTCATTTTTGGGTTACAATCAGTCAGATCTCAAATAGATCTAGTCCAAATGGAACCTCAAAATCTGACCTTTTAGTGCCTTCATTTACAGAGTCCATTTTATACAGATTCCCTTGTACAGGGTCCCCATGGTCTTCCAGAGAGATGTTCCTGATCTTCCATAGGAGAATGATTGAATTAGGTTTTTTCCCCATCAAAACTGCCACCTGTCTTTCCAGTTTTTCAACACTATCATTCAATAGCTGATTTGCATCAGCCTGAGCCTCTTCAGTTATGTTCAGACAGTTCAAGGCCATTAAAAGTGGCCATGCCACCATGAACACAGCTAACTGTCATTCTCAAGTTGTAAGTATGTCTTTGCTAAGACCATGGAAATACTCAGTCAGGTGGGCCAGGGACTCATGGACCCTCCCTCCGTCCCACACAGGGCCCCATTTTTCAGTGACAGAAGCAGTGCTGCATTTTGAGGATCCTAGGAATCCCAGGACATGCCCTGACAAAAGGTCATTCAAAGGGGTAGTCTTTCCCCATCCAAACAACTCCATGATATTCACAGAATCACAGAATTGTAGGGGTTGGAAGGGACCTCCAGAGACCACTGAGTCCAGTCCCCCTGCCAAAGCAGGTTCCCTACACCACAAAAGAGGTACGAAGAGGTAGATCTGAGTTGCACATTATATGATTCCCACAAAGATTAAGGAAATCTGAAGCTTTCAATATATTTTTTTAATTCTTTTTTCATTTCATTTTTTAAACACCTGACCCAGACCCCAACCCTCACAGGAGCTGTAAAGATAACAGCATTAACCTGCAATGTAACTCTAATCCTAACCCTTACCCTGATTCTACAGGGGACTGTCTGAAACGGACATCAATTCAATTACTCATTTATTTATTGACAGACATTCAAGTTTGCTACGTTTGGAGAAGTTTTTATTTGTTTGCTGTGGTTTGGTTTTTTCTTTTTTTCTTTTTTTTTTCCCCCTTCCCTCCTCTTCCATCTTTGTGTTCTTCCCCTATAATCAAAAGAGAACGGATCCCCAGGGTCTGTCCCGCAGACGTTCTTTCCGTGGTCTCTGCTGCCACCTGCTGGCCAATAAGCGGAACTGCCACTGTTGGGCGTTTGGTGCCACAGGAAGCACAACGCAGATCTGAGTTCTGACCGGTCTACGCAGCAAATCCGCCAATCTTTATTGTGATAAGCCCTCCACATGGCATTGCGCATGCACTCGAACACGCAACAGGCATAGATTTCTCTTAACTCCTTGAGGAGCAGGCAAGCAGAACAACTGAGCGCACCACTGCTTGTGATTGGGCCACCCCCATCATAGAGATGTGTGTTAGATCTTTTACCCACCCCTGGACTGGCCTTGTTGTTTAACGATAACCTCTGAAATCTGAGCTACTGGTTCTACCACCTGTAGTGTAGAATAGGTAGCCAATAAATGCTTTTCAACTGTGATGTATCTTTATTCTGCTCCATGCCAAACCTGTGGCCAAAACCTCATAGGGGTTCACAAAGAACTCTGGCTCTGCCAGAGCCCCCATCCAGACCCTTCTTGAGTTACATTCACATCTAGTTTGGCTGAAAAGGTTGGACTATAAATACTCAGTGCTTGGGCCTGTTTAACAGATATTTTTTCCTGATTATGCTGTCCATCGATCTTTTTAAACTGAACTCCTGCTCTAATCTGGTCTTTAAACATTTGTTGTCTCAAGACCCTAATGGGTCCAGACTGGATTACCTTAGGGGCTGGACGCCTAAGTCATGGCAGCAGATGGTTCTCTGCCTTTCTCAGACCTTTCCACCACCATTCAGAGCCTGCATCTGGCCGTAGGCACTCTTGTCTCCCCATCAATTGGGCAGCCTGTTGTATTACAGCACCTGAGGGCCACTGGGGGGTTCAGTATGGATAACATAGACCCATACTGATGTAAAGGTGATGGCTGTAGGATGAGATCCCTCGTTCCTGATGAAAAATTTATTGACTGGGCTCTCAAAATCATCTTCATAGATTGCCTCTTTCATGCCTAATTCTCTAATATAATTTTGTTAGTCCTCCATAGAGGACCACAGGCTGATATTTAATGGTATGTCATTCTTATTTGGCCATGTTATATGACACACAGCCATAAATCATTCACTGATCAAATGGCTATCCTCATTATGTTGGACAGAGCATACAGTCTTTGCCTGAGGGCAGGGTGAGTAGTAATGGATGTCAGTTTTGAAATTTCCAGTCCATTCACCACAGCGCTTTCTGCCTCCATGTCCCATAACCAGAGCAGCTATGCTGGCATGCTCTCTTGGTTTCTGTCTAAACCACTGTACTATATCCATCAGTTCAGCTGCTGTATTATGGGCAGCAGGGTTTGGGGGGTTGGATACTGGTCAGGGCACTCCCACCAGCCTATCCTGCATTTTTTTTTTTTTTTTTTTTCATTTTTGGGTTACAATCAGTCAGATCTCAAATAGATCTAGTCCAAATGGAACCTCAAAATCTGACCTTTTAGTGCCTTCATTTACAGAGTCCATTTTATACAGATTCCCTTGTACAGGGTCCCCATGGTCTTCCAGAGAGATGTTCCTGATCTTCCATAGGAGAATGATTGAATTAGGTTTTTTCCCCATCAAAACTGCCACCTGTCTTTCCAGTTTTTCAACACTATCATTCAATAGCTGATTTGCATCAGCCTGAGCCTCTTCAGTTATGTTCAGACAGTTCAAGGCCATTAAAAGTGGCCATGCCACCATGAACACAGCTAACTGTCATTCTCAAGTTGTAAGTATGTCTTTGCTAAGACCATGGAAATACTCAGTCAGGTGGGCCAGGGACTCATGGACCCTCCCTCCGTCCCACACAGGGCCCCATTTTTCAGTGACAGAAGCAGTGCTGCATTTTGAGGATCCTAGGAATCCCAGGACATGCCCTGACAAAAGGTCATTCAAAGGGGTAGTCTTTCCCCATCCAAACAACTCCATGATATTCACAGAATCACAGAATTGTAGGGGTTGGAAGGGACCTCCAGAGACCACTGAGTCCAGTCCCCCTGCCAAAGCAGGTTCCCTACACCACAAAAGAGGTACGAAGAGGTAGATCTGAGTTGCACATTATATGATTCCCACAAAGATTAAGGAAATCTGAAGCTTTCAATATATTTTTTTAATTCTTTTTTCATTTCATTTTTTAAACACCTGACCCAGACCCCAACCCTCACAGGAGCTGTAAAGATAACAGCATTAACCTGCAATGTAACTCTAATCCTAACCCTTACCCTGATTCTACAGGGGACTGTCTGAAACGGACATCAATTCAATTACTCATTTATTTATTGACAGACATTCACGTTTGCTACGTTTGGAGAAGTTTTTATTTGTTTGCTGTGGTTTGGTTTTTTCTTTTTTTCTTTTTTTTTTCCCCCTTCCCTCCTCTTCCATCTTTGTGTTCTTCCCCTATAATCAAAAGAGAACGGATCCCCAGGGTCTGTCCCGCAGACGTTCTTTCCGTGGTCTCTGCTGCCACCTGCTGGCCAATACACGGAACTGCCACTGTTGGGCGTTTGGTGCCACAGGAAGCACAACGCAGATCTGAGTTCTGACCGGTCTACGCAGCAAATCCGCCAATCTTTATTGTGATAAGCCCTCCACATGGCATTGCGCATGCACTCGAACACGCAACAGGCATAGATTTCTCTTAACTCCTTGAGGAGCAGGCAAGCAGAACAACTGAGCGCACCACTGCTTGTGATTGGGCCACCCCCATCATAGAGATGTGTGTTAGATCTTTTACCCACCCCTGGACTGGCCTTGTTGTTTAACGATAACCTCTGAAATCTGAGCTACTGGTTCTACCACCTGTAGTGTAGAATAGGTAGCCAATAAATGCTTTTCAACTGTGATGTATCTTTATTCTGCTCCATGCCAAACCTGTGGCCAAAACCTCATAGGGGTTCACAAAGAACTCTGGCTCTGCCAGAGCCCCCATCCAGACCCTTCTTGAGTTACATTCACATCTAGTTTGGCTGAAAAGGTTGGACTATAAATACTCAGTGCTTGGGCCTGTTTAACAGATATTTTTTCCTGATTATGCTGTCCATCGATCTTTTTAAACTGAACTCCTGCTCTAATCTGGTCTTTAAACATTTGTTGTCTCAAGACCCTAATGGGTCCAGACTGGATTACCTTAGGGGCTGGACGCCTAAGTCATGGCAGCAGATGGTTCTCTGCCTTTCTCAGACCTTTCCACCACCATTCAGAGCCTGCATCTGGCCGTAGGCACTCTTGTCTCCCCATCAATTGGGCAGCCTGTTGTATTACAGCACCTGAGGGCCACTGGGGGGTTCAGTATGGATAACATAGACCCATACTGATGTAAAGGTGATGGCTGTAGGATGAGATCCCTCGTTCCTGATGAAAAATTTATTGACTGGGCTCTCAAAATCATCTTCATAGATTGCCTCTTTCATGCCTAATTCTCTAATATAATTTTGTTAGTCCTCCATAGAGGACCACAGGCTGATATTTAATGGTATGTCATTCTTATTTGGCCATGTTATATGACACACAGCCATAAATCATTCACTGATCAAATGGCTATCCTCATTATGTTGGACAGAGCATACAGTCTTTGCCTGAGGGCAGGGTGAGTAGTAATGGATGTCAGTTTTGAAATTTCCAGTCCATTCACCACAGCGCTTTCTGCCTCCATGTCCCATAACCAGAGCAGCTATGCTGGCATGCTCTCTTGGTTTCTGTCTAAACCACTGTACTATATCCATCAGTTCAGCTGCTGTATTATGGGCAGCAGGGTTTGGGGGGTTGGATACTGGTCAGGGCACTCCCACCAGCCTATCCTGCATTTTTTTTTTTTTTTTTTTTCATTTTTGGGTTACAATCAGTCAGATCTCAAATAGATCTAGTCCAAATGGAACCTCAAAATCTGACCTTTTAGTGCCTTCATTTACAGAGTCCATTTTATACAGATTCCCTTGTACAGGGTCCCCATGGTCTTCCAGAGAGATGTTCCTGATCTTCCATAGGAGAATGATTGAATTAGGTTTTTTCCCCATCAAAACTGCCACCTGTCTTTCCAGTTTTTCAACACTATCATTCAATAGCTGATTTGCATCAGCCTGAGCCTCTTCAGTTATGTTCAGACAGTTCAAGGCCATTAAAAGTGGCCATGCCACCATGAACACAGCTAACTGTCATTCTCAAGTTGTAAGTATGTCTTTGCTAAGACCATGGAAATACTCAGTCAGGTGGGCCAGGGACTCATGGACCCTCCCTCCGTCCCACACAGGGCCCCATTTTTCAGTGACAGAAGCAGTGCTGCATTTTGAGGATCCTAGGAATCCCAGGACATGCCCTGACAAAAGGTCATTCAAAGGGGTAGTCTTTCCCCATCCAAACAACTCCATGATATTCACAGAATCACAGAATTGTAGGGGTTGGAAGGGACCTCCAGAGACCACTGAGTCCAGTCCCCCTGCCAAAGCAGGTTCCCTACACCACAAAAGAGGTACGAAGAGGTAGATCTGAGTTGCACATTATATGATTCCCACAAAGATTAAGGAAATCTGAAGCTTTCAATATATTTTTTTAATTCTTTTTTCATTTCATTTTTTAAACACCTGACCCAGACCCCAACCCTCACAGGAGCTGTAAAGATAACAGCATTAACCTGCAATGTAACTCTAATCCTAACCCTTACCCTGATTCTACAGGGGACTGTCTGAAACGGACATCAATTCAATTACTCATTTATTTATTGACAGACATTCAAGTTTGCTACGTTTGGAGAAGTTTTTATTTGTTTGCTGTGGTTTGGTTTTTTCTTTTTTTCTTTTTTTTTTCCCCCTTCCCTCCTCTTCCATCTTTGTGTTCTTCCCCTATAATCAAAAGAGAACGGATCCCCAGGGTCTGTCCCGCAGACGTTCTTTCCGTGGTCTCTGCTGCCACCTGCTGGCCAATAAGCGGAACTGCCACTGTTGGGCGTTTGGTGCCACAGGAAGCACAACGCAGATCTGAGTTCTGACCGGTCTACGCAGCAAATCCGCCAATCTTTATTGTGATAAGCCCTCCACATGGCATTGCGCATGCACTCGAACACGCAACAGGCATAGATTTCTCTTAACTCCTTGAGGAGCAGGCAAGCAGAACAACTGAGCGCACCACTGCTTGTGATTGGGCCACCCCCATCATAGAGATGTGTGTTAGATCTTTTACCCACCCCTGGACTGGCCTTGTTGTTTAACGATAACCTCTGAAATCTGAGCTACTGGTTCTACCACCTGTAGTGTAGAATAGGTAGCCAATAAATGCTTTTCAACTGTGATGTATCTTTATTCTGCTCCATGCCAAACCTGTGGCCAAAACCTCATAGGGGTTCACAAAGAACTCTGGCTCTGCCAGAGCCCCCATCCAGACCCTTCTTGAGTTACATTCACATCTAGTTTGGCTGAAAAGGTTGGACTATAAATACTCAGTGCTTGGGCCTGTTTAACAGATATTTTTTCCTGATTATGCTGTCCATCGATCTTTTTAAACTGAACTCCTGCTCTAATCTGGTCTTTAAACATTTGTTGTCTCAAGACCCTAATGGGTCCAGACTGGATTACCTTAGGGGCTGGACGCCTAAGTCATGGCAGCAGATGGTTCTCTGCCTTTCTCAGACCTTTCCACCACCATTCAGAGCCTGCATCTGGCCGTAGGCACTCTTGTCTCCCCATCAATTGGGCAGCCTGTTGTATTACAGCACCTGAGGGCCACTGGGGGGTTCAGTATGGATAACATAGACCCATACTGATGTAAAGGTGATGGCTGTAGGATGAGATCCCTCGTTCCTGATGAAAAATTTATTGACTGGGCTCTCAAAATCATCTTCATAGATTGCCTCTTTCATGCCTAATTCTCTAATATAATTTTGTTAGTCCTCCATAGAGGACCACAGGCTGATATTTAATGGTATGTCATTCTTATTTGGCCATGTTATATGACACACAGCCATAAATCATTCACTGATCAAATGGCTATCCTCATTATGTTGGACAGAGCATACAGTCTTTGCCTGAGGGCAGGGTGAGTAGTAATGGATGTCAGTTTTGAAATTTCCAGTCCATTCACCACAGCGCTTTCTGCCTCCATGTCCCATAACCAGAGCAGCTATGCTGGCATGCTCTCTTGGTTTCTGTCTAAACCACTGTACTATATCCATCAGTTCAGCTGCTGTATTATGGGCAGCAGGGTTTGGGGGGTTGGATACTGGTCAGGGCACTCCCACCAGCCTATCCTGCATTTTTTTTTTTTTTTTTTTCATTTTTGGGTTACAATCAGTCAGATCTCAAATAGATCTAGTCCAAATGGAACCTCAAAATCTGACCTTTTAGTGCCTTCATTTACAGAGTCCATTTTATACAGATTCCCTTGTACAGGGTCCCCATGGTCTTCCAGAGAGATGTTCCTGATCTTCCATAGGAGAATGATTGAATTAGGTTTTTTCCCCATCAAAACTGCCACCTGTCTTTCCAGTTTTTCAACACTATCATTCAATAGCTGATTTGCATCAGCCTGAGCCTCTTCAGTTATGTTCAGACAGTTCAAGGCCATTAAAAGTGGCCATGCCACCATGAACACAGCTAACTGTCATTCTCAAGTTGTAAGTATGTCTTTGCTAAGACCATGGAAATACTCAGTCAGGTGGGCCAGGGACTCATGGACCCTCCCTCCGTCCCACACAGGGCCCCATTTTTCAGTGACAGAAGCAGTGCTGCATTTTGAGGATCCTAGGAATCCCAGGACATGCCCTGACAAAAGGTCATTCAAAGGGGTAGTCTTTCCCCATCCAAACAACTCCATGATATTCACAGAATCACAGAATTGTAGGGGTTGGAAGGGACCTCCAGAGACCACTGAGTCCAGCCCCCTGCCAAAGCAGGTTCCCTACACCACGTTGCACAGCTCAGCATCCAGGCAGGTCTTGAATATCTCCAGAGAAGGAGATTCCACAACCACCCTAGGCAGCCTGTTCCAGTGCTCTGTCACTCTCACCGTAAAGAAGTTATTGCACACATTAGTGCAGAACTTCCTATGGTGCAGTTTCTGTCTGTTTCCCCTTGTCCCGTCTCCACACACTGCTGAAAAGAGTCTGGCCTCAACACTTTGCCCCCCACACCTCAAATATTTATAGAACCTGGATCCTGTCCCCTCTCAGCCTTCTTTTCTCAAGGCTAAACAGACCCAGTTCCCTCAGTCTCTCCTCATTGGGGAGATGCTCCAGGCCCTTCACCATCTTAGTGGCCCTCTGCTGGACTCTTTCTAAGAGATCCCTGTCTTTTTTTTACTGGGGAGCCCAGAACTGGACACAATATTCCAGATGAGGCCTCACCAGGGCAGAGTAGAGGGGGAGGATCACCTCCTTCGACCTGCTGGACACGCTCTTTTTAATGCACCCCAGGATGCCATTGGCTTTTTTGGCTACAAGGGCACACTGCTGGCTCATGGTTAATCTGTCGTCCACCAGGACGCCCAGGTCCCTCTCAGCAGAGCTCCTCCCCAGCAGCTCTTCCCCCAGCCTGTACCGGTGCATGCAATTATTTCTCCCTAGGTGCAAGACTCTACACTTGCTTTTGTTAAACCTCATCCGGTTTCTTACTGCCCGGCTCTCCAGCCTGTCCAGGTCTCGCTGAATGGCAGCACAGCCTTCAGGTGTGTCAGCCAATCCTCCCAACTTCGTGTCATCAGCAAACTTGCTGAGGGTGGTCATTGATGAAGATGTTGAACAAGACCGGACTGAGCACAGACCCCTGGGGGATGCCGCTCGTTACAGGCCATCAGCCAGACACTGCACCGCCAACGACAACACTCTGCACTCTGCCAGTCAGCCAATTCTCGACCCACTTCACTGTCCAATCACCTATCCCATACTTCCTCAGCTTTGTTATAAGGATGTCATGGGAGACTGTATCAGTTATAGAGGTTATAGAGTTCAATTCCTGTAGTCAATTTGGCGGCCCAGGTGGGACCAGCTCTGTTCGCTGCAGGACCAGCTGAGAGGGAGACACTTTTGGCGCACCCTGAGATTTCTCTGAAGGACTCCCTTCCTCACCTGATCACTGCAGGGACAGACAAGGACCACCCATAGGTGGACCAGGTATGTGTATGGTAAGTGGAGCCCATATGTCTTGAGGAGACATCCTACACAGTTTACAGCCATACGTGCTGCTCCCAGGGAGGTGAGCTCATGGCTTTGGTTGCCAGCTGGGGTAGGAAGACTCCTTGGGTGAGTTCCTATGAAAGGGAACTGTATGTCATATGAATGGAAACAAGAACAAGTACTCTCTCCCAGGTGGGTGACAATAGGAGGGACCTAGGTTGGTCTCTCCTACGGGTATGGGATATAGTGGATAGCCTGTCAAATGGTAGCCTGGGTTCTCCAAGTTGTAATCACGGGGGTTATAGGTTGTATGTTCAATATTATCATCTGCTTTAAGTGTTTGGTACCGTGTGTCAAGCCGACTCTGGGAAAAACATTAACGTTTGCAACTGGTCGACCAGAGTATGAGTGTTATTAAGATTCCAGCTAGAAAACGTTGTCAGCATTGTGTAGTATGAATAAACCATGGTTTTTGATCTAAATGTCAGAGTGAGTGTGGTGTGAGTGAGACACAGAACAGCTGCAGGGTGAGTGCCGAGTCCCGATCCATGTTTCCTTCCTCCTGTGAGGGAAATGGCCAGACACGGACAAAGTGAAAGACTGTGTTGTGTGTCCACTCATAAGTACTTTCTGCTTGTATGTAAGAAGACAGGAGTTTGTACTCTGTAGATTAGTAAGATTGTCCTGAGGAGAGGTGTACATTCCACCCGACCAATGAGTGTCAACCCATTTATGTAATACTATGTACTGCTTGCGAGGAAGTGTGTGAGGGAGGTGGTTCAATCAGTGCTGGTTCTGTGGCACAGTGTTTATAACTGAAGAATACAGACTGTATTAAGGGAGTTTATGTGAACTGAAGAACTGTACGTTTTGACAAACTGTTTTGATGGTATAAGAAAGTGTAATTGTTAATGATATATGAAAGTGTAGTTGAGGGAATGTGGAAGTGTATCTGAGCATAGAAATAGAGGAAGCATTTACAGAGGAAAAAGGATTAAAGTGAGTTTACCTGCATTGACATGAGAGCAACACCCTGCCAGACCGCTGCCCTGTGAGCTGAGCAGAGCAGAGCAGAGACACAGTCCCCATGTATCAGGTAGTGTTATTCTGCTTACCAAAAGAATGAGTTCACTACAGAAGAGGCAAATCTTCCCCTCTGCTCCATCTGTGGCATACTCTGGAGTTCAAGGCATTGCAAAGCTATGGCACATCTACTTTCTTTCAATGATGACGCCTTAGTATGCTCTGGGCTCTCATTTCAATTGCATCTAAAGAAGTCTAGGGTCATGCCAGCTGACAGGAAGCTGGCAAATGTTGTCTCATTGTAAGGAAGAGCAAGAAAGATGACATGGGCAATTATGGACCTGTCAGTCCAGAGCCTGGTAAAATTATGGAGAAAATGATGGTGGGAGTTATGGAAAAACAGCTGAAGGACAATTCTGTCATTGGTTGCAGCCAACACAAGTTTGTGAGGCAAAGGTCCTGTTTAATTTAAGCTCATTTTGTGACACAGTTATCCGTTTAGTTGACCAAGGGAAGCCAGTTGATGTAATCCTTGAGGATTTCAGTGGAGATTTTGATACTGTTTCTCACAACAACCTTCTGGACAGAATGTTCTGCATATGGCTAGACAGAAACACAATGTGGTGGGTGAGCAGTTGGCCAGTAGGTCAGTCCCAAAGGATTATAGTCAGTTTTTTCCATCAGGCTGGTAGATGGTCACTGTCGGGGTCCCCAGGGTTCCATTTTGGGGCCACTTTCCTTTCATGTTTATGCAGATGACTTGAATGCAGGACTAGAAGACGTTCTGAGCAAGTTTGCTGATGAGACCAGATGAGGAGGTGCTGTTGCCTCCACTGAGGGTGGAGAGGACTTGCAGAGAGATGTGGACAAGTCAGAGAAGTGGGTACCAGTTGGTACTAAGCACCAAGTGCATAAAGTATAACAAGAACAAGTGCCTGATTGTGCACCTGGGTAGGGGCAATGCTGGACATACACACTGACTGGATATGGGACACTGGAGAGGATTCTGACTGGAAAGGGTTGGGGTGCTGGTCAGCATCACACTGAATGTGAGTCAGCAGTGTGCCAAGGCAGCCAGGAAAGACAACAGTCCCCTGGAGTGCATGAAGCAACTTATTGCCAGCTGGGTGAGGGAAAGGGTTGTCCCTCTGCTCTGCATTGCTACTGCCTCACTATGTTCTGGGCACCACAGAACATAAAGGACTTCAAACTCTGGGAGAATGTGCAAAGGAGGGCACTGAAACCGAGAGATCTGAAGTTCAGAGTTTCACAGGGATTGGCTGCTTGTTCAGACTGGGCCCTTCTCACATCCCTGCTCACATCCTGCAATGAAACATAGGTCTCATATGGGACATGAACCTCACAGCGTCCTTGCACCACATGTAGAGCCTGGGATCTTCTGTCCCCATGTCTTTCATTTAACATCATACAAAATTCCAACACATTGCCCCAGGAAATGCCCAGAGCCAACATGACATACAGGACCTCTCTACCACTGGTCTTGCAATCAGGGCTTGACCTGTCTGCTTTGTAAGGCAAAGGAGAGGTTTCTTAGCATGCCAGTGCCTTTGCCTGCCTGTAGTCATGGCTTCCAGTTATCTTCTCTAACAAGTCCCTTGGGAAGCTTACTTGGTAATGGCCCTCAGCAGGCCCATTAATACTCCAAGAAACTTCACTGTTACTTCTGACTTTGTCTTGTTGAGCACTTTGTGCAAACTTCTCTCTGCACTAGAGGCTGATGAACTCAGCATCAAATGCACCCTGGGACCATTATAACCTAAAGAATCTCCTGTGCCTTATGCCATCTTGTTATCTTCTTCAGGTTATCAGAACTTGTTCAGCAAAAAGGAGGGATATCTGGAGAGAGCTTAAAGAATCCAGTATAAATTTATTGTCTATTTATTTATAGTTGGGTTTAAAGAAGACATTAAAGCAGCACTGTGCAACTGATACCAATCCAGGATGTCCCAATGAGTTCTGTACTGTTACTGTGTTGACAAAGGTCCTTCTCAACCTCCCCACCCAATTTCTGCTCACAATGGACCTATGGGACTTGCATCACTTTTCTTCACATCACTCTTCTCCTCTGCATTCATCCGCTCAGTGTTAAAACTGCTTTGCACCAACTCCCACTGGCTTTCCTCAGAGAACCAGCTACACATGGAAAAGGAAAGATTTCTCTTTTTTATCTGGCCAGCAAATGGAAAGAAAGGTGATGCAATTGAATGAACAGTAAAACACAGTGATCAACTGCATGCCATGTTCAAGCTGCATCTATTGAAGTTTGTCTTTCATATGGAATACTTTTAAAAGAAATGATTTATTCTGAGGTAGGATAGGATAGATTGAATCACAGTGAAGTAGTTGACAACAGAGGCCATCAGACTCTGGTAGATAGAGCAAATTCCAGTAATCTCCCTGGGATAGATCAGCCAGGTAGTTGAGAGGTATCAACTTAAAATTGATCAGGACTTGTGAGTATTTCACACATTGAGACGGGTTAACACATTCTCACTGATTCTCAGACTATGGGGAGATGGAACAAATTCCAGTAATCCCCCTGAAAGTCAGAAATCAGACAGATAATTGGGAGGTATCTGACTGAACAAAGAGCAAGGGATGGAGAAATCTGGAGGGCAGTGGGAGTAGTTTGTGCCCAAATGGCCTGCTGAAAACATGCCCTTAACCATGGCCATTTATTTAGGAGAGCTGAAAAAACTTGGAGGATGAGACACATCAAATAGGCAGCAGGGAAGAGTAGTGCTGGGCACCGGGCTATAGTCACAGGGCATTGGCACTGGCACCACTGTCTGTGTCTCTGAATCTGAAGACATTTGTGTCCAGCGAACACAGTTCTGGAAAACATTGTAGTTTCAGTAAAAGAAAAAAAAAGACATCAAATCACCTCAAAGATTCATATTTACAACTTAAAATGGAACAAGACTCATGAGAATTTTTCATGTTGAGAAGGGTTAACACAATTTCAATGATTTCCATCTTTGTCTTCAATTATTTGTTTCAGTTTTATTGACATTTATGATCAACTATTAAGCTTACAGCCTCAAAATAAATTAAAAGAGATACATTTGCATCTTGCACGTGGCCTGATGCCCCTTTCACCTTCGCAGTTCCCACAAGTCCTTCCATGCCGGAGAGTATGAGATCCAGCAGAGCACCTCTCCTCTTTGGTTCCTCCACTGCTTGGTCAAGAAGCTGCCATCTGTGCTCTCCAGGGATCTGCTGGATGCCACATGCCCTGCTGTGCTGTCCCTGCTGCAGATAATGGAGTGACAAAGGCCACCAAATGGGACAAGGGACAGACAACATCAGATTCCCATCTGTCTGCAGAGGGCACCTTCCATTTACTCTCCCTGATCAGGAAGACAGGAAAAGACACTGATGGTCTCCTCTGTTTGCCATTTCCATTAGCTCTGACCTGTCTGCTCTTCCATCCCCAGGCAGAGCTCAGTGCACTCTCACAGAGGGCATTCACCCTTCTTTATCTCCTCGCCCATCCATCCTAAAGACTCGGTATCCCCCTTGTGCTACAGTGCAGTTGTGGAAGCCATTAAACTGTGTCCCCATGGTCCAAACAGGAGCTCAGGCCTGCAGCTCTATCAAGATTTCTAGCTTCTTGTGTGTTGGTGTTTGCATTAGTGCAAAACCACAGAAGTAAACATCCTAATTGGAAAGCATCACTGGACATAGCCTGACTGGATAGCTAATCTATGGTATCAGTGTGCAGAAGGTGGCACACAAACATTAGACTGATCGTGGGCCTTGGAGTTGACACAGCAACATGGTCACACCATGGGCATGGCTTTCCTGAAGGCCCTGTGCTGCTCTTGCAGCTGTGAGTGAATTCACCAGACAGCCAGTGCTATCCCCTCTCTGGCCCTCGGCTGATGCCCAGGAAGGAGCTGTCTATCTCAGGGATTTCCCACATGGTTTACAAGCACTGGCACACATCAGGAGCAGCCCAGGCACCTTGGGCATCACCCAGTGTCTGTGTGTGAGCAGCTGCCTCCCAGCTGAAGGTCCGAGGACTCAGAGCAGGAGCTCACATGCAGGCAACTCCTTGTGCTCTTCTGAACTGAACCAGAGGAATCCCAGCTCCTGTGGCTGTGTAGGGAGCTGAATCCCATTTCAGCTCCAGGATTTCTGTCAAGGGATGAGACTCCTGCACTGCCTCAGCTGGATCACTGCCCTGCACAGGGAAAGTCCAAACCTTGCCTTCCTTGTCTGGTTGCCCTTATTGTTTCATCAAACGATCTCTGGGAGCACTCCCCATATGTCTCCAATCAGTCACTGACCACTGGACATGTGGTGGTTAATTGAGCGAATTTCAAAGCACAGTCATGATGCTGTTGTCTTTCAGGAGCTGTTGGCCATGAGGACCCAGGGACATGTCAGGGGAGACAAGTCGGAAAGATAAAAATGACATAATCTGCTGCTTGCCTGTCCAGGCTCCTGGGACACAGGGAGCTCATAAAAGTGTGCAGGGCTGCAGAGAGACAGCTGTGCCCAGGAGCAGCTCTTGTGCACAGCACAGCCTGCAGGTGACAGAAGGAGAGGAGAGAAACTGAAGAGAGCTTGCAGGATGTGTGTGGTGTGAGCGGGCTGTGAGCTCACTGCAGGAGCATTGCTCACAGACCATGACAGGGTAAGTCTCACTGCAGACCATGAGCTGCTTTTCATAGAGGGTCAACTTAATTTGGGACATCCCATAGGAGATCTGGATGCAGGCACTGCATGTTTCTTTCCTGTGGAAAAAGCCTTCTGCTCCAGCTGAGGGCTTCCATACTGCAGTATGAAATCACAGCCCTGTGGGCTGCATATCCCAGCACGGCTGCAGGCTGTGCAGCCGGGGCTGCAGGCGGGTGCCCAGGGCTGTCCTGCAGAGCAGGGTCCCTGCTGTGCCCCAGGGGCTGTGTGCCGGGTATGGGACTCTGCCGCCTGCCAGGCTCAGCACTCAGCCTGCCCGGGGAGCTGCCCAGGGTGCTGCAGGGAGACGGGTGGGGGGAAGGAGCCCCCCGGCAGGGCTTGTGCTGCCACAGCTGCTGCCTGGGGCAGGGGATCACAACTCCACTGCACAACGGAATGTTTCTGAGGGCACTTTGCAAGAGGAGAGCCAAGGCAGGGGGTTTCCATTTCCTGTTCTGAGGCAAAGAGGTTTGGAGTCAGAAATCTAAAAGGGGCAATAAGAGTTCTGAGAATTTTTCATCAATCAATTGCTTGTTTTGTGAACACTCACACATGATGTGCTTTCAGTCTCCCCTTTCTCGAAGGATGGAATTATCATCATTTTCTGTAGGCATGAATAATTCACTTATCCTACAAACAGGCAGCATTTTCTAACTGAAACTGAATGCCACAGAAGCTCGGGTAGGGGGCTCTAAGAGCACTTGGGGTAAAGATATGAGACATGAAACAGATGAAAATATCCAGGGAGAAGGCATAAGAAAATAAAAGGAAGGTTAGAGCTCCATATGCTGCTTCTGCTTAAGGAATGCTGAAATACATGAAATTAAATGCAAGTAATGGTGCTAAATGTACACTGTTGTAAGAGAATAAAAACATTTCATATTATAGCAGGAGGAGTGTGTCTGAGAATGGTCTGGACTTGTCATTATCTTCTGCACTCTGAGCAGGACTCTAAGCCCAACAACAGCAGATGTCCAACAGCAGCTCCATCAGCGAGTTCCTCCTGCTGCCGTTGGCAGACACGCGGCAGCTGCAGCTCCTGCACTTCTGGCTCTTGCTGGGCATCTACCTGGCTGCCCTCCTGGGCAACGGCCTCATCAGCACAGCCGTAGCCTGCGACCGCCGCCTGCACACCCCCATGTACTTCTTCCTCCTCAACCTGGCCCTCCTCGACCTGGGCTGCATCTCCACCACTCTCCCCAAAGCCATGCCCAACGCCCTCTGGGACAACAGGGCCATCTCCTACACAGGATGTGCTGCACAGCTCTTTTTCTTTTCCTTCTTCCTCTCAGCAGAGTATTCCTTTCTCACCATCATGTCCTATGACCGCTACGTTGCCATCTGCAAGCCCCTGCACTACGGGACCTTGATGGACAGCAGAGCTTGTGCCACCATGGCAGCAGCTGCCTGGGGCACTGGGGTTCTCTATTCCCTGCTGCACACTGCCAGTACGTTTTCACTGCCTCTCTGCCAAGGCAATGTTGTCAACCAGTTTTTCTGTGAAATTCCCCAGATCCTCAAGCTCTCCTGCTCTGGCTCCTACCTCATGGAATTTGTATTTCTCTTTTTTGGTGTCAGTTTAGGCTTTGGTTGCTTGGTTTTCATAGTTGTGTCCTATGTGCACATCTTCATGGCTGTGCTGGGGATGCCCTCTGAGCAGGGACGGCACAAAGCCTTCTCCATGTGCCTCCCTCACCCGGCTGTGGTCTCCCTGTTTCTCAGCACTGGTGCTTTTGCGTACCTGAAGCCCCCGTCCAGTTCCTCCCCACTCCTGCATCTGACAGTGGCACTTCTGTATGCAGTGGTTCCTCCAACACTAAACCCTATTATCTACAGCATGAGGAACAGGGAGATCAAGCACGCTTTCAGGAAGGTGTTGCAATAAGCACTATTCCAGCTACAATAAAATGCACAACTTCCTCAATAGGATTCCCAGTGGTGGTTCTTTATGTTTTATGCATCTTTGTCTGTTTGATTATGTGAGATATAGGAATGTGCAAAAAAAAAATGTTATTGAACTTATAAATAAAAATGTATTTAAATTCTTTCCTACCTAATTTCCATTTTCTCACTCCAAGAACTCATGTAAACATGGAACCAGATTCCCTGAATATGTTATAAGATACCTAAAAAGCTTTCAAAATAGACTTACTTAGATTTTCTTTCTTCCTACTTTGCCTGGATTTGGGGAGGTACAGCCACAGACAGCAGCTCAACGTGCTCTTTTCATTCATGTGCTCTTACCAGTGCTGCAGTGCTCTTGAGTCCTCTCATTTGTGCAGTCCTGAAGGTCTTGTGTGTCTCACAACAGTCCTGTTGCCTCTACAGCAGCAATCCAGGGCTGCAGTCAGTAGCCGGCAATATGAACAGGTCTGTCAGAGCTGGTCTCCTTGCTGGCACTGCCATAACAAGAGGGCCCCTTTAGAGCAGGACCAGAGAACTGGAGGGAGGCCTCTTCCAAAGCTGGTGTAAGGAATATACCTCAGGAGCTGCTCCCTGAGAAAACCTTGAGATCTTCAGGTGCTCTTCACTGTGTGACCAGATCAGATTGAATAGTCCCAAGGAGATCCGTAAGCATCTCAAGGCAGTGCTGTGGTTTAAGGTTTATGGGTTGAGACAAAGAGAAAAAGAAAAGGATAATAATTATGACAAATGTATTTATACATATATAATATATTTAGTGTATTTTCACACATATACAACATATGCAGTTGCAAACATATATGAACTAATCCCTATGCGCATCTGTCTGCAAGTCCAGGATTAGTTGCAGGGGTTTTAACAGCCACAGGGTTCACTGTAGGAGCTGAAGTGGCTGTTGGGCTGTTGCAGGAGTTGAAGTGACCTCAGAGTTCATTGCCAGAGCTGGAACCACCACAGGACCTGTGACTATGTTGGAGCAGCCACTGGGCTCATTGGAGGGGTTGGAGCCACCGCAGGGCTGTACTTCCTCCCTTGGGAGGAATTTGTACCATTTTCTTATTACCATACTTGGAACAGCTACAGGACCCGTAGCAGGAGTAACTGCAGAGCTCATTATGAGGGGTGGAGTGACAGAGGGATCTGCCCAGAGCTTGGAGCAACTGCAGGACGTGTAGCAAAACCTTGGAGCTGCTGCATGGTCTGTGCCAGGAGTTGCAGAGGCTGCAGCACTGTCAGCAGATCCAGCTCTCTGGATCTGGCACACTGCAGTCATTTGTGCCTCTTGGGGGTTACCAGTGCCACAGCAGACCTGCCCCCAATATTCTACCAGTTTCTCAGGATCCTGCAGTTGCTCGGAGATGAAGTTCCAAAGCCCTGGGGGTGCCCACCACTCCAGGCAGCTGCCCAGACTGTCCCACACCCTCTGCCATGCAGAGCCTTCTCACCTTGGGGCAGATCTCTCACTGATATTCCTGAATAATTGTTTAACCTCAATCATAGATTCATAGAATCACCAAGGTTGGAAAAGGCCTAAAAGATCATCCAGTCCAACCGTTCACCTATTACCTATAGCTCCCACTAAACCATGTCCCTCAACACAATATCCAGTACACCCCCGGACTCACAGAGGCGACAATGTAAATTGTGTAATTCCTAATCATATGGACAATATTACTTCCAAAACCCAAAGATGACCGCAGAGCTGAATGTGCACAAAACTTCACTTTGTCAGCTGCCAATTTTATCGTGGTACAAACTGAGGTCAAACAGCATAGCAAAATAAATACCCTAATGCAGCATCCAAGCACCAAGTAAGGAGCTGTGCAGTGAAGCTTCATGAGAAGACTCAACAAGCTCCACACATAGGGAGCACATCCACACATATCAGCACCATGGCCTGCACTTCTCCAGCTCCCACAAAGCCCTGTCCGCTCTGGACAGATGTGCTGCTATCTCAACCCTTGGAGCCTCACATCAGGCACCAAAATGACAGTGGTTGTTGAACCCAACATGTGGCTCAGCAGCACACAGTGCTTTGTGCACTGCCCAATTCCCAGTGGGATGGGGATGAGAACTGGGAAAAAGAGTACAACTTCTGGGATGTAACAAAGCAGTTTACTAAGAGAGATAAAAGAAGTGGAGTAATAGTTATCACTATATATCCGTTGATATGGAATTGTATGTAACAACTGATGCACAAGCACTTGCTCAGCACCACCAGACTGATGCTCAGCTGGACCCTGGGCAGTGAAGAGACTGAGATGAACTCCCACCCCTTTCAATACAATTTCTGCTTGCTGTCAGCTGATAGAGAACGTCCCTTTGGCCACTATCAGTCAGCTGTCCTCACTCTGTTCCCTCCCAGCTCCATGTGCCCTCCACTGACCATGGCCTTGGCTCTGTACAACACTGCTTAGCAGCAGCTGTAAACATCAGAGTGTTATCAATGGTTTTCTCCTAGAACCAAAACACTGCACCACAGCAGACAGTCTGAAGAAAACAATTCCATCCCAGCTGTAACTCAGATTCCTGCCTGTCCCCTCTTCTTGTTCTTCCTGATCAGGAAGCAAGGAACAGAATCTGCCGCTCTCCTCTCTGAGCCCTTTCCATCAGTTCTCAGCTGGCTCCTCTGCCATCCCCAGGCAGAGCTCAGTGCCCTCTCATGGATGGCAGCAGCCTTTTCTCTTCTTCCTTGCCCATCCGTCATGCAGAATCTGTACCCCATTTGCTACAGTACAGAGCTGAGAATCAACCCACCGTGTCTCTGTGAACCAAACAAGACCCTAGGCCTGCAAAGGCACAGAGATTTGGAGTTCGCTGAGTGAATGTTTGTGGTCCTCTCATTAGTGTAAGGATTCTTCAGAAAGCATCCCCTTCCAGAAGCATGCTTTGATTTTGCCTGGCTGGGCCTTGCATCTACACCGTGCTACTGGTGTTCAGAAGATGGCACACAGGTACGAGACCCATTGTGGGGCTCACAGTTGTCCAGTGAACATTGTCACTACCCAGGGCATGTCTTTCCTAAAGGTCCTCAGTGGCATTTGCCAGCTGGCTGGGGGTGTGCTGGAGACCCCAGGGAACTGCCATTCTGTTGTAATACAAGAAGAATTTTACAGAGCAGCAGCCATGGATCAAGATAAGCACTTTACAGAGCAGCAGCTGCAGAGCAGGATAAACAGCATGAGAACCAAGGACACCTCTAGCAAAAGAGTGAAAGGCTCGTGGCTTTGAAGCGGGGTTTTAGGGTTCTTATTGCAGAAGCTTTCTTCCAATTAGTACGTGTGATTTTTGAACACCCTTGTTTGTTTGCTATAAAAGTACGGCTCTTCAGGCAATAGATGGACACAGCTATATTTAACTATATTGGTGTGTGGTTGTTTGTCCTAGAACGCTGACTTTTGCCTTCAGGTTCGCCAACACATGGGGGCCCGCAATGTCATGGGATTTAACTCTTGAACACCTGTGGGATCCCGAGAAACTAAGCCAGTATTTGAGTCAGGGATGGCGCAGCCTAGATAGATCTAAGGGGGTATGACTTATTTGGGGCTTGGCTTGTGCTTACCGTGCTCTATATAACACTGTTCCGAAAAGAGAGAATTTCCGAGCTGAGGTTCTAGCCAAAAAGGGAAATCCCCAAGTCAATTTTGATCAGTCACAGGAGGCACCAGTAACAATATCAGTTGCCCTTGTGGAAGGCAAGAAATGGAAATGGGTGTCCTCACGTCTAGAACGGAAAAAAGAAGTGGAGGAGGAGGCAACAGAAGATCCAGGTGACAGGTCTGGATAAGTACCGAGAAAGGAAAAAGGAAAAGTGTCATGAAGAAGAGAGTGATGAGGAGGAAATCTCTGTTACTGTTTGTCGATCCCTGAAGATGACTGAAATCGAAGGCGTAAGAAAGGAGTTCACACGGCACCAGAATGAATCTCTTGTTACCTGGTTGCTTCGCTGTTGGGACAGCTGGGACGGTAGCTTGTTGTGATGTGACAGGCCCTTCCCCATATTCTGGAAGACTCTTAGTGTAATACAGTGGGTGTAGACAAAAAGGCGTAGGTTATATAAGGATGTGTCTGTTTCAATAAATCGCCATTTTGCCACTTCATCTCCTTGGTGTCACTTGGTAATTGGCCTAGCTGCTGCTTCAGTTGAAGGTGAGAGATCGTAAAGAAATTAACGACCATAAAGCCTTCATGTGTATCATTAAAATTCTCAGCTATTAGACACAAGCGCTTTCCAGATTGAGCAAGGAACAACAGTAAATTGCACTGTGTGTTTCCTTGTGGTGTTACCTACGTGACCACAGAGAAGACACGAGGAAGTGGCATGACCAGCCTACTCCTGTACTATGAGCACGGGTGAGGGAACTACAAAACAGTCCAACCACCAGTACGGCTGCTCCAGTTATCACAGGTAACCAATAGAGGGGCCCTGCCCTCATTCAAGGGAGTGGAAGGGATAATAGAGTTTATTGGACTGTGTGGATTTGATGGCCTAGCACATCAGAACCACAGAAATATAAGGCACTGGTGGATACTGGTGCACAGTGCACCCTAATGCCCTCCAGTCATGAAGGGACAGAATCAATCCATATTTCTGGATATCTCTCAAGAATTGACTGTGTTGGAGGCTGAAATAAGCCTCACTGGTAAAGACTGGAAAAAACATCCTATGTGAGTGGTCCAGGGTTTCCGTTCATACTTGGTATTGAGGATACCTCAGAAGAGGGCATTTCAAGGATACTAAGGGGTATCACTGGGCCTTTGGAATCGCTGCTGTAGATATGGACAACATTAAGCAGCTGTCTGTTTTGCCTGGCCTGTCAGAGGACCCGTCTGTTGTGAGGCTGCTACGAGTAAAAATAAAAGAGCAGCAGGTACCGATTGCTACAAAGACAGTGCACAGACGGCAGTATCGCACCAACAGGGATTCCTTGCTCCCCATTCATGATTTGATTCGCCAGTTGGAGAATCAGGGAGTGATCAGTAAAACTCACTCACCTTTTAACAGCTCCATATGGCCAGTGCGTAAAGCCAGTGGAGAATGGAGGCTGACAGTAGACTACCGTGGCCTGAATGAGGTCACACCCCCACTGAGTGCTGCTGTGCTGGAGAGCAAATAATTCAAATTCTTCTATGAGCCAGTTTTGCTATTAAGTGAAGCAAAGTAAAAGGGCCTGCCCAGGAAATTCAGTTCTTAGGTATAAAGTGGCAGGATGGATGTCATCACATCCCAACAGTGATTGACAAAATCACTGCCATGTCTCCACCAACTAGCAAGAAAGAGACACAATCTTTCCTGGGTGCAGTGGGCTTTTGGAGGATGCACATTCCAAACTACAGCCTCATTGTAAGCCCCCTTTATCAGGTGATGCAGAAGAAGAATGATTTTGCATAGGGCCCAGAGCAGCAGCAGGCTTTTGAACAGATTAAACAGGAGATAGCCTGTGCCATGGACCTGGGGCCAGTACGGACTGGACAGGATGTAAAGAACATCCTCTATACTGCTGCTGGAGAGAAAGGTCCCACTTGGAGTTTGTGGCAAAGAGCCTCAGGAGGGACCCAAGGCCGACCCCTGGGATTCTGGAGCTGAGCGTACAAGGGGTCTGAAGAGTGCTACACTCCAACTGAGAAGGAGATCTTAGCCGCGTATGAGGGGGCTCGGGCTGCTTCCGAAGTAGCTGGTACTGAAATGCAGCTCTTTCTGGCACCTCGACTGTCAATGATGAACCGGATGTTGAAAGGGGAGGTTCTCTCCACCCATCATGCTACCGATGCCACCTGGAGCAAGTGGATTGCACTGATTAGACAACAAGCGCGGATGGGGAACCTCAATCGTCCAGGAATTTTAGAAGTGATCATGAACTGGACTGAAGATAAAAAGTTTGGAACATCACCAGGAGAAGAGGTGTCATGTGCTAAAGCGGCCCCACCATACATCGAACTACCAGAAAATGAAAAGAAATATGCTCTTTTCACTGATGGATCATTTCATATTGTAGGGAAGCATCGGAGATGGAAAGCTGCTGTTTGGAGCCCCACACGACAGGTCGCAGAGGCCACTGAAGGTAAAGGAGAATCAAGTCAGTTTGCAGAGGTAAAAGCTGTCCAGCTGACCTTAGATGTGGCTGAACGGGAGAGGTGGCCAATGCTTTATCTTTATACTGACTCATGGATGGTGGCAAATGCCTTATGGGGGTTGTTACAGCAGTGGGAACAAAATAACTGGCAACGGAGGTGTAAACCTATTTGGGCTGCTGAACTGTAGAAAAACATAACTGCTCAAAAAAAAGATATGATTGTAAAGGTGTGTCACGTGGATGCACACTTGCCCAAGAGTCGGGCTATTGCAGAACAACAAAACAACCATCAGGTAGGTCGAGCTGCCAGAATTGAGGTGGCTCAAATAGACTTGGACTGGCAGAACAAGAGTGAATTATTTCAAGCTTGATGGTTCCATGAGACCTCAGGCCATCAAGGAATGGACATAACATATAATTGGGCTAGAGACTGAGGGGTGGACTTAACTATGGATGCTATTGCACTGGTTATTCATGACTGTGAATCATGTGCCATAATTAAACAAGCCAAGAATATGAAGCCTCTCTGGGGGGAAGGCCAAGGCAAAAGTATAAATATGGGGAGGAGTGACAGGTGAATGATGTCACCTTGCCAGGATCTCATAATGATAAGCGTTTTGTGCTTACCATGGTGGAAGCAACCACTGGGTGGCTTGAAACATACGCAGTACCCCATGCTACTGCCAGAAACACAATATTGGGTTGTTAGAAACAAGTCCTATAGAGACATGACACCTCAGAAAGAACTGAGTCTCATAATGGGACACATTTCAAAAATTCCCTTAATAAATACTTGGGCCAAAGTTCATGGCATTGAGTGGATTTATCATATCCCCTACCATGCACCAGCTTCTGGTAAAATTAAAAGATACAATGGGGTGTTGAAAACTATGTTGAAAGCAATGGGTGGTGGAACACTGAAGCACTGGGAAAAGCATTTGCATGTGGTGCAAGGATGCTGTTAAAGTTCATATCCCACATGTGCCCTGTGTCTCATCACAGGATGTGGGGTGTGAGAAGGGCCCAGTCTGAACAAGCAGTCAATCCCAGTGAAACTCTGAACTTCAGATCTCTCAGTTCCAGTGCCCTCCTGTGCACACTCTCCCATAGTTTGATGTTCTTTATGTTCTGCATTGCCCAGAAGTGCACCCAGTGCTCCAGGTGAGGCAGTAGCAATGCAGAGCAAAGAGGGACAAACCTTTCTCCCACCCAGCTGGCAATAAATTGCTTGATGCACTTTAGGGGACTGTTGGCCTTCTTGGCTGGCTGGGCACACTGCTGACTCACTTAAAATTTTATGTTGAGCAGGACCCCCAATCCTTTTCAGTCAGACGTCTCTCATGTGTCCAATATACAGACAGTGTTTATGTCCAGGGTTGCCCATACCCAGGTGCACAATCAGGCACTTGTTCTTGTTATACTTTATGCACTTGGTGCTTAGTACCAACTGGTACCCACTTCTCTGACTTGTCCACATCTCTCTGCAAGTCCTCTCCACCCTAAGTGGAGGCAACAACACCTCCTCATCTGGTCTCATCAGCAAACTTGCTCAGAACATCTTCTAGTCCTGCATGCAAGTCATCTGCATAAACATGAAAGGAAAGTGGCCCTAAAATGGAACCCTGGGGAGCTCTGACAGTGACCATCTACCAGCCCAATGGAACCCACTGACTATAATCCTTTGGGACAGAACTACTGGCCAACTGCTCACCCACCACTGCTGGTGAACCTGAAAGGCAAAATGTCAGCGTGCTGGGTCAAACAGAGAAACACCAATATAGTTACATATAGCTGCATCAATTTATTGCCCGAAAGCCAGACTTTTATAGGAGACAGACAAGGGTGTCCAAAAATCACACACGCTAATTGGAGGAAAGCTACTGCAATAACAACCCTATAACCCCCCTTCAAAGCCACGAGCCATTCATTCTATTCCTAGAGATGTCCTTTGTTCTCATGCTGTTTATCCTGCTCTGCAGCTGCTGCTCTGTGAACTCCTTATCTCAATCCATGGCTGCTGCTCTGTAAAATTCTTCTTGTATTACAACACACCACGTTCTGTTTCTGTCTAGCTGTATGCAGGAATTTCTGTCCAGAAGGGTGCTGGAGAAATAGTATCAAAAGCTCTACTGAAATCCTCAAGGATTACATCAACTGCCTTCCCTTGTTCAGCTCAATGGATAAAGGTGTCATAAAAAGACCTGAAATTAAATAGGACCTTCCCCTCTGTATCTTGTGTTGTCTGTGACCTGTCCTTCAGTTGTTTTTCCATAACTCCCACCATCATTTTCTCCATAATTTTACCAAGCACTGTAGTGAGACTGACAGGTCCATAGTTGCCCGTGTCATCTTTCTTGCTCTTCCTTACAATGAGACAACATTTGCCAGCTTCCTGTCAACAGGTATGACCCTAGATTTATTAGATGCCATTGAAATGCGAGCCCAGAGCATGCTAAAGTGTCATCAGTGCAAGAACGTAGATGTGCCATAGCTTTGCAATGCCTTGAAATCCAGACTATGCCACAGATGGAGCAGAGAGGAAGATCTGCCTCTTCTGTTCTGAGCTCATCCTTTTGATAAGCTGAATATCACTACATACTCCATGGGGTCAGGTGCAAAAGACACAATGGGTGCCCTAAGCACGTGGCTGAGGTGGTATTTAGGATGGCCAAGAATACCTCCCTTCTGGCCCTCAGCTGATGCTCCAGAAGGAGGTGTCTATCTCATAGATTTTCCGTCACAGTTTACAAGCACTAGCACAAAACTAGGATCACCCAAGGCACCTTGGGCATCACTGAGAGACTGTGTATGAGTAGTGCAGTCCCTGTGGAATAAAAACCAAGGGTTCAGATGAGGGACTCACACACAGACACCTCACTGTGCACATCTGAACTCAGCTAGGTGAACTTGTAGCTCCTGTGGTTCTTTGAAAAACTGATCCCAATTCAGCCCCAGGGTTTCCATCTGAGGATGAGATGCCTAACGCTAGAATAAGGATGGGATGGTCTGTTGATAACAGGACAAATGGAAACGGATTTAAATTAAAAAGGGGCGACATAGGTTAGATGTGAGGAACCTATATTTTTACACAGCAACACTGGAAAAAGTTGCCCTCAGAGGCTGTGCATGCCCAATGGATGGGATCCTGGGTTTACTCTGGGTTTACCCTCACGTCAGTCCATGTTTCTACTCATACTTTTGTCTAGGTGAACTCTCACTTTACTCAAGGTTTTACTCACAGTTTACCATCAGGGAGTGTGATCGGGAGATGGGCTGGTGGAGTGACTTGCTGGCATCCCCGAGGGAAGGCTGCCAGGCAGATACCCCCAGAAAAGTGGTTGACTCCCTGCCCTGTCACAGTCAGACAGACCTGACTGATGAGAAGGGTTGGAAGAGAGTCCCAACTCAACATCACAGGAGCCCCCCCATGCCTGCCTAGCCCTCGACCCCTGATCCATCTAAGCAACAGGTTTGACACTCTGAAATCTGAAGGAGATAAGAATGGGGAGGCAATGGAGGATCTGCCTAGGAGGAAACCTAATGCAAGGCAGTCACTACCAAGCCTTGTGACTTCCTCTGCCATGAAAGAAAGAAGGGTGGCCGTGGTGGGTGACTCCCTTCTCAGAGGAATAGAGGGCCCCATTTGCAGACTGGACCCCAGTTGTCAGTAAGTCTGCTGCCTTCTTGGTTTCAGGTCAGGGACATAATGAGGAAACTCCCAATGCTGGTTAGGTCCACTGATTATTTTCCACTACTCATAGTTTAGGTGGGCAGTGATGAAATTTCTTAGATAAGACTACAAACTATAAAAAGAGATTTCAGGAATTTAGGCCATTTAGTTCACAAAGTGGGAGATCAAGTGATTTTTTGTTCTATACCTTCAGTGGCAGTGAGGGACACAGAGCAGGCTTGGAAAGCAAAGCAATGAACAATTGTCTCAGAGGTTGGTACTGAGCCAGAAACTTTGAGTTCTTTGATCACAGGACAGTTTACTTGGCCCATGGTCTGTTATCCATGAATGGAACCCAACTGTCTCAAAGGGGGAAGTGAATCCTAGCATAGACGGTAGCGGGGCTTATCGAAAGAGCTTTAAACTAGCTACGATGGGGGAGTGGACAAAACAGGGCTTACCAGAGATAAGCCTAGGGAAATGCTGTTTGAGCTGGGAGAGAGGCAGATGCCTCAGCTGAAGTGCGTCTACACCAACGCACGCAGCTTGGTCAACAAGCAAGAGGAGCTGGAAGCAACTGTGCATCTGACAAACCATGACCTAGTTGCTATTACCGACCCATGGTGGGACCACTGCCATGACTGGAGTGCTGTGATGGATGGTTACAAGCTCTTCAGAAGGGATAGAGGAGGAAGGAAGGATGGTGGTGTGGCCCTTTATATTAAAGAGAGTTTTGATGTTGAAGAGCTTGGGCTTCAGAATGAAGTGCATGTTTGTAAGGATCGGGGGAAAGGCCTGTAAGTGTGACATCTTGCTAAAGGTTTCTTATAGACCGCCTAATTGATGGGTGAGGCATTCTATGAGCAGCTTACTGAAGTCGCAAGATTGCCAGCACTCATTTTCTTGGGAGACTACAACTTCTCTGATATATGCTGGGAATATAATAAATAGCAGAGGAATCAGTCCAAGAGGTTTATAGATTGCATGCAAGACAGCTTCCTTACACAGCTGGTATGAAGTCCTGCCAGGGGTGGTTCCTTGCTAGACCTGCTCTTCACTAACAGTGAAGGACTGGTAGGAGTTGAGAAGGTTGGGGACTGTCTTGGGCAGAGTGGCCATGAAATGGTAGAATTCTCTATTCTTGGAGATGTCAGAAGGGTGACTAGCAAAACTACTATCCTGAACTTCTAGAGGGCGGACTTTGACCTGTTCAGGACACTTGTAGCACAGGTCCCTTGGGAGTCGCTCCTTATGGGTAAAGGGGTCCAGGAAGCCTGGACACTCCTCAATATGGAAATCTTAAAGGCACGAGATCAGGCTGTCCCTGAATGCCATAAGGTGAGCCATAGGGGAAGAAGACCAGTGCAGATGAACTGGGAAAAACTATTGAGACTCAGGAAGAAAAAGAGAATCTCCGTCCTCTGGAAGAAGGGGCTGGGTACTTGGGGAGATTACAAGGAAGTTGCTAAGGCATGCAGGGAGGAAGTTAGGAAGGCACATTAATTCCCTGTCCCTTAATCCATGCCCAGAGCTTCTCAGCCATGTCACTGCCAACTGTAAGCTCCATGCAGAGTTCAAGTGGGACACAGAGGGCACAGCCTTCTGCTGGGTGGATGCAAGTGTTGGTGGAACCAGATGGGACAAAGCCCTCCCACCATGCCCTCCTGGGAAAATGGCCACCCCAAGAATGGCAGTCTGCCTCCTCCATGACCCCATCTGAAATGCTCCTGCACTGATTGATTATAGGGCTTTAAACCAGGTCCAAATGGGGAAGGGTGGGGAATTGGATGTGACAGAGAAGGGCTGAGGGATATTGTTGCTGTTGGAGATTGAATGGAAAGCCTCTGAGTTGTTCTATAGGATTGTGTGAGGATTCCTCAGAGAAAGTCTTGTTGCCAATACCCCGTCCTAAATCTTACTGTGTACCCTCTGGGGGTAACCCCAACCTACTGCTGCCCTAAAGTGCCTGTAGACCAGTGCGGGTAGCATGGGAAATAAACGGGACAAATCAAGAGAAAACCACAGAGCTTTTCCTTTCATGCAGGCTGCTGATTCTGAGCAAGGCCCTGAACATCAGTACCACAGTGTAGATGCAAGACCCAGACAGGCTAAATCAAAGCATGCTTCTGGAACGGGAAGCTTTCTGAAGAATCCTTACACTAATGAGAGGACCACAAACATTCACTCAGCGAACTCCAAATCTCTGTGCCTTTGCAGGCCTAGGGTCTTGTTTGGTTCACAGAGACACGGTGGGTTGATTCTCAGCTCTGTACTGTAGCAAATGGGGTACAGATTCTGCATGACGGATGGGCAAGGAAGAAGAGAAAAGGCTGCTGCCATCCATGAGAGGGCACTGAGCTCTGCCTGGGGATGGCAGAGGAGCCAGCTGAGAACTGATGGAAAGGGCTCAGAGAGGAGAGCGGCAGATTCTGTTCCTTGCTTCCTGATCAGGAAGAACAAGAAGAGGGGACAGGCAGGAATCTGAGTTACAGCTGGGATGGAATTGTTTTCTTCAGACTGTCTGCTGTGGTGCAGTGTTTTGGTTCTAGGAGAAAACCATTGATAACACTCTGATGTTTACAGCTGCTGCTAAGCAGTGTTGTACAGAGCCAAGGCCATGGTCAGTGGAGGGCACATGGAGCTGGGAGGGAACAGAGTGAGGACAGCTGACTGATAGTGGCCAAAGGGACGTTCTCTATCAGCTGACAGCAAGCAGAAATTGTATTGAAAGGGGTGGGAGTTCATCTCAGTCTCTTCACTGCTCAGGGCCCAGCTGAGCATCAGTCTGGTGGTGCTGAGCAAGTGCTTGTGCATCAGTTGTTACATACGATTCTATATCAACGGATATATAGTGATTACTATTACTCCTCTCCTTTTATCTCTCTTAGTAAACTGCTTTGTTACAACCCAGAAGTTGTACTCTTTTTCCCAGTTCTCATCCCCATCCCACTGGGAATGGGGCAGTGCACAAAGCACTGTGAGCTGCTGAGCCACATGTTGGGTTCAACAACCACAGTCATTTTGGTGCCTGATGTGAGGCTCCAAGGGTTGTGGTAACAGCACATCTGTCCAGAGTGGACAGGGCTTTGTGGGAGTTGGAGATGTGCAGGCCATGGTGCTGATAGTTTCCCTATTTGTGAAGCTTGCTGAGTCTTCTCATGAAGCTGCATTTCACAGCTCCTTGCTTGCTGCTTGTTTTCCCTGCTGCATCATTTGTCAACTCTGGATGCTGGATTAGGGTATTTATTTTGCTATGCTGTTTGACCTTGGTTTGTACCACGATAAAATTGGCAAAGTGAAGTTTTGTGCACATTCAGCTCTTTGGACATCTTTGGGTTTTGGAAGTAATGTTGTTGGTATGATTAGGAATTACACATTTTACACTGTCGTCTCTGGGAGACCAGGGGTATTCAAGGAGAGACTGGATATTGTGTTGAGGGACATGGTTTAAGTGGGAGCTATTGGTAATAGGTGAACGGTTGGATTGGATGATCTTTCAGGCCTTTTCCAGCCTTGGTGATTCTATGATTCTAGGATTGAGGTTAAACAATTATTCAGGAATATCAGTGAGAGATCTGCCCCAAGGTGAGAAGGCTCTGCATGGCAGGGGGTGTGGGACAGTCTGGGCAGCTGCCTGGAGTGGTGGGCACCCCCAGGGCTTTGGAACTTCATCTCCGAGCAACTGCAGGATCCTGAGAAACTGGTAGAATATTGGAGACAGGTCTGCTGTGGCACTGGTAATCCTAAAAAGGCCCAAATGACTGCAGTGTGCCAGGGCCTGGCCCACACCTACTGAGCTGTGTTCAACACTATTCAGCATCTTCAAGGGGAAGAGAGCTGGATCTGCTGACATTGCTGCAGCCTCTGCAACTCCTGGCACAGTCCCTGCAATAGCTCCAAGTTTTTGCTACACATCCTGCAGTTGCTCCAAGCTCTGGACAGATCCCACTGTCACTCCACCCCTCATAAGGAGCTCTGCGGTCACTTATGCTACAGGTCCTGTAGCTGTTCCAAGTATTGAGATAAGAAAATTAAGCAAACCACTGAGTGCTGCTGTAGAGACGACGGGACTGCTGTGAGACACACAAGACCTTCAGGCCTGTAGAAATGAGAGGACTCGAATCCTCTGTGCACTGTATCAGTGTAAAGAGAGGAGGAATGAAAAGAACTAGTTGTGCTTCTATCTGTGGCTGTACCTTCCCCAAATCCAGACAAAGTTGGATAAGAGAAGAGCTAAGGAAAAGCGTATTTTGAATGCTATTTATTTATCTCTTAACCTATTTGGGGAATCTGGTTCCATGTTTACATGAGCTCTTGGAGTGAGAAAATGGATAGTAGGTGTGAAAGAAGTGAAACAAATTTTTATTTATAAGTTCAATAACATTTTTTTGCACGTTGCTATATCTCACATAATCAATCAATCAAAGATGCATAAAAGATGAAGAACCATCACTGGGAATCATGCGATGAAGATGTGCACTTTATTGAAGCGGGAATAGTGAGTATTGCAACACCTTCCTGAGAGTGTGCTTGATCTCCCTGTTCCTCATGCTGTAGATAATAGGGTTCAGTGTTGGAGGAACCACTGAGTACAGAAGTGCCACTGTCAAATCCAGGAGTGGGGAGGGAATGGAGGGGGGCTTCAGGTAGGCAAAAGCACCAGTGCTGAGAAACAGGGAGACCACGGCCAGGTGAGGGAGGCACGTGGAGAAGGCTTTGCGCCGTCCCTGCTCAGAGGGCATCCTCAGCACAGCCACGAAGATCTGCACATAGGACACAACTATGAAAACATAGCAGCCTACGTCTAAACTGATAGTAAAAATGAGAAACACAACTTCCCTGAGATTTGATTCTGAGCAGGAGAGCTTGAGGATCTGGGGAATTTCACAGAAAAACTGGTTGACAACATTGCCTTGGCAGAGAGGCAGTGAAAACGTACTGGCAGTGTGCAGCAGGGAATTGAGAACCCCAGTGCCCCAGGCAGCTGCTGCCATGGTGGCACAAGCTCTGCTGTCCATCAAGGTCCCGTAGTGCAGGGGCTTGCAGATGGCAACATAGCGGTCATAGGACATGATGGTGAGAAGGGAATACTCTGCTGACATGAAGAAGGTAAAGAAAAAGAGCTGTGCAGCACATCCTGTGTAGGAGATGGCCCTGTTGTCCCAGAGGGCGTTGGGCATGGCTTTGGGGAGAGTGGTGGAGATGCTGCCCAGGTCGAGGAGGGCCAGGTTGAGGAGGAAGAAGTACATGGGGGTGTGCAGGCGGCGGTCGCAGGCTACGGCTGTGCTGATGAGGCCGTTGCCCAGGAGGGCAGCCAGGTAGATGCCCAGGAAGAGCCAGAAGTGCAGGAGCTGCAGCTGCCGCGTGTCTGCCAACGGCAGCAGGAGGAACTCACTGATGGAGCTGCTGTTGGGCATCTGCTGTTGTTGGGCTTAGAGTCCTGCTCAGAGTGCAGAAGATAATGACAAGTCCAGACCATTCTCAGAGGCACTACTCCTGCTATACTATGAAATGTTTTAATTCTCCTACAACAGTGTACATTTAGCACCATTACTTGCATTTAATTTCATGTAGATCAGCATTCCTTAAGCAGAAGCAGCATATGGAGCTCTAACCTTCCTCTTATTTTCTTATCCCTTCTCCCTGGATATTTTCATCTGTTTCATGTCTCATATCTTTACCCCAAGTGCTCTTAGAGCCCCCTACCCGAGCTTCTGTGGCATTCAGTTTCAGTTAGAAAATGCTGCCTGTTTGTAGGATAAGTGAATTATTCATGCCTACAGAAAATGAAGATAATTCCATCCTTCGAGAAAGGGGAAACTGAAAGCACATCATGTGTGAGTGTTCACAAAACAAGCAATTGATTGATGAAAAATTCTCAGAACTCTTATTGCCCCTTTTAGATTTCTGACTCCAAACCTCTTTGCCTCAGAACAGGAAATGGAAACCCCCTGCCTTGGCTCTCCTCTTGCAAAGTGCCCTCAGAAACATTCAGTTGTGCAGTGGAGCTGTGATCCCCTGCCCCAGGCAGCAGCTGTGGCAGCACAAACCCTGCCGGGGGCTCCTTACCCCACACGTCTCCCCGCAGCGCCCTGGGCAGCTCCCCGGGCAGGCTGAGTGCTGAGCCTGGCAGGCGGCAGAGTCCCATACCCGGCACACAGCCCCTGGGGCACAGCAGGGACCCTGCTCTGCAGGACAGCCCTGGGCACCCGTCTCAGCTGGAGCAGAAAGCTTTTTCCACAGTAAAGAAACATGCAGTGCCTGCAGTCAGATCTCCTATGGGATGTCCCAGTTATAGTTACCCCTTAATTAAAAGCAGCTCATGGTCAGCTGTGAGACTTACCTTGTCATGGTCTGTGAGCAATGCTCCTGCAGTGAGTTCACAGCTCGCTCACACCACACACATCCTGCAAGCTCTCTTCAGTTTCTCTCCTCTCCTTCTGTCACCTGCAGGCTGTGCTGTGCACGAGATCTGCTCCTGGGCACAGCTGTCTCTCTGCAGCTCTGCCCACTTTTATGAGCTCCCTGTGTCCCAGGAACCTGGACAAGCAAGCAGCAGATTATGTCATTTTTATCCTTCCCACTCATTTCCCCTGACATGTCCCTGGGTCCTCATGGCCAACAGCTCCTGAAAGACAACAGCATCATGACTGTGCTTTGAAATCCACTCAATTAACCACCACATGTCCAGTGGTCAGTGACTGATTGGAGACATATGGGGAGTGCTCCCAGAGATCGTTTGATGAAACAATAAGGGCAACCAGACAAGGAAGGCGAGGTTTGGACTTTCCCTGTGCAGGGCAGTGATCCAGCTGAGGCAGCGCAGGAGTCTCATCCCTTGACAGAAATCCTGGAGCTGAAATGGGATTCGGCTCCCCACAGAACCACAGGAGCTGGGATTTCTCTGGTTCAGTTCAGAAGTGCACAAGGAGTTGCCTGCATGTGAGCTCCTGCTCTGAGTCCTCGGTCCTTCAGCTGGGAGGCAGCAGCTCACACACAGACACTGGGTGATGCCCAAGGTGCCTGGGCTGCTCCTGATGTTTGCAAGTGCTTGTAAACCGTGTGGGAAATCCCTGAGATAGACACCTCCTTCCTGGGCATCAGCTGAGGGCCAGAGAGGGGATAGCACCGGCTGTCCGGTGAATTCACTCACAGCTACAAGAGCAGCACAGGGCCTTCAGGAAAGCCATGCCCATGGTGTGTCCGTGCTGCTACGTCACCTCCAAGACCCACGATCGGTCTAATGTTTGTGTGCCACCTTCTGCACACTGATTCTATAGATGAGCTATCCAGTCAGGCAATGTCCAGTGATGCTTTTCAATTAGGATATTTACTTCTGTGCTTTTGCACTAATGCAAACACCAACACACAAGAAGCTAGAAATCTTGGTAGAGCTGCAGGCCTGAGCTCCTGTTTGGACCATGGGGACACAGTTTAATGGTTTCCACAACTGCACTGTAGCACAAGGGGGATACCGAGTCTTTAGGATGGATGGGCGTGGAGACAAAGAAGGGCGACTGCCCTCTGTGAGAGTGCACTGAGCTCTGCCTGGGGATGGAAGAGCAGACAGGTCAGAGCTAATGGAAATGGCAAACAGAGGAGACCATCAGTGTCTTTTCCTGTCTTCCTGATCAGGGAGAGTAAATGGAAGGTGCCCTCTGCAGACAGATGGGAATCTGATGTTGTCTGTCCCTTGTCCCATTTGGTGGCCTTTGTCACTCCATTATCTGTGGCAGGGACAGCACAGCAGGGCATGTGGCATCCAGCAGATCCATGGAGAGCACAGATGGCAGCTTCTTGACCAAGCAGTGGAGGAACCAAAGAGGAGAGGTGCTCTGCTGGATCTCATACTCTCCGGCATGGAAGGACTTGTGGGAACTGTGAAGGTGAAAGGGGCATCAGGCCATGTGCAAGATGCAAATGTATCTCTTTTAATTTATTTATTTATTTTGAGGCTGTAAGCTTAATAGTTGATCATAAATGTCAATAAAACTGAAACAAATAATTGAAGACAAAGATGGAAATCAATGAAAATGTGTTAACCCTTCTCAACATGAAAAATTCTCATGAGTCTTGTTCCATTTTAAGTTGTAAATATGAATCTTTGAGGTGATTTGATGTCTTTTTTTTTCTTTTACTGAAACTACAATGTTTTCCAGAACTGTGTTCGCTGGACACAAATGTCTTCAGATTCAGAGACACAGACAGCGGTGCCAGTGCCAATGCCCTGTGACTGTAGCCTGGTGCCCAGCACTACTCTTCCCTGCTGCCTATTTGATGTGCCTCATCCTCCAAGTTTTTTCAGCTCTCCTAAATAAATGGCCATGGTTAAGGGCATGTTTTCAGCAGGCCATTTGGGCACACACTACTCCCACTGCCCTCCAGATTTCTCCATCCCTTGCTCTTTGTTCAGTCAGATACCTCCCAATTATCTGTCTGATTTCTGACTTTCAGGGGGATTACTGGAATTTGTTCCATCTCCCCAAAGTCTGATGGAATGTGTTGTCAACTCCTTCACTGTGATTTGATCTATCCCTTCCTATCTATTCTTTTTCTTTTTCTTCTTATACTTTTTCTTTTTCTCAATCACTGTCTCTTTTTTATTAAGGCACGAAGTCTGAAAGATGTTCATTAATGTCAGTAAAAGTGAAAAACAGAGTTGGAGACAAAGATATAAATCAATGAGAATGTGTTAACCCATCTCAATGTGTGAAATACTCACAAGTCCTGATCAGTTTTAAGTTGATACCTCTCAACTACCTGGCTGATCTATCCCAGGAAGATTACTGGAATTTGCTCCATCTCTCAGAGTCTGATGGCCTCTGTTGTCAACTACTTCACTGTGATTCAATCTATCCTATCCTACCTCAGAATAAATCATTTCTTTTAAAAATATTCCATATGAAAGACAAACTTCAATAGATGCCGCTTGAACATGGCATGCAGTTGATCACTGTGTTTTACTGTTCATTCAATTGCATCACCTTTCTTTCCATTTGCTGGCCAGATAAAAAAGAGAAATCTTTCCTTTTCCATGTGTAGCTGGTTCTCTGAGGAAAGCCAGTGGGAGTTGGTGCAAAGCAGTTTTAACACTGAGCGGATGAATGCAGAGGAGAAGAGTGATGTGAAGAAAAGTGATGCAAGTCCCATAGGTCCATTGTGAGCAGAAATTGGGTGGGGAGGTTGAGAAGGACCTTTGTCAACACAGTAACAGTACAGAACTCATTGGGACATCCTGGATTGGTATCAGTTGCACAGTGCTGCTTTAATGTCTTCTTTAAACCCAACTATAAATAAATAGACAATAAATTTATACTGGATTCTTTAAGCTCTCTCCAGATATCCCTCCTTTTTGCTGAACAAGTTCTGATAACCTGAAGAAGATAACAAGATGGCATAAGGCACAGGAGATTCTTTAGGTTATAATGGGCCCCAGGGTGCATTTGATGCTGAGTTCATCAGCCTCTAGTGCAGAGAGAAGTTTGCACAAAGTGCTCAACAAGACAAAGTCGGAAGTAACAGTGAAGTTTCTTGGAGTATTAATGGGCCCACTGAGGGCCATTACCAAGTAAGCTTCCCAAGGGACTTGTTAGAGAAGATAACTGGAAGCCATGACTACAGGCAGGCAAAGGCACTGGCATGTTAAGAAACCTCTCCTTTGCCTTACGAAGCAGACAGGTCAAGCCCTGATTGCAAGACCAGTGGTAGAGAGATCCTGTCTCTCATGTTGGCTCCTGGCATTTCCTGGGGCAATGGGTTGGAGGTCCGTATGATGTTAAATGAAAGACATGGGGACAGAAGATCCCAGGCTCTACATGTGGTGCAAGGACGCTGTGAGGTTCATGTCCCATATGAGACCTATGTTTCATTGCAGGATGTGAGAAGGGATGTGAGAAGGGCCCAGTCTGAACAAGCAGTCAATCCCTGTGAAACTCTGAACTTCAGATCTCTCAGTTCCAGTGCCCTCGTTTGCACATTCTCCCAGAGTTTGAAGTCCTTTATGTTCTGCGGTGCACAATCATGCACTTGTTCTTGTTATACTTTATGCACTTGGTGCTTAGTACCAACTGGTACCCACTTCTCTGACTTGTCCACATCTCTCTGCAAGTCCTCTCCACCCTCAGTGGAGGCAACAGCACCTCCTCATCTGGTCTCATCAGCAAACTTGCTCAGAACGTCTTCTAGTCCTGCATTCAAGTCATCTGCATAAACATGAAAGGAAAGTGGCCCCAAAATGGAACCCTGGGGACCCCGACAGTGACCATCTACCAGCCTGATGGAAAAAACTGACTATAATCCTTTGGGACTGACCTACTGGCCAACTGCTCACCCACCACATTGTGTTTCTGTCTAGCCATATGCAGAACATTCTGTCCAGAAGGTTGTTGTGAGAAACAGTATCAAAATCTCCACTGAAATCCTCAAGGATTACATCAACTGGCTTCCCTTGGTCAACTAAACGGATAACTGTGTCACAGAATGAGCTTAAATTAAACAGGACCTTCGCCTCACAAACTTGTGTTGGCTGCAACCAATGACAGAATTGTCCTTCAGCTGTTTTTCCATAACTCCCACCATCATTTTCTCCATAATTTTACCAGGCTCTGGACTGACAGGTCCATAATTGCCCATGTCATCTTTCTTGCTCTTCCTTACAATGAGACAACATTTGCCAGCTTCCTGTCAGCTGGCATGACCCTAGACTTCTTTAGATGCAATTGAAATGACAGCCCAGAGCATACTAAGGCGTCATCATTGAAAGAAAGTAGATGTGCCATAGCTTTGCAATGTCTTGAACTCCAGAGTATGCCACAAATGGAGCAGAGGGGAAGATTTGCCTCTTCTGTAGTGAACTCATTCATTTGGTAAGCAGAATAACACTACCTGATACATGAGGACTGTGTCTCTGCTCTGCTCTGCTCAGCTCACAGGGCAGAGGTTCAGGGTGTTGCTCTCATGTCAGTGCAGGTAAACTCACTTTAACCCTTTTTCCTCTGTAAATGCTTCCTCTGTTTGTATGCTCAGATACACTTCCACATTCCCTCAAGTACACTTCCATATATCATTAACAATTACACTTTCCTATACCATCAAAACTGTTTGTCAAACAGTACAGTTCTTCAGTTCACATAAACTCCCTTAATACAGTCTGTATTCTTCAGTTATAAACACTGTGCCACAGAACCAGCACTGATTGAACCACCTCCCTCACACACTTCCTCGCAAGCAGTACATAGTATTACATAAATGGGTTGACATTCATTGGTCGGGTGGAATGTACACCTCTCCTCAGGACAATCTTACTAATCTACAGAGTACAAACTCCCGTCTTCTTACATACAAGCAGAAAGTACATATGAGTGGACAGACAACACAGTCTTTCACTTTGTCCGTGTCTGGCCATTTCCCTCACAGGAGGGAGGAAACATGGATCGGGACTCGGCACTCACCCTGCAGCTGTTCTGTGTCTCACTCACACCACACTCACTCTGACATTTAGATCAAAAACCATGGTTTATTCATACTACACAATGCTGACAACGTTTTCTAGCTGGAATCTTAATAACACTCATACTCTGGTCGACCAGTTGCAAACGTTAATGTTTTTCCCAGAGTCGGCTTGACACACGGTACCAAACACTTAAAGCAGATGATAATATTGAACATACAACCTATAACCCCCGTGATTACAACTTGGAGAACCCAGGCTACCATTTGACAGGCTATCCACTATATCCCATACCCGTAGGAGAGACCAACCTAGGTCCCTCCTATTGTAAACTACCTGGGAGAGAGTATTTGTTCTTGTTTCCATTCATATGACATACAGTTCCCTTTCATAGGAACTCACCCAAGGAGTCTTCCTACCCAGCTGGCAACCAAAGCCATGAGCTCACCTCCCTGGGAGCAGCACGTATGGCTGTAAACTGTGTAGGATGTCTCCTCAAGACATATGGGCTCCACTTACCATACACATTCCTGGTCCACCTATGGGTGGTCCTTGTCTGTCCCTGCAGTGATCAGGTGAGGAAGGGAGTCCTTCAGAGAAATCTCAGGGTGCGCCAAAAGTGTCTCCCTCTCAGCTGGTCCTGCAGCGAACAGAGCTGGTCCCACCTGGGCCGCCAAATTGACTACAGGAATTGAACTCTATAACCTCTATAACTGATACAGTCTCCCATGACATACTTATACCAAAGCTGAGGAAGTATGGGATAGGTGATTGGACAGTGAAGTGGGTCGAGAACTGGCTGACTGGCAGAGTGCAGAGTGTTGTCGTTGGCGGTGCAGTGTCTGGCTGCAGGGCTGTAACTAGCGGCGTCCCCCAGGGGTCTGTGCTGGGTCCGGTCTTGTTCAACATCTTCATCAACGACCTTGATGAGGGGATAGTGACCACCCTCAGCAAGTTTGCTGATGACACGAAGTTGGGAGGATTGGCTGACACGCCTGAAGGCTGTGCTGCCATTCAGCGAGACCTGGACAGGCTGGAGAGCTGGGCAGTAAGACACCGGATGAGGTTTAACAAAAGCAAGTGTAGAGTCTTGCACCTGGGTAGAAATAATTGCATGCACCAGTACAGGCTGGGGGAAGAGCTGCTGGAGAGGAGCTCTGCTGAGAGGGATCTGGGCGTCCTGGTGGACGACAGATTGACCATGAGCCAGCAGTGTGCCCTTGTAGCCAAAAAAGCCAATGGCATCCTGGGGTGCATTAAAAAGAGCGTGTCCAGCAGGTCGAAGGAGGTGATCCTCCCCCTCTACTCTGCCCTGGTGAGGCCTCATCTGGAATATTGTGTCCAGTTCTGGGCTCCCCAGTACAAAAAAGACAGGGATCTCTTGGAAAGAGTCCAGTGGAGGACCACAAAGATGGTGAAGGGCCTGGAGCATCTCCCCTATGAGGAGAGACTTAGGGAACTGGGTCTGTTTAGCCTTGAGAAAAGAAGGCTGAGAGGGGACCTGATCCAGGTCTATAAATATTTGAGGTGTGGGGGGCAAAGTGTTGAGCCCAGACTCTTTTCAGCAGTGTGTGGAGCAGGGACAATGGGAAACAGACAGAAACTGCACCATAGGAAATTCTGCACTAATGTGTGCAATAACTTCTTTATGGTGAGAGTGACAGAGCACTGGAACAGGCTGCCTAGGGTGGTTGTGGAATCTCCTTCTCTGGAGATATTCAAGACCTGCCTGGATGCTGAGCTGTGCAACGTGGTGTAGGGAACCTGCTTTGGCAGGGGGACTGGACTCAGTGGTCTCTGGAGGTCCCTTCCAACCCCTACAATTCTGTGATTCTGTGAATATCATGGAGTTGTTTGGATGGGGAAAGACTACCCCTTTGAATGACCTTTTGTCAGGGCATGTCCTGGGATTCCTAGGATCCTCAAAATGCAGCACTGCTTCTGTCACTGAAAAATGGGGCCCTGTGTGGGACAGAGGGAGGGTCCATGAGTCCCTGGCCCACCTGACTGAGTATTTCCATGGTCTTAGCAAAGACATACTTACAACTTGAGAATGACAGTTAGCTGTGTTCATGGTGGCATGGCCACTTTTAATGGCCTTGAACTGTCTGAACATAACTGAAGAGGCTCAGGCTGATGCAAATCAGCTATTGAATGATAGTGTTGAAAAATTGGAAAGACAGGTGGCAGTTTTGATGGGAAAAAACCTAATTCAATCATTCTCCTATGGAAGATCAGTAACAACTGTCTGGAGGACTATGGGGGCCCTGTACAAGGGAATCTGTATAAAATGAACTCTGTAAATGAAGGCACTAAAAGGTCAGATTTTGAGGTTCCATTTGGACTAGATCTATTTGAGATCTGACTGATTGTAACCCAAAAATGAAAAAAAAAAAAAAAAAAAAATGCAGGATAGGCTGGTGGGAGTGCCCTGACCAGTATCCAACCCCCCAAACCCTGCTGCCCATAATACAGCAGCTGAACTGATGGATATAGTACAGTGGTTTAGACAGAAACCAAGAGAGCATGCCAGCATAGCTGCTCTGGTTATGGGACATGGAGGCAGAAAGTGCTATGGTGAATGGACTGGAAATTTCAAAACTGACATCCATTACTACTAACCCTGCCCTCAGGCAAAGACTTTATGCTCTTGTCTGGAGGGCTTATCGCAATAAAGATTGGCGGATTTGCTGCGTAGACCGGTCAGAACTCAGATCTGCGTTGTGCTTCCTGCGGCACCAAACGCCCAACAGTGGCAGTTCCGCTTATTGGCCAGCAGGTGGCAGCAGAGACCACGGAAAGAACGTCTGCGGCACAAACCCTGGGGATCCGTTCTTTTGATTATAGGGGAAGAACACAAAGATGGAAGAGGAGGGAAGGGGGAAAAAAAAAAGAAAAAAAAAAAATCAAACCACAGCAAACAAATAAAAACTTCTCCAAACGTAGCAAACGTGAATGTCTGTCAATAAATTAATGAGTAATTAAATTGATATCCCTTTCCCGCCCCTCCCCCCCCCCCAACTTCTGAGATGAAAAAAAAACACTTCTTTTAGAAGAAAACAGAGTAGTAACAACTTCTGTACCTACATTCACCACTCTGAGATCCTGTCTGGGTCTCCCAAGGCTTGTAAATAACCACTGGGTCGGTTCTGATGTCGCGTGATTTGTTGTCAGTTCTCTCATGGTTCTCCGGTCAGTTCTCCGGTGCCAGGATCTGCCACAGGGCATTCTGACCACGGGCATCATGTTTCTACGCTGCCGCCTGCATTTAACAGGCAATGGGACTGCCCAGCATGTGCAAGGCAGCACCTCTTTCACACCACCAGAATGTTTAAGGCTGTTGGGATTGTTGTTAGCGTCCCATTAACACTGAGGCTAGAGATACCCTTAGGATTGACATTACTATTAGCATTACTTTGATGGTGCCCTATCTGGGTCATTTCCAGGGGATGTCAGGAGTAAGGCACAGTGTCAGGAGAAAAAGAACAGACTCTGTTACTTTATAAACGTGATAATAGAGAGAGTTCATTGGAAAAAATACAACTCTTAAATAATGCAAAGCATGCTTCTGATTGGATGCAGGCATCATCTGGGCTCTGATTAATATTACTCTTAAGGTAAAGATTATTGTTACCATAATGATTTTTTTTTTGGATTATGATCAGGGTTAAGGTTCCTTTTGCTACAAACTTCTAGCATCATTTTTGTTGTTGCATTTGGAGTTAGGGACGATTTTAGAATCAGGGTAAGGGTTAGGATTAGAGTTACATTGCTGGTTAATGCTGTTATCTTTACAGCTCCTGTGAGGGTTGGGGTCTGGGTCAGGTGTTTAAAAATGAAATGAAAAAAGAATTAAAAAAATATATTGAAAGCTTCAGATTTCCTTAATCTTTGTGGGAATCATATAATGTGCAACTCAGATCTACCTCTTCGTGCAGTGACTGCCTGTAAATTTTCTGGAGCCTAATATAATATGGCCTTGTGCTTTCCACTAACTCACCTTCATTTCATTTTCATTACATTTGCTTGGTAGTCAGATTTTGGTGTGTGGATATTTTAAAACAATCTAACTGACATTAGCAAAAAATTAAAAATAAAATTAAAAAAAATGCACAACAGCATCGTATCAATTTTTATAGATAAGATAAAGAAGAGCAGTTTCCCTTAGTTTTCTGTGCCTCTTTACTTTCTTACCCTCTCCCCTTGTGTGAGAAACTCTCAAAGTCAAAGATTTCTAGTTAGGCAAAGATGGCAGCGATAGCAGCAGTGCTTATTCATTATTGCAATACTGCGCGCACATCCCCTATTGGCAAGGGAGAAACTGCACACCAGTCAGTGAAATCAATTCTGTTCTGTGCCCTAAACCCACTGCAGGTGATGCTCTCATGGCTCTCATTGGTTGAGCATCTCAGGCTCACAGACTCCTCGAGACTGTGGCTAGGATTCATTTCCATAGAAGGTCAATTACCAACCTCTTGTTTTTAGGTCTGCCTTGTACTTTTCTGCGGACAGAGAAGGGCAATGTTTCCAAAAGTCACTACATTCATTCTGTCCTGTGCTGGGCTCTACCCACCCTGTATTTATCTTGTGCTTGTCTCAATTCTCCCCATGTCAGAATGCCCCCAGTCTGAACTTAATTCTGTTCAGCAACTTTCTTGGTGGAAAAACTACTTATACAGCTGTTTTACAAGAGGGTTATACATTCAGTTAGGGCCTACACTATGTACTGAAAATACTGGAAACTTCCACTGCAAAAACACAATCTACCTCTCCCATCTGTGCAGCCTTGCAGACCCAGAGCATGCCAGGTTATTTCTGCTTTCATAGCATTTGCATGCTGTAGGGTGAGCACAAGGTTCTGCTGCTTGATTCTTCTGCAAGAGCTGCCTACCGGCAAATGGTTGCAGGGATGGAGGATGTGACAGAAAGCATTTGTCTCCACAAGAGCAGAGTTACATTCAGTGCAGAGTGTGAGAGTCAGGTTGGTGTGGAAAAGCACTGACACGCTGGGGATGATGCAGTGCTCACATGTCTAACACTCACAGACATTACTGTCAGAAGGATGGTGCTGTGTTGTGCTTCTACCTTTGGCAGCCCCTGGAGAAATGCTATGGCACACAGAACACCTTTGTATTGCACTGACTGCTGCCATGCAGCATGGATTTAACACACCAAATCCAGAGGAGCATGACTGCATCTATCTGCCCTGAGAAAAACTACTGTAGCTGAAGAGATGAGGAGGCAGCTGCTCATCTGCAGAACAAGCAGTACTGCCAGACATTGGGCCAGGTGAGCACCTCCTGCTGCAGCGTGATGATGACAGGGCTGGAGATGATCTGCAAAGCCAGCTTAAAAGTGGGAGACGTGAGTCAACATGGCAGGAGGACAGAGGTGTTAGGGAGCAGCCAAGGCATCAAAGAGTATCAGAAGGCTTTGAAAAGTATCACAAAGTGACAGCCAGGAAGACTGGGATATATCATGAGCAGCAACCTGGATGCTAGAGATTATTTGCTCCCATACAAAATGGTAGAGATCTTGCTGCAGACATCCCAAAGCCAGGCAAAATGGGAACCCAGAGCTCTGCCTGCACGAACCCCACAGCCATAGCATTGCAAGCTGAGCTGCCTTGCTGTTTGTTGCATTCGTCCCAATCCCTGTGATTGAAGACTCAGAATGCAGTCGAGGCGATGACTGAGCATGAGAGTGACTTTATTCAATAAAAGACAGGAGGGCTTGAGAGGTCAAGGGTGAAGATGGGACTCCTCTTGTCAAGATGAGAGTGGCTCAGAGCTGGTGCTGCTGCCTGGTGCCTGGGACTGGCAGCCTGACTCTAAGTCCCCATCTAAGATGCTCAGCTTCACCTCACTGATGCTGCCCTGCTCCTGCATGGTGGTGCTGCTGCTGGGACACTCGGGCTGTGCTTGGGATGGGCAGCACTGCAAAGGCGCTGGGTCACAATCCAGGCAGGTGACTGCTGTGTCTGGCAGGCTCAGGTCAGGAGCTTCAGCAGAGCCAGGAGATATGAGAGCATGAACGTGGATGAGCCCCTTGTGTCCATCACTGTTACCATGTGGAAGGCTGTCATCCGAATTGCAGCGATTCATGCTTAATAAGAACTCTCCATTGATGGAAAGACACTGCTTGGTTTGGATCTTTGGGGTTGACAAGGGCTCGAATCACCTAGGAAGGCATAGAAACACAAGGGTTAGTTTCAAACATTTGCAAGTTGAATCATGAAAGGTTGTTGATACTTGGTAATAGAGTGGCGGCAGGAAGAAGCAAGTAGGCTTGAAGCAGCATAGCCACTGTCTTGAAAGTGATCCTCATTCAGGTCCAGCTCGTGTGTTGTTTCACTGTAATCTGCTTCTTTGGGTCTACCTAGTGGGCAGCAACACTCGAGCTGTTACTGATATCATTGAAAAGAACTGGAGACAATTGTTCTATTCCTAAGAGCTTCAAGGTGCCTAGAAGCACAAATAGAAACCAGCAGTATTTCATCACTTCACCAGAAGGAAGGTCAAACACCTGAGCTGTGAAGAGCAGTTACAGAACCTATGCATAAGATCACACCAGACATACTTTGTTCTAACAACAGTTATGGCACATAGTCCATTTCCTTCAATATTCCCAAAATGAAATGATGTGGAGCATTACAGGGAAAGAAACACTGCACACAGACACTATGACCCTGATTAGACTCAAGCAGCAGACTTAAAACAAGTCAGAGTTTTTGATTCCAGGATATTTCAGGACCTATCGTGTGAAATTCAGTTACACAACAGTGCCTAGGTGCCTGCGTTTCAAGCAACTTTCAGATCACAGCCATGTAAAATAAAAACAAATTCAGTGCAGAAATAGCAAGCCTGTACCTTAATACTCATGAGATTATCCATTTTTTACTGCATTCTGACTAAGTTCTAAAACTTGCTCATCCCAGTTCACTTCAACAAGTTCCACCAGTTCAAGCAATGCAGTTCTGAGATCCGGTGTATGTTAGGCAGATAGAATTGAACAGTGCAGAAATAATCTCTGACAGCTTTAAGAGCTCCGTTCTGCTTACAAACTCTCAGCCCAAAACTATTCACAGTTTTAAGGAAATGAACACCTGAAGCAGTTGGATCATCTGCCATTTGCCGCATTCTGCTTCTTGGCATCATGATTAGCACAAAGGGTTTTCTGCTGTCCTGCAGAGATGGACAAAGTCCTGCTTACAAATGGACCAGGTTTCAGTGTACAGCAGAGTTTGTACCAGACTAACAAGCCACGTCATTCAATTCATGTGCTCAGGTTGTTATGCACTCCGAAAGGAAACAGAACTAACTGTTGGATTCTGAAGGCAATCTGTGGGGTCCTACATTACCTCCTGATTCTGGAAGAGGAAATTCTAATAGCAAATGCAGAACTTTGATCTTTGTAGACATGAGAAGAGCTGGCATTTAGGAACATTCATTTCAGGGAAATCAAATGATGTGTCTATATTTTTACTACAGATAGTATAGGGAGCAGCCAGTTGAAGAACCAGATACATAAAAATCCAGCCCATTGGCAGGAAAACAAGGCCTCTTGTCAAGCTCAGCTATTTCCCTTCTCAGTGTATTCTAGCACCACTGATACCCACTGGTATCCTCCTGTAGAGTGCCATCATATTGTCATCATCCAAAGGAAAAACCCACACAGCAGAGCATACAGCACTACACCCATGCTCCAAATATCCGCCTGAAAAACTAAAAGACAAGCTTACAAACCTGAAGCACCTCAAATGGCTTCCTGACAGACTGGATTGTCTGCCCTTGCCAAAGCCCACATATAGCCCATGAAAAGCTGGCTCTTTCCCTCAGGAAATAAAACCTTATCGTCCCAGAGAAAGCATATAACCCTCATTCAATTGCCCTTCCACTCAGCTTAGAGCACTACTAAAACCAGCATCTTCACCTTAGCTCATCACACTGCTGCAGTTCCTTTTACAAGGATTTCACTGGCAAAAATGAAATCAAAGCCGTCACAAGGGATTTAGCACAGTTACGTGTTACTGGCTACGAGAGCTGTCAGCACAGTCACCTGTCTGGCTTTGCTGCTGTTCTATTTATGTACAGGCACAACAAGGTTCAGACACCTCACAGTGCAGTTCTCACTTTGACTGTAAAGAAAAAGGAGGCTTGAAAAGCAGCGTGTGGAAAACAAAGAAACAAGAATTAGAACAACAGTGGGGCCATGGCACTTGTAGGAATTGCTCCGCCTTTATCAGCGATTCAAAAAGTACGAGGGCATCCCAAACCAGACCAGTTTGGACAGATTAACAACTGCAAGTAGTGGGTTCCAAAATTCCAGACATGAAATCAAAGCTGGAAAAACTCTTCACATTTTCATCTCTCAATTTTTAGTTCATTGTGCATTACAACGGAAACAATTCTTCACATACAACTTGGAAGCTAAAGACAAGTCTGACAAAACAGACTGCACAGAAATGATGGATAATTAACAGAGCAAATTGCTCTTTCAAACACTTAGTAATAGAAAGAGATCTCTGAAGTTGCTGTTCTGTAGAGCCCCAAAGCAGTCGCTTGAGGCAGTTCAGGATTAGCCTGAGACAAACCAGCCAGCTGTGTGAACTGAGACCAATTGCACTTTTCTAGTCTGTGGCCACTGACAGCTTCTGAGAGCTACCAAGCGATGCAACCTAGCAGAATTCAGAAGGGAAACCAAGAGAGCCTACCTGAGCTCCACTGCCTTTAAATGCTCTGTGGAGAGGGAAGGGAAAGAGGGGAAAACAAACACCGCTCTACATCCCTCTGAGCCAATAGACACTTTGCCCTGGATTAGCTCTGGTGCTGCATAAGCTGGGCTTCCACAGCATGTGTTCAGGCGGTAATCAAGGCCTGCCTGGAATAACACAAAAAATAGAGAGAAACGTTTGCTTTAACAGAGTTTATGTCTTCTGGTCATAACACTTGAGAAGCCTCAGAGGCTTCTTCTCCTGTGCATATTTTCATTCATCTTAGAGTTTGCTTTCATTCAATGTGACCTCTCTAGGCAAATATTGTCTAAGACCATGAGCATCACATAAATGTGCAGATCTCAAGCTGCTCACTTATCTAGTACCCTTCGCATGATGCTTTATTTTCCTCAGCTGATCATCTAGATTGTGTCTGTTGATTGTGCAGCAACAGCCTGTTGATCTCGATTTCCTGTGAGAGGCTCTAACTTTGGCCAGGAAAAATCATTTGAGGATAAGTAATTATCTGGGACTCAGTAAGTCTTCCCATGCTTTCATAACAGCAGAGATACACACACACACAAACTCGTGGAACCCCACTGCTTTGCACAATCCTGTGCACACTCACGTGTGTCATGCACTGATTTCCCAGCCAGTCCTCATAGGGTCTCTTACTTAGGATGGGAGTATAGGGGAGCAGCCAGAAGCTGTTTGCATTCCCTGCTGTCTGCTGGGCAGCTTTGCTGGAGATGCTTGGTTTGCTTTGTTTTTCCTTGGGAGGTGGGAAGGAGCTTTGGGTTGGAGGCACATCCCGTGCCAGAGCATCCCAATGGCACGTGTGGGGCACTGATCTGCAGCAGATGAAGGGGAGGAGGTCCCAGCACAGCTCTGCACCATGCTCTGCCACACTGGGCAGCTTGTTCCTGGCTCAGCAGCGTCATCAGACAAGAAGCAGGGAAGGAAATCAAGGATGGGGGGTACCATCAAACGCAGTTAGTGCATGCCTGTGCAAGACAAACAGACCCAGAGCTTGCAGGTTGTTCCTGCTTTTGTAGCATTTGTGTGCTGTAGCTGAGCAAAAGGTTCTGCTGCTTGAATCTTCTTCTGCAAGAGCCACCTACCGGTAAATGTCTGCGGGGATGTAGTCGGTGTGCACGTCTGAAGCCATTTGAGAACCTAGTCGTTCTTGCTGCAGGACCCCTGTCTTCTGTTAAAAGCTGAACGGTCCCCAGAGCACCTGTTTCCATCAGCTACCACCATCCAAAGCAGCCAGCCTTCTTACAGTCACCTGGCCCAAACATCCCTTTTGCTCTACACTTGATTCCTGCAAGAGATGGGAGCTCGGCACGCACACCATCCTTCCAACACCCCATCCCTGCAGCAAGGGATCACAGCGCTGGCACAGCTGAAACAAAAAGGGTGTGCGAGTTTCCTGTTAGCACTCAGTGTGAACCAATCTACCACTGAGCAACACCGTGAGTCCCCACTCACCTCAGCACAGGTCAACCTGTAACCCCAACCTTCCCCTATCCATGTGCACACGCACACCCATTCACCACCCTGCCTGCTTTGCACACCCCCATGCACACTCTGCATCGTGTGCCCTCCTTTGCATTCACAGACGTGTGCAAACCATCCCTGGGAACACCTACGTGCCTACACCTTCCACAAACACCCCTTTGTGTGCACCTGTGTGCAACCCAACTCCTCAGCACACGCACGCGTTTGTGCCACCCTGTCCATGCACTCACCACGTGCCCTCCAGCAACCAAGGATTGCAGAGATGCTCCAGACTGTGCCAGAGATGGAATCTCAGAGTGCTGGGACATTATTGATCACTAAGGAAAACACTTGGAAGCATATTCAATCTGCAGAAGCTGTAATTACTGGGCACAGTTAGCTTTCCTATGGCTCAGCTGGAGGAGGCGGGTGCTCTCATACATCTGAGACACTCGCACAATGTTGGGATCATTCTGATGGAAACTATGTCTTCAGATATCATGGTTAAAACCATCCAAGATGATCATGCAGAGCCTTAGCTCTTGAGCAGCACTTCCTCCCCACCCTTCACTACTCCAAGCAGCTCCAACAAACTTCTCAGAAGAAATCCAGGCCAGCACAGACCTGGCAGACCAGAACCAAGTGCAGCTTGTGGGACGGCAGTGCCCACTCCTTGCTTCCACCCTGCTCCAGCAGGTTAAGGAGTCTGAGCCTCACTGGCCTTTGACAACTCAAGACTTTCAGCACCTCATGCCAACATTTCTCACTAAGATACACCTAAGGCATTGAATTCTCTTCTCACTACCTCCTCCCAGTCCTCCCCTAGGAACAGAAAAAATTCAGATTCTACAGCAAACTACAGCATCTGCACTGCAAGAGCACACTGAACCACCTGCAACAATGAAACATGGTTTTGGAGAGTGGGTCTGAAAACACACCTTTAGACAGCTGTCTCCCTGTAGCCAAAAGGAAACCAAGAAGGAAAAGTCCAGCCTGAAACATGCCCATGCTACTAGCCCAGGTTTTTCACAGTCAATGCAGAATCCATCCTGTTCTTGAGGTAACAAACGACCAGTGAGTCTCCCGTTGCTCCACCCCTTCTCCTTCAAAGCCTGAAAAAGAAAGAATAAACAAGCAGAAGAAACCCAGACGTACCTTTCCACACACAGAGCAGAAAGTGGAACAGCAGTTGTCTCCTTCCTGAGACATGGTGGGGAGCATCCCAGAGGAAGCCCAAGTTCTTTGCTTCTCTCCACAGGGACTTCAAGCACTCTTGGCAAGAGCTGCTTTGGTTCTTTCTTCAATTGCTTCCATCACCAGAATCTCCTTTGGAAAAGGAACCCGAATGAAAGAATCAGCAAATGAAAAAGAATGAGCAATAGCCACTTTACCAGCTTTCTTCTGACACTCAATTTAGACTCTTGACTCGGGCAAGGTCTTAAAATCAACTGGTTACAAGAACTGTCCCAAAATATATCCAGCTTCTGTACAGCTGCCATTCTTTCTGACAGCGAGTGTAATCACAGAATCATAGAATGGCCCGGGTTGGAAGGGACCTCAAGGATCATGAAGATCAATCACCTCCCTGTCCCTGCTGGCCATCCCCTCTTCTGATGGAGCCCAGGGGACCATTTGCTCTCTGAGCTGCAAGAGCACGCTGATGGCTCACGTTCTGTTTTTCATCCACCAGGACCCCCAGGTCCTTCTCTGCGGGGCTTCTCTTAAGGACTGCTCCTCCCAGTCTGTAGAAATGCCTGGGATTCCTCCAGCCCAAGTGCAAAACCTTGCACTTTGCTGTGTTCAACCTCATTAGATTCACGTAGGCCAACCTCTCGGTTGAGCTCCCTCTGAATGGCATCCCTTCCTTCCACTGCGTCAGCCGCACCACTCAGCAAACAGCAGAAGGTGCACTCCATTGCATCATTGGTGTCTCTGATAACCATGTAAAAAAGCACTGGTCCCACTCCTGGATGACACCACTTGTTATCGGCCTCCACCTGGACATAGAACCATGAATCACCACCCTCTGTCTGTGGCCTTTCAACCAATCCCTTATCCACCAGGTGGTCCACCTGTCAAATCCACATCCCTCCAGTTTAGAGATAAGGATGTGGTGGAGGGCAATGTCAAAGATCTTGCTCAAGTCCAGGTCAATGACATCTGTTACCTTCCTTTTGTCCACAAATGCCGTCACTCCATCATAGAAGGCCACCAGACTGGTTAGGCATGGCCTTCCCCTGCTAAAGCCACGCTGCCTGTCTTGGATCACATGCTCATTTCTTATGTGATCAAGCATGTCTTTGAGGCAGATCTGTTCTTCACCATCTACATCAGTTACACATTTGAATCAAATAATTGGTGTTCCTGTCACCAAGAAAACCTCTTTGTCTTCTACTCCTGCTGCACTTCTGTGCTTTCATCAGAAGCAAAGGAAGAGACCACCTCCTAGATCCAAATTTTAAGAAACCAACACCCAATAGGTGTCATCTGAAGTAAAATAGCAGAGAAATTAAGATGACTCTTCTGCATCCTGCTTGGATCACTCCCTCACTCAGGCACACCACCATCAGATCAAGGAGATGCTGCCTTCAGCTTAGAGACTGTATGGGAAATCACAGCTTGAACCTCTGATTAATCAGCTGAGGCAAGTATTGGGTCAGCTGCGGGAGCACAGGTGAGAGTAATCTAGCTGTGCTCCCAGAAGGGGTGGACCTCGACTCAACCTCCTCTGAGACCTCATTTAAAGGCTGACCACCACTGAGACAGCATGTCTTAGAGATTGCTCCCTAGTTGAGGCTGCCTCAGCTTTCTAGTCAAGGTATCGATATTGGTGAGTTTCCCTTTGCTAATAACCTTAGGCTATTTACCACCATCTTGGTTAATATCTTTTTATTAACCACCCTTACAGAGACCATAAGGGTTTGGGCTTCCAAACTCTCAGCAAGCATTTGGATCAGCCAGCTTCCTGCCGAGGAGCCCCCTGCATCACTGCTGCCTATTCTGGTACCGGACCCGCAGATGCTTCAGAGCTCATTAGCATGGACTTCCTTCCTCCCCTCAGCAGCTGCTCCTGCACTCACCTTCATTCCTACTCAGATACCGGCCGCTTCCAGCACCAGCTGACCTGCAAGACACAGAAAGGAAAGGTGGGAGTCATGCAAACGCACAAGCCCAAGGCTGTGTCACCACCACACATGGCAGCCTCGGGAAGTCAGCTGAAACTACAGCCTTTGTCAGAATGGAAACAGGCACCGTCAATTAAGTGTGACCTCTGAACTCATTGCCACCATCAGAAATAGGCACTGAAATCGCTCACTTCACTGCAGCTGGTTAACTCCAAATTCTTTTGCTTTTGGGAAAATGCGGACACGGAATTGAAGGACACCAGAAAAACGACATCTACTTCATTGTAGGTGGTTAAGCTTGGAAGCAGGACTTGAGCAAGAAATGCTTCTCAGCTCCTTGAAAGGCACTAATCCTGACCTCTGCCACAGGTGGCTGAGTGACACAAAAGTTGAGCTGCCCATTCAGAAGCACATGGAGCAGGCCATGGAGCGGTTACATACCAACACATGAACAGGCACTTTCCCATTGGAAGGGAAATCCCTTCTCCCTGCCATGCCATGCCCACACCGCTCCTCAGGGCTGCACTGACAGCACAGACAGAATTGAAACATCTTTTGTCATCATTGTGGTTTTTCACAGACCCAGACAATGAGATACTGGGTTGCTGTGTGGGTTCCCAGGCGGCACTGCCATTTCCAAGCCATTGCTTCCTAGGGGCACAGAAAGGAAAACGCCTGAACAAAATTTCACCCAGAGATTGCTATTTTACCATTCTTCCATGCAAAACAGGAGGACAGTACAGCGGATTTCTGCAGCTGCATCAACACCCTGGGTGCTAAAGGAATGCAAAGACAGAAATATCAAACCTACAAGGAGGGAAGCTATGTTTAGTAATATCTTTTCTCATTTACAACAGGCAGTTGGCACTACTAAAGGAAAATCCCAGGCCTCAGGTTCTGACAGTGCGACAATCTGGCACGGACTCAGATGTGAGTGATCCAAATGGTTTATTCCAGGTTCTAATACCACTTCTGTGAATTCACACGTTTTCTCTCTTAACTTTCCCACAGCCTTCACATGTCCACAGAACATCCCACAAACTCTCCTTTACGGCGCACGTAGGCACTCATCCCACCAGAGCCATCAGTCATTCCTAGCCATGTGCTTCTCCTCCAGTCACGGACAGTATCACACGGCCATCATGCATCTTAAATGACTTAGTTTTTCTGTTCTTTCTGGAGGTGTCCTTGGTTCCTAGCCTTACCTTCTCATGCCGTTCATCTTCCTCTGCAGCTCCTGCTCTGAAGAGTCTTCTTATGTTCCCACATGACAGGAAGAAAATGAAGACACAACCCCTGCCACCAAGGTCAGCTCTGCAGCACACGTTACCTGAGGAGCACTTGGCTACTCATGCAAACTGCACAGTGCCAGGAAGATTGTTACATGTTGCACTTCTTCTCCTGGCTCAGAAATTAAATTTTCTACCTAGAAAATGGAAAACAAACAAACAAGCAAACAAAAAACAACAACAACAAAAAAACACCTCACCTGACATAAAGGAGACATGATTGTTACTATGGAATTCCGGAGGGCAAGGTATTTGCCCTCTCTATGAAGAAGCTGACTGCAAAGGACTAAGAACAGCCACGATCACGTTGAGAACTTGCGGGTAAAATTCGGGACTGAACCAATAATGGGCTTCTGGAGGTGAGGGTCTGCTCCAGGCCGCCTGGTCAAGGGAGCCTGTTGATGGGCCCTGCTTACTGCAGCTACCAGAAGCACCGCGCTCACTGACTCTCAACTTGATGGGGGATTCCAGTCAGGCTGGGAAATCAGCATGGCTGGCTGCAAGCTGTCTGAGAGACTGCTGGACTGCACTGGGAATAACTTTGTGGGCCAAGCATTAAGCACACCAAGCAGAAGGGAAGGTATTGGACAGACCGACCAGAGGTCAAGCGTTGCTGGACCTGCTGCTCACCAACGCTGAGGAGATCATCAAAGGCGTCAAGGTTGGAGGCTGCCTGGGCTCCAGCGATCATGCCCTGGTTGAGTTTGTGATCTCAAGCGATGTGGGCCTGGCAAAGAGCAGGACCAGGATGCTCAACTTTAGAAGAGCAGACTTCAAGCTACTCAATGGAATGCTGGCCAAGATCCCCTGGCGCGCTGCCCTCAAAGATAAGGACGTTGAGGAGAGCTGGCTACTGTTCAAGGATGCCCTCCTGGCAGCACAAGAGGTCTCCATTCCCCTGATTAAGAAAGTGGGCAGGAGAGGTAGAAAACCGGCATGGCTCAGCAAGGACCTGCTAAGAGAACTGAGGGTGAAGAAAGGGGTGTACAAGCTCCGGAAACAAGGCTGTGTCACCCGGGAAGAATACAGGGATGCCGTCCGAACTTGCAGATGTGGGATCAGGAAAGCCAAGGCTCAGGCAGAACTGAACTTGGCGAGGGATGTGAAAAACAACAAGAAAACCTTCTACAGGTACATTGGCCAGAAGAGACAGGCCAAAATGGGCGTGCCTACTCTGGTAAATTTAAAAGGAGAAATGGCTTCAACAGATGAAGAGAAAGCCGAGGTGCTGAATGAGTTCTTCACCTCGGTCTTCACTGGTGGCCAGGATTCTAGTCTTTTTCACGTCCCTAAGTCTTGCACCCCCATACCTCCATGTGGGGACCAAGGAGGTAAATCCCTCCCCACTGTAAGGGTAGAGCAAGTCCGAGAGTGCCTCCTTAGACTGAATGAGTATAAGTCTATGGGGCCAGATGGCGTGCATCCCAGGGTCCTGAAGGAGCTGGCTGAGGTGGTTGCTGAGCCGCTCTCCATCATATTTGAGAAGTCGTGGCTGTCAGGTGAGGTCCCGGATGATTGGAGGAAGGGTCACGTCACTCCCATTTACAAGAAGGGGAGCAGGTGGGTCTGATCACACCCCTCCTGGATGTAAGAGATGCTAAGGAGCTCCAGTTCATTCTATTGTGCAGCAGTCCTGCTTCTAAAGCTGACCTCTCTGGGGTGACAAGTCATCAGAGGCTTTCTTCCAGTGGAAGGTTCCATTGCAGCAGATATCAAGGAAGGAGGATGGTTTTGGTGTCCTGCCAAAGCATTCCATTGCTTTTTATCATCATTTTACTTAACACAAGGAGAGTTACAGGAGCAATTTCTTTTACTGCTTCAGTAACATGCAGTGTCAATGCTGTTGTCTCCAAGGATTTATGACTGAAGGAGAGATCATTCAGTGTGTGTTTTGCCTCTGGGATGACTAATGACCAGGCTGTGAGCAACCTGATCTAGCTGTGAATGTCCCTTTTTATTGCAGGGGAGCTGGGCTAGATGGCCTTTAAGGGTCTCTTCCAATTCTAAGGAACTTGTGCCTGAAGTGCAGAAGTGGATGAATTATACCACTTCTTCATATCCTCCCCATGATTACAGAGGAAATACAACAAAACAACATGCATGGTCTTACTGTTGTCATTTGCTTGAATACGAAGACGTCTCTTTTTTATGGTTGAGATTTTTGTTGATATGGGTCAGGAGGAACTCACACTTTTTAGCTTTCTCAATAGGCAAAAAGTTCCAGTTGCTGCAAGCCACCGAGGTAACCAATAGAGGGGCCCTTCACCTTCAGGTGCGCTTTCTGACACCTTGTCTGACTTCACTGTCACTGTGCCAGCATCCTCAGGCTTAACCTGCTTCATTGTCAGTGTGCAGCAATTGCCAACGTTCTTGATGTCATTGTAATTGTTGGTGTAAAGGAGGTTGCCATTCAGGAACCATTCCACGTCCTCGTCATTATGGGACAGCTCGCAGGAGAAGACAGCAGAGCTCTCTTCTTCAATTTCTACATCCTGCAGGTGCTTCGTTACTTCTACATTGCGGGCTGTGGGGAAACAAGGTGAACTGTTACCACTGTTACTATAAATCATACTGGGATGTGGTAGAATGGTTGGACTAGATGATCTTTGTGTAATCATCTATGTGAAGATAATACATGTATAAAGTTAGCAGGAGAGAACGGCAGAAGTCAACCTCAAGAAGAGAAATCTGAGGTGAAATAGGACATGGAAGAGGCCACCCTCCCTGCTCATACCTTCAGCTGTCAGCGTGGCCTCAGTCTCTGCAATTCCTGCCTTGCACTTGTACACACCAGCATCATCGGGCTTCAGCTTCAGAATTCTGAGCTCTACTGAATGCTTATCCCTCTTGATCTTGTACTTCTCAGAGGGCTCGATGGGTGTGCGGCCCTTGAACCATTTCACAACCTTTGGAGAAGGCCTGAAGTCACAGGACAGGATGACAGAATGACGTTCCAAAGCTGTCTTGTCCTCCAACTTCCTGGTGATTTCTATATGGTAATCTGCAAAGCAGGGGTGGAAGAGAAGAAAGGATGAGGACAATTGGAAGAAGAGGAAAGTCTCTTGCGTGTATTCCATTCCAATTAATGTCAAGTTCACAATGGTTCTTTGAACGACTCTAAAGATAAAACAAACGATTGTCTATAGGGAATGCCATTGACTACATTTCTATGAAGTAATACTGTACAGTATCTACCAAATGCAAGGTCCAGCTCTTGTTCTGTGCTTATTAAATTGCTCCCAATTGTTGAGGCTTTTATTCAAATAAGAGTGAGTTGAAAATATAACAAGTACTTTAGGATGTGAATGGATAATCTTACGCTGGGGACAACAGCAGAGAAAAAGCCTGCAAGTTTCTTTCAGATGAAATCAATGACAAACCGCACCAAATTTAGGTGCTACCAAACTTAAACTTGTCTAGTTCAGAAATACAATTAATTTCACCTGATTTGACTTCTTTGCTATAGCCAAGGACAAAACCTCAGCTCTGTAAATCTGAACAGTAAGCACATCACAGCTATTCAAACACATCTTTTACTGAGATGCAGCTGTCTCATTTAGTGTCCAACGACTTTGAACTGGAAATGGAGCAGACCAAAGCAGAATCTAAACATGGCTTCTACAAGGACTGATCAAATGCGGCCACCGTCAAATTCAAAGTATCTGATACAGAAGGATCACACTCACTGTCAGACAAAACCTCTTTGGAGAGGTGAACTGACTGCCCTGTTCACCCCCACTTTGGAAATAACTGCACTCATTTCCTACCTGCTCCCAGCAGTGTGGGATGGTGGGATAGCATCACACTTCCCACACTAAGCATCCCACCATGTCACTTGTTCCACCTAAACCTCAGTCCCAAAACAAAAGGGGAACTCGCTTCTGAACCCTCTTCACTTCATTTCAGATGTCTTATATGCTTGATCTCCAACCCACCCCCCACTCAGGAGAAAGACCCCCCGCTTACACCCTACCATCTTGTTGCATTCTGATGTTGTCATCAGCCTTCAGCTTGTTGTCCTCTTTGTACCACTGGGTCTGAACCTCATCGTGTGAAATCTCACAGACAAAAGATGCACTCCCATATTCATTCACTTCCACATCTTCCAGTGCTTTAACAATCTTGATATCTCCAGCTGTGAAACAGTAGAGATATATTTGTCAGGGTATTTCCAGAACTGAGTGCAGCATCTTTTCCTTACACATATTTGCATAGAAAATAAGTAGGATTATGTTTTATTCTAAACCATCATCCATTCCTGAGTCATTTCTCTCTTCAACACAGTCAATGCATTATTGCCCTTGAACTTAAAGACAGACCTACTAGCTACAATGGAGCTCCCTGCAAACAGTTTTCATGGAAACCAGAATCTCATTTATTCTAAAACCTTTCAAGCAAAATTAAGGGTAGAAAAACAATAGAACTGACTGAATCTTTAAGGTCATTTAGTTCCAGTCCCCCTGCTATAGGCAGGGACACCTCCCTCCACACCAACTCTTCTCCTCAGGGTCAAGGCTTCTCTCAAATCATTCTCCTCTAAGCCTGTGCCTGTGCTTGGGATTGCCCTGACCCAGGTGCAGGGCCTTGTACTTGGCCACACTCAAGTTCATGAGGCTGCCAAGGGCCCACCTCTCCAGCCTGTCCAGGTCCCTCTGAGTAGCATCCCTTCCCTCTAGCACATCAACAGCACCGCTCAGCTTGGTGTCATCTGCAAACTTGCTGAGGCTGCATTTGATTCCACTCTCCATGTTGCCTACAAAAATGTTAAATAACACTGGTCCCAACACCACCCTCCACCTGGACACTGAGCTATTGACTGCAGCTCTCTGAGTGTGACCATCCAGACAGTTCCCTATCCTGCAACTGGTCCATCCATCAAAACCATTTTTCTCCAGTTTGGTGACCAGGATGTCATGCAGGACGGGATCAAATGCTCTGCACAAGTCCAAGTAGATGATGTCAGTTGCTCTCCCATTATCCACTGATGCTGTTACTCCATCATGAAAGGCCACCAAGTTTGTCAGACATGGCTTGGCCTTGATGAAGCCATATTGGTTACCACCAATTACCTCATCTTTATTTTCCAAACTATGCCAAGGAGAACTAGACAGAACTCTACAGTGTTGTGTCACTACAAACCTGTCTGAACCATTGGCTTCTCTGCATGCTCATCACTAGTCTCTCCTTAGCTTGTGTGCCTACAAACAATGTATGGGGAATGTCAGCCACAAATCTTACCTAGGGGACATCTTTGCTTCAAAATCCTTTGAACATCACACAATCCCTTTTAACTCTCCAGGTCTGCATTTAGTTATGTCAGAATCAGGCCATATTTCTGTGCTGCTATATCCCTTTCCTTCTGAAGGGCCTGGATACAACTTGGATTAACCTCAGGAGAAGAGTTCCTGCATAGAATCATAGATTTACCCAGGTTGGAAAAGACATTGAAGATCATCAAGTCCAACCGCAGCCTAACCAGTACCCTAACTCTAAAAACCCTACACTAAATCATATCCCTGAGTACCACATCCAAAAGGCTCTTAAACACAACCAGGGATGGTGATTCAACCACCTTTCTGGGGAGCCTATTCCAGTACCTAAAATCTCTAGTATCTAAATCTCTCTAAAAGAGCACAGGTATTAATCTGACCAGAAAGGTTCCTGTTTGTTCATAAAATGAGCCTTTTCCGCTCCATCTTGCATAGGCCACTGGGCACAGGGTAGCTGGGAGACCACAGAAAAAGTGGTTCTGTGAGCAATAGGGAAACTACTGCCTAATCCAACTCCTCCAATCTCTGCGCTCTGCCAGCATGTCTAAATAGGGTGGCAGATACACACAGGAGATAAATATTTCCACTTCCCTCAGCCAACACTGCTCTGAATTTCTATGGGACACACAGTTAGATGAAAAGGCATTTGACAAAGAAGGAAATGAAAGAGTTTAATCTGCTGTGGCATTCTCTCGGTAGCCAGAATAACTAACCCTCGCCAGTGTTAGTTCAAAGAATAGGCAGATTTTATCTCCTGACATGAGCAGTAATTCAAAGAAGCTGGTATATGATCCAGTATCCTGCATATTCACTGCAGGCAGGAAAAGACATTATGAGATAAGGGAGATCTACACATCACTTGTTATGAACACCTCATAAAGATAAAACCACACACAAGAGGAGAGTTTATGAAGAGGACTACTCTTGGACTACTTTCCAAGAGGCATCAATTAGTAACTCTCTTCGCTCATTTTTCACACTACTCCACAGTGTCCTCCTGAGCCCCCTTACTCCTGTTGCCAACTGCTGATGCAGGGAATCCTGAGGAACCAAGGATTCATAGTTGTTCCATCAGTAGTCCTTGGTCAGCTCTCCCTCCCTGCCCCTTCTGTTTTGATCCCACTAACCAAATTTTAGTTAGTCTGAAAAGAGGATGGAAACCTCCGCAGCAATTAGTTTCTAAATATCTTGCAATGGGCAGCTTGTAGGAGCCCCATCTCAATGCCCACAGCACAGGAGGCAGGACTGCTTAGCCCATGCACTAGTGCATTTACCAGCACAGATGTAAGCCCAGATCTATGCACACCAAATACAGGCTCTCAGTTTGCACAAGGAGGCATCCATGGAGCTGAAGTATTAGGCAGATATTGTGGTGGGGCAGCAGTTATTGAGACGCCAGACAGAAAGGACACAGATAACGTGGCAACTCAGCTTTACCATTATGACTGATGATGGAACATCTAATTTCACTGCTCAAAAGAGAACTTCCATATAACTGGAAAGAATGAAATTCACAGGGGAAACCACACACAGACACACACAAAAGCAATACAAAGGAGATGAAGGATGGTTCACATACTAGTGATTCACTCTGAGACGCAAGCAAATGAAAGAGTATCCCCAACCATTTGCCTCCTGAAATGCTAAGTATATAAACTCATTGCTGTGATAACTCTGCCAGACGTGAGTCATACACTGTAAAACCTTATGGGGTCAATCAGTTTAACTTCATAAATTCATTACACCAACAAAAACAGACCATCGTGTCCAGGCTGGTTCATTTCAGCTCTTCAAAGCTGTTGGTAAAACTGCCTGAGAGCTGAAATGCTTACCAGCAAAAGCTAAAAACTGTAAATCAAATGTAATAGGCTGGCTTTGTCTACTGTATAGAAATGATGCCTGAAAAAAAGAAAATAAAAAAGAACGTAAACCAGAACAAATGGAATGGCTACATAAAACAGCCAGTACTGAAACAGCAACCCAACCTGGTTGCAGAATGAGAGAGAAAATGAGAGTTCACCAAAGTCATGGGACAGGACACATGTTCATGTTCATGCTAACACTGAACCCAAGTGGCCACATGAGGACAGCATCTAGTAGGAAATCAGAAAAAAGCATCCTTTCATACGTCCCTTGGGAAGGTGGCATCTACCAGGGCACAGCAGACCCATGTGTTCAGTAACAAGTCTGATGCTTCAGAGCCCAATGATGAGCTACAAACTGGGGTTTAACCAATGCAACACATGGAGGGAAAATCTGTCTTGAGCATAAAGAAGAAAGAGAAAGGTATCCAAAAGGACTAACCAAGAAATGCCCAAACTGCCCATGAAGCATTTCTTCCCGTGGTGCAAAATACCACAAGAGGATTTATTTGCTCTTTCAGTTAAACATAAAATGAACCTTTAGGGTAGCTGATGTCTTGTCTTAGGCTGCTCAGCATGTGGATGTTCCCTGATCTTCATATTCACACTTGTGAATAATGAGACTTCTCTTATTTCCCTGGGAAGTAATGCCCACTTTTTTACTTTGACAGAGCTCCTTCCCATCCTAGAAGGGAAAATATCAAGTCAGATCTCCATTAGTCCTTCCATCTCTGCACTGAGCAAAGGGAGCCTTCAGATCTATGCTTAATTCACCCACTCCCCTAGAATTAATGGAACTGTGCTTACTGGAACATATGCTGAAGCTTAAGCACAGTGCAGTGTTTTCAACATGAAGGAATGGCTATAGAACATGCATAAATTCTGGCTGACCTATGACAGCTTAAAGCACTGCGGAGGACTGTTAACAAGCCTGTTTGGACATCACCTTGAATAAATGACGTTATCCCCAAGTAAGGGAAGGAACAGCTGAGCAACGGGGAGGTACACAAAGTGCCAGAGCAAATTCTCACACTGTCAGGTGCAAAGAAAACTGAGATTTCACCCCAAAAACCCAGTTCACAACAAGGCTACAAAATCCCAGCTGAGAATTTCTGTGTTAGACTTGAAGCTCAAGACTGTACTGTAGTTCAACCAACAATATTTTGTGCAGCATGACCTAAAAAGTTCACAATAAAACCAAAACAAACTTCAATTTCAACTTGATAAATAAACTCAGGACATAATAACAAAGAGTGCTGATCTGGGCAAATAAAAGAGCATAAAGAAAAGAGAGCAGTGAAAAAGCTATCAAGGAAAAGCTCAGACTCGCATCCCTTGGAAGTGAAATTAAAGGCTCTCATTCATTTCCAGAGAAGTCAGAAAGGAAAATACCATTACATGCCATACCTTGAACCACTTGACGTCCATGTTGGGCCTGGACAGCTCACACTCAAATGTGACCTTGTCCTTCTCAATGACGCTACTGTCTGCCAATGGTTTGCTGATTTTCACAGGCAATTCTGAGAAGGAGAAAGAAGAATGTGGATTTAGTTGGGAACTTAGTTTTGTTCATTACCAGGTCCATGGGTGCTGTTAAATGGATCCTTCCAGATGGAAAAAACATTTCAGGTGGCCTCCTAGATTTTACCCCTTTTTGTGTTGCACGCAAGACTGAAAAAAAAAATTACTTCTGCAAAGTTCTTCTTGTCATAAGGAAACAAATATTTGGGGAATGGCAGAACCAGGTAAAATTTTCCTTCACGTCAAGAAAGTATAAATTTCACTCTCATGCTCTTGGTGTGGTTTCTGCTATGATTATTTGGACTAATTAAGCTTCTCCCTGATGAAAGCCTAGAAGTATATCACAAGAAGGACCAACTTACCCGTGACCTTTTATTTGTCTTACTCAAGCATCTCCTCCTGACCAAAACTGACAATAAAAGATTCAGCCAGACTGCAGGTTTGAGCAGCTGAGTTGTTTCTAGGATCTCCTGCAATCTCAAGCTTGGAACACACACTTGTCTTTTGACTAAGTGTCTCCTATAGTGCAGTAAAACAACAGGTTTTCACACAGCGATTCCTCATTTACCTTGATCTGAAATCATTCTCAAACCATGTGGGATCAGTCCAGGGAGAAGGGGAGGAGAGGGGAAGGGAAAGGGGAAGTCCACAGTCCTCTAAAATCAGGCTTCTTAGCCTAAAGCTCAACAGCAAATAGCAGTCCACTTCCCCACATTGCTAGACTCCGAGCATTTAAAGAACATCAGCTGACCTCATTATGAGCTCTAACATAGCCAAAGGAATTCATATATTCAAATATTCTCTTGAGTGATGAGAAATATGGAGCATAACTTCAGACTTCTGCTGTTAAACTCTCACTTCTATCATAAACCAGAGTAAGAGTTCAATGCTGTTTTAGATGGAGGACTCATATTTTAAATAACTCATCTCATTAAGGCTTGGATTCCCTACTACAATTAGTTAAATTCCAGTTTGGATCATGCTTCACCTTGGATCACTTAGGGCTTCAGCCACTTATTGGAACTAACTCAATTTGTCTACAGAGAAGCTGTTTTCTATAGCAACAATAAGCTGTGATTGCAACTGGATGTCGGGAGAGCACAAATCCCGCAGTTATCCTGTACCAACATCCTCTCCTTCCATCAGAACAGCAAGTTTTTAAACCAGACTCATGCAAGCTTGCATGACACACCTTGTGTAAAACTGTTGGCAGCCATCAGGACAGCCAGTTGCTTCCTGTATAGACACTGTTCCATCAGTTTTGGCTTTTTGTCTCGCTAGAACAACAGCCAGTGTCTGAAAACTCCCACAACTGAAGCAACCACGCTGATATACCGCAGTCACTGGAGGTGCTCAAGAGCCACGGGTATGTGGCACTGGGGACGTGGTTAGTAAGTCCAGTGAGGGTGGGCTGGGTTGGACTCAGCTATCTCAGTGGTCTTTTCCAGCCTTGGGTGCAACTTGTAAGAGGGAATGAAGCAGCAAACTGCCCAGCACTGAGCTGCATTCTTCTGACACATGGTATCAGTGAACTGCTGTATTTCCCTATCTTCTCTGGAGCTATTGATCTAACCTAACTGAAAAAGTAAGCCTGAACCTAGATATAAATCAGGATCATAGTCACCCATGGTTGCTTATATATTCAGAAAGACACTCCAGAGGGTAATTCAGCGCATCTAGAAATTAAAGTAGAAGTTCCTTAGTCAAAAATATTCCACAGCCAGATTTTCACCTCGCTACCACTACATTAAAAAGGAGAATCCAACTTGTGGTGTGGGTCATTGATGTTGTTCCGGGGGGAATTGTGGCTGTTCCATGCCCACAGGGTAGAAGACAGCCAGTCTTCCTCTAAGCCACATAAAAAGCTGCTTAGTGCTCCCAAAGCGAATGCTCACCAGTTGTTTCCAACTTGAAGGTCATCTTCTGGCCAGCAGCCTCGCAGATGTATTCTCCAGCATCTTTCTTCTCCAGCTGCTCCACAACCAGACGCCGTGTTTTGCCCACAGATTCCATTCTGAACTTTCTGGAGGAGGCAAGCAGTCTTCCATCCTTGTACCATTTTACTTCTGTTGGATCCTGTGCTACTTCACAGCTGAGGGAGGCACTTGCTGCCAGGGCAGCACTCACCTCTTTCTGCACCTGCTCCTGGTTTATAAACACAGGTTTTGGCTCTGAGGGAAGAAAAGAAAAAGTATTGACTGAGGGACCGAAATGAGACCAACTTGCAGGTTTGTATGTACAGGTTGGAACAGGTTTAGGTTACCACTTGTGCCCAAACTAATAGCCTTCACTAGAGAATATCAGCTCTTCTGTTGAAACAAAGTGTCAAATCTAGGCAAGAAAGAACCTAGGAACTGAAGGAACCAAGAGGGTCCTTGAACACCAGTCCCATGGTTGCAAGTCACTATGCAAACATATTGAACCCAAAAGAACATCTGTCCTGCAGGCAACCAAAACCTGAGTTCCTTTTACTTCAGACCCACTGTGAAACATCAAAACACATAAACATGTGATAGTCAAACCACTGGCTGCCTTTTCATGACCCAGAACAGTACTCCTGGCTTCCTGAACAGACTCCTCATGGCCTCTACCATTGCCACAACTGTGACTGTCAAAGGCACAAAGGAAATATGCTCACCAACGCAGTCCTTTGTTCTTTGTGTGTGATTTGCAGATATCTATCTTACTTTGAGCTCTGGCAATAGTCAGCTCTACCAGGTCTCTTACTGTGAGTAGCAGACTCACCTATCCAGATGCAGCCTCCAACATAAAGGCATAGTAAAAAGGCAGTGTACTACTAGGAGAAGTCCCTGCTTCTCCTGCCATGAAAGGCTGCACGTAGAACATGCACTCCAGCCTCACTGCACATACTTATCTTAGTCAAATGTTTAGGTGAACAAGAATTACAGTTTGGGATCTCAGGCACAGGAGAGATTTGAATAATATCTTGAATATTGCTTCCACTGTACATATATTACTAATTATTGCTCTACAGACAGACTGAAACAGGTCTTTGTGTCATACTGAAACCAAATACTTTCTACAAACCCAGGCAATCAAGTCTAGGGAAAAAACCTCAGCACAGACTACAGTGATCCAGGTGCAGTATAATAGAAACTAGATTTTACTTTACTGTTCTCTGCTGTATTTCATACAACACCTGTCTTACCTGTGACATGAATCTTGAAGGTGAGTTTCTGGCCAGCAGCCTCGCAGCTGTACTCCCCTGCATCTTTCTTCTCCACCTGGCTCACCACCAGCCGACGCTGTTTGCCCTCTGACTCTACCTTGAACTTCTTGCTCGAGGTGATCAGTTTCCCCTCCTTTTATCACTTGACCTCTGTGATAAAATGTTTGCTCATTAAGACCGGGATGTGGTAGCATTGTGGTGGAGTGCTTGTTCAATAGGACCGGGATATAATGGTGGAATATGGAGGCCACAAATGTTGCAGAACACTCTAATTTTATGGGTAGATTGTGTACTCTGCGTAGTTACAGGCAAAGCGCGCCCCGATGGATACAAAGTTCCACGGAAGGACCAACCAAGGAACGACACACCAAGTCGCACGATCACAACCGACCAATTAAAGGACAATACGCTCGGGATGGACAATACAAAAGAAGTTGCAAGGGACGGGACAGCGCGGCAGTTGGAGGAACAATAATCCCCCTGTCGCCCAGCGCTGAATTGCCTTTTAGTTTTACCCGCTACAATTAATAAAAGTTTATAATTGGAACATTATTGGCTCATTGCTTATAAATTGATGACAACCTCCATCTTCTCCTGGGCCACCTCGCAGCTCAGCGTGGCATTTTTCTGTTGTTGCAGCCTTCACCACCTTATGTACCTTCTCCTTGTTTGTAAATACAAATTCTGGCTCTGAAAAGAGAGAGATACATTAGTTTGGCCTCTTGAAAGAAGAGCAGGTTTTGGGGAAGGAGTCAGAAAAATGAATCAGTTCTCCCAGTCTGATGCCCCAAGAGAATGATGTGGAGAGAAGTTGTGCAATTTATGGATGCCCCATCCCTGAAAACATTCAAGTCTAGGCTGGATGGGTGTTAGAGCAACCTAGTCTCAAAGAATGTGTTCCTTTCCAGGACAGAGATTGGAACTGGATGATCCTCCAGGTCCCTTCCAACAAAAGGCATTCTGTGATGCTTCTTGTATGACTCTCATGACTCTTTCGTCCCCTAGCTGCCATTTACTTATGTCTTCAAAACATCAACTTATACAAAACATTCCTGTAGTATTCTCTCCCATGCTAAATGAGCCCTTCCAAGACAAAAACATGTTACATAGAGCACACCCCCTAGTGCTTGACACAAAGCCCCTGTTCTGAAACTTCCTGAGACGCAGCTGCATTGCAGAGTTGTTCTAGTGGTACAGGCACGTGGGAATGGAGAAGTGCAATCAGAACTTTCTTGTCTATGGCCTCATTCCCACAGCAAAAGGAAATTCCTGAAGATTTTAAAAGATGGAGCTGCCTCACAACTGTATTTAGAATAATTTGTTCAATTTCCTCATCAGAAATTAACCACCCCAAAGTTCAGCTCCAAAAATTTTAAGCATAGCAGGGAAAACTTACAAACTAATGACCGTTTTCTAAAACATTCTAGAATGAAAGGCCAAAATGTGTTCTCTCTCACCTGTGACATGAATCTTGAAGGTGAGTTTCTGGCCAGCAGCCTCGCAGCTGTACTCCCCTGCATCTTTCTTCTCTACCTGGATCACCACCAGCCGACACTGTTTGCCCTCTGACTCCACCTTGAACTTCTTGCTCGAGGTGATCAGTTTCCCCTCCTTGTACCACTTCACCTCCATCTTCTCCTGGGCCACCTCGCAGCTCAGCGTGGCATTTTGAGTCAGTGCAGCCTTCACCTCCTTTTGTACCTTGTCCTTGTTTGTAAACACGTCTTCTTTCTCTGCAGGGACATCACAACAGTCACACCATTTTGCTGTAGTCTGCTGCAGAGCTTACTCCAGTTCCCCATTTTCATCATACTTGCCCTTCACAGGGACCATCATGATACCTCATTAAGACAGGAAAATACTTTCCCCTCTATTTTGCCTTGGGAAATGAATAGGCATATCATTTCATATCATATCATAAATCTAAACATTTCGCAGTCTGATAGCAGATTTGGACATGAGATTTAGAACACCTGCATGCACTGCTGAACCTCCTCCCTTCTCTTTGTTTCTTCTGATGTCTCTCTACATTTCCAGTAAATCAGAAGGGAATGGCCCTCTAGAACAGGTTGCCCAAGGAGACTGTGGATGCTCCATCCCTGCAGGCATTCAAGGCCAGGCTGGATGTGGTTCTGGGCAGCCTGGGCTGCTGGTTGGCAACCCTGCACATAGGAAGAAGGGGGTTGGAACTGGATGAGCACTGTGGGCCTTTGCAACCCAGGCCATTTATGAGTCTGATTAGTGGCATTTTCCACCTCATTGTGTCATTCAAATTTTGTAACCAGATCTCATCAAACACCTCCCCTTTTCTCACTCCTTGCATGCCTGGTGTGCTCTTGCACTGTAACCCTGCAGACACCAGCTGACTACAAGAGCTGCACAAGTTACCCTCCTTGCCTATTGTTTGTTGCAGTAATTCATTCCTGGATGGAAAAGCACATGTAGAAAAGTGTTGCTATGACACTAGATGACAAAGAAAGTCCTATAGCCAAAATGTTTTGCACCAGAGAGGCTGTAAGTTGATCCTCCAAATGCAAGACACACAAAATGAAGTGTTCCTTTATCTCTGGGATTCCAAGCATTTTCTCACCTCTGACTTTCACTTGGAATGTTGCTTTGTCATCTTTTGTTTCACAGCTGTAGCTCCCTCGGTCTTTCAGGGTCACATTTTTGAGCATGAGCTTGCGGTGCGTCCCCTGGGAGATGATGGTTGTCCTCTGGTCCTGCTTCACCTCTATTTGATCGATCTTCTATACGACAGCTCCGCTTGCAGCTGACACCTCACACACCAGCTCCAGGTCTTCAGAAGGACTGACTGATATTTCTGGAGTCGTTTTGGACTTGCTGACAAAATTAATGGCTTCATCTGAAGAAAAAAAGAGAAAGTGGTTTACATCCTGACTCAGGCTTATTCAGCACAGCATTAAGATACAGTTAGAACTGATTGTAATGTCTCTGCTCATTACATCTGGGGGATCAAGTTTCACCTCTGGAGGTACTCACATACAAACGTGTGCTTGATTCTCCTGTGTAAGGAAAGAGTAAGTTCTATGCAGACAGTTCTTATTTCTTCTAATCAATTCTGTATTCTGCACATGTTCTTCTGAAGCTAAAATGAAGGCAGCTAAGTAACCTGTTTGCAATACATGAACAAACCAATTCAACACCTTGTCTCTAAGCTAACAAGCAGCGTTTGATGAGCACATCAGTATTTCATGCCCTTCATTCCATCCAGACTGTATTGGCAATAACTATGCTGGTATTAACAAGGATAGCAATTACAAGCAAAATGGTAGAAATACAGAAGATATAAGGAAAAGGGAACTCACCAGAGCTGAGGCGATCCTCCCTGGTGAGCGATCTCCAAGAGATGCTGCCTCAGTGAGGGTCAGCCCTTAAATGAGGTCTCAGAGGAGGTGGAGTCGAACTCCACCCCTCCAGGGAGCACAGCTACATAACTTTCACCTGTGCTCCCACAGCTGACCCCACACTTGCCTCAGCTGATCAATCAGTGGTTCACATTGTGATCTCCCATACACTCCACCCCTTCACAACGTGAACCAATGATTAGGTGAGTTCCCCTTATTACAGAGACCCAATCACGACGCTGATACAATCTCCCGTCGCATTAGATGTTGATATTATTCAAATGATGATGATTGGATGGGTGTTTATGATCTTCCATGGGCCAGTGCTTGATAGATGTTACCGGAGACAAATCATCTTGAAGTGCAGGTCCGTCTGCGTTTCATCAGTCCAGAGTAATGGTCCTAGAGGCTTAGAATCAATCTTAAGGGGAGTAATATAGATGTTTCAAGGGTACTAGGAGGGGAAGATCCGCCCTCCAGGGCAAGATACAGGCCGTATTCTTATCTTGGGTCAATACTTCTGCTTGTACTGGATTATGTCCCGGCCTCCGATACCATACCCTCTGGCCAGATATCTGTGGCTGTATAACTATATCTGGCACCAGAGGAGGAGTCTTGATCTGCCATAGGGACATAATAGGTGTTCCTTTAGCAAAAAAGGCCGGAGTATTGACCACGATGTCAGTAGGCCATGTACCTATCACCGAGGGGGTGACTGAACCTCCCACCTCCAATAATCTCCCCCAAGGTGCAAGTAGGCCACACCATTTGGGTCCTACCTGCACCTTCCAAGGCCAATTTATCTTATGGATTCCCGGTTCTAAATTCTCAGGGGCAGGGAGCAGAAGATTATTTTCAGTACCAACCTGCGGTTTTACCTTATTATCGGTGCCTGTAATTTGGATCCTAAGAGGGGAGGCCCATATAGTTTGTAACATTTTCAGGGCACTGGGTCTGCCATCCCGAGGTCTTTCATTCAGGTCCCGCACGGTTTCATATAATCTTTTTGTCCACCCCTGCAGGGACTGAGAGTCTGTTTTCAGGGCAGCCTTAAGGATACCATTATAACGTTCAATAAGGCCTGCCCCTGTTGGGTTATATGGCAGGTGGAATCGCCATTCAATGTTGTTTTCTTCTGCCCAGCGCTGTATCATCGCTCCAGTGAAGTGAGTCCCTTGGTCACTCTCGATAACTTGAGGTGTCCCGTATGCAGACATCAGTTTAGTAAGTGCCTTAATTGTGTATGCTTGATTTGCCTTTGGTACAGGATAGGCTTGCAGCAGTCCACTTACAGTGTCAACGCAGGTCAGGGCATATCTCGCCCCCTCAGACCGAGGGAGGGGCCCAATGTAGTCGACCTGCCATCTCTGAAGAGGACTATATCCTCTAGCAATGTGGGATGTTGTTTCAGGCAACGGTCTCGGTCTCATCTTTGAGCAAGCATCGCAATCCTGACATGCTTGAACGATATCAGATAGTTGTACAGGCAGCCCCCATGCTTTAGCAGCTGCCCACATTATCTTCTGTCCAGCATGCCGTAGCTTCTGATGTAACCAACGGGCAATATTTTCAGATTGTGAATTCTCAATCCATCGGATTCGGGCCAGTGTGTCAGCTTCATCATTTCCTGGTGACTGCAAGGGTTGATGACCAGAGACATGGTAGACACATACTGTCCTGTGTTTGACCGTATTCCAAATGTCTACCCACATGTCTTTACCCCAAATCGGTCGGGCGTGGATAGTCCATTCCTGGGTAGCCCATTGCGTAATCCACAGAGTGAGCCCCCGGTACACAGCCCAACTATCTGTACAGATGTTCAGGACGCCGTCACCAGGTTCTTTAGTTATAACCATCCACACGGCTCGCAATTCTGCCCATTGGCTGCTTTGACCATCCCCCTCATCAAACCAGATGGTCTCAGTAGAGGGATGGTATGCTATTGCTCGCCACTTGCTCGGGTTGCCTCTGCTGGACCCATCCGTATACCAGGCATCTTCAGGAATAGGATATCTTCCTTCCTGAACGGGACTCTTCTCTGGTGGAGCAACCATCGGTTCTTTTGATGTATCACTGTGATACGTCACTGGGCCTAGGATCTTCTGTAGTTCTTCTTTAAGTGGAGATGAAGACAGACTGCTTCTCTGGCTTAGATAGGCGACCCATCGTGCCACCGTTTGTGCTTGGGCCACCCCCGTCTTAGGAAGGTGAGTCAAATCTCTCACCCACCCCTGGATTGGTAATGAAGTCTTAACTATGACCTCTGCTGTTTGCGTTATCGGCTCTACTGCTTGTAATGCTGAATAGGCAGCCAATAACTGTTTCTCAATCATGCTATATCGTTCTTCTGCTCCGTGCCAAACCTGAGACCAGAATCCAATGGGGGTTCGAACAGAACTCTGGCGTTGCCACAGGCCCCAGCCAAAACCATCTTGAGTAACATGAACATCTAGTTCAGCTGGGAGGGTCGGATCAAATATACCCAACGCCTGAGCTTGTTTAACTGCCAGTTTTGCCTGTTGGAAAGCATCCTGTTCTATCTTTCCCCAATTCCATGATTGACCCTTCTTTGTAAGCTTGTATAATGGCCTTAATAGCTGAGCTAAATGAGGTATAAAGGAGCGCCAATACCCCAATATACCCAAACATTCTTGCAATTGTTTTGATGTTGTAGGGACTGGAAACGCTTGGACTTTATCTACTACCGCACTGGGTAGTACTTTGGTTTTCCCGGACCAAATTACTCCCAGGAATTTTACAGATAGCCCCGGACCTTGCACCTTCTGTGGGTTTATAGCCCACCCTCTTTTCTGCAGGTAAGCTATCAACAAATCTGCTGCTTGTCTCACCGCCTCTAACGAATCGGATGTTAACAGGAGGTCATCAATATAATGATATAAATTGACATTTTTTGGCTTTTCCCACTTAGCCAGATCACGTGCCACTAAATTATGACAAAAAGTGGGCGAATGTACGTACCCTTGGGGTAGGACCTGGAAAGTCCATTGCCTCCCTTCCCATGTAAATGCAAACTGATCTTGCGATTCTTCACTGATTGGAATACTGAAGAATACATTCGCCAAATCCAAGACACGGTGATATGTTTTGATTTCCCTGCTTAGTGTGTCCATTAGGGAGGCAATATTGGGTACAGCCGCATGAACAGGTGGCGTGACCTTATTTAATTCCCTATAGTCTACTGTCATCCTCCATGTTCCATCCGGTTTTCGCACTGGCCATATTGGGGAGTTATATGGGCTATGTGCAGGCCTTATAATACCCACTCTTTCTAATTCCTGCACCGTCTTTGTTATTTCATCCTGCCCACCCGGGAGTCTGTACTGTTTCACATTAGTAATCCGGCGTGGCTTCGGCAAACAAATAGGCTCATGTTTTGCATGGCCTCTCAATATTGTCTGGATTGCCCGGATACTAATGCATCTCTGCCGCAATCGGAACTCTCCCACTGTTGTATGGAGAGCCAGACCCCACAGGATATCAATTCCTAATATATACTCTGGAATTGGGGCAATGGATACCTTGTACTCCCGTGGTGGAAGACGCCCGACCCCCAGTTTTACCCAGGTTTGGGTGACCGGAATGGTTTGTCCCCCAAAACCTCCAATCATCACTCTATTACCTTTAAATTTAGTTGGGTCTCCATATATTATAGATGTCTCTGCCCCGGTATCAACTAGGGCCATAACCTTCTGTATATTCTTTCGGGACCAGTATATCGTCAGTTCCACATAGGGCCTCCGGTCCCGTCTAGAGGCCCTAGGAGGACTGACATCCCTCGTCAAGCCATGAACTGAGCCAGATTCAAGTCTTTTACCTCCGATACCTCCGGTGTCATAACCCGAGGCACCTGAGGTGGCTTCTTTTTCCTATTTGGAACTATAAAATCTTCTAAATTCCATGTTGTTGTTGGTCGCCGCTCTATAAATCTTATCCCTGGCCTTTTGGGTTTATTCTGAAATTTTTGTTCATCCTTCAGTTGCTTCCACAACTGAAGGAGAACCTGATTGGGCTGCCCATCAATTTTTGAAAACTGAACGCCTGCCCGGAGCAGATCATTAAACATTTGTTTCCGGGATACCCTAACAGGTCCTGCCCGAGAAGTTCGCGGGGCCGATCTTCTGGCTCGCACTATTGGAAAAGCCTCAGCATCCTCAATCACCCTGATATTGCGCTTAGCTCGTAAACGCTCAGTTTCTCCGAGGTCTGCTACCAATTGGGCGGCTTGTTGGACTACTGCCTCTGCGGATACTACTGGATTAAGTATGGAAACCAAGGTTCCATACATATGAGAGGGTGCTTGCTGTAAAATTAGGTCCCTCATTCCCACAGAAAATTTAACCATATCAGGGCTATCGAATGTGTCTTCGTAGATAGCCTCTCTCATACCTAATTCGCGTATATAATTTTGAAGGTCTTCCATAGAAGACCACATCCCTGTGTTTACTGGCATGTCAGTTTTATTTGTCCACACCATGCGGCAAGCAGCCATTATCCATTCTACAATTGAATGGTTTTCTTCAGGGAACTGAGTCCCAGCATACAGTCTCTGCCGAAGGGCAGGATGTACTGTTATTGTGGCCAACTTAGATACTTTGGGGCCACTAACCAGTACACTATCTGCCCCTGAATCCCATAACCGTAATAACCAAGCCGGAACACTTTCCCTTGGCCTTTGCCTAAATCGTTGCACTAGGTCCATGAGTTCAGTAGGTGTATATGGACGGGCTGTTACATGTAAAACAGATTCGGCAGGGGGCCATTGATCAGGAGGCACTCCTGCTGGTCGATCTTGAATTTTCTTTGTTTTTTGAGTTATTACTGGACGGACTTCTAGTGAGTCCGTCTCAGATGGTTTTTCTAGATCAGATTTAGTGATCTTATTTTGATTCATTTCTTCAGGATCTTGATCGTCATTAAATGAAATGTATCTAATTTGAGGGTTGGAGGAAGAAAATGACGGTTTTTTTCCTGTCAATAGATTGATCTCACCCTCCAATTTTTCAATACGGGCCTTTAACAATTCATTTTCATGTGCAATGTTGTTTGATTTTATCTCTGCCCGATTTAAAGCATTTAATAATGGCCAGGCTGCCATAGATGCAGCCATTCGCTTTTCTTTTGTAATTAAGATATCTTTTTGTAGTCCTAGAAAGTAATCAGTTAGACAATAGGCGTCCATGTTATTTGGTACTCTTAAAGGGCCCCATTGTTCAATAATTGTTGCTAATTGGTAATATGGGGACGCCTCAAAACCTGGAATTTGTCCAGGAAGGCATGTCCCTAAGGGGGTGGTCTTCTCCCCCTTGTACCAATTAAAGATTTTCCACACAAAGGACATTTTTTTTTTTCCTTATATTTCTAGATGCCAAGTCAGTGGCTCCTGCCTGGCTTGCCAAATGTATTGGCAATAACTATGCTGGTATTAACAAGGATAGCAATTACAAGTAAAATGGTAGAAATACAGAAGATATAAGGAAAAGGGAACTCACCAGAGCTGAGGTGATCCTCCCTGGTGAGCAATCTCCAAGAGATGCTGCCTCAGTGAGGGTCAGCCCTTAAATGAGGTCTCAGAGGAGGTGGAGTCGAACTCCACCCCTCCAGGGAGCACAGCTACATAACTTTCACCTGTGCTCCCACAGCTGACCCCACACTTGCCTCAGCTGATCAATCAGTGGTTCACATTGTGATCTCCCATACACAGACAGAACCTGCCTGAGGAGCAAGCTGATGGCTGTCAGCTACAGGCAGACCTAGCTTTGTACTGCATTTCTTAGAGCAACAACTGTTGCTTTCAGTCACTGAATATACCAAGGCCAATTACTATGCCAGGAACATTTATGGCATCAGTGAACAAAAAATGCGTTAAAAATTGTAATAGACAGGAGCCATTTATTCTTTTATAACTAGGTGACCAAAGAACAACAGTCCTTCTAGAGTCAAGCTGTTAAGAACTAATAGCATCAATCAATATCACATAGATAGATTACTTCCCTGCCCTAAGACCATCTTGCGACCATTTGGTGCTCCTAATTAAGCCCTCTTGATGACATTTTGTCTGAGCCATGCGACATTTTGTGATAGGAGTTACTGCTAGTGTTCCCTTAACCCTACACCAAAGTAGGAGGTATCCATTCTCAGGGAATCATGCAGGCTTCCTCTGTATTTGATGCTCAGAGACAGCCCCAGAACTTTTTAAATCTTAGCTTAGCTCTCATCCAATAATGTTCATCAAACAGTGCAACTTGTCCTTTGGGGATGCCTTTGTTCTGCATCAACCAGTTCCAACGGAGTCTTCTTGGCTTGTTTTAGATCAGTTTTTCAACAGATAAAGCCAGGGTCTTTGAATTACAAAGTGAAATTGCAGAATGCATGATTCTCAACCAAACAGAACAGCAGGTGGGATGCAGGGTGAATACCTGAACCAACACCACCTGCAAGCAATCCTTCAATATCTTAGGAATCTCTAGCCACCCCAAATCCAGTGTTGTGCTTGATCTATCATCTCTGCTGAGTTTTTAGCTAAGCTGATGGTGAGCATCACGGTGGTGATGGGTGAGCAGTCAGACTAGAGGGTCTTAATCAACCGTAAGGATCCTGTGATCAGAGGAACGTGAATGTGCTGTTAAAGGTCACAAGCGCTGCACTGCAGCATGAGCATACACAGCGAAAGGCTTTCAGTAGAGCTTCAGTTCATAAATGAAGACTGGGTTATGGAAAATAGGCTCAAGATATAAAACAGAAAACAGATCTTAACGCCAGGTTCTGTGAATGCAACCAGCTGAATTTCACAGATATTGAATTTCAATGACAATTTCTTGTGTTATTTTACCCTCCAGCTCCACCCTGAACAGGAACATGTCAGTGACAAGCATTACTCCTCCAGGCTTGACCTAACAGTGCTTTACTTGCACTATGAGCTAATGGCTGTGCTTACAGCACCTCAGGGAGACACCTCAGAGATCACAATGTCCTTCGGGTACAGCAGGAGACACTCAACTCTCCAAATGTGGAGTTTAATTTGTCCAAAGAGGAGACAGGATTCCCATGCTAATAACTTAGGACCATTTCAGTCATAGGTTTAAAGATGATGTAAGTGCTGAGGCAATACATGAACTAGATGAATGAAGCCCAGATGTCAGGGCTCAAGTCGTGACTCCAGCCCCAGCTGGAGCTAAGGCTGTCTTGAATTCATCACAACACAGTTACATTATTTGCTCATACTGTGGATTTGCACAGGGACAACAGGAAGGTCAGAATTGCTTCAATAGAGCTATGCAATCTTTGTCCTAAATACTGGAAACCCACAGCATTGGACAAATAAAATGAATTAAGTCTGAAGTGCTTTACATGGATTGTGATCCTATGTTTGCCTCACAAACTTACCTGAGACTTTCCAATCAAAAATCAGAGTGTCATCTCCAATTGTGTAGATGTACGTTCCCTCGTCTTCTTTCGTTACAGCTGAAGCCACAAGCTTATGCAGTTTCCCTTTATCTTCCATTGTGAATTTCTTACTGGTCTTGATTTCTTTGCCATTTTTGTACCACTTCACCATGACATTGGCTTCAGAGGTCTCAGAAACAAATTCAGCTTGTTTTCCAGCAACGGCCCTGATTACTCCTCCACTTGTCTCTTTGATTACGAAGTTTGCCAGTGCTGAAACAAAATATGAAGACACAAAATACATATGATGGTAAAGAACTGCAGGGACATTGGTGACCATGAGGCATTCATTTATCATAAGATCAAACGTGCACGTTTAGTCCTAGTTCTAATTGCTAGATTCTAATTCAGAAGCTGGCAAATTGGCAGCTTTTATAAACCACGTGCCAGATTACCTTATCTCCACAAGTTGAAGGACATACACTGGACAGGGGACAGAGCCAAAGAAAGAAGCCCAAGGCTTCAAGAAAATGTCTAAAATAGGAAAACTGAGGAAAGAATCGGAACAAGCAAAGTAGAAGGAAATCAATGGAGGGGGTATCTATTACTGCACTGTAACCCCCTGGCAAACAAATCGAGCCTAAAAGATAGAGATATCACTTAGGACTGAAAAGAAAAACAGAATTCCTTTATGGAAATTAATTGGAGTGCAAAAGTTAGATGATAAAACTGGCCCCTATTAACACACAGTGGAATAATTGACTTCAAAGATTCAAAATCTCACCACTGTCTTAGCCAAAAGTTTAAGCCTAAGGCCACGGTCCTATTTTACTGAGGGTAATTGAGCTTGTTTTCCAACTTCTTGTTAACATATCATTTCAAAACAGCGCACACAACTGAGTTGGGTCTGTTGAGACAGCGCAGTCAGAGCTGCTAAAATCAAAGTCTGGATTATGCATGCATTTGTTCTGCAGTTCCAAGAACACGCATGTATAATACAAATTCAACAACGTTCTACAGAATGCCTGTATTTAGGAGCTCGAGAGCCAGCTGATGGACACTGGGATGACTGAGATCCTGTCAATACATTTAACTCCATCCTATCATACAGTCAAATTTCATTCATTTTTTCAGGAACTGTCTCTTATCATTGTAGTCCCGTCACCACTGCTGGATGTGAGCCCAACCACACAAAAGCAGCTGCTGGTTTTCACTGCAGATACTGCAGTAAGGAGAAACAGCCTCCAGACTGGACCAGCTGAGCGTGGCCCTACCAGGATTTGCTCCAAAGGTCTTATTACCAGTAGTGCTTCCCGATGAAATACATGGGGGTCCTCCTTTGATTCCAACCCCAACCCACCCCACCATGCCCCCTGATAACATCCATCAGGGCCACATCTCGACAGCTCCTGAACACCTCCAGGGATCCCACCACCTACCTGGGCAGCCTGTGCCAGTTAATTCTATGGGCAGACCTGCCAGTATGAAATATTATGCTAACATGACAAAGAGAGAGAAGAAAAGCAAAATTAAGACTAGCTGACAAGCCTTGGCAGGAAGTTCTGCTCTCCATCAATTTAGTCCCTGTGACTCTTCACAGGTGTTTTCTACATTTGGGATCACTGCTACAAAAAGAGATGTTGACATCAACTCTTGTGGCCACCCTGACAGAAGAGCAGGAAGGCTGGGATGCTCTTTTTCCTGTCTTTCCCTTGATTTCCTCTATATCTTAGGGACGAATCACAGGACAGAACACAGAAATCAAATGGCTCTACAAAGCAGATTGGCCAGTTCAAGTCAAAACAGCCACTGAAAACACCCCAGATGCTGTCTGACAACAGCTGGACTGTCGGGGAGTCAGGTGAATGCAGTCTGCTGGCCCTGGGCAGGAAGAGGACAGCCCAGACTATCACATACCTTTCACTGAAAGCTGATAGAGCATTTTATCCCCCTCACAGATGCACTGATAACTTGCAGCATCATCCATTGAGTCGTTGTGAATTTTCAGGGTGTGTTTCTTCCCCACAATTTGCAGTTCATAATTTTCACTGGCCTTGAGCTCGTTCCCATCCTTCATCCACTCCACAGTAGCGCCTGTGTCTGAAAGCTCAGCCTGCAGTTTGGCTTCCTCACGCAGCCAAGCGCAGATCTTTTCTACATCTTTGCTCTTCTTGGTAAATCTCACTGCAGCACCTGTCAGGAGCAAAGGCCTCGTTATTTCAATTTATATCAGGCTAACGTGGTCAATGTTTGCTGCAACATCTCTGAAAAAGTATCACCTTCTGTTCCTGCACTCATCATTGTGTCAGTGCTGAGCAATTCACGATATTTCATTTGGTCTTCTTGCTGGATTTACTAAGTAAAAATCAACCAAACATCTCCTTCTACTGATTAATAATGCTCTAAACATGCTTCTGCAGAGGTTTCCACCCAATGACAAACAGGTCCTCCCATCATGAATGTTTATTTGTTCTACTTTGTCATACAAAGCTGATTGATAGAGATATTATTGGAATGATTGCTCCCCTACTTCTAAACTATTCCAGTGCAATCAGAAAGGCTGTCTGAACCTGCAGCTGAAAGTACTGCTCTATGGTCATGCAGTGGTAAACCTGGTGACTGAATGCACTGGCCAATAGCTGTGAACTGCAGACATTCATCAGCTGGCATGCTTGCACGTTGTTGTAAGGTCAATAGTAAACATGGCATCCCCTCCAGGTACAGCTTCACCAGTTGTTAGGGGGGATTTCACAGCCAGGACTGGGTCTGAGGAAGAACATGTATGTCTTAATGCTCTTTAGATGCAAGTCTGGTATCTCATTTAGAGATGGAAGATTAAATCATAGGTACATTTCTACTTCTCCCTTTGCATGAGTGCTAGAAGAAGCACTTCTGTGCTTAAGATCTGTTACAGAAAGTTCTGCCTCTTGCACATGTGAGATATCAAAAGATAAGGATATTCATGTCTCTGTCACAGAAACAACTCGTATCACTTTAGTGGTAGCTGGAGGTTGATAGGAGATAGGAGAACTAGGAATAAAGGAAAGCCTTTGGTGTGTTAATGCACTGCTAACCTTAAAGTCAAAGGAAGCATCTTTAGGGAACCAACACAGCTGCTCAGCACACACTGACCCATTTCCATTGGGGTTTTTGTGCTTACCAAGGTGCACGCTCCCTGGGAATTCCAGAGACGGGCTCTGTCCATGCGCATTGACTGCAGACACTCGGAACTGATCATCAGCCTCTTCAGACAGATTGCTCACCGTGAACTCTGGGACGGGGACATGAGACTCGTGGCACCTCACCCAGGTGAAGCCAGTTAGTTTCTTGCATTCCACAATGTAGCCATCGACTGGAATGGGGCGGTGCATCTTCGGAGGGGACCATGCCAGCATCACTGAGGTTTCTGTTTTATTTTTCACCACGGGGTCAGTTGGGGGCTGGGTGGGAGGTTTTCTGGGAGCTGAACAGAAATAAATTTCAGAAATATTAGCATAAGGTCATGTAGGCTGGAAAAGACCTTCAAAAGACCTTCAAAATCAGCAGACTCAACTTTCAGCATGACCTACTGAGTCCCACCATTAACTACTGTGGTACCTGAGGACATACATGACAAGCTTATTCCTGCAGGTATTTACATAGTGAATATATTCACCCTCTGGTTGCTTTGGAACATTTTAGAGGTTAAAATCCCATCAGACTTTTTCACTGTGTGCAGCCACTGATACAGGCAGGAGGCTGGGAATTACCTGATGGGCTCTAGTTACAGACTACTGACACAGTAAAGGATTGATTTCATTTAATTTTGGCCATCAGAAAGTTTGGTGTCTGGTTTCAGTCACCCATCTGGACTCCAATTATAATCATATGGAGAACAGCACATTCAGGAGAACTCATCTCAATAAACCTGAATGAAATCACAGAATCATAGGATCATGGGAGGGCTTGGGTTGGAAGAAACCTTCAAGATCATTAAGTGCTAGATGCCAAAGGTCCCACTAACACAGTATTAAGCCAAAAGCTAGATGCTGGAATCAGATCTCCTGACCTTACCATCAGAAACTGAGATGTCAGATTTTGCTCAGAGGTGCCTGCTTGTAGGAGGGACAGCTTCCGAGCTTTTTCTGCTCCAGGAACCAGCTCGAGCTTCAGGATTTAAACAGCAGTCAGAAATTAAACTGAGCTTTGTCACCTCCATCAAATAGAAGGAGTGGTTGGGTGGTACAGCTTTCCAAATCGCTTAGAAACTGTCACAACAATCAGATGCCTACCTTTTCTTTTTTAACTTGTTAATACATAGAGCTTAATAGCATCAGAATGCCCCAAGCACTTCAGACAACAGGACAGCTGTAAACCCTTCTTTAAGGATTCCTTTGTTTAACCACTGAGTAACTGTAATTCAGTGGTGCTGGTAGGAGAAGGGAAGTCCTAATCTTCCCAGATGGTGAACAGAGTTGATGTTCACATGCAGACTGGTGCTGCAGCAGAGCCAGAAACCACTCATTTGGGAAACACAGCACCAAGAAAATAATGGGAATAGCTTCATAAAATCAGGAGCTTCACTCAAATTTCATGTCAGATCTATAATTCTTCCTATTTTCAGGAAGAAATGATTTCCCTTTTTCTTGTAGTTTTATTTTCTTTTCCTTTCCAGCAAGCAGCTTTGTAGCTTACAAATTGTTTTCTAATCACCTCCTGGTGTGGACAAATCACACAGGTCTGACTCCATGTTTTACATAGTTAGCATATTATATTTGTTCCACTATGGAACTGTACAGTCATAGAATGGCCTGGGTTGAAAAGGATCCCAAAAATCATCCAGTTCCAACCCCCTGCTATGTGCAGGGACGCCATCCACCAGACCAGGCTGCCCAGAGCCACATCCAGCCTGGCCTTGAATGCCTGCAGGGATGGGGCATCCACAGCCTCCTTGGGCAACCTGTTCCAGTGCGTCACCACCCTCTGAGTGAAAAACATCTTCCTAAGATCCAACCTGATCCACAACCCCTACACACCCTCAGAGCCCCCTAGAGCCCCTAGTCCTCCTATTGCCCACCACAGCCCCATATGCCCACTAGAGTCCCCCTCAACTCTCTTTACAGGCCCTGCACAGCTCTATATAACAGTCTTATAGAACTACCTCTAGTAGAAGCAATCTCCACACAGAGATCCTTTCCCAGCACACTGCGCCACGGGGGGAGCAAAACGGGGGGGGGGCACATACACACACAGCGCCGGGGGGGCCCGTAACCGACCCCCACCCATCCTTTAAAGGGGTGGGGGGTCCGTTTTAATGGGGGGGGGGGGCGAGATCACCTTCACCCCCCACCCCCCCATCCCCACCCCATCCTTTAAAAGGGGGGTGTCCATTTTGGTGTTGGGGGGCAGTGACAATCCGCCCCCCCACCCCATCGTTTAAAGGAGGGGGGGTCCGAGACCACCCCCCCCACCCCATCTTTTAAGGGGGGGGGTCAGGGGCTCATGGGGGGCAGCACATCGTGCACAACATTGTGGGGGGGGGGGGCTTTAAAAGGGGGGGGTTACAAAAAGCATAGCTCTCAACTATAGATGGGATTGGGGGGGGCTCAATCGATGGGGGGGGGCCCTTCATGCAGGGGGGGCACAGCGTAAGTCAGCGGCTTTGAGGGGGGGTGTTGGGGCTGTTTGGCCTTTGGGGGGGTTATTGTGTGCCCCACCCCCACCACCCCCACACACAATGGGGTGTTAATGTGGGGGGGGGGGGCTTAGATTAGTTGCGTTCCCTATAGCACTGCCCCCCCCCGTCATTAACCCCCCCGCTTTATCCTTACGGCTGAGCCCCCCCCCAACAGCGCCCCATTCATCTTGATGGGGGGGGGGGTTTGTCACACGACCCCGGCGCGGCTTACGGCACATCGTCGACCCCACCCCACCCCCCATAACCCCACCCGGGGGGGGAGGGGGCGATGTGGTGAGTGGGGGGGGGGTTCCGGAGGTGGGGGTGAGCAAAGTGCAATATGGGGGGGGGGGTCCTATAACTGGAGGGCAGCGGCTGCACAAAGAGCCCGCGGGGGTCGGAGAGCAGCACTTTGGCTGGGGGGGGTCCACGGGGTCCGGGGGTAATGCTGCCCCACCCCCTCCCCCACCCCCCACTGCCGACCCCCCCCCGCGTTGCCCCCCCGCCCCAACGTCAGCTCCTGCGGCAGCTCCTCGTCGCTCTCCTCCTCCTCTTCCTCGTCTGGGGGGTCAATATGTGGGGGGGGGGGTCCCATCGGGCAGCGGCAGCTCCGCCGGCTCCGATTGGCTGAGCCGCAGTGCGCGGGAGCGGCTGTTGTGTGCCGGTCGGTGGAGGGGAGGCTCTTCATGGAGCTGCCCCGCAGCCAACAACAGCCTGAATGAGATCCTGGAGTCCCAGACGCTGGAGGATGAGCTGGGAAAGAGCAGAGGCTCCCCACAGAAGGGCAAATCACGTCTGATAACGTGAGTGTGGAGCACAGCCAGCCCCTTCCTCACATGTGTGGGGCTTCCATGTTCCTCTGTGCCCATTGCAATGTGCCACCCCAATCCTGCTGCCCAGCCAGGAGTGGATGGGATGAGCAGGTTGGGATGCACAGAGCAGTGCTCAGACATTGCTGGGACATTTGTGCACTGCTGTTGAGCTTCCCTTTGTGCAGCAGGGGAGAGGATGGAGGTTTACAGGTGGATGGTTGTTATTTCTATGGCATTGCACAGGTGGTAGAACCATGTCCATTCCCAAACTTATTCCAGGGCATGCGGGAATTTGTGCAGTTGTAGTTCCTGAATTGTGCTATTTAAAACCCTCCTGTAAATGGGGATGTTTTGTAATGCCTGCTGGGGCTGCAGGCAGCATTGCCTTCCTCCTTAGGGGGCAGGTTTAATCACAAGCCTCCCTATTTCCTATCACAAACGTCCTACAAACCATGTCTGGGCATTGCTGTCTCGGCCTGGATCTCAGCTCCTGAGACTGTCAGATGTGAAGCAGCAGCAGCTGGGACAGGGCTGGCTCTGTGTGCCCTCTCTGGGTCTGTGGGCACAGAGTGGGGCAGAGGGATGACTGTGAGAGGGAGGAATTGCCCAGCCACAAGAAAGAGGAAATCAGCTGAAAAGGGGAGATTTGAGAAGCACTGAGGCTGTGGCTGCTTTGACAGTAAGAAGAAACCAAGCTGTCACTGTGCAGATGGGAACTCCAGTAGGAGAGCTGTGGTGGCTTTACAGATGGCAGACAGCAGCTGGAGTGTAGAGCCAAGGGTAGGGGGGGGATCTTCCTCTTAGCAATGCCATGCAAAGAATGATGCAGACTCCTGCAGGGTCGGCTTTGCTGTGTGACCCTGGGTGGAAGCAGCTGGAAGGTCTCAGCCCTTCTGCATTATCCCAGGAGCTGGGGCAGTGCTCGGTCTCATCCCACCTCTGCTAATAGCAAATGCAGAATCCCTTATCTGAGTGCCCTTTTCTCTCATGTAGAGTCACCAACCCTGGGAAGTTCACAAAAAGTTTGGGTGTTGTGTTGAGGGATGTGATTTAACTGGGAAGTATTGGTGATGGTTGGACTGGATGATCATAAGATCATCCAGATCATAAGATCTGAGATCATAAGATCATAAGATCATCCAGGTCTTTTCCAACCTTGAAAATTCTATGGAGTTGTAGCAGATTGTGGGGGTGTAGGTGTGGTATATATATGTACACAGATGGGAATATCCGTATGGAAAAGATAGATCCATGTGTGTTCTGGGCTGCACTGAAAAAGGGGTGGCCAGCAGGAGAGGGAGGTGATTGTCCACTCCTGCTCAGCTCTTGTGAGGCCATATTTGCAGCACTGTGTCCAGGCCTGGGAAGGATGTGGAGCTGTTGGGGGGGGTCCAGAGGAGGGCCACTGTGATGATCAGAGGGCTGGAGCAGCTCTCCTATGAGGAAAGGTGGAGGGATCTGGGCTTGTTTAGCCTGGAGAATGGAAGGCTGTGGGGAGACCTCATTGTGGCCTTTGAGTACTTGAAGGGAGCGTATAAACAGGAGGGGGAATGGCTGTTTATGAGGGTGGATAATGATAGGACAAGGGGGAATGGTTTAAAACTGAGACTGGGGAGGTATAGGTTGGATCTTAGGTAGATGTTTTTTGCTCAGAGGGTGGTGACACACTGGAACAGGTTGCCCAAGGAGGCTGTGGATGCCCCATTCAAGGCCTGCAGGCATTCAAGGCCAGGTTGGATGGGCTCTGTCCATGAGCATTGACTGCAGACACTTGGAACTGATCATCACCCTCTGCAGACAGATTTACAGCCCCTGCACAGCTCTATATAACAGTCTTATAGAACTACCTCTAGTAGAAGCAATCTCCACACAGAGATCTTTTCCCAGCGCCCCTTTGTGACATCATAATGCCCCTTTGTGACATCATAACACCCTTTGTGACATCATAATGCACCTTTCTGATGTCATAATGCCCCTTTCTGACGTCATAATGACCCATTGTGATGTCTTAATGCCCCTTTGTGACGTCATAATGCCCTTTGTGATGTCATAATGCCATTTGAGACGTCATAAGGCTCCTTTGTTTTCATAATGCCTCTTTGTGACGTGATAATGCCTCTTTGTGACGTCATAATGCCCTTTGTGACGTCTTAATTCCCCTTTGTGATGTCTTAATGCTCTTTTGTGATGTCACAATACCCCTTTGTGATGTCATAACACCCCTTTGTGACATCATAATGCCCCTTTCAGACGTCATAATGACCCTTTTTGACGTCATAATTCCCCTTTGTGATGTCATAATGCTTCTTTGTGGTGTCATAACGCCCTTTGTGACGTCATAATGCCCTTTGAGACGTCATAATGCTCCTTTGTGATGTCATAATGCTCCTTTGTGATTCATAATGCCCTTTGTGATGTCATAATGCCCTTTCTGACGTCATAATGCCCCTTTGTGGTGTCATAATGCTTCTTTGTGAGGTATCTGTGGTGCCATTGATAATGAAGTGTGATGAACTGGAAGGCTTTCAGTAGAATTGCAGCCCTAACATAAACAATGACTTGAACTCTGGAATTCTGTGTAAAATCATTAGCTAGCTTGTGGTCCGGGTCTTCAAACCAAAGGCTGTGAGGTGCTGCTCTTGTTGACGCAGGCTGTGAAAGATGACTTGAGCTCTAAGAGTAATTTCCCTTCTGCTCTTTATATGAACGTCAAATCCACAATTAGAATATTAAGAAGATAATATAAAATTTTGTGCTGCTGGACTGAGGACTTCCATTAGCTGTTAGCCATAGTTTGGAACTTGCAAAGCAATCATATTGGAGCCTTGCTGGGCAACCTGCTCCAGTGTCTCACCACACCCACAGTAAAGCATTTCTTCCTAATATCCAATCCTAATCTACCTTCTTCCCATGTAAAGCCATTTCCCCTCATTCTGTTGCTACCTGCCCTTATGAAAAGTCCCTCCCCAGCCTTCCCTGTAGGCCCTCTTCAGATACTGGAAGGCCACTCTAAGGTCTCCTTGGAGTCTTCTCCAGGCTGAAGAGCCCCATCTCTCTCAGCCTGTGCACATAGTAGAGGTGCTTTCAGCCCTCTCTGATCACCTTCATGGCCCTCCTCTGGACCTGCCTGAACATCTCCAAGTCCTTCTTGTGTTGAGGGCTCCAGAACTGCGTGCAGTGCTCCAGATGGGGTTTCAATGAGAGGAGTGTGGAGGGGCAGCACCACCTCCCTCGACCTGCTGGTCATGCTTCTGTGCTTTAAGCTTATGCTTTAAGGTCCTATATGCTTTAAGGTTTAGATAGTGCAGTCGCCTCACCTCTTCAGGTTTATCTGTGAAGGTCCCTTCCAAGTGAACCGTGCTGATCCAGACAGTTCGGATTGCTCATTAAAGTGTTTTAGTAAGTTAGGCTGGTCCTACGAAGCAGTATGACTGCAGTAAGCAGTGTACATGGTGCGCTGTGAGTACTGCACACATTCCTCTTGGCAGCTTGTGGAACAGAAACTGTGCATTGTTTGGATTGTGTAAGTATTCCTGTTGGTCTCTTGTGATGCTTACCTTCTTAGAGCACCTTTCCTCGTTTGGCTCTACATATTTTGGTACCTTACTTGTTCTGTTTGGCTTAGCAGGGAAGGTCTTCTTCTGAAGCATCCTCAGTCTTGGTCTGGGCAGCATACTTAGAAATGACATGGACGTTACATGAGTGGGTGGTCAAAGGGGGGAAGAACTCACCTTTCTGATCTGTTTCCTTTTAGAACACAGTCCTGGAGAGGATTTGCTTTCCTTGTTTCCTGGAGACTTGGATTCTTAGATGGTTTTGACTGCAGCTATTTCTGATGTTAATTCCTTTTTCTGTACTTTAGTAGCCAAGTGCAAGTGGAGTGCTTTGGGAATTGTCTGAAGTTGCCAGGTTGCGTGTGATCACATATGTAACGTGGAGTTATGTGTGGTGCCAGTGATAATTAAGTGTGATGAACTTGAAGGCTTTCAGTACAATTTCAGCCCTAATGTAAACAGTGACTTGAACTCTGGAATTCTGTGTAAAATCATTAGCTAGCTTGTGGTCCAGGTCTTGAAACCAAAGGCTATGAGGTGCTGCTCTTGTTGACGCAGGCTGTGAAAGATGACTTGAGCTCTAAGAGTAATTACCCTTCTGCTCTTTATATGAACGTCTGTCACGGGTTACTTAGATTTACCTATGCCCGTGACAGGGGAAGCCACCCCACGCCCCCCCCCCGGGGCCTGGAAAGGAGGGGGAAAAGGGGAGTGGGATAAAACAGCGACAATCTAAGGAGGAAAAACTTATTTTACTAAATATGATATCGAAATACAAGATAACACAATATAATATAATTAAGGCTAACAAAATCGAACGAAACAGAGGGAGAGAGAGAGTCTCCGAAAACCGAGAGGCCTACTGTGAACTCTAGGCGACACGGCTGGAACGCTTCCCACTCTCCGAGAAGTTCGAGAGAAGAAGGAGGGCACTCCAGCCTGGGAACGAGATTATATAGAGTCCTGGTCCCGTGACTTATTGTTACTCCTGTTGTTCTCTGGGATATGTAGTCTTCTTCTGTGGACTGCACATTCAACAGAAGTATCCATACTTGACATGATGTTATGATGTGGAATACTGATAGCAAAATTATAAAATTACAAAACCATGACATTCCACCCCTTATTCTACATTATTACATCATGGTTAATATATACATATATATACATATATATACACATATGTAAAATTGTGATAGCTAAATAGTAGAATTGCATGTAACATAACTAAATGTACAACTATAATAACTAAAATACACTACACATGCAAACATATATATATATATATATATAGATACATAAAATTATTGACTGCACTCCCCCAGCATCAAATTCCCTTGTGGCACACATTGAACATCCCCATCCTTCTGCATTACCCACCAAGTGCACCCAGGTCCCTGGGCAAAGACAGTTCCACGGATAGGTTTGCCCTTTCCAGAAGCTGGAAGGACCCAAACAGCTTTTCCCAACATGTTCTTTACATGTATAACAGGGACCTTATCTCCTTCTACAGTGTGTAGGGGGCTAGATTGACTAGGACCATCACGATTGACAGATCCTCTAGTATTGACCAGCCAAGTGGCTTCTGCCAGATTCTTCTCCCAGTGCTTAAATGTTCCACCACCCATTGCTTTCAACATAGTTTTCAACAACCCATTATATCGTTCAATTTTACCAGAAGCTGGTGCATGGTAGGGAATATGATAAATCCACTCAATGCCATGATCTTTGGCCCAAGTATTTATAAGAGAATTTTTGAAATGTGTCCCATTATCAGATTCAATTCTTTCTGGGGTGCCATGTCCCCACAGGACTTGTTTCTCAAGACCTAATATGGTGTTTCGAGCAGTTGCATGGGGTACTGCGTATGTTTCAAGCCACCCAGTGGTTGCCTCTACCATAGTGAGTACATAAAACTTACCACTGCGAGATCGTGGCAAGGTGATATAATCAACCTGCCACGCCTCCCAATATTTATACTTTTGCCATCGCCCTTCCTCCCAGAGAGGTTTCATCCTTCTGGCTTGTTTAATTATGGCACATGTTTCACAATCATGAATAACCTGCGCAATAGCGTCCATGGTTAAGTCCACCCCTCGGTCTCTGGCCCACTTATATGTTGCGTCTCTTCCTTGATGGCCTGAGGTCTCATGAGCCCATCGAGCTAGAAATAATTCGCCCTTATTCTGCCAATCCAAGTCGATTTGAGCCACCTCAATTCTAGCAGCTTTATCTACCTGATGGTTGTTTTGTTGTTCTTCAGTAGCCCGACTTTTGGGCACATGTGCATCCACATGACGCACCTTTACAACCATATTCTTTGTTCGGGAAGCAATGTCCTTCCATAGTTCAGCGGCCCAAACAGATTTTCCCCTCCGTTGCCAGTTATTTTGTTCCCACCGCTGTAACCACCCCCATAAGGCATTTGCCACCATCCATGAGTCAGTATAAAGATACAGCATTGGCCACCTCTCCCGTTCAGCAACATCTAAGGCCAGCTGGACAGCTTTTACCTCTGCAAACTGACTTGATTCTCCCTTACCTTCAGTGGCCTCTGCAACCTGTCGTGTGGGGCTCCACACAGCAGCTTTCCATTTGCGATGCTTCCCTACAATGCGACATGATCCGTCAGTGAATAGGGCATATTTCTTTTCATTTTCTGGTAATTCGTTGTATGGTGGGGCCTCTTTAGCACGTGATACCTCTTCTGCTGGTGATGTTCCAAACTTTTTATCTTCAGGCCAGTCCATGATTACCTCTAGGATTCCTGGACGATTGAGGTTTCCCATTCGCGCTTGCTGTGTAATCAGCGTAATCCACTTGCTCCAGGTGACATCGGTAGCATGATGGGTGGAGGGAACCTGTCCTTTGAACATCCAGTTCAGCACTGGCAGTCGAGGTGCCAAAAGGAGCTGTGTTTCAGTCCCGACTACTTCGGAAGCAGCCCGAACCCCCTCATATGCGGCTAAGATCTCCTTCTCAGTTGGAGTGTAGCACTCTTCAGACCCCTTATATGATCGACTTCAGAATCCCAGGGGTCGGCCTCGGGTCTCTCCTGAGGCTCTTTGCCACAAACTCCAAGTGGGGCCTTTCTCTCCAGCAGCAGTGTAGAGGATGTTCTTTACATCCTGTCCAGTCCGTACTGGCCCCAGGGCTACAGCACGGGCTATCTCTTGTTTAATCTGTTCAAAAGCCTGCTGCTGCTCAGGGCCCCATGCAAAATCATTCTTCTTCCGCGTTACCTGATAAAGGGGGCTTACAATGAGGCTGTAGTTTGGAATGTGCATCCTCCAAAAGCCTACTGCACCCAGGAAAGATTGTGTCTCTTTCTTGCTAGTTGGTGGAGACATGGCAGTGATTTTGTCGATCACATCTGCTGGGATGTGACGACGTCCATCCTGCCACTTTATACCTAAGAACTGAATTTCCTGGGCAGGTCCTTTTACTTTGCTTCGCTTAATAGCAAAGCCAGCTTGTAGAAGAATCCGGATTATCTGCTCTCCTTTTGTGAAAACTTCTTCTGCTGTATCACCCCACACAACAATGTCATCAATGTACTGCAGGTGTTCAGGAGCACCACCCTGTTCCAGTACAGTTTGGACCAACCCATGGCAAATGGTTGGGCTGTGTTTCCACCCCTGGGGCAAACGGTTCCAAGTATACTGAATGCCCCTCCAGGTGAAGGCAAACTGTGGCTTGCATTCTGCGGCCAAAGGAATAGAAAAGAAGGCATTGGCAATGTCAATGGTGGCATACCATTTGGCTGCTTTTGACTCCAGCTCGTACTGGAGTTCCAACATGTCCGGCACAGCAGCGCTCAATGGGGGTGTGACCTCATTCAGGCCACGGTAGTCTACTGTCAGCCTCCATTCTCCACTGGCTTTACGCACTGGCCATATGGAGCTGTTAAAAGGTGAGTGAGTTTTACTGATCACTCCCTGATTCTCCAACTGGCGAATCAAATCATGAATGGGGAGCAAGGAATCCCTGTTGGTGCGATACTGCCGTCTGTGCACTGTCTTTGTAGCAATCGGTACCTGCTGCTCTTTTATTTTTACTCGTAGCAGCCTCACAACAGACGGGTCCTCTGACAGGCCAGGCAAAACAGACAGCTGCTTAATGTTGTCCATATCTACAGCAGCAATTCCAAAGGCCCAGTGATACCCCTTAGGATCCTTGAAATGCCCCCTTCTGAGGTAATCAATACCCAGTATACATGGAGCCCCTGGGCCAGTCACAATAGGATGTTTTTGCCAGTCTTTGCCAGTGAGGCTTATTTCAGCCTCCAGCACAGTCAATTCTTGAGAGCCCCCAGTCACTCCAGAAATATGGATTGATTCTGTCCCTTCATGACTGGAGGGCATTAGGGTGCACTGTGCACCGGTATCCACCAGCGCCTTATATTCCTGTGGTTCTGATGTGCCAGGCCATCGAATCCACACAGTCCAATAAACTCTATTATCCCTTTCCCTCCCCTGACTGAGGGCAGGGCCCCTCTATTGGTTACCTGTGATGACTGGAGCAACTCCACTGGTGGTTGGTATGTCTAGCAGTTCTTTCACCCGTGCTCGTAGTGCAGAAGTAGGCTGATCATGCCACTTCCTCATGTCTTCTCCACGGTCACGTAGGTAGCGCCACATGGAAACACGCGGTGCAATCGTACTGTTGTTCTTTGCTCGAGCTGGGAAGCGTGTGCGTTTAACAGCTGAGACTTTTGATGATGCAGGTGGGGAGTAGGACTGGACTAGTTTGATCAGATCCTTCATTAGACCTGGTGGCCCGTACGAGGATTGACCTTCATCAGTTGTTTCTGATACTATTACAGGATCATTACAATTAGTTGATGGAAACAATTTCTTGCACATTTCATCTACTCGGTTTTCTAGCCGTGAGATGGCAGAAACTGCGGCATGCAGTTGGGGGAGCTGCTGATCGATGGTTTGAAGCATTATAATCAGCTCAACAACTCGGGGCCATCTGTCCACGAATCCTTTAGATCCTGACACCAATGACTGTGCAATTCTCTCTGGTGCTGTACTTGTGATTTTCTGCCACATGTCAGGATCGGCCCTCACTCTCTCAGGGTCAAGTTCGCTTGGATCAGGGCTGTACAACATTTTCGCCATGGCCAATTCCCTCAGGCGCTGAATACCTTTTTGGACGGTATTCCAACTATCAAATTTAGGCTTCAAAGCATCCTTATAGGGGTACCTTTCTCTCACGGCTTCTAACAGCCGCAACCAGAGAGTGGCAGCTCCATCCGAACATCTGCTAATCCCTCTGTCGATACCTGCATCTTGGGCAATGCTTCCTAGTTGGCGAGCTTCATTACCATCTAGAGACAAGCTGTTGGCCCCGTTGTCCCAGCAGCGAAGCAACCAAGCAAGGATACCTTCATCTTGACGCCGTGTGAACTCCTTTCTTGAGCCTTGGATTTCAGTCAGCTTCAGAGGTCGACAATAGGTGATTTCCTCCTCATCATCAGTCTCTTCTTCATGCCTCTTGGTTTTTGCCTTTGCTTTTTTCGGTACTGCTCCATGCCCGGCACCTGGGTCTTCTGCTGCCCCCCCCTGTGCTTCTCCTTCTTTTCGTTCTAGACGCATGGACACCCGTTTCCATTTCTTGCCTTCCACAGGGGCAACTGATATTGCTACTGATGCCTCCTGTGACTGATCAGAATTAACTTGGGCTTGAATCTCAGATCGGAAACTCTCTCTCTCCAGAATAGTATGATACAAAGCACGGTATGCATAAGCCAAACCCCACATAAGGTTTACCTCCTTAGATCTCTGACCCAAATACTCACTTAATTTCTTAGGGTCCCTTAGGTATTCAAGAGTGAAATCCCATGACACTGCGGGTCCCCATGCTTCTAAGACTTTTCCTAAACCTTTCCATATTCCCTGCCAGTCATCATTCTCTGGTTCTGGAGGAGACTTCCGCATAGAACGAATGCATAGGAACATATATGCATGCATTGATAGTGATAACATGAATGCAAGTATGAACCCTATCTCAGTTATTGAAAAGCGTGTGGAAATCTGAGAGTACAACCTAAATAAAAAGGGTTTTTTTAGCCTGTACAATGAATTAAACATGGTGGTGTTTGTAAAATTGCCTGTTCCATCTGGGATGCAAGTATTTGTAAAATTGCCTGTTCCATCTGGGATGCAAGTGTTTGTAAGATTCACAAATTCATCTGAGGTGTAGATGCCAAAATTCTGACCATACCATATCTCGTAAAAGTACCAGGCAGGTGTCTCCATCAGTATCCACCTTATTAGGCTATATATCTGCACAATTCCACAACACCAAATTATGGTGTTAATAGTTGACCAATACTTTAAGAAGATCATAATTGCTTTCAATCCCTTAAACAGAGCAACTGGGATGAAGAGTGGATTCATAGCTGGCAGGCTCTGTAAAAGTCAGAGCTAGCTAGCTTTGCTCTAAGGGAGAAAGAAATCCCTTTGTTTTCTACACAAAAGTTAGATAGCAATGCTGAGAATGTGCAGCAGCCCTTAATGTTGACAATTTGTCTGGTATTTCAAGGTCACGTTCTCCGTGAGCAGCTACGGAAAGATAACACTCCCAACACTCCCGTAACGAAGCTCTTTAAGAGCAAAGAGAGAGTTGTTCTAAAAGCTAAAAAGCTCTATGCCCGCGTTCTCCACCAAAAAATCTGTCACGGGTTACTTAGATTTACCTATGCCCGTGACAGGGGAAGCCACCCCACGCCCCCCCCCCCGGGGCCTGGAAAGGAGGGGGAAAAGGGGAGTGGGATAAAACAGCGACAATCTAAGGAGGAAAAACTTATTTTACTAAATATGATATCGAAATACAAGATAACACAATATAATATAATTAAGGCTAACAAAATCGAACGAAACAGAGGGAGAGAGAGAGTCTCCGAAAACCGAGAGGCCTACTGTGAACTCTAGGCGACACGGCTGGAACGCTTCCCACTCTCCGAGAAGTTCGAGAGAAGAAGGAGGGCACTCCAGCCTGGGAACGAGATTATATAGAGTCCTGGTCCCGTGACTTATTGTTACTCCTGTTGTTCTCTGGGATATGTAGTCTTCTTCTGTGGACTGCACATTCAACAGAAGTATCCATACTTGACATGATGTTATGATGTGGAATACTGATAGCAAAATTATAAAATTACAAAACCATGACAACGTCATATCAACAATTAGAATATTAAGAACATAATATAAAAGTTGTTGCTGCTGGCCTGTGGACTTCCATTAGCTGTTAGCCATAGTTTGGAACTTGCAAACCAATCTTATTTAGACTTTAGTGGTGAAATCTTCTGATGAAATCTTCCTTCTAATTCTGCAAAAGAATCTCGGTGGAACATTTCTGTCTGAAAAGGCTCTGGCATATGAAGATGTGCCAGACTGCAGCCATGTGCCAGATGCGTTTGGATCCATGGAATTTTCTGATGTAGCTTCAGTGTTTGAAGAATCTCCACTCGATCTAAATACTCAGAAAACAAAGCAGGTGTGTGAAGATGTACAGCTAGTTTCTTACAGAAAAAATACAGCTCTTAATCTAGAAATCTGCTTCTCATTGTATCTAGTGCTTACTCCATATTTAAGTATCTAGTGGACCTTGACCAAAGGAAGATAAAGATAGAGCAAAGAAGTATGTTAAGCATAAATTTTGTTGCCTTCTACCTGTAGGCCATGGTTGGTTTGACGTGATCCCTAACTCCAGTGTTTGGTTTGCACAGAAACAGCAAGCAAGGGAACAAGTAAAGGAGTCAGTGAGGATTTTAAAACACAATGGGAAGCGATAAGGCACAGTTAATAAGATTCTGGAGTTAGGCTGGAGGTAGGCAGAGGTTGAAAGGTACCGAAAGAAATTCAATCTTACTGTGTTGGACAACAAAATCCACTGTGATATTATTCAAATTTTTAACTAAACCAAGTGATAATTCATATTTATGTTTAGATAAGCTGGTGAAGGTTAATCCTCAATGGAGAATTGAGATGAACAAATAAAAAAATGGTGTTTGACAGTCTATAAGAAACGAACTTATTCTAGGAGAGAATCAGAGTTTTCAACTGTTTTGTTCAATAGCCAAATAATGTATGATATTTTTATAAGCATTGTGTCTGACCTTCTCAGCTGTTAGAATTTCTTTGACAGTAACTTCTCCGGCTGTGATCAGAAAACCTTTTGTTCCGTCTCTGGCACCATTCGAGGCATGATACTCAACTGGGTGATATGGAATTCACACTGTCAACTCCAGTGACAAGAAAAGTGGCATCTAAGAAGCGTGCAAACACAGAGAATGTTGATGCAGAGTCAGTGTTAAGAAATGAGCTGCCCTTTGCATTTCCTGCTCCAAAGGCCTTCTTTTCGAAGAGCCAGACAGAGAAGCAAGTAGAAGGCATATCTTTTTAGGCGCCTACTTCCAAAGGTATGTTGTATCTAACAAATGGAAACCTAGAACATGTGTAGCTTAGCAATTTTTTACTTTTAATATGAATGCAGTACTTGTAGGTCCTAAAATTCTGAAAGGTTTCAGTGTGGGGTTTATTTGGTCACAGCACATACAGCTGCCATCCTGTACATCTGACAGTGCACTGCAAGCGGTTTAACCATATATCAGGGCATGGTACACGTCTGTTAATGATAGAAGTTCTCACAGTTTCACAAGGAGCATGCCTTGAGATGCATTCAGATAATGAGATAAGTGCTGTGTTCCTAAAACTAGCATGTGTCTCCACTCTCCATCGAGATTTAGTAGATAATTTCTTTAACAATTATGATGAGAGTTTTGTTTTGTTTTTATTTTTTTCTGGGCTATTATTTTGAGTGAAAGAAAAGGGTATGCTTTTATTTAAGCGAGCTTTTGATTGCATCATGCTTCTAAATTAAATGTAACCTACTGAATTCCTCATGATAGCATACGAGTACTTGCGTGTAACTGTTCTCCCTAATAGAGGGAGAAGAGACTCAGTGAACCTGGACAGTGTTACCCAGGGTTGTCAGAACAGCTAAATGATTGTTGAGAACTGGTCAACTCGTGAGCCTGAGACCTGGGATCCTCCATCCTAGGGTGGAACTTTACTGGAGCACGTGGGTGCCACAGCAACAAAAGGACTGTGTACAATAGACTGAGAGTTTGCTGAGTTTCTTGGTTTACAGAAAGCACAACTAACTCAGCAGCAAGTGACGTATTTGGGACAGGAGATGACAGCTGGACTTTGAACCTTAAGGACTGCCAAGAAAGAAGCCATCTGCTCAACCCCTGAGCTGCAAACTGCCAAGGAACTCCATACGTTGCCAGGAATGACAGGAGGGTGCCGACCATGGATACACAGCTACGGACTGATGGTAAACTTGAAACAGCTTGAAGTGAGTAAGGGATATCCAGGGTGCACTGGTGCTCAATATTCAAGAAGCCCATCAATCTACACTGGGCCAAAGGATACCAGTTTTAATATCTCATGCAGTGTTTACTGTATTGGAGGCAAAAGGGGGACATTGGCTTTCACCCCACAGAATCACAGAATCACAAAATTACCCGGGTTGGAAGGGACCTCAAGGATCATGTAGTTCCAACCCCCCTGCCTAGCAGGGCCACCAAACATACGCCTTTACTAGATCAGGTTGCCCAGGGCCCCGTCCAACCTGGTCTTGAACACCTCCAAGGACGGGGCATCCACAACCTCACTGGGCAGCCTGTTCCAGGACCTAACCACCCTTCTAGTAAAGAACTTTCCCCTAACAGCCAACCTAAATCTTCCCTCCTTCAACTTAAAACCATTTCCCCTAGTCCTGCTATTATCAGCCCTTTCGAAGAGTTTACTCCCCTCCTGGGAGTAAGTTCCCTTCAGGTACTGAAAGGCTGCAATGAGGTCACCCCGCAACCTTCTCTTCTCCAGGCTGAACAAACCCAACTCCCTCAGCCTGTCCTCATAGGGGAGGTGCTCCAGCCCCCTGATCATCTTCCTGTCCCTCCTCTGGACCCTTTCCAAAATCTCCATATCTTTTTTGTACTGAGGGCTCCGCACCTGGACACAGTACTCCAGATGGGGCCTCACAAGAGCAGAGTAGAGAGGGACGATCACCTCCCTATCCCTGCTGACCACCCCTCTCCTGATGGAGCCCAGGATCCCATTTGCTTTCCGGGCTGCCAGAGCGCACTGCTGGCTCATGTTAAGTTTCTCATCTATCAGGACCCCTAGGTCTTTTTCAGCCGAGCTGCTCTCAAGGACAACTCCTTCCAGCCTGTACAGGTGCCTGGGGTTCTTCCGGCCCAAGTGCAAAACCTTGCACTTTGCTGTGTTGAACCTCATTAGGTTCACCCGAGCCCAGCTTTCCAGCCTGTCAAGGTCCCTCTGAATGGCATCTGTTCACCCCAAAGATTCCCGAAATACCAGGCCATCCTGGTAGAGCAGGGTGATATAGAAATAATTGTAACTACTATTGCCAACCCAGTATCTTTCCTTAGCGGAACTCCCCTGGTGGAGAACCAGGATGACATCACTGCTTTGAAACAACTGATGCTGCACATTACATCCAGTCGGTCGGAGCTGAAGGACGAACCCTTAGAAGATGCAGAAGACGCCTGGTTTACCAGCAGCTGCAGTTTTGTGAGACAAGGAGGCTGTAAGGCAGGACATGCAGTAACTGCTACTGAGCAGGGAATGGAAGCACAACCATCAGCCGTGGGGACTACCCCTCAGAAGGCTGAAATAACTGCCTTGACGAGAGCCTTAATGATATGGACAGATGCTAACTATGTGTTTGGGGTGTCACACGCTCATAGTACCATCTGAAAAGAGCAAGGATTGCTCACACACAAGGAAAAGAGCATGATGTAAATGTACCAAGGGCTATTCTATGTTGTAGGGCACAGTTCTCTATCCAGGCCCAAGTCTGTGTGGGTGTTTCCTCTATCCACAAAGCTGCTCACACTGCAGGAGGCACAGGCTGAGAGGAGAGGCCAGAGCAGCTCTCCCACTGTGACACGGAGCAGCAGGATACAAGTAAAGGAAGGCCCCGCAGCGGTACTGGGAAGGTTCCACACAGTCATCAATTTTTCATCTGAAAGGTAAAGAGGAATTCCCTTTTCTGCCCCTATCATCATTGGTCGGGTGAGTAGCAATGATGCCCGGTGTGCTTCCATCAATGGAGCAGAATAGGCGGAAGGCTGGGGTGCAGGCTTTCCTCTGCTGAGGTGAGTGGGGGCTCAGGGTGTTGCTCAGTGGTAGATTTGTTCACACTGAGTTCTAACAGGAAACTTGCTCAACATCGAAGGCCTTGCAAAAGTCTGGCTGAGTGATGTCAGTTGCTTTTCCTTTCCCTACTGATGCTGTCACTCCACTGTAGAAGGCCACCAAAGCGACCAGGCTGCATGTCTCCGTTTCCGCTGTTTCTCCATTTCCTTCTTGTTGCTCCCTGTAACCTGCAGGTTCAGCCATGCTGCTTTCCTGCCTCCTCTGCTGTGTTTCGTGTGGTCGGGATGGAGCTCAGAGCTCCAGCTCTGAGAAAGGTTTTCTGAGAAAGTTACCATCTCTTTTCCATTCCTTTACCCCTAAAAACAGTTTTCCAGTGTCTCTCATGCAAGAATTCTTTGAACAGCCTGCAGCTGACTCTCCTGAAGCTCAGGGTCCTGACTTTGCTTTTTGCCAGGCACACATTCCTTGAGATGAGGAACTCTAGGAGGGCATGGTCACTACAGCCCTGACCACCTCCAGTCTTAACCCCTGCTGTTCAGCATGTCCAGTAATGCTTCCCTTCTGCTTGGTGTGCTTAATGCTTGGCCCACAAAGTTATTGTCAGTGCACTCCAGCAGGCTCTCAGACAGTTTGCAGCAACTGGGATTGGTGCTGGGTGGTTGCTGGGAGGTGTCTCAGCAGAAAAGCTGGGCTGGGGTGGGCGTGCTGTGTCAGTCCTCATCGCAGCTGGCAGAGAGAGTTAGAGGAGGGTGATGGGTGCTGCCTGCTCTCAATGCTGCTGCACTGAATTTGGGGCACAGCAGCACACTGGTGAGTGAGCTGGGAGGGAGACGGACTGCTGCTGTGCATGGCTAGGCCAGAGCTGGAGGATTGTCAAACACGTGAGTCATGCTGGTGCAGCCATTGCAGCTGCAGCAGGAGTAGAAGACAAAGAGGTTTTGTAGAGGACAGAGGGTGGTGACTCATGGTTTGATGTCCAGGTGGAGGCCGATAACAAGTGGTGTCATCCAGGAGTCTGTCTTGGGACCAGTGCTTTTTTACATGGTTATCAGAGACACCAATGATGCAATGGAGTGCACCCTCTGCTGTTTGCTGAGTGGTGCGGCTGACGCAGTGGAAGGAAGGGATGCCATTCAGAGGGAGCTCAACCGAGAGGTTGGCCTAGGTGAATTTAATGAGGTTCAACACAGCAAAGTGCAAGGTTTTGCACTTGGGCTGGAGGAATCCCAGGCATTTCTACAGACTGGGAGGAGCAGTCCTTAAGAGAAGCCCCGCAGAGAAGGACCTGGGGGTCCTGGTGGATGAAAAACAGAACGTGAGCCATCAGCGTGCTCTTGCAGCTCAGAGAGCAAATGGTCCCCTGGGCTCCATCAGAAGAGGGGATGGCCAGCAGGGACAGGGAGGTGATTGATCTTCATGATCATTGAGGTCCCTTCCAACCCGGGCCATTCTATGATTCTGTGATTACACTCGCTGTCAGAAATAACGGCAGCTGTACAGATGTTGGATATATTTTGGGACAGTTCTTGTAACCAGCTGATTTTAAGACCTTGCCCGAGTCAAGAGTCTAAATTGAGTGTCAGAAGAAAGCTGGTAAAGTTGCTATTGCTCATTCTTTTTCATTTGCTGATTCTTTCATTCGGGTTCCTTTTCCAAAGGAGATTCTGGTGATGGAAGCAATTGAAGAAAGAACCAAAGCAGCTCTTGCCAAGAGTGCTTGAAGTCCCTGTGGAGAGAAGCAAGAACTTGGGCTTCCTCTGGGATGCGCCCCACCATGTCTCAGGAAGGAGACAACTGCTGTTCCACTTTCTGCTTTGTGTGTGGAAAGGTACGTCTGGGTTTTCTTCTACTTGTTTTTCTTTCTTTTTCTGGCTTTGAAGGAGAAGGGGTGGAGCAAGGGGAGACCCACTGGTCATTTGTTTACTCAAGAGCAGGATGGATTCTGCATTGACTGTGAAAAACCTGGGCTAGTAGCATGGGCATATTTCAGGCTGGACTCTTCTTTTGCTGCTTGGTTTCCCTTTGGCTACAGGGAGACAGCTGTCTAAAGGTGTGTTTTCAAACCCACTCTCCAAAACCATGTTTCATTGTTGCAGGTGGTTCAGTGTGCTCTTGCAGGGTAGATGTGTTTGCTGTAGAATCTGAATGGTTTCTGTTCCTAGGGGAGGACTGGGAGGAGGTAGTGAGAAGAGAATTCAATGCCTGAGGTGTATCTTAGTGAGAAATGTTGGCATGAGGTGCTGAAAGTCTTGAGTTGTCAAAGGCCAGTGAGGCTCAGACTCCTTAACCTGCTGGAGCAGGGTGGAAGCAAGGAGTGGGCACTGCCGTCACACAAGCTGCACTTGGTTCTGGTCTGCCAGGTCTGTGCTGGCCTGGATTTCTTCTGAGAAGTTTGTTGGAGCTGCTTGGAGTAGTGAAGGGTGGGGAAGAAGTGCTGCTCCAGAGCTATGAGACGTGCAGCTCCTTCTGAAGTGCTCCTGAGAAGGACGGAGCGCATTTGCTGCAGCTTTCTCTGCAGATGTGCTCCTCACCTTGAAATCCTCGTGGTTTGTCCTCAGCTCCTGACCACGGCCTGTTCTCTGTTTTGCAGGCTGATAACATGCAGAAGCCGCAGCTGGTGCGTGCTATGTCATCTTTAAACGTACCAGCATTTGCGGCAGCCCATGTTATTAAGAGCCACGTCGCCCAGGGGCCAGATGAGCTCTCTCTGGAGGTAAGCAGTTCCAGGCGTTCCGTGTTGTCGTGCATAGAAGAGGGCAGTCCTTTCTGCTTTGTTTTCCTACCAGATTTGCTGAATCTGGGATTGATGTTTCAATCTCTTTCAGGTCGGAGATCTGGTGAGCATTGTTGATATGAGGACATATCAACAGGCTGAGCCCCTGGTGGAGAGGCAAGCGTGGCTTTGAGGTAGGCACACGTTTTTGACTAGAGAGCACAACTTCAGTAGAGTTGGGAATCTCAGCTTGGAGCTGCTCTGCCTGCACAGGATGGCTGCTGGATGCAAACAGTTGCCCTGTGTCACTGTCAGTGGACCTTCCCTTTGGCTCTGGGCTCGGGCTAATGCTCACCTGTCTTTTTGTTCTAATTACAGGTTGGGCTTTTCCCTGGTGAGTGCATGGAACTCATCAGCGGAAAAGTTCCCGATTCCCTCCTCAATTCATTGCCAAAGCCAGGTGCGTAATTTACATTTGACAATGCGAGTTAGTCAAATAGGGTCAGAACGTTACTTTCAGGGGGTTTGTTTATGCCCAAGTTCAGCAAGCTTAGAAAGAGAACTACAGTAATCTCCTTGGGCACCTCCAGGGATGGGGAAAATCCATTCTTGCGTGTCCTTGTTGGGAATGTTCTTCCCGTTGTTACATGCTCTGTCGAATGCATTGCGCTCAGCTTCGTCCAACCGAGCCAGGCCTGAAATGAACTGGTTTCTTTGTTTTGTTGCGCAGAGCCAAAGAAATGGGGCAAGCTCATCAACGGCCTTTGTTCCCTGGTGAAGGTCAGCCCTGGGAGAGCAAAGCAGCCTGAGCCTCCGACATTCTCCGGATCCATGTCCTTGCTTGACATCGTTGAGAGGTATTTAGCCTTCAGGACTTGAGGGCTGAGCTGTAGGAATGGAAGCATCCTCTGCTGTTTGAAACAGAGGGCGTTTCTAAGCTGTGTTTCAGCAGAAAGCAGGCAGTGCCCAGAACAGGCAACTTTTGGCCAGGGCTCGGTGCAGCTCTTCCATCACCCTGCACCACGTCTGACAGCATGCTCTGTTTTCTCTGCAGAATGAGTTCTCCCAGGAAGAGGGCAGAGTCAGCAGCTGGCAGTTGGTGTTCCTGCTTCTGCCTGGGCAAACCATCCCCTGTGGCCAAACACCAACTGCAGAGCAGTGCCAGGGAGCCCTCTGAAGCAGAAGTCTTGGTCCTGGCAGGTAAGGGTGCAAGTCCAGCTTACAAAACACTGCTTGTCAGCAACACAGGTAGAATTCATGCTTTCAGTGGGCTTGTACCTCCTTCTGGCGTTCAAGCCCGTGCCTGACATCTTCAGTTGATCCCTGTCTTTCCCAAATGAGTCTCTTGTCAACACAAGAGCTGGACCTGCACGTGGATCACTTTCAAGACAGTGACACTGTTGCTAGAAGCCTATTTGCTTCTGCCCACCACCACTACATAGCCAAATGTCAAGAATCTCCATGGTTCATCTTGCGAACGTTCGACACTAACTGCTGTACATCTGCTCCTTCCTAGGTGACCCGAGCCCTTGTATATCCCCAAGACGCAGGGCATGTTACGATGACGCATCTTCCATCAATGAAGAGTTGTTACTAAGCACAGAATGCTGCAGTTCAGATGAAAGCCTTCCGTATAACATCAGCTATCAAGAGAAGAAGGTCATCATCGTTGAAGCCTTCATTCATCCCATCCCTACTGAAGCTGCTGACCTGAGCCCACCAGACACCTCAGGCACCAGCCTGGACTCAATGTCTCTGCAGTGCAGCCCAGCCCAAGCACAGCCTGAGTGCCCCGACAGCAGCACCACCATGCAGGCTCAGGTCAGCATCACCGAGGAGAAGCTGAGCATCTCGCAGGGGGGCACAGAATCAGGACACGAGTCCCAGGCTCCGGGCAACAGCACGGTCTCTGAGCAGCTCTCATGATTACAAGAGAGGATGAGTCCCATCTTTCCTCCAGACCTCACACCCCCTCCTTTCTCCTATTGAATAAAGGCACGCTCGTGCTCAATCAATGCCTTGACTGAATTCCGAGTTTTCATTCGCAGAGATTGGGATGAGTGCAAGAAACTGCAAGGCAGCTCAGCTTACAACACTCTGGCTGTGGGGTTTGTGCGGCCGAGCTCTGGGTGTGTTCCCATTTTGCCTGACTTTGGGATGCCTGCAGCGAGAGCTCTGCTGCCGTTGTGTATGGCAGCAAATAGTCTCTAGCATCCTGGATGCTGCTCATGAAAACCCCAAGCTTCCTGGCTGTGGCTGTGATGCTTTTCAGGGCCTTTTGATGCTCTTTGATGCCGTGGCTGCTCCCTAACACCTCTGTCCTCCCGCCGTGTCCATTCCTGGCTCCCACCTGTGAGCTGTCCCTGCAGATCATCTCTAGCCCTGCCATCATCGCGCTGCAGCAGGAGGAGCTCGCCCTGACCAACATCAGGCAGTGCTGCCTGCCTCTCTCACTCTCTAGACCAAGTGTAACTACGCTGTCATGGAGACAAATGCTTTCTGTCACATCCTCCATCCCTGCAGACATTTACCGGTAGGTGGCTCTTGCAGAAGAAGATTCAAGCAGCAGAACCTTTTGCTCAGCTACAGCACACAAATGCTACAAAAGCAGGAATAACCCGCAAGCTCTGGGTCTGTTTGTCTTGCACAGGCATGCACTAACTGCGTTTGATGGTACCCCCCATCCTTGATTTCCTTCCCTGCTTCTTGTCTGATGACGCTGCTGAGCCAGGAACAAGCTGCCCAGTGTGGCAGAGCATGGTGCAGGGCTGTGCTGGGACCTCCTCCCCTTCATCTGCTGCAGATCAGTGCCACACACGTGCCATCGAGATGCTCTGGCACGGGATGTGCCTCCAACCCAAAGCTCCTTCCCACCTCCCAAGGAAAAGCAAAGCAACCCAAGCATCTCCAGCAAAGCTGCCCAGCAGACAGCAGGGAATGCAAACAGCTTCTGGCTGCTCCCCTGCACTCCTGTCCTAAGTAATAGACCCCATGAGGACTGGCTGGGAAATCAGTGCATGACACATGTGAGTGTGCACAGGATTGTGCAAAGCAGTGGGGTTCCATGAGTTTGTGTGTGTGTGTATCTCGGCTGTTATGAAAGCATGGGAAGACTGCCTTACTGAGTCCCAGATAATTACTTATCCTCAAATGATTTTTCCTGGCCAAATTTAAAGCCTCTCACAGGTAATCGAGACCAACAGGCTGTTGTTGCACAATCAACAGGCACAAACTAGATGAATAGCTGAGGAAAATAAAGCATCATGCCAAGGGTACTAGATAAGTGAGCAGCTTGAGATCTGCACATTTATGTGATACTCATGGTCTTAGACAATATTTGCTTAGTGAGGTCACATAGAATGAAAGTAAAATAGAAGAAGTGCAATTGGTCTCTGTTCACACAGCTGGCTGGTTTGTCTCAGGCTAATCCTGAACTGCCTCAAGCGACTGCTTTGGTGCTCTACAGAACAGCAACTTCAGAGATCTCTTTCTATTACTAAGTTTTTGAAAGAGCAATTTGCTCTGTTAATTATCCATCATTTTTGTGCAGTCTGTTTTGTCAGACTTGTCTTTAGCTTCCAAGTTGTATGTGAAGAATTGTTTCCGTTGTAATGCACAATGTACTAAAAATTGAGAGATGAAAATGTGAAGAGTTTTTCCAGCTTTGATTTCATGTCTGGAATTTTGGAACCCACTACTTGCAGTTGTTAATCTGTCCAAACTGGTCTGGTTTGGAATGCCCTCATCCTTCTTGAATCGCTGTTAAAGGCGGAGCAATTCCTACAAGTGCCATGGCCCCACTGTTGTTCTAATTCTTGTTTCTTTGTTTTCCACACGCTGCTTTTCAAGCCTCCTTTTTCTTTACAGTCAAAGTGAGAACTGCACTGTGAGGTGTCTGAACCTTGTTGTGCCTGTACATAAATAGAACAGCAGCAAAGCCAGACAGGTGACTGTGCTGACAGCTCTCGTAGCCAGTAACACGTAACTGTGCTAAATCCCTTGTGACGGCTTTGATTTCATTTTTGCCAGTGATATCCTTGTAAAAGGAACTGCAGCAGTGTGATGAGCTAAGGTGAAGATGCTGGTTTTAGTAGTGCTCTAAGCTGAGTGAAAGGGCAATTGAATGAGGGTTATATGCTTTCTCTGGGACGATAAGGCTCTTTTTCCTGAGGGAAAGAGACAGCTTTTCATGGGCTATATGTGGGCTTTGGCAAGGGCAGACAATCCAGTCTGTCAGGAAGCCATTTGAGGTGCTTCAGGTTTGTAAGCTTGTCTTTTTGTTTTTCAGGCGGATATTTGGAGCATGGGTGTAGTGCTGTATGCTCTGCTGTGTGGCTTTTCCCTTTGGATGATGACAATATGATGGCACTCTACAGGAGGATACCAGTGGGTATCAGTGGTGCTAGAATACACTGAGAAGGGAAATAGCTGAGCTTGACAAGAGGCCTTGCTTTTCGGATGGCAGAACATGCTGAGCTGTGAGTAGAAAGGCCTGTCTGCTGAATATTGTCCCTGTTTTTGCTGCTTTGTCTACCAGTATTTAGTGGAATTGGTTCTACGCTTGGTTGGCCTATGTGGCACTGTAGCCTAATTCTGTACCATGATAGCATACAGAATTTAAGGAGAAGTATTTTCTTGCCAATGGTCTGGATTTTTTGTATCTGGTTCTTCAACTGGCTGCTCCCTATACTATCTGTAGTAAAAATACAGACACATCATTTGATTTCCCTGAAATGAATGTTCCTAAATGCCAGCTCTTCTCATGTCTACAAAGATCAAAGTTCTGCATTTGCTATTAGAATTTCCTCTTCCAGAATCAGGAGGTAATGTAGGACCCCACAGATTGCCTTCAGAATCCAGCAGTTAGTTCTGTTTCCTTTCGGAGTGCATAACAACCTGAGCAAATGAATTGAATGACGTGGCTTATTAGTCTGGTACAAACTCTGCTGTACACTGAAACTTGGTCCATTTGTAAGCAGGACTTTTTCCATCTCTGCAGGACAGCAGAAAACCCTTTGTGCTAATCATGATGCCAAGAAGCAGAATGCGGCAAATGGCAGATGATCCAACTGCTTCAGGTGTTCATTTCCTTAAAACTGAATAGTTTTGGACTGAGAGTTTGTAAGCAGAACGGAGCTCTTAAAGCTGTCAGAGACTATTTCTGCACTGTTCAATTCTATCTGCACAACATACACAGGATCTCAGAACTGCGTTGCTTGAATTGGTGGAACTTGTTGAAGTGAACTGGGATGAGCAAGTTTTAGAACTTAGTCAGAATGCAGTAAAAAATGGATAATCTCATGAGTATTAAGGTACAGGCTTGCTATTTCTGCACTGAATTTGTTTTTATTTTACATGGCTGTGATCTGAAAGTTGCTTGAAACGCAGGCACCTAGGCACTGTTGTGTAACTGAATTTCACACGATAGGTCCTGAAATATCCTGGAATCAAAAACTCTGACTTGTTTTAAGTCTGCTGCTTGAGTCTAATCAGGGTCATAGTGTCTGTGTGCAGTGTTTCTTTCCCTGTAATGCTCCACATCATTTCATTTTGGGAATATTGAAGGAAATGGACTATGTGCCATAACTGTTGTTAGAACAAAGTATGTCTGGTGTGATCTTATGCATAGGTTCTGTAACTGCTCTTCACAGCTCAGGTGTTTGACCTTCCTTTTGGTGAAGTGATGAAATACTGCTGGTTTCTATTTGTGCTTCTAGGCACCTTGAAGCTCTTAGGAATAGAACAATTGTCTCCAGTTCTTTTCAATGATATCAGTAACAGCTCGAGTGTTGCTGCCCACTAGGTAGACCCAAAGAAGCAGATTACAGTGAAACAACACACGAGCTGGACCTGAATGAGGATCACTTTCAAGACAGTGGCTATGCTGCTTCAAGCCTACTTGCTTCTTCCTGCCGCCACTCTATTACCAAGTATCAACAACCTTTCATGATTCAACTTGCAAATGTTTGACACTAACCCTTGTGTTTCTATGCCTTCCTAGGTGATTCGAGCCCTTGTCAACCCCAAAGATCCAAACCAAGCAGTGTCTTTCCATCAATGGAGAGTTCTTATTAAGCATGAATCGCTGCAATTCGGATGACAGCCTTCCACATGGTAACAGTGATGGACACAAGGGGCTCATCCACGTTCATGCTCTCATATCTCCTGGCTCTGCTGAAGCTCGTGACCTGAGCCTGCCAGACACAGCAGTCACCTGCCTGGATTGTGACCCAGCGCCTTTGCAGTGCTGCCCATCCCAAGCACAGCCCGAGTGTCCCAGCAGCAGCACCACCATGCAGGAGCAGGGCAGCATCAGTGAGGTGAAGCTGAGCATCTTAGATGGGGACTTAGAGTCAGGCTGCCAGTCCCAGGCACCAGGCAGCAGCACCAGCTCTGAGCCACTCTCATCTTGACAAGAGGAGTCCTATCTTCACCCTTGACCTCTCAAGCCCTCCTGTCTTTTATTGAATAAAGTCACTCTCATGCTCAGTCATCGCCTCGACTGCATTCTGAGTCTTCAATCACAGGGATTGGGATGAATGCAACAAACAGCAAGGCAGCTCAGCTTGCAATGCTATGGCTGTGGGGTTCGTGCAGGCAGAGCTCTGGGTTCCCATTTTGCCTGGCTTTGGGATGTCTGCAGCAAGATCTCTACCATTTTGTATGGGAGCAAATAATCTCTAGCATCCAGGTTGCTGCTCATGATATATCCCAGTCTTCCTGGCTGTCACTTTGTGATACTTTTCAAAGCCTTTTGATACTCTTTGATGCCTTGGCTGCTCCCTAACACCTCTGTCCTCCTGCCATGTTGACTCACGTCTCCCACTTTTAAGCTGGCTTTGCAGATCATCTCCAGCCCTGTCATCATCACGCTGCAGCAGGAGGTGCTCACCTGGCCCAATGTCTGTCAGTACTGCTTGTTCTGCAGATGAGCAGCTGCCTCCTCATCTCTTCAGCTACAGTAGTTTTTCTCAGGGCAGTTAGATGCAGTCATGCTCCTCTGGATTTGGTGTGTTAAATCCATGCTGCATGGCAGCAGTCAGTGCAATACAAGGGTGTTCTGTGTGCCATAGCATTTCTCCAGGGGCTGCCAAAGGTAGAAGCACAACACAGCACCATCCTTCTGACAGTAATGTCTGTGAGTGTTAGACGTGAGCACTGCATCATCCCCAGCGTGTCAGTGCTTTTCCACACCAACCTGACTCTCACACTCTGCACTGAATGTAACTCTGCTCTTGTGGAGACAAATGCTTTCTGTCACATCCTCCATCCCTGCAACCATTTGCCGGTAGGCAGCTCTTGCAGAAGAATCAAGCAGCAGAACCTTGTGCTCACCCTACAGCATGCAAATGCTATGAAAGCAGAAATAACCTGGCATGCTCTGGGTCTGCAAGGCTGCACAGATGGGAGAGGTAGATTGTGTTTTTGCAGTGGAAGTTTCCAGTATTTTCAGTACATAGTGTAGGCCCTAACTGAATGTATAACCCTCTTGTAAAACAGCTGTATAAGTAGTTTTTCCACCAAGAAAGTTGCTGAACAGAATTAAGTTCAGACTGGGGGCATTCTGACATGGGGAGAATTGAGACAAGCACAAGATAAATACAGGGTGGGTAGAGCCCAGCACAGGACAGAATGAATGTACTGACTTTTGGAAACATTGCCCTTCTCTGTCCGCAGAAAAGTACAAGGCAGACCTAAAAACAAGAGGTTGGTAATTGACCTTCTATGGAAATGAATCCTAGCCACAGTCTCGAGGAGTCTGTGAGCCTGAGATGCTCAACCAATGAGAGCCATGAGAGCATCACCTGCAGTGGGTTTAGGGCACAGAACAGAATTGATTTCACTGACTGGTGTGCAGTTTCTCCCTTGCCAATAGGGGATGTGCGCGCAGTATTGCAATAATGAATAAGCACTGCTGCTATCGCTGCCATCTTTGCCTAACTAGAAATCTTTGACTTTGAGAGTTTCTCACACAAGGGGAGAGGGTAAGAAAGTAAAGAGGCACAGAAAACTAAGGGAAACTGCTCTTCTTTATCTTATCTATAAAAATTGATACGATGCTGTTGTGCATTTTTTTTTAATTTTATTTTTAATTTTTTGCTAATGTCAGTTAGATTGTTTTAAAATATCCACACACCAAAATCTGACTACCAAGCAAATGTAATGAAAATGAAATGAAGGTGAGTTAGTGGAAAGCACAAGGCCATATTATATTAGGCTCCAGCAAATTTACAGGCAGTCACTGCACGAAGAGGTAGATCTGAGTTGCACATTATATGATTCCCACAAAGATTAAGGAAATCTGAAGCTTTCAATATATTTTTTTAATTCTTTTTTCATTTCATTTTTAAACACCTGACCCAGACCCCAACCCTCACAGGAGCTGTAAAGATAACAGCATTAACCAGCAATGTAACTCTAATCCTAACCCTTACCCTGATTCTAAAATCGTCCCTAACTCCAAATGCAACAACAAAAATGATGCTAGAAGTTTGTAGCAAAAGGAACCTTAACCCTGATCATAATCCAAAAAAAAAATCATTATGGTAACAATAATCTTTACCTTAAGAGTAATATTAATCAGAGCCCAGATGATGCCTGCATCCAATCAGAAGCATGCTTTGCATTATTTAAGAGTTGTATTTTTTCCAATGAACTCTCTCTATTATCACGTTTATAAAGTAACAGAGTCTGTTCTTTTTCTCCTGACACTGTGCCTTACTCCTGACATCCCCTGGAAATGACCCAGATAGGGCACCATCAAAGTAATGCTAATAGTAATGTCAATCCTAAGGGTATCTCTAGCCTCAGTGTTAATGGGACGCTAACAACAATCCCAACAGCCTTAAACATTCTGGTGGTGTGAAAGAGGTGCTGCCTTGCACATGCTGGGCAGTCCCATTGCCTGTTAAATGCAGGCGGCAGCGTAGAAACATGATGCCCGTGGTCAGAATGCCCTGTGGCAGATCCTGGCACCGGAGAACTGACCGGAGAACCATGAGAGAACTGACAACAAATCACGCGACATCAGAACCGACCCAGTGGTTATTTACAAGCCTTGGGAGACCCAGACAGGATCTCAGAGTGGTGAATGTAGGTACAGAAGTTGTTACTACTCTGTTTTCTTCTAAAAGAAGTGTTTTTTTTTCATCTCAGAAGTTGGGGGGGGGGGGGCGGGAAAGGGATATCAATTTAATTACTCATTAATTTATTGACAGACATTCACGTTTGCTACGTTTGGAGAAGTTTTTGCTGTGGTTTGATTTTTTTTTTTTTCTTTTTTTTTTTCCCCCTTCCCTCCTCTTCCATCTTTGTGTTCTTCCCCAATAATCAAAAGAACGGATCCCCAGGGTCTGTCCCGCAGACGTTCTTTCCGTGGTCTCTGCTGCCACCTGCTGGCCAATAAGCGGAACTGCCACTGTTGGGCGTTTGGGGCCGCAGGAAGCACAACGCAGATCTGAGTTCTGACCGGTCTACGCAGCAAATCCGCCAATCTTTATTGCGATAAGCCCTCCAGACAAGAGCATAAAGTCTTTGCCTGAGGGCAGGGTTAGTAGTAATGGATGTCAGTTTTGAAATTTCCAGTCCATTCACCATAGCACTTTCTGCCTCCATGTCCCATAACCAAAGCAGCTATGCTGGCATGCTCTCTTGGTTTCTGTCTAAACCACTGTACAATATCCATCAGTTCAGCTGCTGTATTATGGGCAGCAGGGTTTGGGGGGTGGACACTGGTCAGGGCACTCCCACCAGCCTATCCTGCATTTTTTTTTTTTTTTTTTTTTTCATTTCTGGGTTACAATCAGTAAGATCTCAAATAGATCTAGTCCAAATGGAACCTCGAAATCTGACCTTTTAGTGCCTTCATTTACAGAGTCCATTTTATACAGATTCCCTTGTACAGGGCCCCCATGGTCCTCCAGACAGTTGTTACTGATCTTCCATAGGAGAATGATTGAATTAGGTTTTTTCCCATCAAAACTGCCACCTGTCTTTCCAATTTTTCAACACTATCATTCAATAGCTGATTTGCATCAGCCTGAGCCTCTTCAGTTATGTTCAGACAGTTCAAGGCCATTAAAAGTGGCCATGCCACCATGAACACAGCTAACTGTCATTCTCAAGTTGTAAGTATGTCTTTGCTAAGACCATGGAAATACTCAGTCAGGTGGGCCAGGGACTCATGGACCCTCCCTCCGTCCCACACACGGCCCCATTTTTCAGTGACAGAAGCAGTGCTGCATTTTGAGGATCCTAGGAATCCCAGGACATGCCCTGACAAAAGGTCATTCAAAGGGGTAGTCTTTCCCCATCCAAACAACTCCATGATATTCACAGAATCACAGAATTGTAGGGGTTGGAAGGGACCTCCAGAGACCACTGAGTCCAGTCCCCCTGCCAAAGCAGGTTCCCTACACCACGTTGCACAGCTCAGCATCCAGGCAGGTCTTGAATATCTCCAGAGAAGGAGATTCCACAACCACCCTAGGCAGCCTGTTCCAGTGCTCTGTCACTCTCACCATAAAGAAGTTATTGCACACATTAGTGCAGAATTTCCTATGGTGCAGTTTCTGTCTGTTTCCCCTTGTCCCTCCTCCACACACTGCTGAAAAGAGTCTGGCCTCACCTCTTTGCCCCCCACACCTCAAATATTTATAGACCTGGATCAGGTCCCTTCTCAGCCTTCTTTTCTCAAGGCTAAACAGACCCAGTTCCCTAAGTCTCTCCTCATAGGGGAGATGCTCCAGGCCCTTCACCATCTTTGTGGTCCTCCACTGGACTCTTTCCAAGAGATCCCTGTCTTTTTTGTACTGGGGAGCCCAGAACTGGACACAATATTCCAGATGAGGCCTCACCAGGGCAGAGTAGAGGGGGAGGATCACCTCCTTCGACCTGCTGGACACGCTCTTTTTAATGCACCCCAGGATGCCATTGGCTTTTTTGGCTACAAGGGCACACTGCTGGCTCATGGTCAATCTGTCGTCCACCAGGACGCCCAGATCCCTCTCAGCAGAGCTCCTCTCCAGCAGCTCTTCCCCCAGCCTGTACTGGTGCATGCAATTATTTCTACCCAGGTGCAAGACTCTACACTTGCTTTTGTTAAACCTCATCCGGTGTCTTACTGCCCAGCTCTCCAGCCTGTCCAGGTCTCGCTGAATGGCAGCACAGCCTTCAGGCGTGTCAGCCAATCCTCCCAACTTCGTGTCATCAGCAAACTTGCTGAGGGTGGTCACTATCCCCTCATCAAGGTCGTTGATGAAGATGTTGAACAAGACCGGACCCAGCACAGACCCCTGGGGGACGCCGCTAGTTACAGCCCTGCAGCCAGACACTGCACCGCCAACGACAACCCTCTGCACTCTGCCAGTCAGCCAGTTCTCGACCCACTTCACTGTCCAATCACCTATCCCATACTTCCTCAGCTTTGGTATAAGTATGTCATGGGAGACTGTATCAGTTATAGAGGTTATAGAGTTCAATTCCTGTAGTCAATTTGGCGGTCCAGGTGGGACCAGCTCTGTTCGCTGCAGGACCAGCTGAGAGGGAGACACTTTTGGCGCACCCTGAGATTTCTCTGAAGGACTCCCTTCCTCACCTGATCACTGCAGGGACAGACAAGGACCACCCATAGGTGGACCAGGTATGTGTATGGTAAGTGGAGCCCATATGTCTTGAGGAGACATCCTACACAGTTTACAGCCATACGTGCTGCTCCCAGGGAGGTGAGCTCATGGCTTTGGTTGCCAGCTGGGGTAGGAAGACTCCTTGGGTGAGTTCCTATGAAAGGGAACTGTATGTCATATGAATGGAAACAAGAACAAGTACTCTCTCCCAGGTGGGTGACAATAGGAGGGACCTAGGTTGGTCTCTCCTACGGGTATGGGATATAGTGGATAGCCTGTCAAATGGTAGCCTGGGTTCTCCAAGTTGTAATCACGGGGGTTATAGGTTGTATGTTCAATATTATCATCTGCTTTAAGTGTTTGGTACCGTGTGTCAAGCCGACTCTGGGAAAAACATTAACGTTTGCAACTGGTCGACCAGAGTATGAGTGTTATTAAGATTCCAGCTAGAAAACGTTGTCAGCATTGTGTAGTATGAATAAACCATGGTTTTTGATCTAAATGTCAGAGTGAGTGTGGTGTGAGTGAGACACAGAACAGCTGCAGGGTGAGTGCCGAGTCCCGATCCATGTTTCCTTCCTCCTGTGAGGGAAATGGCCAGACACGGACAAAGTGAAAGACTGTGTTGTCTGTCCACTCATATGTACTTTCTGCTTGTATGTAAGAAGACGGGAGTTTGTACTCTGTAGATTAGTAAGATTGTCCTGAGGAGAGGTGTACATTCCACCCAACCAATGAATGTCAACACATTTATGTAATACTATGTACTGCTTGCGAGGAAGTGTGTGAGGGAGGTGGTTCAATCAGTGCTGGTTCTGTGGCACAGTGTTTATAACTGAAGAATACAGACTGTATTAAGGGAGTTTATGTGAACTGAAGAACTGTACTGTTTGACAAACAGTTTTGATGGTATAAGAAAGTGTAATTGTTAATGATATATGGAAGTGTACTTGAGGGAATGTGGAAGTGTATCTGAGCATACAAACAGAGGAAGCATTTACAGAAGAAAAAAGGTTAAAGTGAGTTTACCTGCATTGACATGAGAGCAACACCCTGCCAGACCGCTGCCCTGTGAGCTGAGCAGAGCAGAGCAGAGACACAGTCCCCATGTATCAGGTAGTGTTATTCTGCTTACCAAAAGAATGAGTTCACTACAGAAGAGGCAAATCTTCCCCTCTGCTCCATCTGTGGCATACTCTGGAGTTCAAGGCATTGCAAAGCTATGGCACATCTACTTTCTTTCAATGATGAAAACTTAGTGTGCTCTGGGCTCTCATTTCAATTGCATCTAAAGAAGTCTAGGGTCATGCCAGCTGACAGGAAGCTGGCAAATGTTGTCTCATTGTAAGGAAGAGCAAGAAAGATGACATGGGCAATTATGGACCTGTCAGTCCAGAGCCTGGTAAAATTATGGAGAAAATGATGGTGGGAGTTATGGAAAAACAGCTGAAGGACAATTCTGTCATTGGTCGCAGCCAACACAAGTTTGTGAGGCGAAGGTCCTGTTTAATTTAAGCTCATTCTGTGACACAGTTATCCGTTTAGTTGACCAAGGGAAGCCAGTTGATGTAATCCTTGAGGATTTCAGTGGAGATTTTGATACTGTTTCTCACAACAACCTTCTGGACAGAATGTTCTGCATATGGCTAGACAGAAACACAATGTGGTGGGTGAGCAGTTGGCCAGTAGGTCAGTCCCAAAGGATTATAGTCAGTTTTTTCCATCAGGCTGGTAGATGGTCACTGTCGGGGTCCCCAGGGTTCCATTTTGGGGCCACTTTCCTTTCATGTTTATGCAGATGACTTGCATGCAGGACTAGAAGACGTTCTGAGCAAGTTTGCTGATGAGACCAGATGAGGAGGTGCTGTTGCCTCGACTGAGGGTGGAGAGGACTTGCAGAGAGATGTGGACAAGTCAGAGAAGTGGGTACCAGTTGGTACTAAGCACCAAGTGCATAACGTATAACAAGAACAAGTGCCTGATTGTGCACCGCAGAACATAAAGGACTTCAAACTCTGGGAGAATGTGCAAACGAGGGCACTGGAACTGAGAGATCTGAAGTCCAGAGTTTCACAGGGATTGACTGCTTGTTCAGACTGGGCCCTTCTCACATCCCTTCTCACATCCTGCAATGAAACATAGGTCTCATATGGGACATGAACCTCACAGCGTCCTTGCACCACATGTAGAGCCTGGGATCTTCTGTCCCCATGTCTTACATTTAACATCATACGGACCTCCAACCCATTGCCCCAGGAAATGCCAGGAGCCAACATGAGAGACAGGATCTCTCTACCACTGGTCTTGCAATCAGGGCTTGACCTGTCTGCTTCGTAAGGCAAAGGAGAAGTTTCTTAGCATGCCAGTGCCTTTGCCTGCCTGTAGTCATGGCTTCCAGTTATCTTCTCTAACAAGTCCCTTGGGAAGCTTACTTGGTAATGGCCCTCAGTGGGCCCATTAATACTCCAAGAAACTTCACTGTTACTTCCGACTTTGTCTTGTTGAGCACTTTGTGCAAACTTCTCTCTGCACTAGAGGCTGATGAACTCAGCATCAAATGCACCCTGGGGCCCATTATAACCTAAAAAATCTCCTGTGCCTTATGCCATCTTGTTATCTTCTTCAGGTTATCAGAACTTGTTCAGCAAAAAGGAGGGATATCTGGAGAGAGCTTAAAGAATCCAGTATAAATTTATTGTCTATTTATTTATAGTTGGGTTTAAAGAAGACATTAAAGCAGCACTGTGCAACTGATACCAATCCAGGATGTCCCAATGAGTTCTGTACTGTTACTGTGTTGACAAAGGTCCTTCTCAACCTCCCCACCCAATTTCTGCTCACAATGGACCTATGGGATTTGCATCACTTTTCTTCACATCACTCTTCTCCTCTGCATTCATCCGCTCAGTGTTAAAACTGCTTTGCACCAACTCCCACTGGCTTTCCTCAGAGAACCAGCTACACATGGAAAAGGAAAGATTTCTCTTTTTTATCTGGCCAGCAAATGGAAAGAAAGGTGATGCAATTGAATGAACAGTAAAACACAGTGATCAACTGCATGCCATGTTCAAGCGGCATCTATTGAAGTTTGTCTTTCATATGGAATATTTTTAAAAGAAATGATTTATTCTGAGGTAGGATAGGATAGATTGAATCACAGTGAAGTAGTTGACAACAGAGGCCATCAGACTCTGAGAGATGGAGCAAATTCCAGTAATCTTCCTGGGATAGATCAGCCAGGTAGTTGAGAGGTATCAACTTAAAACTGATCAGGACTTGTGAGTATTTCACACATTGAGATGGGTTAACACATTCTCATTGATTTATATCTTTGTCTCCAACTCTGTTTTTCACTTTTACTGACATTAATGAACATCTTTCAGACTTCGTGCCTTAATAAAAAAGAGACAGTGATTGAGAAAAAGAAAAAGTATAAGAAGAAAAAGAAAAAGAATAGATAGGAAGGGATAGATCAAATCACAGTGAAGGAGTTGACAACACATTCCATCAGACTTTGGGGAGATGGAACAAATTCCAGTAATCCCCCTGAAAGTCAGAAATCAGACAGATAATTGGGAGGTATCTGACTGAACAAAGAGCAAGGGATGGAGAAATCTGGAGGGCAGTGGGAGTAGTGTGTGCCCAAATGGCCTGCTGAAAACATGCCCTTAACCATGGCCATTTCTTTAGGAGAGCTGAAAAAACTTGGAGGATGAGGCACATCAAATAGGCAGCAGGGAAGAGTAGTGCTGGGCACCAGGCTACAGTCACAGGGCATTGGCACTGGCACCGCTGTCTGTGTCTCTGAACCTGAAGGCATTTGTGTCCAGCGAACACAGTTCTGGAAAACATTGTAGTTTCAGTAAAAGAAAAAAAAAGACATCAAATCACCTCAAAGATTCATATTTACAACTTAAAATGGAACAAGACTCATGAGAATTTTTCATGTTGAGAAGGGTTAACACATTTTCATTGATTTCCATCTTTGTCTTCAATTATTTGTTTCAGTTTTATTGACATTTATGATCAACTATTAAGCTTACAGCCTCAAAATAAATAAATAAATTAAAAGAGATACATTTGCATCTTGCACATGGCCTGATGCCCCTTTCACCTTCACAGTTCCCACAAGTCCTTCCATGCCGGAGAGTATGAGATCCAGCAGAGCACCTCTCCTCTTTGGTTCCTCCACTGCTTGGTCAAGAAGCTGCCATCTGTGCTCTCCATGGATCTGCTGGATGCCACATGCCCTGCTGTGCTGTCCCTGCCACAGATAATGGAGTGACAAAGGCCACCAAATGGGACAAGGGACAGACAACATCAGATTCCCATCTGTCTGCAGAGGGCACCTTCCATTTACTCTCCCTGATCAGGAAGACAGGAAAAGACACTGATGGTCTCCTCTGTTTGCCATTTCCATTAGCTCTGACCTGTCTGCTCTTCCATCCCCAGGCAGAGCTCAGTGCACTCTCACAGAGGGCAGTCGCCCTTCTTTGTCTCCTCGCCCATCCATCCTAAAGACTCGGTATCCCCCTTGTGCTACAGTGCAGTTGTGGAAACCATTAAACTGTGTCCCCATGGTCCAAACAGGAGCTCAGGCCTGCAGCTCTATCAAGATTTCTAGCTTCTTGTGTGTTGGTGTTTGCATTAGTGCAAAAGCACAGAAGTAAATATCCTAATTGAAAAGCATCACTGGACATTGCCTGACTGGATAGCTCATCTATAGAATCAGTGTGCAGAAGGTGGCACACAAACATTAGACCGATCGTGGGTCTTGGAGGTGACGTAGCAGCACGGACACACCATGGGCATGGCTTTCCTGAAGGCCCTGTGCTGCTCTTGTAGCTGTGAGTGAATTCACCGGACAGCCGGTGCTATCCCCTCTCTGGCCCTCAGCTGATGCCCAGGAAGGAGGTGTCTATCTCAGGGATTTCCCACACGGTTTACAAGCACTTGCAAACATCAGGAGCAGCCCAGGCACCTTGGGCATCACCCAGTGTCTGTGTGTGAGCTGCTGCCTCCCAGCTGAAGGACCGAGGACTCAGAGCAGGAGCTCACATGCAGGCAACTCCTTGTGCACTTCTGAACTGAACCAGAGAAATCCCAGCTCCTGTGGTTCTGTGGGGAGCCGAATCCCATTTCAGCTCCAGGATTTCTGTCAAGGGATGAGACTCCTGCGCTGCCTCAGCTGGATCACTGCCCTGCACAGGGAAAGTCCAAACCTCGCCTTCCTTGTCTGGTTGCCCTTATTGTTTCATCAAACGATCTCTGGGAGCACTCCCCATATGTCTCCAATCAGTCACTGACCACTGGACATGTGGTGGTTAATTGAGTGGATTTCAAAGCACAGTCATGATGCTGTTGTCTTTCAGGAGCTGTTGGCCATGAGGACCCAGGGACATGTCAGGGGAAATGAGTGGGAAGGATAAAAATGACATAATCTGCTGCTTGCTTGTCCAGGTTCCTGGGACACAGGGAGCTCATAAAAGTGGGCAGAGCTGCAGAGAGAGAGCTGTGCCCAGGAGCAGATCTCGTGCACAGCACAGCCTGCAGGTGACAGAAGGAGAGGAGAGAAATTGGAGAGAGCTTGCAGGATGTGTGTGGTGTGAGCGGGCTGTGAACTCACTGCAGGAGCATTGCTCACAGACCATGACAAGGTAAGTCTCACAGCTGACCATGAGCTGCTTTTAATTAAGGGGTAACTATAACTGGGACATCCCATAGGAGATCTGACTGCAGGCACTGCATGTTTCTTTACTGTGGAAAAAGCTTTCTGCTCCAGCTGAGACGGGTGCCCAGGGCTGTCCTGCAGAGCAGGGTCCCTGCTGTGCCCCAGGGGCTGTGTGCTGGGTATGGGACTCTGCCGCCTGCCAGGCTCAGCACTCAGCCTGCCCGGGGAGCTGCCCAGGGCGCTGCGGGGAGACGTGTGGGGTAAGGAGCCCCCGGCAGGGTTTGTGCTGCCACAGCTGCTGCCTGGGGCAGGGGATCACAACTCCACTGCACAACTGAATGTTTCTGAGGGCACTTTGCAAGAGGAGAGCCAAGGCAGGGGGTTTCCATTTCCTGTTCTGAGGCAAAGAGGTTTGGAGTCAGAAATCTAAAAGGGGCAATAAGAGTTCTGAGAATTTTTCATCAATCAATTGCTTGTTTTGTGAACACGCACACATGATGTGCTTTCAGTCTCCCCTTTCTCGAAGGATGGAATTATCTTCATTTTCTGTAGGCATGAATAATTCACTTATCCTACAAACAGGCAGCATTTTCTAACTGAAACTGAATGCCACAGAAGCTCGGGTAGGGGGCTCTAAGAGCACTTGGGGTAAAGATATGAGACATGAAACAGATGAAAATATCCAGGGAGAAGGGATAAGAAAATAAGAGGAAGGTTAGAGCTCCATATGCTGCTTCTGCTTAAGGAATGCTGATCTACATGAAATTAAATGCAAGTAATGGTGCTAAATGTACACTGTTGTAGGAGAATTAAAACATTTCATAGTATAGCAGGAGTAGTGCCTCTGAGAATGGTCTGGACTTGTCATTATCTTCTGCACTCTGAGCAGGACTCCAAGCCCAACAACAGCAGATGCCCAACAGCAGCTCCATCAGTGAGTTCCTCCTGCTGCCGTTGGCAGACACGCGGCAGCTGCAGCTCCTGCACTTCTGGCTCTTCCTGGGCATCTACCTGGCTGCCCTCCTGGGCAACGGCCTCATCAGCACAGCCGTAGCCTGCGACTGCCGCCTGCACACCCCCATGTACTTCTTCCTCCTCAACCTGGCCCTCCTCGACCTGGGCAGCATCTCCACCACTCTCCCCAAAGCCATGCCCAACGCCCTCTGGGACAACAGGGCCATCTCCTACACAGGATGTGCTGCACAGCTCTTTTTCTTTACCTTCTTCCTCTCAGCAGAGTATTCCCTTCTCACCATCATGTCCTATGACCGCTATGTTGCCATCTGCAAGCCCCTGCACTACGGGACCTTGATGGACAGCAGAGCTTGTGCCACCATGGCAGCAGCTGCCTGGGGCACTGGGGTTCTCAATTCCCTGCTGCACACTGCCAGTGCGTTTTCACTGCCTCTCTGCCAAGGCAATGTTGTCAACCAGTTTTTCTGTGAAATTCCCCAGATCCTCAAGCTCTCCTGCTCAGAATCAAATCTCAGGGAAGTTGTGTTTCTCATTTTTACTATCAGTTTAGACGTAGGCTGCTATGTTTTCATAGTTGTGTCCTATGTGCAGATCTTCGTGGCTGTGCTGAGGATGCCCTCTGAGCAGGGACGGCGCAAAGCCTTCTCCACGTGCCTCCCTCACCTGGCCGTGGTCTCCCTGTTTCTCAGCACTGGTGCTTTTGCCTACCTGAAGCCCCCCTCCATTCCCTCCCCACTCCTGGATCTGACAGTGGCACTTCTGTATGCAGTGGTTCCTCCAACACTGAACCCTATTATCTACAGCATGAGGAACAGGGAGATCAAGCACGCTCTCAGGAAGGTGTTGCAATACTCACTATTCCCGCTTCAATAAAGTGCACATCTTCATCGCATGATTCCCAGTGATGGTTCTTCATCTTTTATGCATCTTTGATTGATTGATTATGTGAGATATAGCAACGTGCAAAAAAATGTTATTGAACTTATAAATAAAAATTTGTTTCACTTCTTTCACACCTACTATCCATTTTCTCACTCCAAGAGCTCATGTAAACATGGAACCAGATTCCCCGAATAGGTTAAGAGATAAATAAATAGCATTCAAAATACGCTTTTCCTTAGCTCTTCTCTTTTCCAACTTTGTCTGGATTTGGGGAAGGTACAGCCACAGATAGAAGCACAACTAGTTCTTTTCATTCCTCCTCTCTTTACACTGATACAGTGCACAGAGGATTCGAGTCCTCTCATTTCTACAGGCCTGAAGGTCTTGTGTGTCTCACAGCAGTCCCGTCGTCTCTACAGCAGCACTCAGTGGTTTGCTTAATTTTCTTATCTCAATACTTGGAACAGCTACAGGACCTGTAGCATAAGTGACCGCAGAGCTCCTTATGAGGGGTGGAGTGACAGTGGGATCTGTGCAGAGCTTGGAGCAACTGCAGGATGTGTAGCAAAAACTTGGAGCTATTGCAGGGACTGTGCCAGGAGTTGCAGAGGCTGCAGCAATGTCAGCAGATCCAGCTCTCTTCCCCTTGAAGATGCTGAATAGTGTTGAACACAGCTCAGTAGGTGTGGGCCAGGCCCTGGCACACTGCAGTCATTTGGGCCTTTTTAGGATTACCAGTGCCACAGCAGACCTGTCTCCAATATTCTACCAGTTTCTCAGGATCCTGCAGTTGCTCGGAGATGAAGTTCCAAAGCCCTGGGGGTGCCCACCACTCCAGGCAGCTGCCCAGACTGTCCCACACCCCCTGCCATGCAGAGCCTTCTCACCTTGGGGCAGATCTCTCACTGATATTCCTGAATAATTGTTTAACCTCAATCCTAGAATCATAGAATCACCAAGGCTGGAAAAGGCCTGAAAGATCATCCAATCCAACCGTTCACCTATTACCAATAGCTCCCACTTAACCATGTCCCTCAACACAATATCCAGTCTCTCCTTGAATACCCCTGGTCTCCCAGAGACGACAGTGTAAAATGTGTAATTCCTAATCATACCAACAACATTACTTCCAAAACCCAAAGATGTCCAAAGAGCTGAATGTGCACAAAACTTCACTTTGCCAATTTTATCGTGGTACAAACCAAGGTCAAACAGCATAGCAAAATAAATACCCTAATCCAGCATCCAGAGTTGACAAATGATGCAGCAGGGAAAACAAGCAGCAAGCAAGGAGCTGTGAAATGCAGCTTCATGAGAAGACTCAGCAAGCTTCACAAATAGGGAAACTATCAGCACCATGGCCTGCACATCTCCAACTCCCACAAAGCCCTGTCCACTCTGGACAGATGTGCTGTTACCACAACCCTTGGAGCCTCACATCAGGCACCAAAATGACTGTGGTTGTTGAACCCAACATGTGGCTCAGCAGCTCACATTGCTTTGTGCACTGCCCCATTCCCAGTGGGATGGGGATGAGAACTGGGAAAAAGAGTACAACTTCTGGGTTGTAACAAAGCAGTTTACTAAGAGAGATAAAAGGAGAGGAGTAATAGTAATCACTATATATCCGTTGATATAGAATCGTATGTAACAACTGATGCACAAGCACTTGCTCAGCACCACCAGACTGATGCTCAGCTGGGCCCTGAGCAGTGAAGAGACTGAGATGAACTCCCACCCCTTTCAATACAATTTCTGCTTGCTGTCAGCTGATAGAGAACGTCCCTTTGGCCACTATCAGTCAGCTGTCCTCACTCTGTTCCCTCCCAGCTCCATGTGCCCTCCACTGACCATGGCCTTGGCTCTGTACAACACTGCTTAGCAGCAGCTGTAAACATCAGAGTGTTATCAATGGTTTTCTCCTAGAACCAAAACACTGCACCACAGCAGACAGTCTGAAGAAAACAATTCCATCCCAGCTGTAACTCAGATTCCTGCCTGTCCCCTCTTCTTGTTCTTCCTGATCAGGAAGCAAGGAACAGAATCTGCCGCTCTCCTCTCTGAGCCCTTTCCATCAGTTCTCAGCTGGCTCCTCTGCCATCCCCAGGCAGAGCTCAGTGCCCTCTCATGGATGGCAGCAGCCTTTTCTCTTCTTCCTTGCCCATCCGTCATGCAGAATCTGTACCCCATTTGCTACAGTACAGAGCTGAGAATCAACCCACCGTGTCTCTGTGAACCAAACAAGACCCTAGGCCTGCAAAGGCACAGAGATTTGGAGTTCGCTGAGTGAATGTTTGTGGTCCTCTCATTAGTGTAAGGATTCTTCAGAAAGCATCCCCTTCCAGAAGCATGCTTTGATTTAGCCTGTCTGGGTCTTGCATCTACACTGTGGTACTGATGTTCAGGGCCTTGCTCAGAATCAGCAGCCTGCATGAAAGGAAAAGCTCTGTGGTTTTCTCTTGATTTGTCCCGTTTATTTCCCATGCTACCCGCACTGGTCTACAGGCACTTTAGGGCAGCAGTAGGTTGGGGTTACCCCCAGAGGGTACACAGTAAGATTTAGGACGGGGTATTGGCAACAAGACTTTCTCTGAGGAATCCTCACACAATCCTATAGAACAACTCAGAGGCTTTCCATTCAATCTCCAACAGCAACAATATCCCTCAGCCCTTCTCTGTCACATCCAATTCCCCACCCTTCCCCATTTGGACCTGGTTTAAAGCCCTATAATCAATCAGTGCAGGAGCATTTCAGATGGGGTCATGGAGGAGGCAGACTGCCATTCTTGGGGTGGCCATTTTCCCAGGAGGGCATGGTGGGAGGGCTTTGTCCCATCTGGTTCCACCAACACTTGCATCCACCCAGCAGAAGGCTGTGCCCTCTGTGTTCCACTTGAACTCTGCATGGAGCTTACAGTTGGCAGTGACATGGCTGAGAAGCTCTGGGCATGGATTAAGGGACAGGGAATTAATGTGCCTTCCTAACTTCCTCCCTGCATGCCTTAGCAACTTCCTTGTAATCTCCCCAAGTACCCAGCCCCTTCTTCCAGAGGACGGAGATTCTCTTTTTCTTCCTGAGTCTCAATAGTTTTTCCCAGTTCATCTGCACTGGTCTTCTTCCCCTATGGCTCACCTTATGGCATTCAGGGACAGCCTGATCTCGTGCCTTTAAGATTTCCATCTTGAGGAGTGTCCAGGCTTCCTGGACCCCTTTACCCATAAGGAGCGACTCCCAAGGGACCTGTGCTACAAGTGTCCTGAACAGGTCAAAGTCCGCCCTCTAGAAGTTCAGGATAGTAGTTTTGCTAGTCACCCTTCTGACATCTCCAAGAATAGAGAATTCTACCATTTCATGGCCACTCTGCCCAAGACAGTCCCCAACCTTCTCAACTCCTACCAGTCCTTCACTGTTAGTGAAGAGCAGGTCTAGCAAGGAACCACCCCTGGTAGGACTTCATACCAGCTGTGTAAGGAAGCTGTCTTGCATGCAATCTATAAACCTCTTGGACTGATTCCTCTGCTATTTATTATATTCCCAGCATATATCAGAGAAGTTGTAGTCTCCCAAGAAAATGAGTGCTGGCAATCTTGCGACTTCAGTAAGCTGCTCATAGAATGCCTCACCCATCAATTAGGCGGTCTATAAGAAACCTTTAGCAAGATGTCACACTTACAGGCCTTTCCCCCGATCCTTACAAACATGCACTTCATTCTGAAGCCCAAGCTCTTCAACATCAAAACTCTCTTTAATATAAAGGGCCACACCACCACCCTTCCTTCCTCCTCTATCCCTTCTGAAGAGCTTGTAACCATCCATCACAGCACTCCAGTCATGGCAGTGGTCCCACCATGGGTCGGTAATAGCAACTAGGTCATGGTTTGTCAGATGCACAGTTGCTTCCAGCTCCTCTTGCTTGTTGACCAAGCTGCGTGCGTTGGTGTAGACGCACTTCAGCTGAGGCATCTGCCTCTCTCCCAGCTCAAACAGCATTTCCCTAGGCTTATCTCTGGTAAGCCCTGTTTTGTCCACTCCCCCATCGTAGCTAGTTTAAAGCTCTTTCGATAAGCCCCGCTACCGTCTATGCTAGGATTCACTTCCCCCTTTGAGACAGTTGGGTTCCATTCATGGATAACAGACCATGGGCCAAGTAAACTGTCCTGTGATCAAAGAACTCAAAGTTTCTGGCTCAGTACCAACCTCTGAGACAATTGTTCATTGCTTTGCTTTCCAAGCCTGCTCTGTGTCCCTCACTGCCACTGAAGGTATAGAACAAAAAATCACTTGATCTCCCACTTTGTGAACTAAATGGCCTAAATTCCTGAAATCTCTTTTTATAGTTTGTAGTCTTATCTAAGAAATTTCATCACTGCCCACCTAAACTATGAGTAGTGGAAAATAATCAGTGGACCTAACCAGCATTGGGAGTTTCCTCATTATGTCCCTGACCTGAAACCAAGAAGGCAGCAGACTTACTGACAACTGGGGTCCAGTCTGCAAATGGGGCCCTCTATTCCTCTGAGAAGGGAGTCACCCACCACGGCCACCCTTCATTCTTTCATGGCAGAGGAAGTCACAAGGCTTGGTAGTGACTGCCTTGCATTAGGTTTCCTCCTAGGCAGATCCTCCATTGCCTCCCCATTCTTATCTCCTTCAGATTTCAGAGTGTCAAACCTGTTGCTTAGATGGATCAGGGGTCGAGGGCTAGGCAGGCATGGGGGGGCTCCTGTGATGTTGAGTTGGGACTCTCTTCCAACCCTTCTCATCAGTCAGGTCTGTCTGACTGTGACAGGGCAGGGAGTCAACCACTTTTCTGGGGGTATCTGCCTGGCAGCCTTCCCTCGGGGATGCCAGCAAGTCACTCCACCAGCCCATCTCCCGATCACACTCCCTGATGGTAAACTGTGAGTAAAACCTTGAGTAAAGTGAGAGTTCACCTAGACAAAAGTATGAGTAGAAACATGGACTGACGTGAGGGTAAACCCAGAGTAAACCCAGGATCCCATCCATTGGGCATGCACAGCCTCTGAGGGCAACTTTTTCCAGTGTTGCTGTGTAAAAATATAGGTTCCTCACATCTAACCTATGTCTCCCCTTTTTAATTTAAATCCGTTTCCATTTGTCCTGTTATCAACAGACCATCCCATCCTTATTCTAGCGTTAGGCATCTCATCCTCAGATGGAAACCCTGGGGCTGAATTGGGATCAGTTTTTCAAAGAACCACAGGAGCTACAAGTTCACCTAGCTGAGTTCAGATGTGCACAGTGAGGTGTCTGTGTGTGAGTCCCTCATCTGAACCCTTGGTTTTTATTCCACAGGGACTGCACTACTCATACACAGTCTCTCAGTGATGCCCAAGGTGCCTTGGGTGATCCTAGTTTTGTGCTAGTGCTTGTAAACTGTGACGGAAAATCTATGAGATAGACACCTCCTTCTGGAGCATCAGCTGAGGGCCAGAAGGGAGGTATTCTTGGCCATCCTAAATACCACCTCAGCCACGTGCTTAGGGCACCCATTGTGTCTTTTGCACCTGACCCCATGGAGTATGTAGTGATATTCAGCTTATCAAAAGGATGAGCTCAGAACAGAAGAGGCAGATCTTCCTCTCTGCTCCATCTGTGGCATAGTCTGGATTTCAAGGCATTGCAAAGCTATGGCACATCTACGTTCTTGCACTGATGACACTTTAGCATGCTCTGGGCTCGCATTTCAATGGCATCTAATAAATCTAGGGTCATACCTGTTGACAGGAAGCTGGCAAATGTTGTCTCATTGTAAGGAAGAGCAAGAAAGATGACACGGGCAACTATGGACCTGTCAGTCTCACTACAGTGCTTGGTAAAATTATGGAGAAAATGATGGTGGGAGTTATGGAAAAACAACTGAAGGACAGGTCACAGACAACACAAGATACAGAGGGGAAGGTCCTATTTAATTTCAGGTCTTTTTATGACACCTTTATCCATTGAGCTGAACAAGGGAAGGCAGTTGATGTAATCCTTGATGATTTCAGTAGAGCTTTTGATACTATTTCTCCAGCACCCTTCTGGACAGAAATTCCTGCATACAGCTAGACAGAAACAAAACGTGGTGTGTTGTAATACAAGAAGAATTTTACAGAGCAGCAGCCATGGATTGAGATAAGGAGTTCACAGAGCAGCAGCTGCGGAGCAGGATAAACAGCATGAGAACAAAGGACATCTCTAGGAAAAGAATGAATGGCTCGTGGCTTTGAAGGGGGGTTATAGGGTTGTTATTGCAGTAGCTTTCCTCCAATTAGCGTGTGTGATTTTTGGACACCCTTGTCTGTCTCCTATAAAAGTCTGGCTTTCGGGAAATAAATTGATGCAGCTATATGTAACTATATTGGTGTTTCTCTGTTTGACCCAGCACGCTGACATTTTGCCTTTCAGGTTCACCAGCAGTGGTGGGTGAGCAGTTGGCCAGTAGTTCTGTCCCAAAGGATTATAGTCAGTGGGTTCCATTGGGCTGGTAGATGGTCACTGTCAGAGCTCCCCAGGGTTCCATTTTAGGGCCACTTTCCTTTCATGTTTATGCAGATGACTTGCATGCAGGACTAGAAGATGTTCTGAGCAAGTTTGCTGATGAGACCAGATGAGGAGGTGTTGTTGCCTCCACTGAGGGTGGAGAGGACTTGCAGAGAGATGTGGACAAGTCAGAGAAGTGGGTACCAGTTGGTACTAAGCACCAAGTGCATAAAGTATAACAAGAACAAGTGCCTGATTGTGCACCTGGGTATGGGCAACCCTGGACATAAACACTGTCTGTATATTGGACACATGAGAGACGTCTGACTGAAAAGGATTGGGGGTCCTGCTCAACATAAAATTTTAAGTGAGTCAGCAGTGTGCCCAGCCAGCCAAGAAGGCCAACAGTCCCCTAAAGTGCATCAAGCAATTTATTGCCAGCTGGGTGGGAGAAAGGTTTGTCCCTCTTTGCTCTGCATTGCTACTGCCTCACCTGGAGCACTGGGTGCACTTCTGGGCAATGCAGAACATAAAGAACATCAAACTATGGGAGAGTGTGCACAGGAGGGCACTGGAACTGAGAGATCTGAAGTTCAGAGTTTCACTGGGATTGACTGCTTGTTCAGACTGGGCCCTTCTCACACCCCACATCCTGTGATGAGACACAGGGCACATGTGGGATATGAACTTTAACAGCATCCTTGCACCACATGCAAATGCTTTTCCCAGTGCTTCAGTGTTCCACCACCCATTGCTTTCAACATAGTTTTCAACACCCCATTGTATCTTTTAATTTTACCAGAAGCTGGTGCATGGTAGGGGATATGATAAATCCACTCAATGCCATGAACTTTGGCCCAAGTATTTATTAAGGGAATTTTTGAAATGTGTCCCATTATGAGACTCAGTTCTTTCTGAGGTGTCATGTCTCTATAGGACTTGTTTCTAACAACCCAATATTGTGTTTCTGGCAGTAGCATGGGGTACTGCGTATGTTTCAAGCCACCCAGTGGTTGCTTCCACCATGGTAAGCACAAAACGCTTATCATTATGAGATCCTGGCAAGGTGACATCATTCACCTGTCACTCCTCCCCATATTTATACTTTTGCCTTGGCCTTCCCCCCAGAGAGGCTTCATATTCTTGGCTTGTTTAATTATGGCACATGATTCACAGTCATGAATAACCAGTGCAATAGCATCCATAGTTAAGTCCACCCCTCAGTCTCTAGCCCAATTATATGTTATGTCCATTCCTTGATGGCCTGAGGTCTCATGGAACCATCAAGCTTGAAATAATTCACTCTTGTTCTGCCAGTCCAAGTCTATTTGAGCCACCTCAATTCTGGCAGCTCGACCTACCTGATGGTTGTTTTGTTGTTCTGCAATAGCCCAACTCTTGGGCAAGTGTGCATCCACGTGACACACCTTTACAATCATATCTTTTTTTTGAGCAGTTATGTTTTTCTACAGTTCAGCAGCCCAAATAGGTTTACACCTCCGTTGCCAGTTATTTTGTTCCCACTGCTGTAACAACCCCCATAAGGCATTTGCCACCATCCATGAGTCAGTATAAAGATAAAGCATTGGCCACCTCTCCCGTTCAGCCACATCTAAGGTCAGCTGGACAGCTTTTACCTCTGCAAACTGACTTGATTCTCCTTTACCTTCAGTGGCCTCTGCGACCTGTCGTGTGGGGCTCCAAACAGCAGCTTTCCATCTCCGATGCTTCCCTACAATATGAAATGATCCATCAGTGAAAAGAGCATATTTCTTTTCATTTTCTGGTAGTTCGATGTATGGTGGGGCCGCTTTAGCACATGACACCTCTTCTCCTGGTGATGTTCCAAACTTTTTATCTTCAGTCCAGTTCATGATCACTTCTAAAATTCCTGGACGATTGAGGTTCCCCATCCGCGCTTGTTGTCTAATCAGTGCAATCCACTTGCTCCAGGTGGCATCGGTAGCATGATGGGTGGAGAGAACCTCCCCTTTCAACATCCGGTTCATCATTGACAGTCGAGGTGCCAGAAAGAGCTGCATTTCAGTACCAGCTACTTCGGAAGCAGCCCGAGCCCCCTCATACGCGGCTAAGATCTCCTTCTCAGTTGGAGTGTAGCACTCTTCAGACCCCTTGTACGCTCAGCTCCAGAATCCCAGGGGTCGGCCTTGGGTCCCTCCTGAGGCTCTTTGCCACAAACTCCAAGTGGGACCTTTCTCTCCAGCAGCAGTATAGAGGATGTTCTTTACATCCTGTCCAGTCCGTACTGGCCCCAGGTCCATGGCACAGGCTATCTCCTGTTTAATCTGTTCAAAAGCCTGCTGCTGCTCTGGGCCCTATGCAAAATCATTCTTCTTCTGCATCACCTGATAAAGGGGGCTTACAATGAGGCTGTAGTTTGGAATGTGCATCCTCCAAAAGCCCACTCCACCCAGGAAAGATTGTGTCTCTTTCTTGCTAGTTGGTGGAGACATGGCAGTGATTTTGTCAATCACTGTTGGGATGTGATGACATCCATCCTGCCACTTTATACCTAAGAACTGAATTTCCTGGGCAGGCCCTTTTACTTTGCTTCACTTAATAGCAAAACTGGCTCATAGAAGAATTTGAATTATTTGCTCTCCAGCACAGCAGCACTCAGTGGGGGTGTGACCTCATTCAGGCCACGGTAGTCTACTGTCAGCCTCCATTCTCCACTGGCTTTACGCACTGGCCATATGGAGCTGTTAAAAGGTGAGTGAGTTTTACTGATCACTCCCTGATTCTCCAACTGGCGAATCAAATCATGAATGGGGAGCAAGGAATCCCTGTTGGTGCGATACTGCCGTCTGTGCACTGTCTTTGTAGCAATCGGTACCTGCTGCTCTTTTATTTTTACTCGTAGCAGCCTCACAACAGACGGGTCCTCTGACAGGCCAGGCAAAACAGACAGCTGCTTAATGTTGTCCATATCTACAGCAGCGATTCCAAAGGCCCAGTGATACCCCTTAGTATCCTTGAAATGCCCTCTTCTGAGGTATCCTCAATACCAAGTATGAACGGAAACCCTGGACCACTCACATAGGATGTTTTTTCCAGTCTTTACCAGTGAGGCTTATTTCAGCCTCCAACACAGTCAATTCTTGAGAGATATCCAGAAATATGGATTGATTCTGTCCCTTCATGACTGGAGGGCATTAGGGTGCACTGTGCACCAGTATCCACCAGTGCCTTATATTTCTGTGGTTCTGATGTGCTAGGCCATCAAATCCACACAGTCCAATAAACTCTATTATCCCTTCCACTCCCTTGAATGAGGGCAGGGCCCCTCTATTGGTTACTTGTGATAACTGGAGCAGCCGTACTGGTGGTTGGACTGTTTTGTAGTTCCCTCACCCGTGCTCATAGTACAGGAGTAGGCTGGTCATGCCACTTCCTCGTGTCTTCTCTGTGGTCACGTAGGTAACACCACAAGGAAACACACAGTGCAATTTACTGTTGTTCCTTGCTCAATCTGGAAAGCGCTTGTGTCTAATAGCTGAGAATTTTAATGATACACATGAAGGCTTTATGGTCGTTAATTTCTTTACGATCTCTCGCCTTCAACTGAAGCAGCAGCTAGGCCAATTACCAAGTGACACCAAGGAGATGAAGTGGCAAAATGGCGATTTATTGAAACAGACACATCCTTATATAACCTATGCCTTTTTGTCTACACCCACTGTATTACACTAAGATTCTTCCAGAATATGGGGAAGGGCCTGTCACATCACAACAAGCTACCGTCCCAGCTGTCCCAACAGCGAAGCAACCAGGTAACAAGAGATTCATTCTGGTGCCGTGTGAACTCCTTTCTTACGCCTTCGATTTCAGTCATCTTCAGGGATCGACAAACAGTAACAGAGATTTCCTCCTCATCACTCTCTTCTTCATGACACTTTTCCTTTTTCCTTTCTCGGTACTTATCCAGACCTGTCACCTGGATCTTCTGTTGCCTCCTCCTCCACTTCTTTTTTCCGTTCTAGACGTGAGGACACCCATTTCCATTTCTTGCCTTCCACAAGGGCAACTGATATTGTTACTGGTGCCTCCTGTGACTGATCAAAATTGACTTGGGGATTTCCCTTTTTGGCTAGAACCTCAGCTCGGAAATTCTCTCTTTTCGGAACAGTGTTATATAGAGCACGGTAAGCACAAGCCAAGCCCCAAATAAGTCATACCCCCTTAGATCTATCTAGGCTGCGCCATCCCTGACTCAAATACTGGCTTAGTTTCTCGGGATCCCACAGGTGTTCAAGAGTTAAATCCCATGACATTGCGGGCCCCCATGTGTTGGCGAACCTGAAGGCAAAAGTCAGCGTTCTAGGACAAACAACCACACACCAATATAGTTAAATATAGCTGTGTCCATCTATTGCCTGAAGAGCCGTACTTTTATAGCAAACAAACAAGGGTGTTCAAAAATCACACGTACTAATTGGAAGAAAGCTTCTGCAATAAGAACCCTAAAACCCCGCTTCAAAGCCACGAGCCTTTCACTCTTTTGCTAGAGGTGTCCTTGGTTCTCATGCTGTTTATCCTGCTCTGCAGCTGCTGCTCTGTAAAGTGCTTATCTTGATCCATGGCTGCTGCTCTGTAAAATTCTTCTTGTATTACAACAGAATGGCAGTTCCCTGGGGTCTCCAGCACACCCCCAGCCAGCTGGCAAATGCCACTGAGGACCTTTAGGAAAGACATGCCCTGGGTAGTGACAATGTTCACTGGACAACTGTGAGCCCCACAATGGGTCTCGTACCTGTGTGCCATCTTCTGAACACCAGTAGCACGGTGTAGATGCAAGGCCCAGCCAGGCAAAATCAAAGCATGCTTCTGGAAGGGGATGCTTTCTGAAGAATCCTTACACTAATGAGAGGACCACAAACATTCACTCAGCGAACTCCAAATCTCTGTGCCTTTGCAGGCCTAGGGTCTTGTTTGGTTCACAGAGACACGGTGGGTTGATTCTCAGCTCTGTACTGTAGCAAATGGGGTACAGACTCTGCATGACGGATGGGCAAGGAAGAAGAGAAAAGGCTGCTGCCATCCATGAGAGGGCACTGAGCTCTGCCTGGGGATGGCAGAGGAGCCAGCTGAGAACTGATGGAAAGGGCTCAGAGAGGAGAGCGGCAGATTCTGTTCCTTGCTTCCTGATCAGGAAGAACAAGAAGAGGGGACAGGCAGGAATCTGAGTTACAGCTGGAATGGAATTGTTTTCTTCAGACTGTCTGCTGTGGTGCAGTGTTTTGGTTCTAGGAGAAAACCATTGATAACACTCTGATGTTTACAGCTGCTGCTAAGCAGTGTTGTACAGAGCCAAGGCCATGGTCAGTGGAGGGCACATGGAGCTGGGAGGGAACAGAGTGAGGACAGCTGACTGATAGTGGCCAAAGGGACGTTCTCTATCAGCTGACAGCAAGCAGAAATTGTATTGAAAGGGGTGGGAGTTCATCTCAGTCTCTTCACTGCCCAGGGTCCAGCTGAGCATCAGTCTGGTGGTGCTGAGCAAGTGCTTGTGCATCAGTTGTTACATACAATTCCATATCAATGGATATATAGTGATAACTATTACTCCACTTCTTTTATCTCTCTTAGTAAACTGCTTTGTTACATCCCAGAAGTTGTACTCTTTTTCCCAGTTCTCATCCCCATCCCACTGGGAATTGGGCAGTGCACAAAGCACTGTGTGCTGCTGAGCCACATGTTGGGTTCAACAACCACTGTCATTTTGGTGCCTGATGTGAGGCTCCAAGGGTTGAGATAGCAGCACATCTGTCCAGAGCGGACAGGGCTTTGTGGGAGCTGGAGAAGTGCAGGCCATGGTGCTGATATGTGTGGATGTGCTCCCTATGTGTGGAGCTTGTTGAGTCTTCTCATGAAGCTTCACTGCACAGCTCCTTACTTGGTGCTTGGATGCTGCATTAGGGTATTTATTTTGCTATGCTGTTTGACCTCAGTTTGTACCACGATAAAATTGGCAGCTGACAAAGTGAAGTTTTGTGCACATTCAGCTCTGCGGTCATCTTTGGGTTTTGGAAGTAATATTGTCCATATGATTAGGAATTACACAATTTACATTGTCGCCTCTGTGAGTCCGGGGGTGTACTGGATATTGTGTTGAGGGACATGGTTTAGTGGGAGCTATAGGTAATATGTGAACGGTTGGACTGGATGATCTTTTAGGCCTTTTCCAACCTTGGTGATTCTATGAATCTATGATTGAGGTTAAACAATTATTCAGGAATATCAGTGAGAGATTTGCCCCAAGGTGAGAAGGCTCTGCATGGCAGAGGGTGTGGGACGGTCTGGGCAGCTGCCTGGAGTGGTGGGCACCCCCAGGGCTTTGGAACTTCATCTCCGAGCAACTGCAGGATCCTGATAAACTGGTAGAATATTGGGGGCAGGTCTGCTGTGGCACTGGTAACCCCCAAGAGGCACAAATGACTGCAGTGTGCCAGATCCAGAGAGCTGGATCTGCTGACAGTGCTGCAGCCTCTGCAACTCCTGGCACAGACCATGCAGCAGCTCCAAGGTTTTGCTACACGTCCTGCAGTTGCTCCAAGCTCTGGGCAGATCCCTCTGTCACTCCACCCCTCATAATGAGCTCTGCAGTTACTCCTGCTACGGGTCCTGTAGCTGTTCCAAGTATGGTAATAAGAAAATGGTACAAATTCCTCCCAAGGGAGGAAGTACAGCCCTGCGGTGGCTCCAACCCCTCCAATGAGCCCAGTGGCTGCTCCAACATAGTCACAGGTCCTGTGGTGGTTCCAGCTCTGGCAATGAACTCTGAGGTCACTTCAACTCCTGCAACAGCCCAACAGCCACTTCAGCTCCTACAGTGAACCCTGTGGCTGTTAAAACCCCTGCAACTAATCCTGGACTTGCAGACAGATGCGCATAGGGATTAGTTCATATATGTTTGCAACTGCATATGTTGTATATGTGTGAAAATACACTAAATATATTATATATGTATAAATACATTTGTCATAATTATTATCCTTTTCTTTTTCTCTTTGTCTCAACCCATAAACCTTAAACCACAGCACTGCCTTGAGATGCTTACGGATCTCCTTGGGACTATTCAATCTGATCTGGTCACACAGTGAAGAGCACCTGAAGATCTCAAGGTTTTCTCAGGGAGCAGCTCCTGAGGTATATTCCTTACACCAGCTTTGGAAGAGGCCTCCCTCCAGTTCTCTGGTCCTGCTCTAAAGGGGCCCTCTTGTTATGGCAGTGCCAGCAAGGAGACCAGCTCTGACAGACCTGTTCATATTGCCGGCTACTGACTGCAGCCCTGGATTGCTGCTGTAGAGGCAACAGGACTGTTGTGAGACACACAAGACCTTCAGGACTGCACAAATGAGAGGACTCAAGAGCACTGCAGCACTGGTAAGAGCACATGAATGAAAAGAGCACGTTGAGCTGCTGTCTGTGGCTGTACCTCCCCAAATCCAGGCAAAGTAGGAAGAAAGAAAATCTAAGTAAGTCTATTTTGAAAGCTTTTTAGGTATCTTATAACATATTCAGGGAATCTGGTTCCATGTTTACATGAGTTCTTGGAGTGAGAAAATGGAAATTAGGTAGGAAAGAATTTAAATACATTTTTATTTATAAGTTCAATAACATTTTTTTTTTGCACATTCCTATATCTCACATAATCAAACAGACAAAGATGCATAAAACATAAAGAACCACCACTGGGAATCCTATTGAGGAAGTTGTGCATTTTATTGTAGCTGGAATAGTGCTTATTGCAACACCTTCCTGAAAGCGTGCTTGATCTCCCTGTTCCTCATGCTGTAGATAATAGGGTTTAGTGTTGGAGGAACCACTGCATACAGAAGTGCCACTGTCAGATCCAGGAGTGGGGAGGAAATGGACGGGGGCTTCAGGTAGGCAAAAGCACCAGTGCTGAGAAACAGGGAGACCACAGCCAGGTGAGGGAGGCACATGGAGAAGGCTTTGTGCCGTCCCTGCTCAGAGGGCATCCTCAGCACAGCCATGAAGATGTGCACATAGGACACAACTATGAAAACAAAGCAACCAAAGCCTAAACTGACACCAAAAAAGAGAAATACAAATTCCATGAGGTAGGAGCCAGAGCAGGAGAGCTTGAGGATCTGTGGGATTTCACAGAAAAACTGGTTGACAACATTGCCTTGGCAGAGAGGCAGTGAAAACGTACTGGCAGTGTGCAGCAGGGAATAGAGAACCCCAGTGCCCCAGGCAGCTGCTGCCATGGTGGCACAAGCTCTGCTGTCCATCAAGGTCCCGTAGTGCAGGGGCTTGCAGATGGCAACGTAGCGGTCATAGGACATGATGGTGAGAAGGGAATACTCTGCTGAGAGGAAGAAGGAAAAGAAAAAGAGCTGTGCAGCACATCCTGTGTAGGAGATGGCCCTGTTGTCCCAGAGGGCGTTGGGCATGGCTTTGGGGAGAGTGGTGGAGATGCAGCCCAGGTCGAGGAGGGCCAGGTTGAGGAGGAAGAAGTACATGGGGGTGTGCAGGCGGCGGTCGCAGGCTACGGCTGTGCTGATGAGGCCGTTGCCCAGGAGGGCAGCCAGGTAGATGCCCAGGAAGAGCCAGAAGTGCAGGAGCTGCAGCTGCCGCGTGTCTGCCAACGGCAGCAGGAGGAACTCGCTGATGGAGCTGCTGTTGGACATCTGCTGTTGTTGGGCTTGGAGTCCTGCTCAGAGTGCAGAAGATAATGACAAGTCCAGACCATTCTCAGACACACTCCTCCTGCTATAATATGAAATGTTTTTATTCTCTTACAACAGTGTACATTTAGCACCATCACTTGCATTTAATTTCATGTATTTCAGCATTCCTTAAGCAGAAGCAGCATATGGAGCTCTAACCTTCCTTTTATTTTCTTATGCCTTCTCCCTGGATATTTTCATCTGTTTCATGTCTCATATCTTTACCCCAAGTGCTCTTAGAGCCCCCTACCCGAGCTTCTGTGGCATTCAGTTTCAGTTAGAAAATGCTGCCTGTTTGTAGGATAAGTGAATTATTCATGCCTACAGAAAATGATGATAATTCCATCCTTCGAGAAAGGGGAGACTGAAAGCACATCATGTGTGAGTGTTCACAAAACAAGCAATTGATTGATGAAAAATTCTCAGAACTCTTATTGCCCCTTTTAGATTTCTGACTCCAAACCTCTTTGCCTCAGAACAGGAAATGGAAACCCCCTGCCTTGGCTCTCCTCTTGCAAAGTGCCCTCAGAAACATTCCGTTGTGCAGTGGAGTTGTGATCCCCTGCCCCAGGCAGCAGCTGTGGCAGCACAAGCCCTGCCGGGGGGCTCCTTCCCCCCACCCGTCTCCCTGCAGCACCCTGGGCAGCTCCCCGGGCAGGCTGAGTGCTGAGCCTGGCAGGCGGCAGAGTCCCATACCCGGCACACAGCCCCTGGGGCACAGCAGGGACCCTGCTCTGCAGGACAGCCCTGGGCACCCGCCTGCAGCCCCGGCTGCACAGCCTGCAGCCGTGCTGGGACATGCAGCCCTCAGGGCTGTGATTTCATACTGCAGTATGGAAGCCCTCAGCTGGAGCAGAAGGCTTTTTCCACAGTAAAGAAACATGCAGTGCCTGCATCCAGATCTCCTATGGGATGTCCCAAATTAAGTTGACCCTCTATGAAAAGCAGCTCATGGTCTGCAGTGAGACTTACCCTGTCATGGTCTGTGAGCAATGCTCCTGCAGTGAGCTCACAGCCCGCTCACACCACACACATCCTGCAAGCTCTCTTCAGTTTCTCTCCTCTCCTTCTGTCACCTGCAGGCTGTGCTGTGCACAAGAGCTGCTCCTGGGCACAGCTGTCTCTCTGCAGCCCTGCACACTTTTATGAGCTCCCTGTGTCCCAGGAGCCTGGACAGGCAAGCAGCAGATTATGTCATTTTTATCTTTCCGACTTGTCTCCCCTGACATGTCCCTGGGTCCTCATGGCCAACAGCTCCTGAAAGACAACAGCATCATGACTGTGCTTTGAAATTCGCTCAATTAACCACCACATGTCCAGTGGTCAGTGACTGATTGGAGACATATGGGGAGTGCTCCCAGAGATCGTTTGATGAAACAATAAGGGCAACCAGACAAGGAAGGCAAGGTTTGGACTTTCCCTGTGCAGGGCAGTGATCCAGCTGAGGCAGTGCAGGAGTCTCATCCCTTGACAGAAATCCTGGAGCTGAAATGGGATTCAGCTCCCTACACAGCCACAGGAGCTGGGATTCCTCTGGTTCAGTTCAGAAGAGCACAAGGAGTTGCCTGCATGTGAGCTCCTGCTCTGAGTCCTCGGACCTTCAGCTGGGAGGCAGCTGCTCACACACAGACACTGGGTGATGCCCAAGGTGCCTGGGCTGCTCCTGATGTGTGCCAGTGCTTGTAAACCATGTGGGAAATCCCTGAGATAGACAGCTCCTTGCTGGGCATCAGCCGAGGGCCAGAGAGGGGATAGCACTGGCTGTCTGGTGAATTCACTCACAGCTGCAAGAGCAGCACAGGGCCTTCAGGAAAGCCATGCCCATGGTGTGACCATGTTGCTGTGTCAACTCCAAGGCCCACGATCAGTCTAATGTTTGTGTGCCACCTTCTGCACACTGATACCATAGATTAGCTATCCAGTCAGGCTATGTCCAGTGATGCTTTCCAATTAGGATGTTTACTTCTGTGGTTTTGCACTAATGCAAACACCAACACACAAGAAGCTAGAAATCTTGATAGAGCTGCAGGCCTGAGCTCCTGTTTGGACCATGGGGACACACTTTAATGGCTTCCACAACTGCACTGTAGCACAAGGGGGATACCGAGTCTTTAGGATGGATGGGCGAGGAGATAAAGAAGGGTGAATGCCCTCTGTGAGAGTGCACTGAGCTCTGCCTGGGGATGGAAGAGCAGACAGGTCAGAGCTAATGGAAATGGCAAACAGAGGAGACCATCAGTGTCTTTTCCTGTCTTCCTGATCAGGGAGAGTAAATGGAAGGTGCCCTCTGCAGACAGATGGGAATCTGATGTTGTCTGTCCCTTGTCCCATTTGGTGGCCTTTGTCACTCCATTATCTGCAGCAGGGACAGCACAGCAGGGCATGTGGCATCCAGCAGATCCCTGGAGAGCACAGATGGCAGCTTCTTGACCAAGCAGTGGAGGAACCAAAGAGGAGAGGTGCTCTGCTGGATCTCATACTCTCCGGCATGGAAGGACTTGTGGGAACTGCGAAGGTGAAAGGGGCATCAGGCCACGTGCAAGATGCAAATGTATCTCTTTTTATTTATTTTGAGGCTGTAAGCTTAATAGTTGATCATAAATGTCAATAAAACTGAAACAAATAATTGAAGACAAAGATGGAAATCATTGAAATTGTGTTAACCCTTCTCAACATGAAAAATTCTCATGAGTCTTGTTCCATTTTAAGTTGTAAATATGAATCTTTGAGGTGATTTGATGTCTTTTTTTTTCTTTTACTGAAACTACAATGTTTTCCAGAACTGTGTTCGCTGGACACAAATGTCTTCAGATTCAGAGACACAGACAGTGGTGCCAGTGCCAATGCCCTGTGACTATAGCCCGGTGCCCAGCACTACTCTTCCCTGCTGCCTATTTGATGTGTCTCATCCTCCAAGTTTTTTCAGCTCTCCTAAATAAATGGCCATGGTTAAGGGCATGTTTTCAGCAGGCCATTTGGGCACAAACTACTCCCACTGCCCTCCATATTTCTCCATCCCTTGCTCTTTGTTCAGTCAGATACCTCCCAATTATCTGTCTGATTTCTGACTTTCAGGGGGATTACTGGAATTTGTTCCATCTCCCCAAACTCTGAGAATCAGTGAGAATGTGTTAACCCGTCTCAATGTGTGAAATACTCACATGTCCTGATCAATTTTAAGTTGATACCTCTCAACTACCTGGCTGATCTATCCCAGGGAGATTACTGGAATTTGCTCTATCTACCAGAGTCTATCAGGCCTCTGTTGTCAACTACTTCACTGTGATTCAATCTATCCTATCCTACCTCAGAATAAATCATTTCTTTTAAAAGTATTCCATATGAAAGACAAACTTCAATAGATGCAGCTTGAACATGGCATGCAGTTGATCACTGTGTTTTACTGTTCATTCAATTGCATCACCTTTCTTTCCATTTGCTGGCCAGATAAAAAAGAGAAATCTTTCCTTTTCCATGTGTAGCTGGTTCTCTGAGGAAAGCCAGTGGGAGTTGGTGCAAAGCAGTTTTAACACTGAGCGGATGAATGCAGAGGAGAAGAGTGATGTGAAGAAAAGTGATGCAAGTCCCATAGGTCCATTGTGAGCAGAAATTGGGTGGGGAGGTTGAGAAGGACCTTTGTCAACACAGTAACAGTACAGAACTCATTGGGACATCCTGGATTGGTATCAGTTGCACAGTGCTGCTTTAATGTCTTCTTTAAACCCAACTATAAATAAATAGACAATAAATTTATACTGGATTCTTTAAGCTCTCTCCAGATATCCCTCCTTTTTGCTGAACAAGTTCTGATAACCTGAAGAAGATAACAAGATGGCATAAGGCACAGGAGATTCTTTAGGTTATAATGGTCCCAGGGTGCATTTGATGCTGAGTTCATCAGCCTCTAGTGCAGAGAGAAGTTTGCACAAAGTGCTCAACAAGACAAAGTCAGAAGTAACAGTGAAGTTTCTTGGAGTATTAATGGGCCCGCTGAGGAACATTACCAAGTAAGCTTCCCAAGGGACTTGTTAGAGAAGATAACTGGAAGCCATGACTACAGGCAGGCAAAGGCACTGGCATGCTAAGAAACCTCTCCTTTGCCTTACAAAGCAGACAGGTCAAGCCCTGATTGCAAGACCAGTGGTAGAGAGGTCCTGTATGTCATGTTGGCTCTGGGCATTTCCTGGGGCAATGTGTTGGAATTTTGTATGATGTTAAATGAAAGACATGGGGACAGAAGATCCCAGGCTCTACATGTGGTGCAAGGACGCTGTGAGGTTCATGTCCCATATGAGACCTATGTTTCATTGCAGGATGTGAGCAGGGATGTGAGAAGGGCCCAGTCTGAACAAGCAGCCAATCCCTGTGAAACTCTGAACTTCAGATCTCTCGGTTTCAGTGCCCTCCTTTGCACATTCTCCCAGAGTTTGAAGTCCTTTATGTTCTGTGGTGCCCAGAACATAGTGAGGCAGTAGCAATGCAGAGCAGAGGGACAACCCTTTCCCTCACCCAGCCGGCAATAAGTTGCTTCATGCACTCCAGGGGACTGTTGTCTTTCCTGGCTGCCTTGGCACACTGCTGACTCACATTCAGTGTGATGCTGACCAGCACCCCAACCCTTTCCAGTCAGAATCCTCTCCAGTGTCCCATATCCAGTCAGTGTGTATGTCCAGCATTGCCCCTACCCAGGTGCACAATCAGGCACTTGTTCTTGTTATACTTTATGCACATGGTGCTTAGTACCAACTGGTACCCACTTCTCTGACTTGTCCACATCTCTCTGCAAGTCCTCTCCACCCTCAGTGGAGGCAACAGCACCTCCTCATCTGGTCTCATCAGCAAACTTGCTCAGAACGTCTTCTAGTCCTGCATTCAAGTCATCTGCATAAACATGAAAGGAAAGTGGCCCCAAAATGGAACCCTGGGGACCCCGACAGTGACCATCTACCAGCCTGATGGAAAAAACTGACTATAATCCTTTGAGACGGACATACTGGCCAACTGCTCACCTACCACATTGTGTTTCTGTCTAGCCATATGCAGAACATTCTGTCCAGAAGGTTGTTGTGAGAAACAGTATCAAAATCTCCACTGAAATCCTCAAGGATTACATCAACTGGCTTCCCTTGGTCAACTAAACGGATAACTGTGTCACAAAATGAGCTTAAATTAAACAGGACCTTTGCCTCACAAACTTGTGTTGGCTGCGACCAATGACAGAATTGTCCTTCAGCTGTTTTTCCATAACTCCCACCATCATTTTCTCCATAATTTTACCAGGCTCTGGACTGACAGGTCCATAATTGCCCATGTCATCTTTCTTGCTCTTCCTTACAATGAGACAACATTTGCCAGCTTCCTGTCAGCTGGCATGACCCTAGACTTATTAAGATGCAATTGAAATGAGAGCCCAGAGCACACTAAGTTTTCATCATTGAAAGAAAGTAGATGTGCCATAGCTTTGCAATGCCTTGAACTCCAGAGTATGCCACAGATGGAGCAGAGGGGAAGATTTGCCTCTTCTGTAGTGAACTCATTCTTTTGGTAAGCAGAATAACACTACCTGATACATGGGGACTGTGTCTCTGCTCTGCTCTGCTCAGCTCACAGGGCAGCGGTCTGGCAGGGTGTTGCTCTCATGTCAATGCAGGTAAACTCACTTTAATCCTTTTTCCTCTGTAAATGCTTCCTCTATTTCTATGCTCAGATACACTTCCACATTCCCTCAACTACACTTTCATATATCATTAACAATTACACTTTCTTATACCATCAAAACAGTTTGTCAAAACGTACAGTTCTTCAGTTCACATAAACTCCCTTAATACAGTCTGTATTCTTCAGTTATAAACACTGTGCCACAGAACCAGCACTGATTGAACAACCTCCCTCACACACTTCCTCGCAAGCAGTACATAGTATTACATAAATGGGTTGACACTCATTGGTCGGGTGGAATGTACACCTCTCCTCAGGACAATCTTACTAATCTACAGAGTACAAACTCCTGTCTTCTTACATACAAGCAGAAAGTACATATGAGTGGACAGACAACACAGTCTTTCACTTTGTCCGTGTCTGGCCATTTCCCTCACAGGAGGAAGGAAACATGGATCGGGACTCGGCACTCACCCTGCAGCTGTTCTGTGTCTCACTCACACCACACTCACTCTGACATTTAGATCAAAAACCATGGTTTATTCATACTACACAATGCTGACAACGTTTTCTAGCTGGAATCTTAATAACACTCATACTCTGGTCGACCAGTTGCAAACGTTAATGTTTTTCCCAGAGTCGGCTTGACACACGGTACCAAACACTTAAAGCAGATGATAATATTGAACATACAACCTATAACCCCCGTGATTACAACTTGGAGAACCCAGGCTACCATTTGACAGGCTATCCACTATATCCCATACCCGTAGGAGAGACCAACCTAGGTCCCTCCTATTGTCACCCACCTGGGAGAGAGTACTTGTTCTTGTTTCCATTCATATGACATACAGTTCCCTTTCATAGGAACTCACCCAAGGAGTCTTCCTAACCCAGCTGGCAACCAAAGCCATGAGCTCACCTCCCTGGGAGCAGCACGTATGGCTGTAAACTGTGTAGGATGTCTCCTCAAGACATATGGGCTCCACTTACCATACACATACCTGGTCCACCTATGGGTGGTCCTTGTCTGTCCCTGCAGTGATCAGGTGAGGAAGGGAGTCCTTCAGAGAAATCTCAGGGTGCGCCAAAAGTGTCTCCCTCTCAGCTGGTCCTGCAGCGAACAGAGCTGGTCCCACCTGGGCCGCCAAATTGACTACAGGAATTGAACTCTATAACCTCTATAACTGATACAGTCTCCCATGACATCCTTATAACAAAGCTGAGGAAGTATGGGATAGGTGATTGGACAGTGAAGTGGGTCGAGAATTGGCTGACTGGCAGAGTGCAGAGTGTTGTCGTTGGCGGTGCAGTGTCTGGCTGAGGGCCTGTAACGAGCGGCATCCCCCAGGGGTCTGTCCTCAGTCCGGTCTTGTTCAACATCTTCATCAATGACCACCCTCAGCAAGTTTGCTGATGACACGAAGTTGGGAGGATTGGCTGACACACCTCAAGGCTGTGCTGCCATTCAGCGAGACCTGGACAGGCTGGAGAGCCGGGCAGTAAGAAACCGGATGAGGTTTAACAAAAGCAAGTGTAGAGTCTTGCACCTAGGGAGAAATAATTGCATGCACCGGTACAGGCTGGGGGAAGAGCTGCTGGGGAGGAGCTCTGCTGAGAGGCACCTGGGCGTCCTGGTGGACGACAGATTAACCATGAGCCAGCAGTGTGCCCTTGTAGCCAAAAAAGCCAATGGCATCCTGGGGTGCATTAAAAAGAGCGTGTCCAGCAGGTCGAAGGAGGTGATCCTCCCCCTCTACTCTGCCCTGGTGAGGCCTCATCTGGAATATTGTGTCCAGTTCTGGGCTCCCCAGTAAAAAAAAGACAGGGATCTCTTAGAAAGAGTCCAGCAGAGGGCCACTAAGATGGTGAAGGGCCTGGAGCATCTCCCCAATGAGGAGAGACTGAGGGAACTGGGTCTGTTTAGCCTTGAGAAAAGAAGGCTGAGAGGGGACAGGATCCAGGTTCTATAAATATTTGAGGTGTGGGGGGCAAAGTGTTGAGGCCAGACTCTTTTCAGCAGTGTGTGGAGACGGGACAAGGGGAAACAGACAGAAACTGCACCATAGGAAGTTCTGCACTAATGTGTGCAATAACTTCTTTACGGTGAGAGTGACAGAGCACTGGAACAGGCTGCCTAGGGTGGTTGTGGAATCTCCTTCTCTGGAGATATTCAAGACCTGCCTGGATGCTGAGCTGTGCAACGTGGTGTAGGGAACCTGCTTTGGCAGGGGGCTGGACTCAGTGGTCTCTGGAGGTCCCTTCCAACCCCTACAATTCTGTGATTCTGTGAATATCATGGAGTTGTTTGGATGGGGAAAGACTACCCCTTTGAATGACCTTTTGTCAGGGCATGTCCTGGGATTCCTAGGATCCTCAAAATGCAGCACTGCTTCTGTCACTGAAAAATGGGGCCGTGTGTGGGACGGAGGGAGGGTCCATGAGTCCCTGGCCCACCTGACTGAGTATTTCCATGGTCTTAGCAAAGACATACTTACAACTTGAGAATGACAGTTAGCTGTGTTCATGGTGGCATGGCCACTTTTAATGGCCTTGAACTGTCTGAACATAACTGAAGAGGCTCAGGCTGATGCAAATCAGCTATTGAATGATAGTGTTGAAAAACTGGAAAGACAGGTGGCAGTTTTGATGGGGAAAAAACCTAATTCAATCATTCTCCTATGGAAGATCAGGAACATCTCTCTGGAAGACCATGGGGACCCTGTACAAGGGAATCTGTATAAAATGGACTCTGTAAATGAAGGCACTAAAAGGTCAGATTTTGAGGTTCCATTTGGACTAGATCTATTTGAGATCTGACTGATTGTAACCCAAAAATGAAAAAAAAAAAAAAAAAAAATGCAGGATAGGCTGGTGGGAGTGCCCTGACCAGTATCCAACCCCCCAAACCCTGCTGCCCATAATACAGCAGCTGAACTGATGGATATAGTACAGTGGTTTAGACAGAAACCAAGAGAGCATGCCAGCATAGCTGCTCTGGTTATGGGACATGGAGGCAGAAAGCGCTGTGGTGAATGGACTGGAAATTTCAAAACTGACATCCATTACTACTCACCCTGCCCTCAGGCAAAGACTGTATGCTCTGTCCAACATAATGAGGATAGCCATTTGATCAGTGAATGATTTATGGCTGTGTGTCATATAACATGGCCAAATAAGAATGACATACCATTAAATATCAGCCTGTGGTCCTCTATGGAGGACTAACAAAATTATATTAGAGAATTAGGCATGAAAGAGGCAATCTATGAAGATGATTTTGAGAGCCCAGTCAATAAATTTTTCATCAGGAACGAGGGATCTCATCCTACAGCCATCACCTTTACATCAGTATGGGTCTATGTTATCCATACTGAACCCCCCAGTGGCCCTCAGGTGCTGTAATACAACAGGCTGCCCAATTGATGGGGAGACAAGAGTGCCTACGGCCAGATGCAGGCTCTGAATGGTGGTGGAAAGGTCTGAGAAAGGCAGAGAACCATCTGCTGCCATGACTTAGGCGTCCAGCCCCTAAGGTAATCCAGTCTGGACCCATTAGGGTCTTGAACACAATTTGCTGGAGCCTAATATAATATGGCCTTGTGCTTTCCACTAACTCACCTTCATTTCATTTTCATTACATTTGCTTGGTAGTCAGATTTTGGTGTGTGGATATTTTAAAACAATCTAACTGACATTAGCAAAAAATTAAAAATAAAATTAAAAAAAATGCACAACAGCATCGTATCAATTTTTATAGATAAGATAAAGAAGAGCAGTTTCCCTTAGTTTTCTGTGCCTCTTTACTTTCTTACCCTCTCCCCTTGTGTGAGAAACTCTCAAAGTCAAAGATTTCTAGTTAGGCAAAGATGGCAGCGATAGCAGCAGTGCTTATTCATTATTGCAATACTGCGCGCACATCCCCTATTGGCAAGGGAGAAACTGCACACCAGTCAGTGAAATCAATTCTGTTCTGTGCCCTAAACCCACTGCAGGTGATGCTCTCATGGCTCTCATTGGTTGAGCATCTCAGGCTCACAGACTCCTCGAGACTGTGGCTAGGATTCATTTCCATAGAAGGTCAATTACCAACCTCTTGTTTTTAGGTCTGCCTTGTACTTTTCTGCGGACAGAGAAGGGCAATGTTTCCAAAAGTCAGTACATTCATTCTGTCCTGTGCTGGGCTCTACCCACCCTGTATTTATCTTGTGCTTGTCTCAATTCTCCCCATGTCAGAATGCCCCCAGTCTGAACTTAATTCTGTTCAGCAACTTTCTTGGTGGAAAAACTACTTATACAGCTGTTTTACAAGAGGGTTATACATTCAGTTAGGGCCTACACTATGTACTGAAAATACTGGAAACTTCCACTGCAAAAACACAATCTACCTCTCCCATCTGTGCAGCCTTGCAGACCCAGAGCATGCCAGGTTATTTCTGCTTTCATAGCATTTGCATGCTGTAGGGTGAGCACAAGGTTCTGCTGCTTGATTCTTCTGCAAGAGCTGCCTACCGGCAAATGGTTGCAGGGATGGAGGATGTGACAGAAAGCATTTGTCTCCACAAGAGCAGAGTTACATTCAGTGCAGAGTGTGAGAGTCAGGTTGGTGTGGAAAAGCACTGACACGCTGGGGATGATGCAGTGCTCACATGTCTAACACTCACAGACATTACTGTCAGAAGGATGGTGCTGTGTTGTGCTTCTACCTTTGGCAGCCCCTGGAGAAATGCTATGGCACACAGAACACCTTTGTATTGCACTGACTGCTGCCATGCAGCATGGATTTAACACACCAAATCCAGAGGAGCATGACTGCATCTAACTGCCCTGAGAAAAACTACTGTAGCTGAAGAGATGAGGAGGCAGCTGCTCATCTGCAGAACAAGCAGTACTGCCAGACATTGGGCCAGGTGAGCACCTCCTGCTGCAGCGTGATGATGACAGGGCTGGAGATGATCTGCAAAGCCAGCTTAAAAGTGGGAGACGTGAGTCAACATGGCAGGAGGACAGAGGTGTTAGGGAGCAGCCAAGGCATCAAAGAGTATCAAAAGGCTTTGAAAAGTATCACAAAGTGACAGCCAGGAAGACTGGGATATATCATGAGCAGCAACCTGGATGCTAGAGATTATTTGCTCCCATACAAAATGGTAGAGATCTTGCTGCAGACATCCCAAAGCCAGGCAAAATGGGAACCCAGAGCTCTGCCTGCACGAACCCCACAGCCATAGCATTGCAAGCTGAGCTGCCTTGCTGTTTGTTGCATTCATCCCAATCCCTGTGATTGAAGACTCAGAATGCAGTCGAGGCGATGACTGAGCATGAGAGTGACTTTATTCAATAAAAGACAGGAGGGCTTGAGAGGTCAAGGGTGAAGATGGGACTCCTCTTGTCAAGATGAGAGTGGCTCAGAGCTGGTGCTGCTGCCTGGTGCCTGGGACTGGCAGCCTGACTCTAAGTCCCCATCTAAGATGCTCAGCTTCACCTCACTGATGCTGCCCTGCTCCTGCATGGTGGTGCTGCTGCTGGGACACTCGGGCTGTGCTTGGGATGGGCAGCACTGCAAAGGCGCTGGGTCACAATCCAGGCAGGTGACTGCTGTGTCTGGCAGGCTCAGGTCAGGAGCTTCAGCAGAGCCAGGAGATATGAGAGCATGAACGTGGATGAGCCCCTTGTGTCCATCACTGTTACCATGTGGAAGGCTGTCATCCGAATTGCAGCGATTCATGCTTAATAAGAACTCTCCATTGATGGAAAGACACTGCTTGGTTTGGATCTTTGGGGTTGACAAGGGCTCGAATCACCTAGGAAGGCATAGAAACACAAGGGTTAGTGTCAAACATTTGCGAGTTGAATCATGAAAGGTTGTTGATACTTGGTAATAGAGTGGCGGCAGGAAGAAGCAAGTAGGCTTGAAGCAGCATAGCCACTGTCTTGAAAGTGATCCTCATTCAGGTCCAGCTCGTGTGTTGTTTCACTGTAATCTGCTTCTTTGGGTCTACCTAGTGGGCAGCAACACTCGAGCTGTTACTGATATCATTGAAAAGAACTGGAGACAATTGTTCTATTCCTAAGAGCTTCAAGGTGCCTAGAAGCACAAATAGAAACCAGCAGTATTTCATCACTTCACCAAAAGGAAGGTCAAACACCTGAGCTGTGAAGAGCAGTTACAGACCTTATGCATAAGATCACACCAGACATACTTTGTTCTAACAACAGTTATGGCACATAGTCCATTTCCTTCAATATTCCCAAAATGAAATGATGTGGAGCATTACAGGGAAAGAAACACTGCACACAGACACTATGACCCTGATTAGACTCAAGCAGCAGACTTAAAACAAGTCAGAGTTTTTGATTCCAGGATATTTCAGGACCTATCGTGTGAAATTCAGTTACACAACAGTGCCTAGGTGCCTGCGTTTCAAGCAACTTTCAGATCACAGCCATGTAAAATAAAAACAAATTCAGTGCAGAAATAGCAAGCCTGTACCTTAATACTCATGAGATTATCCATTTTTTACTGCATTCTGACTAAGTTCTAAAACTTGCTCATCCCAGTTCACTTCAACAAGTTCCACCAGTTCAAGCAACGCAGTTCTGAGATCCTGTGTATGTTGTGCAGATAGAATTGAACAGTGCAGAAATAGTCTCTGACAGCTTTAAGAGCTCCGTTCTGCTTACAAACTCTCAGTCCAAAACTATTCAGTTTTAAGGAAATGAACACCTGAAGCAGTTGGATCATCTGCCATTTGCCGCATTCTGCTTCTTGGCATCATGATTAGCACAAAGGGTTTTCTGCTGTCCTGCAGAGATGGAAAAAGTCCTGCTTACAAATGGACCAAGTTTCAGTGTACAGCAGAGTTTGTACCAGACTAATAAGCCACGTCATTCAATTCATTTGCTCAGGTTGTTATGCACTCCGAAAGGAAACAGAACTAACTGCTGGATTCTGAAGGCAATCTGTGGGGTCCTACATTACCTCCTGATTCTGGAAGAGGAAATTCTAATAGCAAATGCAGAACTTTGATCTTTGTAGACATGAGAAGAGCTGGCATTTAGGAACATTCATTTCAGGGAAATCAAATGATGTGTCTGTATTTTTACTACAGATAGTATAGGGAGCAGCCAGTTGAAGAACCAGATACAAAAAATCCAGACCATTGGCAAGAAAATACTTCTCCTTAAATTCTGTATGCTATCATGGTACAGAATTAGGCTACAGTGCCACATAGGCCAACCAAGCGTAGAACCAAATCCACAAAATACTGGTAGACAAAGAAGCAAAAACAGGGACAATATTCAGCAGACTGTGCTGTGGCCTTTCTACCCACAGCTCAGCATGTTCTGCCATCCGAAAAGCAAGGCCTCTTGTCAAGCTCAGCTATTTCCCTTCTCAGTGTATTCTAGCACCACTGATACCCACTGGTATCCTCCTGTAGAGTGCCATCATATTGTCAACATCCAAAGGAAAAACCCACACAGCAGAGCATACAGCACTACACCCATGCTCCAAATATCCGCCTGAAAAACAAAAAGACAAGCTTACAAACCTGAAGCACCTCAAATGGCTTCCTGACAGACTGGATTGTCTGCCCTTGCCAAAGCCCACATATAGCCCATGAAAAGCTGGCTCTTTCCCTCAGGAAATAAAACCTTATCGTCCCAGAGAAAGCATATAACCCTCATTCAATTGCCCTTTCACTCAGCTTAGAGCACTACTAAAACCAGCATCTTCACCTTAGCTCATCACACTGCTGCACTTCCTTTTACAAGGATTTCACTGGCAAAAATGAAATCAAAGCCGTCACAAGGGATTTAGCACAGTTACGTGTTACTGGCTACGAGAGCTGTCAGCACAGTCACCTGTCTGGCTTTGCTGCTGTTCGGTTCTCTTTATGTAGAGGCACAACAAGGTTCAGACACCTCACAGTGCAGTTCTCACTTTGACTGTAAAGAAAAAGGAGGCTTGAAAAGCAGCGTGTGGAAAACAAAGAAACAAGAATTAGAACAACAGTGGGGCCATGGCACTTGTAGGAATTGCTCCGCCTTTAACAGCGATTCAAGAAGTACGAGGGCATCCCAAACCAGACCAGTTTGGACAGATTAACAACTGCAAGTAGTGGGTTCCAAAATTCCAGACATGAAATCAAAGCTGGAAAAACTCTTCACATTTTCATCTCTCAATTTTTAGTTCATTGTGCATTACAACGGAAACAATTCTTCACATACAACTTGGAAGCTAAAGACAAGTCTGACAAAACAGACTGCACAGAAATGATGGATAATTAACAGAGCAAATTGCTCTTTCAAACACTTAGTAATAGAAAGAGATCTCTGAAGTTGCTGTTCTGTAGAGCCCCAAAGCAGTCGCTTGAGGCAGTTCAGGATTAGCCAGAGACAAACCAGCCAGCTGTGTGAACTGAGACCAATTGCACTTTTCTAGTCTGTTGCCACTGACAGCTTCTGAGAGCTACCAAGCGATGCAACCTAGCAGAATTCAGAAGGGAAACCAAGAGAGCCTACCTGAGCTCCACTGCCTTTAAATGCTCTGTGGAGAGGGAAGGGAAAGAGGGGAAAACAAACACCGCTCTACATCCCTCTGAGCCAATAGACACTTTGCCCTGGATTAGCTCTGGTGCTGCATAAGCTGGGCTTCCACAGCATGTGTTCAGGCGGTAATCAAGGCCTGCCTGGAATAACACAAAAAATAGAGAGAAACGTTTGCTTTAACAGAGTTTATGTCTTCTGGTCATAACACTTGAGAAGCCTCAGAGGCTTCTTCTCCTGTGCATATTTTCATTCATCTTAGAGTTTGCTTTCATTCAATGTGACCTCTCTAGGCAAATATTGTCTAAGACCATGAGCATCACATAAATGTGCAGATCTCAAGCTGCTCACTTATCTAGTACCCTTCGCATGATGCTTTATTTTCCTCAGCTGATCATCTAGATTGTGTCTGTTGATTGTGCAACAACAGCCTGTTGATCTCGATTACCTGTGAGAGGCTCTAACTTTGGCCAGGAAAAATCATTTGAGGATAAGTAATTATCTGGGACTCAGTAAGTCTTCCCATGCTTTCATAACAGCAGAGATGCACACACACACAAACTCGTGGAACCCCACTGCTTTGCACAATCCTGTGCACACTCACGTGTGTCATGCACTGATTTCCCAGCCAGTCCTCATAGGGTCTCTTACTTAGGACGGGAGTGTAGGGGAGCAGCCAGAAGCTGTTTGCATTCCCTGCTGTCTGCTGGGCAGCTTTGCTGGAGATGCTTGGGTTGCTTTGTTTTTCCTTGGGAGGTGGGAAGGAGCTTTGGGTTGGAGGCACATCCCGTGCCAGAGCATCCCAATGGCACGTGTGGGGCACTGATCTGCAGCAGATGAAGGGGAGGAGGTCCCAGCACAGCTCTGCACCATGCTCTGCCACACTGGGCAGCTTGTTCCTGGCTCAGCAGCGTCATCAGACAAGAAGCAGGGAAGGAAATCAAGGATGGGGGGTACCATCAAACGCAGTTAGTGCGTGCCTGTGCAAGACAAACAGACCCAGAGCTTGCAGGTTGTTCCTGCTTTTGTAGCATTTGTGTGCTGTAGCTGAGCAAAAGGTTCTGCTGCTTGAATCTTCTTCTGCAAGAGCCACCTACCGGTAAATGTCTGCGGGGATGTAGTCGGTGTGCACGTCTGAAGCCATTTGAGAACCTAGTCGTTCTTGCTGCAGGACCCCTGTCTTCTGTTAAAAGCTGAACGGTCCCCAGAGCACCTGTTTCCATCAGCTACCACCATCCAAAGCAGCCAGCCTTCTTACAGTCACCTGGCCCAAACATCCCTTTTGCTCTACACTTGATTCCTGCAAGAGATGGGAGCTCGGCACGCACACCATCCTTCCAACACCCCATCCCTGCAGCAAGGGATCACAGCGCTGGCACAGCTGAAACAAAAAGGGTGTGCGAGTTTCCTGTTAGCACTCAGTGTGAACCAATCTACCACTGAGCAACACCGTGAGTCCCCACTCACCTCAGCACAGGTCAACCTGTAACCCCAACCTTCCCCTATCCATGTGCACACGCACACCCATTCACCACCCTGCCTGCTTTGCACACCCCCATGCACACTCTGCATCGTGTGCCCTCCTTTGCATTCACAGATGTGTGCAAACCATCCCTGGGAACACCTACGTGCCTACACCTTCCACAAACACCCCTTTGTGTGCACCTGTGTGCAACCCAACTCCTTAGCACACGCACGCGTTTGTGCCACCCTGTCCATGCACTCACCACGTGCCCTCCAGCAACCAAGGATTGCAGAGATGCTCCAGACTGTGCCAGAGATGGAATCTCAGAGTGCTGGGACATTATTGATCACTAAGGAAAACACTTGGAAGCATATTCAATCTGCAGAAGCTGTAATTACTGGGCACAGTTAGCTTTCCTATGGCTCAGCTGGAGGAGGCGGGTGCTCTCATACATCTGAGACACTCGCACAATGTTGGGATCATTCTGATGGAAACTACGTCTTCAGATATCATGGTTAAAACCATCCAAGATGATCATGCAGAGCCTTAGCTCTTGAGCAGCACTTCCTCCCCACCCTTCACTACTCCAAGCAGCTCCAACAAACTTCTCAGAAGAAATCCAGGCCAGCACAGACCTGGCAGACCAGAACCAAGTGCAGCTTGTGGGACGGCAGTGCCCACTCCTTGCTTCCACCCTGCTCCAGCAGGTTAAGGAGTCTGAGCCTCACTGGCCTTTGACAACTCAAGACTTTCAGCACCTCATGCCAACATTTCTCACTAAGATACACCTAAGGCATTGAATTCTCTTCTCACTACCTCCTCCCAGTCCTCCCCTAGGAACAGAAACAATTCAGATTCTACAGCAAACTACAGCATCTGCACTGCAAGAGCACACTGAACCACCTGCAACAATGAAACATGGTTTTGGAGAGTGGGTCTGAAAACACACCTTTAGACAGCTGTCTCCCTGTAGCCAAAAGGAAACCAAGAAGGAAAAGTCCAGCCTGAAACATGCCCATGCTACTAGCCCAGGTTTTTCACAGTCAATGCAGAATCCATCCTGTTCTTGAGGTAACAAACGACCAGTGAGTCTCCCGTTGCTCCACCCCTTCTCCTTCAAAGCCTGAAAAAGAAAGAATAAACAAGCAGAAGAAACCCAGACGTACCTTTCCACACACAGAGCAGAAAGTGGAACAGCAGTTGTCTCCTTCCTGAGACATGGTGGGGAGCATCCCAGAGGAAGCCCAAGTTCTTTGCTTCTCTCCACAGGGACTTCAAGCACTCTTGGCAAGAGCTGCTTTGGTTCTTTCTTCAATTGCTTCCATCACCAGAATCTCCTTTGGAAAAGGAACCCGAATGAAAGAATCAGCAAATGAAAAAGAATGAGCAATAGCCACTTTACCAGCTTTCTTCTGACACTCAATTTAGACTCTTGACTCGGGCAAGGTCTTAAAATCAACTGGTTACAAGAACTGTCCCAAAATATATCCAGCTTCTGTACAGCTGCCATTCTTTCTGACAGCGAGTGTAATCACAGAATCATAGAATGGCCCGGGTTGGAAGGGACCTCAAGGATCATGAAGATCAATCACCTCCCTGTCCCTGCTGGCCATCCCCTCTTCTGATGGAGCCCAGGGGACCATTTGCTCTCTGAGCTGCAAGAGCACGCTGATGGCTCACGTTCTGTTTTTCATCCACCAGGACCCCCAGGTCCTTCTCTGCGGGGCTTCTCTTAAGGACTGCTCCTCCCAGTCTGTAGAAATGCCTGGGATTCCTCCAGCCCAAGTGCAAAACCTTGCACTTTGCTGTGTTCAACCTCATTAGATTCACCTAGGCCAACCTCTCGGTTGAGCTCCCTCTGAATGGCATCCCTTCCTTCCACTGCGTCAGCCGCACCACTCAGCAAACAGCAGAAGGTGCACTCCATTGCATCATTGGTGTCTCTGATAACCATGTAAAAAAGCACTGGTCCCAAGACAGACTCCTGGATGACACCACTTGTTATCGGCCTCCACCTGGACATAGAACCATGAATCACCACCCTCTGTCTGTGGCCTTTCAACCAATCCCTTATCCACCAGGTGGTCCACCTGTCAAATCCACATCCCTCCAGTTTAGAGATAAGGATGTGGTGGAGGGCAATGTCAAAGATCTTGCTCAAGTCCAGGTCAATGACATCTGTTACCTTCCTTTTGTCCACAAATGCCGTCACTCCATCATAGAAGGCCACCAGACTGGTTAGGCATGGCCTTCCCCTGCTAAAGCCACGCTGCCTGTCTTGGATCACATGCTCATTTCCTATGTGATCAAGCATGTCTTTGAGGCAGATCTGTTCTTCACCATCTACATCAGTTACACATTTGAATCAAATAATTGGTGTTCCTGTCACCAAGAAAACCTCTTTGTCTTCTACTCCTGCTGCACTTCTGTGCTTTCATCAGAAGCAAAGGAAGAGACCACCTCCTAGATCCAAATTTTAAGAAACCAACACCCAATAGGTGTCATCTGAAGTAAAATAGCAGAGAAATTAAGATGACTCTTCTGCATCCAGCTTGGATCACTCCCTCACTCAGGCACACCACCATCAGATCAAGGAGATGCTGCCTTCAGCTTAGAGACTGTATGGGAAATCACAGCTTGAACCTCTGATTAATCAGCTGAGGCAAGTATTGGGTCAGCTGCGGGAGCACAGGTGAGAGTAATCTAGCTGTGCTCCCAGAAGGGGTGGACCTCGACTCAACCTCCTCTGAGACCTCATTTAAAGGCTGACCACCTCTGAGACAGCATGTCTTAGAGATTGCTCCCTAGTTGAGGCTGCCTCAGCTTTCTAGTCAAGGTATCGATATTGGCGAGTTTCCCTTTGCTAATAACCTTAGGCTATTTACCACCCATCTTGGTTAATATCTTTTTATTAACCACCCTTACAGAGACCATAAGGGTTTGGGCTTCCAAACTCTCAGCAAGCATTTGGATCAGCCAGCTTCCTGCCGAGGAGCCCCCTGCATCACTGCTGCCTATTCTGGTACCGGACCCGCAGATGCTTCAGAGCTCATTAGCATGGACTTCCTTCCTCCCCTCAGCAGCTGCTCCTGCACTCACCTTCATTCCTACTCAGATACCGGCCGCTTCCAGCACCAGCTGACCTGCAAGACACAGAAAGGAAAGGTGGGAGTCATGCAAACGCACAAGCCCAAGGCTGTGTCACCACCACACATGGCAGCCTCGGGAAGTCAGCTGAAACTACAGCCTTTGTCAGAATGGAAACAGGCACCGTCAATTAAGTGTGACCTCTGAACTCATTGCCACCATCAGAAATAGGCACTGAAATCGCTCACTTCACTGCAGCTGGTTAACTCCAAATTCTTTTGCTTTTGGGAAAATGCGGACACGGAATTGAAGGACACCAGAAAAACGACATCTACTTCATTGTAGGTGGTTAAGCTTGGAAGCAGGACTTGAGCAAGAAATGCTTCTCAGCTCCTTGAAAGGCACTAATCCTGACCTCTGCCACAGGTGGCTGAGTGACACAAAAGTTGAGCTGCCCATTCAGAAGCACATGGAGCAGGCCATGGAGCGGTTACATACCAACACATGAACAGGCACTTTCCCATTGGAAGGGAAATCCCTTCTCCCTGCCATGCCATGCCCACACCGCTCCTCAGGGCTGCACTGACAGCACAGACAGAATTGAAACATCTTTTGTCATCATTGTGGTTTTTCACAGACCCAGACAATGAGATACTGGGTTGCTGTGTGGGTTCCCAGGCGGCACTGCCATTTCCAAGCCATTGCTTCCTAGGGGCACAGAAAGGAAAACGCCTGAACAAAATTTCACCCAGAGATTGCTATTTTACCATTCTTCCATGCAAAACAGGAGGACAGTACAGCGGATTTGTGCAGCTGCATCAACACCCTGGGTGCTAAAGGAATGCAAAGACAGAAATATCAAACCTACAAGGAGGGAAGCTATGTTTAGTAATATCTTTTCTCATTTACAACAGGCAGTTGGCACTACTAAAGGAAAATCCCAGGCCTCAGGTTCTGACAGTGCGACAATCTGGCACGGACTCAGATGTGAGTGATCCAAATGGTTTATTCCAGGTTCTAATACCACTTCTGTGAATTCACACGTTTTCTCTCTTAACTTTCCCACAGCCTTCACATGTCCACAGAACATCCCACAAACTCTCCTTTACGGCGCACGTAGGCACTCATCCCACCAGAGCCATCAGTCATTCCTAGCCATGTGCTTCTCCTCCAGTCACGGACAGTATCACACGGCCATCATGCATCTTAAATGACTTAGTTTTTCTGTTCTTTCTGGAGGTGTCCTTGGTTCCTAGCCTTACCTTCTCATGCCGTTCATCTTCCTCTGCAGCTCCTGCTCTGAAGAGTCTTCTTATGTTCCCACATGACAGGAAGAAAATGAAGACACAACCCCTGCCACCAAGGTCAGCTCTGCAGCACACGTTACCTGAGGAGCACTTGGCTACTCATGCAAACTGCACAGTGCCAGGAAGATTGTTACATGTTGCACTTCTTCTTCTCCTGGCTCAGAAATTAAATTTTCTACCTAGAAAATGGAAAACAAACAAACAAGCAAACAAAAAACAACAACAACAAAAAACACCTCACCTGACATAAAGGAGACATGATTGTTACTATGGAATTCCGGAGGGCAAGGTATTTGCCCTCTCTATGAAGAAGCTGACTGCAAAGGACTAAGAACAGCCACGATCACGTTGAGAACTTGCGGGTAAAATTCGGGACTGAACCAATAATGGGCTTCTGGAGGTGAGGGTCTGCTCCAGGCCGCCTGGTCAAGGGAGCCTGTTGATGGGCCCTGCTTACTGCAGCTACCAGAAGCACCGCGCTCACTGACTCTCAACTTGATGGGGGATTCCAGTCAGGCTGGGAAATCAGCATGGCTGGCTGCAAGCTGTCTGAGAGACTGCTGGACTGCACTGGGAATAACTTTGTGGGCCAAGCATTAAGCACACCAAGCAGAAGGGAAGCATTACTGGACATGCTGCACAGCAGGGGTTAAGACTGGAGGTGGTCAGGGCTGTAGTGACCATGCCCTCCTAGAGTTCCTCATCTCAAGGAATGCGGGCCTGGCAAAAAGCAAAGTCAGGACCCTGAGCTTCAGGAGAGTCAGCTGCAGGCTGTTCAAAGAATTCTTGGACGAGAGACACTGGAAAACTGTTCTTAGGGGCAAAGGGTTCAAACATCCCTTTGTGTGCACCTGTGTGCAGCCCAACTCCTCAGCACAGCCCTGTGCAAGCACACATTTGTGCCACCGCATCCACGCACTATGTGCTCACACACACTCACACAACCACATCCCTTAGTGCAGCCCTGTGCACACACACACTCACACATGTGTAACCCCTTCCTTTCACTCCCAAAGTGCACGCACACACCGGTACCACAATGTCCTTGTGCAGCTCCAACACTCTGCACACCCCTGTGCACGTACATATATGTGCATGCTCGTCCTTGCACACATACCCACAGACCTACACACACCTGAGCAACACCACTGGTTTGTACACTCATGGACACAAATGTGTGTACAACACCATCCATGCACAAATACACACACACACACACGGATCCCCACTGCTTTGCACACTCACGTGTGTCATGCACTGATTTCCCATCCAGTCCTCGAGGGGTCACTTACTTAGGACAGGAGTGCAGGGGAGCAGCCAGAAGCTGTTTGCATTCCCTGCTGTCTGCTGGGCAGCTTTGCTGGAGATGCTTGAGTTGCTTTGCTTTTCCTTGGGAGGTGGGAAGGAGCTTTGAATTTGAGGCACATCCCGTGCCAGAGCATCCCGATGGCACAAGGGGGATCAGGGCCCCTCTATTGGTTACCTCGGTGGCTTGCAGCAACTGGAACTTTTTGCCTATTGAGAAAGCTAAAAAGTGTGAGTTCCTCCTGACCCATATCAACAAAAATCTCAACCATAAAAAAGAGACGTCTTCGTATTCAAGCAAATGACAACAGTAAGACCATGCATGTTGTTTTGTTGTATTTCCTCTGTAATCATGGGGAGGATATGAAGAAGTGGTATAATTCATCCACTTCTGCACTTCAGGCACAAGTTCCTTAGAATTGGAAGAGACCCTTAAAGGCCATCTAGCCCAGCTCCCCTGCAATAAAAAGGGACATTCACAGCTAGATCAGGTTGCTCACAGCCTGGTCATTAGTCATCCCAGAGGCAAAACACACACTGAATGATCTCTCCTTCAGTCATAAATCCTTGGAGACAACAGCATTGACACTGCATGTTACTGAAGCAGTAAAAGAAATTGCTCCTGTAACTCTCCTTGTGTTAAGTAAAATGATGATAAAAAGCAATGGAATGCTTTGGCAGGACACCAAAACCATCCTCCTTCCTTGATATCTGCTGCAATGGAACCTTCCACTGGAAGAAAGCCTCTGATGACTTGTCACCCCAGAGAGGTCAGCTTTAGAAGCAGGACTGCTGCACAATAGAATGAACTGGAGCTCCTTAGCATCTCTTACATCCAGGAGGGGTGTGATCAGACCCACCTATCACCTTCAGGTGCGCTTTCTGACACCTTGTCTGACTTCACTGTCACTGTGCCAGCATCCTCAGGCTTAACCTGCTTCATTGTCAGTGTGCAGCAATTGCCAACGTTCTTGATGTCATTGTAATTGTTGGTGTAAAGGAGGTTGCCATTCAGGAACCATTCCACGTCCTCGTCATTATGGGACAGCTCGCAGGAGAAGACAGCAGAGCTCTCTTCTTCAATTTCTACATCCTGCAGGTGCTTCGTTACTTCTACATTGCGGGCTGTGGGGAAACAAGGTGAACTGTTACCACTGTTACTATAAATCATACTGGGATGTGGTAGAATGGTTGGACTAGATGATCTTTGTGTAATCATCTATGTGAAGATAATACATGTATAAAGTTAGCAGGAGAGAACGGCAGAAGTCAACCTCAAGAAGAGAAATCTGAGGTGAAATAGGACATGGAAGAGGCCACCCTCCCTGCTCATACCTTCAGCTGTCAGCGTGGCCTCAGTCTCTGCAATTCCTGCCTTGCACTTGTACACACCAGCATCATCGGGCTTCAGCTTCAGAATTCTGAGCTCTACTGAATGCTTATCCCTCTTGATCTTGTACTTCTCAGAGGGCTCGATGGGTGTGCGGCCCTTGAACCATTTCACAACCTTTGGAGAAGGCCTGAAGTCACAGGACAGGATGACAGAATGACGTTCCAAAGCTGTCTTGTCCTCCAACTTCCTGGTGATTTCTATATGGTAATCTGCAAAGCAGGGGTGGAAGAGAAGAAAGGATGAGGACAATTGGAAGAAGAGGAAAGTCTCTTGCGTGTATTCCATTCCAATTAATGTCAAGTTCACAATGGTTCTTTGAACGACTCTAAAGATAAAACAAACGATTGTCTATAGGGAATGCCATTGACTACATTTCTATGAAGTAATACTGTACAGTATCTGCCAAATGCAAGGTCCAGCTCTTGTTCTGTGCTTATTAAATTGCTCCCAATTGTTGAGGCTTTTATTCAAATAAGAGTGAGTTGAAAATATAACAAGTACTTTAGGATGTGAATGGATAATCTTACGCTGGGGACAACAGCAGATAAAAAGCCTGCAAGTTTCTTTCAGATGAAATCAATGACAAACCGCACCAAATTTAGGTGCTACCAAACTTAAACTTGTCTAGTTCAGAAATACAATTAATTTCACCTGATTTGACTTCTTTGCTATAGCCAAGGACAAAACCTCAGCTCTGTAAATCTGAATAGTAAGCACATCACAGCTATTCAAACACATCTTTTACTGAGATGCAGCTGTCTCATTTAGTGTCCAACGACTTTGAACTGGAAATGGAGCAGACCAAAGCAGAATCTAAACATGGCTTCTACAAGGACTGATCAAATGCGGCCACCGTCAAATTCAAAGTATCTGATACAGAAGGATCACACTCACAGTCAGACAAAACCTCTTTGGAGAGGTGAACTGACTGCCCTGTTCACCCCCACTTTGGAAATAACTGCACTCATTTCCTACCTGCTCCCAGCAGTGTGGGATGGTGGGATAGCATCACACTTCCCACACTAAGCATCCCACCATGTCACTTGTTCCACCTAAACCTCAGTCCCAAAACAAAAGGGGAACTCGCTTCTGAACCCTCTTCACTTCATTTCAGATGTCTTATATGCTTGATCTCCAACCCACCCCCCACTCAGGAGAAAGACCCCCCGCTTACACCCTACCATCTTGTTGCATTCTGATGTTGTCATCAGCCTTCAGCTTGTTGTCCTCTTTGTACCACTGGGTCTGAACCTCATCGTGTGAAATCTCACAGACAAAAGATGCACTCCCATATTCATTCACTTCCACATCTTCCAGTGCTTTAACAATCTTGATATCTCCAGCTGTGAAACAGTAGAGATATATTTGTCAGGGTATTTCCAGAACTGAGTGCAGCATCTTTTCCTTACACATATTTGCATAGAAAATAAGTAGGATTATGTTTTATTCTAAACCATCATCCATTCCTGAGTCATTTCTCTCTTCAACACAGTCAATGCATTATTGCCCTTGAACTTAAAGACAGACCTACTAGCTACAATGGAGCTCCCTGCAAACAGTTTTCATGGAAACCAGAATCTCATTTATTCTAAAACCTTTCAAGCAAAATTAAGGGTAGAAAAACAATAGAACTGACTGAATCTTTAAGGTCATTTAGTTCCAGTCCCCCTGCTATAGGCAGGGACACCTCCCTCCACACCAACTCTTCTCCTCAGGGTCAAGGCTTCTCTCAAATCATTCTCCTCTAAGCCTGTGCCTGTGCTTGGGATTGCCCTGACCCAGGTGCAGGGCCTTGTACTTGGCCACACTCAAGTTCATGAGGCTGCCAAGGGCCCACCTCTCCAGCCTGTCCAGGTCCCTCTGAGTAGCATCCCTTCCCTCTAGCACATCAACAGCACCGCTCAGCTTGGTGTCATCTGCAAACTTGCTGAGGCTGCATTTGATTCCACTCTCCATGTTGCCTACAAAAATGTTAAATAACACTGGTCCCAACACCACCCTCCACCTGGACACTGAGCTATTGACTGCAGCTCTCTGAGTGTGACCATCCAGACAGTTCCCTATCCTGCAACTGGTCCATCCATCAAAACCATTTTTCTCCAGTTTGGTGACCAGGATGTCATGCAGGACGGGATCAAATGCTCTGCACAAGTCCAAGTAGATGATGTCAGTTGCTCTCCCATTATCCACTGATGCTGTTACTCCATCATGAAAGGCCACCAAGTTTGTCAGACATGGCTTGGCCTTGATGAAGCCATATTGGTTACCACCAATTACCTCATCTTTATTTTCCAAACTATGCCAAGGAGAACTAGACAGAACTCTACAGTGTTGTGTCACTACAAACCTGTCTGAACCATTGGCTTCTCTGCATGCTCATCACTAGTCTCTCCTTAGCTTGTGTGCCTACAAACAATGTATGGGGAATGTCAGCCACAAATCTTACCTAGGGGACATCTTTGCTTCAAAATCCTTTGAACATCACACAATCCCTTTTAACTCTCCAGGTCTGCATTTAGTTATGTCAGAATCAGGCCATATTTCTGTGCTGCTATATCCCTTTCCTTCTGAAGGGCCTGGATACAACTTGGATTAACCTCAGGAGAAGAGTTCCTGCATAGAATCATAGATTTACCCAGGTTGGAAAAGACATTGAAGATCATCAAGTCCAACCGCAGCCTAACCAGTACCCTAACTCTAAAAACCCTACACTAAATCATATCCCTGAGTACCACATCCAAAAGGCTCTTAAACACAACCAGGGATGGTGATTCAACCACCTTTCTGGGGAGCCTATTCCAGTACCTAAAATCTCTAGTATCTAAATCTCTCTAAAAGAGCACAGGTATTAATCTGACCAGAAAGGTTCCTGTTTGTTCATAAAATGAGCCTTTTCCGCTCCATCTTGCATAGGCCACTGGGCACAGGGTAGCTGGGAGACCACAGAAAAAGTGGTTCTGTGAGCAATAGGGAAACTACTGCCTAATCCAACTCCTCCAATCTCTGCGCTCTGCCAGCATGTCTAAATAGGGTGGCAGATACACACAGGAGATAAATATTTCCACTTCCCTCAGCCAACACTGCTCTGAATTTCTATGGGACACACAGTTAGATGAAAAGGCATTTGACAAAGAAGGAAATGAAAGAGTTTAATCTGCTGTGTCATTCTCTCGGTAGCCAGAATAACTAACCCTCGCCAGTGTTAGTTCAAAGAATAGGCAGATTTTATCTCCTGACATGAGCAGTAATTCAAAGAAGCTGGTATATGATCCAGTATCCTGCATATTCACTGCAGGCAGGCAAAGACATTATGAGATAAGGGAGATCTACACATCACTTGTTATGAACACCTCATAAAGATAAAACCACACACAAGAGGAGAGTTTAGGAAGAGGACCACTCTTGGACTACTTTCCAAGAGGCATCAATTAGTAACTCTCTTCGCTCATTTTTCACACTACTCCACAGTGTCCTCCTGAGCCCCCTTACTCCTGTTGCCAACTGCTGATGCAGGGAATCCTGAGGAACCAAGGATTCATAGTTGTTCCATCAGTAGTCCTTGGTCAGCTCTCCCTCCCTGCCCCTTCTGTTTTGATCCCACTAACCAAATTTTAGTTAGTCTGAAAAGAGGATGGAAACCTCCGCAGCAATTAGTTTCTAAATATCTTGCAATGGGCAGCTTGTAGGAGCCCCATCTCAATGCCCACAGCACAGGAGGCAGGACTGCTTAGCCCATGCACTAGTGCATTTACCAGCACAGATGTAAGCCCAGATCTATGCACACCAAATACAGGCTCTCAGTTTGCACAAGGAGGCATCCATGGAGCTGAAGTATTAGGCAGATATTGTGGTGGGGCAGCAGTTATTGAGACGCCAGACAGAAAGGACACAGATAACGTGGCAACTCAGCTTTACCATTATGACTGATGATGGAACATCTAATTTCACTGCTCAAAAGAGAACTTCCATATAACTGGAAAGAATGAAATTCACAGGGGAAACCACACACAGACACACACAAAAGCAATACAAAGGAGATGAAGGATGGTTCACATACTAGTGATTCACTCTGAGACGCAAGCAAATGAAAGAGTATCCCCAACCATTTGCCTCCTGAAATGCTAAGTATATAAACTCATTGCTGTGATAACTCTGCCAGACGTGAGTCATACACTGTAAAACCTTATGGGGTCAATCAGTTTAACTTCATAAATTCATTACACCAACAAAAACACACCATCGTGTCCAGGCTGGTTCATTTCAGCTCTTCAAAGCTGTTGGTAAAACTGCCTGAGAGCTGAAATGCTTACCAGCAAAAGCTAAAAACTGTAAATCAAATGTAATAGGCTGGCTTTGTCTACTGTATAGAAATGATGCCTGAAAAAAAGAAAATAAAAAAGAACGTAAACCAGAACAAATGGAATGGCTACATAAAACAGCCAGTACTGAAACAGCAACCCAACCTGGTTGCAGAATGAGAGAGAAAATGAGAGTTCACCAAAGTCATGGGACAGGACACATGTTCATGTTCATGCTAACACTGAACCCAAGTGGCCACATGAGGACAGCATCTAGTAGGAAATCAGAAAAAAGCATCCTTTCATACGTCCCTTGGGAAGGTGGCATCTACCAGGGCACAGCAGACCCGTGTGTTCAGTAACAAGTCTGATGCTTCAGAGCCCAATGATGAGCTACAAACTGGGGTTTAACCAATGCAACACATGGAGGGAAAATCTGTCTTGAGCATAAAGAAGAAAGAGAAAGGTATCCAAAAGGACTAACCAAGAAATGCCCAAACTGCCCATGAAGCATTTCTTCCCGTGGTGCAAAATACCACAAGAGGATTTATTTGCTCTTTCAGTTAAACATAAAATGAACCTTTAGGGTAGCTGATGTCTTGTCTTAGGCTGCTCAGCATGTGGATGTTCCCTGATCTTCATATTCACACTTGTGAATAAGGAGACTTCTCTTATTTCCCTGGGAAGTAATGCCCACTTTTTTACTTTGACAGAGCTCCTTCCCATCCTAGAAGGGAAAATATCAAGTCAGATCTCCATTAGTCCTTCCATCTCTGCACTGAGCAAAGGGAGCCTTCAGATCTATGCTTAATTCACCCACTCCCCTAGAATTAATGGAACTGTGCTTACTGGAACATATGCTGAAGCTTAAGCACAGTGCAGTGTTTTCAACATGAAGGAATGGCTATAGAACATGCATAAATTCTGGCTGACCTATGACAGCTTAAAGCACTGCGGAGGACTGTTAACAAGCCTGTTTGGACATCACCTTGAATAAATGACGTTATCCCCAAGTAAGGGAAGGAACAGCTGAGCACCAGGGAGGTACACAAAGTGCCAGAGCAAATTCTCACACTGTCAGGTGCAAAGAAAACTGAGATTTCACCCCAAAAACCCAGTTCACAACAAGGCTACAAAATCCCGGCTGAGAATTTCTGTGTTAGACTTGAAGCTCAAGACTGTACTGTAGTTCAACCAACAATATTTTGTGCAGCATGACCTAAAAAGTTCACAATAAAACCAAAACAAACTTCAATTTCAACTTGATAAATGAACTCAGGACATAATAACAAAGAGTGCTGATCTGGGCAAATAAAAGAGCATAAAGAAAAGAGAGCAGTGAAAAAGCTATCAAGGAAAAGCTCAGACTCGCATCCCTTGGAAGTGAAATTAAAGGCTCTCATTCATTTCCAGAGAAGTCAGAAAGGAAAATACCATTACATGCCATACCTTGAACCACTTGACGTCCATGTTGGGCCTGGACAGCTCACACTCAAATGTGACCTTGTCCTTCTCAATGACGCTACTGTCTGCCAATGGTTTGCTGATTTTCACAGGCAATTCTGAGAAGGAGAAAGAAGAATGTGGATTTAGTTGGGAACTTAGTTTTGTTCATAACCAGGTCCATGGGTGCTGTTAAATGGATCCTTCCAGATGGAAAAAACATTTCAGGTGGCCTCCTAGATTTTACCCCTTTTTGTGTTGCACGCAAGACTGAAAAAAAAAATTACTTCTGCAAAGTTCTTCTTGTCATAAGGAAACAAATATTTGGGGAATGGCAGAACCAGGTAAAATTTTCCTTCACGTCAAGAAAGTATAAATTTCACTCTCATGCTCTTGGTGTGGTTTCTGCTATGATTATTTGGACTAATTAAGCTTCTCCCTGATGAAAGCCTAGAAGTATATCACAAGAAGGACCAACTTACCCGTGACCTTTTATTTGTCTTACTCAAGCATCTCCTCCTGACCAAAACTGACAATAAAAGATTCAGCCAGACTGCAGGTTTGAGCAGCTGAGTTGTTTCTAGGATCTCCTGCAATCTCAAGCTTGGAACACACACTTGTCTTTTGACTAAGTGTCTCCTATAGTGCAGTAAAACAACAGGTTTTCACACAGCGATTCCTCATTTACCTTGATCTGAAATCATTCTCAAACCATGTGGGATCAGTCCAGGGAGAAGGGGAGGAGAGGGGAAGGGAAAGGGGAAGTCCACAGTCCTCTAAAATCAGGCTTCTTAGCCTAAAGCTCAACAGCAAATAGCAGTCCACTTCCCCACATTGCTAGACTCCGAGCATTTAAAGAACATCAGCTGACCTCATTATGAGCTCTAACATAGCCAAAGGAATTCATATATTCAAATATTCTCTTGAGTGATGAGAAATATGGAGCATAACTTCAGACTTCTGCTGTTAAACTCTCACTTCTATCATAAACCAGAGTAAGAGTTCAATGCTGTTTTAGATGGAGGACTCATATTTTAAATAACTCATCTCATTAAGGCTTGGATTCCCTACTACAATTAGTTAAATTCCAGTTTGGATCATGCTTCACCTTGGATCACTTAGGGCTTCAGCCACTTATTGGAACTAACTCAATTTGTCTACAGAGAAGCTGTTTTCTATAGCAACAATAAGCTGTGATTGCAACTGGATGTCGGGAGAGCACAAATCCCGCAGTTATCCTGTACCAACATCCTCTCCTTCCATCAGAACAGCAAGTTTTTAAACCAGACTCATGCAAGCTTGCATGACACACCTTGTGTAAAACTGTTGGCAGCCATCAGGACAGCCAGTTGCTTCCGGTATAGACACTGTTCCATCAGTTTTGGTTTTTTGTCTCGCTAGAACAACAGCCAGTGTCTGAAAACTCCCACAACTGAAGCAACCACGCTGATATACCGCAGTCACTGGAGGTGCTCAAGAGCCACGGGTATGTGGCACTGGGGACGTGGTTAGTAAGTCCAGTGAGGGTGGGCTGGGTTGGACTCAGCTATCTCAGTGGTCTTTTCCAGCCTTGGGTGCAACTTGTAAGAGGGAACGAAGCAGCAAACTGCCCAGCACTGAGCTGCATTCTTCTGACACATGGTATCAGTGAACTGCTGTATTTCCCTATCTTCTCTGGAGCTATTGATCTAACCTAACTGAAAAAGTAAGCCTGAACCTAGATATAAATCAGGATCATAGTCACCCATGGTTGCTTATATATTCAGAAAGACACTCCAGAGGGTAATTCAGCGCATCTAGAAATTAAAGTAGAAGTTCCTTAGTCAAAAATATTCCACAGCCAGATTTTCACCTCGCTACCACTACATTAAAAAGGAGAATCCAACTTGTGGTGTGGGTCATTGATGTTGTTCCGGGGGGAATTGTGGCTGTTCCATGCCCACAGGGTAGAAGACAGCCAGTCTTCCTCTAAGCCACATAAAAAGCTGCTTAGTGCTCCCAAAGCGAATGCTCACCAGTTGTTTCCAACTTGAAGGTCATCTTCTGGCCAGCAGCCTCGCAGATGTATTCTCCAGCATCTTTCTTCTCCAGCTGCTCCACAACCAGACGCCGTGTTTTGCCCACAGATTCCATTCTGAACTTTCTGGAGGAGGCAAGCAGTCTTCCATCCTTGTACCATTTTACTTCTGTTGGATCCTGTGCTACTTCACAGCTGAAGGAGGCACTTGCTGCCAGGGCAGCACTCACCTCTTTCTGCACCTGCTCCTGGTTTATAAACACAGGTTTTGGCTCTGAGGGAAGAAAAGAAAAAGTATTGACTGAGGGACCGAAATGAGACCAACTTGCAGGTTTGTATGTACAGGTTGGAACAGGTTTAGGTTACCACTTGTGCCCAAACTAATAGCCTTCACTAGAGAATATCAGCTCTTCTGTTGAAACAAAGTGTCAAATCTAGGCAAGAAAGAACCTAGGAACTGAAGGAACAAAGAGGGTCCTTGAACACCAGTCCCATGGTTGCAAGTCACTATGCAAACATATTGAACCCAAAAGAACATCTGTCCTGCAGGCAACCAAAACCTGAGTTCCTTTTACTTAAGACCCACTGTGAAACATCAAAACACATAAACATGTGATAGTCAAACCACTGGCTGCCTTTTCATGACCCAGAACAGTACTCCTGGCTTCCTGAACAGACTCCTCATGGCCTCTACCATTGCCACAACTGTGACTGTCAAAGGCACAAAGGAAATATGCTCACCAACGCAGTCCTTTGTTCTTTGTGTGTGATTTGCAGATATCTATCTTACTTTGAGCTCTGGCAATAGTCAGCTCTACCAGGTCTCTTACTGTGAGTAGCAGACTCACCTATCCAGATGCAGCCTCCAACATAAAGGCATAGTAAAAAGGCAGTGTACTACTAGGAGAAGTCCCTGCTTCTCCTGCCATGAAAGGCTGCACGTAGAACATGCACTCCAGCCTCACTGCACATACTTATCTTAGTCAAATGTTTAGGTGAACAAGAATTACAGTTTGGGATCTCAGGCACAGGAGAGATTTGAATAATATCTTGAATATTGCTTCCACTGTACATATATTACTAATTATTGCTCTACAGACAGACTGAAACAGGTCTTTGTGTCATACTGAAACCAAATACTTTCTACAAACCCAGGCAATCAAGTCTAGGGAAAAAACCTCAGCACAGACTACAGTGATCCAGGTGCAGTATAATAGAAACTAGATTTTACTTTACTGTTCTCTGCTGTATTTCATACAACACCTGTCTTACCTGTGACATGAATCTTGAAGGTGAGTTTCTGGCCAGCAGCCTCGCAGCTGTACTCCCCTGCATCTTTCTTCTCCACCTGGCTCACCACCAGCCGACGCTGTTTGCCCTCTGACTCTACCTTGAACTTCTTGCTCGAGGTGATCAGTTTCCCCTCCTTTTATCACTTGACCTCTGTGATAAAATGTTTGCTCATTAAGACCGGGATGTGGTAGCATTGTGGTGGAGTGCTTGTTCATTAGGACCGGGATATAATGGTGGAATATGGAGGCCACAAAGGTTGCAGAACACTCTAATTTTATGGGTAGATTGTGTACTCTGCGTAGTTACAGGCAAAGCGCGCCCCGATGGATACAAAGTTCCACGGAAGGACCAACCAAGGAACGACACACCAAGTCGCACGATCACAACCGACCAATTAAAGGACAATACGCTCGGGATGGACAATACAAAAGAAGTTGCAAGGGACGGGACAGCGCGGCAGTTGGAGGAACAATAATCCCCCTGTCGCCCAGCGCTGAATTGCCTTTTAGTTTTACCCGCTACAATTAATAAAAGTTTATAATTGGAACATTATTGGCTCATTGCTTATAAATTGATGACAACCTCCATCTTCTCCTGGGCCACCTCGCAACTCAGCGTGGCATTTTTCTGTTGTTGCAGCCTTCACCACCTTCTGTACCTTCTCCTTGTTTGTAAATACAAATTCTGGCTCTGAAAAGAGAGAGATACATTAGTTTGGCCTCTTGAAAGAAGAGCAGGTTTTGGGGAAGGAGTCAGAAAAATGAATCAGTTCTCCCAGTCTGATGCCCCAAGAGAATGATGTGGAGAGAAGTTGTGCAATTTATGGATGCCCCATCCCTGAAAACATTCAAGTCTAGGCTGGATGGGTGTTAGAGCAACCTAGTCTCAAAGAATGTGTTCCTTTCCAGGACAGAGATTGGAACTGGATGATCCTCCAGGTCCCTTCCAACAAAAGGCATTCTGTGATGCTTCTTGTATGACTCTCATGACTCTTTCGTCCCCTAGCTGCCATTTACTTATGTCTTCAAAACATCAACTTATACAAAACATTCCTGTAGTATTCTCTCCCATGCTAAATGAGCCCTTCCAAGACAAAAACATGTTACATAGAGCACACCCCCTAGTGCTTGACACAAAGCCCCTGTTCTGAAACTTCCTGAGACGCAGCTGCATTGCAGAGTTGTTCTAGTGGTACAGGCACGTGGGAATGGAGAAGTGCAATCAGAACTTTCTTGTCTATGGCCTCATTCCCACAGCAAAAGGAAATTCCTGAAGATTTTAAAAGATGGAGCTGCCTCACAACTGTATTTAGAATAATTTGTTCAATTTCCTCATCAGAAATTAACCACCCCAAAGTTCAGCTCCAAAAATTTTAAGCATAGCAGGGAAAACTTACAAACTAATGACCGTTTTCTAAAACATTCTAGAATGAAAGGCCAAAATGTGTTCTCTCTCACCTGTGACATGAATCTTGAAGGTGAGTTTCTGGCCAGCAGCCTCGCAGCTGTACTCCCCTGCATCTTTCTTCTCTACCTGGATCACCACCAGCCGACACTGTTTGCCCTCTGACTCCACCTTGAACTTCTTGCTCGAGGTGATCAGTTTCCCCTCCTTGTACCACTTCACCTCCATCTTCTCCTGGGCCACCTCGCAGCTCAGCGTGGCATTTTGAGTCAGTGCAGCCTTCACCTCCTTTTGTACCTTGTCCATGTTTGTAAACACGTCTTCTTTCTCTGCAGGGACATCACAACAGTCACACCATTTTGCTGTAGTCTGCTGCAGAGCTTACTCCAGTTCCCCATTTTCATTATACTTGCCCTTCACAGGGACCATCATGATGCCTCATTAAGACAGGAAAATACTTTCCCCTCTATTTTGCCTTGGGAAATGAATAGGCATATCATTTCATATCATATCATAAATCTAAACATTTCGCAGTCTGATAGCAGATTTGGACATGAGATTTAGAACACCTGCATGCACTGCTGAACCTCCTCCCTTCTCTTTGTTTCTTCTGATGTCTCTCTACATTTCCAGTAAATCAGAAGGGAATGGCCCTCTAGAACAGGTTGCCCAAGGAGACTGTGGATGCTCCATCCCTGCAGGCATTCAAGGCCAGGCTGGATGTGGTTCTGGGCAGCCTGGGCTGCTGGTTGGCAACCCTGCACATAGGAAGAAGGGGGTTGGAACTGGATGAGCACTGTGGGCCTTTTCAACCCAGGCCATTTATGAGTCTGATTAGTGGCATTTTCCACCTCATTGTGTCATTCAAATTTTGTAACCAGATCTCATCAAACACCTCCCCTTTTCTCACTCCTTGCATGCCTGGTGTGCTCTTGCACTGTAACCCTGCAGACACCAGCTGACTACAAGAGCTGCACAAGTTACCCTCCTTGCCTATTGTTTGTTGCAGTAATTCATTCCTGGATGGAAAAGCACATGTAGAAAAGTGTTGCTATGACACTAGATGACAAAGAAAGTCCTATAGCCAAAATGTTTTGCACCAGAGAGGCTGTAAGTTGATCCTCCAAATGCAAGACACACAAAATGAAGTGTTCCTTTATCTCTGGGATTCCAAGCATTTTCTCACCTCTGACTTTCACTTGGAATGTTGCTTTGTCATCTTTTGTTTCACAGCTGTAGCTCCCTTGGTCTTTCAGGGTCACATTTTTGACCATGAGCTTGCGGTGCGTCCCCTGGGAGATGATGGTTGTCCTCTGGTCCTGCTTCACCTCTATTTGATCTTTCTTCTATACGACAGCTCCGCTTGCAGCTGACACCTCACACACCAGCTCCAGGTCTTCAGAAGGACTGACTGATATTTCTGGAGTCGTTTTGGACTTGCTGACAAAATTAATGGCTTCATCTGAAGAAAAAAAGAGAAAGTGGTTTACATCCTGACTCAGGCTTACTCAGCACAGCATTAAGATACAGTTAGAACTGATTGTAATGTCTCTGCTCATTACATCTGGGGGATCAAGTTTCACCTCTGGAGGTACTCACATACAAACGTGTGCTTGATTCTCCTGTGTAAGGAAAGAGTAAGTTCTATGCAGACAGTTCTTATTTCTTCTAATCAATTCTGTATTCTGCACATGTTCTTCTGAAGCTAAAATGAAGGCAGCTAAGTAACCTGTTTGCAATACATGAACAAACCAATTCAACACCTTGTCTCTAAGCTAACAAGCAGCGTTTGATGAGCACATCAGTATTTCATGCCCTTCATTCCATCCAGACTGTATTGGCAATAACTATGCTGGTATTAACAAGGATAGCAATTACAAGCAAAATGGTAGAAATACAGAAGATATAAGGAAAAGGGAACTCACCAGAGCTGAGGCGATCCTCCCTGGTGAGCGATCTCCAAGAGATGCTGCCTCAGTGAGGGTCAGCCCTTAAATGAGGTCTCAGAGGAGGTGGAGTCGAACTGCACCCCTCCAGGGAGCACAGCTACATAACTTTCACCTGTGCTCCCACAGCTGACCCCACACTTGCCTCAGCTGATCAATCAGTGGTTCACATTGTGATCTCCCATACACTCCACCCCTTCACAACGTGAACCAATGATTAGGTGAGTTCCCCTTATTACAGAGACCCAATCACGACGCTGATACAATCTCCCGTCGCATTAGATGTTGATATTATTCAAATGATGATGATTGGATGGGTGTTTATGATCTTCCATGGGCCAGTGCTTGATAGATGTTACCGGAGACAAATCATCTTGAAGTGCAGGTCCGTCTGCGTTTCATCAGTCCAGAGTAATGGTCCTAGAGGCTTAGAATCAATCTTAAGGGGAGTTTCAAGGGTACTAGGAGGGGAAGATCCGCCCTCCAGGGCAAGATACAGGCCGTATTCTTATCTTGGGTCAATACTTCTGCTTGTACTGGATTATGTCCCGGCCTCCGATACCATACCCTCTGGCCAGATATCTGTGGCTGTATAACTATATCTGGCACCAGAGGAGGAGTCTTGATCTGCCATAGGGACATAATAGGTGTTCCTTTAGCAATAAAGGCCGGAGTATTGACCACGATGTCAGTAGGCCATGTACCTAACACCGAGGGGGTGACTGAACCTCCCACCTCCAATAATCTCCCCCAAGGTGCAAGTAGGCCACACCATTTGGGTCCTACCTGCACCTTCCAAGGCCAATTTATCTTATGGATTCCCGGTTCTAAATTCTCAGGGGCAGGGAGCAGAAGATTATTTTCAGTACCAACCTGCGGTTTTACCTTATTATCGGTGCCTGTAATTTGGATCCTAAGAGGGGAGGCCCATATAGTTTGTAACATTTTCAGGGCACTGGGTCTGCCATCCCGAGGTCTTTCATTCAGGTCCCGCACGGTTTCATATAATCTTTTTGTCCACCCCTGCAGGGACTGAGAGTCTGTTTTCAGGGCAGCCTTAAGGATACCATTATAACGTTCAATAAGGCCTGCCCCTGTTGGGTTATATGGCAGGTGGAATCGCCATTCAATGTTGTTTTCTTCTGCCCAGCGCTGTATCATCGCTCCAGTGAAGTGAGTCCCTTGGTCACTCTCGATAACTTGAGGTGCCCCGTATGCAGACATCAGTTTAGTAAGTGCCTTAATTGTGTATGCTTGATTTGCCTTTGGTACAGGATAGGCTTGCAGCAGTCCACTTACAGTGTCAACGCAGGTCAGGGCATATCTCGCCCCCTCAGACCGAGGGAGGGGCCCAATGTAGTCGACCTGCCATCTCTGAAGAGGACTATATCCTCTAGCAATGTGGGATGTTGTTTCAGGCAACGGTCTCGGTCTCATCTTTGAGCAAGCATCGCAATCCTGACATGCTTGAACGATATCAGATAGTTGTACAGGCAGCCCCCATGCTTTAGCAGCTGCCCACATTATCTTCTGTCCAGCATGCCGTAGCTTCTGATGTAACCAACGGGCAATATTTTCAGATTGTGAATTCTCAATCCATCGGATTCGGGCCAGTGTGTCAGCTTCATCATTTCCTGGTGACTGCAAGGGTTGATGACCAGAGACATGGTAGACACATACTGTCCTGTGTTTGACCGTATTCCAAATGTCTACCCACATGTCTTTACCCCAAATCGGTCGGGCGTGGATAGTCCATTCCTGGGTAGCCCATTGCGTAATCCACAGAGTGAGCCCCCGGTACACAGCCCAACTATCTGTACAGATGTTCAGGACGCCGTCACCAGGTTCTTTAGTTATAACCATCCACACGGCTCGCAATTCTGCCCATTGGCTGCTTTGACCATCCCCCTCATCAAACCAGATGGTCTCAGTAGAGGGATGGTATGCTATTGCTCGCCACTTGCTCGGGTTGCCTCTGCTGGACCCATCCGTATACCAGGCATCTTCAGGAATAGGATATCTTCCTTCCTGAACGGGACTCTTCTCTGGTGGAGCAACCATCGGTTCTTTTGATGTATCACTGTGATACGTCACTGGGCCTAGGATCTTCTGTAGTTCTTCTTTAAGTGGAGATGAAGACAGACTGCTTCTCTGGCTTAGATAGGCGACCCATCGTGCCACCGTTTGTGCTTGGGCCACCCCCGTCTTAGGAAGGTGAGTCAAATCTCTCACCCACCCCTGGATTGGTAATGAAGTCTTAACTATGACCTCTGCTGTTTGCGTTATCGGCTCTACTGCTTGTAATGCTGAATAGGCAGCCAATAACTGTTTCTCAATCATGCTATATCGTTCTTCTGCTCCGTGCCAAACCTGAGACCAGAATCCAATGGGGGTTCGAACAGAACTCTGGCGTTGCCACAGGCCCCAGCCAAAACCATCTTGAGTAACATGAACATCTAGTTCAGCTGGGAGGGTCGGATCAAATATACCCAACGCCTGAGCTTGTTTAACTGCCAGTTTTGCCTGTTGGAAAGCATCCTGTTCTATCTTTCCCCAATTCCATGATTGACCCTTCTTTGTAAGCTTGTATAATGGCCTTAATAGCTGAGCTAAATGAGGTATAAAGGAGCGCCAATACCCCAATATACCCAAACATTCTTGCAATTGTTTTGATGTTGTAGGGACTGGAAACGCTTGGACTTTATCTACTACCGCACTGGGTAGTACTTTGGTTTTCCCGGACCAAATTACTCCCAGGAATTTTACAGATAGCCCCGGACCTTGCACCTTCTGTGGGTTTATAGCCCACCCTCTTTTCTGCAGGTAAGCTATCAACAAATCTGCTGCTTGTCTCACCGCCTCTAACGAATCGGATGTTAACAGGAGGTCATCAATATAATGATATAAATTGACATTATTTGGCTTTTCCCACTTAGCCAGATCACGTGCCACTAAATTATGACAAAAAGTGGGCGAATGTACGTACCCTTGGGGTAGGACCTGGAAAGTCCATTGCCTCCCTTCCCATGTAAATGCAAACTGATCTTGCGATTCTTCACTGATTGAAATACTGAAGAATGCATTCGCCAAATCCAAGACACAGTGATATGTTTTGATTTCCCTGCTTAGTGTGTCCATTAGGGAGGCAATATTGGGTACAGCCGCATGAACAGGTGGCGTGACCTTATTTAATTCCCTATAGTCTACTGTCATCCTCCATGTTCCATCCAGTTTTCGCACTGGCCATATTGGGGAGTTATATGGGCTATGTGCAGGCCTTATAATACCCACTCTTTCTAATTCCTGCACCGTCTTTGTTATTTCATCCTGCCCACCCGGGAGTCTGTACTGTTTCACATTAGTAATCCGGCGTGGCTTCGGCAAACAAATAGGCTCATGTTTTGCATGGCCTCTCAATATTGTCTGGATTGCCCGGATACTAATGCATCTCTGCCGCAATCGGAACTCTCCCACTGTTGTATGGAGAGCCAGACCCCACAGGATATCAATTCCTAATATATACTCTGGAATTGGGGCAATGGATACCTTGTACTCCCGTGGTGGAAGACGCCCGACCCCCAGTTTTACCCAGGTTTGGGTGACCGGAATGGTTTGTCCCCCAAAACCTCCAATCATCACTCTATTACCTTTAAATTTAGTTGGGTCTCCATATATTATAGATGTCTCTGCCCCGGTATCAACTAGGGCCATAACCTTCTGTATATTCTTTCGGGACCAGTATATCGTCAGTTCCACATAGGGCCTCCGGTCCCGTCTAGAGGCCCTAGGAGGACTGACATCCCTCGTCAAGCCATGAACTGAGCCAGATTCAAGTCTTTTACCTCCGATACCTCCGGTGTCATAACCCGAGGCACCTGAGGTGGCTTCTTTTTCCTATTTGGAACTATAAAATCTTCTAAATTCCATGTTGTTGTTGGTCGCCGCTCTATAAATCTTATCCCTGGCCTTTTGGGTTTATTCTGAAATTTTTGTTCATCCTTCAGTTGCTTCCACAACTGAAGGAGAACCTGATTGGGCTGCCCATCAATTTTTGAAAACTGAACGCCTGCCCGGAGCAGATCATTAAACATTTGTTTCCGGGATACCCTAACAGGTCCTGCCCGAGAAGTTCGCGGGGCCGATCTTCTGGCTCGCACTATTGGAAAAGCCTCGGCATCCTCAATCACCCTGATATTGCGCTTAGCTCGTAAACGCTCAGTTTCTCCGAGGTCTGCTACCAATTGGGCGGCTTGTTGGACTACTGCCTCTGCGGATACTACTGGATTAAGTATGGAAACCAAGGTTCCATACATATGAGAGGGTGCTTGCTGTAAAATTAGGTCCCTCATTCCCACAGAAAATTTAACCATATCAGGGCTATCGAATGTGTCTTCGTAGATAGCCTCTCTCATACCTAATTCGCGTATATAATTTTGAAGGTCTTCCATAGAAGACCACATCCCTGTGTTTACTGGCATGTCAGTTTTATTTGTCCACACCATGCGGCAAGCAGCCATTATCCATTCTACAATTGAATGGTTTTCTTCAGGGAACTGAGTCCCAGCATACAGTCTCTGCCGAAGGGCAGGATGTACTGTTATTGTGGCCAACTTAGATACTTTGGGGCCACTAACCAGTACACTATCTGCCCCTGAATCCCATAACCGTAATAACCAAGCCGGAACACTTTCCCTTGGCCTTTGCCTAAATCGTTGCACTAGGTCCATGAGTTCAGTAGGTGTATATGGACGGGCTGTTACATGTAAAACAGATTCGGCAGGGGGCCATTGATCAGGAGGCACTCCTGCTGGTCGATCTTGAATTTTCTTTGTTTTTTGAGTTATTACTGGACGGACTTCTAGTGAGTCCGTCTCAGATGGTTTTTCTAGATCAGATTTAGTGATCTTATTTTGATTCATTTCTTCAGGATCTTGATCGTCATTAAATGAAATGTATCTAATTTGAGGGTTGGAGGAAGAAAATGACGGTTTTTTTCCTGTCAATAGATTGATCTCACCCTCCAATTTTTCAATATGGGCCTTTAACAATTCATTTTCATGTGCAATGTTGTTTGATTTTATCTCTGCCCGATTTAAAGCATTTAATAATGGCCAGGCTGCCATAGATGCAGCCATTCGCTTTTCTTTTGTAATTAAGATATCTTTTTGTAGTCCTAGAAAGTAATCAGTTAGACAATAGGCGTCCATGTTATTTGGTACTCTTAAAGGGCCCCATTGTTCAATAATTGTTGCTAATTGGTAATATGGGGACGCCTCAAAACCTGGAATTTGTCCAGGAAGGCATGTCCCTAAGGGGGTGGTCTTCTCCCCCTTGTACCAATTAAAGATTTTCCACACAAAGGACATTTTTTTTTTCCTTATATTTCTAGATGCCAAGTCAGTGGCTCCTGCCTGGCTTGCCAAATGTATTGGCAATAACTATGCTGGTATTAACAAGGATAGCAATTACAAGCAAAATGGTAGAAATACAGAAGATATAAGGAAAAGGGAACTCACCAGAGCTGAGGTGATCCTCCCTGGTGAGCAATCTCCAAGAGATGCTGCCTTAGTGAGGGTCAGCCCTTAAATGAGGTCTCAGAGGAGGTGGAGTCGAACTCCACCCCTCCAGGGAGCACAGCTACATAACTTTCACCTGTGCTCCCACAGCTGACCCCACACTTGCCTCAGCTGATCAATCAGTGGTTCACATTGTGATCTCCCATACACAGACAGAACCTGCCTGAGGAGCAAGCTGATGGCTGTCAGCTACAGGCAGACCTAGCTTTGTACTGCATTTCTTAGAGCAACAACTGTTGCTTTCAGTCACTGAATATACCAAGGCCAATTACTATGCCAGGAACATTTATGGCATCAGTGAACAAAAAATGCGTTAAAAATTGTAATAGACAGGAGCCATTTATTCTTTTATAACTAGGTGACCAAAGAACAACAGTCCTTCTAGAGTCAAGCTGTTAAGAACTAATAGCATCAATCAATATCACATAGATAGATTACTTCCCTGCCCTAAGACCATCTTGCGACCATTTGGTGCTCCTAATTAAGCCCTCTTGATGGCATTTTGTCTGAGCCATGCGACATTTTGTGATAGGAGTTACTGCTAGTGTTCCCTTAACCCTACACCAAAGTAGGAGGTATCCATTCTCAGGGAATCATGCAGGCTTCCTCTGTATTTGATGCTCAGAGACAGCCCCAGAACTTTTTAAATCTTAGCTTAGCTCTCATCCAATAATGTTCATCAAACAGTGCAACTTGTCCTTTGGGGATGCCTTTGTTCTGCATCAACCAGTTCCAACGGAGTCTTCTTGGCTTGTTTTAGATCAGTTTTTCAACAGATAAAGCCAGGGTCTTTGAATTACAAAGTGAAATTGCAGAATGCATGATTCTCAACCAAACAGAACAGCAGGTGGGATGCAGGGTGAATACCTGAACCAACACCACCTGCAAGCAATCCTTCAATATCTTAGGAATCTCTAGCCACCCCAAATCCAGTGTTGTGCTTGATCTATCATCTCTGCTGAGTTTTTAGCTAAGCTGATGGTGAGCATCACGGTGGTGATGGGCGAGCAGTCAGACTAGAGGGTCTTAATCAACCGTAAGGATCCTGTGATCAGAGGAACGTGAATGTGCTGTTAAAGGTCACAAGCGCTGCACTGCAGCATGAGCATACACAGCGAAAGGCTTTCAGTAGAGCTTCAGTTCATAAATGAGGACTGGGTTATGGAAAATAGGCTCAAGATATAAAACAGAAAACAGATCTTAACGCCAGGTTCTGTGAATGCAACCAGCTGAATTTCACAGATATTGAATTTCAATGACAATTTCTTGTGTTATTTTACCCTCCAGCTCCACCCTGAACAGGAACATGTCAGTGACAAGCATTACTCCTCCAGGCTTGACCTAACAGTGCTTTACTTGCACTATGAGCTAATGGCTGTGCTTACAGCACCTCAGGGAGACACCTCAGAGATCACAATGTCCTTCGGGTACAGCAGGAGACACTCAACTCTCCAAATGTGGAGTTTAATTTGTCCAAAGAGGAGACAGGATTCCCATGCTAATAACTTAGGACCATTTCAGTCATAGGTTTAAAGATGATGTAAGTGCTGAGGCAATACATGAACTAGATGAATGAAGCCCAGATGTCAGGGCTCAAGTCGTGACTCCAGCCCCAGCTGGAGCTAAGGCTGTCTTGAATTCATCACAACACAGTTACATTATTTGCTCATACTGTGGATTTGCATAGGGACAACAGGAAGGTCAGAATTGCTTCAATAGAGCTATGCAATCTTTGTCCTAAATACTGGAAACCCACAGCGTTGGACAAATAAAATGAATTAAGTCTGAAGTGCTTTACATGGATTGTGATCCTATGTTTGCCTCACAAACTTACCTGAGACTTTCCAATCAAAAATCAGAGTGTCATCTCCAATTGTGTAGATGTATGTTCCCTCGTCTTCTTTCGTTACAGCTGAAGCCACAAGCTTATGCAGTTTCCCTTTATCTTCCATTGTGAATTTCTTACTGGTCTTGATTTCTTTGCCATTTTTGTACCACTTCACCATGACATTGGCTTCAGAGGTCTCAGAAACAAATTCAGCTTGTTTTCCAGCAACGGCCCTGATTACTCCTCCACTTGTCTCTTTGATTACGAAGTTTGCCAGTGCTGAAACAAAATATGAAGACACAAAATACATATGATGGTAAAGAACTGCAGGGACATTGGTGACCATGAGGCATTCATTTATCATAAGATCAAACGTGCACGTTTAATCCTAGTTCTAATTGCTAGATTCTAATTCAGAAGCTGGCAAATTGGCAGCTTTTATAAACCACGTACCAGATTACCTTATCTCCACAAGTTGAAGGACGTACACTGTACAGGGGACAGAGCCAAAGGAAGAAGCCCAAGGCTTCAAGAAAATGTCTAAAATAGGAAAACTGAGGAAAGAATTGGAACAAGCAAACTAGAAGGAAATCAATGGAGGGGGTATCTATTACTGCACTGTAACCCCCTGGCAAACAAATCAAGCCTAAAAGATAGAGATATCACTTAGGACTGAAAAGAAAAAAGAAAAAAAAGAATTCCTTTATGGAAATTAATTGGAGTGCAAAAGTTAGATGATAAAACTGGCCCTTATTAACACACAGTGGAATAATTGACTTCAAAGATTCAAAATCTCACCACTGTCTTAGCCAAAAGTTCAAGCCTAAGTCCACGGTCCTATTTTACTGAGGGTAATTGAGCTTGTTTTCCAACTTCTTGTTAACATATCATTTCAAAACAGCGCACACAACTGAGTTGGGTCTGTTGAGACAGCGCAGTCAGAGCTGCTAAAATCAAAGTCTGGATTATGCATGCATTTGTTCTGCAGTTCCAAGAACACGCATGTATAATACAAATTCAACAACGTTCTACAGAATGCCTGTATTTAGGAGCTCGAGAGCCAGCTGATGGACACTGGGATGACTGAGATCCTGTCAATACATTTAACTCCATCCTATCATACAGTCAAATTTCATTCATTTTTTCAGGAACTGTCTCTTATCATTGTAGTCCCGTCACCACTGCTGGATGTGAGCCCAACCACACAAAAGCAGCTGCTGGTTTTCACTGCAGATACTGCAGTAAGGAGAAACAGCCTCCAGACTGGACCAGCTGAGCGTGGCCCTACCAGGATTTGCTCCAAAGGTCTTATTACCAGTAGTGCTTCCCGATGAAATACATGGGGGTCCTCCTTTGATTCCAACCCCAACCCACCCCACCATGCCCCCTGATAACATCCATCAGGGCCACATCTCGACAGCTCCTGAACACCTCCAGGGATCCCACCACCTACCTGGGCAGCCTGTGCCAGTTAATTCTATGGGCAGACCTGCCAGTATGAAATATTATGCTAACATGACAAAGAGAGAGAAGAAAAGCAAAATTAAGACTAGCTGACAAGCCTTGGCAGGAAGTTCTGCTCTCCATCAATTTAGTCCCTGTGACTCTTCACAGGTGTTTTCTACATTTGGGATCACTGCTACAAAAAGAGATGTTGACATCATCTCTTGTGGCCACCCTGACAGAAGAGCAGGAAGGCTGGGATGCTCTTTTTCCTGTCTTTCCCTTGATTTCCTCTATATCTTAGGGACGAATCACAGGACAGAACACAGAAATCAAATGGCTCTACAAAGCAGATTGGCCAGTTCAAGTCAAAACAGCCACTGAAAACACCCCAGATGCTGTCTGACAACAGCTGGACTGTCGGGGAGTCAGGTGAATGCAGTCTGCTGGCCCTGGGCAGGAAGAGGACAGCCCAGACTGTCACATACCTTTCACTGAAAGCTGATAGAGCATTTTATCCCCCTCACAGATGCACTGATAACTTGCAGCATCATCCATTGAGTCGTTGTGAATTTTCAGGGTGTGTTTCTTCCCCACAATTTGCAGTTCATAATTTTCACTGGCCTTGAGCTCCTTCCCATCCTTCATCCACTCCACAGTAGCGCCTGTGTCTGAAAGCTCAGCCTGCAGTTTGGCTTCCTCACGCAGCCAAGCGCAGATCTTTTCTACATCTTTGCTCTTCTTGGTAAATCTCACTGCAGCACCTGTCAGGAGCAAAGGCCTCGTTATTTCAATTTATATCAGGCTAACGTGGTCAATGTTTGCTGCAACATCTCTGAAAAAGTATCACCTTCTGTTCCTGCACTCATCATTGTGTCAGTGCTGAGCAATTCACGATATTTCATTTGGTCTTCTTGCTGGATTTACTAAGTAAAAATCAACCAAACATCTCCTTCTACTGATTAATAATGCTCTAAACATGCTTCTGCAGAGGTTTCCACCCAATGACAAACAGGTCCTCCCGTCATGAATGTTTATTTGTTCTACTTTGTCATGCAAAGCTGATTGATAGAGATATTATTGGAATGATTGCTCCCCTACTTCTAAACTATTCCAGTGCAATCAGAAAGGCTGTCTGAACCTGCAGCTGAAAGTACTGCTCTATGGTCATGCAGTGGTAAACCTGGTGACTGAATGCACTGGCCAATAGCTGTGAACTGCAGACATTCATCAGCTGGCATGCTTGCACGTTGTTGTAAGGTCAATAGTAAACATGGCATCCCCTCCAGGTACAGCTTCACCAGTTGTTAGGGGGGATTTCACAGCCAGGACTGGGTCTGAGGAAGAACATGTATGTCTTAATGCTCTTTAGATGCAAGTCTGGTATCTCATTTAGAGATGGAAGATTAAATCATAGGTACATTTCTACTTCTCCCTTTGCATGAGTGCTAGAAGAAGCACTTCTGTGCTTAAGATCTGTTACAGAAAGTTCTGCCTCTTGCACATGTGAGATATCAAAAGATAAGGATATTCATGTCTCTGTCACAGAAACAACTCGTATCACTTTAGTGGTAGCTGGAGGTTGATAGGAGATAGGAGAACTAGGAATAAAGGAAAGCCTTTGGTGTGTTAATGCACTGCTAACCTTAAAGTCGGAACTGATCATCAGCCTCTTCAGACAGATTGCTCACCGTGAACTCTGGGACGGGGACATGAGACTCGTGGCACCTCACCCAGGTGAAGCCAGTTAGTTTCTTGCATTCCACAATGTAGCCATCGACTGGAATGCGGCGGTGCATCTTCGGAGGGGACCATGCCAGCATCACTGAGGTTTCTGTTTTATTTTTCACCACGGGGTCAGTTGGGGGCTGGGTGGGAGGTTTTCTGGGAGCTGAACAGAAATAAATTTCAGAAATATTAGCATAAGGTCATGTAGGCTGGAAAAGACCTTCAAAAGACCTTCAAAATCAGCAGACTCAACTTTCAGCATGACCTACTGAGTCCCACCATTAACTACTGTGGTACCTGAGGACATACATGACAAGCTTATTCCTGCAGGTATTTACATAGTGAATATATTCACCCTCTGGTTGCTTTGGAACATTTTAGAGGTTAAAATCCCATCAGACTTTTTCACTGTGTGCAGCCACTGATACAGGCAGGAGGCTGGGAATTACCTGATGGGCTCTAGTTACAGACTACTGACACAGTAAAGGATTGATTTCATTTAATTTTGGCCATCAGAAAGTTTGGTGTCTGGTTTCAGTCACCCATCTGGACTCCAATTATAATCATATGGAGAACAGCACATTCAGGAGAACTCATCTCAATAAACCTGAATGAAATCACAGAATCATAGGATCATGGGAGGGCTTGGGTTGGAAGAAACCTTCAAGATCATTTTGTGCTAGATGCCAAAGGTCCCACTAACACAGTATTAAGCCAAAAGCTAGATGCTGGAATCAGATCTCCTGACCTTACCATCAGAAACTGAGATGTCATATTTTGCTCAGAGGTGCCTGCTTGTAGGAGGGACAGCTTCCGAGCTTTTTCTGCTCCAGGAACCAGCTCGAGCTTCAGAATTTAAACAGCAGTCAGAAATTAAACTGAGCTTTGTCACCTCCATCAAATAGAAGGAGTGGTTGGGTGGTACAGCTTTCCAAATCGCTTAGAAACTGTCACAACAATCAGATGCCTACCTTTTCTTTTTTAACTTGTTAATACATAGAGCTTAATAGCATCAGAATGCCCCAAGCACTTCAGACAACAGGACAGCTGTAAACCCTTCTTTAAGGATTCCTTTGTTTAACCACTGAGTAACTGTAATTCAGTGGTGCTGGTAGGAGAAGGGAAGTCCTAATCTTCCCAGATGGTGAACAGAGTTGATGTTCACATGCAGACTGGTGCTGCAGCAGAGCCAGAAACCACTCATTTGGGAAACACAGCACCAAGAAAATAATGGGAATAGCTTCATAAAATCAGGAGCTTCACTCAAATTTCATGTCAGATCTATAATTCTTCCTATTTTCAGGAAGAAATGATTTCCCTTTTTCTTGTAGTTTTATTTTCTTTTCCTTTCCAGCAAGCAGCTTTGTAGCTTACAAATTGTTTTCTAATCACCTCCTGGTGTGGACAAATCACACAGGTCTGACTCCATGTTTTACATAATTAGCATATTATATTTGTTCCACTATGGAACTGTACAGTCATAGAATGGCCTGGGTTGAAAAGGATCCCAAAAATCATCCAGTTCCAACCCCCTGCTATGTGCAGGGACGCCATCCACCAGACCAGGCTGCCCAGAGCCACATCCAGCCTGGCCTTGAATGCCTGCAGGGATGGGGCATCCACAGCCTCCTTGGGCAACCTGTTCCAGTGCGTCACCACCCTCTGAGTGAAAAACATCTTCCTAAGATCCAACCTGATCCACAACCCCTACACACCCTCAGAGCCCCCTAGAGCCCCTAGTCCTCCTATTGCCCACCACAGCCCCATATGCCCACTAGAGTCCCCCTCAACTCTCTTTACAGGCCCTGCACAGCTCTATATAACAGTCTTATAGAACTACCTCTAGTAGAAGCAATCTCCACACAGAGATCCTTTCCCAGCACACTGCGCCACGGGGGGAGCAAAACGGGGGGGGGGCACATACACACACAGCGCCGGGGGGGCCCGTAACCGACCCCCACCCATCCTTTAAAGGGGTGGGGGGTCCGTTTTAATGGGGGGGGGGGCGAGATCACCTTCACCCCCCACCCCCCCATCCCCACCCCATCCTTTAAAAGGGGGGTGTCCATTTTGGTGTTGGGGGGCAGTGACAATCCGCCCCCCCACCCCATCGTTTAAAGGAGGGGGGGTCCGAGACCACCCCCCCCACCCCATCTTTTAAGGGGGGGGGTCAGGGGCTCATGGGGGGCAGCACATCGTGCACAACATTGTGGGGGGGGGGGGCTTTAAAAGGGGGGGGTTACAAAAAGCATAGCTCTCAACTATAGATGGGATTGGGGGGGGCTCAATCGATGGGGGGGGGCCCTTCATGCAGGGGGGGCACAGCGTAAGTCAGCGGCTTTGAGGGGGGGTGTTGGGGCTGTTTGGCCTTTGGGGGGGTTATTGTGTGCCCCACCCCCACCACCCCCACACACAATGGGGTGTTAATGTGGGGGGGGGGGGCTTAGATTAGTTGCGTTCCCTATAGCACTGCCCCCCCCCGTCATTAACCCCCCCGCTTTATCCTTACGGCTGAGCCCCCCCCCAACAGCGCCCCATTCATCTTGATGGGGGGGGGGGTTTGTCACACGACCCCGGCGCGGCTTACGGCACATTGTCGACCCCACCCCACCCCCCATAACCCCACCCGGGGGGGGAGGGGGCGATGTGGTGAGTGGGGGGGGGGTTCCGGAGGTGGGGGTGAGCAAAGCGCAATATGGGGGGGGGGGTCCTATAACTGGAGGGCAGCGGCTGCACAAAGAGCCCGCGGGGGTCGGAGAGCAGCACTTTGGCTGGGGGGGGGTCCACGGGGTCCGGGGGTAATGCTGCCCCACCCCCTCCCCCACCCCCCACTGCCGACCCCCCCCCCGCGTTGCCCCCCCGCCCCAACGTCAGCTCCTGCGGCAGCTCCTCGTCGCTCTCCTCCTCCTCTTCCTCGTCTGGGGGGTCAATATGTGGGGGGGGGGGGTCCCATCGGGCAGCGGCAGCTCCGCCGGCTCCGATTGGCTGAGCCGCAGTGCGCGGGAGCGGCTGTTGTGTGCCGGTCGGTGGAGGGGAGGCTCTTCATGGAGCTGCCCCGCAGCCAACAACAGCCTGAATGAGATCCTGGAGTCCCAGACGCTGGAGGATGAGCTGGGAAAGAGCAGAGGCTCCCCACAGAAGGGCAAATCACGTCTGATAACGTGAGTGTGGAGCACAGCCAGCCCCTTCCTCACATGTGTGGGGCTTCCATGTTCCTCTGTGCCCATTGCAATGTGCCACCCCAATCCTGCTGCCCAGCCAGGAGTGGATGGGATGAGCAGGTTGGGATGCACAGAGCAGTGCTCAGACATTGCTGGGACATTTGTGCACTGCTGTTGAGCTTCCCTTTGTGCAGCAGGGGAGAGGATGGAGGTTTACAGGTGGATGGTTGTTATTTCTATGGCATTGCACAGGTGGTAGAACCATGTCCATTCCCAAACTTATTCCAGGGCATGCGGGAATTTGTGCAGTTGTAGTTCCTGAATTGTGCTATTTAAAACCCTCCTGTAAATGGGGATGTTTTGTAATGCCTGCTGGGGCTGCAGGCAGCATTGCCTTCCTCCTTAGGGGGCAGGTTTAATCACAAGCCTCCCTATTTCCTATCACAAACGTCCTACAAACCATGTCTGGGCATTGCTGTCTCGGCCTGGATCTCAGCTCCTGAGACTGTCAGATGTGAAGCAGCAGCAGCTGGGACAGGGCTGGCTCTGTGTGCCCTCTCTGGGTCTGTGGGCACAGAGTGGGGCAGAGGGATGACTGTGAGAGGGAGGAATTGCCCAGCCACAAGAAAGAGGAAATCAGCTGAAAAGGGGAGATTTGAGAAGCACTGAGGCTGTGGCTGCTTTGACAGTAAGAAGAAACCAAGCTGTCACTGTGCAGATAGGAACTCCAGTAGGAGAGCTGTGGTGGCTTTACAGATGGCAGACAGCAGCTGGAGTGTAGAGCCAAGGGTAGGGGGGGGATCTTCCTCTTAGCAATGCCATGCAAAGAATGATGCAGACTCCTGCAGGGTCGGCTTTGCTGTGTGACCCTGGGTGGAAGCAGCTGGAAGGTCTCAGCCCTTCTGCATTATCCCAGGAGCTGGGGCAGTGCTCGGTCTCATCCCACCTCTGCTAATAGCAAATGCAGAATCCCTTATCTGAGTGCCCTTTTCTCTCATGTAGAGTCACCAACCCTGGGAAGTTCACAAAAAGTTTGGGTGTTGTGTTGAGGGATGTGATTTAACTGGGAAGTATTGGTGATGGTTGGACTGGATGATCATAAGATCATCCAGATCATAAGATCTGAGATCATAAGATCATAAGATCATCCAGGTCTTTTCCAACCTTGAAAATTCTATGGAGTTGTAGCAGATTGTGGGGGTGTAGGTGTGGTATATATATGTACACAGATGGGAATATCCGTATGGAAAAGATAGATCCATGTGTGTTCTGGGCTGCACTGAAAAAGGGGTGGCCAGCAGGAGAGGGAGGTGATTGTCCACTCCTGCTCAGCTCTTGTGAGGCCATATTTGCAGCACTGTGTCCAGGCCTGGGAAGGATGTGGAGCTGTTGGGGGGGGTCCAGAGGAGGGCCACTGTGATGATCAGAGGGCTGGAGCAGCTCTCCTATGAGGAAAGGTGGAGGGATCTGGGCTTGTTTAGCCTGGAGAATGGAAGGCTGTGGGGAGACCTCATTGTGGCCTTTGAGTACTTGAAGGGAGCGTATAAACAGGAGGGGGAATGGCTGTTTATGAGGGTGGATAATGATAGGACAAGGGGGAATGGTTTAAAACTGAGACTGGGGAGGTATAGGTTGGATCTTAGGTAGATGTTTTTTGCTCAGAGGGTGGTGACACACTGGAACAGGTTGCCCAAGGAGGCTGTGGATGCCCCATTCAAGGCCTGCAGGCATTCAAGGCCAGGTTGGATGGGCTCTGTCCATGAGCATTGACTGCAGACACTTGGAACTGATCATCACCCTCTGCAGACAGATTTACAGCCCCTGCACAGCTCTATATAACAGTCTTATAGAACTACCTCTAGTAGAAGCAATCTCCACACAGAGATCTTTTCCCAGCGCCCCTTTGTGACATCATAATGCCCCTTTGTGACATCATAACACCCTTTGTGACATCATAATGCACCTTTCTGATGCCATAATGCCCCTTTCTGACGTCATAATGACCCATTGTGATGTCTTAATGCCCCTTTGTGACGTCATAATGCCCTTTGTGATGTCATAATGCCATTTGAGACGTCATAATGCTCCTTTGTTTTCATAATGCCTCTTTGTGACGTGATAATGCCTCTTTGTGACGTCATAATGCCCTTTGTGACGTCTTAATTCCCCTTTGTGATGTCTTAATGCTCTTTTGTGATGTCACAATACCCCTTTGTGATGTCATAACACCCCTTTGTGACATCACAATGCCCCTTTCAGACGTCATAATGACCCTTTTTGACGTCATAATTCCCCTTTGTGATGTCATAATGCTTCTTTGTGGTGTCATAATGCTTCTTTGTGATGTCATAATGCTACTTTGTGACGTCATAACGCCCTTTGTGACGTCATAATGCCCTTTGAGACGTCATAATGCTCCTTTGTGATGTCATAATGCTCCTTTGTGATCATAATGCCCTTTGTGATGTCATAATGCCCTTTCTGACGTCATAATGCCCCTTTGTGGTGTCATAATGCTTCTTTGTGAGGTATCTGTGGTGCCATTGATAATGAAGTGTGATGAACTGGAAGGCTTTCAGTAGAATTGCAGCCCTAACATATACAATGACTTGAACTCTGGAATTCTGTGTAAAATCATTAGCTAGCTTGTGGTCCGGGTCTTCAAACCAAAGGCTGTGAGGTGCTGCTCTTGTTGACGCAGGCTGTGAAAGATGACTTGAGCTCTAAGAGTAATTTCCCTTCTGCTCTTTATATGAACGTCAAATCCACAATTAGAATATTAAGAAGATAATATAAAATTTTGTGCTGCTGGACTGAGGACTTCCATTAGCTGTTAGCCATAGTTTGGAACTTGCAAAGCAATCATATTGGAGCCTTGCTGGGCAACCTGCTCCAGTGTCTCACCACACCCACAGTAAAGCATTTCTTCCTAATATCCAATCCTAATCTACCTTCTTCCCATGTAAAGCCATTTCCCCTCATTCTGTTGCTACCTGCCCTTATGAAAAGTCCCTCCCCAGCCTTCCCTGTAGGCCCTCTTCAGATACTGGAAGGCCACTCTAAGGTCTCCTTGGAGTCTTCTCCAGGCTGAAGAGCCCCATCTCTCTCAGCCTGTGCACATAGTAGAGGTGCTTTCAGCCCTCTCTGATCACCTTCATGGCCCTCCTCTGGACCTGCCTGAACATCTCCAAGTCCTTCTTGTGTTGAGGGCTCCAGAACTGCGTGCAGTGCTCCAGATGGGGTTTCAATGAGAGGAGTGTGGAGGGGCAGCACCACCTCCCTCGACCTGCTGGTCATGCTTCTGTGCTTTAAGCTTATGCTTTAAGGTCCTATATGCTTTAAGGTTTAGATAGTGCAGTCGCCTCACCTCTTCAGGTTTATCTGTGAAAGTCCCTTCCAAGTGAACCGTGCTGATCCAGACAGTTCGGATTGCTCATTAAAGTGTTTTAGTAAGTTGGGCTGGTCCTACGAAGCAGTATGACTGCAGTAAGCAGTGTACATGGTGCGCTGTGAGTACTGCACACATTCCTCTTGGCAGCTTGTGGAACAGAAACTGTGCATTGTTTGGATTGTGTAAGTATTCCTGTTGGTCTCTTGTGATGCTTACCTTCTTAGAGCACCTTTCCTCGTTTGGCTCTACATATTTTGGTACCTTACTTGTTCTGTTTGGCTTAGCAGGGAAGGTCTTCTTCTGAAGCATCCTCAGTCTTGGTCTGGGCAGCATACTTAGAAATGACATGGACGTTACATGAGTGGGTGGTCAAAGGGGGGAAGAACTCACCTTTCTGATCTGTTTCCTTTTAGAACACAGTCCTGGAGAGGATTTGCTTTCCTTGTTTCCTGGAGACTTGGATTCTTAGATGGTTTTGACTGCAGCTATTTCTGATGTTAATTCCTTTTTCTGTACTTTAGTAGCCAAGTGCAAGTGGAGTGCTTTGGGAATTGTCTGAAGTTGCCAGGTTGCGTGTGATCACATATGTAACGTGGAGTTATGTGTGGTGCCAGTGATAATTAAGTGTGATGAACTTGAAGGCTTTCAGTACAATTTCAGCCCTAATGTAAACAGTGACTTGAACTCTGGAATTCTGTGTAAAATCATTAGCTAGCTTGTGGTCCAGGTCTTGAAACCAAAGGCTATGAGGTGCTGCTCTTGTTGACGCAGGCTGTGAAAGATGACTTGAGCTCTAAGAGTAATTTCCCTTCTGCTCTTTATATGAACGTCTGTCACGGGTTACTTAGATTTACCTATGCCCGTGACAGGGGAAGCCACCCCACGCCCCCCCCCCGGGGCCTGGAAAGGAGGGGGAAAAGGGGAGTGGGATAAAACAGCGACAATCTAAGGAGGAAAAACTTATTTTACTAAATATGATATCGAAATACAAGATAACACAATATAATATAATTAAGGCTAACAAAATCGAACGAAACAGAGGGAGAGAGAGAGTCTCCGAAAACCGAGAGGCCTACTGTGAACTCTAGGCGACACGGCTGGAACGCTTCCCACTCTCCGAGAAGTTCGAGAGAAGAAGGAGGGCACTCCAGCCTGGGAACGAGATTATATAGAGTCCTGGTCCCGTGACTTATTGTTACTCCTGTTGTTCTCTGGGATATGTAGTCTTCTTCTGTGGACTGCACATTCAACAGAAGTATCCATACTTGACATGATGTTATGATGTGGAATACTGATAGCAAAATTATAAAATTACAAAACCATGACATTCCACCCCTTATTCTACATTATTACATCATGGTTAATATATACATATATATACATATATATACACATATGTAAAATTGTGATAGCTAAATAGTAGAATTGCATGTAACATAACTAAATGTACAACTATAATAACTAAAATACACTACACATGCAAACATATATATATATATATATATAGATACATAAAATTATTGACTGCACTCCCCCAGCATCAAATTCCCTTGTGGCACACATTGAACATCCCCATCCTTCTGCATTACCCACCAAGTGCACCCAGGTCCCTGGGCAAAGACAGTTCCACGGATAGGTTTGCCCTTTCCAGAAGCTGGAAGGACCCAAACAGCTTTTCCCAACATGTTCTTTACATGTATAACAGGGACCTTATCTCCTTCTACAGTGTGTAGGGGGCTAGATTGACTAGGACCATCACGATTGACAGATCCTCTAGTATTGACCAGCCAAGTGGCTTCTGCCAGATTCTTCTCCCAGTGCTTAAATGTTCCACCACCCATTGCTTTCAACATAGTTTTCAACAACCCATTATATCGTTCAATTTTACCAGAAGCTGGTGCATGGTAGGGAATATGATAAATCCACTCAATGCCATGATCTTTGGCCCAAGTATTTATAAGAGAATTTTTGAAATGTGTCCCATTATCAGATTCAATTCTTTCTGGGGTGCCATGTCCCCACAGGACTTGTTTCTCAAGACCTAATATGGTGTTTCGAGCAGTTGCATGGGGTACTGCGTATGTTTCAAGCCACCCAGTGGTTGCCTCTACCATAGTGAGTACATAAAACTTACCACTGCGAGATCGTGGCAAGGTGATATAATCAACCTGCCACGCCTCCCAATATTTATACTTTTGCCATCGCCCTTCCTCCCAGAGAGGTTTCATCCTTCTGGCTTGTTTAATTATGGCACATGTTTCACAATCATGAATAACCTGCGCAATAGCGTCCATGGTTAAGTCCACCCCTCGGTCTCTGGCCCACTTATATGTTGCGTCTCTTCCTTGATGGCCTGAGGTCTCATGAGCCCATCGAGCTAGAAATAATTCGCCCTTATTCTGCCAATCCAAGTCGATTTGAGCCACCTCAATTCTAGCAGCTTTATCTACCTGATGGTTGTTTTGTTGTTCTTCAGTAGCCCGACTTTTGGGCACATGTGCATCCACATGACGCACCTTTACAACCATATTCTTTGTTCGGGAAGCAATGTCCTTCCATAGTTCAGCGGCCCAAACAGATTTTCCCCTCCGTTGCCAGTTATTTTGTTCCCACCGCTGTAACCACCCCCATAAGGCATTTGCCACCATCCATGAGTCAGTATAAAGATACAGCATTGGCCACCTCTCCCGTTCAGCAACATCTAAGGCCAGCTGGACAGCTTTTACCTCTGCAAACTGACTTGATTCTCCCTTACCTTCAGTGGCCTCTGCAACCTGTCGTGTGGGGCTCCACACAGCAGCTTTCCATTTGCGATGCTTCCCTACAATGCGACATGATCCGTCAGTGAATAGGGCATATTTCTTTTCATTTTCTGGTAATTCGTTGTATGGTGGGGCCTCTTTAGCACGTGATACCTCTTCTGCTGGTGATGTTCCAAACTTTTTATCTTCAGGCCAGTCCATGATTACCTCTAGGATTCCTGGACGATTGAGGTTTCCCATTCGCGCTTGCTGTGTAATCAGCGTAATCCACTTGCTCCAGGTGACATCGGTAGCATGATGGGTGGAGGGAACCTGTCCTTTGAACATCCAGTTCAGCACTGGCAGTCGAGGTGCCAAAAGGAGCTGTGTTTCAGTCCCGACTACTTCGGAAGCAGCCCGAACCCCCTCATATGCGGCTAAGATCTCCTTCTCAGTTGGAGTGTAGCACTCTTCAGACCCCTTATATGATCGACTTCAGAATCCCAGGGGTCGGCCTCGGGTCTCTCCTGAGGCTCTTTGCCACAAACTCCAAGTGGGGCCTTTCTCTCCAGCAGCAGTGTAGAGGATGTTCTTTACATCCTGTCCAGTCCGTACTGGCCCCAGGGCTACAGCACGGGCTATCTCTTGTTTAATCTGTTCAAAAGCCTGCTGCTGCTCAGGGCCCCATGCAAAATCATTCTTCTTCCGCGTTACCTGATAAAGGGGGCTTACAATGAGGCTGTAGTTTGGAATGTGCATCCTCCAAAAGCCTACTGCACCCAGGAAAGATTGTGTCTCTTTCTTGCTAGTTGGTGGAGACATGGCAGTGATTTTGTCGATCACATCTGCTGGGATGTGACGACGTCCATCCTGCCACTTTATACCTAAGAACTGAATTTCCTGGGCAGGTCCTTTTACTTTGCTTCGCTTAATAGCAAAGCCAGCTTGTAGAAGAATCCGGATTATCTGCTCTCCTTTTGTGAAAACTTCTTCTGCTGTATCACCCCACACAACAATGTCATCAATGTACTGCAGGTGTTCAGGAGCACCACCCTGTTCCAGTACAGTTTGGACCAACCCATGGCAAATGGTTGGGCTGTGTTTCCACCCCTGGGGCAAACGGTTCCAAGTATACTGAATGCCCCTCCAGGTGAAGGCAAACTGTGGCTTGCATTCTGCGGCCAAAGGAATAGAAAAGAAGGCATTGGCAATGTCAATGGTGGCATACCATTTGGCTGCTTTTGACTCCAGCTCGTACTGGAGTTCCAACATGTCCGGCACAGCAGCGCTCAATGGGGGTGTGACCTCATTCAGGCCACGGTAGTCTACTGTCAGCCTCCATTCTCCACTGGCTTTACGCACTGGCCATATGGAGCTGTTAAAAGGTGAGTGAGTTTTACTGATCACTCCCTGATTCTCCAACTGGCGAATCAAATCATGAATGGGGAGCAAGGAATCCCTGTTGGTGCGATACTGCCGTCTGTGCACTGTCTTTGTAGCAATCGGTACCTGCTGCTCTTTTATTTTTACTCGTAGCAGCCTCACAACAGACGGGTCCTCTGACAGGCCAGGCAAAACAGACAGCTGCTTAATGTTGTCCATATCTACAGCAGCAATTCCAAAGGCCCAGTGATACCCCTTAGGATCCTTGAAATGCCCCCTTCTGAGGTAATCAATACCCAGTATACATGGAGCCCCTGGGCCAGTCACAATAGGATGTTTTTGCCAGTCTTTGCCAGTGAGGCTTATTTCAGCCTCCAGCACAGTCAATTCTTGAGAGCCCCCAGTCACTCCAGAAATATGGATTGATTCTGTCCCTTCATGACTGGAGGGCATTAGGGTGCACTGTGCACCGGTATCCACCAGCGCCTTATATTCCTGTGGTTCTGATGTGCCAGGCCATCGAATCCACACAGTCCAATAAACTCTATTATCCCTTTCCCTCCCCTGACTGAGGGCAGGGCCCCTCTATTGGTTACCTGTGATGACTGGAGCAACTCCACTGGTGGTTGGTATGTCTAGCAGTTCTTTCACCCGTGCTCGTAGTGCAGAAGTAGGCTGATCATGCCACTTCCTCATGTCTTCTCCACGGTCACGTAGGTAGCGCCACATGGAAACACGCGGTGCAATCGTACTGTTGTTCTTTGCTCGAGCTGGGAAGCGTGTGCGTTTAACAGCTGAGACTTTTGATGATGCAGGTGGGGAGTAGGACTGGACTAGTTTGATCAGATCCTTCATTAGACCTGGTGGCCCGTACGAGGATTGACCTTCATCAGTTGTTTTTGATACTATTACAGGATCATTACAATTAGTTGATGGAAACAATTTCTTGCACATTTCATCTACTCGGTTTTCTAGCCGTGAGATGGCAGAAACTGCGGCATGCAGTTGGGGGAGCTGCTGATCGATGGTTTGAAGCATTATAATCAGCTCAACAACTCGGGGCCATCTGTCCACGAATCCTTTAGATCCTGACACCAATGACTGTGCAATTCTCTCTGGTGCTGTACTTGTGATTTTCTGCCACATGTCAGGATCGGCCCTCACTCTCTCAGGGTCAAGTTCGCTTGGATCAGGGCTGTACAACATTTTCGCCATGGCCAATTCCCTCAGGCGCTGAATACCTTTTTGGACGGTATTCCAACTATCAAATTTAGGCTTCAAAGCATCCTTATAGGGGTACCTTTCTCTCACGGCTTCTAACAGCCGCAACCAGAGAGTGGCAGCTCCATCCGAACATCTGCTAATCCCTCTGTCGATACCTGCATCTTGGGCAATGCTTCCTAGTTGGCGAGCTTCATTACCATCTAGAGACAAGCTGTTGGCCCCGTTGTCCCAGCAGCGAAGCAACCAAGCAAGGATACCTTCATCTTGACGCCGTGTGAACTCCTTTCTTGAGCCTTGGATTTCAGTCAGCTTCAGAGGTCGACAATAGGTGATTTCCTCCTCATCATCAGTCTCTTCTTCATGCCTCTTGGTTTTTGCCTTTGCTTTTTTCGGTACTGCTCCATGCCCGGCACCTGGGTCTTCTGCTGCCCCCCCCTGTGCTTCTCCTTCTTTTCGTTCTAGACGCATGGACACCCGTTTCCATTTCTTGCCTTCCACAGGGGCAACTGATATTGCTACTGATGCCTCCTGTGACTGATCAGAATTAACTTGGGCTTGAATCTCAGATCGGAAACTCTCTCTCTCCAGAATAGTATGATACAAAGCACGGTATGCATAAGCCAAACCCCACATAAGGTTTACCTCCTTAGATCTCTGACCCAAATACTCACTTAATTTCTTAGGGTCCCTTAGGTATTCAAGAGTGAAATCCCATGACACTGCGGGTCCCCATGCTTCTAAGACTTTTCCTAAACCTTTCCATATTCCCTGCCAGTCATCATTCTCTGGTTCTGGAGGAGACTTCCGCATAGAACGAATGCATAGGAACATATATGCATGCATTGATAGTGATAACATGAATGCAAGTATGAACCCTATCTCAGTTATTGAAAAGCGTGTGGAAATCTGAGAGTACAACCTAAATAAAAAGGGTTTTTTTAGCCTGTACAATGAATTAAACATGGTGGTGTTTGTAAAATTGCCTGTTCCATCTGGGATGCAAGTATTTGTAAAATTGCCTGTTCCATCTGGGATGCAAGTGTTTGTAAGATTCACAAATTCATCTGAGGTGTAGATGCCAAAATTCTGACCATACCATATCTCGTAAAAGTACCAGGCAGGTGTCTCCATCAGTATCCACCTTATTAGGCTATATATCTGCACAATTCCACAACACCAAATTATGGTGTTAATAGTTGACCAATACTTTAAGAAGATCATAATTGCTTTCAATCCCTTAAACAGAGCAACTGGGATGAAGAGTGGATTCATAGCTGGCAGGCTCTGTAAAAGTCAGAGCTAGCTAGCTTTGCTCTAAGGGAGAAAGAAATCCCTTTGTTTTCTACACAAAAGTTAGATAGCAATGCTGAGAATGTGCAGCAGCCCTTAATGTTGACAATTTGTCTGGTATTTCAAGGTCACGTTCTCCGTGAGCAGCTACGGAAAGATAACACTCCCAACACTCCCGTAACGAAGCTCTTTAAGAGCAAAGAGAGAGTTGTTCTAAAAGCTAAAAAGCTCTATGCCCGCGTTCTCCACCAAAAAATCTGTCACGGGTTACTTAGATTTACCTATGCCCGTGACAGGGGAAGCCACCCCACGCCCCCCCCCCCGGGGCCTGGAAAGGAGGGGGAAAAGGGGAGTGGGATAAAACAGCGACAATCTAAGGAGGAAAAACTTATTTTACTAAATATGATATCGAAATACAAGATAACACAATATAATATAATTAAGGCTAACAAAATCGAACGAAACAGAGGGAGAGAGAGAGTCTCCGAAAACCGAGAGGCCTACTGTGAACTCTAGGCGACACGGCTGGAACGCTTCCCACTCTCCGAGAAGTTCGAGAGAAGAAGGAGGGCACTCCAGCCTGGGAACGAGATTATATAGAGTCCTGGTCCCGTGACTTATTGTTACTCCTGTTGTTCTCTGGGATATGTAGTCTTCTTCTGTGGACTGCACATTCAACAGAAGTATCCATACTTGACATGATGTTATGATGTGGAATACTGATAGCAAAATTATAAAATTACAAAACCATGACAACGTCATATCAACAATTAGAATATTAAGAACATAATATAAAAGTTGTTGCTGCTGGCCTGTGGACTTCCATTAGCTGTTAGCCATAGTTTGGAACTTGCAAACCAATCTTATTTAGACTTTAGTGGTGAAATCTTCTGATGAAATCTTCCTTCTAATTCTGCAAAAGAATCTCGGTGGAACATTTCTGTCTGAAAAGGCTCTGGCATATGAAGATGTGCCAGACTGCAGCCATGTGCCAGATGCGTTTGGATCCATGGAATTTTCTGATGTAGCTTCAGTGTTTGAAGAATCTCCACTCGATCTAAATACTCAGAAAACAAAGCAGGTGTGTGAAGATGTACAGCTAGTTTCTTACAGAAAAAATACAGCTCTTAATCTAGAAATCTGCTTCTCATTGTATCTAGTGCTTACTCCATATTTAAGTATCTAGTGGACCTTGACCAAAGGAAGATAAAGATAGAGCAAAGAAGTATGTTAAGCATAAATTTTGTTGCCTTCTACCTGTAGGCCATGGTTGGTTTGACGTGATCCCTAACTCCAGTGTTTGGTTTGCACAGAAACAGCAAGCAAGGGAACAAGTAAAGGAGTCAGTGAGGATTTTAAAACACAATGGGAAGCGATAAGGCACAGTTAATAAGATTCTGGAGTTAGGCTGGAGGTAGGCAGAGGTTGAAAGGTACCGAAAGAAATTCAATCTTACTGTGTTGGACAACAAAATCCACTGTGATATTATTCAAATTTTTAACTAAACCAAGTGATAATTCATATTTATGTTTAGATAAGCTGGTGAAGGTTAATCCTCAATGGAGAATTGAGATGAACAAATAAAAAAATGGTGTTTGACAGTCTATAAGAAACGAACTTATTCTAGGAGAGAATCAGAGTTTTCAACTGTTTTGTTCAATAGCCAAATAATGTATGATATTTTTATAAGCATTGTGTCTGACCTTCTCAGCTGTTAGAATTTCTTTGACAGTAACTTCTCCGGCTGTGATCAGAAAACCTTTTGTTCCGTCTCTGGCACCATTCGAGGCATGATACTCAACTGGGTGATATGGAATTCACACTGTCAACTCCAGTGACAAGAAAAGTGGCATCTAAGAAGCGTGCAAACACAGAGAATGTTGATGCAGAGTCAGTGTTAAGAAATGAGCTGCCCTTTGCATTTCCTGCTCCAAAGGCCTTCTTTTCGAAGAGCCAGACAGAGAAGCAAGTAGAAGGCATATCTTTTTAGGCGCCTACTTCCAAAGGTATGTTGTATCTAACAAATGGAAACCTAGAACATGTGTAGCTTAGGAATTTTTTACTTTTAATATGAATGCAGTACTTGTAGGTCCTAAAATTCTGAAAGGTTTCAGTGTGGGGTTTATTTGGTCACAGCACATACAGCTGCCATCCTGTACATCTGACAGTGCACTGCAAGCGGTTTAACCATATATCAGGGCATGGTACACGTCTGTTAATGATAGAAGTTCTCACAGTTTCACAAGGAGCATGCCTTGAGATGCATTCAGATAATGAGATAAGTGCTGTGTTCCTAAAACTAGCATGTGTCTCCACTCTCCATCGAGATTTAGTAGATAATTTCTTTAACAATTATGATGAGAGTTTTGTTTTGTTTTTATTTTTTTCTGGGCTATTATTTTGAGTGAAAGAAAAGGGTATGCTTTTATTTAAGCGAGCTTTTGATTGCATCATGCTTCTAAATTAAATGTAACCTACTGAATTCCTCATGATAGCATACGAGTACTTGCGTGTATCTGTTCTCCCTAATAGAGGGAGAAGAGACTCAGTGAACCTGGACAGTGTTACCCAGGGTTGTGAGAACAGCTAAATGATTGTTGAGAACTGGTCAACTCGTGAGCCTGAGACCTGGGATCCTCCATCCTAGGGTGGAACTTTACTGGAGCACGTGGGTGCCACAGCAACAAAAGGACTGTGTACAATAGACTGAGAGTTTGCTGAGTTTCTTGGTTTACAGAAAGCACAACTAACTCAGCAGCAAGTGACGTATTTGGGATAGGAGATGACAGCTGGACTTTGAACCTTAAGGACTGCCAAGAAAGAAGCCATCTGCTCAACCCCTGAGCTGCAAACTGCCAAGGAACTCCATACGTTGCCAGGAATGACAGGAGGGTGCCGACCATGGATACACAGCTACGGACTGATGGTAAACTTGAAACAGCTTGAAGTGAGTAAGGGATATCCAGGGTGCACTGGTGTGTTGCCTTGTGTAAGGTAACCTAAATAACTACGTCCATCATTGAGAATGTGCATCTGACGGCCCCATGACCAAGTTACACGCTGATCACACCAATATGGTGAGCTGTAAAATGGCGTTTAATGAACCGTGTGAGACCCTTATATAGGGCTCCAATTTCAGCCTCATACATATACATTACCGAGCACGTGGAGGCCTATCGCGTTACATCCCGTGAGTTCGTGCCGCCTAATACATCATTTCCCCCTCTCCATGCTCGATAAAGTATGCCCCGTTACATCCCAAACGCTAATCCTTAATCCTAATATAAAAATGTTAGTCTCTATAATTTAAACTTAATAAGTTATCTAAAAAGTGAGGTAGACAAGCTACAGAGGTAGGTAGTGCAATATCTAATAACATCAGTAGTTTTCTAATGATTATATCCAAGGCATCTTGGGTTTATACAGTTCCTTCTTCTTCTCAAAGTTTATCATATACCCGTTGGTACTCCATTTTTTCGTTAAACATTCTTTCTATCATACGCTGTAAACAACCCTGGACACACTGAAACAAACAAGGTAAGCAAATCATTAAAGCTAAAAAGAATAAAATACCTATGATTAATACTTTGAGAAACTGCTTAAGCCATGGGCCCAGATTACCAAACAGTCCCTCCAACCAGCTTCCGAATGCATCATCTATTGTGATCTTCTTCGTGTGTTCTTGCATTCATTCCAACTTCCTATGTATCGAATCGCTGTGGTCGCTCAGATTGAAACAACACATCCCTTCAAAGTCCTTGCACCCGTGCCCTTGAGCAAGCAGCAGAAAGTCAATTGCAGCTCTATTTTGAAGAACAGCGTGTCTGATGTTGTTAACGTCCATCAGGAGTTCTGACAGGACTGCTGTGGTGACATTAGCTTGCTTCACGGACCAGCATGCCAATCTCTCAATTTCTCTTAGGGCCTGGGCTGAAGCTACTCCCGGAGCTAAGACGGATGCAAAGATTCTAGCTGTGGGACCCCACAGCTGAACCTCATCACTACAATCCTGGTCCAATGTTTTTATTGACCTTTTCTGGCGTTGAGCTCGATCGATCTTTTTCATAACACTTATCATTGCAGTGTGATTGGGAGCCAACAATGTCAGCGCTTCCTTAGGCAGTTCCGATCCTTCTACTGCCCGTATCAATCGATTGGCAAACTCAGAGAATGACTCTGAGGGACCCTGCATAATCTCTGACCACGGGGCTACAGGCTCTGCTTTTCTTATAAAGTGTATAAAAGCAGAGGTAGCCGCCCCCGTGGTGGCAAGCAGCTCTCCTGGGCGGAGGTCCCTAAGCTGCCTCTCTGCAGATCCAGCCAAATCCGCAGATGAACCTGAAAGCCTCATTAAATCAGTTTTTGGATCTCCCTCCTTCCCATTTGCTGGATGCTGTGGATCGCGCGCAGCCTGTGCTAAAACAGCTTTGAGTTGTATTATCCACTCCTCCTTCCACACAGTAAACTGTACTGGTTCGAGGGCTACTCTCATAAGGCTTTCAATATCATATGGGAGTAGGGGACCTGGGGCTACGAGAGCCTCAAAGGCACTCATTGTCATCGGGGATCTCAATCCCTTTTTGTCAATCGCCTCTATAAACCGAACAACTGCTTTTGCTTCCAAAGGTACCCAAACCGGTCCCTCCTGTTTGACTACAATTGGGAACACCGCCCAGTCCCGCTCCTTGAGCCCCACCTCTCGCATTGTATCGCAAATGTCAGTCCAATCAGTGGGCTTAGGCGATATCTCTCGCTCCTCCCACTTCTCCCCCCTCCTCCGGGGAACCACGACCGACTGGGTGGGGACAGGCAATTCCTTCCGTTCCTCCCCTTTCTCCTCCCCCTTCGCGGGAGACGAAACCGACGGGGTGAAGGCAGACAGTACCTTTTGTTCCTCCCCTTTCCCCTCCCCCTCCTCGGGAGGCGAAACCAAAGGGGTAGGGGCAGGCAGTACCTTTCGTTCCTCCCCTTTCGCGGGATGAGGTCCCTCCTTCGGGGGCGGGTCTAGGGGTGGCTTAACGCCTCCACGGCGCGCCTCCCCCCATGACTCTCCCTCCCTCGGACAGGACCCACCCCCCTCAGGTGAACGAAAGCTCTGCAAACAGGGGTATAGGCGGGGATAATATGGCGGCGCCTCCCCAGATGAGGCAACTTCCGCCATCCCTTCCGGAGTTGTTTCGGGCGCCGCCATGGCCATTGTGAAAACGGCCGGCGTGGTCGGCGCCATCTTGGGTACGGAGTCGCCGCAAGGGAGCGGTTCCTCCGCACCCTCCGGGACCCCAGACGTCCCGGAACCCACCCCAAAAACCCCATTCGCGACTGCCTGGATCTTTTTCTCCTCCTTAGCCGCTTTAAGCGCACCCAGGACCAAAACCCAGGTTTTTAACTCCTCCGCCTTATAATCGTTTGTTGCTCTTAGGAGCAGGGCAGAGGTGAAAGACTCCCACCGCTCCGAATCGAGCAAATTACAAGGGGAGGGTGAAAGCTCCGCTTCCTGCAAAAAAGTAATAACGGCAACAATCTCCTTAGAAGGAGCATTCCTACCGCAGTGGGTTTTACAAACCCGTAATAGTACCTTTGTGACGGAATCCATGTTTTTTCTGGTGCTCGACACCGTACGTCCTCGCACACTTTGTATATATACCCGGGCCCAAAGTCCCACGGTCTTCCACGGTCTCACCGCAGGATAATCAGTAGCTGCAGTCAATATATCGCCCCTCCGGCGCTTCCACGGGATCTAACCGTAGGATTCGCGTCCGTCTCGCGGTTAGCCGTCGCACACTCACTCTCAGGACTTCCTCACACGGGGCACCAATTGTTGCCTTGTGTAAGGTAACCTAAAGAACTACGTCCATCATTGAGAATGTGCATCTGACGGCCCCATGACCAAGTTACACGCTGATCACACCAATATGGTGAGCTGTAAAATGGCGTTTAATGAACCGTGTGAGACCCTTATATAGGGCTCCAATTTCAGCCTCATACATATACATTACCGAGCACGTGGAGGCCTATCGCGTTACATCCCGTGAGTTCGTGCCGCCTAATACATCACTGGTGCTCAATATTCAAGAAGCCCATCAATCTACACTGGGCCAAAGGATACCAGTTTTAATATCTCATGCAGTGTTTACTGTATTGGAGGCAAAAGGGGGACATTGGCTTTCACCCCACAGAATCACAGAATCACAGAATTACCCGGGTTGGAAGGGACCTCAAGGATCATGTAGTTCCAACCCCCCTGCCTAGCAGGGCCACCAAACATACGCCTTTACTAGATCAGGTTGCCCAGGGCCCCGTCCAACCTGGTCTTGAACACCTCCAAGGACGGGGCATCCACAACCTCACTGGGCAGCCTGTTCCAGGACCTAACCACCCTTCTAGTAAAGAACTTTCCCCTAACATCCAACCTAAATCTTCCCTCCTTCAACTTAAAACCATTTCCCCTAGTCCTGCTATTATCAGCCCTTTCGAAGAGTTTACTCCCCTCCTGGGAGTAAGTTCCCTTCAGGTACTGAAAGGCTGCAATGAGGTCACCCCGCAACCTTCTCTTCTCCAGGCTGAACAAACCCAACTCCCTCAGCCTGTCCTCATAGGGGAGGTGCTCCAGCCCCCTGATCATCTTCCTGTCCCTCCTCTGGACCCTTTCCAAAATCTCCATATCTTTTTTGTACTGAGGGCTCCGCACCTGGACACAGTACTCCAGATGGGGCCTCACAAGAGCAGAGTAGAGAGGGACGATCACCTCCCTATCCCTGCTGACCACCCCTCTCCTGATGGAGCCCAGGATCCCATTTGCTTTCCGGGCTGCCAGAGCGCACTGCTGGCTCATGTTAAGTTTCTCATCTATCAGGACCCCTAGGTCTTTTTCAGCCGAGCTGCTCTCAAGGACAACTCCTCCCAGCCTGTACAGGTGCCTGGGGTTCTTCCGGCCCAAGTGCAAAACCTTGCACTTTGCTGTGTTGAACCTCATTAGGTTCACCCGAGCCCAGCTTTCCAGCCTGTCAAGGTCCCTCTGAATGGCATCTGTTCACCCCAAAGATTCCCGAAATACCAGGCCATCCTGGTAGAGCAGGGTGATATAGAAATAATTGTAACTACTATTGCCAACCCAGTATCTTTCCTTAGCGGAACTCCCCTGGTGGAGAACCAGGATGACATCACTGCTTTGAAACAACTGATGCTGCACATTACATCCAGTCGGTCGGAGCTGAAGGACGAACCCTTAGAAGATGCAGAAGACGCCTGGTTTACCAGCAGCTGCAGTTTTGTGAGACAAGGAGGCTGTAAGGCAGGACATGCAGTAACTGCTACTGAGCAGGGAATGGAAGCACAACCATCAGCCGTGGGGACTACCCCTCAGAAGGCTGAAATAACTGCCTTGACGAGAGCCTTAATGATATGGACAGATGCTAACTATGTGTTTGGGGTGTCACACGCTCATAGTACCATCTGAAAAGAGCAAGGATTGCTCACACACAAGGAAAAGAGCATGATGTAAATGTACCTATGTTGTAGGGCACAGTTCTCTATCCAGGCCCAAGTCTGTGTGGGTGTCTCCTCTATCCACAAAGCTGCTCACACTGCAGGAGGCACAGGCTGAGAGGAGAGGCCAGAGCAGCTCTCCCACTGTGACACGGAGCAGCAGGATACAAGTAAAGGAAGGCCCCGCAGCGGTACTGGGAAGGTTCCACACAGTCATCAATTTTTCATCTGAAAGGTAAAGAGGAATTCCCTTTTCTGCCCCTATCATCATTGGTCGGGTGAGTAGCAATGATGCCCGGTGTGCTTCCATCAATGGAGCAGAATAGGCGGAAGGCTGGGGTGCAGGCTTTCCTCTGCTGAGGTGAGTGGGGGCTCAGGGTGTTGCTCAGTGGTAGATTTGTTCACACTGAGTTCTAACAGGAAACTTGCTCAACATCGAAGGCTTTGCAAAAGTCTGGCTGAGTGATGTCAGTTGCTTTTCCTTTCCCTACTGATGCTGTCACTCTACTGTAGAAGGCCACCAAAGCGACCAGGCTGCATGTCTCCGTTTCCGCTGTTTCTCCATTTCCTTCTTGTTGCTCCCTGTAACCAGCAGGTTCAGCCATGCTGCTTTCCTGCCTCCTCTGCTGTGTTTCGTGTGGTCGGGATGGAGCTCAGAGCTCCAGCTCTGAGAAAGGTTTTCTGAGAAAGTTACCATCTCTTTTCCATTCCTTTACCCCTAAAAACAGTTTTCCAGTGTCTCTCATGCAAGAATTCTTTGAACAGCCTGCAGCTGACTCTCCTGAAGCTCAGGGTCCTGACTTTGCTTTTTGCCAGGCACACATTCCTTGAGATGAGGAACTCTAGGAGGGCATGGTCACTACAGCCCTGACCACCTCCAGTCTTAACCCCTGCTGTTCAGCATGTCCAGTAATGCTTCCCTTCTGCTTGGTGTGCTTAATGCTTGGCCCACAAAGTTATTGTCAGTGCACTCCAGCAGGCTCTCAGACAGTTTGCAGCAACTGGGATTGGTGCTGGGTGGTTGCTGGGAGGTGTCTCAGCAGAAAAGCTGGGCTGGGGTGGGCGTGCTGTGTCAGTCCTCATCGCAGCTGGCAGAGAGAGTTAGAGGAGGGTGATGGGTGCTGCCTGCTCTCAATGCTGCTGCACTGAATTTGGGGCACAGCAGCACACTGGTGAGTGAGCTGGGAGGGAGACGGACTGCTGCTGTGCATGGCTAGGCCAGAGCTGGAGGATTGTCAAACACGTGAGTCATGCTGGTGCAGCCATTGCAGCTGCAGCAGGAGTAGAAGACAAAGAGGTTTTGTAGAGGACAGAGGGTGGTGACTCATGGTTTGATGTCCAGGTGGAGGCCGATAACAAGTGGTGTCATCCAGGAGTCTGTCTTGGGACCAGTGCTTTTTTACATGGTTATCAGAGACACCAATGATGCAATGGAGTGCACCCTCTGCTGTTTGCTGAGTGGTGCGGCTGACGCAGTGGAAGGAAGGGATGCCATTCAGAGGGAGCTCAACCGAGAGGTTGGCCTAGGTGAATTTAATGAGGTTCAACACAGCAAAGTGCAAGGTTTTGCACTTGGGCTGGAGGAATCCCAAGCATTTCTACAGACTGGGAGGAGCAGTCCTTAAGAGAAGCCCCGCAGAGAAGGACCTGGGGGTCCTGGTGGATGAAAAACAGAACGTGAGCCATCAGCGTGCTCTTGCAGCTCAGAGAGCAAATGGTCCCCTGGGCTCCATCAGAAGAGGGGATGGCCAGCAGGGACAGGGAGGTGATTGATCTTCATGATCCTTGAGGTCCCTTCCAACCCGGGCCATTCTATGATTCTGTGATTACACTCGCTGTCAGAAATAACGGCAGCTGTACAGATGTTGGATATATTTTGGGACAGTTCTTGTAACCAGCTGATTTTAAGACCTTGCCCGAGTCAAGAGTCTAAATTGAGTGTCAGAAGAAAGCTGGTAAAGTGGCTATTGCTCATTCTTTTTCATTTGCTGATTCTTTCATTCGGGTTCCTTTTCCAAAGGAGATTCTGGTGATGGAAGCAATTGAAGAAAGAACCAAAGCAGCTCTTGCCAAGAGTGCTTGAAGTCCCTGTGGAGAGAAGCAAAGAACTTGGGCTTCCTCTGGGATGCGCCCCACCATGTCTCAGGAAGGAGACAACTGCTGTTCCACTTTCTGCTTTGTGTGTGGAAAGGTACGTCTGGGTTTTCTTCTACTTGTTTTTCTTTCTTTTTCTGGCTTTGAAGGAGAAGGGGTGGAGCAAGGGGAGACCCACTGGTCATTTGTTAACTCAAGAGCAGGATGGATTCTGCATTGACTGTGAAAAACCTGGGCTAGTAGCATGGGCATATTTCAGGCTGGACTCTTCTTTTGCTGCTTGGTTTCCTTTTGGCTACAGGGAGACAGCTGTCTAAAGGTGTGTTTTCAAACCCACTCTCCAAAACCATGTTTCATTGTTGCAGGTGGTTCAGTGTGCTCTTGCAGGGTAGATGTGTTTGCTGTAGAATCTGAATGGTTTCTGTTCCTAGGGGAGGACTGGGAGGAGGTAGTGAGAAGAGAATTCAATGCCTGAGGTGTATCTTAGTGAGAAATGTTGGCATGAGGTGCTGAAAGTCTTGAGTTGTCAAAGGCCAGTGAGGCTCAGACTCCTTAACCTGCTGGAGCAGGGTGGAAGCAAGGAGTGGGCACTGCCGTCACACAAGCTGCACTTGGTTCTGGTCTGCCAGGTCTGTGCTGGCCTGGATTTCTTCTGAGAAGTTTGTTGGAGCTGCTTGGAGTAGTGAAGGGTGGGGAAGAAGTGCTGCTCCAGAGCTATGAGACGTGCAGCTCCTTCTGAAGTGCTCCTGAGAAGGACGGAGCGCATTTGCTGCAGCTTTCTCTGCAGATGTGCTCCTCACCTTGAAATCCTCGTGGTTTGTCCTCAGCTCCTGACCACGGCCTGTTCTCTGTTTTGCAGGCTGATAACATGCAGAAGCCGCAGCTGGTACGTGCTATGTCATCTTTAAACGTACCAGCATTTGCGGCAGCCCATGTTATTAAGAGCCACGTCGCCCAGGGGCCAGATGAGCTCTCTCTGGAGGTAAGCAGTTCCAGGCGTTCCGTGTTGTCGTGCATAGAAGAGGGCAGTCCTTTCTGCTTTGTTTTCCTACCAGATTTGCTGAATCTGGGATTGATGTTTCAATCTCTTTCAGGTCAGAGATCTGGTGAGCATTGTTGATATGAGGACATATCAACAGGCTGAGCCCCTGGTGGAGAGGCAAGCGTGGCTTTGAGGTAGGCACACGTTTTTGACTAGAGAGCACAACTTCAGTAGAGTTGGGAATCTCAGCTTGGAGCTGCTCTGCCTGCACAGGATGGCTGCTGGATGCAAACAGTTGCCCTGTGTCACTGTCAGTGGACCTTCCCTTTGGCTCTGGGCTCGGGCTAATGCTCACCTGTCTTTTTGTTCTAATTACAGGTTGGGCTTTTCCCTGGTGAGTGCATGGAACTCATCAGCGGAAAAGTTCCCGATTCCCTCCTCAATTCATTGCCAAAGCCAGGTGCGTAATTTACATTTGACAATGCGAGTTAGTCAAATAGGGTCAGAACGTTACTTTCAGGGGGTTTGTTTATGCCCAAGTTCAGCAAGCTTAGAAAGAGAACTACAGTAATCTCCTTGGGCACCTCCAGGGATGGGGAAAATCCATTCTTGCGTGTCCTTGTTGGGAATGTTCTTCCCGTTGTTACATGCTCTGTCGAATGCATTGCGCTCAGCTTCGTCCAACCGAGCCAGGCCTGAAATGAACTGGTTTCTTTGTTTTGTTGCGCAGAGCCAAAGAAATGGGGCAAGCTCATCAACGGCCTTTGTTCCCTGGTGAAGGTCAGCCCTGGGAGAGCAAAGCAGCCTGAGCCTCCGACATTCTCCGGATCCATGTCCTTGCTTGACATCGTTGAGAGGTATTTAGCCTTCAGGACTTGAGGGCTGAGCTGTAGGAATGGAAGCATCCTCTGCTGTTTGAAACAGAGGGCGTTTCTAAGCTGTGTTTCAGCAGAAAGCAGGCAGTGCCCAGAACAGGCAACTTTTGGCCAGGGCTCGGTGCAGCTCTTCCATCACCCTGCACCACGTCTGACAGCATGCTCTGTTTTCTCTGCAGAATGAGTTCTCCCAGGAAGAGGGCAGAGTCAGCAGCTGGCAGTTGGTGTTCCTGCTTCTGCCTGGGCAAACCATCCCCTGTGGCCAAACACCAACTGCAGAGCAGTGCCAGGGAGCCCTCTGAAGCAGAAGTCTTGGTCCTGGCAGGTAAGGGTGCAAGTCCAGCTTACAAAACACTGCTTGTCAGCAACACAGGTAGAATTCATGCTTTCAGTGGGCTTGTACCTCCTTCTGGCGTTCAAGCCCGTGCCTGACATCTTCAGTTGATCCCTGTCTTTCCCAAATGAGTCTCTTGTCAACACAAGAGCTGGACCTGCACGTGGATCACTTTCAAGACAGTGACACTGTTGCTAGAAGCCTATTTGCTTCTGCCCACCACCACTACATAGCCAAATGTCAAGAATCTCCATGGTTCATCTTGCGAACGTTCGACACTAACTGCTGTACATCTGCTCCTTCCTAGGTGACCCGAGCCCTTGTATATCCCCAAGACGCAGGGCATGTTACGATGACGCATCTTCCATCAATGAAGAGTTGTTACTAAGCACAGAATGCTGCAGTTCAGATGAAAGCCTTCCGTATAACATCAGCTATCAAGAGAAGAAGGTCATCATCGTTGAAGCCTTCATTCATCCCATCCCTACTGAAGCTGCTGACCTGAGCCCACCAGACACCTCAGGCACCAGCCTGGACTCAATGTCTCTGCAGTGCAGCCCAGCCCAAGCACAGCCTGAGTGCCCCGACAGCAGCACCATCATGCAGGCTCAGGTCAGCATCACCGAGGAGAAGCTGAGCATCTCGCAGGGGGGCACAGAATCAGGACACGAGTCCCAGGCTCCGGGCAACAGCACGGTCTCTGAGCAGCTCTCATGATTACAAGAGAGGATGAGTCCCATCTTTCCTCCAGACCTCACACCCCCTCCTTTCTCCTATTGAATAAAGGCACGCTCGTGCTCAATCAATGCCTTGACTGAATTCCGAGTTTTCATTCGCAGAGATTGGGATGAGTGCAAGAAACTGCAAGGCAGCTCAGCTTACAACACTCTGGCTGTGGGGTTTGTGCGGCCGAGCTCTGGGTGTGTTCCCATTTTGCCTGACTTTGGGATGCCTGCAGCGAGAGCTCTGCTGCCGTTGTGTATGGCAGCAAATAGTCTCTAGCATCCTGGATGCTGCTCATGAAAACCCCAAGCTTCCTGGCTGTGGCTGTGATGCTTTTCAGGGCCTTTTGATGCTCTTTGATGCCGTGGCTGCTCCCTAACACCTCTGTCCTCCCGCCGTGTCCATTCCTGGCTCCCACCTGTGAGCTGTCCCTGCAGATCATCTCTAGCCCTGCCATCATCGCGCTGCAGCAGGAGGAGCTCGCCCTGACCAACATCAGGCAGTGCTGCCTGCCTCTCTCACTCTCTAGACCAAGTGTAACTACGCTGTCATGGAGACAAATGCTTTCTGTCACATCCTCCATCCCTGCAGACATTTACCGGTAGGTGGCTCTTGCAGAAGAAGATTCAAGCAGCAGAACCTTTTGCTCAGCTACAGCACACAAATGCTACAAAAGCAGGAATAACCCGCAAGCTCTGGGTCTGTTTGTCTTGCACAGGCATGCACTAACTGCGTTTGATGGTACCCCCCATCCTTGATTTCCTTCCCTGCTTCTTGTCTGATGACGCTGCTGAGCCAGGAACAAGCTGCCCAGTGTGGCAGAGCATGGTGCAGGGCTGTGCTGGGACCTCCTCCCCTTCATCTGCTGCAGATCAGTGCCACACACGTGCCATCGAGATGCTCTGGCACGGGATGTGCCTCCAACCCAAAGCTCCTTCCCACGTCCCAAGGAAAAGCAAAGCAACCCAAGCATCTCCAGCAAAGCTGCCCAGCAGACAGCAGGGAATGCAAACAGCTTCTGGCTGCTCCCCTGCACTCCTGTCCTAAGTAATAGACCCCATGAGGACTGGCTGGGAAATCAGTGCATGACACATATGAGTGTGCACAGGATTGTGCAAAGCAGTGGGGTTCCATGAGTTTGTGTGTGTGTGTATCTCGGCTGTTATGAAAGCATGGGAAGACTGCCTTACTGAGTCCCAGATAATTACTTATCCTCAAATGATTTTTCCTGGCCAAATTTAAAGCCTCTTACAGGTAATCGAGACCAACAGGCTGTTGTTGCACAATCAACAAGCACAAACTAGATGAATAGCTGAGGAAAATAAAGCATCATGCCAAGGGTACTAGATAAGTGAGCAGCTTGAGATCTGCACATTTATGTGATACTCATGGTCTTAGACAATATTTGCTTAGTGAGGTCACATAGAATGAAAGTAAAATAGAAGAAGTGCAATTGGTCTCTGTTCACACAGCTGGCTGGTTTGTCTCAGGCTAATCCTGAACTGCCTCAAGCGACTGCTTTGGTGCTCTACAGAACAGCAACTTCAGAGATCTCTTTCTATTACTAAGTGTTTGAAAGAGCAATTTGCTCTGTTAATTATCCATCATTTCTGTGCAGTCTGTTTTGTCAGACTTGTCTTTAGCTTCCAAGTTGTATGTGAAGAATTGTTTCCGTTGTAATGCACAATGAACTAAAAATTGAGAGATGAAAATGTGAAGAGTTTTTCCAGCTTTGATTTCATGTCTGGAATTTTGGAACCCACTACTTGCAGTTGTTAATCTGTCCAAACTGGTCTGGTTTGGAATGCCCTCATCCTTCTTGAATCTCTGTTAAAGGCGGAGCAATTCCTACAAGTGCCATGGCCCCACTGTTGTTCTAATTCTTGTTTCTTTGTTTTCCACACGCTGCTTTTCAAGCCTCCTTTTTCTTTACAGTCAAAGTGAGAACTGCACTGTGAGGTGTCTGAACCTTGTTGTGCCTCTACATAAAGAGAACCGAACAGCAGCAAAGCCAGACAGGTGACTGTGCTGACAGCTCTCGTAGCCAGTAACACGTAACTGTGCTAAATCCCTTGTGACGGCTTTGATTTCATTTTTGCCAGTGAAATCCTTGTAAAAGGAACTGCAGCAGTGTGATGAGCTACGGTGAAGATGCTGGTTTTAGTAGTGCTCTAAGCTGAGTGAAAGGGCAATTGAATGAGGGTTATATGCTTTCTCTGGGACGATAAGGTTTTATTTCCTGAGGGAAAGAGCCAGCTTTTCATGGGCTATATGTGGGCTTTGGCAAGGGCAGACAATCCAGTCTGTCAGGAAGCCATTTGAGGTGCTTCAGGTTTGTAAGCTTGTCTTTTTGTTTTTCAGGCGGATATTTGGAGCATGGGTGTAGTGCTGTATGCTCTGCTGTGTGGGTTTTTCCTTTGGATGATGACAATATGATGGCACTCTACAGGAGGATACCAGTGGGTATCAGTGGTGCTAGAATACACTGAGAAGGGAAATAGCTGAGCTTGACAAGAGGCCTTGCTTTTCGGATGGCAGAACATGCTGAGCTGTGGGTAGAAAGGCCACAGCACAGTCTGCTGAATATTGTCCCTGTTTTTGCTGCTTTGTCTACCAGTATTTTGTGGATTTGGTTCTACGCTTGGTTGGCCTATGTGGCACTGTAGCCTAATTCTGTACCATGATAGCATACAGAATTTAAGGAGAAGTATTTTCCTGCCAATGGGCTGGATTTTTATGTATCTGGTTCTTCAACTGGCTGCTCCCTATACTATCTGTAGTAAAAATATAGACACATCATTTGATTTCCCTGAAATGAATGTTCCTAAATGCCAGCTCTTCTCATGTCTACAAAGATCAAAGTTCTGCATTTGCTATTAGAATTTCCTCTTCCAGAATCAGGAGGTAATGTAGGACCCCACAGATTGCCTTCAGAATCCAACAGTTAGTTCTGTTTCCTTTCGGAGTGCATAACAACCTGAGCACATGAATTGAATGACGTGGCTTGTTAGTCTGGTACAAACTCTGCTGTACACTGAAACCTGGTCCATTTGTAAGCAGGACTTTGTCCATCTCTGCAGGACAGCAGAAAACCCTTTGTGCTAATCATGATGCCAAGAAGCAGAATGCGGCAAATGGCAGATGATCCAACTGCTTCAGGTGTTCATTTCCTTAAAACTGTGAATAGTTTTGGGCTGAGAGTTTGTAAGCAGAACAGAGCTCTTAAAGCTGTCAGAGATTATTTCTGCACTGTTCAATTCTATCTGCCTAACATACACCGGATCTCAGAACTGCATTGCTTGAACTGGTGGAACTTGTTGAAGTGAACTGGGATGAGCAAGTTTTAGAACTTAGTCAGAATGCAGTAAAAAATGGATAATCTCATGAGTATTAAGGTACAGGCTTGCTATTTCTGCACTGAATTTGTTTTTATTTTACATGGCTGTGATCTGAAAGTTGCTTGAAACGCAGGCACCTAGGCACTGTTGTGTAACTGAATTTCACACGATAGGTCCTGAAATATCCTGGAATCAAAAACTCTGACTTGTTTTAAGTCTGCTGCTTGAGTCTAATCAGGGTCATAGTGTCTGTGTGCAGTGTTTCTTTCCCTGTAATGCTCCACATCATTTCATTTTGGGAATATTGAAGGAAATGGACTATGTGCCATAACTGTTGTTAGAACAAAGTATGTCTGGTGTGATCTTATGCATAAGGTCTGTAACTGCTCTTCACAGCTCAGGTGTTTGACCTTCCTTTTGGTGAAGTGATGAAATACTGCTGGTTTCTATTTGTGCTTCTAGGCACCTTGAAGCTCTTAGGAATAGAACAATTGTCTCCAGTTCTTTTCAATGATATCAGTAACAGCTCGAGTGTTGCTGCCCACTAGGTAGACCCAAAGAAGCAGATTACAGTGAAACAACACACGAGCTGGACCTGAATGAGGATCACTTTCAAGACAGTGGCTATGCTGCTTCAAGCCTACTTGCTTCTTCCTGCCGCCACTCTATTACCAAGTATCAACAACCTTTCATGATTCAACTTGCAAATGTTTGAAACTAACCCTTGTGTTTCTATGCCTTCCTAGGTGATTCGAGCCCTTGTCAACCCCAAAGATCCAAACCAAGCAGTGTCTTTCCATCAATGGAGAGTTCTTATTAAGCATGAATCGCTGCAATTCGGATGACAGCCTTCCACATGGTAACAGTGATGGACACAAGGGGCTCATCCACGTTCATGCTCTCATATCTCCTGGCTCTGCTGAAGCTCCTGACCTGAGCCTGCCAGACACAGCAGTCACCTGCCTGGATTGTGACCCAGCGCCTTTGCAGTGCTGCCCATCCCAAGCACAGCCCGAGTGTCCCAGCAGCAGCACCACCATGCAGGAGCAGGGCAGCATCAGTGAGGTGAAGCTGAGCATCTTAGATGGGGACTTAGAGTCAGGCTGCCAGTCCCAGGCACCAGGCAGCAGCACCAGCTCTGAGCCACTCTCATCTTGACAAGAGGAGTCCCATCTTCACCCTTGACCTCTCAAGCCCTCCTGTCTTTTATTGAATAAAGTCACTCTCATGCTCAGTCATCGCCTCGACTGCATTCTGAGTCTTCAATCACAGGGATTGGGATGAATGCAACAAACAGCAAGGCAGCTCAGCTTGCAATGCTATGGCTGTGGGGTTCGTGCAGGCAGAGCTCTGGGTTCCCATTTTGCCTGGCTTTGGGATGTCTGCAGCAAGATCTCTACCATTTTGTATGGGAGCAAATAATCTCTAGCATCCAGGTTGCTGCTCATGATATATCCCAGTCTTCCTGGCTGTCACTTTGTGATACTTTTCAAAGCCTTCTGATACTCTTTGATGCCTTGGCTGCTCCCTAACACCTCTGTCCTCCTGCCATGTTGACTCACGTCTCCCACTTTTAAGCTGGCTTTGCAGATCATCTCCAGCCCTGTCATCATCACGCTGCAGCAGGAGGTGCTCACCTGGCCCAATGTCTGGCAGTACTGCTTGTTCTGCAGATGAGCAGCTGCCTCCTCATCTCTTCAGCTACAGTAGTTTTTCTCAGGGCAGTTAGATGCAGTCATGCTCCTCTGGATTTGGTGTGTTAAATCCATGCTGCATGGCAGCAGTCAGTGCAATACAAAGGTGTTCTGTGTGCCATAGCATTTCTCCAGGGGCTGCCAAAGGTAGAAGCACAACACAGCACCATCCTTCTGACAGTAATGTCTGTGAGTGTTAGACATGTGAGCACTGCATCATCCCCAGCGTGTCAGTGCTTTTCCACACCAACCTGACTCTCACACTCTGCACTGAATGTAACTCTGCTCTTGTGGAGACAAATGCTTTCTGTCACATCCTCCATCCCTGCAACCATTTGCCGGTAGGCAGCTCTTGCAGAAGAATCAAGCAGCAGAACCTTGTGCTCACCCTACAGCATGCAAATGCTATGAAAGCAGAAATAACCTGGCATGCTCTGGGTCTGCAAGGCTGCACAGATGGGAGAGGTAGATTGTGTTTTTGCAGTGGAAGTTTCCAGTATTTTCAGTACATAGTGTAGGCCCTAACTGAATGTATAACCCTCTTGTAAAACAGCTGTATAAGTAGTTTTTCCACCAAGAAAGTTGCTGAACAGAATTAAGTTCAGACTGGGGGCATTCTGACATGGGGAGAATTGAGACAAGCACAAGATAAATACAGGGTGGGTAGAGCCCAGCACAGGACAGAATGAATGTACTGACTTTTGGAAACATTGCCCTTCTCTGTCCGCAGAAAAGTACAAGGCAGACCTAAAAACAAGAGGTTGGTAATTGACCTTCTATGGAAATGAATCCTAGCCACAGTCTCGAGGAGTCTGTGAGCCTGAGATGCTCAACCAATGAGAGCCATGAGAGCATCACCTGCAGTGGGTTTAGGGCACAGAACAGAATTGATTTCACTGACTGGTGTGCAGTTTCTCCCTTGCCAATAGGGGATGTGCGCGCAGTATTGCAATAATGAATAAGCACTGCTGCTATCGCTGCCATCTTTGCCTAACTAGAAATCTTTGACTTTGAGAGTTTCTCACACAAGGGGAGAGGGTAAGAAAGTAAAGAGGCACAGAAAACTAAGGGAAACTGCTCTTCTTTATCTTATCTATAAAAATTGATACGATGCTGTTGTGCATTTTTTTTTAATTTTATTTTTAATTTTTTGCTAATGTCAGTTAGATTGTTTTAAAATATCCACACACCAAAATCTGACTACCAAGCAAATGTAATGAAAATGAAATGAAGGTGAGTTAGTGGAAAGCACAAGGCCATATTATATTAGGCTCCAGCAAATTTACAGGCAGTCACTGCACGAAGAGGTAGATCTGAGTTGCACATTATATGATTCCCACAAAGATTAAGGAAATCTGAAGCTTTCAATATATTTTTTTAATTCTTTTTTCATTTCATTTTTAAACACCTGACCCAGACCCCAACCCTCACAGGAGCTGTAAAGATAACAGCATTAACCAGCAATGTAACTCTAATCCTAACCCTTACCCTGATTCTAAAATCGTCCCTAACTCCAAATGCAACAACAAAAATGATGCTAGAAGTTTGTAGCAAAAGGAACCTTAACCCTGATCATAATCCAAAAAAAAAATCATTATGGTAACAATAATCTTTACCTTAAGAGTAATATTAATCAGAGCCCAGATGATGCCTGCATCCAATCAGAAGCATGCTTTGCATTATTTAAGAGTTGTATTTTTTCCAATGAACTCTCTCTATTATCACGTTTATAAAGTAACAGAGTCTGTTCTTTTTCTCCTGACACTGTGCCTTACTCCTGACATCCCCTGGAAATGACCCAGATAGGGCACCATCAAAGTAATGCTAATAGTAATGTCAATCCTAAGGGTATCTCTAGCCTCAGTGTTAATGGGACGCTAACAACAATCCCAACAGCCTTAAACATTCTGGTGGTGTGAAAGAGGTGCTGCCTTGCACATGCTGGGCAGTCCCATTGCCTGTTAAATGCAGGCGGCAGCGTAGAAACATGATGCCCGTGGTCAGAATGCCCTGTGGCAGATCCTGGCACCGGAGAACTGACCGGAGAACCATGAGAGAACTGACAACAAATCACGCGACATCAGAACCGACCCAGTGGTTATTTACAAGCCTTGGGAGACCCAGACAGGATCTCAGAGTGGTGAATGTAGGTACAGAAGTTGTTACTACTCTGTTTTCTTCTAAAAGAAGTGTTTTTTTTTCATCTCAGAAGTTGGGGGGGGGGGGGGGGGGGGGCGGGAAAGGGATATCAATTTAATTACTCATTAATTTATTGACAGACATTCACGTTTGCTACGTTTGGAGAAGTTTTTATTTGTTTGCTGTGGTTTGATTTTTTTTTTTTCTTTTTTTTTCCCCCCTTCCCTCCTCTTCCATCTTTGTGTTCTTCCCCTATAATCAAAAGAACGGATCCCCAGGGTCTGTCCCGCAGACGTTCTTTCCGTGGTCTCTGCTGCCACCTGCTGGCCAATAAGCGGAACTGCCACTGTTGGGCGTTTGGTGCCGCAGGAAGCACAACGCAGATCTGAGTTCTGACCGGTCTACGCAGCAAATCCGCCAATCTTTATTGCGATAAGCCCTCCAGACAAGAGCATAAAGTCTTTGCCTGAGGGCAGGGTTAGTAGTAATGGATGTCAGTTTTGAAATTTCCAGTCCATTCACCATAGCACTTTCTGCCTCCATGTCCCATAACCAGAGCAGCTATGCTGGCATGCTCTCTTGGTTTCTGTCTAAACCACTGTACTATATCCATCAGTTCAGCTGCTGTATTATGGGCAGCAGGGTTTGGGGGGTGGACACTGGTCAGGGCACTCCCACCAGCCTATCCTGCATTTTTTTTTTTTTTTTTTTTTTCATTTTTGGGTTACAATCAGTCAGATCTCAAATAGATCTAGTCCAAATGGAACCTCAAAATCTGACCTTTTAGTGCCTTCATTTACAGAGTCCATTTTATACAGATTCCCTTGTACAGGGCCCCCATGGTCCTCCAGACAGTTGTTACTGATCTTCCATAGGAGAATGATTGAATTAGGTTTTTTCCCATCAAAACTGCCACCTGTCTTTCCAATTTTTCAACACTATCATTCAATAGCTGATTTGCATCAGCCTGAGCCTCTTCAGTTATGTTCAGACAGTTCAAGGCCATTAAAAGTGGCCATGCCACCATGAACACAGCTAACTGTCATTCTCAAGTTGTAAGTATGTCTTTGCTAAGACCATGGAAATACTCAGTCAGGTGGGCCAGGGACTCATGGACCCTCCCTCCGTCCCACACAGGGCCCCATTTTTCAGTGACAGAAGCAGTGCTGCATTTTGAGGATCCTAGGAATCCCAGGACATGCCCTGACAAAAGGTCATTCAAAGGGGTAGTCTTTCCCCATCCAAACAACTCCATGATATTCACAGAATCACAGAATTGTAGGGGTTGGAAGGGACCTCCAGAGACCACTGAGTCCAGTCCCCCTGCCAAAGCAGGTTCCCTACACCACAAAAGAGGTACGAAGAGGTAGATCTGAGTTGCACATTATATGATTCCCACAAAGATTAAGGAAATCTGAAGCTTTCAATATATTTTTTTAATTCTTTTTTCATTTCATTTTTTAAACACCTGACCCAGACCCCAACCCTCACAGGAGCTGTAAAGATAACAGCATTAACCTGCAATGTAACTCTAATCCTAACCCTTACCCTGATTCTACAGGGGACTGTCTGAAACGGACATCAATTCAATTACTCATTTATTTATTGACAGACATTCAAGTTTGCTACGTTTGGAGAAGTTTTTATTTGTTTGCTGTGGTTTGGTTTTTTCTTTTTTTCTTTTTTTTTTCCCCCTTCCCTCCTCTTCCATCTTTGTGTTCTTCCCCTATAATCAAAAGAGAACGGATCCCCAGGGTCTGTCCCGCAGACGTTCTTTCCGTGGTCTCTGCTGCCACCTGCTGGCCAATACACGGAACTGCCACTGTTGGGCATTTGGTGCCACAGGAAGCACAACGCAGATCTGAGTTCTGACCGGTCTACGCAGCAAATCCGCCAATCTTTATTGTGATAAGCCCTCCACATGGCATTGCGCATGCACTCGAACACGCAACAGGCATAGATTTCTCTTAACTCCTTGAGGAGCAGGCAAGCAGAACAACTGAGCGCACCACTGCTTGTGATTGGGCCACCCCCATCATAGAGATGTGTGTTAGATCTTTTACCCACCCCTGGACTGGCCTTGTTGTTTAACGATAACCTCTGAAATCTGAGCTACTTGTTCTACCACCTGTAGTGTAGAATAGGTAGCCAATAAATGCTTTTCAACTGTGATGTATCTTTATTCTGCTCCATGCCAAACCTGTGGCCAAAACCTCATAGGGGTTCACAAAGAACTCTGGCTCTGCCAGAGCCCCCATCCAGACCCTTCTTGAGTTACATTCACATCTAGTTTGGCTGAAAAGGTTGGACTATAAATACTCAGTGCTTGGGCCTGTTTAACAGATATTTTTTCCTGATTATGCTGTCCATCGATCTTTTTAAACTGAACTCCTGCTCTAATCTGGTCTTTAAACATTTGTTGTCTCAAGACCCTAATGGGTCCAGACTGGATTACCTTAGGGGCTGGATGCCTAAGTCATGGCAGCAGATGGTTCTCTGCCTTTCTCAGACCTTTCCACCACCATTCAGAGCCTGCATCTGGCCGTAGGCACTCTTGTCTCCCCATCAATTGGGCAGCCTGTTGTATTACAGCACCTGAGGGCCACTGGGGGGTTCAGTATGGATAACATAGACCCATACTGATGTAAAGGTGATGGCTGTAGGATGAGATCCCTCGTTCCTGATGAAAAATTTATTGACTGGGCTCTCAAAATCATCTTCATAGATTGCCTCTTTCATGCCTAATTCTCTAATATAATTTTGTTAGTCCTCCATAGAGGACCACAGGCTGATATTTAATGGTATGTCATTCTTATTTGGCCATGTTATATGACACACAGCCATAAATCATTCACTGATCAAATGGCTATCCTCATTATGTTGGACAGAGCATACAGTCTTTGCCTGAGGGCAGGGTGAGTAGTAATGGATGTCAGTTTTGAAATTTCCAGTCCATTCACCACAGCGCTTTCTGCCTCCATGTCCCATAACCAGAGCAGCTATGCTGGCATGCTCTCTTGGTTTCTGTCTAAACCACTGTACTATATCCATCAGTTCAGCTGCTGTATTATGGGCAGCAGGGTTTGGGGGGTTGGATACTGGTCAGGGCACTCCCACCAGCCTATCCTGCATTTTTTTTTTTTTTTTTTCATTTTTGGGTTACAATCAGTCAGATCTCAAATAGATCTAGTCCAAATGGAACCTCAAAATCTGACCTTTTAGTGCCTTCATTTACAGAGTCCATTTTATACAGATTCCCTTGTACAGGGTCCCCATGGTCTTCCAGAGAGATGTTCCTGATCTTCCATAGGAGAATGATTGAATTAGGTTTTTTCCCATCAAAACTGCCACCTGTCTTTCCAGTTTTTCAACACTATCATTCAATAGCTGATTTGCATCAGCCTGAGCCTCTTCAGTTATGTTCAGACAGTTCAAGGCCATTAAAAGTGGCCATGCCACCATGAACACAGCTAACTGTCATTCTCAAGTTGTAAGTATGTCTTTGCTAAGACCATGGAAATACTCAGTCAGGTGGGCCAGGGACTCATGGACCCTCCCTCCGTCCCACACACGGCCCCATTTTTCAGTGACAGAAGCAGTGCTGCATTTTGAGGATCCTAGGAATCCCAGGACATGCCCTGACAAAAGGTCATTCAAAGGGGTAGTCTTTCCCCATCCAAACAACTCCATGATATTCACAGAATCACAGAATTGTAGGGGTTGGAAGGGACCTCCAGAGACCACTGAGTCCAGCCCCCTGCCAAAGCAGGTTCCCTACACCACGTTGCACAGCTCAGCATCCAGGCAGGTCTTGAATATCTCCAGAGAAGGAGATTCCACAACCACCCTAGGCAGCCTGTTCCAGTGCTCTGTCACTCTCACCATAAAGAAGTTATTGCACACATTAGTGCAGAACTTCCTATGGTGCAGTTTCTGTCTGTTTCCCCTTGTCCCGTCTCCACACACTGCTGAAAAGAGTCTGGCCTCAACACTTTGCCCCCCACACCTCAAATATTTATAGAACCTGGATCCTGTCCCCTCTCAGCCTTCTTTTCTCAAGGCTAAACAGACCCAGTTCCCTCAGTCTCTCCTCATTGGGGAGATGCTCCAGGCCCTTCACCATCTTAGTGGCCCTCTGCTGGACTCTTTCTAAGAGATCCCTGTCTTTTTTTTACTGGGGAGCCCAGAACTGGACACAATATTCCAGATGAGGCCTCACCAGGGCAGAGTAGAGGGGGAGGATCACCTCCTTCGACCTGCTGGACACGCTCTTTTTAATGCACCCCAGGATGCCATTGGCTTTTTTGGCTACAAGGGCACACTGCTGGCTCATGGTTAATCTGTCGTCCACCAGGACGCCCAGGTCCCTCTCAGCAGAGCTCCTCCCCAGCAGCTCTTCCCCCAGCCTGTACCGGTGCATGCAATTATTTCTCCCTAGGTGCAAGTCTCTACACTTGCTTTTGTTAAACCTCATCCGGTTTCTTACTGCCCGGCTCTCCAGCCTGTCCAGGTCTCGCTGAATGGCAGCACAGCCTTCAGGTGTGTCAGCCAATCCTCCCAACTTCGTGTCATCAGCAAACTTGCTGAGGGTGGTCATTGATGAAGATGTTGAACAAGACCGGACTGAGCACAGACCCCTGGGGGATGCCGCTCGTTACAGGCCCTCAGCCAGACACTGCACCGCCAACGACAAAACTGCACTCTGCCAGTCAGCCAATTCTCGACCCACTTCACTGTCCAATCACCTATCCCATACTTCCTCAGCTTTGTTATAAGGATGTCATGGGAGACTGTATCAGTTATAGAGGTTATAGAGTTCAATTCCTGTAGTCAATTTGGCGGCCCAGGTGGGACCAGCTCTGTTCGCTGCAGGACCAGCTGAGAGGGAGACACTTTTGGCGCACCCTGAGATTTCTCTGAAGGACTCCCTTCCTCACCTGATCACTGCAGGGACAGACAAGGACCACCCATAGGTGGACCAGGTATGTGTATGGTAAGTGGAGCCCATATGTCTTGAGGAGACATCCTACACAGTTTACAGCCATACATGCTGCTCCTAGGGAGGTGAGCTCATGGCTTTGGTTGCCAGCTGGGGTAGGAAGACTCCTTGGGTGAGTTCCTATGAAAGGGAACTGTATGTCATATGAATGGAAACAAGAACAAGTACTCTCTCCCAGGTGGGTGACAATAGGAGGGACCTAGGTTGGTCTCTCCTACGGGTATGGGATATAGTGGATAGCCTGTCAAATGGTAGCCTGGGTTCTCCAAGTTGTAATCACGGGGGTTATAGGTTGTATGTTCAATATTATCATCTGCTTTAAGTGTTTGGTACCGTGTGTCAAGCCGACTCTGGGAAAAACATTAACGTTTGCAACTGGTCGACCAGAGTATGAGTGTTATTAAGATTCCAGCTAGAAAACGTTGTCAGCATTGTGTAGTATGAATAAACCATGGTTTTTGATCTAAATGTCAGAGTGAGTGTGGTGTGAGTGAGACACAGAACAGCTGCAGGGTGAGTGCCGAGTCCCGATCCATGTTTCCTTCCTCCTGTGAGGGAAATGGCCAGACACGGACAAAGTGAAAGACTGTGTTGTGTGTCCACTCATAAGTACTTTCTGCTTGTATGTAAGAAGACAGGAGTTTGTACTCTGTAGATTAGTAAGATTGTCCTGAGGAGAGGTGTACATTCCACCCGACCAATGAGTGTCAACCCATTTATGTAATACTATGTACTGCTTGCGAGGAAGTGTGTGAGGGAGGTGGTTCAATCAGTGCTGGTTCTGTGGCACAGTGTTTATAACTGAAGAATACAGACTGTATTAAGGGAGTTTATGTGAACTGAAGAACTGTACGTTTTGACAAACTGTTTTGATGGTATAAGAAAGTGTAATTGTTAATGATATATGAAAGTGTAGTTGAGGGAATGTGGAAGTGTATCTGAGCATAGAAATAGAGGGAGCATTTACAGAGGAAAAAGGATTAAAGTGAGTTTACCTGCATTGACATGAGAGCAACACCCTGCCAGACCGCTGCCCTGTGAGCTGAGCAGAGCAGAGCAGAGACACAGTCCCCATGTATCAGGTAGTGTTATTCTGCTTACCAAAAGAATGAGTTCACTACAGAAGAGGCAAATCTTCCCCTCTGCTCCATCTGTGGCATACTCTGGAGTTCAAGGCATTGCAAAGCTATGGCACATCTACTTTCTTTCAATGATGACGCCTTAGTATGCTCTGGGCTGTCATTTCAATTGCATCTAAAGAAGTCTAGGGTCATGCCAGCTGACAGGAAGCTGGCAAATGTTGTCTCATTGTAAGGAAGAGCAAGAAAGATGACATGGGCAATTATGGACCTGTCAGTCCAGAGCCTGGTAAAATTATGGAGAAAATGATGGTGGGAGTTATGGAAAAACAGCTGAAGGACAATTCTGTCATTGGCCGCAGCCAACACAAGTTTCTGAGGCAAAGGTCCTGTTTAATTTAAGCTCATTTTGTGACACAGTTATCCGTTTAGTTGACCAAGGGAAGCCAGTTGATGTAATCCTTGAGGATTTCAGTGGAGATTTTGATACTGTTTCTCACAACAACCTTCTGGATAGAATGTTCTGCATATGGCTAGACAGAAACACAATGTGGTGGGTGAGCAGTTGGCCAGTAGGTCAGTCCCAAAGGATTATAGTCAGTTTTTTCCATCAGGCTGGTAGATGGTCACTGTCGGGGTCCCCAGGGTTCCATTTTGGGGCCACTTTCCTTTCATGTTTATGCAGATGACTTGAATGCAGGACTAGAAGACGTTCTGAGCAAGTTTGCTGATGAGACCAGATGAGGAGGTGCTGTTGCCTCCACTGAGGGTGGAGAGGACTTGCAGAGAGATGTGGACAAGTCAGAGAAGTGGGTACCAGTTGGTACTAAGCACCTAGTGCATAAAGTATAACAAGAACAAGTGCCTGATTGTGCACCTGGGTAGGGGCAATGCTGGACATACACACTGACTGGATATGGGACACTGGAGAGGATTCTGACTGGAAAGGGTTGGGGTGCTGGTCAGCATCACACTGAATGTGAGTCAGCAGTGTTCCAAGGCAGCCAGGAAAGACAACAGTCCCCTGGAGTGCATGAAGCAACTTATTGCCAGCTGGGTGAGGGAAAGGGTTGTCCCTCTGCTCTGCATTGCTACTGCCTCACTATGTTCTGGGCACCACAGAACATAAAGGACTTCAAACTCTGGGAGAATGTGCAAAGGAGGGCACTGAAACCGAGAGATCTGAAGTTCAGAGTTTCACAGTGATTGGCTGCTTGTTCAGACTGGGCCCTTCTCACATCCCTGCTCACATCCTGCAATGAAACATAGGTCTCATATGGGACATGAACCTCACAGCGTCCTTGCACCACATGTAGAGCCTGGGATCTTCTGTCCCCATGTCTTTCATTTAACATCATACAAAATTCCAACACATTGCCCCAGGAAATGCCCAGAGCCAACATGACATACAGGACCTCTCTACCACTGGTCTTGCAATCAGGGCTTGACCTGTCTGCTTTGTAAGGCAAAGGAGAGGTTTCTTAGCATGCCAGTGCCTTTGCCTGCCTGTAATCATGGCTTCCAGTTATCTTCTCTAACAAGTCCCTTGGGAAGCTTACTTGGTAATGTTCCTCAGCGGGCCCATTAATACTCCAAGAAACTTCACTGTTACTTCTGACTTTGTCTTGTTGAGCACTTTGTGCAAACTTCTCTCTGCACTAGAGGCTGATGAACTCAGCATCAAATGCACCCTGGGACCATTATAACCTAAAGAATCTCCTGTGCCTTATGCCATCTTGTTATCTTCTTCAGGTTATCAGAACTTGTTCAGCAAAAAGGAGGGATATCTGGAGAGAGCTTAAAGAATCCAGTATAAATTTATTGTCTATTTATTTATAGTTGGGTTTAAAGAAGACATTAAAGCAGCACTGTGCAACTGATACCAATCCAGGATGTCCCAATGAGTTCTGTACTGTTACTGTGTTGACAAAGGTCCTTCTCAACCTCCCCACCCAATTTCTGCTCACAATGGACCTATGGGACTTGCATCACTTTTCTTCACATCACTCTTCTCCTCTGCATTCATCCGCTCAGTGTTAAAACTGCTTTGCACCAACTCCCACTGGCTTTCCTCAGAGAACCAGCTACACATGGAAAAGGAAAGATTTCTCTTTTTTATCTGGCCAGCAAATGGAAAGAAAGGTGATGCAATTTAATGAACAGTAAAACACAGTGATCAACTGCATGCCATGTTCAAGCTGCATCTATTGAAGTTTGTCTTTCATATGGAATACTTTTAAAAGAAATGATTTATTCTGAGGTAGGATAGGATAGATTGAATCACAGTGAAGTAGTTGACAACAGAGGCCATCAGACTCTGGTAGATAGAGCAAATTCCAGTAATCTCCCTGGGATAGATCAGCCAGGTAGTTGAGAGGTATCAACTTAAAATTGATCAGGACTTGTGAGTATTTCACACATTGAGACGGGTTAACACATTCTCACTGATTCTCAGACTTTGGGGAGATGGAACAAATTCCAGTAATCCCCCTGAAAGTCAGAAATCAGACAGATAATTGGGAGGTATCTGACTGAACAAAGAGCAAGGGATGGAGAAATCTGGAGGGCAGTTGGAGTAGTTTGTGCCCAAATGGCCTGCTGAAAACATGCCCTTAACCATGGCCATTTATTTAGGAGAGCTGAAAAAACTTGGAGGATGAGACACATCAAATAGGCAGCAGGGAAGAGTAGTGCTGGGCACCGGGCTATAGTCACAGGGCATTGGCACTGGCACCGCTGTCTGTGTCTCTGAATCTGAAGACATTTATGTCCAGCGAACACAGTTCTGGAAAACATTGTAGTTTCAGTAAAAGAAAAAAAAAGACATCAAATCACCTCAAAGATTCATATTTACAACTTAAAATGGAACAAGACTCATGAGAATTTTTCATGTTGAGAAGGGTTAACACAATTTCAATGATTTCCATCTTTGTCTTCAATTATTTGTTTCAGTTTTATTGACATTTATGATCAACTATTAAGCTTACAGCCTCAAAATAAATAAAAAGAGATACATTTGCATCTTGCACGTGGCCTGATGCCCCTTTCACCTTCGCAGTTCCCACAAGTCCTTCCATGCCGGAGAGTATGAGATCCAGCAGAGCACCTCTCCTCTTTGGTTCCTCCACTGCTTGGTCAAGAAGCTGCCATCTGTGCTCTCCAGGGATCTGCTGGATGCCACATGCCCTGCTGTGCTGTCCCTGCTGCAGATAATGGAGTGACAAAGGCCACCAAATGGGACAAGGGACAGACAACATCAGATTCCCATCTGTCTGCAGAGGGCACCTTCCATTTACTCTCCCTGATCAGGAAGACAGGAAAAGACACTGATGGTCTCCTCTGTTTGCCATTTCCATTAGCTCTGACCTGTCTGCTCTTCCATCCCCAGGCAGAGCTCAGTGCACTCTCACAGAGGGCATTCACCCTTCTTTATCTCCTCGCCCATCCATCCTAAAGACTCGGTATCCCCCTTGTGCTACAGTGCAGTTGTGGAAGCCATTAAACTGTGTCCCCATGGTCCAAACAGGAGCTCAGGCCTGCAGCTCTATCAAGATTTCTAGCTTCTTGTGTGTTGGTGTTTGCATTAGTGCAAAACCACAGAAGTAAACATCCTAATTGGAAAGCATCACTGGACATAGCCTGACTGGATAGCTAATCTATGGTATCAGTGTGCAGAAGGTGGCACACAAACATTAGACTGATCGTGGGCCTTGGAGTTGACACAGCAACATGGTCACACCATGGGCATGGCTTTCCTGAAGGCCCTGTGCTGCTCTTGCAGCTGTGAGTGAATTCACCAGACAGCCAGTGCTATCCCCTCTCTGGCCCTCGGCTGATGCCCAGGAAGGAGCTGTCTATCTCAGGGATTTCCCACATGGTTTACAAGCACTGGCACACATCAGGAGCAGCCCAGGCACCTTGGGCATCACCCAGTGTCTGTGTGTGAGCAGCTGCCTCCCAGCTGAAGGTCCGAGGACTCAGAGCAGGAGCTCACATGCAGGCAACTCCTTGTGCTCTTCTGAACTGAACCAGAGGAATCCCAGCTCCTGTGGCTGTGTAGGGAGCTGAATCCCATTTCAGCTCCAGGATTTCTGTCAAGGGATGAGACTCCTGCACTGCCTCAGCTGGATCACTGCCCTGCACAGGGAAAGTCCAAACCTTGCCTTCCTTGTCTGGTTGCCCTTATTGTTTCATCAAACGATCTCTGGGAGCACTCCCCATATGTCTCCAATCAGTCACTGACCACTGGACATGTGGTGGTTAATTGAGCGAATTTCAAAGCACAGTCATGATGCTGTTGTCTTTCAGGAGCTGTTGGCCATGAGGACCCAGGGACATGTCAGGGGAGACAAGTCGGAAAGATAAAAATGACATAATCTGCTGCTTGCCTGTCCAGGCTCCTGGGACACAGGGAGCTCATAAAAGTGTGCAGGGCTGCAGAGAGACAGCTGTGCCCAGGAGCAGCTCTTGTGCACAGCACAGCCTGCAGGTGACAGAAGGAGAGGAGAGAAACTGAAGAGAGCTTGCAGGATGTGTGTGGTGTGAGCGGGCTGTGAGCTCACTGCAGGAGCATTGCTCACAGACCATGACAGGGTAAGTCTCACTGCAGACCATGAGCTGCTTTTCATAGAGGGTCAACTTAATTTGGGACATCCCATAGGAGATCTGGATGCAGGCACTGCATGTTTCTTTACTGTGGAAAAAGCCTTCTGCTCCAGCTGAGGGCTTCCATACTGCAGTATGAAATCACAGCCCTGAGGGCTGCATGTCCCAGCACGGCTGCAGGCTGTGCAGCCGGGGCTGCAGGCGGGTGCCCAGGGCTGTCCTGCAGAGCAGGGTCCCTGCTGTGCCCCAGGGGCTGTGTGCCGGGTATGGGACTCTGCCGCCTGCCAGGCTCAGCACTCAGCCTGCCCGGGGAGCTGCCCAGGGTGCTGCAGGGAGACGGGTGGGGGGAAGGAGCCCCCCGGCAGGGCTTGTGCTGCCACAGCTGCTGCCTGGGGCAGGGGATCACAACTCCACTGCACAACGGAATGTTTCTGAGGGCACTTTGCAAGAGGAGAGCCAAGGCAGGGGGTTTCCATTTCCTGTTCTGAGGCAAAGAGGTTTGGAGTCAGAAATCTAAAAGGGGCAATAAGAGTTCTGAGAATTTTTCATCAATCAATTGCTTGTTTTGTGAACACTCACACATGATGTGCTTTCAGTCTCCCCTTTCTCGAAGGATGGAATTATCATCATTTTCTGTAGGCATGAATAATTCACTTATCCTACAAACAGGCAGCATTTTCTAACTGAAACTGAATGCCACAGAAGCTCGGGTAGGGGGCTCTAAGAGCACTTGGGGAAAAGATATGAGACATGAAACAGATGAAAATATCCAGGGAGAAGGCATAAGAAAATAAAAGGAAGGTTAGAGCTCCATATGCTGCTTCTGCTTAAGGAATGCTGAAATACATGAAATTAAATGCAAGTAATGGTGCTAAATGTACACTGTTGTAAGAGAATAAAAACATTTCATATTATAGCAGGAGGAGTGTGTCTGAGAATGGTCTGGACTTGTCATTATCTTCTGCACTCTGAGCAGGACTCCAAGCCCAACAACAGCAGATGTCCAACAGCAGCTCCATCAGCGAGTTCCTCCTGCTGCCGTTGGCAGACACGCGGCAGCTGCAGCTCCTGCACTTCTGGCTCTTCCTGGGCATCTACCTGGCTGCCCTCCTGGGCAACGGCCTCATCAGCACAGCCGTAGCCTGCGACCGCCGCCTGCACACCCCCATGTACTTCTTCCTCCTCAACCTGGCCCTCCTCGACCTGGGCTGCATCTCCACCACTCTCCCCAAAGCCATGCCCAACGCCCTCTGGGACACCAGGGCCATCTCCTACACAGGATGTGCTGCACAGCTCTTTTTCTTTTCCTTCTTCCTCTCAGCAGAGTATTCCCTTCTCACCATCATGTCCTATGACCGCTACGTTGCCATCTGCAAGCCCCTGCACTACGGGACCTTGATGGACAGCAGAGCTTGTGCCACCATGGCAGCAGCTGCCTGGGGCACTGGGGTTCTCTATTCCCTGCTGCACACTGCCAGTACGTTTTCACTGCCTCTCTGCCAAGGCAATGTTGTCAACCAGTTTTTCTGTGAAATCCCACAGATCCTCAAGCTCTCCTGCTCTGGCTCCTACCTCATGGAATTTGTATTTCTCTTTTTTGGTGTCAGTTTAGGCTTTGGTTGCTTTGTTTTCATAGTTGTGTCCTATGTGCACATCTTCATGGCTGTGCTGAGGATGCCCTCTGAGCAGGGACGGCACAAAGCCTTCTCCATGTGCCTCCCTCACCTGGCTGTGGTCTCCCTGTTTCTCAGCACTGGTGCTTTTGCCTACCTGAAGCCCCCGTCCATTTCCTCCCCACTCCTGGATCTGACAGTGGCACTTCTGTATGCAGTGGTTCCTCCAACACTAAACCCTATTATCTACAGCATGAGGAACAGGGAGATCAAGCACGCTTTCAGGAAGGTGTTGCAATAAGCACTATTCCAGCTACAATAAAATGCACAACTTCCTCAATAGGATTCCCAGTGGTGGTTCTTTATGTTTTATGCATCTTTGTCTGTTTGATTATGTGAGATATAGGAATGTGCAAAAAAAAAATGTTATTGAACTTATAAATAAAAATGTATTTAAATTCTTTCCTACCTAATTTCCATTTTCTCACTCCAAGAACTCATGTAAACATGGAACCAGATTCCCTGAATATGTTATAAGATACCTAAAAAGCTTTCAAAATAGACTTACTTAGATTTTCTTTCTTCCTACTTTGCCTGGATTTGGGGAGGTACAGCCACAGACAGCAGCTCAACGTGCTCTTTTCATTCATGTGCTCTTACCAGTGCTGCAGTGCTCTTGAGTCCTCTCATTTGTGCAGTCCTGAAGGTCTTGTGTGTCTCACAACAGTCCTGTTGCCTCTACAGCAGCAATCCAGGGCTGCAGTCAGTAGCCGGCAATATGAACAGGTCTGTCAGAGCTGGTCTCCTTGCTGGCACTGCCATAACAAGAGGGCCCCTTTAGAGCAGGACCAGAGAACTGGAGGGAGGCCTCTTCCAAAGCTGGTGTAAGGAATATACCTCAGGAGCTGCTCCCTGAGAAAACCTTGAGATCTTCAGGTGCTCTTCACTGTGTGACCAGATCAGATTGAATAGTCCCAAGGAGATCCGTAAGCATCTCAAGGCAGTGCTGTGGTTTAAGGTTTATGGGTTGAGACAAAGAGAAAAAGAAAAGGATAATAATTATGACAAATGTATTTATACATATATAATATATTTAGTGTATTTTCACACATATACAACATATGCAGTTGCAAACATATATGAACTAATCCCTATGCGCATCTGTCTGCAAGTCCAGGATTAGTTGCAGGGGTTTTAACAGCCACAGGGTTCACTGTAGGAGCTGAAGTGGCTGTTGGGCTGTTGCAGGAGTTGAAGTGACCTCAGAGTTCATTGCCAGAGCTGGAACCACCACAGGACCTGTGACTATGTTGGAGCAGCCACTGGGCTCATTGGAGGGGTTGGAGCCACCGCAGGGCTGTACTTCCTCCCTTGGGAGGAATTTGTACCATTTTCTTATTACCATACTTGGAACAGCTACAGGACCCGTAGCAGGAGTAACTGCAGAGCTCATTATGAGGGGTGGAGTGACAGAGGGATCTGCCCAGAGCTTGGAGCAACTGCAGGACGTGTAGCAAAACCTTGGAGCTGCTGCATGGTCTGTGCCAGGAGTTGCAGAGGCTGCAGCACTGTCAGCAGATCCAGCTCTCTGGATCTGGCACACTGCAGTCATTTGTGCCTCTTGGGGGTTACCAGTGCCACAGCAGACCTGCCCCCAATATTCTACCAGTTTATCAGGATCCTGCAGTTGCTCGGAGATGAAGTTCCAAAGCCCTGGGGGTGCCCACCACTCCAGGCAGCTGCCCAGACCGTCCCACACCCTCTGCCATGCAGAGCCTTCTCACCTTGGGGCAGATCTCTCACTGATATTCCTGAATAATTGTTTAACCTCAATCATAGATTCATAGAATCACCAAGGTTGGAAAAGGCCTAAAAGATCATCCAGTCCAACCGTTCACATATTACCTATAGCTCCCACTAAACCATGTCCCTCAACACAATATCCAGTACACCCCCGGACTCACAGAGGCGACAATGTAAATTGTGTAATTCCTAATCATATGGACAATATTACTTCCAAAACCCAAAGATGACCGCAGAGCTGAATGTGCACAAAACTTCACTTTGTCAGCTGCCAATTTTATCGTGGTACAAACTGAGGTCAAACAGCATAGCAAAATAAATACCCTAATGCAGCATCCAAGCACCAAGTAAGGAGCTGTGCAGTGAAGCTTCATGAGAAGACTCAACAAGCTCCACACATAGGGAGCACATCCACACATATCAGCACCATGGCCTGCACTTCTCCAGCTCCCACAAAGCCCTGTCCGCTCTGGACAGATGTGCTGCTATCTCAACCCTTGGAGCCTCACATCAGGCACCAAAATGACAGTGGTTGTTGAACCCAACATGTGGCTCAGCAGCACACAGTGCTTTGTGCACTGCCCAATTCCCAGTGGGATGGGGATGAGAACTGGGAAAAAGAGTACAACTTCTGGGATGTAACAAAGCAGTTTACTAAGAGAGATAAAAGAAGTGGAGTAATAGTTATCACTATATATCCATTGATATGGAATTGTATGTAACAACTGATGCACAAGCACTTGCTCAGCACCACCAGACTGATGCTCAGCTGGACCCTGGGCAGTGAAGAGACTGAGATGAACTCCCACCCCTTTCAATACAATTTCTGCTTGCTGTCAGCTGATAGAGAACGTCCCTTTGGCCACTATCAGTCAGCTGTCCTCACTCTGTTCCCTCCCAGCTCCATGTGCCCTCCACTGACCATGGCCTTGGCTCTGTACAACACTGCTTAGCAGCAGCTGTAAACATCAGAGTGTTATCAATGGTTTTCTCCTAGAACCAAAACACTGCACCACAGCAGACAGTCTGAAGAAAACAATTCCATTCCAGCTGTAACTCAGATTCCTGCCTGTCCCCTCTTCTTGTTCTTCCTGATCAGGAAGCAAGGAACAGAATCTGCCGCTCTCCTCTCTGAGCCCTTTCCATCAGTTCTCAGCTGGCTCCTCTGCCATCCCCAGGCAGAGCTCAGTGCCCTCTCATGGATGGCAGCAGCCTTTTCTCTTCTTCCTTGCCCATCCGTCATGCAGAATCTGTACCCCATTTGCTACAGTACAGAGCTGAGAATCAACCCACCGTGTCTCTGTGAACCAAACAAGACCCTAGGCCTGCAAAGGCACAGAGATTTGGAGTTCGCTGAGTGAATGTTTGTGGTCCTCTCATTAGTGTAACGACTCTTCAGAAAGGATCCCCTTCCAGAAGCATGTTTTGATTTTGCCTGGCTGGGCCTTGCATCTACACCGTGCTACTGGTGTTCAGAAGATGGCACACAGGTACGAGACCCATTGTGGGGCTCACAGTTGTCCAGTGAACATTGTCACTACCCAGGGCATGTCTTTCCTAAAGGTCCTCAGTGGCATTTGCCAGCTGGCTGGGGGTGTGCTGGAGACCCCAGGGAACTGCCATTCTGTTGTAATACAAGAAGAATTTTACAGAGCAGCAGCCATGGATCAAGATAAGCACTTTACAGAGCAGCAGCTGCAGAGCAGGATAAACAGCATGAGAACCAAGGACACCTCTAGCAAAAGAGTGAAAGGCTCGTGGCTTTGAAGCAGGGTTTTAGGGTTCTTATTGCAGAAGCTTTCTTCCAATTAGTACGTGTGATTTTTGAACACCCTTGTTTGTTTGCTATAAAAGTACGGCTCTTCAGGCAATAGATGGACACAGCTATATTTAACTATATTGGTGTGTGGTTGTTTGTCCTAGAACGCTGACTTTTGCCTTCAGGTTCGCCAACACATGGGGGCCCGCAATGTCATGGGATTTAACTCTTGAACACCTGTGGGATCCCGAGAAACTAAGCCAGTATTTGAGTCAGGGATGGCGCAGCCTAGATAGATCTAAGGGGGTATGACTTATTTGGGGCTTGGCTTGTGCTTACCGTGCTCTATATAACACTGTTCCGAAAAGAGAGAATTTCCGAGCTGAGGTTCTAGCCAAAAAGGGAAATCCCCAAGTCAATTTTGATCAGTCACAGGAGGCACCAGTAACAATATCAGTTGCCCTTGTGGAAGGCAAGAAATGGAAATGGGTGTCCTCACGTCTAGAACGGAAAAAAGAAGTGGAGGAGGAGGCAACAGAAGATCCAGGTGACAGGTCTGGATAAGTACCGAGAAAGGAAAAAGGAAAAGTGTCATGAAGAAGAGAGTGATGAGGAGGAAATCTCTGTTACTGTTTGTCGATCCCTGAAGATGACTGAAATCGAAGGCGTAAGAAAGGAGTTCACACGGCACCAGAATGAATCTCTTGTTACCTGGTTGCTTCGCTGTTGGGACAGCTGGGACGGTAGCTTGTTGTGATGTGACAGGCCCTTCCCCATATTCTGGAAGAATCTTAGTGTAATACAGTGGGTGTAGACAAAAAGGCGTAGGTTATATAAGGATGTGTCTGTTTCAATAAATCGCCATTTTGCCACTTCATCTCCTTGGCGTCACTTGGTAATTGGCCTAGCTGCTGCTTCAGTTGAAGGCGAGAGATCGTAAAGAAATTAACGACCATAAAGCCTTCATGTGTATCATTAAAATTCTCAGCTATTAGACACAAGCGCTTTCCAGATTGAGCAAGGAACAACAGTAAATTGCACTGTGTGTTTCCTTGTGGTGTTACCTACGTGACCACAGAGAAGACACGAGGAAGTGGCATGACCAGCCTACTCCTGTACTATGAGCACGGGTGAGGGAACTACAAAACAGTCCAACCACCAGTACGGCTGCTCCAGTTATCACAGGTAACCAATAGAGGGGCCCTGCCCTCATTCAAGGGAGTGGAAGGGATAATAGAGTTTATTGGACTGTGTGGATTTGATGGCCTAGCACATCAGAACCACAGAAATATAAGGCACTGGTGGATACTGGTGCACAGTGCACCCTAATGCCCTCCAGTCATGAAGGGACAGAATCAATCCATATTTCTGGATATCTCTCAAGAATTGACTGTGTTGGAGGCTGAAATAAGCCTCACTGGTAAAGACTGGAAAAAACATCCTATGTGAGTGGTCCAGGGTTTCCGTTCATACTTGGTATTGAGGATACCTCAGAAGAGGGCATTTCAAGGATACTAAGGGGTATCACTGGGCCTTTGGAATCGCTGCTGTAGATATGGACAACATTAAGCAGCTGTCTGTTTTGCCTGGCCTGTCAGAGGACCCGTCTGTTGTGAGGCTGCTACGAGTAAAAATAAAAGAGCAGCAGGTACCGATTGCTACAAAGACAGTGCACAGACGGCAGTATCGCACCAACAGGGATTCCTTGCTCCCCATTCATGATTTGATTCGCCAGTTGGAGAATCAGGGAGTGATCAGTAAAACTCACTCACCTTTTAACAGCTCCATATGGCCAGTGCGTAAAGCCAGTGGAGAATGGAGGCTGACAGTAGACTACCGTGGCCTGAATGAGGTCACACCCCCACTGAGTGCTGCTGTGCTGGAGAGCAAATAATTCAAATTCTTCTATGAGCCAGTTTTGCTATTAAGTGAAGCAAAGTAAAAGGGCCTGCCCAGGAAATTCAGTTCTTAGGTATAAAGTGGCAGGATGGATGTCATCACATCCCAACAGTGATTGACAAAATCACTGCCATGTCTCCACCAACTAGCAAGAAAGAGACACAATCTTTCCTGGGTGCAGTGGGCTTTTGGAGGATGCACATTCCAAACTACAGCCTCATTGTAAGCCCCCTTTATCAGGTGATGCAGAAGAAGAATGATTTTGCATAGGGCCCAGAGCAGCAGCAGGCTTTTGAACAGATTAAACAGGAGACAGCCTGTGCCATGGACCTGGGGCCAGTACGGACTGGACAGGATGTAAAGAACATCCTCTATACTGCTGCTGGAGAGAAAGGTCCCTCTTGGAGTTTGTGGCAAAGAGCCTCAGGAGGGACCCAAGGCCGACCCCTGGGATTCTGGAGCTGAGCGTACAAGGGGTCTGAAGAGTGCTACACTCCAACTGAGAAGGAGATCTTAGCCGCGTATGAGGGGGCTCGGGCTGCTTCCGAAGTAGCTGGTACTGAAATGCAGCTCTTTCTGGCACCTCGACTGTCAATGATGAACCGGATGTTGAAAGGGGAGGTTCTCTCCACCCATCATGCTACCGATGCCACCTGGAGCAAGTGGATTGCACTGATTAGACAACAAGCGCGGATGGGGAACCTCAATCGTCCAGGAATTTTAGAAGTGATCATGAACTGGACTGAAGATAAAAAGTTTGGAACATCACCAGGAGAAGAGGTGTCATGTGCTAAAGCGGCCCCACCATACATCGAACTACCAGAAAATGAAAAGAAATATGCTCTTTTCACTGATGGATCATTTCATATTGTAGGGAAGCATCGGAGATGGAAAGCTGCTGTTTGGAGCCCCACACGACAGGTCGCAGAGGCCACTGAAGGTAAAGGAGAATCAAGTCAGTTTGCAGAGGTAAAAGCTGTCCAGCTGACCTTAGATGTGGCTGAACGGGAGAGGTGGCCAATGCTTTATCTTTATACTGACTCATGGATGGTGGCAAATGCCTTATGGGGGTTGTTACAGCAGTGGGAACAAAATAACTGGCAACGGAGGTGTAAACCTATTTGGGCTGCTGAACTGTAGAAAAACATAACTGCTCAAAAAAAAGATATGATTGTAAAGGTGTGTCACGTGGATGCACACTTGCCCAAGAGTCGGGCTATTGCAGAACAACAAAACAACCATCAGGTAGGTCGAGCTGCCAGAATTGAGGTGGCTCAAATAGACTTGGACTGGCAGAACAAGAGTGAATTATTTCAAGCTTGATGGTTCCATGAGACCTCAGGCCATCAAGGAATGGACATAACATATAATTGGGCTAGAGACTGAGGGGTGGACTTAACTATGGATGCTATTGCACTGGTTATTCATGACTGTGAATCATGTGCCATAATTAAACAAGCCAAGAATATGAAGCCTCTCTGGGGGAAGGCCAAGGCAAAAGTATAAATATGGGGAGGAGTGACAGGTGAATGATGTCACCTTGCCAGGATCTCATAATGATAAGCGTTTTGTGCTTACCATGGTGGAAGCAACCACTGGGTGGCTTGAAACATACGCAGTACCCCATGCTACTGCCAGAAACACAATATTGGGTTGTTAGAAACAAGTCCTATAGAGACATGACACCTCAGAAAGAACTGAGTCTCATAATGGGACACATTTCAAAAATTCCCTTAATAAATACTTGGGCCAAAGTTCATGGCATTGAGTGGATTTATCATATCCCCTACCATGCACCAGCTTCTGGTAAAATTAAAAGATACAATGGGGTGTTGAAAACTATGTTGAAAGCAATGGGTGGTGGAACACTGAAGCACTGGGAAAAGCATTTGCATGTGGTGCAAGGATGCTGTTAAAGTTCATATCCCACATGTGCCCTGTGTCTCATCACAGGATGTGGGGTGTGAGAAGGGCCCAGTCTGAACAAGCAGTCAATCCCAGTGAAACTCTGAACTTCAGATCTCTCAGTTCCAGTGCCCTCCTGTGCACACTCTCCCATAGTTTGATGTTCTTTATGTTCTGCATTGCCCAGAAGTGCACCCAGTGCTCCAGGTGAGGCAGTAGCAATGCAGAGCAAAGAGGGACAAACCTTTCTCCCACCCAGCTGGCAATAAATTGCTTGACGCACTTTAGGGGACTGTTGGCCTTCTTGGCTGGCTGGGCACACTGCTGACTCACTTAAAATTTTATGTTGAGCAGGACCCCCAATCCTTTTCAGTCAGACGTCTCTCATGTGTCCAATATACAGACAGTGTTTATGTCCAGGGTTGCCCATACCCAGGTGCACAATCAGGCACTTGTTCTTGTTATACTTTATGCACTTGGTGCTTAGTACCGACTGGTACCCACTTCTCTGACTTGTCCACATCTCTCTGCAAGTCCTCTCCATCCTAAGTGGAGGCAACAACACCTCCTCATCTGGTCTCATCAGCAAACTTGCTCAGAACATCTTCTAGTCCTGCATGCAAGTCATCTGCATAAACATGAAAGGAAAGTGGCCCTAAAATGGAACCCTGGGGAGCTCTGACAGTGACCATCTACCAGCCCAATGGAACCCACTGACTATAATCCTTTGGGACAGAACTACTGGCCAACTGCTCACCCACCACTGCTGGTGAACCTGAAAGGCAAAATGTCAGCGTGCTGGGTCAAACAGAGAAACACCAATATAGTTACATATAGCTGCATCAATTTATTGCCCGAAAGCCAGACTTTTATAGGAGACAGACAAGGGTGTCCAAAAATCACACACGCTAATTGGAGGAAAGCTACTGCAATAACAACCCTATAACCCCCCTTCAAAGCCACGAGCCATTCATTCTTTTCCTAGAGATGTCCTTTGTTCTCATGCTGTTTATCCTGCTCCGCAGCTGCTGCTCTGTGAACTCCTTATCTCAATCCATGGCTGCTGCTCTGTAAAATTCTTCTTGTATTACAACACACCACGTTCTGTTTCTGTCTAGCTGTATGCAGGAATTTCTGTCCAGAAGGGTGCTGGAGAAATAGTATCAAAAGCTCTACTGAAATCCTCAAGGATTACATCAACTGCCTTCCCTTGTTCAGCTCAATGGATAAAGGTGTCATAAAAAGACCTGAAATTAAATAGGACCTTCCCCTCTGTATCTTGTGTTGTCTGTGACCTGTCCTTCAGTTGTTTTTCCATAACTCCCACCATCATTTTCTCCATAATTTTACCAAGCACTGTAGTGAGACTGACAGGTCCATAGTTGCCCGTGTCATCTTTCTTGCTCTTCCTTACAATGAGACAACATTTGCCAGCTTCCTGTCAACAGGTATGACCCTAGATTTATTAGATGCCATTGAAATGCGAGCCCAGAGCATGCTAAAGTGTCATCAGTGCAAGAACGTAGATGTGCCATAGCTTTGCAATGCCTTGAAATCCAGACTATGCCACAGATGGAGCAGAGAGGAAGATCTGCCTCTTCTGTTCTGAGCTCATCCTTTTGATAAGCTGAATATCACTACATACTCCATGGGGTCAGGTGCAAAAGACACAATGGGTGCCCTAAGCACGTGGCTGAGGTGGTATTTAGGATGGCCAAGAATACCTCCCTTCTGGCCCTCAGCTGATGCTCCAGAAGGAGGTGTCTATCTCATAGATTTTCCGTCACAGTTTACAAGCACTAGCACAAAACTAGGATCACCCAAGGCACCTTGGGCATCACTGAGAGACTGTGTATGAGTAGTGCAGTCCCTGTGGAATAAAAACCAAGGATTCAGATGAGGGACTCACACACAGACACCTCACTGTGCACATCTGAACTCAGCTAGGTGAACTTGTAGCTCCTGTGGTTCTTTGAAAAACTGATCCCAATTCAGCCCCAGGGTTTCCATCTGAGGATGAGATGCCTAACGCTAGAATAAGGATGGGATGGTCTGTTGATAACAGGACAAATGGAAACGGATTTAAATTAAAAAGGGGAGACATAGGTTAGATGTGAGGAACCTATATTTTTACACAGCAACACTGGAAAAAGTTGCCCTCAGAGGCTGTGCATGCCCAATGGATGGGATCCTGGGTTTACTCTGGGTTTACCCTCACGTCAGTCCATGTTTCTACTCATACTTTTGTCTAGGTGAACTCTCACTTTACTCAAGGTTTTACTCACAGTTTACCATCAGGGAGTGTGATCGGGAGATGGGCTGGTGGAGTGACTTGCTGGCATCCCCGAGGGAAGACTGCCAGGCAGATACCCCCAGAAAAGTGGTTGACTCCCTGCCCTGTCACAGTCAGACAGACCTGACTGATGAGAAGGGTTGGAAGAGAGTCCCAACTCAACATCACAGGAGCCCCCCCATGCCTGCCTAGCCCTCGACCCCTGATCCATCTAAGCAACAGGTTTGACACTCTGAAATCTGAAGGAGATAAGAATGGGGAGGCAATGGAGGATCTGCCTAGGAGGAAACCTAATGCAAGGCAGTCACTACCAAGCCTTGTGACTTCCTCTGCCATGAAAGAAAGAAGGGTGGCCGTGGTGGGTGACTCCCTTCTCAGAGGAATAGAGGGCCCCATTTGCAGACTGGACCCCAGTTGTCAGTAAGTCTGCTGCCTTCTTGGTTTCAGGTCAGGGACATAATGAGGAAACTCCCAATGCTGGTTAGGTCCACTGATTATTTTCCACTACTCATAGTTTAGGTGGGCAGTGATGAAATTTCTTAGATAAGACTACAAACTATAAAAAGAGATTTCAGGAATTTAGGCCATTTAGTTCACAAAGTGGGAGATCAAGTGATTTTTTGTTCTATACCTTCAGTGGCAGTGAGGGACACAGAGCAGGCTTGGAAAGCAAAGCAATGAACAATTGTCTCAGAGGTTGGTACTGAGCCAGAAACTTTGAGTTCTTTGATCACAGGACAGTTTACTTGGCCCATGGTCTGTTATCCATGAATGGAACCCAACTGTCTCAAAGGGGGAAGTGAATCCTAGCATAGACGGTAGCGGGGCTTATCGAAAGAGCTTTAAACTAGCTACGATGGGGGAGTGGACAGAACAGGGCTTACCAGAGATAAGCCTAGGGAAATGCTGTTTGAGCTGGGAGAGAGGCAGATGCCTCAGCTGAAGTGCGTCTACACCAACGCACGCAGCTTGGTCAACAAGCAAGAGGAGCTGGAAGCAACTGTGCATCTGACAAACCATGACCTAGTTGCTATTACCGACCCATGGTGGGACCACTGCCATGACTGGAGTGCTGTGATGGATGGTTACAAGCTCTTCAGAAGGGACAGAGGAGGAAGGAAGGGTGGTGGTGTGGCCCTTTATATTAAAGAGAGTTTTGATGTTGAAGAGCTTGGGCTTCAGAATGAAGTGCATGTTTGTAAGGATCGGGGGAAAGGCCTGTAAGTGTGACATCTTGCTAAAGGTTTCTTATAGACCGCCTAATTGATGGGTGAGGCATTCTATGAGCAGCTTACTGAAGTCGCAAGATTGCCAGCACTCATTTTCTTGGGAGACTACAACTTCTCTGATATATGCTGGGAATATAATAAATAGCAGAGGAATCAGTCCAAGAGGTTTATAGATTGCATGCAAGACAGCTTCCTTACACAGCTGGTATGAAGTCCTACCAGGGGTGGTTCCTTGCTAGACCTGCTCTTCACTAACAGTGAAGGACTGGTAGGAGTTGAGAAGGTTGGGGACTGTCTTGGGCAGAGTGGCCATGAAATGGTAGAATTCTCTATTCTTGGAGATGTCAGAAGGGTGACTAGCAAAACTACTATCCTGAACTTCTAGAGGGCGGACTTTGACCTGTTCAGGACACTTGTAGCACAGGTCCCTTGGGAGTCGCTCCTTATGGGTAAAGGGGTCCAGGAAGCCTGGACACTCCTCAAGATGGAAATCTTAAAGGCACGAGATCAGGCTGTCCCTGAATGCCATAAGGTGAGCCATAGGGGAAGAAGACCAGTGCAGATGAACTGGGAAAAACTATTGAGACTCAGGAAGAAAAAGAGAATCTCCGTCCTCTGGAAGAAGGGGCTGGGTACTTGGGGAGATTACAAGGAAGTTGCTAAGGCATGCAGGGAGGAAGTTAGGAAGGCACATTAATTCCCTGTCCCTTAATCCATGCCCAGAGCTTCTCAGCCATGTCACTGCCAACTGTAAGCTCCATGCAGAGTTCAAGTGGGACACAGAGGGCACAGCCTTCTGCTGGGTGGATGCAAGTGTTGGTGGAACCAGATGGGACAAAGCCCTCCCACCATGCCCTCATGGGAAAATGGCCACCCCAAGAATGGCAGTCTGCCTCCTCCATGACCCCATCTGAAATGCTCCTGCACTGATTGATTATAGGGCTTTAAACCAGGTCCAAATGGGGAAGGGTGGGGAATTGGATGTGACAGAGAAGGGCTGAGGGATATTGTTGCTGTTGGAGATTGAATGGAAAGCCTCTGAGTTGTTCTATAGGATTGTGTGAGGATTCCTCAGAGAAAGTCTTGTTGCCAATACCCCGTCCTAAATCTTACTGTGTACCCTCTGGGGGTAACCCCAACCTACTGCTGCCCTAAAGTGCCTGTAGACCAGTGCGGGTAGCATGGGAAATAAACGGGACAAATCAAGAGAAAACCACAGAGCTTTTCCTTTCATGCAGGCTGCTGATTCTGAGCAAGGCCCTGAACATCAGTACCACAGTGTAGATGCAAGACCCAGACAGGCTAAATCAAAGCATGCTTCTGGAAGGGGATGCTTTCTGAAGAATCCTTACACTAATGAGAGGACCACAAACATTCACTCAGCGAACTCCAAATCTCTGTGCCTTTGCAGGCCTAGGGTCTTGTTTGGTTCACAGAGACACGGTGGGTTGATTCTCAGCTCTGTACTGTAGCAAATGGGGTACAGATTCTGCATGACGGATGGGCAAGGAAGAAGAGAAAAGGCTGCTGCCATCCATGAGAGGGCACTGAGCTCTGCCTGGGGATGGCAGAGGAGCCAGCTGAGAACTGATGGAAAGGGCTCAGAGAGGAGAGCGGCAGATTCTGTTCCTTGCTTCCTGATCAGGAAGAACAAGAAGAGGGGACAGGCAGGAATCTGAGTTACAGCTGGAATGGAATTGTTTTCTTCAGACTGTCTGCTGTGGTGCAGTGTTTTGGTTCTAGGAGAAAACCATTGATAACACTCTGATGTTTACAGCTGCTGCTAAGCAGTGTTGTACAGAGCCAAGGCCATGGTCAGTGGAGGGCACATGGAGCTGGGAGGGAACAGAGTGAGGACAGCTGACTGATAGTGGCCAAAGGGACGTTCTCTATCAGCTGACAGCAAGCAGAAATTGTATTGAAAGGGGTGGGAGTTCATCTCAGTCTCTTCACTGCCCAGGGTCCAGCTGAGCATCAGTCTGGTGGTGCTGAGCAAGTGCTTGTGCATCAGTTGTTACATACAATTCCATATCAATGGATATATAGTGATAACTATTACTCCACTTCTTTTATCTCTCTTAGTAAACTGCTTTGTTACATCCCAGAAGTTGTACTCTTTTTCCCAGTTCTCATCCCCATCCCACTGGGAATTGGGCAGTGCACAAAGCACTGTGTGCTGCTGAGCCACATGTTGGGTTCAACAACCACTGTCATTTTGGTGCCTGATGTGAGGCTCCAAGGGTTGAGATAGCAGCACATCTGTCCAGAGCGGACAGGGCTTTGTGGGAGCTGGAGAAGTGCAGGCCATGGTGCTGATATGTGTGGATGTGCTCCCTATGTGTGGAGCTTGTTGAGTCTTCTCATGAAGCTTCACTGCACAGCTCCTTACTTGGTGCTTGGATGCTGCATTAGGGTATTTATTTTGCTATGCTGTTTGACCTCAGTTTGTACCACGATAAAATTGGCAGCTGACAAAGTGAAGTTTTGTGCACATTCAGCTCTGCGGTCATCTTTGGGTTTTGGAAGTAATATTGTCCATATGATTAGGAATTACACAATTTACATTGTCGCCTCTGTGAGTCCGGGGGTGTACTGGATATTGTGTTGAGGGACATGGTTTAGTGGGAGCTATAGGTAATATGTGAACGGTTGGACTGGATGATCTTTTAGGCCTTTTCCAACCTTGGTGATTCTATGAATCTATGATTGAGGTTAAACAATTATTCAGGAATATCAGTGAGAGATCTGCCCCAAGGTGAGAAGGCTCTGCATGGCAGAGGGTGTGGGACGGTCTGGGCAGCTGCCTGGAGTGGTGGGCACCCCCAGGGCTTTGGAACTTCATCTCCGAGCAACTGCAGGATCCTGATAAACTGGTAGAATATTGGGGGCAGGTCTGCTGTGGCACTGGTAACCCCCAAGAGGCACAAATGACTGCAGTGTGCCAGATCCAGAGAGCTGGATCTGCTGACAGTGCTGCAGCCTCTGCAACTCCTGGCACAGACCATGCAGCAGCTCCAAGGTTTTGCTACACGTCCTGCAGTTGCTCCAAGCTCTGGGCAGATCCCTCTGTCACTCCACCCCTCATAATGAGCTCTGCAGTTACTCCTGCTACGGGTCCTGTAGCTGTTCCAAGTATGGTAATAAGAAAATGGTACAAATTCCTCCCAAGGGAGGAAGTACAGCCCTGCGGTGGCTCCAACCCCTCCAATGAGCCCAGTGGCTGCTCCAACATAGTCACAGGTCCTGTGGTGGTTCCAGCTCTGGCAATGAACTCTGAGGTCACTTCAACTCCTGCAACAGCCCAACAGCCACTTCAGCTCCTACAGTGAACCCTGTGGCTGTTAAAACCCCTGCAACTAATCCTGGACTTGCAGACAGATGCGCATAGGGATTAGTTCATATATGTTTGCAACTGCATATGTTGTATATGTGTGAAAATACACTAAATATATTATATATGTATAAATACATTTGTCATAATTATTATCCTTTTCTTTTTCTCTTTGTCTCAACCCATAAACCTTAAACCACAGCACTGCCTTGAGATGCTTACGGATCTCCTTGGGACTATTCAATCTGATCTGGTCACACAGTGAAGAGCACCTGAAGATCTCAAGGTTTTCTCAGGGAGCAGCTCCTGAGGTATATTCCTTACACCAGCTTTGGAAGAGGCCTCCCTCCAGTTCTCTGGTCCTGCTCTAAAGGGGCCCTCTTGTTATGGCAGTGCCAGCAAGGAGACCAGCTCTGACAGACCTGTTCATATTGCCGGCTACTGACTGCAGCCCTGGATTGCTGCTGTAGAGGCAACAGGACTGTTGTGAGACACACAAGACCTTCAGGACTGCACAAATGAGAGGACTCAAGAGCACTGCAGCACTGGTAAGAGCACATGAATGAAAAGAGCACGTTGAGCTGCTGTCTGTGGCTGTACCTCCCCAAATCCAGGCAAAGTAGGAAGAAAGAAAATCTAAGTAAGTCTATTTTGAAAGCTTTTTAGGTATCTTATAACATATTCAGGGAATCTGGTTCCATGTTTACATGAGTTCTTGGAGTGAGAAAATGGAAATTAGGTAGGAAAGAATTTAAATACATTTTTATTTATAAGTTCAATAACATTTTTTTTTTGCACATTCCTATATCTCACATAATCAAACAGACAAAGATGCATAAAACATAAAGAACCACCACTGGGAATCCTATTGAGGAAGTTGTGCATTTTATTGTAGCTGGAATAGTGCTTATTGCAACACCTTCCTGAAAGCGTGCTTGATCTCCCTGTTCCTCATGCTGTAGATAATAGGGTTTAGTGTTGGAGGAACCACTGCATACAGAAGTGCCACTGTCAGATCCAGGAGTGGGGAGGAAATGGACGGGGGCTTCAGGTAGGCAAAAGCACCAGTGCTGAGAAACAGGGAGACCACAGCCAGGTGAGGGAGGCACATGGAGAAGGCTTTGTGCCGTCCCTGCTCAGAGGGCATCCTCAGCACAGCCATGAAGATGTGCACATAGGACACAACTATGAAAACAAAGCAACCAAAGCCTAAACTGACACCAAAAAAGAGAAATACAAATTCCATGAGGTAGGAGCCAGAGCAGGAGAGCTTGAGGATCTGTGGGATTTCACAGAAAAACTGGTTGACAACATTGCCTTGGCAGAGAGGCAGTGAAAACGTACTGGCAGTGTGCAGCAGGGAATAGAGAACCCCAGTGCCCCAGGCAGCTGCTGCCATGGTGGCACAAGCTCTGCTGTCCATCAAGGTCCCGTAGTGCAGGGGCTTGCAGATGGCAACGTAGCGGTCATAGGACATGATGGTGAGAAGGGAATACTCTGCTGAGAGGAAGAAGGAAAAGAAAAAGAGCTGTGCAGCACATCCTGTGTAGGAGATGGCCCTGGTGTCCCAGAGGGCGTTGGGCATGGCTTTGGGGAGAGTGGTGGAGATGCAGCCCAGGTCGAGGAGGGCCAGGTTGAGGAGGAAGAAGTACATGGGGGTGTGCAGGCGGCGGTCGCAGGCTACGGCTGTGCTGATGAGGCCGTTGCCCAGGAGGGCAGCCAGGTAGATGCCCAGGAAGAGCCAGAAGTGCAGGAGCTGCAGCTGCCGCGTGTCTGCCAACGGCAGCAGGAGGAACTCGCTGATGGAGCTGCTGTTGGACATCTGCTGTTGTTGGGCTTGGAGTCCTGCTCAGAGTGCAGAAGATAATGACAAGTCCAGACCATTCTCAGACACACTCCTCCTGCTATAATATGAAATGTTTTTATTCTCTTACAACAGTGTACATTTAGCACCATTACTTGCATTTAATTTCATGTATTTCAGCATTCCTTAAGCAGAAGCAGCATATGGAGCTCTAACCTTCCTTTTATTTTCTTATGCCTTCTCCCTGGATATTTTCATCTGTTTCATGTCTCATATCTTTACCCCAAGTGCTCTTAGAGCCCCCTACCCGAGCTTCTGTGGCATTCAGTTTCAGTTAGAAAATGCTGCCTGTTTGTAGGATAAGTGAATTATTCATGCCTACAGAAAATGATGATAATTCCATCCTTCGAGAAAGGGGAGACTGAAAGCACATCATGTGTGAGTGTTCACAAAACAAGCAATTGATTGATGAAAAATTCTCAGAACTCTTATTGCCCCTTTTAGATTTCTGACTCCAAACCTCTTTGCCTCAGAACAGGAAATGGAAACCCCCTGCCTTGGCTCTCCTCTTGCAAAGTGCCCTCAGAAACATTCCGTTGTGCAGTGGAGTTGTGATCCCCTGCCCCAGGCAGCAGCTGTGGCAGCACAAGCCCTGCCGGGGGGCTCCTTCCCCCCACCCGTCTCCCTGCAGCACCCTGGGCAGCTCCCCGGGCAGGCTGAGTGCTGAGCCTGGCAGGCGGCAGAGTCCCATACCCGGCACACAGCCCCTGGGGCACAGCAGGGACCCTGCTCTGCAGGACAGCCCTGGGCACCCGCCTGCAGCCCCGGCTGCACAGCCTGCAGCCGTGCTGGGACATGCAGCCCTCAGGGCTGTGATTTCATACTGCAGTATGGAAGCCCTCAGCTGGAGCAGAAGGCTTTTTCCACAGTAAAGAAACATGCAGTGCCTGCATCCAGATCTCCTATGGGATGTCCCAAATTAAGTTGACCCTCTATGAAAAGCAGCTCATGGTCTGCAGTGAGACTTACCCTGTCATGGTCTGTGAGCAATGCTCCTGCAGTGAGCTCACAGCCCGCTCACACCACACACATCCTGCAAGCTCTCTTCAGTTTCTCTCCTCTCCTTCTGTCACCTGCAGGCTGTGCTGTGCACAAGAGCTGCTCCTGGGCACAGCTGTCTCTCTGCAGCCCTGCACACTTTTATGAGCTCCCTGTGTCCCAGGAGCCTGGACAGGCAAGCAGCAGATTATGTCATTTTTATCTTTCCGACTTGTCTCCCCTGACATGTCCCTGGGTCCTCATGGCCAACAGCTCCTGAAAGACAACAGCATCATGACTGTGCTTTGAAATTCGCTCAATTAACCACCACATGTCCAGTGGTCAGTGACTGATTGGAGACATATGGGGAGTGCTCCCAGAGATCGTTTGATGAAACAATAAGGGCAACCAGACAAGGAAGGCAAGGTTTGGACTTTCCCTGTGCAGGGCAGTGATCCAGCTGAGGCAGTGCAGGAGTCTCATCCCTTGACAGAAATCCTGGAGCTGAAATGGGATTCAGCTCCCTACACAGCCACAGGAGCTGGGATTCCTCTGGTTCAGTTCAGAAGAGCACAAGGAGTTGCCTGCATGTGAGCTCCTGCTCTGAGTCCTCGGACCTTCAGCTGGGAGGCAGCTGCTCACACACAGACACTGGGTGATGCCCAAGGTGCCTGGGCTGCTCCTGATGTGTGCCAGTGCTTGTAAACCATGTGGGAAATCCCTGAGATAGACAGCTCCTTCCTGGGCATCAGCCGAGGGCCAGAGAGGGGATAGCACTGGCTGTCTGGTGAATTCACTCACAGCTGCAAGAGCAGCACAGGGCCTTCAGGAAAGCCATGCCCATGGTGTGACCATGTTGCTGTGTCAACTCCAAGGCCCACGATCAGTCTAATGTTTGTGTGCCACCTTCTGCACACTGATACCATAGATTAGCTATCCAGTCAGGCTATGTCCAGTGATGCTTTCCAATTAGGATGTTTACTTCTGTGGTTTTGCACTAATGCAAACACCAACACACAAGAAGCTAGAAATCTTGATAGAGCTGCAGGCCTGAGCTCCTGTTTGGACCATGGGGACACAGTTTAATGGCTTCCACAACTGCACTGTAGCACAAGGGGGATACCGAGTCTTTAGGATGGATGGGCGAGGAGATAAAGAAGGGTGAATGCCCTCTGTGAGAGTGCACTGAGCTCTGCCTGGGGATGGAAGAGCAGACAGGTCAGAGCTAATGGAAATGGCAAACAGAGGAGACCATCAGTGTCTTTTCCTGTCTTCCTGATCAGGGAGAGTAAATGGAAGGTGCCCTCTGCAGACAGATGGGAATCTGATGTTGTCTGTCCCTTGTCCCATTTGGTGGCCTTTGTCACTCCATTATCTGCAGCAGGGACAGCACAGCAGGGCATGTGGCATCCAGCAGATCCCTGGAGAGCACAGATGGCAGCTTCTTGACCAAGCAGTGGAGGAACCAAAGAGGAGAGGTGCTCTGCTGGATCTCATACTCTCGGGCATGGAAGGACTTGTGGGAACTGCGAAGGTGAAAGGGGCATCAGGCCACGTGCAAGATGCAAATGTATCTCTTTTTATTTATTTTGAGGCTGTAAGCTTAATAGTTGATCATAAATGTCAATAAAACTGAAACAAATAATTGAAGACAAAGATGGAAATCATTGAAATTGTGTTAACCCTTCTCAACATGAAAAATTCTCATGAGTCTTGTTCCATTTTAAGTTGTAAATATGAATCTTTGAGGTGATTTGATGTCTTTTTTTTTCTTTTACTGAAACTACAATGTTTTCCAGAACTGTGTTCGCTGGACATAAATGTCTTCAGATTCAGAGACACAGACAGCGGTGCCAGTGCCAATGCCCTGTGACTATAGCCCGGTGCCCAGCACTACTCTTCCCTGCTGCCTATTTGATGTGTCTCATCCTCCAAGTTTTTTCAGCTCTCCTAAATAAATGGCCATGGTTAAGGGCATGTTTTCAGCAGGCCATTTGGGCACAAACTACTCCAACTGCCCTCCAGATTTCTCCATCCCTTGCTCTTTGTTCAGTCAGATACCTCCCAATTATCTGTCTGATTTCTGACTTTCAGGGGGATTACTGGAATTTGTTCCATCTCCCCAAAGTCTGAGAATCAGTGAGAATGTGTTAACCCGTCTCAATGTGTGAAATACTCACAAGTCCTGATCAATTTTAAGTTGATACCTCTCAACTACCTGGCTGATCTATCCCAGGGAGATTACTGGAATTTGCTCTATCTACCAGAGTCTGATGGCCTCTGTTGTCAACTACTTCACTGTGATTCAATCTATCCTATCCTACCTCAGAATAAATCATTTCTTTTAAAAGTATTCCATATGAAAGACAAACTTCAATAGATGCAGCTTGAACATGGCATGCAGTTGATCACTGTGTTTTACTGTTCATTAAATTGCATCACCTTTCTTTCCATTTGCTGGCCAGATAAAAAAGAGAAATCTTTCCTTTTCCATGTGTAGCTGGTTCTCTGAGGAAAGCCAGTGGGAGTTGGTGCAAAGCAGTTTTAACACTGAGCGGATGAATGCAGAGGAGAAGAGTGATGTGAAGAAAAGTGATGCAAGTCCCATAGGTCCATTGTGAGCAGAAATTGGGTGGGGAGGTTGAGAAGGACCTTTGTCAACACAGTAACAGTACAGAACTCATTGGGACATCCTGGATTGGTATCAGTTGCACAGTGCTGCTTTAATGTCTTCTTTAAACCCAACTATAAATAAATAGACAATAAATTTATACTGGATTCTTTAAGCTCTCTCCAGATATCCCTCCTTTTTGCTGAACAAGTTCTGATAACCTGAAGAAGATAACAAGATGGCATAAGGCACAGGAGATTCTTTAGGTTATAATGGGCCCCAGGGTGCATTTGATGCTGAGTTCATCAGCCTCTAGTGCAGAGAGAAGTTTGCACAAAGTGCTCAACAAGACAAAGTCGGAAGTAACAGTGAAGTTTCTTGGAGTATTAATGGGCCCACTGAGGGCCATTACCAAGTAAGCTTCCCAAGGGACTTGTTAGAGAAGATAACTGGAAGCCATGACTACAGGCAGGCAAAGGCACTGGCATGTTAAGAAACCTCTCCTTTGCCTTACGAAGCAGACAGGTCAAGCCCTGATTGCAAGACCAGTGGTAGAGAGATCCTGTCTCTCATGTTGGCTCCTGGCATTTCCTGGGGCAATGGGTTGGAGGTCCGTATGATGTTAAATGAAAGACATGGGGACAGAAGATCCCAGGCTCTACATGTGGTGCAAGGACGCTGTGAGGTTCATGTCCCATATGAGACCTATGTTTCATTGCAGGATGTGAGAAGGGATGTGAGAAGGGCCCAGTCTGAACAAGCAGTCAATCCCTGTGAAACTCTGAACTTCAGATCTCTCAGTTCCAGTGCCCTCGTTTGCACATTCTCCCAGAGTTTGAAGTCCTTTATGTTCTGCGGTGCACAATCAGGCACTTGTTCTTGTTATACGTTATGCACTTGGTGCTTAGTACCAACTGGTACCCACTTCTCTGACTTGTCCACATCTCTCTGCAAGTCCTCTCCACCCTCAGTGGAGGCAACAGCACCTCCTCATCTGGTCTCATCAGCAAACTTGCTCAGAACGTCTTCTAGTCCTGCATTCAAGTCATCTGCATAAACATGAAAGGAAAGTGGCCCCAAAATGGAACCCTGGGGACCCCGACAGTGACCATCTACCAGCCTGATGGAAAAAACTGACTATAATCCTTTGGGACTGACCTACTGGCCAACTGCTCACCCACCACATTGTGTTTCTGTCTAGCCATATGCAGAACATTGTGTCCAGAAGGTTGTTGTGAGAAACAGTATCAAAATCTCCACTGAAATCCTCAAGGATTACATCAACTGGCTTCCCTTGGTCAACTAAACGGATAACTGTGTCACAGAATGAGCTTAAATTAAACAGGACCTTCGCCTCACAAACTTGTGTTGGCTGCAACCAATGACAGAATTGTCCTTCAGCTGTTTTTCCATAACTCCCACCATCATTTTCTCCATAATTTTACCAGGCTCTGGACTGACAGGTCCATAATTGCCCATGTCATCTTTCTTGCTCTTCCTTACAATGAGACAACATTTGCCAGCTTCCTGTCAGCTGGCATGACCCTAGACTTCTTTAGATGCAATTGAAATGACAGCCCAGAGCATACTAAGGCGTCATCATTGAAAGAAAGTAGATGTGCCATAGCTTTGCAATGTCTTGAACTCCAGAGTATGCCACAAATGGAGCTGAGGGGAAGATTTGCCTCTTCTGTAGTGAACTCATTCATTTGGTAAGCAGAATAACACTACCTGATACATGAGGACTGTGTCTCTGCTCTGCTCTGCTCAGCTCACAGGGCAGAGGTTCAGGGTGTTGCTCTCATGTCAGTGCAGGTAAACTCACTTTAACCTTTTTTCTTCTGTAAATGCTTCCTCTGTTTGTATGCTCAGATACACTTCCACATTCCCTCAAGTACACTTCCATATATCATTAACAATTACACTTTCTTATACCATCAAAACTGTTTGTCAAACAGTACAGTTCTTCAGTTCACATAAACTCCCTTAATACAGTCTGTATTCTTCAGTTATAAACACTGTGCCACAGAACCAGCACTGATTGAACCACCTCCCTCACACACTTCCTCGCAAGCAGTACATAGTATTACATAAATGGGTTGACATTCATTGGTCGGGTGGAATGTACACCTCTCCTCAGGACAATCTTACTAATCTACAGAGTACAAACTCCCGTCTTCTTACATACAAGCAGAAAGTACATATGAGTGGACACACAACACAGTCTTTCACTTTGTCCGTGTCTGGCCATTTCCCTCACAGGAGGAAGGAAACATGGATTGGGACTCGGCACTCACCCTGCAGCTGTTCTGTGTCTCACTCACACCACACTCACTCTGACATTTAGATCAAAAACCATGGTTTATTCATACTACACAATGCTGACAACGTTTTCTAGCTGGAATCTTAATAACACTCATACTCTGGTCGACCAGTTGCAAACGTTAATGTTTTTCCCAGAGTCGGCTTGACACACGGTACCAAACACTTAAAGCAGATGATAATATTGAACATACAACCTATAACCCCCGTGATTACAACTTGGAGAACCCAGGCTACCATTTGACAGGCTATCCACTATATCCCATACCCGTAGGAGAGACCAACCTAGGTCCCTCCTATTGTCAACTACCTGGGAGAGAGTATTTGTTCTTGTTTCCATTCATATGACATACAGTTCCCTTTCATAGGAACTCACCCAAGGAGTCTTCCTACCCAGCTGGCAACCAAAGCCATGAGCTCACCTCCCTGGGAGCAGCACGTATGGCTGTAAACTGTGTAGGATGTCTCCTCAAGACATATGGGCTCCACTTACCATACACATACCTGGTCCACCTATGGGTGGTCCTTGTCTGTCCCTGCAGTGATCAGGTGAGGAAGGGAGTCCTTCAGAGAAATCTCAGGGTGCGCCAAAAGTGTCTCCCTCTCAGCTGGTCCTGCAGCGAACAGAGCTGGTCCCACCTGGGCCGCCAAATTGACTACAGGAATTGAACTCTATAACCTCTATAACTGATACAGTCTCCCATGACATCCTTATAACAAAGCTGAGGAAGTATGGGATAGGTGATTGGACAGTGAAGTGGGTCGAGAATTGGCTGACTGGCAGAGTGCAGTTTTGTCGTTGGTGGTGCAGTGTCTGGCTGAGGGCCTGTAACGAGCGGCATCCCCCAGGGGTCTGTGCTCAGTCCGGTCTTGTTCAACATCTTCATCAATGACCACCCTCAGCAAGTTTGCTGATGACACGAAGTTGGGAGGATTGGCTGACACACCTGAAGGCTGTGCTGCCATTCAGCGAGACCTGGACAGGCTGGAGAGCCGGGCAGTAAGAAACCGGATGAGGTTTAACAAAAGCAAGTGTAGAGTCTTGCACCTGGGTAGAAATAATTGCATGCACCAGTACAGGCTGGGGGAAGAGCTGCTGGAGAGGAGCTCTGCTGAGAGGGATCTGGGCGTCCTGGTGGACGACAGATTGACCATGAGCCAGCAGTGTGCCCTTGTAGCCAAAAAAGCCAGTGGCATCCTGGGGTGCATTAAAAAGAGCGTGTCCAGCAGGTCGAAGGAGGTGATCCTCCCCCTCTACTCTGCCCTGGTGAGGCCTCATCTGGAATATTGAGTCCAGTTCTGGGCTCCCCAGTACAAAAAAGACAGGGATCTCTTGGAAAGAGTCCAGTGGAGGACCACAAAGATGGTGAAGGGCCTGGAGCATCTCCCCTATGAGGAGAGACTTAGGGAACTGGGTCTGTTTAGCCTTGAGAAAAGAAGGCTGAGAGGGGACCTGATCCAGGTCTATAAATATTTGAGGTGTGGGGGGCAAAGAGGTGAGGCCAGACTCTTTTCAGCAGTGTGTGGAGACGGGACAAGGGGAAACAGACAGAAACTGCACCATAGGAAGTTCTGCACTAATGTGTGCAATAACTTCTTTATGGTGAGAGTGACAGAGCACTGGAACAGGCTGCCTAGGGTGGTTGTGGAATCTCCTTCTCTGGAGATATTCAAGACCTGCCTGGATGCTGAGCTGTGCAACGTGGTGTAGGGAACCTGCTTTGGCAGGGGGACTGGACTCAGTGGTCTCTGGAGGTCCCTTCCAACCCCTACAATTCTGTGATTCTGTGAATATCATGGAGTTGTTTGGATGGGGAAAGACTACCCCTTTGAATGACCTTTTGTCAGGGCATGTCCTGGGATTCCTAGGATCCTCAAAATGCAGCACTGCTTCTGTCACTGAAAAATGGGGCCCTGTGTGGGACGGAGGGAGGGTCCATGAGTCCCTGGCCCACCTGACTGAGTATTTCCATGGTCTTAGCAAAGACATACTTACAACTTGAGAATGACAGTTAGCTGTGTTCATGGTGGCATGGCCACTTTTAATGGCCTTGAACCGTCTGAACATAACTGAAGAGGCTCAGGCTGATGCAAATCAGCTATTGAATGATAGTGTTGAAAAATTGGAAAGACAGGTGGCAGTTTTGATGGGAAAAAACCTAATTCAATCATTCTCCTATGGAAGATCAGTAACAACTGTCTGGAGGACCATGGGGGCCCTGTACAAGGGAATCTGTATAAAATGGACTCTGTAAATGAAGGCACTAAAAGGTCAGATTTTGAGGTTCCATTTGGACTAGATCTATTTGAGATCTGACTGATTGTAACCCAAAAATGAAAAAAAAAAAAAAAAAAAAAAGCAGGATAGGCTGGTGGGAGTGCCCTGACCAGTGTCCACCCCCCAAACCCTGCTGCCCATAATACAGCAGCTGAACTGATGGATATAGTACAGTGGTTTAGACAGAAACCAAGAGAGCATGCCAGCATAGCTGCTCTGGTTATGGGACATGGAGGCAGAAAGTGCTATGGTGAATGGACTGGAAATTTCAAAAAACTGACATCCATTACTACTAACCCTGCCCTCAGGCAAAGACTTTATGCTCTTGTCTGGAGGGCTTATCGCAATAAAGATTGGCGGATTTGCTGCGTAGACCGGTCAGAACTCAGATCTGCGTTGTGCTTCCTGCGGCACCAAACGCCCAACAGTGGCAGTTCCGCTTATTGGCCAGCAGGTGGCAGCAGAGACCACGGAAAGAACGTCTGCGGGACAGACCCTGGGGATCCGTTCTTTTGATTATAGGGGAAGAACACAAAGATGGAAGAGGAGGGAAGGGGGAAAAAAAAAAGAAAAAAAAAAAATCAAACCACAGCAAACAAATAAAAACTTCTCCAAACGTAGCAAACGTGAATGTCTGTCAATAAATTAATGAGTAATTAAATTGATATCCCTTTCCCGCCCCCCCCCCCCCCCCCAACTTCTGAGATGAAAAAAAAACACTTCTTTTAGAAGAAAACAGAGTAGTAACAACTTCTGTACCTACATTCACCACTCTGAGATCCTGTCTGGGTCTCCCAAGGCTTGTAAATAACCACTGGGTCGGTTCTGATGTCGCGTGATTTGTTGCCAGTTCTCTCATGGTTCTCCGGTCAGTTCTCCGGTGCCAGGATCTGCCACAGGGCATTCTGACCACGGGCATCATGTTTCTATGCTGCCGCCTGCATTTAACAGGCAATGGGACTGCCCAGCATGCGCAAGGCAGCACCTCTTTCACACCACCAGAATGTTTAAGGCTGTTGGGATTGTTGTTAGCGTCCCATTAACACTGAGGCTAGAGATACCCTTAGGATTGACATTACTATTAGCATTACTTTGATGGTGCCCTATCTGGGTCATTTCCAGGGGATGTCAGGAGTAAGGCACAGTGTCAGGAGAAAAAGAACAGACTCTGTTACTTTATAAACGTGATAATAGAGAGAGTTCATTGGAAAAAATACAACTCTTAAATAATGCAAAGCATGCTTCTGATTGGATGCAGGCATCATCTGGGCTCTGATTAATATTACTCTTAAGGTAAAGATTATTGTTACCATAATGATTTTTTTTTTGGATTATGATCAGGGTTAAGGTTCCTTTTGCTACAAACTTCTAGCATCATTTTTGTTGTTGCATTTGGAGTTAGGGACGATTTTAGAATCAGGGTAAGGGTTAGGATTAGAGTTACATTGCTGGTTAATGCTGTTATCTTTACAGCTCCTGTGAGGGTTGGGGTCTGGGTCAGGTGTTTAAAAATGAAATGAAAAAAGAATTAAAAAAATATATTGAAAGCTTCAGATTTCCTTAATCTTTGTGGGAATCATATAATGTGCAACTCAGATCTACCTCTTCGTGCAGTGACTGCCTGTAAATTTGCTGGAGCCTAATATAATATGGCCTTGTGCTTTCCACTAACTCACCTTCATTTCATTTTCATTACATTTGCTTGGTAGTCAGATTTTGGTGTGTGGATATTTTAAAACAATCTAACTGACATTAGCAAAAAATTAAAAATAAAATTAAAAAAAATGCACAACAGCATCGTATCAATTTTTATAGATAAGATAAAGAAGAGCAGTTTCCCTTAGTTTTCTGTGCCTCTTTACTTTCTTACCCTCTCCCCTTGTGTGAGAAACTCTCAAAGTCAAAGATTTCTAGTTAGGCAAAGATGGCAGCGATAGCAGCAGTGCTTATTCATTATTGCAATACTGCGCGCACATCCCCTATTGGCAAGGGAGAAACTGCACACCAGTCAGTGAAATCAATTCTGTTCTGTGCCCTAAACCCACTGCAGGTGATGCTCTCATGGCTCTCATTGGTTGAGCATCTCAGGCTCACAGACTCCTCGAGACTGTGGCTAGGATTCATTTCCATAGAAGGTCAATTACCAACCTCTTGTTTTTAGGTCTGCCTTGTACTTTTCTGCAAACAGAGAAGGGCAATGTTTCCAAAAGTCAGTACATTCATTCTGTCCTGTGCTGGGCTCTACCCACCCTGTATTTATCTTGTGCTTGTCTCAATTCTCCCCATGTCAGAATGCCCCCAGTCTGAACTTAATTCTGTTCAGCAACTTTCTTGGTGGAAAAACTACTTATACAGCTGTTTTACAAGAGGGTTATACATTCAGTTAGGGCCTACACTATGTACTGAAAATACTGGAAACTTCCACTGCAAAAACACAATCTACCTCTCCCATCTGTGCAGCCTTGCAGACCCAGAGCATGCCAGGTTATTTCTGCTTTCATAGCATTTGCATGCTGTAGGGTGAGCACAAGGTTCTGCTGCTTGATTCTTCTGCAAGAGCTGCCTACCGGCAAATGGTTGCAGGGATGGAGGATGTGACAGAAAGCATTTGTCTCCACAAGAGCAGAGTTACATTCAGTGCAGAGTGTGAGAGTCAGGTTGGTGTGGAAAAGCACTGACACGCTGGGGATGATGCAGTGCTCACATGTCTAACACTCACAGACATTACTGTCAGAAGGATGGTGCTGTGTTGTGCTTCTACCTTTGGCAGCCCCTGGAGAAATGCTATGGCACACAGAACACCTTTGTATTGCACTGACTGCTGCCATGCAGCATGGATTTAACACACCAAATCCAGAGGAGCATGACTGCATCTAACTGCCCTGAGAAAAACTACTGTAGCTGAAGAGATGAGGAGGCAGCTGCTCATCTGCAGAACAAGCAGTACTGCCAGACATTGGGCCAGGTGAGCACCTCCTGCTGCAGCGTGATGATGACAGGGCTGGAGATGATCTGCAAAGCCAGCTTAAAAGTGGGAGACGTGAGTCAACATGGCAGGAGGACAGAGGTGTTAGGGAGCAGCCAAGGCATCAAAGAGTATCAGAAGGCTTTGAAAAGTATCACAAAGTGACAGCCAGGAAGACTGGGATATATCATGAGCAGCAACCTGGATGCTAGAGATTATTTGCTCCCATACAAAATGGTAGAGATCTTGCTGCAGACATCCCAAAGCCAGGCAAAATGGGAACCCAGAGCTCTGCCTGCACGAACCCCACAGCCATAGCATTGCAAGCTGAGCTGCCTTGCTGTTTGTTGCATTCATCCCAATCCCTGTGATTGAAGACTCAGAATGCAGTCGAGGCGATGACTGAGCATGAGAGTGACTTTATTCAATAAAAGACAGGAGGGCTTGAGAGGTCAAGGGTGAAGATGGGACTCCTCTTGTCAAGATGAGAGTGGCTCAGAGCTGGTGCTGCTGCCTGGTGCCTGGGACTGGCAGCCTGACTCTAAGTCCCCATCTAAGATGCTCAGCTTCACCTCACTGATGCTGCCCTGCTCCTGCATGGTGGTGCTGCTGCTGGGACACTCGGGCTGTGCTTGGGATGGGCAGCACTGCAAAGGCGCTGGGTCACAATCCAGGCAGGTGACTGCTGTGTCTGGCAGGCTCAGGTCAGGAGCTTCAGCAGAGCCAGGAGATATGAGAGCATGAACGTGGATGAGCCCCTTGTGTCCATCACTGTTACCATGTGGAAGGCTGTCATCCGAATTGCAGCGATTCATGCTTAATAAGAACTCTCCATTGATGGAAAGACACTGCTTGGTTTGGATCTTTGGGGTTGACAAGGGCTCGAATCACCTAGGAAGGCATAGAAACACAAGGGTTAGTTTCAAACATTTGCAAGTTGAATCATGAAAGGTTGTTGATACTTGGTAATAGAGTGGCGGCAGGAAGAAGCAAGTAGGCTTGAAGCAGCATAGCCACTGTCTTGAAAGTGATCCTCATTCAGGTCCAGCTCGTGTGTTGTTTCACTGTAATCTGCTTCTTTGGGTCTACCTAGTGGGCAGCAACACTCGAGCTGTTACTGATATCATTGAAAAGAACTGGAGACAATTGTTCTATTCCTAAGAGCTTCAAGGTGCCTAGAAGCACAAATAGAAACCAGCAGTATTTCATCACTTCACCAAAAGGAAGGTCAAACACCTGAGCTGTGAAGAGCAGTTACAGAACCTATGCATAAGATCACACCAGACATACTTTGTTCTAACAACAGTTATGGCACATAGTCCATTTCCTTCAATATTCCCAAAATGAAATGATGTGGAGCATTACAGGGAAAGAAACACTGCACACAGACACTATGACCCTGATTAGACTCAAGCAGCAGACTTAAAACAAGTCAGAGTTTTTGATTCCAGGATATTTCAGGACCTATCGTGTGAAATTCAGTTACACAACAGTGCCTAGGTGCCTGCGTTTCAAGCAACTTTCAGATCACAGCCATGTAAAATAAAAACAAATTCAGTGCAGAAATAGCAAGCCTGTACCTTAATACTCATGAGATTATCCATTTTTTACTGCATTCTGACTAAGTTCTAAAACTTGCTCATCCCAGTTCACTTCAACAAGTTCCACCAGTTAAAGCAACGCAGTTCTGAGATCCGGTGTATGTTAGGCAGATAGAATTGAACAGTGCAGAAATAATCTCTGACAGCTTTAAGAGCTCTGTTCTGCTTACAAACTCTCAGTCCAAAACTATTCACAGTTTTAAGGAAATGAACACCTGAAGCAGTTGGATCATCTGCCATTTGCCGCATTCTGCTTCTTGGCATCATGATTAGCACAAAGGGTTTTCTGCTGTCCTGCAGAGATGGACAAAGTCCTGCTTACAAATGGACCAGGTTTCAGTGTACAGCAGAGTTTGTACCAGACTAACAAGCCACGTCATTCAATTCATGTGCTCAGGTTGTTATGCACTCCGAAAGGAAACAGAACTAACTGTTGGATTCTGAAGGCAATCTGTGGGGTCCTACATTACCTCCTGATTCTGGAAGAGGAAATTCTAATAGCAAATGCAGAACTTTGATCTTTGTAGACATGAGAAGAGCTGGCATTTAGGAACATTCATTTCAGGGAAATCAAATGATGTGTCTATATTTTTACTACAGATAGTATAGGGAGCAGCCAGTTGAAGAACCAGATACAAAAAAATCCAGCCCATTGGCAGGAAAATACTTCTCCTTAAATTCTGTATGCTATCATGGTACAGAATTAGGCTACAGTGCCACATAGGCCAACCAAGCGTAGAACCAAATCCACAAAATACTGGTAGACAAAGCAGCAAAAACAGGGACAATATTCAGCAGACTGTGCTGTGGCCTTTCTACCCACAGCTCAGCATGTTCTGCCATCCGAAAAGCAAGGCCTCTTGTCAAGCTCAGCTATTTCCCTTCTCAGTGTATTCTAGCACCACTGATACCCACTGGTATCCTCCTGTAGAGTGCCATCATATTGTCATCATCCAAAGGAAAAACCCACACAGCAGAGCATACAGCAGTACACCCATGCTCCAAATATCCGCCTGAAAAACAAAAAGACAAGCTTACAAACCTGAAGCACCTCAAATGGCTTCCTGACAGACTGGATTGTCTGCCCTTGCCAAAGCCCACATATAGCCCATGAAAAGCTGGCTCTTTCCCTCAGGAAATAAAACCTTATCGTCCCAGAGAAAGCATATAACCCTCATTCAATTGCCCTTTCACTCAGCTTAGAGCACTACTAAAACCAGCATCTTCACCTTAGCTCATCACACTGCTGCAGTTCCTTTTACAAGGATTTCACTGGCAAAAATGAAATCAAAGCCGTCACAAGGGATTTAGCACAGTTACGTGTTACTGGCTACGAGAGCTGTCAGCACAGTCACCTGTCTGGCTTTGCTGCTGTTCGGTTCTCTTTATGTAGAGGCACAACAAGGTTCAGACACCTCACAGTGCAGTTCTCACTTTGACTGTAAAGAAAAAGGAGGCTTGAAAAGCAGCGTGTGGAAAACAAAGAAACAAGAATTAGAACAACAGTGGGGCCATGGCACTTGTAGGAATTGCTCCGCCTTTAACAGCGATTCAAGAAGTACGAGGGCATCCCAAACCAGACCAGTTTGGACAGATTAACAACTGCAAGTAGTGGGTTCCAAAATTCCAGACATGAAATCAAAGCTGGAAAAACTCTTCACATTTTCATCTCTCAATTTTTAGTTCATTGTGCATTACAACGGAAACAATTCTTCACATACAACTTGGAAGCTAAAGACAAGTCTGACAAAACAGACTGCACAGAAATGATGGATAATTAACAGAGCAAATTGCTCTTTCAAACACTTAGTAATAGAAAGAGATCTCTGAAGTTGCTGTTCTGTAGAGCCCCAAAGCAGTCGCTTGAGGCAGTTCAGGATTAGCCTGAGACAAACCAGCCAGCTGTGTGAACTGAGACCAATTGCACTTTTCTAGTCTGTGGCCACTGACAGCTTCTGAGAGCTACCAAGCGATGCAACCTAGCAGAATTCAGAAGGGAAACCAAGAGAGCCTACCTGAGCTCCACTGCCTTTAAATGCTCTGTGGAGAGGGAAGGGAAAGAGGGGAAAACAAACACCGCTCTACATCCCTCTGAGCCAATAGACACTTTGCCCTGGATTAGCTCTGGTGCTGCATAAGCTGGGCTTCCACAGCATGTGTTCAGGCGGTAATCAAGGCCTGCCTGGAATAACACAAAAAATAGAGAGAAACGTTTGCTTTAACAGAGTTTATGTCTTCTGGTCATAACACTTGAGAAGCCTCAGAGGCTTCTTCTCCTGTGCATATTTTCATTCATCTTAGAGTTTGCTTTCATTCAATGTGACCTCTCTAGGCAAATATTGTCTAAGACCATGAGCATCACATAAATGTGCAGATCTCAAGCTGCTCACTTATCTAGTACCCTTCGCATGATGCTTTATTTTCCTCAGCTGATCATCTAGATTGTGTCTGTTGATTGTGCAACAACAGCCTGTTGATCTCGATTACCTGTGAGAGGCTCTAACTTTGGCCAGGAAAAATCATTTGAGGATAAGTAATTATCTGGGACTCAGTAAGTCTTCCCATGCTTTCATAACAGCAGAGATACACACACACACAAACTCGTGGAACCCCACTGCTTTGCACAATCCTGTGCACACTCACGTGTGTCATGCACTGATTTCCCAGCCAGTCCTCATAGGGTCTCTTACTTAGGACGGGAGTGTAGGGGAGCAGCCAGAAGCTGTTTGCATTCCCTGCTGTCTGCTGGGCAGCTTTGCTGGAGATGCTTGGGTTGCTTTGTTTTTCCTTGGGAGGTGGGAAGGAGCTTTGGGTTGGAGGCACATCCCGTGCCAGAGCATCTCGATGGCACGTGTGGGGCACTGATCTGCAGCAGATGAAGGGGAGGAGGTCCCAGCACAGCTCTGCACCATGCTCTGCCACACTGGGCAGCTTGTTCCTGGCTCAGCAGCGTCATCAGACAAGAAGCAGGGAAGGAAATCAAGGATGGGGGGTACCATCAAACGCAGTTAGTGCATGCCTGTGCAAGACAAACAGACCCAGAGCTTGCAGGTTGTTCCTGCTTTTGTAGCATTTGTGTGCTGTAGCTGAGCAAAAGGTTCTGCTGCTTGAATCTTCTTCTGCAAGAGCCACCTACCGGTAAATGTCTGCGGGGATGTAGTCGGTGTGCACGTCTGAAGCCATTTGAGAACCTAGTCGTTCTTGCTGCAGGACCCCTGTCTTCTGTTAAAAGCTGAACGGTCCCCAGAGCACCTGTTTCCATCAGCTACCACCATCCAAAGCAGCCAGCCTTCTTACAGTCACCTGGCCCAAACATCCCTTTTGCTCTACACTTGATTCCTGCAAGAGATGGGAGCTCGGCACGCACACCATCCTTCCAACACCCCATCCCTGCAGCAAGGGATCACAGCGCTGGCACAGCTGAAACAAAAAGGGTGTGCGAGTTTCCTGTTAGCACTCAGTGTGAACCAATCTACCACTGAGCAACACCGTGAGTCCCCACTCACCTCAGCACAGGTCAACCTGTAACCCCAACCTTCCCCTATCCATATGCACACGCACACCCATTCACCACCCTGCCTGCTTTGCACACCCCCATGCACACTCTGCATCGTGTGCCCTCCTTTGCATTCACAGACGTGTGCAAACCATCCCTGGGAACACCTACGTGCCTACACCTTCCACAAACACCCCTTTGTGTGCACCTGTGTGCAACCCAACTCCTCAGCACACGCACGCGTTTGTGCCACCCTGTCCATGCACTCACCACGTGCCCTCCAGCAACCAAGGATTGCAGAGATGCTCCAGACTGTGCCAGAGATGGAATCTCAGAGTGCTGGGACATTATTGATCACTAAGGAAAACACTTGGAAGCATATTCAATCTGCAGAAGCTGTAATTACTGGGCACAGTTAGCTTTCCTATGGCTCAGCTGGAGGAGGCGGGTGCTCTCATACATCTGAGACACTCGCACAATGTTGGGATCATTCTGATGGAAACTATGTCTTCAGATATCATGGTTAAAACCATCCAAGATGATCATGCAGAGCCTTAGCTCTTGAGCAGCACTTCCTCCCCACCCTTCACTACTCCAAGCAGCTCCAACAAACTTCTCAGAAAAAATCCAGGCCAGCACAGACCTGGCAGACCAGAACCAAGTGCAGCTTGTGGGATGGCAGTGCCCACTCCTTGCTTCCACCCTGCTCCAGCAGGTTAAGGAGTCTGAGCCTCACTGGCCTTTGACAACTCAAGACTTTCAGCACCTCATGCCAACATTTCTCACTAAGATACACCTAAGGCATTGAATTCTCTTCTCACTACCTCCTCCCAGTCCTCCCCTAGGAACAGAAACAATTCAGATTCTACAGCAAACTACAGCATCTGCACTGCAAGAGCACACTGAACCACCTGCAACAATGAAACATGGTTTTGGAGAGTGGGTATGAAAACACACCTTTAGACAGCTGTCTCCCTGTAGCCAAAAGGAAACCAAGAAGGAAAAGTCCAGCCTGAAACATGCCCATGCTACTAGCCCAGGTTTTTCACAGTCAATGCAGAATCCATCCTGCTCTTGAGTTAACAAATGACCAGTGGGTCTCCCCTTGCTCCACCCCTTCTCCTTCAAAGCCAGAAAAAGAAAGAAAAACAAGTAGAAGAAAACCCAGACGTACCTTTCCACACACAAAGCAGAAAGTGGAACAGCAGTTGTCTCCTTCCTGAGACATGGTGGGGCGCATCCCAGAGGAAGCCCAAGTTCTTTGCTTCTCTCCACAGGGACTTCAAGCACTCTTGGCAAGAGCTGCTTTGGTTCTTTCTTCAATTGCTTCCATCACCAGAATCTCCTTTGGAAAAGGAACCCGAATGAAAGAATCAGCAAATGAAAAAGAATGAGCAATAGCCACTTTACCAGCTTTCTTCTGACACTCAATTTAGACTCTTGACTCGGGCAAGGTCTTAAAATCAACTGGTTACAAGAACTGTCCCAAAATATATCCAGCTTCTGTACAGCTGCCATTCTTTCTGACAGCGAGTGTAATCACAGAATCATAGAATGGCCCGGGTTGGAAGGGACCTCAAGGATCATGAAGATCAATCACCTCCCTGTCCCTGCTGGCCATCCCCTCTTCTGATGGAGCCCAGGGGACCATTTGCTCTCTGAGCTGCAAGAGCACGCTGATGGCTCACGTTCTGTTTTTCATCCACCAGGACCCCCAGGTCCTTCTCTGCGGGGCTTCTCTTAAGGACTGCTCCTCCCAGTCTGTAGAAATGCCTGGGATTCCTCCAGCCCAAGTGCAAAACCTTGCACTTTGCTGTGTTGAACCTCATTAAATTCACCTAGGCCAACCTCTCGGTTGAGCTCCCTCTGAATGGCATCCCTTCCTTCCACTGCGTCAGCCGCACCACTCAGCAAACAGCAGAAGGTGCACTCCATTGCATCATTGGTGTCTCTGATAACCATGTAAAAAAGCACTGGTCCCAAGACAGACTCCTGGATGACACCACTTGTTATCGGCCTCCACCTGGACATAGAACCATGAATCACCACGCTCTGTCTGTGGCCTTTCAACCAATCCCTTATCCACCAGGTGGTCCACCTGTCAAATCCACATCCCTCCAGTTTAGAGATAAGGATGTGGTGGAGGGCAATGTCAAAGATCTTGCTCAAGTCCAGGTCAATGACATCTGTTACCTTCCTTTTGTCCACAAATGCCGTCACTCCATCATAGAAGGCCACCAGACTGGTTAGGCATGGCCTTCCCCTGCTAAAGCCACGCTGCCTGTCTTGGATCACATGCTCATTTCTTATGTGATCAAGCATGTCTTTGAGGCAGATCTGTTCTTCACCATCTACATCAGTTACACATTTGAATCAAATAATTGGTGTTCCTGTCACCAAGAAAACCTCTTTGTCTTCTACTCCTGCTGCACTTCTGTGCTTTCATCAGAAGCAAAGGAAGAGACCACCTCCTAGATCCAAATTTTAAGAAACCAACACCCAATAGGTGTCATCTGAAGTAAAATAGCAGAGAAATTAAGATGACTCTTCTGCATCCAGCTTGGATCACTCCCTCACTCAGGCACACCACCATCAGATCAAGGAGATGCTGCCTTCAGCTTAGAGACTGTATGGGAAATCACAGCTTGAACCTCTGATTAATCAGCTGAGGCAAGTATTGGGTCAGCTGCGGGAGCACAGGTGAGAGTAATCTAGCTGTGCTCCCAGAAGGGGTGGACCTCGACTCAACCTCCTCTGAGACCTCATTTAAAGGCTGACCACCACTGAGACAGCATGTCTTAGAGATTGCTCCCTAGTTGAGGCTGCCTCAGCTTTCTAGTCAAGGTATCGATATTGGTGAGTTTCCCTTTGCTAATAACCTTAGGCTATTTACCACCATCTTGGTTAATATCTTTTTATTAACCACCCTTACAGAGACCATAAGGGTTTGGGCTTCCAAACTCTCAGCAAGCATTTGGATCAGCCAGCTTCCTGCCGAGGAGCCCCCTGCATCACTGCTGCCTATTCTGGTACCGGACCCGCAGATGCTTCAGAGCTCATTAGCATGGACTTCCTTCCTCCCCTCAGCAGCTGCTCCTGCACTCACCTTCATTCCTACTCAGATACCGGCCGCTTCCAGCACCAGCTGACCTGCAAGACACAGAAAGGAAAGGTGGGAGTCATGCAAACGCACAAGCCCAAGGCTGTGTCACCACCACACATGGCAGCCTCGGGAAGTCAGCTGAAACTACAGCCTTTGTCAGAATGGAAACAGGCACCGTCAAGTGTGACCTCTGAACTCATTGCCACCATCAGAAATAGGCACTGAAATCGCTCACTTCACTGCAGCTGGTTAACTCCAAATTCTTTTGCTTTTGGGAAAATGCGGACACAGAATTGAAGGACACCAGAAAAATGACATCTACTTCATTGTAGGTGGTTAAGCTTGGAAGCAGGACTTGAGCAAGAAATGCTTCTCAGCTCCTTGAAAGGCACTAATCCTGACCTCTGCCACAGGTGGCTGAGTGACACAAAAGTTGAGCTGCCCATTCAGAAGCACATGGAGCAGGCCATGGAGCGGTTACATACCAACACATGAACAGGCACTTTCCCATTGGAAGGGAAATCCCTTCTCCCTGCCATGCCATGCCCACACCGCTCCTCAGGGCTGCACTGACAGCACAGACAGAATTGAAACCTCTTTTGTCATCATTGTGGTTTTTCACAGACCCAGACAATGAGATACTGGGTTGCTGTGTGGGTTTCCAGGCGGCACTGCCATTTCCAAGCCATTGCTTCCTAGGGGCACAGAAAGGAAAACGCCTGAACAAAATTTCACCCAGAGATTGCTATTTTACCATTCTTCCATGCAAAACAGGAGGACAGTACAGCGGATTTGTGCAGCTGCATCAACACCCTGGGTGCTAAAGGAATGCAAAGACAGAAATATCAAAACTACAAGGAGGGAAGCTATGTTTAGTAATATCTTTTCTCATTTACAACAGGCAGTTGGCACTACTAAAGGAAAATCCCAGGCCTCAGGTTCTGACAGTGCGACAATCTGGCACGGACTCAGATGTGAGTGATCCAAATGGTTTATTCCAGGTTCTAATACCACTTCTGTGAATTCACACGTTTTCTCTCTTAACTTTCCCACAGCCTTCACATGTCCACAGAACATCCCACAAACTCTCCTTTACGGCGCACGTAGGCACTCATCCCACCAGAGCCATCAGTCATTCCTAGCCATGTGCTTCTCCTCCAGTCACGGACAGTATCACACGGCCATCATGCATCTTAAATGACTTAGTTTTTCTGTTCTTTCTGGAGGTGTCCTTGGTTCCTAGCCTTACCTTCTCATGCCGTTCATCTTCCTCTGCAGCTCCTGCTCTGAAGAGTCTTCTTATGTTCCCACATGACAGGAAGAAAATGAAGACACAACCCCTGCCACCAAGGTCAGCTCTGCAGCACACGTTACCTGAGGAGCACTTGGCTACTCATGCAAACTGCACAGTGCCAGGAAGATTGTTACATGTTGCACTTCTTCTTCTCCTGGCTCAGAAATTAAATTTTCTACCTAGAAAATGGAAAACAAACAAACAAGCAAACAAAAAACAACAACAACAAAAAACACCTCACCTGACATAAAGGAGACATGATTGTTACTATGGAATTCCGGAGGGCAAGGTATTTGCCCTCTCTATGAAGAAGCTGACTGCAAAGGACTAAGAACAGCCACGATCACGTTGAGAACTTGCGGGTAAAATTCGGGACTGAACCAATAATGGGCTTCTGGAGGTGAGGGTCTGCTCCAGGCCGCCTGGTCAAGGGAGCCTGTTGATGGGCCCTGCTTACTGCAGCTACCAGAAGCACCGCGCTCACTGACTCTCAACTTGATGGGGGATTCCAGTCAGGCTGGGAAATCAGCATGGCTGGCTGCAAGCTGTCTGAGAGACTGCTGGACTGCACTGGGAATAACTTTGTGGGCCAAGCATTAAGCACACCAAGCAGAAGGGAAGGTATTGGACAGACCGACCAGAGGTCAAGCGTTGCTGGACCTGCTGCTCACCAACGCTGAGGAGATCATCAAAGGCGTCAAGGTTGGAGGCTGCCTGGGCTCCAGCGATCATGCCCTGGTTGAGTTTGTGATCTCAAGCGATGTGGGCCTGGCAAAGAGCAGGACCAGGATGCTCAACTTTAGAAGAGCAGACTTCAAGCTACTCAATGGAATGCTGGCCAAGATCCCCTGGCGCGCTGCCCTCAAAGATAAGGACGTTGAGGAGAGCTGGCTACTGTTCAAGGATGCCCTCCTGGCAGCACAAGAGGTCTCCATTCCCCTGATTAAGAAAGTGGGCAGGAGAGGTAGAAAACCGGCATGGCTCAGCAAGGACCTGCTAAGAGAACTGAGGGTGAAGAAAGGGGTGTACAAGCTCTGGAAACAAGGCTGTGTCACCCGGGAAGAATACAGGGATGCCGTCCGAACTTGCAGATGTGGGATCAGGAAAGCCAAGGCTCAGGCAGAACTGAACTTGGCGAGGGATGTGAAAAACAACAAGAAAACCTTCTACAGGTACATTGGCCAGAAGAGACAGGCCAAAATGGGCGTGCCTACTCTGGTAAATTTAAAAGGAGAAATGGCTTCAACAGATGAAGAGAAAGCTGAGGTGCTGAATGAGTTCTTCACCTCGGTCTTCACTGGTGGCCAGGATTCTAGTCTTTTTCACGTCCCTAAGTCTTGCACCCCCATACCTCCATGTGGGGACCAAGGAGGTAAATCCCTCCCCACTGTAAGGGTAGAGCAAGTCCGAGAGTGCCTCCTTAGACTGAATGAGTATAAGTCTATGGGGCCAGATGGCGTGCATCCCAGGGTCCTGAAGGAGCTGGCTGAGGTGGTTGCTGAGCCGCTCTCCATCATATTTGAGAAGTCGTGGCTGTCAGGTGAGGTCCCGGATGATTGGAGGAAGGGTCACGTCACTCCCATTTACAAGAAGGGGAGCAGGGACGACCCGGGTAACTACAGGCCGGTGAGTCTCACCTCTGTGCCTGGGAAGATTATGGAACAGATCCTCCTGGACAACATGCTTGATCGCATAAAGAACAAGCATGTGATCCGAGACAGCCAGCATGGCTTCACCAGGGGAAGGTCATGCTTAACTAATCTTGTGGCCTTCTATGATGGAGTGACGGCGTTGGTGGATGAAGGGAAGGTGACCGATGTCATTTACCTGGACCTGAGCAAGGCCTTTGACATGGTCCCCCATCACATCCTCATCTCCAAATTGGAGGGAGGTGGATTTGATGGGTGGACAACTAGATGGATAAGCAATTGGTTGAAAGGCCGCAGACAGAGGGTGGTGGTCAATGGCTCTATGTCCAGGTGGAGGCCGGTAACGAGCGGCGTCCCTCAAGGGTCTGTCTTGGGACCGGTGCTCTTTAACATCTTTATTAATGACATCGATGAGGGAATGGAGTGCACCCTCAGCAAGTTTGCTGATGACACCAAGCTGAGTGGTGCAGTCGATACGGTGGAGGGAACAGATGCCATTCAGAGGGACCTTGACAGGCTGGAAAGCTGGGCTCGGGTGAACCTAATGAGGTTCAACACGGCAAAGTGCAAGGTTTTGCACTTGGGCCGGAAGAACCCCAGGCACCTGTACAGGCTGGGAGGAGTTGTCCTTGAGAGCAGCTCGGCTGAAAAAGACCTAGGGGTCCTGATAGATGAGAAACTTAACATGAGCCAGCAGTGCGCTCTGGCAGCCCGGAAAGCAAATGGGATCCTGGGCTCCATCAGGAGAGGGGTGGTCAGCAGGGATAGGGAGGTGATCGTCCCTCTCTACTCTGCTCTTGTGAGGCCCCATCTGGAGTACTGTGTCCAGGTGCGGAGCCCTCAGTACAAAAAAGATATGGAAATTTTGGAAAGGGTCCAGAGGAGGGCCACAAAGATGATCAGGGGGCTGGAGCACCTCCCCTATGAGGACAGGCTGAGGGAGTTGGGTTTGTTCAGCCTGGAGAAGAGAAGGTTGCGAGGTGACCTCATTGCAGCCTTTCAATACCTGAAGGGAACTTACTCCCAGGAGGGGAGTAAACTCTTCGAAAGGGCTGATAGTAGCAGGACTAGGGGAAATGGTTTTAAGTTGAAGGAGGGAAGATTTAGGTTGGATGTTAGGGGAAAGTTCTTTACTAGAAGGGTGGTTAGGTCCTGGAACAGGCTGCCCAGTGAGGTTGTGGATGCCCCGTTTTTGGAGGTGTTCAAGACCAGGTTGGACAGGGCCCTGGGCAACCTGATCTAGTAAATGTGTATGTTTGGTGGCCCTGCTAGGCAGGGGGGTTGGAACTACATGATCCTTGAGGTCCCTTCCAACCCGGGTAATTCTGTGATTCTGTGATGGGAAGCATTACTGGACATGCTGCACAGCAGGGGTTAAGACTGGAGGTGGTCAGGGCTGTAGTGACCATGCCCTCCTAGAGTTCCTCATCTCAAGGAATGCGGGCCTGGCAAAAAGCAAAGTCAGGACCCTGAGCTTCAGGAGAGTCAGCTGCAGGCTGTTCAAAGAATTCTTGGACGAGAGACACTGGAAAACTGTTTTTAGGGGCAAAGGGTTCAAACATCCCTTTGTGTGCACCTGTGTGCAGCCCAACTCCTCAGCACAGCCCTGTGCAAGCACACATTTGTGCCACCGCACCCACGCACTATCTATGTGCTCACACACACTCACACAACCACATCCCTTAGTGCAGCCCTGTGCGCACACACACTCACACATGTGTAACCCCTTCCTTTCACTCCCAAAGTGCACGCACACACCGGTACCACAATGTCCTTGTGCAGCTCCAACACTCTGCACACCCCTGTGCACGTACATATATGTGCATGCTCGTCCTTGCACACATACCCACAGACCTACACACACCTGAGCAACACCACTGGTTTGTACACTCATGGACACAAATGTGTGTACAACACCATCCATGCACAAATACACACACACACACACACACGGATCCCCACTGCTTTGCACAATGCTGTGCACACTCACGTGTGTCATGCACTGATTTCCCATCCAGTCCTCGAGGGGTCACTTACTTAGGACAGGAGTGCAGGGGAGCAGCCAGAAGCTGTTTGCATTCCCTGCTGTCTGCTGGGCAGCTTTGCTGGAGATGCTTGAGTTGCTTTGCTTTTCCTTGGGAGGTGGGAAGGAGCTTTGAATTTGAGGCACATCCCGTGCCAGAGCATCCCGATGGCACAAGGGGGATCAGGGCCCCTCTATTGGTTACCTCGGTGGCTTGCAGCAACTGGAACTTTTTGCCTATTGAGAAAGCTAAAAAGTGTGAGTTCCTCCTGACCCATATCAACAAAAATCTCAACCATAAAAAAGAGACGTCTTCGTATTCAAGCAAATGACAACAGTAAGACCATGCATGTTGTTTTGTTGTATTTCCTCTGTAATCATGGGGAGGATATGAAGAAGTGGTATAATTCATCCACTTCTGCACTTCAGGCACAAGTTCCTTAGAATTGGAAGAGACCCTTAAAGGCCATCTAGCCCAGCTCCCCTGCAATAAAAAGGGACATTCACAGCTAGATCAGGTTGCTCACAGCCTGGTCATTAGTCATCCCAGAGGCAAAACACACACTGAATGATCTCTCCTTCAGTCATAAATCCTTGGAGACAACAGCATTGACACTGCATGTTACTGAAGCAGTAAAAGAAATTGCTCCTGTAACTCTCCTTGTGTTAAGTAAAATGATGATAAAAAGCAATGGAATGCTTTGGCAGGACACCAAAACCATCCTCCTTCCTTGATATCTGCTGCAATGGAACCTTCCACTGGAAGAAAGCCTCTGATGACTTGCCACCCCAGAGAGGTCAGCTTTAGAAGCAGGACTGCTGCACAATAGAATGAACTGGAGCTCCTTAGCATCTCTTACATCCAGGAGGGGTGTGATCAGACCCACCTATCACCTTCAGGTGCGCTTTCTGACACCTTGTCTGACTTCACTGTCACTGTGCCAGCATCCTCAGGCTTAACCTGCTTCATTGTCAGTGTGCAGCAATTGCCAACGTTCTTGATGTCATTGTAATTGTTGGTGTAAAGGAGGTTGCCATTCAGGAACCATTCCACGTCCTCGTCATTATGGGACAGCTCGCAGGAGAAGACAGCAGAGCTCTCTTCTTCAATTTCTACATCCTGCAGGTGCTTCGTTACTTCTACATTGCGGGCTGTGGGGAAACAAGGTGAACTGTTACCACTGTTACTATAAATCATACTGGGATGTGGTAGAATGGTTGGACTAGATGATCTTTGTGTAATCATCTATGTGAAGATAATACATGTATAAAGTTAGCAGGAGAGAACGGCAGAAGTCAACCTCAAGAAGAGAAATCTGAGGTGAAATAGGACATGGAAGAGGCCACCCTCCCTGCTCATACCTTCAGCTGTCAGCGTGGCCTCAGTCTCTGCAATTCCTGCCTTGCACTTGTACACACCAGCATCATCGGGCTTCAGCTTCAGAATTCTGAGCTCTACTGAATGCTTATCCCTCTTGATCTTGTACTTCTCAGAGGGCTCGATGGGTGTGCGGCCCTTGAACCATTTCACAACCTTTGGAGAAGGCCTGAAGTCACAGGACAGGATGACAGAATGACGTTCCAAAGCTGTCTTGTCCTCCAACTTCCTGGTGATTTCTATATGGTAATCTGCAAAGCAGGGGTGGAAGAGAAGAAAGGATGAGGACAATTGGAAGAAGAGGAAAGTCTCTTGCGTGTATTCCATTCCAATTAATGTCAAGTTCACAATGGTTCTTTGAACGACTCTAAAGATAAAACAAACGATTGTCTATAGGGAATGCCATTGACTACATTTCTATGAAGTAATACTGTACAGTATCTACCAAATGCAAGGTCCAGCTCTTGTTCTGTGCTTATTAAATTGCTCCCAATTGTTGAGGCTTTTATTCAAATAAGAGTGAGTTGAAAATATAACAAGTACTTTAGGATGTGAATGGATAATCTTACGCTGGGGACAACAGCAGATAAAAAGCCTGCAAGTTTCTTTCAGATGAAATCAATGACAAACCGCACCAAATTTAGGTGCTACCAAACTTAAACTTGTCTAGTTCAGAAATACAATTAATTTCACCTGATTTGACTTCTTTGCTATAGCCAAGGACAAAACCTCAGCTCTGTAAATCTGAATAGTAAGCACATCACAGCTATTCAAACACATCTTTTACTGAGATGCAGCTGTCTCATTTAGTGTCCAACGACTTTGAACTGGAAATGGAGCAGACCAAAGCAGAATCTAAACATGGCTTCTACAAGGACTGATCAAATGCGGCCACCGTCAAATTCAAAGTATCTGATACAGAAGGATCACACTCACTGTCAGACAAAACCTCTTTGGAGAGGTGAACTGACTGCCCTGTTCACCCCCACTTTGGAAATAACTGCACTCATTTCCTACCTGCTCCCAGCAGTGTGGGATGGTGGGATAGCATCACACTTCCCACACTAAGCATCCCACCATGTCACTTGTTCCACCTAAACCTCAGTCCCAAAACAAAAGGGGAACTCGCTTCTGAACCCTCTTCACTTCATTTCAGATGTCTTATATGCTTGATCTCCAACCCACCCCCCACTCAGGAGAAAGACCCCCCGCTTACACCCTACCATCTTGTTGCATTCTGATGTTGTCATCAGCCTTCAGCTTGTTGTCCTCTTTGTACCACTGGGTCTGAACCTCATCGTGTGAAATCTCACAGACAAAAGATGCACTCCCATATTCATTCACTTCCACATCTTCCAGTGCTTTAACAATCTTGATATCTCCAGCTGTGAAACAGTAGAGATATATTTGTCAGGGTATTTCCAGAACTGAGTGCAGCATCTTTTCCTTACACATATTTGCATAGAAAATAAGTAGGATTATGTTTTATTCTAAACCATCATCCATTCCTGAGTCATTTCTCTCTTCAACACAGTCAATGCATTATTGCCCTTGAACTTAAAGACAGACCTACTAGCTACAATGGAGCTCCCTGCAAACAGTTTTCATGGAAACCAGAATCTCATTTATTCTAAAACCTTTCAAGCAAAATTAAGGGTAGAAAAACAATAGAACTGACTGAATCTTTAAGGTCATTTAGTTCCAGTCCCCCTGCTATAGGCAGGGACACCTCCCTCCACACCAACTCTTCTCCTCAGGGTCAAGGCTTCTCTCAAATCATTCTCCTCTAAGCCTGTGCCTGTGCTTGGGATTGCCCTGACCCAGGTGCAGGGCCTTGTACTTGGCCACACTCAAGTTCATGAGGCTGCCAAGGGCCCACCTCTCCAGCCTGTCCAGGTCCCTCTGAGTAGCATCCCTTCCCTCTAGCACATCAACAGCACCGCTCAGCTTGGTGTCATCTGCAAACTTGCTGAGGCTGCATTTGATTCCACTCTCCATGTTGCCTACAAAAATGTTAAATAACACTGGTCCCAACACCACCCTCCACCTGGACACTGAGCTATTGACTGCAGCTCTCTGAGTGTGACCATCCAGACAGTTCCCTATCCTGCAACTGGTCCATCCATCAAAACCATTTTTCTCCAGTTTGGTGACCAGGATGTCATGCAGGACGGGATCAAATGCTCTGCACAAGTCCAAGTAGATGATGTCAGTTGCTCTCCCATTATCCACTGATGCTGTTACTCCATCATGAAAGGCCACCAAGTTTGTCAGACATGGCTTGACCTTGATGAAGCCATATTGGTTACCACCAATTACCTCATCTTTATTTTCCAAACTATGCCAAGGAGAACTAGACAGAACTCTACAGTGTTGTGTCACTACAAACCTGTCTGAACCATTGGCTTCTCTGCATGCTCATCACTAGTCTCTCCTTAGCTTGTGTGCCTACAAACAATGTATGGGGAATGTCAGCCACAAATCTTACCTAGGGGACATCTTTGCTTCAAAATCCTTTGAACATCACACAATCCCTTTTAACTCTCCAGGTCTGCATTTAGTTATGTCAGAATCAGGCCATATTTCTGTGCTGCTATATCCCTTTCCTTCTGAAGGGCCTGGATACAACTTGGATTAACCTCAGGAGAAGAGTTCCTGCATAGAATCATAGATTTACCCAGGTTGGAAAAGACATTGAAGATCATCAAGTCCAACCGCAGCCTAACCAGTACCCTAACTCTAAAAACCCTACACTAAATCATATCCCTGAGTACCACATCCAAAAGGCTCTTAAACACAACCAGGGATGGTGATTCAACCACCTTTCTGGGGAGCCTATTCCAGTACCTAAAATCTCTAGTATCTAAATCTCTCTAAAAGAGCACAGGTATTAATCTGACCAGAAAGGTTCCTGTTTGTTCATAAAATGAGCCTTTTCCGCTCCATCTTGCATAGGCCACTGGGCACAGGGTAGCTGGGAGACCACAGAAAAAGTGGTTCTGTGAGCAATAGGGAAACTACTGCCTAATCCAACTCCTCCAATCTCTGCGCTCTTCCAGCATGTCTAAATAGGGTGGCAGATACACACAGGAGATAAATATTTCCACTTCCCTCAGCCAACACTGCTCTGAATTTCTATGGGACACACAGTTAGATGAAAAGGCATTTGACAAAGAAGGAAATGAAAGAGTTTAATCTGCTGTGTCATTCTCTCGGTAGCCAGAATAACTAACCCTCGCCAGTGTTAGTTCAAAGAATAGGCAGATTTTATCTCCTGACATGAGCAGTAATTCAAAGAAGCTGGTATATGATCCAGTATCCTGCATATTCACTGCAGGCAGGCAAAGACATTATGAGATAAGGGAGATCTACACATCACTTGTTATGAACACCTCATAAAGATAAAACCACACACAAGAGGAGAGTTTAGGAAGAGGACCACTCTTGGACTACTTTCCAAGAGGCATCAATTAGTAACTCTCTTCGCTCATTTTTCACACTACTCCACAGTGTCCTCCTGAGCCCCCTTACTCCTGTTGCCAACTGCTGATGCAGGGAATCCTGAGGAACCAAGGATTCATAGTTGTTCCATCAGTAGTCCTTGGTCAGCTCTCCCTCCCTGCCCCTTCTGTTTTGATCCCACTAACCAAATTTTAGTTAGTCTGAAAAGAGGATGGAAACCTCCGCAGCAATTAGTTTCTAAATATCTTGCAATGGGCAGCTTGTAGGAGCCCCATCTCAATGCCCACAGCACAGGAGGCAGGACTGCTTAGCCCATGCACTAGTGCATTTATCAGCACAGATGTAAGCCCAGATCTATGCACACCAAATACAGGCTCTCAGTTTGCACAAGGAGGCATCCATGGAGCTGAAGTATTAGGCAGATATTGTGGTGGGGCAGCAGTTATTGAGACGCCAGACAGAAAGGACACAGATAACGTGGCAACTCAGCTTTACCATTATGACTGATGATGGAACATCTAATTTCACTGCTCAAAAGAGAACTTCCATATAACTGGAAAGAATGAAATTCACAGGGGAAACCACACACAGACACACACAAAAGCAATACAAAGGAGATGAAGGATGGTTCACATACTAGTGATTCACTCTGAGACGCAAGCAAATGAAAGAGTATCCCCAACCATTTGCCTCCTGAAATGCTAAGTATATAAACTCATTGCTGTGATAACTCTGCCAGACGTGAGTCATACACTGTAAAACCTTATGGGGTCAATCAGTTTAACTTCATAAATTCATTACACCAACAAAAACAGACCATCGTGTCCAGGCTGGTTCATTTCAGCTCTTCAAAGCTGTTGGTAAAACTGCCTGAGAGCTGAAATGCTTACCAGCAAAAGCTAAAAACTGTAAATCAAATGTAATAGGCTGGCTTTGTCTACTGTATAGAAATGATGCCTGAAAAAAAGAAAATAAAAAAGAACGTAAACCAGAACAAATGGAATGGCTACATAAAACAGCCAGTACTGAAACAGCAACCCAACCTGGTTGCAGAATGAGAGAGAAAATGAGAGTTCACCAAAGTCATGGGACAGGACACATGTTCATGTTCATGCTAACACTGAACCCAAGTGGCCACATGAGGACAGCATCTAGTAGGAAATCAGAAAAAAGCATCCTTTCATACGTCCCTTGGGAAGGTGGCATCTACCAGGGCACAGCAGACCCATGTGTTCAGTAACAAGTCTGATGCTTCAGAGCCCAATGATGAGCTACAAACTGGGGTTTAACCAATGCAACACATGGAGGGAAAATCTGTCTTGAGCATAAAGAAGAAAGAGAAAGGTATCCAAAAGGACTAACCAAGAAATGCCCAAACTGCCCATGAAGCATTTCTTCCCGTGGTGCAAAATACCACAAGAGGATTTATTTGCTCTTTCAGTTAAACATAAAATGAACCTTTAGGGTAGCTGATGTCTTGTCTTAGGCTACTCAGCATGTGGATGTTCCCTGATCTTCATATTCACACTTGTGAATAATGAGACTTCTCTTATTTCCCTGGGAAGTAATGCCCACTTTTTTACTTTGACAGAGCTCCTTCCCATCCTAGAAGGGAAAATATCAAGTCAGATCTCCATTAGTCCTTCCATCTCTGCACTCAGCAAAGGGAGCCTTCAGATCTATGCTTAATTCACCCACTCCCCTAGAATTAATGGAACTGTGCTTACTGGAACATATGCTGAAGCTTAAGCACAGTGCAGTGTTTTCAACATGAAGGAATGGCTATAGAACATGCATAAATTCTGGCTGACCTATGACAGCTTAAAGCACTGCGGAGGACTGTTAACAAGCCTGTTTGGACATCACCTTGAATAAATGACGTTATCCCCAAGTAAGGGAAGGAACAGCTGAGCACCAGGGAGGTACACAAAGTGCCAGAGCAAATTCTCACACTGTCAGGTGCAAAGAAAACTGAGATTTCACCCCAAAAACCCAGTTCACAACAAGGCTACAAAATCCCGGCTGAGAATTTCTGTGTTAGACTTGAAGCTCAAGACTGTACTGTAGTTCAACCAACAATATTTTGTGCAGCATGACCTAAAAAGTTCACAATAAAACCAAAACAAACTTCAATTTCAACTTGATAAATGAACTCAGGACATAATAACAAAGAGTGCTGATCTGGGCAAATAAAAGAGCATAAAGAAAAGAGAGCAGTGAAAAAGCTGTCAAGGAAAAGCTCAGACTCGCATCCCTTGGAAGTGAAATTAAAGGCTCTCATTCATTTCCAGAGAAGTCAGAAAGGAAAATACCATTACATGCCATACCTTGAACCACTTGACGTCCATGTTGGGCCTGGACAGCTCACACTCAAATGTGACCTTGTCCTTCTCAATGACGCTACTGTCTGCCAATGGTTTGCTGATTTTCACAGGCAATTCTGAGAAGGAGAAAGAAGAATGTGGATTTAGTTGGGAACTTAGTTTTGTTCATAACCAGGTCCATGGGTGCTGTTAAATGGATCCTTCCAGATGGAAAAAACATTTCAGGTGGCCTCCTAGATTTTACCCCTTTTTGTGTTGCACGCAAGACTGAAAAAAAAAATTACTTCTGCAAAGTTCTTCTTGTCATAAGGAAACAAATATTTGGGGAATGGCAGAACCAGGTAAAATTTTCCTTCACGTCAAGAAAGTATAAATTTCACTCTCATGCTCTTGGTGTGGTTTCTGCTATGATTATTTGGACTAATTAAGCTTCTCCCTGATGAAAGCCTAGAAGTATATCACAAGAAGGACCAACTTACCCGTGACCTTTTATTTGTCTTACTCAAGCATCTCCTCCTGACCAAAACTGACAATAAAAGATTCAGCCAGACTACAGGTTTGAGCAGCTGAGTTGTTTCTAGGATCTCCTGCAATCTCAAGCTTGGAACACACACTTGTCTTTTGACTAAGTGTCTCTTATAGTGCAGTAAAACAACAGGTTTTCACACAGCGATTCCTCATTTACCTTGATCTGAAATCATTCTCAAACCATGTGGGATCAGTCCAGGGAGAAGGGGAGGAGAGGGGAAGGGAAAGGGGAAGTCCACAGTCCTCTAAAATCAGGCTTCTTAGCCTAAAGCTCAACAGCAAATAGCAGTCCACTTCCCCACATTGCTAGACTCCGAGCATTTAAAGAACATCAGCTGACCTCATTATGAGCTCTAACATAGCCAAAGGAATTCATATATTCAAATATTCTCTTGAGTGATGAGAAATATGGAGCATAACTTCAGACTTCTGCTGTTAAACTCTCACTTCTATCATAAACCAGAGTAAGAGTTCAATGCTGTTTTAGATGGAGGACTCATATTTTAAATAACTCATCTCATTAAGGCTTGGATTCCCTACTACAATTAGTTAAATTCCAGTTTGGATCATGCTTCACCTTGGATCACTTAGGGCTTCAGCCACTTATTGGAACTAACTCAATTTGTCTACAGAGAAGCTGTTTTCTATAGCAACAATAAGCTGTGATTGCAACTGGATGTCGGGAGAGCACAAATCCCGCAGTTATCCTGTACCAACATCCTCTCCTTCCATCAGAACAGCAACTTTTTAAACCAGACTCATGCAAGCTTGCATGACACACCTTGTGTAAAACTGTTGGCAGCCATCAGGACAGCCAGTTGCTTCCTGTATAGACACTGTTCCATCAGTTTTGGTTTTTTGTCTCGCTAGAACAACAGCCAGTGTCTGAAAACTCCCACAACTGAAGCAACCACGCTGATATACCGCAGTCACTGGAGGTGCTCAAGAGCCACGGGTATGTGGCACTGGGGACGTGGTTAGTAAGTCCAGTGAGGGTGGGCTGGGTTGGACTCAGCTATCTCAGTGGTCTTTTCCAGCCTTGGGTGCAACTTGTAAGAGGGAATGAAGCAGCAAACTGCCCAGCACTGAGCTGCATTCTTCTGACACATGGTATCAGTGAACTGCTGTATTTCCCTATCTTCTCTGGAGCTATTGATCTAACCTAACTGAAAAAGTAAGCCTGAACCTAGATATAAATCAGGATCATAGTCACCCATGGTTGCTTATATATTCAGAAAGACACTCCAGAGGGTAATTCAGCGCATCTAGAAATTAAAGTAGAAGTTCCTTAGTCAAAAATATTCCACAGCCAGATTTTCACCTCGCTACCACTACATTAAAAAGGAGAATCCAACTTGTGGTGTGGGTCATTGATGTTGTTCCGGGGGGAATTGTGGCTGTTCCATGCCCACAGGGTAGAAGACAGCCAGTCTTCCTCTAAGCCACATAAAAAGCTGCTTAGTGCTCCCAAAGCGAATGCTCACCAGTTGTTTCCAACTTGAAGGTCATCTTCTGGCCAGCAGCCTCGCAGATGTATTCTCCAGCATCTTTCTTCTCCAGCTGCTCCACAACCAGACGCCGTGTTTTGCCCACAGATTCCATTCTGAACTTTCTGGAGGAGGCAAGCAGTCTTCCATCCTTGTACCATTTTACTTCGGTTGGATCCTGTGCTACTTCACAGCTGAGGGAGGCACTTGCTGCCAGGGCAGCACTCACCTCTTTCTGCACCTGCTCCTGGTTTATAAACACAGGTTTTGGCTCTGAGGGAAGAAAAGAAAAAGTATTGACTGAGGGACCGAAATGAGACCAACTTGCAGGTTTGTATGTACAGGTTGGAACAGGTTTAGGTTACCACTTGTGCCCAAACTAATAGCCTTCACTAGAGAATATCAGCTCTTCTGTTGAAACAAAGTGTCAAATCTAGGCAAGAAAGAACCTAGGAACTGAAGGAACCAAGAGGGTCCTTGAACACCAGTCCCATGGTTGCAAGTCACTATGCAAACATATTGAACCCAAAAGAACATCTGTCCTGCAGGCAACCAAAACCTGAGTTCCTTTTACTTAAGACCCACTGTGAAACATCAAAACACATAAACATGTGATAGTCAAACCACTGGCTGCCTTTTCATGACCCAGAACAGTACTCCTGGCTTCCTGAACAGACTCCTCATGGCCTCTACCATTGCCACAACTGTGACTGTCAAAGGCACAAAGGAAATATGCTCACCAACGCAGTCCTTTGTTCTTTGTGTGTGATTTGCAGATATCTATCTTACTTTGAGCTCTGGCAATAGTCAGCTCTACCAGGTCTCTTACTGTGAGTAGCAGACTCACCTATCCAGATGCAGCCTCCAACATAAAGGCATAGTAAAAAGGCAGTGTACTACTAGGAGAAGTTCCTGCTTCTCCTGCCATGAAAGGCTGCACGTAGAACATGCACTCCAGCCTCACTGCACATACTTATCTTAGTCAAATGTTTAGGTGAACAAGAATTACAGTTTGGGATCTCAGGCACAGGAGAGATTTGAATAATATCTTGAATATTGCTTCCACTGTACATATATTACTAATTATTGCTCTACAGACAGACTGAAACAGGTCTTTGTGTCATACTGAAACCAAATACTTTCTACAAACCCAGGCAATCAAGTCTAGGGAAAAAACCTCAGCACAGACTACAGTGATCCAGGTGCAGTATAATAGAAACTAGATTTTACTTTACTGTTCTCTGCTGTATTTCATACAAAACCTGTCTTACCTGTGACATGAATCTTGAAGGTGAGTTTCTGGCCAGCAGCCTCGCAGCTGTACTCCCCTGCATCTTTCTTCTCCACCTGGCTCACCACCAGCCGATGCTGTTTGCCCTCTGACTCTACCTTGAACTTCTTGCTCGAGGTGATCAGTTTCCCCTCCTTTTATCACTTGACCTCTGTGATAAAATGTTTGCTCATTAAGACCGGGATGTGGTAGCATTGTGGTGGAGTGCTTGTTCATTAGGACCGGGATATAATGGTGGAATATGGAGGCCACAAAGGTTGCAGAACACTCTAATTTTATGGGTAGATTGTGTACTCTGCGTAGTTACAGGCAAAGCGCGCCCCGATGGATACAAAGTTCCACGGAAGGACCAACCAAGGAACGACACACCAAGTAGCACGATCACAACCGACCAATTAAAGGACAATACGCTCGGGATGGACAATACAAAAGAAGTTGCAAGGGACGGGACGGCGCGGCAGTTGGAGGAACAATAATCCCCCTGTCGCCCAGCGCTGAATTGCCTTTTAGTTTTACCCGCTACAATTAATAAAAGTTTATAATTGGAACATTATTGGCTCATTGCTTATAAATTGATGACAACCTCCATCTTCTCCTGGGCCACCTCGCAGCTCAGCGTGGCATTTTTCTGTTGTTGCAGCCTTCACCACCTTCTGTACCTTCTCCTTGTTTGTAAATACAAATTCTGGCTCTGAAAAGAGAGAGATACATTAGTTTGGCCTCTTGAAAGAAGAGCAGGTTTTGGGGAAGGAGTCAGAAAAATGAATCAGTTCTCCCAGTCTGATGCCCCAAGAGAATGATGTGGAGAGAAGTTGTGCAATTTATGGATGCCCCATCCCTGAAAACATTCAAGTCTAGGCTGGATGGGTGTTAGAGCAACCTAGTCTCAAAGAATGTGTTCCTTTCCAGGACAGAGATTGGAACTGGATGATCCTCCAGGTCCCTTCCAACAAAAGGCATTCTGTGATGCTTCTTGTATGACTCTCATGACTCTTTCGTCCCCTAGCTGCCATTTACTTATGTCTTCAAAACATCAACTTATACAAAACATTCCTGTAGTATTCTCTCCCATGCTAAATGAGCCCTTCCAAGACAAAAACATGTTACATAGAGCACACCCCCTAGTGCTTGACACAAAGCCCCTGTTCTGAAACTTCCTGAGACGCAGCTGCATTGCAGAGTTGTTCTAGTGTACAGGCACGTGGGAATGGAGAAGTGCAATCAGAACTTTCTTGTCTATGGCCTCATTCCCACAGCAAAAGGAAATTCCTGAAGATTTTAAAAGATGGAGCTGCCTCACAACTGTATTTAGAATAATTTGTTCAATTTCCTCATCAGAAATTAACCACCCCAAAGTTCAGCTCCAAAAATTTTAAGCATAGCAGGGAAAACTTACAAACTAATGACCGTTTTCTAAAACATTCTAGAATGAAAGGCCAAAATGTGTTCTCTCTCACCTGTGACATGAATCTTGAAGGTGAGTTTCTGGCCAGCAGCCTCGCAGCTGTACTCCCCTGCATCTTTCTTCTCTACCTGGATCACCACCAGCCGACACTGTTTGCCCTCTGACTCCACCTTGAACTTCTTGCTCGAGGTGATCAGTTTCCCCTCCTTGTACCACTTCACCTCCATCTTCTCCTGGGCCTCCTCGCAGCTCAGCGTGGCATTTTGAGTCAGTGCAGCCTTCACCTCCTTTTGTACCTTGTCCTTGTTTGTAAACACGTCTTCTTTCTCTGCAGGGACATCACAACAGTCACACCATTTTGCTGTAGTCTGCTGCAGAGCTTACTCCAGTTCCCCATTTTCATTATACTTGCCCTTCACAGGGACCATCAATGATGCCTCATTAAGACAGGAAAATACTTTCCCCTCTATTTTGCCTTGGGAAATGAATAGGCATATCATTTCATATCATATCATAAATCTAAACATTTCGCAGTCTGATAGCAGATTTGGACATGAGATTTAGAACACCTGCATGCACTGCTGAACCTCCTCCCTTCTCTTTGTTTCTTCTGATGTCTCTCTACATTTCCAGTAAATCAGAAGGGAATGGCCCTCTAGAACAGGTTGCCCAAGGAGACTGTGGATGCTCCATCCCTGCAGGCATTCAAGGCCAGGCTGGATGTGGTTCTGGGCAGCCTGGGCTGCTGGTTGGCAACCCTGCACATAGGAAGAAGGGGGTTGGAACTGGATGAGCACTGTGGGCCTTTGCAACCCAGGCCCTTTATGAGTCTGATTAGTGGCACTTTCCACCTCATTGTGTCATTCAAATTTTGTAACCAGATCTCATCAAACACCTCCCCTTTTCTCACTCCTTGCATGCCTGGTGTGCTCTTGCACTGTAACCCTGCAGACACCAGCTGACTACAAGAGCTGCACAAGTTACCCTCCTTGCCTATTGTTTGTTGCAGTAATTCATTCCTGGATGGAAAAGCACATGTAGAAAAGTGTTGCTATGACACTAGATGACAAAGAAAGTCCTATAGCCAAAATGTTTTGCACCAGAGAGGCTGTAAGTTGATCCTCCAAATGCAAGACACACAAAATGAAGTGTTCCTTTATCTCTGGGATTCCAAGCATTTTCTCACCTCTGACTTTCACTTGGAATGTTGCTTTGTCATCTTTTGTTTCACAGCTGTAGCTCCCTTGGTCTTTCAGGGTCACATTTTTGACCATGAGCTTGCGGTGCGTCCCCTGGGAGATGATGGTTGTCCTCTGGTCCTGCTTCACCTCTATTTGATCTTTCTTCTATACGACAGCTCCGCTTGCAGCTGACACCTCACACACCAGCTCCAGGTCTTCAGAAGGACTGACTGATATTTCTGGAGTCGTTTTGGACTTGCTGACAAAATTAATGGCTTCATCTGAAGAAAAAAAGAGAAAGTGGTTTACATCCTGACTCAGGCTTATTCAGCACAGCATTAAGATACAGTTAGAACTGATTGTAATGTCTCTGCTCATTACATCTGGGGGATCAAGTTTCACCTCTGGAGGTACTCACATACAAACGTGTGCTTGATTCTCCTGTGTAAGGAAAGAGTAAGTTCTATGCAGACAGTTCTTATTTCTTTTAATCAATTCTGTATTCTGCACATGTTCTTCTGAAGCTAAAATGAAGGCAGCTAAGTAACCTGTTTGCAATACATGAACAAACCAATTCAACACCTTGTCTCTAAGCTAACAAGCAGCGTTTGATGAGCACATCAGTATTTCATGCCCTTCATTCCATCCAGACTGTATTGGCAATAACTATGCTGGTATTAACAAGGATAGCAATTACAAGCAAAATGGTAGAAATACAGAAGATATAAGGAAAAGGGAACTCACCAGAGCTGAGGCGATCCTCCCTGGTGAGCGATCTCCAAGAGATGCTGCCTCAGTGAGGGTCAGCCCTTAAATGAGGTCTCAGAGGAGGTGGAGTCGAACTCCACCCCTCCAGGGAGCACAGCTACATAACTTTCACCTGTGCTCCCACAGCTGACCCCACACTTGCCTCAGCTGATCAATCAGTGGTTCACATTGTGATCTCCCATACACTCCACCCCTTCACAACGTGAACCAATGATTAGGTGAGTTCCCCTTATTACAGAGACCCAATCACGACGCTGATACAATCTCCCGTCGCATTAGATGTTGATATTATTCAAATGATGATGATTGGATGGGTGTTTATGATCTTCCATGGGCCAGTGCTTGATAGATGTTACCGGAGACAAATCATCTTGAAGTGCAGGTCCGTCTGCGTTTCATCAGTCCAGAGTAATGGTCCTAGAGGCTTAGAATCAATCTTAAGGGGAGTAATATAGATGTTTCAAGGGTACTAGGAGGGGAAGATCCGCCCTCCAGGGCAAGATACAGGCCGTATTCTTATCTTGGGTCAATACTTCTGCTTGTACTGGATTATGTCCCGGCCTCCGATACCATACCCTCTGGCCAGATATCTGTGGCTGTATAACTATATCTGGCACCAGAGGAGGAGTCTTGATCTGCCATAGGGACATAATAGGTGTTCCTTTAGCAATAAAGGCCGGAGTATTGACCACGATGTCAGTAGGCCATGTACCTATCACCGAGGGGGTGACTGAACCTCCCACCTCCAATAATCTCCCCCAAGGTGCAAGTAGGCCACACCATTTGGGTCCTACCTGCACCTTCCAAGGCCAATTTATCTTATGGATTCCCGGTTCTAAATTCTCAGGGGCAGGGAGCAGAAGATTATTTTCAGTACCAACCTGCGGTTTTACCTTATTATCGGTGCCTGTAATTTGGATCCTAAGAGGGGAGGCCCATATAGTTTGTAACATTTTCAGGGCACTGGGTCTGCCATCCCGAGGTCTTTCATTCAGGTCCCGCACGGTTTCATATAATCTTTTTGTCCACCCCTGCAGGGACTGAGAGTCTGTTTTCAGGGCAGCCTTAAGGATACCATTATAACGTTCAATAAGGCCTGCCCCTGTTGGGTTATATGGCAGGTGGAATCGCCATTCAATGTTGTTTTCTTTGCCCAGCGCTGTAACATCGCTCCAGTGAAGTGAGTCCCTTGGTCACTCTCGATAACTTGAGGTGTCCCGTATGCAGACATCAGTTTAGTAAGTGCCTTAATTGTGTATGCTTGATTTGCCTTTGGTACAGGATAGGCTTGCAGCAGTCCACTTACAGTGTCAACGCAGGTCAGGGCATATCTCGCCCCCTCAGACCGAGGGAGGGGCCCAATGTAGTCGACCTGCCATCTCTGAAGAGGACTATATCCTCTAGCAATGTGGGATGTTGTTTCAGGCAACGGTCTCGGTCTCATCTTTGAGCAAGCATCGCAATCCTGACATGCTTGAACGATATCAGATAGTTGTACAGGCAGCCCCCATGCTTTAGCAGCTGCCCACATTATCTTCTGTCCAGCATGCCGTAGCTTCTGATGTAACCAACGGGCAATATTTTCAGATTGTGAATTCTCAATCCATCGGATTCGGGCCAGTGTGTCAGCTTCATCATTTCCTGGTGACTGCAAGGGTTGATGACCAGAGACATGGTAGACACATACTGTCCTGTGTTTGACCGTATTCCAAATGTCTACCCACATGTCTTTACCCCAAATCGGACGGGCGTGGATAGTCCATTCCTGGGTAGCCCATTGCGTAATCCACAGAGTGAGCCCCCGGTACACAGCCCAACTATCTGTACAGATGTTCAGGACGCCGTCACCAGGTTCTTTAGTTATAACCATCCACACGGCTCGCAATTCTGCCCATTGGCTGCTTTGACCATCCCCCTCATCAAACCAGATGGTCTCAGTAGAGGGATGGTATGCTATTGCTCGCCACTTGCTCGGGTTGCCTCTGCTGGACCCATCCGTATACCAGGCATCTTCAGGAATAGGATATCTTCCTTCCTGAACGGGACTCTTCTCTGGTGGAGCAACCATCGGTTCTTTTGATGTATCACTGTGATACGTCACTGGGCCTAGGATCTTCTGTAGTTCTTCTTTAAGTGGAGATGAAGACAGACTGCTTCTCTGGCTTAGATAGGCGACCCATCGTGCCACCGTTTGTGCTTGGGCCACCCCCGTCTTAGGAAGGTGAGTCAAATCTCTCACCCACCCCTGGATTGGTAATGAAGTCTTAACTATGACCTCTGCTGTTTGCGTTATCGGCTCTACTGCTTGTAATGCCGAATAGGCAGCCAATAACTGTTTCTCAATCATGCTATATCGTTCTTCTGCTCCGTGCCAAACCTGAGACCAGAATCCAATGGGGGTTCGAACAGAACTCTGGCGTTGCCACAGGCCCCAGCCAAAACCATCTTGAGTAACATGAACATCTAGTTCAGCTGGGAGGGTCGGATCAAATATACCCAACGCCTGAGCTTGTTTAACTGCCAGTTTTGCCTGTTGGAAAGCATCCTGTTCTATCTTTCCCCAATTCCATGATTGACCCTTCTTTGTAAGCTTGTATAATGGCCTTAATAGCTGAGCTAAATGAGGTATAAAGGAGCGCCAATACCCCAGTATACCCAAACATTCTTGCAATTGTTTTGATGTTGTAGGGACTGGAAACGCTTGGACTTTATCTACTACCGCACTGGGTAGTACTTTGGTTTTCCCGGACCAAATTACTCCCAGGAATTTTACAGATAGCCCCGGACCTTGCACCTTCTGTGGGTTTATAGCCCACCCTCTTTTCTGCAGGTAAGCTATCAACAAATCTGCTGCTTGTCTCACCGCCTCTAACGAATCGGATGTTAACAGGAGGTCATCAATATAATGATATAAATTGACATTTTTTGGCTTTTCCCACTTAGCCAGATCACGTGCCACTAAATTATGACAAAAAGTGGGCGAATGTACGTACCCTTGGGGTAGGACCTGGAAAGTCCATTGCCTCCCTTCCCATGTAAGTGCAAACTGATCTTGCGATTCTTCACTGATTGGAATACTGAAGAATGCATTCGCCAAATCCAAGACACAGTGATATGTTTTGATTTCCCTGCTTAGTGTGTCCATTAGGGAGGCAATATTGGGTACAGCCGCATGAACAGGTGGCGTGACCTTATTTAATTCCCTATAGTCTACTGTCATCCTCCATGTTCCATCCGGTTTTCGCACTGGCCATATTGGGGAGTTATATGGGCTATGTGCAGGCCTTATAATACCCACTCTTTCTAATTCCTGCACCGTCTTTGTTATTTCATCCTGCCCACCCGGGAGTCTGTACTGTTTCACATTAGTAATCCGGCGTGGCTTCGGCAAACAAATAGGCTCATGTTTTGCATGGCCTCTCAATATTGTCTGGATTGCCCGGATACTAATGCATCTCTGCCGCAATCGGAACTCTCCCACTGTTGTATGGAGAGCCAGACCCCACAGGATATCAATTCCTAATATATACTGTGGAATTGGGGCAATGGATACCTTGTACTCCCGTGGTGGAAGACGCCCGACCCCCAGTTTTACCCAGGTTTGGGTGACCGGAATGGTTTGTCCCCCAAAACCTCCAATCATCACTCTATTACCTTTAAATTTAGTTGGGTCTCCATATATTATAGATGTCTCTGCCCCAGTATCAACTAGGGCCATAACCTTCTGTATATTCTTTCGGGACCAGTATATCGTCAGTTCCACATAGGGCCTCCGGTCCCGTCTAGAGGCCCTAGGAGGACTGACATCCCTCGTCAAGCCATGAACTGAGCCAGATTCAAGTCTTTTACCTCCGATACCTCCGGTGTCATAACCCGAGGCACCTGAGGTGGCTTCTTTTTCCTATTTGGAACTATAAAATCTTCTAAATTCCATGTTGTTGTTGGTCGCCGCTCTATAAATCTTATCCCTGGCCTTTTGGGTTTATTCTGAAATTTTTGTTCATCCTTCAGTTGCTTCCACAACTGAAGGAGAACCTGATTGGGCTGCCCATCAATTTTTGAAAACTGAACGCCTGCCCGGAGCAGATCATTAAACATTTGTTTCCGGGATACCCTAACAGGTCCTGCCCGAGAAGTTCGCGGGGCCGATCTTCTGGCTCGCACTATTGGAAAAGCCTCGGCATCCTCAATCACCCTGATATTGCGCTTAGCTCGTAAACGCTCAGTTTCTCCGAGGTCTGCTACCAATTGGGCGGCTTGTTGGACTACTGCCTCTGCGGATACTACTGGATTAAGTATGGAAACCAAGGTTCCATACATATGAGAGGGTGCTTACTGTAAAATTAGGTCCCTCATTCCCGCAGAAAATTTAACCATATCAGGGCTATCGAATGTGTCTTCGTAGATAGCCTCTCTCATATCTAATTCGCGTATATAATTTTGAAGGTCTTCCATAGAAGACCACATCCCTGTGTTTACTGGCATGTCAGTTTTATTTGTCCACACCATGCGGCAAGCAGCCATTATCCATTCTACAATTGAATGGTTTTCTTCAGGGAACTGAGTCCCAGCATACAGTCTCTGCCGAAGGGCAGGATGTACTGTTATTGTGGCCAACTTAGATACTTCGGGGCCACTAACCAGTACACTATCTGCCCCTGAATCCCATAACCGTAATAACCAAGCCGGAACACTTTCCCTTGGCCTTTGCCTAAATCGTTGCACTAGGTCCATGAGTTCAGTAGGTGTATATGGACGGGCTGTTACATGTAAAACAGATTCGGCAGGGGGCCATTGATCAGGAGGCACTCCTGCTGGTCGATCTTGAATTTTCTTTGTTTTTTGAGTTATTACTGGACGGACTTCTAGTGAGTCCATCTCAGATGGTTTTTCTAGATCAGATTTAGTGATCTTATTTTGATTCATTTCTTCAGGATCTTGATCGTCATTAAATGAAATGTATCTAATTTGAGGGTTGGAGGAAGAAAATGACGTTTTTTTTCCTGTCAATAGATTGATCTCACCCTCCAATTTTTCAATACGGGCCTTTAACAATTCATTTTCATGTGCAATGTTGTTTGATTTTATCTCTGCCCGATTTAAAGCATTTAATAATGGCCAGGCTGCCATAGATGCAGCCATTCACTTTTCTTTTGTAATTAAGATATCTTTTTGTAGTCCTAGAAAGTAATCAGTTAGACAATAGGCGTCCATGTTATTGGGTACTCTTAAAGGGCCCCATTGTTCAATAATTGTTGCTAATTGGTAATATGGGGACGCCTCAAAACCTGGAATTTGTCCAGGAAGGCATGTCCCTAAGGGGGTGGTCTTCTCCCCCTTGTACCAATTAAAGATTTTCCACACAAAGGACATTTTTTTTTTTTCCTTATATTTCTAGATGCCAAGTCAGTGGCTCCTGCCTGGCTTGCCAAATGTATTGGCAATAACTATGCTGGTATTAACAAGGATAGCAATTACAAGTAAAATGGTAGAAATACAGAAGATATAAGGAAAAGGGAACTCACCAGAGCTGAGGTGATCCTCCCTGGTGAGCAATCTCCAAGAGATGCTGCCTCAGTGAGGGTCAGCCCTTAAATGAGGTCTCAGAGGAGGTGGAGTCGAACTCCACCCCTCCAGGGAGCACAGCTACATAACTTTCACCTGTGCTCCCACAGCTGACCCCACACTTGCCTCAGCTGATCAATCAGTGGTTCACATTGTGATCTCCCATACACAGACAGAACCTGCCTGAGGAGCAAGCTGATGGCTGTCAGCTACAGGCAGACCTAGCTTTGTACTGCATTTCTTAGAGCAACAACTGTTGCTTTCAGTCACTGAATATACCAAGGCCAATTACTATGCCAGGAACATTTATGGCATCAGTGAACAAAAAATGCGTTAAAAATTGTAATAGACAGGAGCCATTTATTCTTTTATAACTAGGTGACCAAAGAACAACAGTCCTTCTAGAGTCAAGCTGTTAAGAACTAATAGCATCAATCAATATCACATAGATAGATTACTTCCCTGCCCTAAGACCATCTTGCGACCATTTGGTGCTCCTAATTAAGCCCTCTTGATGGCATTTTGTCTGAGCCATGCGACATTTTGTGATAGGAGTTACTGCTAGTGTTCCCTTAACCCTACACCAAAGTAGGAGGTATCCATTCTCAGGGAATCATGCAGGCTTCCTCTGTATTTGATGCTCAGAGACAGCCCCAGAACTTTTTAAATCTTAGCTTAGCTCTCATCCAATAATGTTCATCAAACAGTGCGACTTGTCCTTTGGGGATGCCTTTGTTCTGCATCAACCAGTTCCAACGGAGTCTTCTTGGCTTGTTTTAGATCAGTTTTTCAACAGATAAAGCCAGGGTCTTTGAATTACAAAGTGAAATTGCAGAATGCATGATTCTCAACCAAACAGAACAGCAGGTGGGATGCAGGGTGAATACCTGAACCAACACCACCTGCAAGCAATCCTTCAATATCTTAGGAATCTCTAGCCACCCCAAATCCAGTGTTGTGCTTGATCTATCATCTCTGCTGAGTTTTTAGCTAAGCTGATGGTGAGCATCACGGTGGTGATGGGTGAGCAGTCAGACTAGAGGGTCTTAATCAACCGTAAGGATCCTGTGATCAGAGGAACGTGAATGTGCTGTTAAAGGTCACAAGCGCTGCACTGCAGCATGAGCATACACAGCGAAAGGCTTTCAGTAGAGCTTCAGTTCAGAAATGAGGACTGGGTTATGGAAAATAGGCTCAAGGTATAAAACAGAAAACAGATCTTAACGCCAGGTTCTGTGAATGCAACCAGCTGAATTTCACAGATATTGAATTTCAATGACAATTTCTTGTGTTATTTTACCCTCCAGCTCCACCCTGAACAGGAACATGTCAGTGACAAGCATTACTCCTCCAGGCTTGACCTAACAGTGCTTTACTTGCACTATGAGCTAATGGCTGTGCTTACAGCACCTCAGGGAGACACCTCAGAGATCACAATGTCCTTCGGGTACAGCAGGAGACACTCAACTCTCCAAATGTGGAGTTTAATTTGTCCAAAGAGGAGACAGGATTCCCATGCTAATAACTTAGGACCATTTCAGTCATAGGTTTAAAGATGATGTAAGTGCTGAGGCAATACATGAACTAGATGAATGAAGCCCAGATGTCAGGGCTCAAGTCGTGACTCCAGCCCCAGCTGGAGCTAAGGCTGTCTTGAATTCATCACAACACAGTTACATTATTTGCTCATACTGTGGATTTGCATAGGGACAACAGGAAGGTCAGAATTGCTTCAATAGAGCTATGCAATCTTTGTCCTAAATACTGGAAACCCACAGCGTTGGACAAATAAAATGAATTAAGTCTGAAGTGCTTTACATGGATTGTGATCCTATGTTTGCCTCACAAACTTACCTGAGACTTTCCAATCAAAAATCAGAGTGTCATCTCCAATTGTGTAGATGTATGTTCCCTCGTCTTCTTTCGTTACAGCTGAAGCCACAAGCTTATGCAGTTTCCCTTTATCTTCCATTGTGAATTTCTTACTGGTCTTGATTTCTTTGCCATTTTTGTACCACTTCACCATGACATTGGCTTCAGAGGTCTCAGAAACAAATTCAGCTTGTTTTCCAGCAACGGCCCTGATTACTCCTCCACTTGTCTCTTTGATTACGAAGTTTGCCAGTGCTGAAACAAAATATGAAGACACAAAATACATATGATGGTAAAGAACTGCAGGGACATTGGTGACCATGAGGCATTCATTTATCATAAGATCAAACGTGCACGTTTAATCCTAGTTCTAATTGCTAGATTCTAATTCAGAAGCTGGCAAATTGGCAGCTTTTATAAACCACGTACCAGATTACCTTATCTCCACAAGTTGAAGGACGTACACTGTACAGGGGACAGAGCCAAAGGAAGAAGCCCAAGGCTTCAAGAAAATGTCTAAAATAGGAAAACTGAGGAAAGAATTGGAACAAGCAAACTAGAAGGAAATCAATGGAGGGGGTATCTATTACTGCACTGTAACCCCCTGGCAAACAAATCAAGCCTAAAAGATAGAGATATCACTTAGGACTGAAAAGAAAAAAGAAAAAAAAGAATTCCTTTATGGAAATTAATTGGAGTGCAAAAGTTAGATGATAAAACTGGCCCTTATTAACACACAGTGGAATAATTGACTTCAAAGATTCAAAATCTCACCACTGTCTTAGCCAAAAGTTCAAGCCTAAGTCCACGGTCCTATTTTACTGAGGGTAATTGAGCTTGTTTTCCAACTTCTTGTTAACATATCATTTCAAAACAGCGCACACAACTGAGTTGGGTCTGTTGAGACAGCGCAGTCAGAGCTGCTAAAATCAAAGTCTGGATTATGCATGCATTTGTTCTGCAGTTCCAAGAACACGCATGTATAATACAAATTCAACAACGTTCTACAGAATGCCTGTATTTAGGAGCTCGAGAGCCAGCTGATGGACACTGGGATGACTGAGATCCTGTCAATACATTTAACTCCATCCTATCATACAGTCAAATTTCATTCATTTTTTCAGGAACTGTCTCTTATCATTGTAGTCCCGTCACCACTGCTGGATGTGAGCCCAACCACACAAAAGCAGCTGCTGGTTTTCACTGCAGATACTGCAGTAAGGAGAAACAGCCTCCAGACTGGACCAGCTGAGCGTGGCCCTACCAGGATTTGCTCCAAAGGTCTTATTACCAGTAGTGCTTCCCGATGAAATACATGGGGGTCCTCCTTTGATTCCAACCCCAACCCACCCCACCATGCCCCCTGATAACATCCATCAGGGCCACATCTCGACAGCTCCTGAACACCTCCAGGGATCCCACCACCTACCTGGGCAGCCTGTGCCAGTTAATTCTATGGGCAGACCTGCCAGTATGAAATATTATGCTAACATGACAAAGAGAGAGAAGAAAAGCAAAATTAAGACTAGCTGACAAGCCTTGGCAGGAAGTTCTGCTCTCCATCAATTTAGTCCCTGTGACTCTTCACAGGTGTTTTCTACATTTGGGATCACTGCTACAAAAAGAGATGTTGACATCATCTCTTGTGGCCACCCTGACAGAAGAGCAGGAAGGCTGGGATGCTCTTTTTCCTGTCTTTCCCTTGATTTCCTCTATATCTTAGGGACGAATCACAGGACAGAACACAGAAATCAAATGGCTCTACAAAGCAGATTGGCCAGTTCAAGTCAAAACAGCCACTGAAAACACCCCAGATGCTGTCTGACAACAGCTGGACTGTCGGGGAGTCAGGTGAATGCAGTCTGCTGGCCCTGGGCAGGAAGAGGACAGCCCAGACTGTCACATACCTTTCACTGAAAGCTGATAGAGCATTTTATCCCCCTCACAGATGCACTGATAACTTGCAGCATCATCCATTGAGTCGTTGTGAATTTTCAGGGTGTGTTTCTTCCCCACAATTTGCAGTTCATAATTTTCACTGGCCTTGAGCTCCTTCCCATCCTTCATCCACTCCACAGTAGCGCCTGTGTCTGAAAGCTCAGCCTGCAGTTTGGCTTCCTCACGCAGCCAAGCGCAGATCTTTTCTACATCTTTGCTCTTCTTGGTAAATCTCACTGCAGCACCTGTCAGGAGCAAAGGCCTCGTTATTTCAATTTATATCAGGCTAACGTGGTCAATGTTTGCTGCAACGTCTCTGAAAAAGTATCACCTTCTGTTCCTGCACTCATCATTGTGTCAGTGCTGAGCAATTCACGATATTTCATTTGGTCTTCTTGCTGGATTTACTAAGTAAAAATCAACCAAACATCTCCTTCTACTGATTAATAATGCTCTAAACATGCTTCTGCAGAGGTTTCCACCCAATGACAAACAGGTCCTCCCATCATGAATGTTTATTTGTTCTACTTTGTCATGCAAAGCTGATTGATAGAGATATTATTGGAATGATTGCTCCCCTACTTCTAAACTATTCCAGTGCAATCAGAAAGGCTGTCTGAACCTGCAGCTGAAAGTACTGCTCTATGGTCATGCAGTGGTAAACCTGGTGACTGAATGCACTGGCCAATAGCTGTGAACTGCAGACATTCATCAGCTGGCATGCTTGCACGTTGTTGTAAGGTCAATAGTAAACATGGCATCCCCTCCAGGTACAGCTTCACCAGTTGTTAGGGGGGATTTCACAGCCAGGACTGGGTCTGAGGAAGAACATGTATGTCTTAATGCTCTTTAGATGCAAGTCTGGTATCTCATTTAGAGATGGAAGATTAAATCATAGGTACATTTCTACTTCTCCCTTTGCATGAGTGCTAGAAGAAGCACTTCTGTGCTTAAGATCTGTTACAGAAAGTTCTGCCTCTTGCACATGTGAGATATCAAAAGATAAGGATATTCATGTCTCTGTCACAGAAACAACTCGTATCACTTTAGTGGTAGCTGGAGGTTGATAGGAGATAGGAGAACTAGGAATAAAGGAAAGCCTTTGGTGTGTTAATGCACTGCTAACCTTAAAGTCAAAGGAAGCATCTTTAGGGAACCAACACAGCTGCTCAGCACACACTGACCCATTTCCATTGGGGTTTTTGTGCTTACCAAGGTGCACGCTCCCTGGGAATTCCAGAGACGGGCTCTGTCCATGCGCATTGACTGCAGACACTCGGAACTGATCATCAGCCTCTTCAGACAGATTGCTCACCGTGAACTCTGGGACGGGGACATGAGACTCGTGGCACCTCACCCAGGTGAAGCCAGTTAGTTTCTTGCATTCCACAATGTAGCCATCGACTGGAATGGGGCGGTGCATCTTCGGAGGGGACCATGCCAGCGTCACTGAGGTTTCTGTTTTATTTTTCACCACGGGGTCAGTTGGGGGCTGGGTGGGAGGTTTTCTGGGAGCTGAACAGAAATAAATTTCAGAAATATTAGCATAAGGTCATGTAGGATGGAAAAGACCTTCAAAAGACCTTCAAAATCAGCAGACTCAACTTTCAGCATGACCTACTGAGTCCCACCATTAACTACTGTGGTACCTGAGGACATACATGACAAGCTTATTCCTGCAGGTATTTACATAGTGAATATATTCACCCTCTGGTTGCTTTGGAACATTTTAGAGGTTAAAATCCCATCAGACTTTTTCACTGTGTGCAGCCACTGATACAGGCAGGAGGCTGGGAATTACCTGATGGGCTCTAGTTACAGACTACTGACACAGTAAAGGATTGATTTCATTTAATTTTGGCCATCAGAAAGTTTGGTGTCTGGTTTCAGTCACCCATCTGGACTCCAATTATAATCATATGGAGAACAGCACATTCAGGAGAACTCATCTCAATAAACCTGAATGAAATCACAGAATCATAGGATCATGGGAGGGCTTGGGTTGGAAGAAACCTTCAAGATCATTAAGTGCTAGATGCCAAAGGTCCCACTAACACAGTATTAAGCCAAAAGCTAGATGCTGGAATCAGATCTCCTGACCTTACCATCAGAAACTGAGATGTCATATTTTGCTCAGAGGTGCCTGCTTGTAGGAGGGACAGCTTCCGAGCTTTTTCTGCTCCAGGAACCAGCTCGAGCTTCAGAATTTAAACAGCAGTCAGAAATTAAACTGAGCTTTGTCACCTCCATCAAATAGAAGGAGTGGTTGGGTGGTACAGCTTTCCAAATCGCTTAGAAACTGTCACAACAATCAGATGCCTACCTTTTCTTTTTTAACTTGTTAATACATAGAGCTTAATAGCATCAGAATGCCCCAAGCACTTCAGACAACAGGACAGCTGTAAACCCTTCTTTAAGGATTCCTTTGTTTAACCACTGAGTAACTGTAATTCAGTGGTGCTGGTAGGAGAAGGGAAGTCCTAATCTTCCCAGATGGTGACCAGAGTTGATGTTCACATGCAGACTGGTGCTGCAGCAGAGCCAGAAACCACTCATTTGGGAAACACAGCACCAAGAAAATAATGGGAATAGCTTCATAAAATCAGGAGCTTCACTCAAATTTCATGTCAGATCTATAATTCTTCCTATTTTCAGGAAGAAATGATTTCCCTTTTTCTTGTAGTTTTATTTTCTTTTCCTTTCCAGCAAGCAGCTTTGTAGCTTACAAATTGTTTTCTAATCACCTCCTGGTGTGGACAAATCACACAGGTCTGACTCCATGTTTTACATAGTTAGCATATTATATTTGTTCCACTATGGAACTGTACAGTCATAGAATGGCCTGGGTTGAAAAGGATCCCAAAAATCATCCAGTTCCAACCCCCTGCTATGTGCAGGGACGCCATCCACCAGACCAGGCTGCCCAGAGCCACATCCAGCCTGGCCTTGAATGCCTGCAGGGATGGGGCATCCACAGCCTCCTTGGGCAACCTGTTCCAGTGCGTCACCACCCTCTGAGTGAAAAACATCTTCCTAAGATCCAACCTGATCCACAACCCCTACACACCCTCAGAGCCCCCTAGAGCCCCTAGTCCTCCTATTGCCCACCACAGCCCCATATGCCCACTAGAGTCCCCCTCAACTCTCTTTACAGGCCCTGCACAGCTCTATATAACAGTCTTATAGAACTACCTCTAGTAGAAGCAATCTCCACACAGAGATCCATTCCCAGCACACTGCGCCACGGGGGGAGCAAAACGGGGGGGGGGCACATACACACACAGCACCGGGGGGGCCCGTAACCGACCCCCACCCATCCTTTAAAGGGGTGGGGGGTCCGTTTTAATGGGGGGGGGGGCGAGATCACCTTCACCCCCCACCCCCCCATCCCCACCCCATCCTTTAAAAGGGGGGTGTCCATTTTGGTGTTGGGGGGCAGTGACAATCCGCCCCCCCACCCCATCGTTTAAAGGAGGGGGGGTCCGAGACCACCCCCCCCACCCCATCTTTTAAGGGGGGGGGTCAGGGGCTCATGGGGGGCAGCACATCGTGCACAACATTTTGGGGGTGGGGGCTTTAAAAGGGGGGGGTTACAAAAAGCATAGCTCTCAACTATAGATGGGATTGGGGGGGGCTCAATCGATGGGGGGGGGCCCTTCATGCAGGGGGGGCACAGCGTAAGTCAGCGGCTTTGAGGGGGGGTGTTGGGGCTGTTTGGCCTTTGGGGGGGTTATTGTGTGCCCCACCCCCACCACCCCCACACACAATGGGGTGTTAATGTGGGGGGGGGGGGCTTCGATTAGTTGCGTTCCCTATAGCACTGCCCCCCCCCGTCATTAACCCCCCCGCTTTATCCTTACGGCTGAGCCCCCCCCCGACAGCGCCCCATTCATCTTGATGGGGGGGGGGGGTTTGTCACACGACCCCGGCGTGGCTTACGGCACATCGTCGACCCCACCCCACCCCCCATAACCCCACCCGGGGGGGGAGGGGGCGATGTGGTGAGTGGGGGGGGGGGGTTCCGGAGGTGGGGGTGAGCAAAGCGCAATATGGGGGGGGGGGTCCTATAACTGGAGGGCAGCGGCTGCACAAAGAGCCCGCGGGGGTCGGAGAGCAGCACTTTGGCTGGGGGGGGTCCACGGGGTCCGGGGGTAATGCTGCCCCACCCCCTCCCCCACCCCCCACTGCCGACCCCCCCCCCGCGTTGCCCCCCCGCCCCAACGTCAGCTCCTGCGGCAGCTCCTCGTCGCTCTCCTCCTCCTCTTCCTCGTCTGGGGGGTCAATATGTGGGGGAGGGGGGTCCCATCGGGCAGCGGCAGCTCCGCCGGCTCCGATTGGCTGAGCCGCAGTGCGCGGGAGCGGCTGTTGTGTGCCGGTCGGTGGAGGGGAGGCTCTTCATGGAGCTGCCCCGCAGCCAACAACAGCCTGAATGAGAACTACCTCTAGTAGAAGCAATCTCCACACAGAGATCTTTTCCCAGCGCCCCTTTGTGACATCATAATGCCCCTTTGTGACATCATAACACCCTTTGTGACATCATAATGCACCTTTCTGATGCCATAATGCCCCTTTCTGACGTCATAATGACCCATTGTGATGTCTTAATGCCCCTTTGTGACGTCATAATGCCCTTTGTGATGTCATAATGCCATTTGAGACGTCATAAGGCTCCTTTGTTTTCATAATGCCTCTTTGTGACGTGATAATGCCTCTTTGTGACGTCATAATGCCCTTTGTGATGTCTTAATTCCCCTTTGTGATGTCTTAATGCTCTTTTGTGATGTCACAATACCCCTTTGTGATGTCGTAACACCCCTTTGTGACATCACAATGCCCCTTTCAGACGTCATAATGACCCTTTTTGACGTCATAATTCCCCTTTGAGACGTCATAATGCTCCTTTGTGATGTCATAATGCTCCTTTGTGATTCATAATGCCCTTTGTGATGTCATAATGCCCTTTCTGACGTCATAATGCCCCTTTGTGGTGTCATAATGCTTCTTTGTGAGGTATCTGTGGTGCCATTGATAATGAAGTGTGATGAACTGGAAGGCTTTCAGTAGAATTGCAGCCCTAACATAAACAATGACTTGAACTCTGGAATTCTGTGTAAAATCATTAGCTAGCTTGTGGTCCGGGTCTTCAAACCAAAGGCTGTGAGGTGCTGCTCTTGTTGACGCAGGCTGTGAAAGATGACTTGAGCTCTAAGAGTAATTTCCCTTCTGCTCTTTATATGAACGTCAAATCCACAATTAGAATATTAAGAAGATAATATAAAATTTTGTGCTGCTGGACTGAGGACTTCCATTAGCTGTTAGCCATAGTTTGGAACTTGCAAAGCAATCATATTGGAGCCTTGCTGGGCAACCTGCTCCAGTGTCTCACCACACCCACAGTAAAGCATTTCTTCCTAATATCCAATCCTAATCTACCTTCTTCCCATGTAAAGCCATTTCCCCTCATTCTGTTGCTACCTGCCCTTATGAAAAGTCCCTCCCCAGCCTTCCCTGTAGGCCCTCTTCAGATACTGGAAGGCCACTCTAAGGTCTCCTTGGAGTCTTCTCCAGGCTGAAGAGCCCCATCTCTCTCAGCCTGTGCACATAGTAGAGGTGCTTTCAGCCCTCTCTGATCACCTTCATGGCCCTCCTCTGGACCTGCCTGAACATCTCCAAGTCCTTCTTGTGTTGAGGGCTCCAGAACTGCGTGCAGTGCTCCAGATGGGGTTTCAATGAGAGGAGTGTGGAGGGGCAGCACCACCTCCCTCGACCTGCTGGTCATGCTTCTGTGCTTTAAGCTTATGCTTTAAGGTCCTATATGCTTTAAGGTTTAGATAGTGCAGTCGCCTCACCTCTTCAGGTTTATCTGTGAAGGTCCCTTCCAAGTGAACCGTGCTGATCCAGACAGTTCGGATTGCTCATTAAAGTGTTTTAGTAAGTTGGGCTGGTCCTACGAAGCAGTATGACTGCAGTAAGCAGTGTACATGGTGCGCTGTGAGTACTGCACACATTCCTCTTGGCAGCTTGTGGAACAGAAACTGTGCATTGTTTGGATTGTTTAAGTATTCCTGTTGGTCTCTTGTGATGCTTACCTTCTTAGAGCACCTTTCCTCGTTTGGCTCTACATATTTTGGTACCTTACTTGTTCTGTTTGGCTTAGCAGGGAAGGTCTTCTTCTGAAGCATCCTCAGTCTTGGTCTGGGCAGCATACTTAGAAATGACATGGACGTTACATGAGTGGGTGGTCAAAGGGGGGAAGAACTCACCTTTCTGATCTGTTTCCTTTTAGAACACAGTCCTGGAGAGGATTTGCTTTCCTTGTTTCCTGGAGACTTGGATTCTTAGATGGTTTTGACTGCAGCTATTTCTGATGTTAATTCCTTTTTCTGTACTTTAGTAGCCAAGTGCAAGTGGAGTGCTTTGGGAATTGTCTGAAGTTGCCAGGTTGCGTGTGATCACATATGTAACGTGGAGTTATGTGTGGTGCCAGTGATAATTAAGTGTGATGAACTTGAAGGCTTTCAGTACAATTTCAGCCCTAATGTAAACAGTGACTTGAACTCTGGAATTCTGTGTAAAATCATTAGCTAGCTTGTGGTCCAGGTCTTGAAACCAAAGGCTATGAGGTGCTGCTCTTGTTGACGCAGGCTGTGAAAGATGACTTGAGCTCTAAGAGTAATTTCCCTTCTGCTCTTGATAGGAACGTCATATCAACAATTAGAATATTAAGAACATAATATAAAAGTTGTTGCTGCTGGCCTGTGGACTTCCATTAGCTGTTAGCCATAGTTTGGAACTTGCAAACCAATCTTATTTAGACTTTAGTGGTGAAATCTTCTGATGAAATCTTCCTTCTAATTCTGCAAAAGAATCTCGGTGGAACATTTCTGTCTGAAAAGGCTCTGGCATATGAAGATGTGCCAGACTGCAGCCATGTGCCAGATGCGTTTGGATCCATGGAATTTTCTGATGTAGCTTCAGTGTTTGAAGAATCTCCACTCGATCTAAATACTCAGAAAACAAAGCAGGTGTGTGAAGATGTACAGCTAGTTTCTTACAGAAAAAATACAGCTCTTAATCTAGAAATCTGCTTCTCATTGTATCTAGTGCTTACTCCATATTTAAGTATCTAGTGGACCTTGACCAAAGGAAGATAAAGATAGAGCAAAGAAGTATGTTAAGCATAAATTTTGTTGCCTTCTACCTGTAGGCCATGGTTGGTTTGACGTGATCCCTAACTCCAGTGTTTGGTTTGCACAGAAACAGCAAGCAAGGGAACAAGTAAAGGAGTCAGTGAGGATTTTAAAACACAATGGGAAGCGGTAAGGCACAGTTAATAAGATTCTGGAGTTAGGCTGGAGGTAGGCAGAGGTTGAAAGGTACCGAAAGAAATTCAATCTTACTGTGTTGGACAACAAAATCCACTGTGATATTATTCAAATTTTTAACTAAACCAAGTGATAATTCATATTTATGTTTAGATAAGCTGGTGAAGGTTAATCCTCAATGGAGAATTGAGATGAACAAATAAAAAAATGGTGTTTGACAGTCTATAAGAAACGAACTTATTCTAGGAGAGAATCAGAGTTTTCAACTGTTTTGTTCAATAGCCAAATAATGTATGATATTTTTATAAGCATTGTGTCTGACCTTCTCAGCTGTTAGAATTTCTTTGACAGTAACTTCTCCGGCTGTGATCAGAAAACCTTTTGTTCCGTCTCTGGCACCATTCGAGGCATGATACACAACTGGGTGATATGGAATTCACACTGTCAACTCCAGTGACAAGAAAAGTGGCATCTAAGAAGCGTGCAAACACAGAGAATGTTGATGCAGAGTCAGTGTTAAGAAATGAGCTGCCCTTTGCATTTCCTGCTCCAAAGGCCTTCTTTTCGAAGAGCCAGACAGAGAAGCAAGTAGAAGGCATATCTTTTTAGGCGCCTACTTCCAAAGGTATGTTGTATCTAACAAATGGAAACCTAGAACATGTGTAGCTTAGGAATTTTTTACTTTTAATATGAATGCAGTACTTGTAGGTCCTAAAATTCTGAAAGGTTTCAGTGTGGGGTTTATTTGGTCACAGCACATACAGCTGCCATCCTGTACATCTGACAGTGCACTGCAAGCGGTTTAACCATATATCAGGGCATGGTACACGTCTGTTAATGATAGAAGTTCTCACAGTTTCACAAGGAGCATGCCTTGAGATGCATTCAGATAATGAGATAAGTGCTGTGTTCCTAAAACTAGCATGTGTCTCCACTCTCCATCGAGATTTAGTAGATAATTTCTTTAACAATTATGATGAGAGTTTTGTTTTGTTTTTATTTTTTTCTGGGCTATTATTTTGAGTGAAAGAAAAGGGTATGCTTTTATTTAAGCGAGCTTTTGATTGCATCATGCTTCTAAATTAAATGTAACCTACTGAATTCCTCATGATAGCATACGAGTACTTGCGTGTATCTGTTCTCCCTAATAGAGGGAGAAGAGACTCAGTGAACCTGGACAGTGTTACCCAGGGTTGTGAGAACAGCTAAATGATTGTTGAGAACTGGTCAACTCGTGAGCCTGAGACCTGGGATCCTCCATCCTAGGGTGGAACTTTACTGGAGCACGTGGGTGCCACAGCAACAAAAGGACTGTGTACAATAGACTGAGAGTTTGCTGAGTTTCTTGGTTTACAGAAAGCACAACTAACTCAGCAGCAAGTGACGTATTTGGGATAGGAGATGACAGCTGGACTTTGAACCTTAAGGACTGCCAAGAAAGAAGCCATCTGCTCAACCCCTGAGCTGCAAACTGCCAAGGAACTCCATACGTTGCCAGGAATGACAGGAGGGTGCCGACCATGGATACACAGCTACGGACTGATGGTAAACTTGAAACAGCTTGAAGTGAGTAAGGGATATCCAGGGTGCACTGGTGCTCAATATTCAAGAAGCCCATCAATCTACACTGGGCCAAAGGATACCAGTTTTAATATCTCATGCAGTGTTTACTGTATTGGAGGCAAAAGGGGGACATTGGCTTTCACCCCACAGAATCACAGAATCACAGAATTACCCGGGTTGGAAGGGACCTCAAGGATCATGTAGTTCCAACCCCCCTGCCTAGCAGGGCCACCAAACATACGCCTTTACTAGATCAGGTTGCCCAGGGCCCCGTCCAACCTGGTCTTGAACACCTCCAAGGACGGGGCATCCACAACCTCACTGGGCAGCCTGTTCCAGGACCTAACCACCCTTCTAGTAAAGAACTTTCCCCTAACATCCAACCTAAATCTTCCCTCCTTCAACTTAAAACCATTTCCCCTAGTCCTGCTATTATCAGCCCTTTCAAAGAGTTTACTCCCCTCCTGGGAGTAAGTTCCCTTCAGGTACTGAAAGGCTGCAATGAGGTCACCCCGCAACCTTCTCTTCTCCAGGCTGAACAAACCCAACTCCCTCAGCCTGTCCTCATAGGGGAGGTGCTCCAGCCCCCTGATCATCTTCCTGTCCCTCCTCTGGACCCTTTCCAAAATCTCCATATCTTTTTTGTACTGAGGGCTCCACACCTGGACACAGTACTCCAGATGGGGCCTCACAAGAGCAGAGTAGAGAGGGACGATCACCTCCCTATCCCTGCTGACCACCCCTCTCCTGATGGAGCCCAGGATCCCATTTGCTTTCCGGGCTGCCAGAGCGCACTGCTGGCTCATGTTAAGTTTCTCATCTATCAGGACCCCTAGGTCTTTTTCAGCCGAGCTGCTCTCAAGGACAACTCCTCCCAGCCTGTACAGGTGCCTGGGGTTCTTCCGGCCCAAGTGCAAAACCTTGCACTTTGCTGTGTTGAACCTCATTAGGTTCACCCGAGCCCAGCTTTCCAGCCTGTCAAGGTCCCTCTGAATGGCATCTGTTCACCCCAAAGATTCCCGAAATACCAGGCCATCCTGGTAGAGCAGGGTGATATAGAAATAATTGTAACTACTATTGCCAACCCAGTATCTTTCCTTAGCGGAACTCCCCTGGTGGAGAACCAGGATGACATCACTGCTTTGAAACAACTGATGCTGCACATTACATCCAGTCGGTCGGAGCTGAAGGACGAACCCTTAGAAGATGCAGAAGACGCCTGGTTTACCAGCAGCTGCAGTTTTGTGAGACAAGGAGGCTGTAAGGCAGGACATGCAGTAACTGCTACTGAGCAGGGAATGGAAGCACAACCATCAGCCGTGGGGACTACCCCTCAGAAGGCTGAAATAACTGCCTTGACGAGAGCCTTAATGATATGGACAGATGCTAACTATGTGTTTGGGGTGTCACACGCTCATAGTACCATCTGAAAAGAGCAAGGATTGCTCACACACAAGGAAAAGAGCATGATGTAAATGTACCTATGTTGTAGGGCACAGTTCTCTATCCAGGCTCAAGTCTGTGTGGGTGTCTCCTCTATCCACAAAGCTGCTCACACTGCAGGAGGCACAGGCTGAGAGGAGAGGCCAGAGCAGCTCTCCCACTGTGACACGGAGCAGCAGGATACAAGTAAAGGAAGGCCCCGCAGCGGTACTGGGAAGGTTCCACACAGTCATCAATTTTTCATCTGAAAGGTAAAGAGGAATTCCCTTTTCTGCCCCTATCATCATTGGTCGGGTGAGTAGCAATGATGCCCGGTGTGCTTCCATCAATGGAGCAGAATAGGCGGAAGGCTGGGGTGCAGGCTTTCCTCTGCTGAGGTGAGTGGGGGCTCAGGGTGTTGCTCAGTGGTAGATTTGTTCACACTGAGTTCTAACAGGAAACTTGCTCAACATCGAAGGCCTTGCAAAAGTCTGGCTGAGTGATGTCAGTTGCTTTTCCTTTCCCTACTGATGCTGTCACTCCACTGTAGAAGGCCACCAAAGCGACCAGGCTGCATGTCTCCGTTTCCGCTGTTTCTCCATTTCCTTCTTGTTGCTCCCTGTAACCAGCAGGTTCAGCCATGCTGCTTTCCTGCCTCCTCTGCTGTGTTTCGTGTGGTCGGGATGGAGCTCAGAGCTCCAGCTCTGAGAAAGGTTTTCTGAGAAAGTTACCATCTCTTTTCCATTCCTTTACCCCTAAAAACAGTTTTCCAGTTTCTCTCATGCAAGAATTCTTTGAACAGCCTGCAGCTGACTCTCCTGAAGCTCAGGGTCCTGACTTTGCTTTTTGCCAGGCACACATTCCTTGAGATGAGGAACTCTAGGAGGGCATGGTCACTACAGCCCTGACCACCTCCAGTCTTAACCCCTGCTGTTCAGCATGTCCAGTAATGCTTCCCTTCTGCTTGGTGTGCTTAATGCTTGGCCCACAAAGTTATTGTCAGTGCACTCCAGCAGGCTCTCAGACAGTTTGCAGCAACTGGGATTGGTGCTGGGTGGTTGCTGGGAGGTGTCTCAGCAGAAAAGCTGGGCTGGGGTGGGCGTGCTGTGTCAGTCCTCATCGCAGCTGGCAGAGAGAGTTAGAGGAGGGTGATGGGTGCTGCCTGCTCTCAATGCTGCTGCACTGAATTTGGGGCACAGCAGCACACTGGTGAGTGAGCTGGGAGGGAGACGGACTGCTGCTGTGCATGGCTAGGCCAGAGCTGGAGGATTGTCAAACACGTGAGTCATGCTGGTGCAGCCATTGCAGCTGCAGCAGGAGTAGAAGACAAAGAGGTTTTGTAGAGGACAGAGGGTGGTGACTCATGGTTTGATGTCCAGGTGGAGGCCGATAACAAGTGGTGTCATCCAGGAGTCTGTCTTGGGACCAGTGCTTTTTTACATGGTTATCAGAGACACCAATGATGCAATGGAGTGCACCCTCTGCTGTTTGCTGAGTGGTGCGGCTGACGCAGTGGAAGGAAGGGATGCCATTCAGAGGGAGCTCAACCGAGAGGTTGGCCTACGTGAATCTAATGAGGTTCAACACAGCAAAGTGCAAGGTTTTGCACTTGGGCTGGAGGAATCCCAGGCATTTCTACAGACTGGGAGGAGCAGTCCTTAAGAGAAGCCCCGCAGAGAAGGACCTGGGGGTCCTGGTGGATGAAAAACAGAACGTGAGCCATCAGCGTGCTCTTGCAGCTCAGAGAGCAAATGGTCCCCTGGGCTCCATCAGAAGAGGGGATGGCCAGCAGGGACAGGGAGGTGATTGATCTTCATGATCCTTGAGGTCCCTTCCAACCCGGGCCATTCTATGATTCTGTGATTACACTCGCTGTCAGAAAGAATGGCAGCTGTACGGAAGCTGGATATATTTTGGGACAGTTCTTGTAACCAGCTGATTTTAAGACCTTGCCCGAGTCAAGAGTCTAAATTGAGTGTCAGAAGAAAGCTGGTAAAGTGGCTATTGCTCATTCTTTTTCATTTGCTGATTCTTTCATTCGGGTTCCTTTTCCAAAGGAGATTCTGGTGATGGAAGCAATTGAAGAAAGAACCAAAGCAGCTCTTGCCAAGAGTGCTTGAAGTCCCTGTGGAGAGAAGCAAAGAACTTGGGCTTCCTCTGGGATGCGCCCCACCATGTCTCAGGAAGGAGACAACTGCTGTTCCACTTTCTGCTTTGTGTGTGGAAAGGTACGTCTGGGTTTTCTTCTACTTGTTTTTCTTTCTTTTTCTGGCTTTGAAGGAGAAGGGGTGGAGCAAGGGGAGACCCACTGGTCATTTGTTAACTCAAGAGCAGGATGGATTCTGCATTGACTGTGAAAAACCTGGGCTAGTAGCATGGGCATATTTCAGGCTGGACTCTTCTTTTGCTGCTTGGTTTCCATTTGGCTACAGGGAGACAGCTGTCTAAAGGTGTGTTTTCAAACCCACTCTCCAAAACCATGTTTCATTGTTGCAGGTGGTTCAGTGTGCTCTTGCAGTGCAGATGCTGTAGTTTGCTGTAGAATCTGAATTGTTTCTGTTCCTAGGGGAGTACTGGGAGGAGGTAGTGAGAAGAGAATTCAATGCCTTAGGTGTATCTTAGTGAGAAATGTTGGCATGAGGTGCTGAAAGTCTTGAGTTGTCAAAGGCCAGTGAGGCTCAGACTCCTTAACCTGCTGGAGCAGGGTGGAAGCAAGGAGTGGGCACTGCCGTCACACAAGCTGCACTTGGTTCTGGTCTGCCAGGTCTGTGCTGGCCTGGATTTCTTCTGAGAAGTTAGTTGGAGCTGCTTGGAGTAGTGAAGGGTGGGGAAGAAGTGCTGCTCCAGAGCTATGAGACGTGCAGCTCCTTCTGAAGTGCTCCTGAGAAGGACGGAGCGCATTTGCTGCAGCTTTCTCTGCAGATGTGCTCCTCACCTTGAAATCCTCGTGGTTTGTCCTCAGCTCCTGACCACGGCCTGTTCTCTGTTTTGCAGGCTGATAACATGCAGAAGCCGCAGCTGGTGCATGCTATGTCATCTTTAAACGTACCAGCATTTGCGGCAGCCCATGTTATTAAGAGCCACGTCCCCCAGGGGCCAGATGAGCTCTCTCTGGAGGTAAGCAGTTCCAGGCGTTCCGTGTTGTCGTGCATAGAAGAGGGCAGTCCTTTCTGCTTTGTTTTCCTACCAGATTTGCTGAATCTGGGATTGATGTTTCAATCTCTTTCAGGTCAGAGATCTGGTGAGCATTGTTGATATGAGGACATATCAACAGGCTGAGCCCCTGGTGGAGAGGCAAGCGTGGCTTTGAGGTAGGCACACGTTTTTGACTAGAGAGCACAACTTCAGTAGAGTTGGGAATCTCAGCTTGGAGCTGCTCTGCCTGCACAGGATGGCTGCTGGATGCAAACAGTTGCCCTGTGTCACTGTCAGTGGACCTTCCCTTTGGCTCTGGGCTCGGGCTAATGCTCACCTGTCTTTTTGTTCTAATTACAGGTTGGGCTTTTCCCTGGTGAGTGCATGGAACTCATCAGCGGAAAAGTTCCCGATTCCCTCCTCAATTCATTGCCAAAGCCAGGTGCGTAATTTACATTTGACAATGCGAGTTAGTCAAATAGGGTCAGAACGTTACTTTCAGGGGGTTTGTTTATGCCCAAGTTCAGCAAGCTTAGAAAGAGAACTACAGTAATCTCCTTGGGCACCTCCAGGGATGGGGAAAATCCATTCTTGCGTGTCCTTGTTGGGAATGTTCTTCCCGTTGTTACATGCTCTGTCGAATGCATTGCGCTCAGCTTCGTCCAACCGAGCCAGGCCTGAAATGAACTGGTTTCTTTGTTTTGTTGCGCAGAGCCAAAGAAATGGGGCAAGCTCATCAACGGCCTTTGTTCCCTGGTGAAGGTCAGCCCTGGGAGAGCAAAGCAGCCTGAGCCTCCGACATTCTCCGGATCCATGTCCTTGCTTGACATCGTTGAGAGGTATTTAGCCTTCAGGACTTGAGGGCTGAGCTGTAGGAATGGAAGCATCCTCTGCTGTTTGAAACAGAGGGCGTTTCTAAGCTGTGTTTCAGCAGAAAGCAGGCAGTGCCCAGAACAGGCAACTTTTGGCCAGGGCTCGGTGCAGCTCTTCCATCACCCTGCACCACGTCTGACAGCATGCTCTGTTTTCTCTGCAGAATGAGTTCTCCCAGGAAGAGGGCAGAGTCAGCAGCTGGCAGTTGGTGTTCCTGCTTCTGCCTGGGCAAACCATCCCCTGTGGCCAAACACCAACTGCAGAGCAGTGCCAGGGAGCCCTCTGAAGCAGAAGTCTTGGTCCTGGCAGGTAAGGGTGCAAGTCCAGCTTACAAAACACTGCTTGTCAGCAACACAGGTAGAATTCATGCTTTCAGTGGGCTTGTACCTCCTTCTGGCGTTCAAGCCCGTGCCTGACATCTTCAGTTGATCCCTGTCTTTCCCAAATGAGTCTCTTGTCAACACAAGAGCTGGACCTGCACGTGGATCACTTTCAAGACAGTGACACTGTTGCTAGAAGCCTATTTGCTTCTGCCCACCACCACTACATAGCCAAATGTCAAGAATCTCCATGGTTCATCTTGCGAACGTTCGACACTAACTGCTGTACATCTGCTCCTTCCTAGGTGACCCGAGCCCTTGTATATCCCCAAGACGCAGGGCATGTTACGATGACGCATCTTCCATCAATGAAGAGTTGTTACTAAGCACAGAATGCTGCAGTTCAGATGAAAGCCTTCCGTATAACATCAGCTATCAAGAGAAGAAGGTCATCATCGTTGAAGCCTTCATTCATCCCATCCCTACTGAAGCTGCTGACCTGAGCCCACCAGACACCTCAGGCACCAGCCTGGACTCAATGTCTCTGCAGTGCAGCCCAGCCCAAGCACAGCCTGAGTGCCCCGACAGCAGCACCACCATGCAGGCTCAGGTCAGCATCACCGAGGAGAAGCTGAGCATCTCGCAGGGGGGCACAGAATCAGGACACGAGTCCCAGGCTCCGGGCAACAGCACGGTCTCTGAGCAGCTCTCATGATTACAAGAGAGGATGAGTCCCATCTTTCCTCCAGACCTCACACCCCCTCCTTTCTCCTATTGAATAAAGGCACGCTCGTGCTCAATCAATGCCTTGACTGAATTCCGAGTTTTCATTCGCAGAGATTGGGATGAGTGCAAGAAACTGCAAGGCAGCTCAGCTTACAACACTCTGGCTGTGGGGTTTGTGCGGCCGAGCTCTGGGTGTGTTCCCATTTTGCCTGACTTTGGGATGCCTGCAGCGAGAGCTCTGCTGCCGTTGTGTATGGCAGCAAATAGTCTCTAGCATCCTGGATGCTGCTCATGAAAACCCCAAGCTTCCTGGCTGTGGCTGTGATGCTTTTCAGGGCCTTTTGATGCTCTTTGATGCCGTGGCTGCTCCCTAACACCTCTCTCCTCCCGCCGTGTCCATTCCTGGCTCCCACCTGTGAGCTGTCCCTGCAGATCATCTCTAGCCCTGCCATCATCGCGCTGCAGCAGGAGGAGCTCGCCCTGACCAACATCAGGCAGTGCTGCCTGACTCTCTCACTCTCTAGACCAAGTGTAACTACGCTGTCATGGAGACAAATGCTTTCTGTCACATCCTCCATCCCTGCAGACATTTACCGGTAGGTGGCTCTTGCAGAAGAAGATTCAAGCAGCAGAACCTTTTGCTCAGCTACAGCACACAAATGCTACAAAAGCAGGAATAACCCGCAAGCTCTGGGTCTGTTTGTCTTGCACAGGCATGCACTAACTGCGTTTGATGGTACCCCCCATCCTTGATTTCCTTCCCTGCTTCTTGTCTGATGACGCTGCTGAGCCAGGAACAAGCTGCCCAGTGTGGCAGAGCATGGTGCAGGGCTGTGCTGGGACCTCCTCCCCTTCATCTGCTGCAGATCAGTGCCACACACGTGCCATCGAGATGCTCTGGCACGGGATGTGCCTCCAACCCAAAGCTCCTTCCCACCTCCCAAGGAAAAGCAAAGCAACCCAAGCATCTCCAGCAAAGCTGCCCAGCAGACAGCAGGGAATGCAAACAGCTTCTGGCTGCTCCCCTGCACTCCTGTCCTAAGTAATAGACCCCATGAGGACTGGCTGGGAAATCAGTGCATGACACATGTGAGTGTGCACAGGATTGTGCAAAGCAGTGGGGTTCCATGAGTTTGTGTGTGTGTGTATCTCGGCTGTTATGAAAGCATGGGAAGACTGCCTTACTGAGTCCCAGATAATTATTTATCCTCAAATGATTTTTCCTGGCCAAATTTAAAGCCTCTTACAGGTAATCGAGACCAACAGGCTGTTGTTGCACAATCAACAGGCACAAACTAGATGAATAGCTGAGGAAAATAAAGCATCATGCCAAGGGTACTAGATAAGTGAGCAGCTTGAGATCTGCACATTTATGTGATACTCATGGTCTTAGACAATATTTGCTTAGTGAGGTCACATAGAATGAAAGTAAAATAGAAGAAGTGCAATTGGTCTCAGTTCACACAGCTGGCTGGTTTGTCTCAGGCTAATCTTGAACTGCCTCAAGCGACTGCTTTGGTGCTCTACAGAACAGCAACTTCAGAGATCTCTTTCTATTACTAAGTTTTTGAAAGAGCAATTTGCTCTGTTAATTATCCATCATTTTTGTGCAGTCTGTTTTGTCAGACTTGTCTTTAGCTTCCAAGTTGTATGTGAAGAATTGTTTCCGTTGTAATGCACAATGTACTAAAAATTGAGAGATGAAAATGTGAAGAGTTTTTCCAGCTTTGATTTAATGTCTGGAATTTTGGAACCCACTACTTGCAGTTGTTAATCTGTCCAAACTGGTCTGGTTTGGAATGCCCTCATCCTTCTTGAATCGCTGTTAAAGGCGGAGCAATTCCTACAAGTGCCATGGCCCCACTGTTGTTCTAATTCTTGTTTCTTTGTTTTCCACACGCTGCTTTTCAAGCCTCCTTTTTCTTTACAGTCAAAGTGAGAACTGCACTGTGAGGTGTCTGAACCTTGTTGTGCCTCTACATAAAGAGAACCGAACAGCAGCAAAGCCAGACTGGTGACTGTGCTGACAGCTCTCGTAGCCAGTAACACGTAACTGTGCTAAATCCCTTGTGACGGCTTTGATTTCATTTTTGCCAGTGAAATCCTTGTAAAAGGAAGTGCAGCAGTGTGATGAGCTAAGGTGAAGATGCTGGTTTTAGTAGTGCTCTAAGCTGAGTGAAAGGGCAATTGAATGAGGGTTATATGCTTTCTCTGGGACGATAAGGCTCTTTTTCCTGAGGGAAAGAGCCAGCTTTTCATGGGCTATATGTGGGCTTTGGCAAGGGCAGACAATCCAGTCTGTCAGGAAGCCATTTGAGGTGCTTCAGGTTTGTAAGCTTGTCTTTTTGTTTTTCAGGCGGATATTTGGAGCATGGGTGTAGTGCTGTATGCTCTGCTGTGTGGGTTTTCCCTTTGGATGATGACAATATGATGGCACTCTACAGGAGGATACCAGTGGGTATCAGTGGTGCTAGAATACACTGAGAAGGGAAATAGCTGAGCTTGACAAGAGGCCTTGCTTTTCGGATGGCAGAACATGCTGAGCTGTGAGTAGAAAGGCCTGTCTGCTGAATATTGTCCCTGTTTTTGCTGCTTTGTCTACCAGTATTTAGTGGAATTGGTTCTACGCTTGGTTGGCCTATGTGGCACTGTAGCCTAATTCTGTACCATGATAGCATACAGAATTTAAGGAGAAGTATTTTCTTGCCAATGGTCTGGATTTTTTGTATCTGGTTCTTCAACTGGCTGCTCCCTATACTATCTGTAGTAAAAATACAGACACATCATTTGATTTCCCTGAAATGAATGTTCCTAAATGCCAGCTCTTCTCATGTCTACAAAGATCAAAGTTCTGCATTTGCTATTAGAATTTCCTCTTCCAGAATCAGGAGGTAATGTAGGACCCCACAGATTGCCTTCAGAATCCAACAGTTAGTTCTGTTTCCTTTCGGAGTGCATAACAACCTGAGCAAATGAATTGAATGACGTGGCTTATTAGTCTGGTACAAACTCTGCTGTACACTGAAACTTGGTCCATTTGTAAGCAGGACTTTTTCCATCTCTGCAGGACAGCAGAAAACCCTTTGTGCTAATCATGATGCCAAGAAGCAGAATGCGGCAGATGATCCAACTGCTTCAGGTGTTCATTTCCTTAAAACTGAATAGTTTTGGACTGAGAGTTTGTAAGCAGAACGGAGCTCTTAAAGCTGTCAGAGACTATTTCTGCACTGTTCAATTCTATCTGCACAACATACACAGGATCTCAGAACTGCGTTGCTTGAATTGGTGGAACTTGTTGAAGTGAACTGGGATGAGCAAGTTTTAGAACTTAGTCAGAATGCAGTAAAAAAATGGATAATCTCATGAGTATTAAGGTACAGGCTTGCTATTTCTGCACTGAATTTGTTTTTATTTTACATGGCTGTGATCTGAAAGTTGCTTGAAACGCAGGCACCTAGGCACTGTTGTGTAACTGAATTTCACACGATAGGTCCTGAAATATCCTGGAATCAAAAACTCTGACTTGTTTTAAGTCTGCTGCTTGAGTCTAATCAGGGTCATAGTGTCTGTGTGCAGTGTTTCTTTCCCTGTAATGCTCCACATCATTTCATTTTGGGAATATTGAAGGAAATGGACTATGTGCCATAACTGTTGTTAGAACAAAGTATGTCTGGTGTGATCTTATGCATAGGTTCTGTAACTGCTCTTCACAGCTCAGGTGTTTGACCTTCCTTTTGGTGAAGTGATGAAATACTGCTGGTTTCTATTTGTGCTTCTAGGCACCTTGAAGCTCTTAGGAATAGAACAATTGTCTCCAGTTCTTTTCAATGATATCAGTAACAGCTCGAGTGTTGCTGCCCACTAGGTAGACCCAAAGAAGCAGATTACAGTGAAACAACACACGAGCTGGACCTGAATGAGGATCACTTTCAAGACAGTGGCTATGCTGCTTCAAGCCTACTTGCTTCTTCCTGCCGCCACTCTATTACCAAGTATCAACAACCTTTCATGATTCAACTTGCAAATGTTTGAAACTAACCCTTGTGTTTCTATGCCTTCCTAGGTGATTCGAGCCCTTGTCAACCCCAAAGATCCAAACCAAGCAGTGTCTTTCCATCAATGGAGAGTTCTTATTAAGCATGAATCGCTGCAATTCGGATGACAGCCTTCCACATGGTAACAGTGATGGACACAAGGGGCTCATCCACGTTCATGCTCTCATATCTCCTGGCTCTGCTGAAGCTCCTGACCTGAGCCTGCCAGACACAGCAGTCACCTGCCTGGATTGTGACCCAGCGCCTTTGCAGTGCTGCCCATCCCAAGCACAGCCCGAGTGTCCCAGCAGCAGCACCACCATGCAGGAGCAGGGCAGCATCAGTGAGGTGAAGCTGAGCATCTTAGATGGGGACTTAGAGTCAGGCTGCCAGTCCCAGGCACCAGGCAGCAGCACCAGCTCTGAGCCACTCTCATCTTGACAAGAGGAGTCCCATCTTCACCCTTGACCTCTCAAGCCCTCCTGTCTTTTATTGAATAAAGTCACTCTCATGCTCAGTCATCGCCTCGACTGCATTCTGAGTCTTCAATCACAGGGATTGGGATGAATGCAACAAACAGCAAGGCAGCTCAGCTTGCAATGCTATGGCTGTGGGGTTCGTGCAGGCAGAGCTCTGGGTTCCCATTTTGCCTGGCTTTGGGATGTCTGCAGCAAGATCTCTACCATTTTGTATGGGAGCAAATAATCTCTAGCATCCAGGTTGCTGCTCATGATATATCCCAGTCTTCCTGGCTGTCACTTTGTGATACTTTTCAAAGCCTTCTGATACTCTTTGATGCCTTGGCTGCTCCCTAACACCTCTGTCCTCCTGCCATGTTGACTCACGTCTCCCACTTTTAAGCTGGCTTTGCAGATCATCTCCAGCCCTGTCATCATCACGCTGCAGCAGGAGGTGCTCACCTGGCCCAATGTCTGGCAGTACTGCTTGTTCTGCAGATGAGCAGCTGCCTCCTCATCTCTTCAGCTACAGTAGTTTTTCTCAGGGCAGTTAGATGCAGTCATGTTCCTCTGGATTTGGTGTGTTAAATCCATGCTGCATGGCAGCAGTCAGTGCAATACAAAGGTGTTCTGTGTGCCATAGCATTTCTCCAGGGGCTGCCAAAGGTAGAAGCACAACACAGCACCATCCTTCTGACAGTAATGTCTGTGAGTGTTAGACATGTGAGCACTGCATCATCCCCAGCGTGTCAGTGCTTTTCCACACCAACCTGACTCTCACACTCTGCACTGAATGTAACTCTGCTCTTGTGGAGACAAATGCTTTCTGTCACATCCTCCATCCCTGCAACCATTTGCCGGTAGGCAGCTCTTGCAGAAGAATCAAGCAGCAGAACCTTGTGCTCACCCTACAGCATGCAAATGCTATGAAAGCAGAAATAACCTGGCATGCTCTGGGTCTGCAAGGCTGCACAGATGGGAGAGGTAGATTGTGTTTTTGCAGTGGAAGTTTCCAGTATTTTCAGTACATAGTGTAGGCCCTAACTGAATGTATAACCCTCTTGTAAAACAGCTGTATAAGTAGTTTTTCCACCAAGAAAGTTGCTGAACAGAATTAAATTCAGACTGGGGGCATTCTGACATGGGGAGAATTGAGACAAGCACAAGATAAATACAGGGTGGGTAGAGCCCAGCACAGGACAGAATGAATGTACTGACTTTTGGAAACATTGCCCTTCTCTGTCCGCAGAAAAGTACAAGGCAGACCTAAAAACAAGAGGTTGGTAATTGACCTTCTATGGAAATGAATCCTAGCCACAGTCTCGAGGAGTCTGTGAGCCTGAGATGCTCAACCAATGAGAGCCATGAGAGCATCACCTGCAGTGGGTTTAGGGCACAGAACAGAATTGATTTCACTGACTGGTGTGCAGTTTCTCCCTTGCCAATAGGGGATGTGCGCGCAGTATTGCAATAATGAATAAGCACTGCTGCTATCGCTGCCATCTTTGCCTAACTAGAAATCTTTGACTTTGAGAGTTTCTCACACAAGGGGAGAGGGTAAGAAAGTAAAGAGGCACAGAAAACTAAGGGAAACTGCTCTTCTTTATCTTATCTATAAAAATTGATACGATGCTGTTGTGCATTTTTTTTTAATTTTATTTTTAATTTTTTGCTAATGTCAGTTAGATTGTTTTAAAATATCCACACACCAAAATCTGACTACCAAGCAAATGTAATGAAAATGAAATGAAGGTGAGTTAGTGGAAAGCACAAGGCCATATTATATTAGGCTCCAGCAAATTTACAGGCAGTCACTGCACAAAGAGGTAGATCTGAGTTGCACATTATATGATTCCCACAAAGATTAAGGAAATCTGAAGCTTTCAATATATTTTTTTAATTCTTTTTTCATTTCATTTTTAAACACCTGACCCAGACCCCAACCCTCACAGGAGCTGTAAAGATAACAGCATTAACCAGCAATGTAACTCTAATCCTAACCCTTACCCTGATTCTAAAATCGTCCCTAACTCCAAATGCAACAACAAAAATGATGCTAGAAGTTTGTAGCAAAAGGAACCTTAACCCTGATCATAATCCAAAAAAAAAATCATTATGGTAACAATAATCTTTACCTTAAGAGTAATATTAATCAGAGCCCAGATGATGCCTGCATCCAATCAGAAGCATGCTTTGCATTATTTAAGAGTTGTATTTTTTCCAATGAACTCTCTCTATTATCACGTTTATAAAGTAACAGAGTCTGTTCTTTTTCTCCTGACACTGTGCCTTACTCCTGACATCCCCTGGAAATGACCCAGATAGGGCACCATCAAAGTAATGCTAATAGTAATGTCAATCCTAAGGGTATCTCTAGCCTCAGTGTTAATGGGACGCTAACAACAATCCCAACAGCCTTAAACATTCTGGTGGTGTGAAAGAGGTGCTGCCTTGCACATGCTGGGCAGTCCCATTGCCTGTTAAATGCAGGCGGCAGCGTAGAAACATGATGCCCGTGGTCAGAATGCCCTGTGGCAGATCCTGGCACCGGAGAACTGACCGGAGAACCATGAGAGAACTGACAACAAATCACGCGACATCAGAACCGACCCAGTGGTTATTTACAAGCCTTGGGAGACCCAGACAGGATCTCAGAGTGGTGAATGTAGGTACAGAAGTTGTTACTACTCTGTTTTCTTCTAAAAGAAGTGTTTTTTTTTCATCTCAGAAGTTTGGGGAGGGGGGGGGGGGCGGGAAAGGGATATCAATTTAATTACTCATTAATTTATTGACAGACATTCACGTTTGCTACGTTTGGAGAAGTTTTTATTTGTTTGCTGTGGTTTGATTTTTTTTTTTTCTTTTTTTTTTCCCCCTTCCCTCCTCTTCCATCTTTGTGTTCTTCCCCTATAATCAAAAGAACGGATCCCCAGGGTCTGTCCCGCAGACGTTCTTTCCGTGGTCTCTGCTGCCACCTGCTGGCCAATAAGCGGAACTGCCACTGTTGGGCGTTTGGTGCCACAGGAAGCACAACGCAGATCTGAGTTCTGACCGGTCTACGCAGCAAATCCGCCAATCTTTATTGCGATAAGCCCTCCAGACAAGAGCATAAAGTCTTTGCCTGAGGGCAGGGTTAGTAGTAATGGATGTCAGTTTTGAAATTTCCAGTCCATTCACCATAGCACTTTCTGCCTCCATGTCCCATAACCAGAGCAGCTATGCTGGCATGCTCTCTTGGTTTCTGTCTAAACCACTGTACTATATCCATCAGTTCAGCTGCTGTATTATGGGCAGCAGGGTTTGGGGGGTTGGATACTGGTCAGGGCACTACCACCAGCCTATCCTGCATTTTTATTTTTTTTTTTTTCATTTTTGGGTTACAATCAGTCAGATCTCAAATAGATCTAGTCCAAATAGAACCTCAAAATCTGACCTTTTAGTGCCTTCATTTACAGAGTCCATTTTATACAGATTCCCTTGTACAGGGTCCCCATGGTCTTCCAGAGAGATGTTCCTGATCTTCCATAGGAGAATGATTGAATTAGGTTTTTTCCCCATCAAAACTGCCACCTGTCTTTCCAGTTTTTCAACACTATCATTCAATAGCTGATTTGCATCAGCCTGAGCCTCTTCAGTTATGTTCAGACAGTTCAAGGCCATTAAAAGTGGCCATGCCACCATGAACACAGCTAACTGTCATTCTCAAGTTGTAAGTATGTCTTTGCTAAGACCATGGAAATACTCAGTCAGGTGGGCCAGGGACTCATGGACCCTCCCTCCGTCCCACACACGGCCCCATTTTTCAGTGACAGAAGCAGTGCTGCATTTTGAGGATCCTAGGAATCCCAGGACATGCCCTGACAAAAGGTCATTCAAAGGGGTAGTCTTTCCCCATCCAAACAACTCCATGATATTCACAGAATCACAGAATTGTAGGGGTTGGAAGGGACCTCCAGAGACCACTGAGTCCAGTCCCCCTGCCAAAGCAGGTTCCCTACACCACAAAAGAGGTACGAAGAGGTAGATCTGAGTTGCACATTATATGATTCCCACAAAGATTAAGGAAATCTGAAGCTTTCAATATATTTTTTTAATTCTTTTTTCATTTCATTTTTTAAACACCTGACCCAGACCCCAACCCTCACAGGAGCTGTAAAGATAACAGCATTAACCTGCAATGTAACTCTAATCCTAACCCTTACCCTGATTCTACAGGGGACTGTCTGAAACGGACATCAGTTCAATTACTCATTTATTTATTGACAGACATTCAAGTTTGCTTCGTTTGGAGAAGTTTTTATTTGTTTGCTGTGGTTTGGTTTTTTCTTTTTTTCTTTTTTTTTCCCCCTTCCCTCCTCTTCCATCTTTGTGTTCTTCCCCTATAATCAAAAGAGAACGGATCCCCAGGGTCTGTCCCGCAGACGTTCTTTCCGTGGTCTCTGCTGCCACCTGCTGGCCAATACACGGAACTGCCACTGTTGGGCGTTTGGTGCCACAGGAAGCACAACGCAGATCTGAGTTCTGACCGGTCTACGCAGCAAATCCGCCAATCTTTATTGTGATAAGCCCTCCACATGGCATTGCGCATGCACTCGAACACGCAACAGGCATAGATTTCTCTTAACTCCTTGAGGAGCAGGCAAGCAGAACAACTGAGCGCACCACTGCTTGTGATTGGGCCACCCCCATCATAGAGATGTGTGTTAGATCTTTTACCCACCCCTGGACTTGCCTTGTTGTTTAACGATAACCTCTGAAATCTGAGCTACTGGTTCTACCACCTGTAGTGTAGAATAGGTAGCCAATAAATGCTTTTCAACTGTGATGTATCTTTATTCTGCTCCATGCCAAACCTGTGGCCGAAACCTCATAGGGGTTCACAAAGAACTCTGGCTCTGCCAGAGCCCCCATCCAGACCCTTCTTGAGTTACATTCACATCTAGTTTGGCTGAAAAGGTTGGACTATAAATACTCAGTGCTTGGGCCTGTTTAACAGATATTTTTTCCTGGTTATGCTGTCCATCGATCTTTTTAAACTGAACTCCTGCTCTAATCTGGTCTTTAAACATTTGTTGTCTCAAGACCCTAATGGGTCCAGACTGGATTACCTTAGGGGCTGGACGCCTAAGTCATGGCAGCAGATGGTTCTCTGCCTTTCTCAGACCTTTCCACCACCATTCAGAGCCTGCATCTGGCCGTAGGCACTCTTGTCTCCCCATCAATTGGGCAGCCTGTTGTATTACAGCACCTGAGGGCCACTGGGGGGTTCAGTATGGATAACATAGACCCATACTGATGTAAAGGTGATGGCTGTAGGATGAGATCCCTCGTTCCTGATGAAAAATTTATTGACTGGGCTCTCAAAATCATCTTCATAGATTGCCTCTTTCATGCCTAATTCTCTAATATAATTTTGTTAGTCCTCCATAGAGGACCACAGGCTGATATTTAATGGTATGTCATTCTTATTAGGCCATGTTATATGACACACAGCCATAAATCATTCACTGATCAAATGGCTATCCTCATTATGTTGGACAGAGCATACAGTCTTTGCCTGAGGGCAGGGTGAGTAGTAATGGATGTCAGTTTTGAAATTTCCAGTCCATTCACCACAGCGCTTTCTGCCTCCATGTCCCATAACCAGAGCAGCTATGCTGGCATGCTCTCTTGGTTTCTGTCTAAACCACTGTACTATATCCATCAGTTCAGCTGCTGTATTATGGGCAGCAGGGTTTGGGGGGTTGGATACTGGTCAGGGCACTCCCACCAGCCTATCCTGCATTTTTTTTTTTTTTTTTTTTCATTTTTGGGTTACAATCAGTCAGATCTCAAATAGATCTAGTCCAAATGGAACCTCAAAATCTGACCTTTTAGTGCCTTCATTTACAGAGTCCATTTTATACAGATTCCCTTGTACAGGGTCCCCATGGTCTTCCAGAGAGATGTTCCTGATCTTCCATAGGAGAATGATTGAATTAGGTTTTTTCCCCATCAAAACTGCCACCTGTCTTTCCAGTTTTTCAACACTATCATTCAATAGCTGATTTGCATCAGCCTGAGCCTCTTCAGTTATGTTCAGACAGTTCAAGGCCATTAAAAGTGGCCATGCCACCATGAACACAGCTAACTGTCATTCTCAAGTTGTAAGTATGTCTTTGCTAAGACCATGGAAATACTCAGTCAGGTGGGCCAGGGACTCATGGACCCTCCCTCCGTCCCACACAGGGCCCCATTTTTCAGTGACAGAAGCAGTGCTGCATTTTGAGGATCCTAGGAATCCCAGGACATGCCCTGACAAAAGGTCATTCAAAGGGGTAGTCTTTCCCCATCCAAACAACTCCATGATATTCACAGAATCACAGAATTGTAGGGGTTGGAAGGGACCTCCAGAGACCACTGAGTCCAGCCCCCTGCCAAAGCAGGTTCCCTACACCACGTTGCACAGCTCAGCATCCAGGCAGGTCTTGAATATCTCCAGAGAAGGAGATTCCACAACCACCCTAGGCAGCCTGTTCCAGTGCTCTGTCACTCTCACCATAAAGAAGTTATTGCACACATTAGTGCAGAACTTCCTATGGTCCAGTTTCTGTCTGTTTCCCCATGTCCCATCTCCACACACTGCTGAAAAGAGTCTGGCCTCAACACTTTGCCCCCCACACCTCAAATATTTATAGAACCTGGATCCTGTCCCCTCTCAGCCTTCTTTTCTCAAGGCTAAACAGACCCAGTTCCCTCAGTCTCTCCTCATTGGGGAGATGCTCCAGGCCCTTCACCATCTTAGTGGCCCTCTGCTGGACTTATTCTAAGAGATCCCTGTCTTTTTTGTACTGGGGAGCCCAGAACTGGACACAATATTCCAGATGAGGCCTCACCAGGGCAGAGTAGAGGGGGAGGATCACCTCCTTCGACCTGCTGGACACGCTCTTTTTAATGCACCCCAGGATGCCATTGGCTTTTTTGGCTACAAGGGCACACTGCTGGCTCATGGTTAATCTGTCGTCCACCAGGACGCCCAGGTCCCTCTCAGCAGAGCTCCTCCCCAGCAGCTCTTCCCCCAGCCTGTACCGGTGCATGCAATTATTTCTCCCTAGGTGCAAGACTCTACACTTGCTTTTGTTAAACCTCATCCGGTTTCTTACTGCCCGGCTCTCCAGCCTGTCCAGGTCTCGCTGAATGGCAGCACAGCCTTCAGGTGTGTCAGCCAATCCTCCCAACTTCGTGTCATCAGCAAACTTGCTGAGGGTGGTCATTGATGAAGATGTTGAACAAGACCGGACTGAGCACAGACCCCTGGGGGATGCCGCTCGTTACAGGCCCTCAGCCAGACACTGCACCGCCAACGACAACACTCTGCACTCTGCCAGTCAGCCAATTCTCGACCCACTTCACTGTCCAATCACCTGTCCCATACTTCCTCAGCTTTGTTATAAGGATGTCATGGGAGACTGTATCAGTTATAGAGGTTATAGAGTTCAATTCCTGTAGTCAGTTTGGCGGCCCAGGTGGGACCAGCTCTGTTCGCTGCAGGACCAGCTGAGAGGGAGACACTTTTGGCGCACCCTGAGATTTCTCTGAAGGACTCCCTTCCTCACCTGATCACTGCAGGGACAGACAAGGACCACCCATAGGTGGACCAGGTATGTGTATGGTAAGTGGAGCCCATATGTCTTGAGGAGACATCCTACACAGTTTACAGCCATACGTGCTGCTCCCAGGGAGGTGAGCTCATGGCTTTGGTTGCCAGCTGGGGTAGGAAGACTCCTTGGGTGAGTTCCTATGAAAGGGAACTGTATGTCATATGAATGGAAACAAGAACAAGTACTCTCTCCCAGGTGGTTGACAATAGGAGGGACCTAGGTTGGTCTCTCCTACGGGTATGGGATATAGTGGATAGCCTGTCAAATGGTAGCCTGGGTTCTCCAAGTTGTAATCACGGGGGTTATAGGTTGTATGTTCAATATTATCATCTGCTTTAAGTGTTTGGTACCGTGTGTCAAGCCGACTCTGGGAAAAACATTAACGTTTGCAACTGGTCGACCAGAGTATGAGTGTTATTAAGATTCCAGCTAGAAAACGTTGTCAGCATTGTGTAGTATGAATAAACCATGGTTTTTGATCTAAATCTCAGAGTGAGTGTGGTGTGAGTGAGACACAGAACAGCTGCAGGGTGAGTGCCGAGTCCCGATCCATGTTTCCTTCCTCCTGTGAGGGAAATGGCCAGACACGGACAAAGTGAAAGACTGTGTTGTGTGTCCACTCATAAGTACTTTCTGCTTGTATGTAAGAAGACAGGAGTTTGTACTCTGTAGATTAGTAAGATTGTCCTGAGGAGAGGTGTACATTCCACCCGACCAATGAGTGTCAACCCATTTATGTAATACTATGTACTGCTTGCGAGGAAGTGTGTGAGGGAGGTGGTTCAATCAGTGCTGGTTCTGTGGCACAGTGTTTATAACTGAAGAATACAGACTGTATTAAGGGAGTTTATGTGAACTGAAGAACTGTACGTTTTGACAAACAGTTTTGATGGTATAAGAAAGTGTAATTGTTAATGATATATGGAAGTGTACTTGAGGGAATGTGGAAGTGTATCTGAGCATACAAACAGAGGAAGCATTTACAGAAGAAAAAAGGTTAAAGTGAGTTTACCTGCATTGACATGAGAGCAACACCCTGCCAGACCGCTGCCCTGTGAGCTGAGCAGAGCAGAGCAGAGACACAGTCCCCATGTATCAGGTAGTGTTATTCTGCTTACCAAAAGAATGAGTTCACTACAGAAGAGGCAAATCTTCCCCTCTGCTCCATCTGTGGCATACTCTGGAGTTCAAGGCATTGCAAAGCTATGGCACATCTACTTTCTTTCAATGATGAAAACTTAGTGTGCTCTGGGCTCTCATTTCAATTGCATCTAAAGAAGTCTAGGGTCATGCCAGCTGACAGGAAGCTGGCAAATGTTGTCTCATTGTAAGGAAGAGCAAGAAAGATGACATGGGCAATTATGGACCTGTCAGTCCAGAGCCTGGTAAAATTATGGAGAAAATGATGGTGGGAGTTATGGAAAAACAGCTGAAGGACAATTCTGTCATTGGTCGCAGCCAACACAAGTTTGTGAGGCGAAGGTCCTGTTTAATTTAAGCTCATTCTGTGACACAGTTATCCGTTTAGTTGACCAAGGGAAGCCAGTTGATGTAATCCTTGAGGATTTCAGTGGAGATTTTGATACTGTTTCTCACAACAACCTTCTGGACAGAATGTTCTGCATATGGCTAGACAGAAACACAATGTGGTGGGTGAGCAGTTGGCCAGTAGGTCAGTCCCAAAGGATTATAGTCAGTTTTTTCCATCAGGCTGGTAGATGGTCACTGTCGGGGTCCCCAGGGTTCCATTTTGGGGCCACTTTCCTTTCATGTTTATGCAGATGACTTGAATGCAGGACTAGAAGACGTTCTGAGCAAGTTTGCTGATGAGACCAGATGAGGAGGTGCTGTTGCCTCCACTGAGGGTGGAGAGGACTTGCAGAGAGATGTGGACAAGTCAGAGAAGTGGGTACCAGTTGGTACTAAGCACCAAGTGCATAAAGTATAACAAGAACAAGTGCCTGATTGTGCACCTGGGTAGGGGCAATGCTGGACATACACACTGACTGGATATGGGACACTGGAGAGGATTCTGACTGGAAAGGGTTGGGGTGCTGGTCAGCATCACACTGAATGTGAGTCAGCAGTGTGCCAAGGCTGCCAGGAAAGACAACAGTCCCCTGGAGTGCATGAAGCAACTTATTGCCAGCTGGGTGAGGGAAAGGGTTGTCCCTCTGCTCTGCATTGCTACTGCCTCACTATGTTCTGGGCACCACAGAACATAAAGGACTTCAAACTCTGGGAGAATGTGCAAAGGAGGGCACTGAAACCGAGAGATCTGAAGTTCAGAGTTTCACAGGGATTGGCTGCTTGTTCAGACTGGGCCCTTCTCACATCCCTGCTCACATCCGGCAATGAAACATAGGTCTCATATGGGACATGAACCTCACAGCGTCCTTGCACCACATGTAGAGCCTGGGATCTTCTGTCCCCATGTCTTTCATTTAACATCATACAAAATTCCAACACATTGCCCCAGGAAATGCCCAGAGCCAACATGACATACAGGACCTCTCTACCACTGGTCTTGCAATCAGGGCTTGACCTGTCTGCTTTGTAAGGCAAAGGAGAGGTTTCTTAGCATGCCAGTGCCTTTGCCTGCCTGTAGTCATGGCTTCCAGTTATCTTCTCTAACAAGTCCCTTGGGAAGCTTACTTGGTAATGTTCCTCAGCGGGCCCATTAATACTCCAAGAAACTTCACTGTTACTTCTGACTTTGTCTTGTTGAGCACTTTGTGCAAACTTCTCTCTGCACTAGAGGCTGATGAACTCAGCATCAAATGCACCCTGGGACCATTATAACCTAAAGAATCTCCTGTGCCTTATGCCATCTTGTTATCTTCTTCAGGTTATCAGAACTTGTTCAGCAAAAAGGAGGGATATCTGGAGAGAGCTTAAAGAATCCAGTATAAATTTATTGTCTATTTATTTATAGTTGGGTTTAAAGAAGACATTAAAGCAGCACTGTGCAACTGATACCAATCCAGGATGTTCCAATGAGTTCTGTACTGTTACTGTGTTGACAAAGGTCCTTCTCAACCTCCCCACCCAATTTCTGCTCACAATGGACCTATGGGACTTGCATCACTTTTCTTCACATCACTCTTCTCCTCTGCATTCATCCGCTCAGTGTTAAAACTGCTTTGCACCAACTCCCACTGGCTTTCCTCAGAGAACCAGCTACACATGGAAAAGGAAAGATTTCTCTTTTTTATCTGGCCAGCAAATGGAAAGAAAGGTGATGCAATTGAATGAACAGTAAAACACAGTGATCAACTGCATGCCATGTTCAAGCTGCATCTATTGAAGTTTGTCTTTCATATGGAATACTTTTAAAAGAAATGATTTATTCTGAGGTAGGATAGGATAGATTGAATCACAGTGAAGTAGTTGACAACAGAGGCCATCAGACTCTGGTAGATAGAGCAAATTCCAGTAATCTCCCTGGGATAGATCAGCCAGGTAGTTGAGAGGTATCAACTTAAAATTGATCAGGACTTGTGAGTATTTCACACATTGAGACGGGTTAACACATTCTCACTGATTCTCAGACTTTGGGGAGATGGAACAAATTCCAGTAGTCCCCCTGAAAGTCAGAAATCAGACAGATAATTGGGAGGTATCTGACTGAACAAAGAGCAAGGGATGGAGAAATCTGGAGGGCAGTGGGAGTAGTTTGTGCCCAAATGGCCTGCTGAAAACATGCCCTTAACCATGGCCATTTATTTAGGAGAGCTGAAAAAACTTGGAGGATGAGACACATCAAATAGGCAGCAGGGAAGAGTAGTGCTGGGCACCGGGCTATAGTCACAGGGCATTGGCACTGGCACCACTGTCTGTGTCTCTGAATCTGAAGACATTTGTGTCCAGCGAACACAGTTCTGGAAAACATTGTAGTTTCAGTAAAAGAAAAAAAAAGACATCAAATCACCTCAAAGATTCATATTTACAACTTAAAATGGAACAAGACTCATGAGAATTTTTCATGTTGAGAAGGGTTAACACAATTTCAATGATTTCCATCTTTGTCTTCAATTATTTGTTTCAGTTTTATTGACATTTATGATCAACTATTAAGCTTACAGCCTCAAAATAAATAAAAAGAGATACATTTGCATCTTGCACGTGGCCTGATGCCCCTTTCACCTTCGCAGTTCCCACAAGTCCTTCCATGCCGGAGAGTATGAGATCCAGCAGAGCACCTCTCCTCTTTGGTTCCTCCACTGCTTGGTCAAGAAGCTGCCATCTGTGCTCTCCAGGGATCTGCTGGATGCCACATGCCCTGCTGTGCTGTCCCTGCTGCAGATAATGGAGTGACAAAGGCCACCAAATGGGACAAGGGACAGACAACATCAGATTCCCATCTGTCTGCAGAGGGCACCTTCCATTTACTCTCCCTGATCAGGAAGACAGGAAAAGTCACTGATGGTCTCCTCTGTTTGCCATTTCCATTAGCTCTGACCTGTCTGCTCTTCCATCCCCAGGCAGAGCTCAGTGCACTCTCACAGAGGGCATTCACCCTTCTTTATCTCCTCGCCCATCCATCCTAAAGACTCGGTATCCCCCTTGTGCTACAGTGCAGTTGTGGAAGCCATTAAACTGTGTCCCCATGGTCCAAACAGGAGCTCAGGCCTGCAGCTCTATCAAGATTTCTAGCTTCTTGTGTGTTGGTGTTTGCATTAGTGCAAAACCACAGAAGTAAACATCCTAATTGGAAAGCATCACTGGACATAGCCTGACTGGATAGCTAATCTATAGAATCAGTGTGCAGAAGGTGGCACACAAACATTAGACTGATCGTGGGCCTTGGAGTTGACACAGCAACATGGTCACACCATGGGCATGGCTTTCCTGAAGGCCCTGTGCTGCTCTTGCAGCTGTGAGTGAATTCACCAGACAGCCAGTGCTATCCCCTCTCTGGCCCTCGGCTGATGCCCAGGAAGGAGCTGTCTATCTCAGGGATTTCCCACATGGTTTACAAGCACTGGCACACATCAGGAGCAGCCCAGGCACCTTGGGCATCACCCAGTGTCTGTGTGTGAGCAGCTGCCTCCCAGCTGAAGGTCCGAGGACTCAGAGCAGGAGCTCACATGCAGGCAACTCCTTGTGCTCTTCTGAACTGAACCAGAGGAATCCCAGCTCCTGTGGGTGTGTAGGGAGCTGAATCCCATTTCAGCTCCAGGATTTCTGTCAAGGGATGAGACTCCTGCACTGCCTCAGCTGGATCACTGCCCTGCACAGGGAAAGTCCAAACCTTGCCTTCCTTGTCTGGTTGCCCTTATTGTTTCATCAAACGATCTCTGGAAGCACTCCCCATATGTCTCCAATCAGTCACTGACCACTGGACATGTGGTGGTTAATTGAGCGAATTTCAAAGCACAGTCATGATGCTGTTGTCTTTCAGGAGCTGTTGGCCATGAGGACCCAGGGACATGTCAGGGGAGACAAGTCGGAAAGATAAAAATGACATAATCTGCTGCTTGCCTGTCCAGGCTCCTGGGACACAGGGAGCTCATAAAAGTGTGCAGGGCTGCCGAGAGACAGCTGTGCCCAGGAGCAGCTCTTGTGCACAGCACAGCCTGCAGGTGACAGAAGGAGAGGAGAGAAACTGAAGAGAGCTTGCAGGATGTGTGTGGTGTGAGCGGGCTGTGAGCTCACTGCAGGAGCATTGCTCACAGACCATGACAGGGTAAGTCTCACTGCAGACCATGAGCTGCTTTTCATAGAGGGTCAACTTAATTTGGGACATCCCATAGGAGATCTGGATGCAGGCACTGCATGTTTCTTTACTGTGGAAAAAGCCTTCTGCTCCAGCTGAGGGCTTCCATACTGCAGTATGAAATCACAGCCCTGAGGGCTGCATGTCCCAGCACGGCTGCAGGCTGTGCAGCTGGGGCTGCAGGCGGGTGCCCAGGGCTGTCCTGCAGAGCAGGGTCCCTGCTGTGCCCCAGGGGCTGTGTGCCGGGTATGGGACTCTGCCGCCTGCCAGGCTCAGCACTCAGCCTGCCCGGGGAGCTGCCCAGGGTGCTGCAGGGAGACGGGTGGGGGGAAGGAGCCCCCCGGCAGGGCTTGTGCTGCCACAGCTGCTGCCTGGGGCAGGGGATCACAACTCCACTGCACAACGGAATGTTTCTGAGGGCACTTTGCAAGAGGAGAGCCAAGGCAGGGGGTTTCCATTTCCTGTTCTGAGGCAAAGAGGTTTGGAGTCAGAAATCTAAAAGGGGCAATAAGAGTTCTGAGAATTTTTCATCAATCAATTGCTTGTTTTGTGAACACTCACACATGATGTGCTTTCAGTCTCCCCTTTCTCGAAGGATGGAATTATCATCATTTTCTGTAGGCATGAATAATTCACTTATCCTACAAACAGGCAGCATTTTCTAACTGAAACTGAATGCCACAGAAGCTCGGGTAGGGGGCTCTAAGAGCACTTGGGGTAAAGATATGAGACATGAAACAGATGAAAATATCCAGGGAGAAGGCATAAGAAAATAAAAGGAAGGTTAGAGCTCCATATGCTGCTTCTGCTTAAGGAATGCTGAAATACATGAAATTAAATGCAAGTAATGGTGCTAAATGTACACTGTTGTAAGAGAATAAAAACATTTCATATTATAGCAGGAGGAGTGTGTCTGAGAATGGTCTGGACTTGTCATTATCTTCTGCACTCTGAGCAGGACTCCAAGCCCAACAACAGCAGATGTCCAACAGCAGCTCCATCAGCGAGTTCCTCCTGCTGCCGTTGGCAGACACGCGGCAGCTGCAGCTCCTGCACTTCTGGCTCTTCCTGGGCATCTACCTGGCTGCCCTCCTGGGCAACGGCCTCATCAGCACAGCCGTAGCCTGCGACCGCCGCCTGCACACCCCCATGTACTTCTTCCTCCTCAACCTGGCCCTCCTCGACCTGGGCTGCATCTCCACCACTCTCCCCAAAGCCATGCCCAACGCCCTCTGGGACACCAGGGCCATCTCCTACACAGGATGTGCTGCACAGCTCTTTTTCTTTTCCTTCTTCCTCTCAGCAGAGTATTCCCTTCTCACCATCATGTCCTATGACCGCTACGTTGCCATCTGCAAGCCCCTGCACTACGGGACCTTGATGGACAGCAGAGCTTGTGCCACCATGGCAGCAGCTGCCTGGGGCACTGGGGTTCTCTATTCCCTGCTGCACACTGCCAGTACGTTTTCACTGCCTCTCTGCCAAGGCAATGTTGTCAACCAGTTTTTCTGTGAAATCCCACAGATCCTCAAGCTCTCCTGCTCTGGCTCCTACCTCATGGAATTTGTATTTCTCTTTTTAGGTGTCAGTTTAAGCTTTGGTTGCTTTGTTTTCATAGTTGTGTCCTATGTGCACATCTTCATGGCTGTGCTGAGGATGCCCTCTGAGCAGGGATGGCACAAAGCCTTCTCCATGTGCCTCCCTCACCTGGCTGTGGTCTCCCTGTTTCTCAGCACTGGTGCTTTTGCCTACCTGAAGCCCCCGTCCATTTCCTCCCCACTCCTGGATCTGACAGTGGCACTTCTGTATGCAGTGGTTCCTCCAACACTAAACCCTATTATCTACAGCATGAGGAACAGGGAGATCAAGCACGCTTTCAGGAAGGTGTTGCAATAAGCACTATTCCAGCTACAATAAAATGCACAACTTCCTCAATAGGATTCCCAGTGGTGGTTCTTTATGTTTTATGCATCTTTGTCTGTTTGATTATGTGAGATATAGGAATGTGCAAAAAAAAAATGTTATTGAACTTATAAATAAAATTGTATTTAAATTCTTTCCTACCTAATTTCCATTTTCTCACTCCAAGAACTCATGTAAACATGGAACCAGATTCCCTGAATATGTTATAAGATACCTAAAAAGCTTTCAAAATAGACTTACTTAGATTTTCTTTCTTCCTACTTTGCCTGGATTTGGGGAGGTACAGCCACAGACAGCAGCTCAACGTGCTCTTTTCATTCATGTGCTCTTACCAGTGCTGCAGTGCTCTTGAGTCCTCTCATTTGTGCAGTCCTGAAGGTCTTGTGTGTCTCACAACAGTCCTGTTGCCTCTACAGCAGCAATCCAGGGCTGCAGTCAGTAGCCGGCAATATGAACAGGTCTGTCAGAGCTGGTCTCCTTGCTGGCACTGCCATAACAAGAGGGCCCCTTTAGAGCAGGACCAGAGAACTGGAGGGAGGCCTCTTCCAAAGCTGGTGTAAGGAATATACCTCAGGAGCTGCTCCCTGAGAAAACCTTGAGATCTTCAGGTGCTCTTCACTGTGTGACCAGATCAGATTGAATAGTCCCAAGGAGATCCGTAAGCATCTCAAGGCAGTGCTGTGGTTTAAGGTTTATGGGTTGAGACAAAGAGAAAAAGAAAAGGATAATAATTATGACAAATGTATTTATACATATATAATATATTTAGTGTATTTTCACACATATACAACATATGCAGTTGCAAACATATATGAACTAATCCCTATGCACATCTGTCTGCAAGTCCAGGATTAGTTGCAGGGGTTTTAACAGCCACAGGGTTCACTGTAGGAGCTGAAGTGGCTGTTGGGCTGTTGCAGGAGTTGAAGTGACCTCAGAGTTCATTGCCAGAGCTGGAACCACCACAGGACCTGTGACTATGTTGGAGCAGCCACTGGGCTCATTGGAGGGGTTGGAGCCACCGCAGGGCTGTACTTCCTCCCTTGGGAGGAATTTGTACCATTTTCTTATTACCATACTTGGAACAGCTACAGGACCCGTAGCAGGAGTAACTGCAGAGCTCATTATGAGGGGTGGAGTGACAGAGGGATCTGCCCAGAGCTTGGAGCAACTGCAGGACGTGTAGCAAAACCTTGGAGCTGCTGCATGGTCTGTGCCAGGAGTTGCAGAGGCTGCAGCACTGTCAGCAGATCCAGCTCTCTGGATCTGGCACACTGCAGTCATTTGTGCCTCTTGGGGGTTACCAGTGCCACAGCAGACCTGCCCCCAATATTCTACCAGTTTATCAGGATCCTGCAGTTGCTCGGAGATGAAGTTCCAAAGCCCTGGGGGTGCCCACCACTCCAGGCAGCTGCCCAGACCGTCCCACACCCTCTGCCATGCAGAGCCTTCTCACCTTGGGGCAGATCTCTCACTGATATTCCTGAATAATTGTTTAACCTCAATCATAGATTCATAGAATCACCAAGGTTGGAAAAGGCCTAAAAGATCATCCAGTCCAACCGTTCACCTATTACCTATAGCTCCCACTAAACCATGTCCCTCAACACAATATCCAGTACACCCCCGGACTCACAGAGGCGACAATGTAAATTGTGTAATTCCTAATCATATGGACAATATTACTTCCAAAACCCAAAGATGACCGCAGAGCTGAATGTGCACAAAACTTCACTTTGTCAGCTGCCAATTTTATCGTGGTACAAACTGAGGTCAAACAGCAGAGCAAAATAAATACCCTAATGCAGCATCCAAGCACCAAGTAAGGAGCTGTGCAGTGAAGCTTCATGAGAAGACTAAACAAGCTCCACACATAGGGAGCACATCCACACATATCAGCACCATGGCCTGCACTTCTCCAGCTCCCACAAAGCCCTGTCCGCTCTGGACAGATGTGCTGCTATCTCAACCCTTGGAGCCTCACATCAGGCACCAAAATGACAGTGGTTGTTGAACCCAACATGTGGCTCAGCAGCACACAGTGCTTTGTGCACTGCCCAATTCCCAGTGGGATGGGGATGAGAACTGGGAAAAAGAGTACAACTTCTGGGATGTAACAAAGCAGTTTACTAAGAGAGATAAAAGAAGTGGAGTAATAGTTATCACTATATATCCGTTGATATGGAATTGTATGTAACAACTGATGCACAAGCACTTGCTCAGCACCACCAGACTGATGCTCAGCTGGACCCTGGGCAGTGAAGAGACTGAGATGAACTCCCACCCCTTTCAATACAATTTCTGCTTGCTGTCAGCTGATAGAGAACGTCCCTTTGGCCACTATCAGTCAGCTGTCCTCACTCTGTTCCCTCCCAGCTCCATGTGCCCTCCACTGACCATGGCCTTGGCTCTGTACAACACTGCTTAGCAGCAGCTGTAAACATCAGAGTGTTATCAATGGTTTTCTCCTAGAACCAAAACACTGCACCACAGCAGACAGTCTGAAGAAAACAATTCCATCCCAGCTGTAACTCAGATTCCTGCCTGTCCCCTCTTCTTGTTCTTCCTGATCAGGAAGCAAGGAACAGAATCTGCCGCTCTCCTCTCTGAGCCCTTTCCATCAGTTCTCAGCTGGCTCCTCTGCCATCCCCAGGCAGAGCTCAGTGCCCTCTCATGGATGGCAGCAGCCTTTTCTCTTCTTCCTTGCCCATCCGTCATGCAGAATCTGTACCCCATTTGCTACAGTACAGAGCTGAGAATCAACCCACCGTGTCTCTGTGAACCAAACAAGACCCTAGGCCTGCAAAGGCACAGAGATTTGGAGTTCGCTGAGTGAATGTTTGTGGTCCTCTCATTAGTGTAAGGATTCTTCAGAAAGCATCCCCTTCCAGAAGCATGCTTTGATTTAGCCTGTCTGGGCCTTGCATCTACACCGTGCTACTGGTGTTCAGAAGATGGCACACAGGTACGAGACCCATTGTGGGGCTCACAGTTGTCCAGTGAACATTGTCACTACCCAGGGCATGTCTTTCCTAAAGGTCCTCAGTGGCATTTGCCAGCTGGCTGGGGGTGTGCTGGAGACCCCAGGGAACTGCCATTCTGTTGTAATACAAGAAGAATTTTACAGAGCAGCAGCCATGGATCAAGATAAGCACTTTACAGAGCAGCAGCTGCAGAGCAGGATAAACAGCATGAGAACCAAGGACACCTCTAGCAAAAGAATGAAAGGCTCGTGGCTTTGAAGCGGGGTTTTAGGGTTCTTATTGCAGAAGCTTTCTTCCAATTAGTACGTGTGATTTTTGAACACCCTTGTTTGTTTGCTATAAAAGTACGGCTCTTCAGGCAATAGATGGACACAGCTATATTTAACTATATTGGTGTGTGGTTGTTTGTCCTAGAACGCTGACTTTTGCCTTCAGGTTCGCCAACACATGGGGGCCCGCAATGTCATGGGATTTAACTCTTGAACACCTGTGGGATCCCGAGAAACTAAGCCAGTATTTGAGTCAGGGATGGCGCAGCCTAGATAGATCTAAGGGGGTATGACTTATTTGGGGCTTGGCTTGTGCTTACCGTGCTCTATATAACACTGTTCCGAAAAGAGAGAATTTCCGAGCTGAGGTTCTAGCCAAAAAGGGAAATCCCCAAGTCAATTTTGATCAGTCACAGGAGGCACCAGTAACAATATCAGTTGCCCTTGTGGAAGGCAAGAAATGGAAATGGGTGTCCTCACGTCTAGAACGGAAAAAAGAAGTGGAGGAGGAGGCAACAGAAGATCCAGGTGACAGGTCTGGATAAGTACCGAGAAAGGAAAAAGGAAAAGTGTCATGAAGAAGAGAGTGATGAGGAGGAAATCTCTGTTACTGTTTGTCGATCCCTGAAGATGACTGAAATCGAAGGCGTAAGAAAGGAGTTCACACGGCACCAGAATGAATCTCTTGTTACCTGGTTGCTTCGCTGTTGGGACAGCTGGGACGGTAGCTTGTTGTGATGTGACAGGCCCTTCCCCATATTCTGGAAGAATCTTAGTGTAATACAGTGGGTGTAGACAAAAAGGCGTAGGTTATATAAGGATGTGTCTGTTTCAATAAATCGCCATTTTGCCACTTCATCTCCTTGGTGTCACTTGGTAATTGGCCTAGCTGCTGCTTCAGTTGAAGGCGAGAGATCGTAAAGAAATTAACGACCATAAAGCCTTCATGTGTATCATTAAAATTCTCAGCTATTAGACACAAGCGCTTTCCAGATTGAGCAAGGAACAACAGTAAATTGCACTGTGTGTTTCCTTGTGGTGTTACCTACGTGACCACAGAGAAGACACGAGGAAGTGGCATGACCAGCCTACTCCTGTACTATGAGCACGGGTGAGGGAACTACAAAACAGTCCAACCACCAGTACGGCTGCTCCAGTTATCACAGGTAACCAATAGAGGGGCCCTGCCCTCATTCAAGGGAGTGGAAGGGATAATAGAGTTTATTGGACTGTGTGGATTTGATGGCCTAGCACATCAGAACCACAGAAATATAAGGCACTGGTGGATACTGGTGCACAGTGCACCCTAATGCCCTCCAGTCATGAAGGGACAGAATCAATCCATATTTCTGGATATCTCTCAAGAATTGACTGTGTTGGAGGCTGAAATAAGCCTCACTGGTAAAGACTGGAAAAAACATCCTATGTGAGTGGTCCAGGGTTTCCGTTCATACTTGGTATTGAGGATACCTCAGAAGAGGGCATTTCAAGGATACTAAGGGGTATCACTGGGCCTTTGGAATCGCTGCTGTAGATATGGACAACATTAAGCAGCTGTCTGTTTTGCCTGGCCTGTCAGAGGACCCGTCTGTTGTGAGGCTGCTACGAGTAAAAATAAAAGAGCAGCAGGTACCGATTGCTACAAAGACAGTGCACAGACGGCAGTATCGCACCAACAGGGATTCCTTGCTCCCCATTCATGATTTGATTCGCCAGTTGGAGAATCAGGGAGTGATCAGTAAAACTCACTCACCTTTTAACAGCTCCATATGGCCAGTGCGTAAAGCCAGTGGAGAATGGAGGCTGACAGTAGACTACCGTGGCCTGAATGAGGTCACACCCCCACTGAGTGCTGCTGTGCTGGAGAGCAAATAATTCAAATTCTTCTATGAGCCAGTTTTGCTATTAAGTGAAGCAAAGTAAAAGGGCCTGCCCAGGAAATTCAGTTCTTAGGTATAAAGTGGCAGGATGGATGTCATCACATCCCAACAGTGATTGACAAAATCACTGCCATGTCTCCACCAACTAGCAAGAAAGAGACACAATCTTTCCTGGGTGCAGTGGGCTTTTGGAGGATGCACATTCCAAACTACAGCCTCATTGTAAGCCCCCTTTATCAGGTGATGCAGAAGAAGAATGATTTTGCATAGGGCCCAGAGCAGCAGCAGGCTTTTGAACAGATTAAACAGGAGATAGCCTGTGCCATGGACCTGGGGCCAGTACGGACTGGACAGGATGTAAAGAACATCCTCTATACTGCTGCTGGAGAGAAAGGTCCCACTTGGAGTTTGTGGCAAAGAGCCTCAGGAGGGACCCAAGGCCGACCCCTGGGATTCTGGAGCTGAGCGTACAAGGGGTCTGAAGAGTGCTACACTCCAACTGAGAAGGAGATCTTAGCCGCGTATGAGGGGGCTCGGGCTGCTTCCGAAGTAGCTGGTACTGAAATGCAGCTCTTTCTGGCACCTCGACTGTCAATGATGAACCGGATGTTGAAAGGGGAGGTTCTCTCCACCCATCATGCTACCGATGCCACCTGGAGCAAGTGGATTGCACTGATTAGACAACAAGCGCGGATGGGGAACCTCAATCGTCCAGGAATTTTAGAAGTGATCATGAACTGGACTGAAGATAAAAAGTTTGGAACATCACCAGGAGAAGAGGTGTCATGTGCTAAAGCGGCCCCACCATACATCGAACTACCAGAAAATGAAAAGAAATATGCTCTTTTCACTGATGGATCATTTCATATTGTAGGGAAGCATCGGAGATGGAAAGCTGCTGTTTGGAGCCCCACACGACAGGTCGCAGAGGCCACTGAAGGTAAAGGAGAATCAAGTCAGTTTGCAGAGGTAAAAGCTGTCCAGCTGACCTTAGATGTGGCTGAACGGGAGAGGTGGCCAATGCTTTATCTTTATACTGACTCATGGATGGTGGCAAATGCCTTATGGGGGTTGTTACAGCAGTGGGAACAAAATAACTGGCAACGGAGGTGTAAACCTATTTGGGCTGCTGAACTGTAGAAAAACATAACTGCTCAAAAAAAAGATATGATTGTAAAGGTGTGTCACGTGGATGCACACTTGCCCAAGAGTCGGGCTATTGCAGAACAACAAAACAACCATCAGGTAGGTCGAGCTGCCAGAATTGAGGTGGCTCAAATAGACTTGGACTGGCAGAACAAGAGTGAATTATTTCAAGCTTGATGGTTCCATGAGACCTCAGGCCATCAAGGAATGGACATAACATATAATTGGGCTAGAGACTGAGGGGTGGACTTAACTATGGATGCTATTGCACTGGTTATTCATGACTGTGAATCATGTGCCATAATTAAACAAGCCAAGAATATGAAGCCTCTCTGGGGGGAAGGCCAAGGCAAAAGTATAAATATGGGGAGGAGTGACAGGTGAATGATGTCACCTTGCCAGGATCTCATAATGATAAGCGTTTTGTGCTTACCATGGTGGAAGCAACCACTGGGTGGCTTGAAACATACGCAGTACCCCATGCTACTGCCAGAAACACAATATTGGGTTGTTAGAAACAAGTCCTATAGAGACATGACACCTCAGAAAGAACTGAGTCTCATAATGGGACACATTTCAAAAATTCCCTTAATAAATACTTGGGCCAAAGTTCATGGCATTGAGTGGATTTATCATATCCCCTACCATGCACCAGCTTCTGGTAAAATTAAAAGATACAATGGGGTGTTGAAAACTATGTTGAAAGCAATGGGTGGTGGAACACTGAAGCACTGGGAAAAGCATTTGCATGTGGTGCAAGGATGCTGTTAAAGTTCATATCCCACATGTGCCCTGTGTCTCATCACAGGATGTGGGGTGTGAGAAGGGCCCAGTCTGAACAAGCAGTCAATCCCAGTGAAACTCTGAACTTCAGATCTCTCAGTTCCAGTGCCCTCCTGTGCACACTCTCCCATAGTTTGATGTTCTTTATGTTCTGCATTGCCCAGAAGTGCACCCAGTGCTCCAGGTGAGGCAGTAGCAATGCAGAGCAAAGAGGGACAAACCTTTCTCCCACCCAGCTGGCAATAAATTGCTTGATGCACTTTAGGGGACTGTTGGCCTTCTTGGCTGGCTGGGCACACTGCTGACTCACTTAAAATTTTATGTTGAGCAGGACCCCCAATCCTTTTCAGTCAGACGTCTCTCATGTGTCCAATATACAGACAGTGTTTATGTCCAGGGTTGCCCATACCCAGGTGCACAATCAGGCACTTGTTCTTGTTATACTTTATGCACTTGGTGCTTAGTACCAACTGGTACCCACTTCTCTGACTTGTCCACATCTCTCTGCAAGTCCTCTCCACCCTCAGTGGAGGCAACAACACCTCCTCATCTGGTCTCATCAGCAAACTTGCTCAGAACATCTTCTAGTCCTGCATGCAAGTCATCTGCATAAACATGAAAGGAAAGTGGCCCCAAAATGGAACCCTGGGGAGCTCTGACAGTGACCATCTACCAGCCCAATGGAACCCACTGACTATAATCCTTTGGGACAGAACTACTGGCCAACTGCTCACCCACCACTGCTGGTGAACCTGAAAGGCAAAATGTCAGCGTGCTGGGTCAAACAGAGAAACACCAATATAGTTACATATAGCTGCATCAATTTATTGCCCGAAAGCCAGACTTTTATAGGAGACAGACAAGGGTGTCCAAAAATCACACACGCTAATTGGAGGAAAGCTACTGCAATAACAACCCTATAACCCCCCTTCAAAGCCACGAGCCATTCATTCTATTCCTAGAGATGTCCTTTGTTCTCATGCTGTTTATCCTGCTCTGCAGCTGCTGCTCTGTGAACTCCTTATCTCAATCCATGGCTGCTGCTCTGTAAAATTCTTCTTGTATTACAACACACCACGTTCTGTTTCTGTCTAGCTGTATGCAGGAATTTCTGTCCAGAAGGGTGCTGGAGAAATAGTATCAAAAGCTCTACTGAAATCCTCAAGGATTACATCAACTGCCTTCCCTTGTTCAGCTCAATGGATAAAGGTGTCATAAAAAGACCTGAAATTAAATAGGACCTTCCCCTCTGTATCTTGTGTTGTCTGTGACCTGTCCTTCAGTTGTTTTTCCATAACTCCCACCATCATTTTCTCCATAATTTTACCAAGCACTGTAGTGAGACTGACAGGTCCATAGTTGCCCGTGTCATCTTTCTTGCTCTTCCTTACAATGAGACAACATTTGCCAGCTTCCTGTCAACAGTTATGACCCTAGATTTATTAGATGCCATTGAAATGCGAGCCCAGAGCATGCTAAAGTGTCATCAGTGCAAGAACGTAGATGTGCCATAGCTTTGCAATGCCTTGAAATCCAGACTATGCCACAGATGGAGCAGAGAGGAAGATCTGCCTCTTCTGTTCTGAGCTCATCCTTTTGATAAGCTGAATATCACTACATACTCCATGGGGTCAGGTGCAAAAGACACAATGGGTGCCCTAAGCACGTGGCTGAGGTGGTATTTAGGATGGCCAAGAATACCTCCCTTCTGGCCCTCAGCTGATGCTCCAGAAGGAGGTGTCTATCTCATAGATTTTCCGTCACAGTTTACAAGCACTAGCACAAAACTAGGATCACCCAAGGCATCTTGGGCATCACTGAGAGACTGTGTATGAGTAGTGCAGTTGCTGTGGAATAAAAACCAAGGATTCAGATGAGGGACTCACACACGGACACCTCACTGTGCACATCTGAACTCAGCTAGGTGAACTTGTAGCTCCTGTGGTTCTTTGAAAAACTGATCCCAATTCAGCCCCAGGGTTTCCATCTGAGGATGAGATGCCTAACGCTAGAATAAGGATGGGATGGTCTGTTGATAACAGGACAAATGGAAACGGATTTAAATTAAAAAGGGGAGACATAGGTTAGATGTGAGGAACCTATATTTTTACACAGCAACACTGGAAAAAGTTGCCCTCAGAGGCTGTGCATGCCCAATGGATGGGATCCTGGGTTTACTCTGGTTTTACCCTCACATCAGTCCATGTTTCTACTCATACTTTTGTCTAGGTGAACTCTCACTTTACTCAAGGTTTTACTCACAGTTTACCATCAGGGAGTGTGATCGGGAGATGGGCTGTTGGAGTGACTTGCTGGCATCCCCGAGGGAAGGCTGCCAGGCAGATACCCCCAGAAAAGTGGTTGACTCCCTGCCCTGTCACAGTCAGACAGACCTGACTGATGAGAAGGGTTGGAAGAGAGTCCCAACTCAACATCACAGGAGCCCCCCCATGCCTGCCTAGCCCTCGACCCCTGATCCATCTAAGCAACAGGTTTGACACTCTGAAATCTGAAGGAGATAAGAATGGGGAGGCAATGGAGGATCTGCCTAGGAGGAAACCTAATGCAAGGCAGTCACTACCAAGCCTTGTGACTTCCTCTGCCATGAAAGAAAGAAGGGTGGCCGTGGTGGGTGACTCCCTTCTCAGAGGAATAGAGGGCCCCATTTGCAGACTGGACCCCAGTTGTCAGTAAGTCTGCTGCCTTCTTGGTTTCAGGTCAGGGACATAATGAGGAAACTCCCAATGCTGGTTAGGTCCACTGATTATTTTCCACTACTCATAGTTTAGGTGGGCAGTGATGAAATTTCTTAGATAAGACTACAAACTATAAAAAGAGATTTCAGGAATTTAGGCCATTTAGTTCACAAAGTGGGAGATCAAGTGATTTTTTGTTCTATACCTTCAGTGGCAGTGAGGGACACAGAGCAGGCTTGGAAAGCAAAGCAATGAACAATTGTCTCAGAGGTTGGTACTGAGCCAGAAACTTTGAGTTCTTTGATCACAGGACAGTTTACTTGGCCCATGGTCTGTTATCCATGAATGGAACCCAACTGTCTCAAAGGGGGAAGTGAATCCTAGCATAGACGGTAGCGGGGCTTATCGAAAGAGCTTTAAACTAGCTACGATGGGGGAGTGGACAAAACAGGGCTTACCAGAGATAAGCCTAGGGAAATGCTGTTTGAGCTGGGAGAGAGGCAGATGCCTCAGCTGAAGTGCGTCTACACCAACGCACGCAGCTTGGTCAACAAGCAAGAGGAGCTGGAAGCAACTGTGCATCTGACAAACCATGACCTAGTTGCTATTACCGACCCATGGTGGGACCACTGCCATGACTGGAGTGCTGTGATGGATGGTTACAAGCTCTTCAGAAGGGATAGAGGAGGAAGGAAGGGTGGTGGTGTGGCCCTTTATATTAAAGAGAGTTTTGATGTTGAAGAGCTTGGGCTTCAGAATGAAGTGCATGTTTGTAAGGATCGGGGGAAAGGCCTGTAAGTGTGACATCTTGCTAAAGGTTTCTTATAGACCGCCTAATTGATGGGTGAGGCATTCTATGAGCAGCTTACTGAAGTCGCAAGATTGCCAGCACTCATTTTCTTGGGAGACTACAACTTCTCTGATATATGCTGGGAATATAATAAATAGCAGAGGAATCAGTCCAAGAGGTTTATAGATTGCATGCAAGACAGCTTCCTTACACAGCTGGTATGAAGTCCTACCAGGGGTGGTTCCTTGCTAGACCTGCTCTTCACTAACAGTGAAGGACTGGTAGGAGTTGAGAAGGTTGGGGACTGTCTTGGGCAGAGTGGCCATGAAATGGTAGAATTCTCTATTCTTGGAGATGTCAGAAGGGTGACTAGCAAAACTACTATCCTGAACTTCTAGAGGGCGGACTTTGACCTGTTCAGGACACTTGTAGCACAGGTCCCTTGGGAGTCGCTCCTTATGGGTAAAGGGGTCCAGGAAGCCTGGACACTCCTCAAGATGGAAATCTTAAAGGCACGAGATCAGGCTGTCCCTGAATGCCATAAGGTGAGCCATAGGGGAAGAAGACCAGTGCAGATGAACTGGGAAAAACTATTGAGACTCAGGAAGAAAAAGAGAATCTCCGTCCTCTGGAAGAAGGGGCTGGGTACTTGGGGAGATTACAAGGAAGTTGCTAAGGCATGCAGGGAGGAAGTTAGGAAGGCACATTAATTCCCTGTCCCTTAATCCATGCCCAGAGCTTCTCAGCCATGTCACTGCCAACTGTAAGCTCCATGCAGAGTTCAAGTGGGACACAGAGGGCACAGCCTTCTGCTGGGTGGATGCAAGTGTTGGTGGAACCAGATGGGACAAAGCCCTCCCACCATGCCCTCCTGGGAAAATGGCCACCCCAAGAATGGCAGTCTGCCTCCTCCATGACCCCATCTGAAATGCTCCTGCACTGATTGATTATAGGGCTTTAAACCAGGTCCAAATGGGGAAGGGTGGGGAATTGGATGTGACAGAGAAGGGCTGAGGGATATTGTTGCTGTTGGAGATTGAATGGAAAGCCTCTGAGTTGTTCTATAGGATTGTGTGAGGATTCCTCAGAGAAAGTCTTGTTGCCAATACCCCGTCCTAAATCTTACTGTGTACCCTCTGGGGGTAACCCCAACCTACTGCTGCCCTAAAGTGCCTGTAGACCAGTGCGGGTAGCATGGGAAATAAACGGGACAAATCAAGAGAAAACCACAGAGCTTTTCCTTTCATGCAGGCTGCTGATTCTGAGCAAGGCCCTGAACATCAGTACCACAGTGTAGATGCAAGACCCAGACAGGCTAAATCAAAGCATGCTTCTGGAAGGGGATGCTTTCTGAAGAATCCTTACACTAATGAGAGGACCACAAACATTCACTCAGCGAACTCCAAATCTCTGTGCCTTTGCAGGCCTAGGGTCTTGTTTGGTTCACAGAGACACGGTGGGTTGATTCTCAGCTCTGTACTGTAGCAAATGGGGTACAGATTCTGCATGACGGATGGGCAAGGAAGAAGAGAAAAGGCTGCTGCCATCCATGAGAGGGCACTGAGCTCTGCCTGGGGATGGCAGAGGAGCCAGCTGAGAACTGATGGAAAGGGCTCAGAGAGGAGAGCGGCAGATTCTGTTCCTTGCTTCCTGATCAGGAAGAACAAGAAGAGGGGACAGGCAGGAATCTGAGTTACAGCTGGGATGGAATTGTTTTCTTCAGACTGTCTGCTGTGGTGCAGTGTTTTGGTTCTAGGAGAAAACCATTGATAACACTCTGATGTTTACAGCTGCTGCTAAGCAGTGTTGTACAGAGCCAAGGCCATGGTCAGTGGAGGGCACATGGAGCTGGGAGGGAACAGAGTGAGGACAGCTGACTGATAGTGGCCAAAGGGACGTTCTCTATCAGCTGACAGCAAGCAGAAATTGTATTGAAAGGGGTGGGAGTTCATCTCAGTCTCTTCACTGCTCAGGGCCCAGCTGAGCATCAGTCTGGTGGTGCTGAGCAAGTGCTTGTGCATCAGTTGTTACATACGATTCTATATCAACGGATATATAGTGATTACTATTACTCCTCTCCTTTTATCTCTCTTAGTAAACTGCTTTGTTACAACCCAGAAGTTGTACTCTTTTTCCCAGTTCTCATCCCCATCCCACTGGGAATGGGGCAGTGCACAAAGCACTGTGAGCTGCTGAGCCACATGTTGGGTTCAACAACCACAGTCATTTTGGTGCCTGATGTGAGGCTCCAAGGGTTGTGGTAACAGCACATCTGTCCAGAGTGGACAGGGCTTTGTGGGAGTTGGAGATGTGCAGGCCATGGTGCTGATAGTTTCCCTATTTGTTAAGCTTGCTGAGTCTTCTCATGAAGCTGCATTTCAGAGCTCCTTGCTTGCTGCTTGTTTTCCCTGCTGCATCATTTGTCAACTCTGGATGCTGGATTAGGGTATTTATTTTGCTATGCTGTTTGACCTTGGTTTGTACCACGATAAAATTGGCAAAGTGAAGTTTTGTGCACATTCAGCTCTTTGGACATCTTTGGGTTTTGGAAGTAATATTGTTGGTATGATTAGGAATTACACATTTTACACTGTCGTCTCTGGGAGACCAGGGGTATTCAAGGAGAGACTGGATATTGTGTTGAGGGACATGGTTAAGTGGGAGCTATTGGTAATAGGTGAACGGTTGGATTGGATGATCTTTCAGGCCTTTTCCAGCCTTGGTGATTCTATGATTCTAGGATTGAGGTTAAACAATTATTCAGGAATATCAGTGAGAGATCTGCCCCAAGGTGAGAAGGCTCTGCATGGCAGGGGGTGTGGGACAGTCTGGGCAGCTGCCTGGAGTGGTGGGCACCCCCAGGGCTTTGGAACTTCATCTCCGAGCAACTGCAGGATCCTGAGAAACTGGTAGAATATTGGAGACAGGTCTGCTGTGGCACTGGTAATCCTAAAAAGGCCCAAATGACTGCAGTGTGCCAGGGCCTGGCCCACACCTACTGAGCTGTGTTCAACACTATTCAGCATCTTCAAGGGGAAGAGAGCTGGATCTGCTGACATTGCTGCAGCCTCTGCAACTCCTGGCACAGTCCCTGCAATAGCTCCAAGTTTTTGCTACACATCCTGCAGTTGCTCCAAGCTCTGGACAGATCCCACTGTCACTCCACCCCTCATAAGGAGCTCTGCGGTCACTTATGCTACAGGTCCTGTAGCTGTTCCAAGTATTGAGATAAGAAAATTAAGCAAACCACTGAGTGCTGCTGTAGAGACGACGGGACTGCTGTGAGACACACAAGACCTTCAGGCCTGTAGAAATGAGAGGACTCGAATCCTCTGTGCACTGTATCAGTGTAAAGAGAGGAGGAATGAAAAGAACTAGTTGTGCTTCTATCTGTGGCTGTACCTTCCCCAAATCCAGACAAAGTTGGATAAGAGAAGAGCTAAGGAAAAGCGTATTTTGAATGCTATTTATTTATCTCTTAACCTATTCGGGGAATCTGGTTCCATGTTTACATGAGCTCTTGGAGTGAGAAAATGGATAGTAGGTGTGAAAGAAGTGAAACAAATTTTTATTTATAAGTTCAATAACATTTTTTTGCACGTTGCTATATCTCACATAATCAATCAATCAAAGATGCATAAAAGATGAAGAACCATCACTGGGAATCATGCGATGAAGATGTGCACTTTATTGAAGCGGGAATAGTGAGTATTGCAACACCTTCCTGAGAGCGTGCTTGATCTCCCTGTTCCTCATGCTGTAGATAATAGGGTTCAGTGTTGGAGGAACCACTGAGTACAGAAGTGCCACTGTCAGATCCAGGAGTGGGGAGGGAATGGAGGGGGGCTTCAGGTAGGCAAAAGCACCAGTGCTGAGAAACAGGGAGACCACGGCCAGGTGAGGGAGGCACGTGGAGAAGGCTTTGTGCCGTCCCTGCTCAGAGGGCATCCTCAGCACAGCCACGAAGATCTGCACATAGGGCACAACTATGAAAACATAGCAGCCTACGTCTAAACTGATAGTAAAAATGAGAAACACAACTTCCCTGAGATTTGATTCTGAGCAGGAGAGCTTGAGGATCTGGGGAATTTCACAGAAAAACTGGTTGACAACATTGCCTTGGCAGAGAGGCAGTGAAAACGTACTGGCAGTGTGCAGCAGGGAATTGAGAACCCCAGTGCCCCAGGCAGCTGCTGCCATGGTGGCTCAAGCTCTGCTGTCCATCAAGGTCCCGTAGTGCAGGGGCTTGCAGATGGCAACATAGCGGTCATAGGACATGATGGTGAGAAGGGAATACTCTGCTGACATGAAGAAGGTAAAGAAAAAGAGCTGTGCAGCACATCCTGTGTAGGAGATGGCCCTGTTGTCCCAGAGGGCGTTGGGCATGGCTTTGGGGAGAGTGGTGGAGATGCTGCCCAGGTCGAGGAGGGCCAGGTTGAGGAGGAAGAAGTACATGGGGGTGTGCAGGCGGCGGTCGCAGGCTACGGCTGTGCTGATGAGGCCGTTGCCCAGGAGGGCAGCCAGGTAGATGCCCAGGTAGATGCCCAGGAAGAGCCAGAAGTGCAGGAGCTGCAGCTGCCGCGTGTCTGCCAACGGCAGCAGGAGGAACTCACTGATGGAGCTGCTGTTGGGCATCTGCTGTTGTTGGGCTTGGAGTCCTGCTCAGAGTGCAGAAGATAATGACAAGTCCAGACCATTCTCAGAGGCACTACTCCTGCTATACTATGAAATGTTTTAATTCTCCTACAACAGTGTACATTTAGCACCATTACTTGCATTTAATTTCATGTATTTCAGCATTCCTTAAGCAGAAGCAGCATATGGAGCTCTAACCTTCCTCTTATTTTCTTATCCCTTCTCCCTGGATATTTTCATCTGTTTCATGTCTCATATCTTTACCCCAAGTGCTCTTAGAGCCCCCTACCCGAGCTTCTGTGGCATTCAGTTTCAGTTAGAAAATGCTGCCTGTTTGTAGGATAAGTGAATTATTCATGCCTACAGAAAATGAAGATAATTCCATCCTTCGAGAAAGGGGAGACTGAAAGCACATCATGTGTGAGTGTTCACAAAACAAGCAATTGATTGATGAAAAATTCTCAGAACTCTTATTGCCCCTTTTAGATTTCTGACTCCAAACCTCTTTGCCTCAGAACAGGAAATGGAAACCCCCTGCCTTGGCTCTCCTCTTGCAAAGTGCCCTCAGAAACATTCAGTTGTGCAGTGGAGCTGTGATCCCCTGCCCCAGGCAGCAGCTGTGGCAGCACAAACCCTGCCGGGGGCTCCTTACCCCACTGGGCAGCTCCCCGGGCAGGCTGAGTGCTGAGCCTGGCAGGCGGCAGAGTCCCATACCCGGCACACAGCCCCTGGGGCACAGCAGGGACCCTGCTCTGCAGGACAGCCCTGGGCACCCGTCTCAGCTGGAGCAGAAAGCTTTTTCCACAGTAAAGAAACATGCAGTGCCTGCAGTCAGATCTCCTATGGGATGTCCCAGTTATAGTTACCCCTTAATTAAAAGCAGCTCATGGTCAGCTGTGAGACTTACCTTGTCATGGTCTGTGAGCAATGCTCCTGCAGTGAGTTCACAGCCCGCTCATACCACACACATCCTGCAAGCTCTCTCCAATTTCTCTCCTCTCCTTCTGTCACCTGCAGGCTGTGCTGTGCATGAGATCTGCTCCTGGGCACAGCTGTCTCTCTACAGCTCTGCCCACTTTTATGAGCTCCCTGTGTCCCAGGAACCTGGACAAGCAAGCAGCAGATTATGTCATTTTTATCCTTCCCACTCATTTCCCCTGACATGTCCCTGGGTCCTCATGGCCAACAGCTCCTGAAAGACAACAGCATCATGACTGTGCTTTGAAATCCACTCAATTAACCACCACATGTCCAGTGGTCAGTGACTGATTGGAGACATATGGGGAGTGCTCTCAGAGATCGTTTGATGAAACAATAAGGGCAACCAGACAAGGAAGGCGAGGTTTGGACTTTCCCTGTGCAGGGCAGTGATCCAGCTGAGGCAGCGCAGGAGTCTCATCCCTTGACAGAAATCCTGGAGCTGAAATGGGATTCGGCTCCCCACAGAACCACAGGAGCTGGGATTTCTCTGGTTCAGTTCAGAAGTGCACAAGGAGTTGCCTGCATGTGAGCTCCTGCTCTGAGTCCTCGGTCCTTCAGCTGGGAGGCAGCAGCTCACACACAGACACTGGGTGATGCCCAAGGTGCCTGGGCTGCTCCTGATGTTTGCAAGTGCTTGTAAACCGTGTGGGAAATCCCTGAGATAGACACCTCCTTCCTGGGCATCAGCTGAGGGCCAGAGAGGGGATAGCACCGGCTGTCCGGTGAATTCACTCACAGCTACAAGAGCAGCACAGGGCCTTCAGGAAAGCCATGCCCATGGTGTGTCCGTGCTGCTACGTCACCTCCAAGACCCACGATCGGTCTAATGTTTGTGTGCCACCTTCTGCACACTGATTCTATAGATGAGCTATCCAGTCAGGCAATGTCCAGTGATGCTTTTCAATTAGGATATTTACTTCTGTGCTTTTGCACTAATGCAAACACCAACACACAGAAGCTAGAAATCTTGGTAGAGCTGCAGGCCTGAGCTCCTGTTTGGACCATGGGGACACAGTTTAATGGTTTCCACAACTGCACTGTAGCACAAGGGGGATACCGAGTCTTTAGGATGGATGGGCGAGGAGACAAAGAAGGGCGACTGCCCTCTGTGAGAGTGCACTGAGCTCTGCCTGGGGATGGAAGAGCAGACAGGTCAGAGCTAATGGAAATGGCAAACAGAGGAGACCATCAGTGTCTTTTCCTGTCTTCCTGATCAGGGAGAGTAAATGGAAGGTGCCCTCTGCAGACAGATGGGAATCTGATGTTGTCTGTCCCTTGTCCCATTTGGTGGCCTTTGTCACTCCATTATCTGTGGCAGGGACAGCACAGCAGGGCATGTGGCATCCAGCAGATCCATGGAGAGCACAGATGGCAGCTTCTTGACCAAGCAGTGGAGGAACCAAAGAGGAGAGGTGCTCTGCTGGATCTCCTACTCTCCGGCATGGAAGGACTTGTGGGAACTGTGAAGGTGAAAGGGGCATCAGGCCATGTGCAAGATGCAAATGTATCTCTTTTAATTTATTTATTTATTTATTTTGAGGCTGTAAGCTTAATAGTTGATCATAAATGTCAATAAAACTGAAACAAATAATTGAAGACAAAGATGGAAATCAATGAAAATGTGTTAACACTTCTCAACATGAAAAATTCTCATGAGTCTTGTTCCATTTTAAGTTGTAAATATGAATCTTTGAGGTGATTTGATGTCTTTTTTTTTCTTTTACTGAAACTACAATGTTTTCCAGAACTGTGTTCGCTGGACACAAATGCCTTCAGGTTCAGAGACACAGACAGCGGTGCCAGTGCCAATGCCCTGTGACTGTAGCCTGGTGCCCAGCACTACTCTTCCCTGCTGCCTATTTGATGTGCCTCATCCTCCAAGTTTTTTCAGCTCTCCTATAGAAATGGCCATGGTTAAGGGCATGTTTTCAGCAGGCCATTTGGGCACACACTACTCCCACTGCCCTCCAGATTTCTCCATCCCTTGCTCTTTGTTCAGTCAGATACCTCCCAATTATCTGTCTGATTTCTGACTTTCAGGGGGATTACTGGAATTTGTTCCATCTCCCCAAAGTCTGATGGAATGTGTTGTCAACTCCTTCACTGTGATTTGATCTATCCCTTCCTATCTATTCTTTTTCTTTTTCTTCTTATACTTTTTCTTTTTCTCAATCACTGTCTCTTTTTTATTAAGGCACGAAGTCTGAAAGATGTTCATTAATGTCAGTAAAAGTGAAAAACAGAGTTGGAGACAAAGATATAAATCAATGAGAATGTGTTAACCCATCTCAATGTGTGAAATACTCACAAGTCCTGATCAGTTTTAAGTTGATACCTCTCAACTACCTGGCTGATCTATCCCAGGAAGATTACTGGAATTTGCTCCATCTCTCAGAGTCTGATGGCCTCTGTTGTCAACTACTTCACTGTGATTCAATCTATCCTATCCTACCTCAGAATAAATCATTTCTTTTAAAAATATTCCATATGAAAGACAAACTTCAATAGATGCCGCTTGAACATGGCATGCAGTTGATCACTGTGTTTTACTGTTCATTCAATTGCATCACCTTTCTTTCCATTTGCTGGCCAGGTAAAAAAGAGAAATCTTTCCTTTTCCATGTGTAGCTGGTTCTCTGAGGAAAGCCAGTGGGAGTTGGTGCAAAGCAGTTTTAACACTGAGCGGATGAATGCAGAGGAGAAGAGTGATGTGAAGAAAAGTGATGCAAGTCCCATAGGTCCATTGTGAGCAGAAATTGGGTGGGGAGGTTGAGAAGGACCTTTGTCAACACAGTAACAGTACAGAACTCATTGGGACATCCTGGATTGGTATCAGTTGCACAGTGCTGCTTTAATGTCTTCTTTAAACCCAACTATAAATAAATAGACAATAAATTTATACTGGATTCTTTAAGCTCTCTCCAGATATCCCTCCTTTTTGCTGAACAAGTTCTGATAACCTGAAGAAGATAACAAGATGGCATAAGACACAGGAGATTCTTTAGGTTATAATGGGCCCCAGGGTGCATTTGATGCTGAGTTCATCAGCCTCTAGTGCAGAGAGAAGTTTGCACAAAGTGCTCAACAAGACAAAGTCGGAAGTAACAGTGAAGTTTCTTGGAGTATTAATGGGCCCACTGAGGGCCATTACCAAGTAAGCTTCCCAAGGGACTTGTTAGAGAAGATAACTGGAAGCCATGACTACAGGCAGGCAAAGGCACTGGCATGCTAAGAAACCTCTCCTTTGCCTTACGAAGCAGACAGGTCAAGCCCTGATTGCAAGACCAGTGGTAGAGAGATCCTGTCTCTCATGTTGGCTCCTGGCATTTCCTGGGGCAATGGGTTGGAGGTCCGTATGATGTTAAATGAAAGACATGGGGACAGAAGATCCCAGGCTCTACATGTGGTGCAAGGACGCTGTGAGGTTCATGTCCCATATGAGACCTATGTTTCATTGCAGGATGTGAGAAGGGATGTGAGAAGGGCCCAGTCTGAACAAGCAGTCAATCCCTGTGGAACTCTGAACTTCAGATCTCTCAGTTCCAGTGCCCTCGTTTGCACATTCTCCCAGAGTTTGAAGTCCTTTATGTTCTGCGGTGCACAATCAGGCACTTGTTCTTGTTATACTTTATGCACTTGGTGCTTAGTACCAACTGGTACCCACTTCTCTGACTTGTCCACATCTCTCTGCAAGTCCTCTCCACCCTCAGTGGAGGCAACAGCACCTCCTCATCTGGTCTCATCAGCAAACTTGCTCAGAACGTCTTCTAGTCCTGCATTCAAGTCATCTGCATAAACATGAAAGGAAAGTGGCCCCAAAATGGAACCCTGGGGACCCCGACAGTGACCATCTACCAGCCTGATGGAAAAAACTGACTATAATCCTTTGGGACTGACCTACTGGCCAACTGCTCACCCACCACATTGTGTTTCTGTCTAGCCATATGCAGAACATTCTGTCCAGAAGGTTGTTGTGAGAAACAGTATCAAAATCTCCACTGAAATCCTCAAGGATTACATCAACTGGCTTCCCTTGGTCAACTAAACGGATAACTGTGTCACAGAATGAGCTTAAATTAAACAGGACCTTCGCCTCACAAACTTGTGTTGGCTGCAACCAATGACAGAATTGTCCTTCAGCTGTTTTTCCATAACTCCCACCATCATTTTCTCCATAATTTTACCAGGCTCTGGACTGACAGGTCCATAATTGCCCATGTCATCTTTCTTGCTCTTCCTTACAATGAGACAACATTTGCCAGCTTCCTGTCAGCTGGCATGACCCTAGACTTCTTTAGATGCAATTGAAATGACAGCCCAGAGCATACTAAGGCGTCATCATTGAAAGAAAGTAGATGTGCCATAGCTTTGCAATGTCTTGAACTCCAGAGTATGCCACAAATGGAGCAGAGGGGAAGATTTGCCTCTTCTGTAGTGAACTCATTCATTTGGTAAGCAGAATAACACTACCTGATACATGAGGACTGTGTCTCTGCTCTGCTCTGCTCAGCTCACAGGGCAGAGGTTCAGGGTGTTGCTCTCATGTCAGTGCAGGTAAACTCACTTTAACCTTTTTTCTTCTGTAAATGCTTCCTCTGTTTGTATGCTCAGATACACTTCCACATTCCCTCAAGTACACTTCCATATATCATTAACAATTAAACTTTCTTATACCATCAAAACTGTTTGTCAAACAGTACAGTTCTTCAGTTCACATAAACTCCCTTAATACAGTCTGTATTCTTCAGTTATAAACACTGTGCCACAGAACCAGCACTGATTGAACCACCTCCCTCACACACTTCCTCGCAAGCAGTACATAGTATTACATAAATGGGTTGACACTCATTGGTCGGGTGGAATGTACACCTCTCCTCAGGACAATCTTACTAATCTACAGAGTACAAACTCCCGTCTTCTTACATACAAGCAGAAAGTACATATGAGTGGACAGACAACACAGTCTTTCACTTTGTCCGTGTCTGGCCATTTCCCTCACAGGAGGAAGGAAACATGGATCGGGACTCGGCACTCACCCTGCAGCTGTTCTGTGTCTCACTCACACCACACTCACTCTGACATTTAGATCAAAAACCATGGTTTATTCATACTACACAATGCTGACAACGTTTTCTAGCTGGAATCTTAATAACACTCATACTCTGGTCGACCAGTTGCAAACGTTAATGTTTTTCCCAGAGTCGGCTTGACACACGGTACCAAACACTTAAAGCAGATGATAATATTGAACATACAACCTATAACCCCCGTGATTACAACTTGGAGAACCCAGGCTACCATTTGACAGGCTATCCACTATATCCCATACCCGTAGGAGAGACCAACCTAGGTCCCTCCTATTGTCAACTACCTGGGAGAGAGTATTTGTTCTTGTTTCCATTCATATGACATACAGTTCCCTTTCATAGGAACTCACCCAAGGAGTCTTCCTACCCAGCTGGCAACCAAAGCCATGAGCTCACCTCCCTGGGAGCAGCACGTATGGCTGTAAACTGTGTAGGATGTCTCCTCAAGACATATGGGCTCCACTTACCATACACATACCTGGTCCACCTATGGGTGGTCCTTGTCTGTCCCTGCAGTGATCAGGTGAGGAAGGGAGTCCTTCAGAGAAATCTCAGGGTGCGCCAAAAGTGTCTTCCTCTCAGCTGGTCCTGCAGCGAACAGAGCTGGTCCCACCTGGGCCGCCAAATTGACTACAGGAATTGAACTCTATAACCTCTATAACTGATACAGTCTCCCATGACATACTTATAACAAAGCTGAGGAAGTATGGGATAGGTGATTGGACAGTGAAGTGGGTCGAGAATTGGCTGACTGGCAGAGTGCAGAGTGTTGTCGTTGGCGGTGCAGTGTCTGGCTGAGGGCCTGTAACGAGCGGCATCCCCCAGGGGTCTGTGCTCAGTCCGGTCTTGTTCAACATCTTCATCAATGACCACCCTCAGCAAGTTTGCTGATGACACGAAGTTGGGAGGATTGGCTGACACACCTGAAGGCTGTGCTGCCATTCAGCGAGACCTGGACAGGCTGGAGAGCTGGGCAGTAAGACACCGGATGAGGTTTAACAAAAGCAAGTGTAGAGTCTTGCACCTGGGTAGAAATAATTGCATGCACCAGTACAGGCTGGGGGAAGAGCTGCTGGAGAGGAGCTCTGCTGAGAGGGATCTGGGCGTCCTGGTGGATGACAGATTGACCATGAGCCAGCAGTGTGCCCTTGTAGCCAAAAAAGCCAATGGCATCCTGGGGTGCATTAAAAAGAGCGTGTCCAGCAGGTCGAAGGAGGTGATCCTCCCCCTCTACTCTGCCCTGGTGAGGCCTCATCTGGAATATTGTGTCCAGTTCTGGGCTCCCCAGTACAAAAAAGACAGGGATCTCTTGGAAAGAGTCCAGTGGAGGACCACAAAGATGGTGAAGGGCCTGGAGCATCTCCCCTATGAGGAGAGACTTAGGGAACTGGGTCTGTTTAGCCTTGAGAAAAGAAGGCTGAGAGGGGACCTGATCCAGGTCTATAAATATTTGAGGTGTGGGGGGCAAAGAGGTGAGGCCAGACTCTTTTCAGCAGTGTGTGGAGGAGGGACAATGGGAAACAGACAGAAACTGCACCATAGGAAATTCTGCACTAATGTGTGCAATAACTTCTTTATGGTGAGAGTGACAGAGCACTGGAACAGGCTGCCTAGGGTGGTTGTGGAATCTCCTTCTCTGGAGATATTCAAGACCTGCCTGGATGCTGAGCTGTGCAACGTGGTGTAGGGAACCTGCTTTGGCAGGGGGCTGGACTCAGTGGTCTCTGGAGGTCCCTTCCAACCCCTACAATTCTGTGATTCTGTGAATATCATGGAGTTGTTTGGATAGGGAAAGACTACCCCTTTGAATGACCTTTTGTCAGGGCATGTCCTGGGATTCCTAGGATCCTCAAAATGCAGCACTGCTTCTGTCACTGAAAAATGGGGCCCTGTGTGGGACGGAGGGAGGGTCCATGAGTCCCTGGCCCACCTGACTGAGTATTTCCATGGTCTTAGCAAAGACATACTTACAACTTGAGAATGACAGTTAGCTGTGTTCATGGTGGCATGGCCACTTTTAATGGCCTTGAACTGTCTGAACATAACTGAAGAGGCTCAGGCTGATGCAAATCAGCTATTGAATGATAGTGTTGAAAAATTGGAAAGACAGGTGGCAGTTTTGATGGGAAAAAACCTAATTCAATCATTCTCCTATGGAAGATCAGTAACAACTGTCTGGAGGACCATGGGGGCCCTGTACAAGGGAATCTGTATAAAATGGACTCTGTAAATGAAGGCACTAAAAGGTCAGATTTTGAGGTTCCATTTGGACTAGATCTATTTGAGATCTGACTGATTGTAACCCAAAAATGAAAAAAAAAAAAAAAAAAAAATGCACGATAGGCTGGTGGGAGTGCCCTGACCAGTGTCCACCCCCCAAACCCTGCTGCCCATAATACAGCAGCTGAACTGATGGATATAGTACAGTGGTTTAGACAGAAACCAAGAGAGCATGCCAGCATAGCTGCTCTGGTTATGGGACATGGAGGCAGAAAGTGCTATGGTGAATGGACTGGAAATTTCAAAACTGACATCCATTACTACTCACCCTGCCCTCAGGCAAAGACTTTATGCTCTTGTCTGGAGGGCTTATCGCAATAAAGATTGGCGGATTTGCTGCGTAGACCGGTCAGAACTCAGATCTGCGTTGTGCTTCCTGCGGCACCAAACGCCCAACAGTGGCAGTTCCGCTTATTGGCCAGCAGGTGGCAGCAGAGACCACGGAAAGAACGTCTGCGGGACAAACCCTGGGGATCCGTTCTTTTGATTATAGGGGAAGAACACAAAGATGGAAGAGGAGGGAAGGGGGAAAAAAAAAAGAAAAAAAAAAAATCAAACCACAGCAAACAAATAAAAACTTCTCCAAACGTAGCAAACGTGAATGTCTGTCAATAAATTAATGAGTAATTAAATTGATATCCCTTTCCCGCCCCCCCCCCCCTCCCCCCCCCAACTTCTGAGATGAAAAAAAACCACTTCTTTTAGAAGAAAACAGAGTAGTAACAACTTCTGTACCTACATTCACCACTCTGAGATCCTGTCTGGGTCTCCCAAGGCTTGTAAATAACCACTGGGTCGGTTCTGATGTCGCGTGATTTGTTGTCAGTTCTCTCATGGTTCTCCGGTCAGTTCTCCGGTGCCAGGATCTGCCACAGGGCATTCTGACCACGGGCATCATGTTTCTACGCTGCCGCCTGCATTTAACAGGCAATGGGACTGCCCAGCATGTGCAAGGCAGCACCTCTTTCACACCACCAGAATGTTTAAGGCTGTTGGGATTGTTGTTAGCGTCCCATTAACACTGAGGCTAGAGATACCCTTAGGATTGACATTACTATTAGCATTACTTTGATGGTGCCCTATCTGGGTCATTTCCAGGGGATGTCAGGAGTAAGGCACAGTGTCAGGAGAAAAAGAACAGACTCTGTTACTTTATAAACGTGATAATAGAGAGAGTTCATTGGAAAAAATACAACTCTTAAATAATGCAAAGCATGCTTCTGATTGGATGCAGGCATCATCTGGGCTCTGATTAATATTACTCTTAAGGTAAAGATTATTGTTACCATAATGATTTTTTTTTTGGATTATGATCAGGGTTAAGGTTCCTTTTGCTACAAACTTCTAGCATCATTTTTGTTGTTGCATTTGGAGTTAGGGACGATTTTAGAATCAGGGTAAGGGTTAGGATTAGAGTTACATTGCTGGTTAATGCTGTTATCTTTACAGCTCCTGTGAGGGTTGGGGTCTGGGTCAGGTGTTTAAAAATGAAATGAAAAAATAATTAAAAAAATATATTGAAAGCTTCAGATTTCCTTAATCTTTGTGGGAATCATATAATGTGCAACTCAGATCTACCTCTTCGTGCAGTGACTGCCTGTAAATTTGCTGGAGCCTAATATAATATGGCCTTGTGCTTTCCACTAACTCACCTTCATTTCATTTTCATTACATTTGCTTGGTAGTCAGATTTTGGTGTGTGGATATTTTAAAACAATCTAACTGCCATTAGCAAAAAATTAAAAATAAAATTAAAAAAAATGCACAACAGCATCGTATCAATTTTTATAGATAAGATAAAGAAGAGCAGTTTCCCTTAGTTTTCTGTGCCTCTTTACTTTCTTACCCTCTCCCCTTGTGTGAGAAACTCTCAAAGTCAAAGATTTCTAGTTAGGCAAAGATGGCAGCGATAGCAGCAGTGCTTATTCATTATTGCAATACTGCGCGCACATCCCCTATTGGCAAGGGAGAAACTGCACACCAGTCAGTGAAATCAATTCTGTTCTGTGCCCTAAACCCACTGCAGGTGATGCTCTCATGGCTCTCATTGGTTGAGCATCTCAGGCTCACAGACTCCTCGAGACTGTGGCTAGGATTCATTTCCATAGAAGGTCAATTACCAACCTCTTGTTTTTAGGTCTGCCTTGTACTTTTCTGCGGACAGAGAAGGGCAATGTTTCCAAAAGTCAGTACATTCATTCTGTCCTGTGCTGGGCTCTACCCACCCTGTATTTATCTTGTGCTTGTCTCAATTCTCCCCATGTCAGAATGCCCCCAGTCTGAACTTAATTCTGTTCAGCAACTTTCTTGGTGGAAAAACTACTTATACAGCTGTTTTACAAGAGGGTTATACATTCAGTTAGGGCCTACACTATGTACTGAAAATACTGGAAACTTCCACTGCAAAAACACAATCTACCTCTCCCATCTGTGCAGCCTTGCAGACCCAGAGCATGCCAGGTTATTTCTGCTTTCATAGCATTTGCATGCTGTAGGGTGAGCAAAAGGTTCTGCTGCTTGATTCTTCTGCAAGAGCTGCCTACCGGCAAATGGTTGCAGGGATGGAGGATGTGACAGAAAGCATTTGTCTCCACAAGAGCAGAGTTACATTCAGTGCAGAGTGTGAGAGTCAGGTTGGTGTGGAAAAGCACTGACACGCTGGGGATGATGCAGTGCTCACATGTCTAACACTCACAGACATTACTGTCAGAAGGATGGTGCTGTGTTGTGCTTCTACCTTTGGCAGCCCCTGGAGAAATGCTATGGCACACAGAACACCTTTGTATTGCACTGACTGCTGCCATGCAGCATGGATTTAACACACCAAATCCAGAGGAACATGACTGCATCTAACTGCCCTGAGAAAAACTACTGTAGCTGAAGAGATGAGGAGGCAGCTGCTCATCTGCAGAACAAGCAGTACTGCCAGACATTGGGCCAGGTGAGCACCTCCTGCTGCAGCGTGATGATGACAGGGCTGGAGATGATCTGCAAAGCCAGCTTAAAAGTGGGAGACGTGAGTCAACATGGCAGGAGGACAGAGGTGTTAGGGAGCAGCCAAGGCATCAAAGAGTATCAGAAGGCTTTGAAAAGTATCACAAAGTGACAGCCAGGAAGACTGGGATATATCATGAGCAGCAACCTGGATGCTAGAGATTATTTGCTCCCATACAAAATGGTAGAGATCTTGCTGCAGACATCCCAAAGCCAGGCAAAATGGGAACCCAGAGCTCTGCCTGCACGAACCCCACAGCCATAGCATTGCAAGCTGAGCTGCCTTGCTGTTTGTTGCATTCATCCCAATCCCTGTGATTGAAGACTCAGAATGCAGTCGAGGCGATGACTGAGCATGAGAGTGACTTTATTCAATAAAAGACAGGAGGGCTTGAGAGGTCAAGGGTGAAGATGGGACTCCTCTTGTCAAGATGAGAGTGGCTCAGAGCTGGTGCTGCTGCCTGGTGCCTGGGACTGGCAGCCTGACTCTAAGTCCCCATCTAAGATGCTCAGCTTCACCTCACTGATGCTGCCCTGCTCCTGCATGGTGGTGCTGCTGCTGGGACACTCGGGCTGTGCTTGGGATGGGCAGCACTGCAAAGGCGCTGGGTCACAATCCAGGCAGGTGACTGCTGTGTCTGGCAGGCTCAGGTCAGGAGCTTCAGCAGAGCCAGGAGATATGAGAGCATGAACGTGGATGAGCCCCTTGTGTCCATCACTGTTACCATGTGGAAGGCTGTCATCCGAATTGCAGCGATTCATGCTTAATAAGAACTCTCCATTGATGGAAAGACACTGCTTGGTTTGGATCTTTGGGGTTGACAAGGGCTCGAATCACCTAGGAAGGCATAGAAACACAAGGGTTAGTTTCAAACATTTGCAAGTTGAATCATGAAAGGTTGTTGATACTTGGTAATAGAGTGGCGGCAGGAAGAAGCAAGTAGGCTTGAAGCAGCATAGCCACTGTCTTGAAAGTGATCCTCATTCAGGTCCAGCTCGTGTGTTGTTTCACTGTAATCTGCTTCTTTGGGTCTACCTAGTGGGCAGCAACACTCGAGCTGTTACTGATATCATTGAAAAGAACTGGAGACAATTGTTCTATTCCTAAGAGCTTCAAGGTGCCTAGAAGCACAAATAGAAACCAGCAGTATTTCATCACTTCACCAAAAGGAAGGTCAAACACCTGAGCTGTGAAGAGCAGTTACAGAACCTATGCATAAGATCACACCAGACATACTTTGTTCTAACAACAGTTATGGCACATAGTCCATTTCCTTCAATATTCCCAAAATGAAATGATGTGGAGCATTACAGGGAAAGAAACACTGCACACAGACACTATGACCCTGATTAGACTCAAGCAGCAGACTTAAAACAAGTCAGAGTTTTTGATTCCAGGATATTTCAGGACCTATCGTGTGAAATTCAGTTACACAACAGTGCCTAGGTGCCTGCGTTTCAAGCAACTTTCAGATCACAGCCATGTAAAATAAAAACAAATTCAGTGCAGAAATAGCAAGCCTGTACCTTAATACTCATGAGATTATCCATTTTTTACTGCATTCTGACTAAGTTCTAAAACTTGCTCATCCCAGTTCACTTCAACAAGTTCCACCAGTTCAAGCAATGCAGTTCTGAGATCCGGTGTATGTTAGGCAGATAGAATTGAACAGAGCAGAAATAATCTCTGACAGCTTTAAGAGCTCTGTTCTGCTTACAAACTCTCAGTCCAAAACTATTCAGTTTTAAGGAAATGAACACCTGAAGCAGTTGGATCATCTGCCATTTGCCGCATTCTGCTTCCTGGCATCATGATTAGCACAAAGGGTTTTCTGCTGTCCTGCAGAGATGGACAAAGTCCTGCTTACAAATGGACCAAGTTTCAGTGTACAGCAGAGTTTGTACCAGACTAACAAGCCACGTCATTCAATTCATGTGCTCAGGTTGTTATGCACTCCGAAAGGAAACAGAACTAACTGTTGGATTCTGAAGGCAATCTGTGGGGTCCTACATTACCTCCTGATTCTGGAAGAGGAAATTCTAATAGCAAATGCAGAACTTTGATCTTTGTAGACATGAGAAGAGCTGGCATTTAGGAACATTCATTTCAGGGAAATCAAATGATGTGTCTATATTTTTACTACAGATAGTATAGGGAGCAGCCAGTTGAAAAACCAGATACAAAAAAATCCAGCCCATTGGCAGGAAAATACTTCTCCTTAAATTCTGTATGCTATCATGGTACAGAATTAGGCTACAGTGCCACATAGGCCAACCAAGCGTAGAACCAAATCCACAAAATACTGGTAGACAAAGCAGCAAAAACAGGGACAATATTCAGCAGACTGTGCTGTGGCCTTTCTACCCACAGCTCAGCATGTTCTGCCATCCGAAAAGCAAGGCCTCTTGTCAAGCTCAGCTATTTCCCTTCTCAGTGTATTCTAGCACCACTGATACCCACTGGTATCCTCCTGTAGAGTGCCATCATATTGTCATCATCCAAAGGAAAAACCCACACAGCAGAGCATACAGCACTACACCCATGCTCCAAATATCCGCCTGAAAAACAAAAAGACAAGCTTACAAACCTGAAGCACCTCAAATGGCTTCCTGACAGACTGGATTGTCTGCCCTTGCCAAAGCCCACATATAGCCCATGAAAAGCTGGCTCTTTCCCTCAGGAAATAAAACCTTATCGTCCCAGAGAAAGCATATAACCCTCATTCAATTGCCCTTTCACTCAGCTTAGAGCACTACTAAAACCAGCATCTTCACCTTAGCTCATCACACTGCTGCAGTTCCTTTTACAAGGATTTCACTGGCAAAAATGAAATCAAAGCCGTCACAAGGGATTTAGCACAGTTACGTGTTACTGGCTACGAGAGCTGTCAGCACAGTCACCTGTCTGGCTTTGCTGCTGTTCTATTTATGTACAGGCACAACAAGGTTCAGACACCTCACAGTGCAATTCTCACTTTGACTGTAAAGAAAAAGGAGGCTTGAAAAGCAGCGTGTGGAAAACAAAGAAACAAGAATTAGAACAACAGTGGGGCCATGGCACTTGTAGGAATTGCTCCGCCTTTAACAGCGATTCAAGAAGTACGAGGGCATCCCAAACCAGACCAGTTTGGACAGATTAACAACTGCAAGTAGTGGGTTCCAAAATTCCAGACATGAAATCAAAGCTGGAAAAACTCTTCACATTTTCATCTCTCAATTTTTAGTTCATTGTGCATTACAACGGAAACAATTCTTCACATACAACTTGGAAGCTAAAGACAAGTCTGACAAAACAGACTGCACAGAAATGATGGATAATTAACAGAGCAAATTGCTCTTTCAAACACTTAGTAATAGAAAGAGATCTCTGAAGTTGCTGTTCTGTAGAGCCCCAAAGCAGTCGCTTGAGGCAGTTCAGGATTAGCCTGAGACAAACCAGCCAGCTGTGTGAACTGAGACCAATTGCACTTTTCTAGTCTGTGGCCACTGACAGCTTCTGAGAGCTACCAAGCGATGCAACCTAGCAGAATTCAGAAGGGAAACCAAAAGAGCCTACCTGAGCTCCACTGCCTTTAAATGCTCTGTGGAGAGGGAAGGGAAAGAGGGGAAAACAAACACCGCTCTACATCCCTCTGAGCCAATAGACACTTTGCCCTGGATTAGCTCTGGTGCTGCATAAGCTGGGCTTCCACAGCATGTGTTCAGGCGGTAATCAAGGCCTGCCTGGAATAACACAAAAAATAGAGAGAAACGTTTGCTTTAACAGAGTTTATGTCTTCTGGTCATAACACTTGAGAAGCCTCAGAGGCTTCTTCTCCTGTGCATATTTTCATTCATCTTAGAGTTTGCTTTCATTCAATGTGACCTCTCTAGGCAAATATTGTCTAAGACCATGAGCATCACATAAATGTGCAGATCTCAAGCTGCTCACTTATCTAGTACCCTTGGCATGATGCTTTATTTTCCTCAGCTGATCATCTAGATTGTGTCTGTTGATTGTGCAACAACAGCCTGTTGATCTCGATTACCTGTGAGAGGCTCTAACTTTGGACAGGAAAAATCATTTGAGGATAAGTAATTATCTGGGACTCAGTAAGTCTTCCCATGCTTTCATAACAGCAGAGATACACACACACACAAACTCGTGGAACCCCACTGCTTTGCACAATCCTGTGCACACTCACGTGTGTCATGCACTGATTTCCCAGCCAGTCCTCATAGGGTCTCTTACTTAGGACGGGAGTGTAGGGGAGCAGCCAGAAGCTGTTTGCATTCCCTGCTGTCTGCTGGGCAGCTTTGCTGGAGATGCTTGGGTTGCTTTGTTTTTCCTTGGGAGGTGGGAAGGAGCTTTGGGTTGGAGGCACATCCCGTGCCAGAGCATCCCAATGGCACGTGTGGGGCACTGATCTGCAGCAGATGAAGGGGAGGAGGTCCCAGCACAGCTCTGCACCATGCTCTGCCACACTGGGCAGCTTGTTCCTGGCTCAGCAGCGTCATCAGACAAGAAGCAGGGAAGGAAATCAAGGATGGGGGGTACCATCAAACGCAGTTAGTGCATGCCTGTGCAAGACAAACAGACCCAGAGCTTGCAGGTTGTTCCTGCTTTTGTAGCATTTGTGTGCTGTAGCTGAGCAAAAGGTTCTGCTGCTTGAATCTTCTTCTGCAAGAGCCACCTACCGGTAAATGTCTGCGGGGATGTAGTCGGTGTGCACGTCTGAAGCCATTTGAGAACCTAGTCGTTCTTGCTGCAGGACCCCTGTCTTCTGTTAAAAGCTGAACGGTCCCCAGAGCACCTGTTTCCATCAGCTACCACCATCCAAAGCAGCCAGCCTTCTTACAGTCACCTGGCCCAAACATCCCTTTTGCTCTACACTTGATTCCTGCAAGAGATGGGAGCTCGGCACGCACACCATCCTTCCAACACCCCATCCCTGCAGCAAGGGATCACAGCGCTGGCACAGCTGAAACAAAAAGGGTGTGCGAGTTTCCTGTTAGCACTCAGTGTGAACCAATCTACCACTGAGCAACACCGTGAGTCCCCACTCACCTCAGCACAGGTCAACCTGTAACCCCAACCTTCCCCTATCCATATGCACACGCACACCCATTCACCACCCTGCCTGCTTTGCACACCCCCATGCACACTCTGCATCGTGTGCCCTCCTTTGCATTCACAGACGTGTGCAAACCATCCCTGGGAACACCTACGTGCCTACACCTTCCACAAACACCCCTTTGTGTGCACCTGTGTGCAACCCAACTCCTCAGCACACGCACGCGTTTGTGCCACCCTGTCCATGCACTCACCACGTGCCCTCCAGCAACCAAGGATTGCAGAGATGCTCCAGACTGTGCCAGAGATGGAATCTCAGAGTGCTGGGACATTATTGATCACTAAGGAAAACACTTGGAAGCATATTCAATCTGCAGAAGCTGTAATTACTGGGCACAGTTAGCTTTCCTATGGCTCAGCTGGAGGAGGCGGGTGCTCTCATACATCTGAGACACTCGCACAATGTTGGGATCATTCTGATGGAAACTATGTCTTCAGATATCATGGTTAAAACCATCCAAGATGATCATGCAGAGCCTTAGCTCTTGAGCAGCACTTCCTCCCCACCCTTCACTACTCCAAGCAGCTCCAACAAACTTCTCAGAAGAAATCCAGGCCAGCACAGACCTGGCAGACCAGAACCAAGTGCAGCTTGTGGGATGGCAGTGCCCACTCCTTGCTTCCACCCTGCTCCAGCAGGTTAAGGAGTCTGAGCCTCACTGGCCTTTGACAACTCAAGACTTTCAGCACCTCATGCCAACATTTCTCACTAAGATACACCTAAGGCGTTGAATTCTCTTCTCACTACCTCCTCCCAGTCCTCCCCTAGGAACAGAAACAATTCAGATTCTACAGCAAACTACAGCATCTGCACTGCAAGAGCACACTGAACCACCTGCAACAATGAAACATGGTTTTGGAGAGTGGGTATGAAAACACACCTTTAGACAGCTGTCTCCCTGTAGCCAAAAGGAAACCAAGAAGGAAAAGTCCAGCCTGAAACATGCCCATGCTACTAGCCCAGGTTTTTCACAGTCAATGCAGAATCCATCCTGTTCTTGAGGTAACAAACGACCAGTGAGTCTCCTGTTGCTCCACCCCTTCTCCTTCAAAGCCTGAAAAAGAAAGAATAAACAAGCAGAAGAAACCCAGACGTACCTTTCCACACACAGAGCAGAAAGTGGAACAGCAGTTGTCTCCTTCCTGAGACATGGTGGGGAGCATCCCAGAGGAAGCCCAAGTTCTTTGCTTCTCTCCACAGGGACTTCAAGCACTCTTGGCAAGAGCTGCTTTGGTTCTTTCTTCAATTGCTTCCATCACCAGAATCTCCTTTGGAAAAGGAACCCGAATGAAAGAATCAGCAAATGAAAAAGAATGAGCAATAGCCACTTTACCAGCTTTCTTCTGACACTCAATTTAGACTCTTGACTCGGGCAAGGTCTTAAAATCAACTGGTTACAAGAACTGTCCCAAAATATATCCAGCTTCTGTACAGCTGCCATTCTTTCTGACAGCGAGTGTAATCACAGAATCATAGAATGGCCCGGGTTGGAAGGGACCTCAAGGATCATGAAGATCAATCACCTCCCTGTCCCTGCTGGCCATCCCCTCATCTGATGGAGCCCAGGGGACCATTTGCTCTCTGAGCTGCAAGAGCACGCTGATGGCTCACGTTCTGTTTTTCATCCACCAGGACCCCCAGGTCCTTCTCTGCGGGGCTTCTCTTAAGGACTGCTCCTCCCAGTCTGTAGAAATGCCTGGGATTCCTCCAGCCCAAGTGCAAAACCTTGCACTTTGCTGTGTTCAACCTCATTAGATTCACGTAGGCCAACCTCTCGGTTGAGCTCCCTCTGAATGGCATCCCTTCCTTCCACTGCGTCAGCCGCACCACTCAGCAAACAGCAGAAGGTGCACTCCATTGCATCATTGGTGTCTCTGATAACCATGTAAAAAAGCACTGGTCCCAAGACAGACTCCTGGATGACACCACTTGTTATCGGCCTCCACCTGGACATAGAACCATGAATCACCACCCTCTGTCTGTGGCCTTTCAACCAATCCCTTATCCACCAGGTGGTCCACCTGTCAAATCCACATCCCTCCAGTTTAGAGATAAGGATGTGGTGGAGGGCAATGTCAAAGATCTTGCTCAAGTCCAGGTCAATGACATCTGTTACCTTCCTTTTGTCCACAAATGCCGTCACTCCATCATAGAAGGCCACCAGACTGGTTAGGCATGGCCTTCCCCTGCTAAAGCCACGCTGCCTGTCTTGGATCACATGCTCATTTCTTATGTGATCAAGCATGTCTTTGAGGCAGATCTGTTCTTCACCATCTACATCAGTTACACATTTGAATCAAATAATTGGTGTTCCTGTCACCAAGAAAACCTCTTTGTCTTCTACTCCTGCTGCACTTCTGTGCTTTCATCAGAAGCAAAGGAAGAGACCACCTCCTAGATCCAAATTTTAAGAAACCAACACCCAATAGGTGTCATCTGAAGTAAAATAGCAGAGAAATTAAGATGACTCTTCTGCATCCAGCTTGGATCACTCCCTCACTCAGGCACACCACCATCAGATCAAGGAGATGCTGCCTTCAGCTTAGAGACTGTATGGGAAATCACAGCTTGAACCTCTGATTAATCAGCTGAGGCAAGTATTGGGTCAGCTGCGGGAGCACAGGTGAGAGTAATCTAGCTGTGCTCCCAGAAGGGGTGGACCTCGACTCAACCTCCTCTGAGACCTCATTTAAAGGCTGACCACCACTGAGACAGCATGTCTTAGAGATTGCTCCCTAGTTGAGGCTGCCTCAGCTTTCTAGTCAAGGTATCGATATTGGTGAGTTTCCCTTTGCTAATAACCTTAGGCTATTTACCACCATCTTGGTTAATATCTTTTTATTAACCACCCTTACAGAGACCATAAGGGTTTGGGCTTTCAAACTCTCAGCAAGCATTTGGATCAGCCAGCTTCCTGCCGAGGAGCCCCCTGCATCACTGCTGCCTATTCTGGTACCGGACCCGCAGATGCTTCAGAGCTCATTAGCATGGACTTCCTTCCTCCCCTCAGCAGCTGCTCCTGCACTCACCTTCATTCCTATTCAGATACCGGCCGCTTCCAGCACCAGCTGACCTGCAAGACACAGAAAGGAAAGGTGGGAGTCATGCAAACGCACAAGCCCAAGGCTGTGTCACCACCACACATGGCAGCCTCGGGAAGTCAGCTGAAACTACAGCCTTTGTCAGAATGGAAACAGGCACCGTCAATTAAGTGTGACCTCTGAACTCATTGCCACCATCAGAAATAGGCACTGAAATCACTCACTTCACTGCAGCTGGTTAACTCCAAATTCTTTTGCTTTTGGGAAAATGCGGACACGGAATTGAAGGACACCAGAAAAACGACATCTACTTCATTGTAGGTGGTTAAGCTTGGAAGCAGGACTTGAGCAAGAAATGCTTCTCAGCTCCTTGAAAGGCACTAATCCTGACCTCTGCCACAGGTGGCTGAGTGACACAAAAGTTGAGCTGCCCATTCAGAAGCACATGGAGCAGGCCATGGAGCGGTTACATACCAACACATGAACAGGCACTTTCCCATTGGAAGGGAAATCCCTTCTCCCTGCCATGCCATGCCCACACCGCTCCTCAGGGCTGCACTGACAGCACAGACAGAATTGAAACATCTTTTGTCATCATTGTGGTTTTTCACAGACCCAGACAATGAGATACTGGGTTGCTGTGTGGGTTCCCAGGCGGCACTGCCATTTCCAAGCCATTGCTTCCTAGGGGCACAGAAAGGAAAACGCCTGAACAAAATTTCACCCAGAGATTGCTATTTTACCATTCTTCCATGCAAAACAGGAGGACAGTACAGCGGATTTGTGCAGCTGCATCAACACCCTGGGTGCTAAAGGAATGCAAAGACAGAAATATCAAAACTACAAGGAGGGAAGCTATGTTTAGTAATATCTTTTCTCATTTACAACAGGCAGTTGGCACTACTAAAGGAAAATCCCAGGCCTCAGGTTCTGACAGTGCGACAATCTGGCACGGACTCAGATGTGAGTGATCCAAATGGTTTATTCCAGGTTCTAATACCACTTCTGTGAATTCACACGTTTTCTCTCTTAACTTTCCCACAGCCTTCACATGTCCACAGAACATCCCACAAACTCTCCTTTACGGCGCACGTAGGCACTCATCCCACCAGAGCCATCAGTCATTCCTAGCCATGTGCTTCTCCTCCAGTCACGGACAGTATCACACGGCCATCATGCATCTTAAATGACTTAGTTTTTCTGTTCTTTCTGGAGGTGTCCTTGGTTCCTAGCCTTACCTTCTCATGCCGTTCATCTTCCTCTGCAGCTCCTGCTCTGAAGAGTCTTCTTATGTTCCCACATGACAGGAAGAAAATGAAGACACAACCCCTGCCACCAAGGTCAGCTCTGCAGCACACGTTACCTGAGGAGCACTTGGCTACTCATGCAAACTGCACAGTGCCAGGAAGATTGTTACATGTTGCACTTCTTCTTCTCCTGGCTCAGAAATTAAATTTTCTACCTAGAAAATGGAAAACAAACAAACAAGCAAACAAAAAACAACAACAACAAAAAACACCTCACCTGACATAAAGGAGACATGATTGTTACTATGGAATTCCGGAGGGCAAGGTATTTGCCCTCTCTATGAAGAAGCTGACTGCAAAGGACTAAGAACAGCCACGATCACGTTGAGAACTTGCGGGTAAAATTCGGGACTGAACCAATAATGGGCTTCTGGAGGTGAGGGTCTGCTCCAGGCCGCCTGGTCAAGGGAGCCTGTTGATGGGCCCTGCTTACTGCAGCTACCAGAAGCACCGCGCTCACTGACTCTCAACTTGATGGGGGATTCCAGTCAGGCTGGGAAATCAGCATGGCTGGCTGCAAGCTGTCTGAGAGACTGCTGGACTGCACTGGGAATAACTTTGTGGGCCAAGCATTAAGCACACCAAGCAGAAGGGAAGGTATTGGACAGACCGACCAGAGGTCAAGCGTTGCTGGACCTGCTGCTCACCAACGCTGAGGAGATCATCAAAGGCGTCAAGGTTGGAGGCTGCCTGGGCTCCAGCGATCATGCCCTGGTTGAGTTTGTGATCTCAAGCGATGTGGGCCTGGCAAAGAGCAGGACCAGGATGCTCAACTTTAGAAGAGCAGACTTCAAGCTACTCAATGGAATGCTGGCCAAGATCCCCTGGCGCGCTGCCCTCAAAGATAAGGACGTTGAGGAGAGCTGGCTACTGTTCAAGGATGCCCTCCTGGCAGCACAAGAGGTCTCCATTCCCCTGATTAAGAAAGTGGGCAGGAGAGGTAGAAAACCGGCATGGCTCAGCAAGGACCTGCTAAGAGAACTGAGGGTGAAGAAAGGGGTGTACAAGCTCTGGAAACAAGGCTGTGTCACCCGGGAAGAATACAGGGATGCCGTCCGAACTTGCAGATGTGGGATCAGGAAAGCCAAGGCTCAGGCAGAACTGAACTTGGCGAGGGATGTGAAAAACAACAAGAAAACCTTCTACAGGTACATTGGCCAGAAGAGACAGGCCAAAATGGGCGTGCCTACTCTGGTAAATTTAAAAGGAGAAATGGCTTCAACAGATGAAGAGAAAGCTGAGGTGCTGAATGAGTTCTTCACCTCGGTCTTCACTGGTGGCCAGGATTCTAGTCTTTTTCACGTCCCTAAGTCTTGCACCCCCATACCTCCATGTGGGGACCAAGGAGGTAAATCCCTCCCCACTGTAAGGGTAGAGCAAGTCCGAGAGTGCCTCCTTAGACTGAATGAGTATAAGTCTATGGGGCCAGATGGCGTGCATCCCAGGGTCCTGAAGGAGCTGGCTGAGGTGGTTGCTGAGCCGCTCTCCATCATATTTGAGAAGTCGTGGCTGTCAGGTGAGGTCCCAGATGATTGGAGGAAGGGTCACGTCACTCCCATTTACAAGAAGGGGAGCAGGGACGACCCGGGTAACTACAGGCCGGTGAGTCTCACCTCTGTGCCTGGGAAGATTATGGAACAGATCCTCCTGGACAACATGCTTGATCGCATAAAGAACAAGCATGTGATCCGAGACAGCCAGCATGGCTTCACCAGGGGAAGGTCATGCTTAACTAATCTTGTGGCCTTCTATGATGGAGTGACGGCGTTGGTGGATGAAGGGAAGGTGACCGATGTCATTTACCTGGACCTGAGCAAGGCCTTTGACATGGTCCCCCATCACATCCTCATCTCCAAATTGGAGGGAGGTGGATTTGATGGGTGGACAACTAGATGGATAAGCAATTGGTTGAAAGGCCGCAGACAGAGGGTGGTGGTCAATGGCTCTATGTCCAGGTGGAGGCCGGTAACGAGCGGCGTCCCTCAAGGGTCTGTCTTGGGACCGGTGCTCTTTAACATCTTTATTAATGACATCGATGAGGGAATGGAGTGCACCCTCAGCAAGTTTGCTGATGACACCAAGCTGAGTGGTGCAGTCGATACGGTGGAGGGAACAGATGCCATTCAGAGGGACCTTGACAGGCTGGAAAGCTGGGCTCGGGTGAACCTAATGAGGTTCAACACGGCAAAGTGCAAGGTTTTGCACTTGGGCCGGAAGAACCCCAGGCACCTGTACAGGCTGGGAGGAGTTGTCCTTGAGAGCAGCTCGGCTGAAAAAGACCTAGGGGTCCTGATAGATGAGAAACTTAACATGAGCCAGCAGTGCGCTCTGGCAGCCCGGAAAGCAAATGGGATCCTGGGCTCCATCAGGAGAGGGGTGGTCAGCAGGGATAGGGAGGTGATCGTCCCTCTCTACTCTGCTCTTGTGAGGCCCCATCTGGAGTACTGTGTCCAGGTGTGGAGCCCTCAGTACAAAAAAGATATGGAAATTTTGGAAAGGGTCCAGAGGAGGGCCACAAAGATGATCAGGGGGCTGGAGCACCTCCCCTATGAGGACAGGCTGAGGGAGTTGGGTTTGTTCAGCCTGGAGAAGAGAAGGTTGCGAGGTGACCTCATTGCAGCCTTTCAATACCTGAAGGGAACTTACTCCCAGGAGGGGAGTAAACTCTTCGAAAGGGCTGATAGTAGCAGGACTAGGGGAAATGGTTTTAAGTTGAAGGAGGGAAGATTTAGGTTGGATGTTAGGGGAAAGTTCTTTACTAGAAGGGTGGTTAGGTCCTGGAACAGGCTGCCCAGTGAGGTTGTGGATGCCCCGTCCTTGGAGGTGTTCAAGACCAGGTTGGACAGGGCCCTGGGCAACCTGATCTAGTAAATGTGTATGTTTGGTGGCCCTGCTAGGCAGGGGGGTTGGAACTACATGATCCTTGAGGTCCCTTCCAACCCGGGTAATTCTGTGATTCTGTGATTCTGTGAAGGGAAGCATTACTGGACATGCTGCACAGCAGGGGTTAAGACTGGAGGTGGTCAGGGCTGTAGTGACCATGCCCTCCTAGAGTTCCTCATCTCAAGGAATGCGGGCCTGGCAAAAAGCAAAGTCAGGACCCTGAGCTTCAGGAGAGTCAGCTGCAGGCTGTTCAAAGAATTCTTGGACGAGAGACACTGGAAAACTGTTCTTAGGGGCAAAGGGTTCAAACATCCCTTTGTGTGCACCTGTGTGCAGCCCAACTCCTCAGCACAGCCCTGTGCAAGCACACATTTGTGCCACCGCATCCACGCACTATCTATGTGCTCACACACACTCACACAACCACATCCCTTAGTGCAGCCCTGTGCGCACACACACTCACATGTGTAACCCCTTCCTTTCACTCCCAAAGTGCACGCACACACCGGTACCACAATGTCCTTGTGCAGCTCCAACACTCTGCACACCCCTGTGCACGTACATATATGTGCATGCTCGTCCTTGCACACATACCCACAGACCTACACACACCTGAGCAACACCACTGGTTTGTACACTCATGGACACAAATGTGTGTACAACACCATCCATGCACAAATACACACACACACACACATGGATCCCCACTGCTTTGCACAATGCTGTGCACACTCACGTGTGTCATGCACTGATTTCCCATCCAGTCCTCGAGGGGTCACTTACTTAGGACAGGAGTGCAGGGGAGCAGCCAGAAGCTGTTTGCATTCCCTGCTGTCTGCTGGGCAGCTTTGCTGGAGATGCTTGAGTTGCTTTGCTTTTCCTTGGGAGGTGGGAAGGAGCTTTGAATTTGAGGCACATCCCGTGCCAGAGCATCCCGATGGCACAAGGGGGATCAGGGCCCCTCTATTGGTTACCTCGGTGGCTTGCAGCAACTGGAACTTTTTGCCTATTGAGAAAGCTAAAAAGTGTGAGTTCCTCCTGACCCATATCAACAAAAATCTCAACCATAAAAAAGAGACGTCTTCGTATTCAAGCAAATGACAACAGTAAGACCATGCATGTTGTTTTGTTGTATTTCCTCTGTAATCATGGGGAGGATATGAAGAAGTGGTATAATTCATCCACTTCTGCACTTCAGGCACAAGTTCCTTAGAATTGGAAGAGACCCTTAAAGGCCATCTAGCCCAGCTCCCCTGCAATAAAAAGGGACATTCACAGCTAGATCAGGTTGCTCACAGCCTGGTCATTAGTCATCCCAGAGGCAAAACACACACTGAATGATCTCTCCTTCAGTCATAAATCCTTGGAGACAACAGCATTGACACTGCATGTTACTGAAGCAGTAAAAGAAATTGCTCCTGTAACTCTCCTTGTGTTAAGTAAAATGATGATAAAAAGCAATGGAATGCTTTGGCAGGACACCAAAACCATCCTCCTTCCTTGATATCTGCTGCAATGGAACCTTCCACTGGAAGAAAGCCTCTGATGACTTGCCACCCCAGAGAGGTCAGCTTTAGAAGCAGGACTGCTGCACAATAGAATGAACTGGAGCTCCTTAGCATCTCTTACATCCAGGAGGGGTGTGATCAGACCCACCTATCACCTTCAGGTGCGCTTTCTGACACCTTGTCTGACTTCACTGTCACTGTGCCAGCATCCTCAGGCTTAACCTGCTTCATTGTCAGTGTGCAGCAATTGCCAACGTTCTTGATGTCATTGTAATTGTTGGTGTAAAGGAGGTTGCCATTCAGGAACCATTCCACGTCCTCGTCATTATGGGACAGCTCGCAGGAGAAGACAGCAGAGCTCTCTTCTTCAATTTCTACATCCTGCAGGTGCTTCGTTACTTCTACATTGCGGGCTGTGGGGAAACAAGGTGAACTGTTACCACTGTTACTATAAATCATACTGGGATGTGGTAGAATGGTTGGACTAGATGATCTTTGTGTAATCATCTATGTGAAGATAATACATGTATAAAGTTAGCAGGAGAGAACGGCAGAAGTCAACCTCAAGAAGAGAAATCTGAGGTGAAATAGGACATGGAAGAGGCCACCCTCCCTGCTCATACCTTCAGCTGTCAGCGTGGCCTCAGTCTCTGCAATTCCTGCCTTGCACTTGTACACACCAGCATCATCGGGCTTCAGCTTCAGAATTCTGAGCTCTACTGAATGCTTATCCCTCTTGATCTTGTACTTCTCAGAGGGCTCGATGGGTGTGCGGCCCTTGAACCATTTCACAACCTTTGGAGAAGGCCTGAAGTCACAGGACAGGATGACAGAATGACGTTCCAAAGCTGTCTTGTCCTCCAACTTCCTGGTGATTTCTATATGGTAATCTGCAAAGCAGGGGTGGAAGAGAAGAAAGGATGAGGACAATTGGAAGAAGAGGAAAGTCTCTTGCGTGTATTCCATTCCAATTAATGTCAAGTTCACAATGGTTCTTTGAACGACTCTAAAGATAAAACAAACGATTGTCTATAGGGAATGCCATTGACTACATTTCTATGAAGTAATACTGTACAGTATCTACCAAATGCAAGGTCCAGCTCTTGTTCTGTGCTAATTAAATTGCTCCCAATTGTTGAGGCTTTTATTCAAATAAGAGTGAGTTGAAAATATAACAAGTACTTTAGGATGTGAATGGATAATCTTACGCTGGGGACAACAGCAGATAAAAAGCCTGCAAGTTTCTTTCAGATGAAATCAATGACAAACCGCACCAAATTTAGGTGCTACCAAACTTAAACTTGTCTAGTTCAGAAATACAATTAATTTCACCTGATTTGACTTCTTTGCTATAGCCAAGGACAAAACCTCAGCTCTGTAAATCTGAATAGTAAGCACATCACAGCTATTCAAACACATCTTTTACTGAGATGCAGCTGTCTCATTTAGTGTCCAACGACTTTGAACTGGAAATGGAGCAGACCAAAGCAGAATCTAAACATGGCTTCTACAAGGACTGATCAAATGCGGCCACCGTCAAATTCAAAGTATCTGATACAGAAGGATCACACTCACAGTCAGACAAAACCTCTTTGGAGAGGTGAACTGACTGCCCTGTTCACCCCCACTTTGGAAATAACTGCACTCATTTCCTACCTGCTCCCAGCAGTGTGGGATGGTGGGATAGCATCACACTTCCCACACTAAGCATCCCACCATGTCACTTGTTCCACCTAAACCTCAGTCCCAAAACAAAAGGGGAACTCGCTTCTGAACCCTCTTCACTTCATTTCAGATGTCTTATATGCTTGATCTCCAACCCACCCCCCACTCAGGAGAAAGACCCCCCGCTTACACCCTACCATCTTGTTGCATTCTGATGTTGTCATCAGCCTTCAGCTTGTTGTCCTCTTTGTACCACTGGGTCTGAACCTCATCGTGTGAAATCTCACAGACAAAAGATGCACTCCCATATTCATTCACTTCCACATCTTCCAGTGCTTTAACAATCTTGATATCTCCAGCTGTGAAACAGTAGAGATATATTTGTCAGGGTATTTCCAGAACTGAGTGCAGCATCTTTTCCTTACACATATTTGCATAGAAAATAAGTAGGATTATGTTTTATTCTAAACCATCATCCATTCCTGAGTCATTTCTCTCTTCAACACAGTCAATGCATTATTGCCCTTGAACTTAAAGACAGACCTACTAGCTACAATGGAGCTCCCTGCAAACAGTTTTCATGGAAACCAGAATCTCATTTATTCTAAAACCTTTCAAGCAAAATTAAGGGTAGAAAAACAATAGAACTGACTGAATCTTTAAGGTCATTTAGTTCCAGTCCCCCTGCTATAGGCAGGGACACCTCCCTCCACACCAACTCTTCTCCTCAGGGTCAAGGCTTCTCTCAAATCATTCTCCTCTAAGCCTGTGCCTGTGCTTGGGATTGCCCTGACCCAGGTGCAGGGCCTTGTACTTGGCCACACTCAAGTTCATGAGGCTGCCAAGGGCCCACCTCTCCAGCCTGTCCAGGTCCCTCTGAGTAGCATCCCTTCCCTCTAGCACATCAACAGCACCGCTCAGCTTGGTGTCATCTGCAAACTTGCTGAGGCTGCATTTGATTCCACTCTCCATGTTGCCTACAAAAATGTTAAATAACACTGGTCCCAACACCACCCTCCACCTGGACACTGAGCTATTGACTGCAGCTCTCTGAGTGTGACCATCCAGACAGTTCCCTATCCTGCAACTGGTCCATCCATCAAAACCATTTTTCTCCAGTTTGGTGACCAGGATGTCATGCAGGACGGGATCAAATGCTCTGCACAAGTCCAAGTAGATGATGTCAGTTGCTCTCCCATTATCCACTGATGCTGTTACTCCATCATGAAAGGCCACCAAGTTTGTCAGACATGGCTTGACCTTGATGAAGCCATATTGGTTACCACCAATTACCTCATCTTTATTTTCCAAACTATGCCAAGGAGAACTAGACAGAACTCTACAGTGTTGTGTCACTACAAACCTGTCTGAACCATTGGCTTCTCTGCATGCTCATCACTAGTCTCTCCTTAGCTTGTGTGCCTACAAACAATGTATGGGGAATGTCAGCCACAAATCTTACCTAGGGGACATCTTTGCTTCAAAATCCTTTGAACATCACACAATCCCTTTTAACTCTCCAGGTCTGCATTTAGTTATGTCAGAATCAGGCCATATTTCTGTGCTGCTATATCCCTTTCCTTCTGAAGGGCCTGGATACAACTTGGATTAACCTCAGGAGAAGAGTTCCTGCATAGAATCATAGATTTACCCAGGTTGGAAAAGACATTGAAGATCATCAAGTCCAACCGCAGCCTAACCAGTACCCTAACTCTAAAAACCCTACACTAAATCATATCCCTGAGTACCACATCCAAAAGGCTCTTAAACACAACCAGGGATGGTGATTCAACCACCTTTCTGGGGAGCCTATTCCAGTACCTAAAATCTCTAGTATCTAAATCTCTCTAAAAGAGCACAGGTATTAATCTGACCAGAAAGGTTCCTGTTTGTTCATAAAATGAGCCTTTTCCGCTCCATCTTGCATAGGCCACTGGGCACAGGGTAGCTGGGAGACCACAGAAAAAGTGGTTCTGTGAGCAATAGGGAAACTACTGCCTAATCCAACTCCTCCAATCTCTGCGCTCTTCCAGCATGTCTAAATAGGGTGGCAGATACACACAGGAGATAAATATTTCCACTTCCCTCAGCCAACACTGCTCTGAATTTCTATGGGACACACAGTTAGATGAAAAGGCATTTGACAAAGAAGGAAATGAAAGAGTTTAATCTGCTGTGTCATTCTCTCGGTAGCCAGAATAACTAACCCTCGCCAGTGTTAGTTCAAAGAATAGGCAGATTTTATCTCCTGACATGAGCAGTAATTCAAAGAAGCTGGTATATGATCCAGTATCCTGCATATTCACTGCAGGCAGGCAAAGACATTATGAGATAAGGGAGATCTACACATCACTTGTTATGAACACCTCATAAAGATAAAACCACACACAAGAGGAGAGTTTAGGAAGAGGACCACTCTTGGACTACTTTCCAAGAGGCATCAATTAGTAACTCTCTTCGCTCATTTTTCACACTACTCCACAGTGTCCTCCTGAGCCCCCTTACTCCTGTTGCCAACTGCTGATGCAGGGAATCCTGAGGAACCAAGGATTCATAGTTGTTCCATCAGTAGTCCTTGGTCAGCTCTCCCTCCCTGCCCCTTCTGTTTTGATCCCACTAACCAAATTTTAGTTAGTCTGAAAAGAGGATGGAAACCTCCGCAGCAATTAGTTTCTAAATATCTTGCAATGGGCAGCTTGTAGGAGCCCCATCTCAATGCCCACAGCACAGGAGGCAGGACTGCTTAGCCCATGCACTAGTGCATTTACCAGCACAGATGTAAGCCCAGATCTATGCACACCAAATACAGGCTCTCAGTTTGCACAAGGAGGCATCCATGGAGCTGAAGTATTAGGCAGATATTGTGGTGGGGCAGCAGTTATTGAGACGCCAGACAGAAAGGACACAGATAACGTGGCAACTCAGCTTTACCATTATGACTGATGATGGAACATCTAATTTCACTGCTCAAAAGAGAACTTCCATATAACTGGAAAGAATGAAATTCACAGGGGAAACCACACACAGACACACACAAAAGCAATACAAAGGAGATGAAGGATGGTTCACATACTAGTGATTCACTCTGAGACGCAAGCAAATGAAAGAGTATCCCCAACCATTTGCCTCCTGAAATGCTAAGTATATAAACTCATTGCTGTGATAACTCTGCCAGACGTGAGTCATACACTGTAAAACCTTATGGGGTCAATCAGTTTAACTTCATAAATTCATTACACCAACAAAAACAGACCATCGTGTCCAGGCTGGTTCATTTCAGCTCTTCAAAGCTGTTGGTAAAACTGCCTGAGAGCTGAAATGCTTACCAGCAAAAGCTAAAAACTGTAAATCAAATGTAATAGGCTGGCTTTGTCTACTGTATAGAAATGATGCCTGAAAAAAAGAAAATAAAAAAGAACGTAAACCAGAACAAATGGAATGGCTACATAAAACAGCCAGTACTGAAACAGCAACCCAACCTGGTTGCAGAATGAGAGAGAAAATGAGAGTTCACCAAAGTCATGGGACAGGACACATGTTCATGTTCATGCTAACACTGAACCCAAGTGGCCACATGAGGACAGCATCTAGTAGGAAATCAGAAAAAAGCATCCTTTCATACGTCCCTTGGGAAGGTGGCATCTACCAGGGCACAGCAGACCCATGTGTTCAGTAACAAGTCTGATGCTTCAGAGCCCAATGATGAGCTACAAACTGGGGTTTAACCAATGCAACACATGGAGGGAAAATCTGTCTTGAGCATAAAGAAGAAAGAGAAAGGTATCCAAAAGGACTAACCAAGAAATGCCCAAACTGCCCATGAAGCATTTCTTCCCGTGGTGCAAAATACCACAAGAGGATTTATTTGCTCTTTCAGTTAAACATAAAATGAACCTTTAGGGTAGCTGATGTCTTGTCTTAGGCTGCTCAGCATGTGGATGTTCCCTGATCTTCATATTCACACTTGTGAATAATGAGACTTCTCTTATTTCCCTGGGAAGTAATGCCCACTTTTTTACTTTGACAGAGCTCCTTCCCATCCTAGAAGGGAAAATATCAAGTCAGATCTCCATTAGTCCTTCCATCTCTGCACTCAGCAAAGGGAGCCTTCAGATCTATGCTTAATTCACCCACTCCCCTAGAATTAATGGAACTGTGCTTACTGGAACATATGCTGAAGCTTAAGCACAGTGCAGTGTTTTCAACATGAAGGAATGGCTATAGAACATGCATAAATTCTGGCTGACCTATGACAGCTTAAAGCACTGCGGAGGACTGTTAACAAGCCTGTTTGGACATCACCTTGAATAAATGACGTTATCCCCAAGTAAGGGAAGGAACAGCTGAGCACCAGGGAGGTACACAAAGTGCCAGAGCAAATTCTCACACTGTCAGGTGCAAAGAAAACTGAGATTTCACCCCAAAAACCCAGTTCACAACAAGGCTACAAAATCCTGGCTGAGAATTTCTGTGTTAGACTTGAAGCTCAAGACTGTACTGTAGTTCAACCAACAATATTTTGTGCAGCATGACCTAAAAAGTTCACAATAAAACCAAAACAAACTTCAATTTCAACTTGATAAATGAACTCAGGACATAATAACAAAGAGTGCTGATCTGGGCAAATAAAAGAGCATAAAGAAAAGAGAGCAGTGAAAAAGCTATCAAGGAAAAGCTCAGACTCGCATCCCTTGGAAGTGAAATTAAAGGCTCTCATTCATTTCCAGAGAAGTCAGAAAGGAAAATACCATTACATGCCATACCTTGAACCACTTGACGTCCATGTTGGGCCTGGACAGCTCACACTCAAATGTGACCTTGTCCTTCTCAATGACGCTACTGTCTGCCAATGGTTTGCTGATTTTCACAGGCAATTCTGAGAAGGAGAAAGAAGAATGTGGATTTAGTTGGGAACTTAGTTTTGTTCATAACCAGGTCCATGGGTGCTGTTAAATGGATCCTTCCAGATGGAAAAAACATTTCAGGTGGCCTCCTAGATTTTACCCCTTTTTGTGTTGCACGCAAGACTGAAAAAAAAAATTACTTCTGCAAAGTTCTTCTTGTCATAAGGAAACAAATATTTGGGGAATGGCAGAACCAGGTAAAATTTTCCTTCACGTCAAGAAAGTATAAATTTCACTCTCATGCTCTTGGTGTGGTTTCTGCTATGATTATTTGGACTAATTAAGCTTCTCCCTGATGAAAGCCTAGAAGTATATCACAAGAAGGACCAACTTACCCGTGACCTTTTATTTGTCTTACTCAAGCATCTCCTCCTGACCAAAACTGACAATAAAAGATTCAGCCAGACTACAGGTTTGAGCAGCTGAGTTGTTTCTAGGATCTCCTGCAATCTCAAGCTTGGAACACACACTTGTCTTTTGACTAAGTGTCTCTTATAGTGCAGTAAAACAACAGGTTTTCACACAGCGATTCCTCATTTACCTTGATCTGAAATCATTCTCAAACCATGTGGGATCAGTCCAGGGAGAAGGGGAGGAGAGGGGAAGGGAAAGGGGAAGTCCACAGTCCTCTAAAATCAGGCTTCTTAGCCTAAAGCTCAACAGCAAATAGCAGTCCACTTCCCCACATTGCTAGACTCCGAGCATTTAAAGAACATCAGCTGACCTCATTATGAGCTCTAACATAGCCAAAGGAATTCATATATTCAAATATTCTCTTGAGTGATGAGAAATATGGAGCATAACTTCAGACTTCTGCTGTTAAACTCTCACTTCTATCATAAACCAGAGTAAGAGTTCAATGCTGTTTTAGATGGAGGACTCATATTTTAAATAACTCATCTCATTAAGGCTTGGATTCCCTACTACAATTAGTTAAATTCCAGTTTGGATCATGCTTCACCTTGGATCACTTAGGGCTTCAGCCACTTATTGGAACTAACTCAATTTGTCTACAGAGAAGCTGTTTTCTATAGCAACAATAAGCTGTGATTGCAACTGGATGTCGGGAGAGCACAAATCCCGCAGTTATCCTGTACCAACATCCTCTCCTTCCATCAGAACAGCAACTTTTTAAACCAGACTCATGCAAGCTTGCATGACACACCTTGTGTAAAACTGTTGGCAGCCATCAGGACAGCCAGTTGCTTCCTGTATAGACACTGTTCCATCAGTTTTGGTTTTTTGTCTCGCTAGAACAACAGCCAGTGTCTGAAAACTCCCACAACTGAAGCAACCACGCTGATATACCGCAGTCACTGGAGGTGCTCAAGAGCCACGGGTATGTGGCACTGGGGACGTGGTTAGTAAGTCCAGTGAGGGTGGGCTGGGTTGGACTCAGCTATCTCAGTGGTCTTTTCCAGCCTTGGGTGCAACTTGTAAGAGGGAATGAAGCAGCAAACTGCCCAGCACTGAGCTGCATTCTTCTGACACATGGTATCAGTGAACTGCTGTATTTCCCTATCTTCTCTGGAGCTATTGATCTAACCTAACTGAAAAAGTAAGCCTGAACCTAGATATAAATCAGGATCATAGTCACCCATGGTTGCTTATATATTCAGAAAGACACTCCAGAGGGTAATTCAGCGCATCTAGAAATTAAAGTAGAAGTTCCTTAGTCAAAAATATTCCACAGCCAGATTTTCACCTCGCTACCACTACATTAAAAAGGAGAATCCAACTTGTGGTGTGGGTCATTGATGTTGTTCCGGGGGGAATTGTGGCTGTTCCATGCCCACAGGGTAGAAGACAGCCAGTCTTCCTCTAAGCCACATAAAAAGCTGCTTAGTGCTCCCAAAGCGAATGCTCACCAGTTGTTTCCAACTTGAAGGTCATCTTCTGGCCAGCAGCCTCGCAGATGTATTCTCCAGCATCTTTCTTCTCCAGCTGCTCCACAACCAGACGCCGTGTTTTGCCCACAGATTCCATTCTGAACTTTCTGGAGGAGGCAAGCAGTCTTCCATCCTTGTACCATTTTACTTCGGTTGGATCCTGTGCTACTTCACAGCTGAGGGAGGCACTTGCTGCCAGGGCAGCACTCACCTCTTTCTGCACCTGCTCCTGGTTTATAAACACAGGTTTTGGCTCTGAGGGAAGAAAAGAAAAAGTATTGACTGAGGGACCGAAATGAGACCAACTTGCAGGTTTGTATGTACAGGTTGGAACAGGTTTAGGTTACCACTTGTGCCCAAACTAATAGCCTTCACTAGAGAATATCAGCTCTTCTGTTGAAACAAAGTGTCAAATCTAGGCAAGAAAGAACCTAGGAACTGAAGGAACAAAGAGGGTCCTTGAACACCAGTCCCATGGTTGCAAGTCACTATGCAAACATATTGAACCCAAAAGAACATCTGTCCTGCAGGCAACCAAAACCTGAGTTCCTTTTACTTAAGACCCACTGTGAAACATCAAAACACATAAACATGTGATAGTCAAACCACTGGCTGCCTTTTCATGACCCAGAACAGTACTCCTGGCTTCCTGAACAGACTCCTCATGGCCTCTACCATTGCCACAACTGTGACTGTCAAAGGCACAAAGGAAATATGCTCACCAACGCAGTCCTTTGTTCTTTGTGTGTGATTTGCAGATATCTATCTTACTTTGAGCTCTGGCAATAGTCAGCTCTACCAGGTCTCTTACTGTGAGTAGCAGACTCACCTATCCAGATGCAGCCTCCAACATAAAGGCATAGGAAAAAGGCAGTGTACTACTAGGAGAAGTTCCTGCTTCTCCTGCCATGAAAGGCTGCATGTAGAACATGCACTCCAGCCTCACTGCACATACTTATCTTAGTCAAATGTTTAGGTGAACAAGAATTACAGTTTGGGATCTCAGGCACAGGAGAGATTTGAATAATATCTTGAATATTGCTTCCACTGTACATATATTACTAATTATTGCTCTACAGACAGACTGAAACAGGTCTTTGTGTCATACTGAAACCAAATACTTTCTACAAACCCAGGCAATCAAGTCTAGGGAAAAAACCTCAGCACAGACTACAGTGATCCAGGTGCAGTATAATAGAAACTAGATTTTACTTTACTGTTCTCTGCTGTATTTCATACAACACCTGTCTTACCTGTGACATGAATCTTGAAGGTGAGTTTCTGGCCAGCAGCCTCGCAGCTGTACTCCCCTGCATCTTTCTTCTCCACCTGGCTCACCACCAGCCGACGCTGTTTGCCCTCTGACTCTACCTTGAACTTCTTGCTCGAGGTGATCAGTTTCCCCTCCTTTTATCACTTGACCTCTGTGATAAAATGTTTGCTCATTAAGACCGGGATGTGGTAGCATTGTGGTGGAGTGCTTGTTCATTAGGACCGGGATATAATGGTGGAATATGGAGGCCACAAAGGTTGCAGAACACTCTAATTTTATGGGTAGATTGTGTACTCTGCGTAGTTACAGGCAAAGCGCGCCCCGATGGATACAAAGTTCCACGGAAGGACCAACCAAGGAACGACACACCAAGTCGCACGATCACAACCGACCAATTAAAGGACAATACGCTCGGGATGGACAATACAAAAGAAGTTGCAAGGGACGGGACGGCGCGGCAGTTGGAGGAACAATAATCCCCCTGTCGCCCAGCGCTGAATTGCCTTTTAGTTTTACCCGCTACAATTAATAAAAGTTTATAATTGGAACATTATTGGCTCATTGCTTATAAATTGATGACAACCTCCATCTTCTCCTGGGCCACCTCGCAGCTCAGCGTGGCATTTTTCTGTTGTTGCAGCCTTCACCACCTTCTGTACCTTCTCCTTGTTTGTAAATACAAATTCTGGCTCTGAAAAGAGAGAGATACATTAGTTTGGCCTCTTGAAAGAAGAGCAGGTTTTGGGGAAGGAGTCAGAAAAATGAATCAGTTCTCCCAGTCTGATGCCCCAAGAGAATGATGTGGAGAGAAGTTGTGCAATTTATGGATGCCCCATCCCTGAAAACATTCAAGTCTAGGCTGGATGGGTGTTAGAGCAACCTAGTCTCAAAGAATGTGTTCCTTTCCAGGACAGAGATTGGAACTGGATGATCCTCCAGGTCCCTTCCAACAAAAGGCATTCTGTGATGCTTCTTGTATGACTCTCATGACTCTTTCGTCCCCTAGCTGCCATTTACTTATGTCTTCAAAACATCAACTTATACAAAACATTCCTGTAGTATTCTCTCCCATGCTAAATGAGCCCTTCCAAGACAAAAACATGTTACATAGAGCACACCCCCTAGTGCTTGACACAAAGCCCCTGTTCTGAAACTTCCTGAGACGCAGCTGCATTGCAGAGTTGTTCTAGTGGTACAGGCACGTGGGAATGGAGAAGTGCAATCAGAACTTTCTTGTCTATGGCCTCATTCCCACAGCAAAAGGAAATTCCTGAAGATTTTAAAAGATGGAGCTGCCTCACAACTGTATTTAGAATAATTTGTTCAATTTCCTCATCAGAAATTAACCACCCCAAAGTTCAGCTCCAAAAATTTTAAGCATAGCAGGGAAAACTTACAAACTAATGACCGTTTTCTAAAACATTCTAGAATGAAAGGCCAAAATGTGTTCTCTCTCACCTGTGACATGAATCTTGAAGGTGAGTTTCTGGCCAGCAGCCTCGCAGCTGTACTCCCCTGCATCTTTCTTCTCTACCTGGATCACCACCAGCCGACACTGTTTGCCCTCTGAATCCACCTTGAACTTCTTGCTCGAGGTGATCAGTTTCCCCTCCTTGTACCACTTCACCTCCATCTTCTCCTGGGCCACCTCGCAGCTCAGCGTGGCATTTTGAGTCAGTGCAGCCTTCACCTCCTTTTATACCTTGTCCTTGTGTCATGGTTTAACAATTTTGTAATTTTTGCTATCAGTAACGTGTAAACACGTCTTCTTTCTCTGCAGGGACATCACAACAGTCACACCATTTTGCTGTAGTCTGCTGCAGAGCTTACTCCAGTTCCCCATTTTCATTATACTTGCCCTTCACAGGGACCATCATGATGCCTCATTAAGACAGGAAAATACTTTCCCCTCTATTTTGCCTTGGGAAATGAATAGGCATATCATTTCATATCATATCATAAATCTAAACATTTCGGAGTCTGATAGCAGATTTGGACATGAGATTTAGAACACCTGCATGCACTGCTGAACCTCCTCCCTTCTCTTTGTTTCTTCTGATGTCTCTCTACATTTCCAGTAAATCAGAAGGGAATGGCCCTCTAGAACAGGTTGCCCAAGGAGACTGTGGATGCTCCATCCCTGCAGGCATTCAAGGCCAGGCTGGATGTGGTTCTGGGCAGCCTGGGCTGCTGGTTGGCAACCCTGCACATAGGAAGAAGGGGGTTGGAACTGGATGAGCACTGTGGGCCTTTGCAACCCAGGCCATTTATGAGTCTGATTAGTGGCATTTTCCACCTCATTGTGTCATTCAAATTTTGTAATCAGATCTCATCAAACACCTCCCCTTTTCTCACTCCTTGCATGCCTGGTGTGCTCTTGCACTGTAACCCTGCAGACACCAGCTGACTACAAGAGCTGCACAAGTTACCCTCCTTGCCTATTGTTTGTTGCAGTAATTCATTCCTGGATGGAAAAGCACATGTAGAAAAGTGTTGCTATGACACTAGATGACAAAGAAAGTCCTATAGCCAAAATGTTTTGCACCAGAGAGGCTGTAAGTTGATCCTCCAAATGCAAGACACACAAAATGAAGTGTTCCTTTATCTCTGGGATTCCAAGCATTTTCTCACCTCTGACTTTCACTTGGAATGTTGCTTTGTCATCTTTTGTTTCACAGCTGTAGCTCCCTTGGTCTTTCAGGGTCACATTTTTGACCATGAGCTTGCGGTGCGTCCCCTGGGAGATGATGGTTGTTCTCTGGTCCTGCTTCACCTCTATTTGATCTTTCTTCTATACGACAGCTCCGCTTGCAGCTTGCAGCTCCGCTTGCAGCTGACACCTCACACACCAGCTCCAGGTCTTCAGAAGGACTGACTGATATTTCTGGAGTCGTTTTGGACTTGCTGACAAAATTAATGGCTTCATCTGAAGAAAAAAAGAGAAAGTGGTTTACATCCTGACTCAGGCTTATTCAGCACAGCATTAAGATACAGTTAGAACTGATTGTAATGTCTCTGCTCATTACATCTGGGGGATCAAGTTTCACCTCTGGAGGTACTCACATACAAACGTGTGCTTGATTCTCCTGTGTAAGGAAAGAGTAAGTTCTATGCAGACAGTTCTTATTTCTTCTAATCAATTCTGTATTCTGCACATGTTCTTCTGAAGCTAAAATGAAGGCAGCTAAGTAACCTGTTTGCAATACATGAACAAACCAATTCAACACCTTGTCTCTAAGCTAACAAGCAGCGTTTGATGAGCACATCAGTATTTCATGCCCTTCATTCCATCCAGACTGTATTGGCAATAACTATGCTGGTATTAACAAGGATAGCAATTACAAGCAAAATGGTAGAAATACAGAAGATATAAGGAAAAGGGAACTCACCAGAGCTGAGGCGATCCTCCCTGGTGAGCGATCTCCAAGAGATGCTGCCTCAGTGAGGGTCAGCCCTTAAATGAGGTCTCAGAGGAGGTGGAGTCGAACTCCACCCCTCCAGGGAGCACAGCTACATAACTTTCACCTGTGCTCCCACAGCTGACCCCACACTTGCCTCAGCTGATCAATCAGTGGTTCACATTGTGATCTCCCATACACTCCACCCCTTCACAACGTGAACCAATGATTAGGTGAGTTCCCCTTATTACAGAGACCCAATCACGACGCTGATACAATCTCCCGTCGCATTAGATGTTGATATTATTCAAATGATGATGATTGGATGGGTGTTTATGATCTTCCATGGGCCAGTGCTTGATAGATGTTACCGGAGACAAATCATCTTGAAGTGCAGGTCCGTCTGCGTTTCATCAGTCCAGAGTAATGGTCCTAGAGGCTTAGAATCAATCTTAAGGGGAGTAATATAGATGTTTCAAGGGTACTAGGAGGGGAAGATCCGCCCTCCAGGGCAAGATACAGGCCGTATTCTTATCTTGGGTCAATACTTCTGCTTGTACTGGATTATGTCCCGGCCTCCGATACCATACCCTCTGGCCAGATATCTGTGGCTGTATAACTATATCTGGCACCAGAGGAGGAGTCTTGATCTGCCATAGGGACATAATAGGTGTTCCTTTAGCAAAAAAGGCCGGAGTATTGACCACGATGTCAGTAGGCCATGTACCTATCACCGAGGGGGTGACTGAACCTCCCACCTCCAATAATCTCCCCCAAGGTGCAAGTAGGCCACACCATTTGGGTCCTACCTGCACCTTCCAAGGCCAATTTATCTTATGGATTCCCGGTTCTAAATTCTCAGGGGCAGGGAGCAGAAGATTATTTTCAGTACCAACCTGCGGTTTTACCTTATTATCGGTGCCTGTAATTTGGATCCTAAGAGGGGAGGCCCATATAGTTTGTAACATTTTCAGGGCACTGGGTCTGCCATCCCGAGGTCTTTCATTCAGGTCCCGCACGGTTTCATATAATCTTTTTGTCCACCCCTGCAGGGACTGAGAGTCTGTTTTCAGGGCAGCCTTAAGGATACCATTATAACGTTCAATAAGGCCTGCCCCTGTTGGGTTATATGGCAGGTGGAATCGCCATTCAATGTTGTTTTCTTCTGCCCAGCGCTGTATCATCGCTCCAGTGAAGTGAGTCCCTTGGTCACTCTCGATAACTTGAGGTGTCCCGTATGCAGACATCAGTTTAGTAAGTGCCTTAATTGTGTATGCTTGATTTGCCTTTGGTACAGGATAGGCTTGCAGCAGTCCACTTACAGTGTCAACGCAGGTCAGGGCATATCTCGCCCCCTCAGACCGAGGGAGGGGCCCAATGTAGTCGACCTGCCATCTCTGAAGAGGACTATATCCTCTACCAATGTGGGATGTTGTTTCAGGCAACGGTCTCGGTCTCATCTTTGAGCAAGCATCGCAATCCTGACATGCTTGAACGATATCAGATAGTTGTACAGGCAGCCCCCATGCTTTAGCAGCTGCCCACATTATCTTCTGTCCAGCATGCCGTAGCTTCTGATGTAACCAACGGGCAATATTTTCAGATTGTGAATTCTCAATCCATCGGATTCGGGCCAGTGTGTCAGCTTCATCATTTCCTGGTGACTGCAAGGGTTGATGACCAGAGACATGGTAGACACATACTGTCCTGTGTTTGACCGTATTCCAAATGTCTACCCACATGTCTTTACCCCAAATCGGTCGGGCGTGGATAGTCCATTCCTGGGTAGCCCATTGCGTAATCCACAGAGTGAGCCCCCGGTACACAGCCCAACTATCTGTACAGATGTTCAGGACGCCGTCACCAGGTTCTTTAGTTATAACCATCCACACGGCTCGCAATTCTGCCCATTGGCTGCTTTGACCATCCCCCTCATCAAACCAGATGGTCTCAGTAGAGGGATGGTATGCTATTGCTTGCCACTTGCTCGGGTTGCCTCTGCTGGACCCATCCGTATACCAGGCATCTTCAGGAATAGGATATCTTCCTTCCTGAACGGGACTCTTCTCTGGTGGAGCAACCATCGGTTCTTTTGATGTATCACTGTGATACGTCACTGGGCCTAGGATCTTCTGTAGTTCTTCTTTAAGTGGAGATGAAGACAGACTGCTTCTCTGGCTTAGATAGGCGACCCATCGTGCCACCGTTTGTGCTTGGGCCACCCCCGTCTTAGGAAGGTGAGTCAAATCTCTCACCCACCCCTGGATTGGTAATGAAGTCTTAACTATGACCTCTGCTGTTTGCGTTATCGGCTCTACTGCTTGTAATGCCGAATAGGCAGCCAATAACTGTTTCTCAATCATGCTATATCGTTCTTCTGCTCCGTGCCAAACCTGAGACCAGAATCCAATGGGGGTTCGAACAGAACTCTGGCGTTGCCACAGGCCCCAGCCAAAACCATCTTGAGTAACATGAACATCTAGTTCAGCTGGGAGGGTCGGATCAAATATACCCAACGCCTGAGCTTGTTTAACTGCCAGTTTTGCCTGTTGGAAAGCATCCTGTTCTATCTTTCCCCAATTCCATGATTGACCCTTCTTTGTAAGCTTGTATAATGGCCTTAATAGCTGAGCTAAATGAGGTATAAAGGAGCGCCAATACCCCAGTATACCCAAACATTCTTGCAATTGTTTTGATGTTGTAGGGACTGGAAACGCTTGGACTTTATCTACTACCGCACTGGGTAGTACTTTGGTTTTCCCGGACCAAATTACTCCCAGGAATTTTACAGATAGCCCCGGACCTTGCACCTTCTGTGGGTTTATAGCCCACCCTCTTTTCTGCAGGTAAGCTATCAACAAATCTGCTGCTTGTCTCACCGCCTCTAACGAATCGGATGTTAACAGGAGGTCATCAATATAATGATATAAATTGACATTATTTGGCTTTTCCCACTTAGCCAGATCACGTGCCACTAAATTATGACAAAAAGTGGGCGAATGTACGTACCCTTGGGGTAGGACCTGGAAAGTCCATTGCCTCCCTTCCCATGTAAATGCAAACTGATCTTGTGATTCTTCACTGATTGGAATACTGAAGAATGCATTCGCCAAATCCAAGACACAGTGATATGTTTTGATTTCCCTGCTTAGTGTGTCCATTAGGGAGGCAATATTGGGTACAGCCGCATGAACAGGTGGCGTGACCTTATTTAATTCCCTATAGTCTACTGTCATCCTCCATGTTCCATCCAGTTTTCGCACTGGCCATATTGGGGAGTTATATGGGCTATGTGCAGGCCTTATAATACCCACTCTTTCTAATTCCTGCACCGTCTTTGTTATTTCATCCTGCCCACCCGGGAGTCTGTACTGTTTCACATTAGTAATCCGGCGTGGCTTCGGCAAACAAATAGGCTCATGTTTTGCATGGCCTCTCAATATTGTCTGGATTGCCCGGATACTAATGCATCTCTGCCGCAATCGGAACTCTCCCACTGTTGTATGGAGAGCCAGACCCCACAGGATATCAATTCCTAATATATACTCTGGAATTGGGGCAATGGATACCTTGTACTCCCGTGGTGGAAGACGCCCGACCCCCAGTTTTACCCAGGTTTGGGTGACCGGAATGGTTTGTCCCCCAAAACCTCCAATCATCACTCTATTACCTTTAAATTTAGTTGGGTCTCCATATATTATAGATGTCTCTGCCCCGGTATCAACTAGGGCCATAACCTTCTGTATATTCTTTCGGGACCAGTATATCGTCAGTTCCACATAGGGCCTCCGGTCCCGTCTAGAGGCCCTAGGAGGACTGACATCCCTCGTCAAGCCATGAACTGAGCCAGATTCAAGTCTTTTACCTCCGATACCTCCGGTGTCATAACCCGAGGCACCTGAGGTGGCTTCTTTTTCCTATTTGGAACTATAAAATCTTCTAAATTCCATGTTGTTGTTGGTCGCCGCTCTATAAATCTTATCCCTGGCCTTTTGGGTTTATTCTGAAATTTTTGTTCATCCTTCAGTTGCTTCCACAACTGAAGGAGAACCTGATTGGGCTGCCCATCAATTTTTGAAAACTGAACGCCTGCCCGGAGCAGATCATTAAACATTTGTTTCCGGGATACCCTAACAGGTCCTGCCCGAGAAGTTCGCGGGGCCGATCTTCTGGCTCGCACTATTGGAAAAGCCTCGGCATCCTCAATCACCCTGATATTGCGCTTAGCTCGTAAACGCTCAGTTTCTCCGAGGTCTGCTACCAATTGGGCGGCTTGTTGGACTACTGCCTCTGCGGATACTACTGGATTAAGTATGGAAACCAAGGTTCCATACATATGAGAGGGTGCTTACTGTAAAATTAGGTCCCTCATTCCCGCAGAAAATTTAACCATATCAGGGCTATCGAATGTGTCTTCATAGATAGCCTCTCTCATACCTAATTCGCGTATATAATTTTGAAGGTCTTCCATAGAAGACCACATCCCTGTGTTTACTGGCATGTCAGTTTTATTTGTCCACACCATGCGGCAAGCAGCCGTTATCCATTCTACAATTGAATGGTTTTCTTCAGGGAACTGAGTCCCAGCATACAGTCTCTGCCGAAGGGCAGGATGTACTGTTATTGTGGCCAACTTAGATACTTCGGGGCCACTAACCAGTACACTATCTGCCCCTGAATCCCATAACCGTAATAACCAAGCCGGAACACTTTCCCTTGGCCTTTGCCTAAATCGTTGCACTAGGTCCATGAGTTCAGTAGGCGTATATGGACGGGCTGTTACATGTAAAACAGATTCGGCAGGGGGCCATTGATCAGGAGGCACTCCTGCTGGTCGATCTTGAATTTTCTTTGTTTTTTGAGTTATTACTGGACGGACTTCTAGTGAGTCCGTCTCAGATGGTTTTTCTAGATCAGATTTAGTGATCTTATTTTGATTCATTTCTTCAGGATCTTGATCGTCATTAAATGAAATGTATCTAATTTGAGGGTTGGAGGAAGAAAATGACGGTTTTTTTCCTGTCAATAGATTGATCTCACCCTCCAATTTTTCAATACGGGCCTTTAACAATTCATTTTCATGTGCAATGTTGTTTGATTTTATCTCTGCCCGATTTAAAGCATTTAATAATGGCCAGGCTGCCATAGATGCAGCCATTCGCTTTTCTTTTGTAATTAAGATATCTTTTTGTAGTCCTAGAAAGTAATCAGTTAGACAATAGGCGTCCATGTTATTTGGTACTCTTAAAGGGCCCCATTGTTCAATAATTGTTGCTAATTGGTAATATGGGGACGCCTCAAAACCTGGAATTTGTCCAGGAAGGCATGTCCCTAAGGGGGTGGTCTTCTCCCCCTTGTACCAATTAAAGATTTTCCACACAAAGGACATTTTTTTTTTCCTTATATTTCTAGATGCCAAGTCAGTGGCTCCTGCCTGGCTTGCCAAATGTATTGGCAATAACTATGCTGGTATTAACAAGGATAGCAATTACAAGTAAAATGGTAGAAATACAGAAGATATAAGGAAAAGGGAACTCACCAGAGCTGAGGTGATCCTCCCTGGTGAGCAATCTCCAAGAGATGCTGCCTCAGTGAGGGTCAGCCCTTAAATGAGGTCTCAGAGGAGGTGGAGTCGAACTCCACCCCTCCAGGGAGCACAGCTACATAACTTTCACCTGTGCTCCCACAGCTGACCCCACACTTGCCTCAGCTGATCAATCAGTGGTTCACATTGTGATCTCCCATACACAGACAGAACCTGCCTGAGGAGCAAGCTGATGGCTGTCAGCTACAGGCAGACCTAGCTTTGAACTGCATTTCTTAGAGCAACAACTGTTGCTTTCAGTCACTGAATATACCAAGGCCAATTACTATGCCAGGAACATTTATGGCATCAGTGAACAAAAAATGCGTTAAAAATTGTAATAGACAGGAGCCATTTATTCTTTTATAACTAGGTGACCAAAGAACAACAGTCCTTCTAGAGTCAAGCTGTTAAGAACTAATAGCATCAATCAATATCACATAGATAGATTACTTCCCTGCCCTAAGACCATCTTGCGACCATTTGGTGCTCCTTATTAAGCCCTCTTGATGGCATTTTGTCTGAGCCATGCGACATTTTGTGATAGGAGTTACTGCTAGTGTTCCCTTAACCCTACACCAAAGTAGGAGGCATCCATTCTCAGGGAATCATGCAGGCTTCCTCTGTATTTGATGCTCAGAGACAGCCCCAGAACTTTTTAAATCTTAGCTTAGCTCTCATCCAATAATGTTCATCAAACAGTGCAACTTGTCCTTTGGAGATGCCTTTGTTCTGCATCAACCAGTTCCAACGGAGTCTTCTTGGCTTGTTTTAGATCAGTTTTTCAACAGATAAAGCCAGGGTCTTTGAATTACAAAGTGAAATTGCAGAATGCATGATTCTCAACCAAACAGAACAGCAGGTGGGATGCAGGGTGAATACCTGAACCAACACCACCTGCAAGCAATCCTTCAATATCTTAGGAATCTCTAGCCACCCCAAATCCAGTGTTGTGCTTGATCTATCATCTCTGCTGAGTTTTTAGCTAAGCTGATGGTGAGCATCACGGTGGTGATGGGTGAGCAGTCAGACTAGAGGGTCTTAATCAACCGTAAGGATCCTGTGATCAGAGGAACGTGAATGTGCTGTTAAAGGTCACAAGCGCTGCACTGCAGCATGAGCATACACAGCGAAAGGCTTTCAGTAGAGCTTCAGTTCATAAATGAGGACTGGGTTATGGAAAATAGGCTCAAGATATAAAACAGAAAACAGATCTTAACGCCAGGTTCTGTGAATGCAACCAGCTGAATTTCACAGATATTGAATTTCAATGACAATTTCTTGTGTTATTTTACCCTCCAGCTCCACCCTGAACAGGAACATGTCAGTGACAAGCATTACTCCTCCAGGCTTGACCTAACAGTGCTTTACTTGCACTATGAGCTAATGGCTGTGCTTACAGCACCTCAGGGAGACACCTCAGAGATCACAATGTCCTTCGGGTACAGCAGGAGACACTCAACTCTCCAAATGTGGAGTTTAATTTGTCCAAAGAGGAGACAGGATTCCCATGCTAATAACTTAGGACCATTTCAGTCATAGGTTTAAAGATGATGTAAGTGCTGAGGCAATACATGAACTAGATGAATGAAGCCCAGATGTCAGGGCTCAAGTCGTGACTCCAGCCCCAGCTGGAGCTAAGGCTGTCTTGAATTCATCACTGTCTCGCTCCAATTTACAGGAGGGAGGCAAGGTTCTTTTGTGTATATACCTGGCGTGAGATTAAGAAGCAACGGTTCAAATGTTGGTCCAACCAGTTTATTAAAGTCCTAGCCGTTTTTAGGGAGATGGGGAAGGGAAGGTAGGCGATAGGGAAAGTAGGAAATATAAGCAAGGAGTCTTTGCAGATAGCAAAAGAGATATAGTCACCACCGTGGGTCCAGCGAGGTACACAATAGGTCCGTTGATCTCAGGAACTCGTCTGATCACCGCGGGGGATGGGAGACAGCCAGGGAGCTCCGCAGCAAGCCGGTCCCGGGGGTTCTTCCGACAAAGTTTTCCCCTCAGGGAATTCTCCGTCAAAGGTGTCTTTGGGAGTTTGTCTCCAAAGTCCCCAGTTTAGCGAGGGCCTTTTATCCTCCATTTCTGTGAGGTTGTTTTTCTCCTTAGTTTGGTGTGACATACCTGGCCCAACAGATAAGCCAGAAGGGAGTGGTGCCTTTGTTGCCAGGCACAAGCATTATCGCCTTCTGCAGTGGTCAGCTCCTTCGAGCTGCACCCCTGAAGAAGACTGCTTGTCCTGCTTCTGCTTATCTTTGCAATCATAAGCAGAGGTACTGTGGCACAACAACACCCACCATTCACCCTCCTAGATAGTTAGCAGTTGCCAGTCAGAGTATTATAATCAGAAAGGCCTCACGAAGCAAGCTTTGAGACAATAAAAGAAAAACAGTTCCGTCTTTCACACCACCCCGTGGCTCAAAGGTTGCTTGAAATTGATGCACAAATGACCATTCACGGTGGTGAGGAAAGAAAAAAAAAAAGTAAGCATAAGGGAAAAGAGGGATGGGTAATATGGGGGAATTAAATGTTAAACAGTTAACAATCACAAAGACGGTGACAATAACCAATAGTATCAAATAAAATAAATAAATAGGGCTATTTGTGTCAGCTGTTTTCCACTTGAGCTTTTCCAAAGCAGTTCAGTTGCTGAGAGATATAAATAATAGTTTGGCAAGTTAGAGTACTGTTATAGTCTTCCGAACTTTTCACAGGATAACGTGTAGGATACCCCACCATAAGAGGGATAATCCCAGAAACATACACATCTCTTATCAAAACTTAGACATTTTCCAACAACCATGTTTTGTATGGAACTCCTGGACTGATGTGACACTGAAAAACATCAGTGCAAAGGGTTTTAAAATAGATTTCATTTTTGACCACATCTAACAGATATTAGATAGGTCCCTTGGCTCATTTCCCAATTTGTTAGGAATTTGGAAACAGCATGGACGAGTTACATGCAAATCATAATCACTTTGACAAAAAAAAGGGGTAAAAGAAGGGATCAGAAGGAATGGTTATCACTGTGCAGAAAGTACCAGAAATCCAGAATGACCTGTAAAAGAAACTATGAACCAAACTGTGAAGTTTTAACAGATCCAAGGACTGATAGCAATCACAGTCCACAACCACAACAAACAAAACGTAATACTATTGCAACCAAAATATGTAATCAAGAGGAATATTCAGAATTCTAGCGTGATCACATCTTCAACTTTTCTGTCACAAAACACAAATGGTTAAAGTCAGCTATCAGTCATTCTGTATTCAGTAAAGGTCCCACGGGGATTTTCTGTAAAATAAAGCAAGACAACAACTTGCCCTTTTGGGGCTTTATTAATACAATTAAAAAATGAGAGAACAATCCATTGAGGAGTATATTTTACATTCATTTTTCGGGGTGTCCTTAGCCTTCTAAGGATATTTGTTAAGGGATTTCATTAAGGTTAGGGAAACTGGCCTCATGTTAGCTGAGTCAGTGGACACAGGCTGGCCAGAGAGATAAGTGTTTCCCTAGCTTATCAGCAACTGGATCATGACTCACAGGGACAATTGGCAGGAGTGGGGAGGCCTTGGGACAGAAGGTGTTAAATCGAGGATCTCCTTTTGCTGTGAGCTTTCTAATAAACATCCACCCTTCACTGCCTTCCCCCCCCCACCTCCCACTCATCTGGGGGAGGGGGTGAAAGCATCAGCTTTCCTTGAGCTTTTGTTCTGGCCACAAATTAACTAATTTCTCTAACCTGACTGTAGGTAATCCATTCATCAAGTCTCGTGGAACACCCTTTTGCCAGCCCAGTGTCCAGAGACGATTACGTTTATGATCAATATTTCGCCTACCTGTTCTTACTGGCAATGAGACCCTTCCAGTTCCACTGTGCTTTGGACTAGGTGGCCTAGGAGCAAGGGTGGTTGCTGCGAGCCTTACTTCCTCTGGTTCAGATATACTGGAAGAAGCCACAGGCCCATATTTCCTTTCATAATTAATCAATTCTTGGGCAACTTCCCCCCATGTCCATACTTTATATCCTGACTGCAGATGGCCTGAGGTGCCAGTTCCTTCTAATGCTGCCAGGGTTCTTTCTCCCTGAGGCATAGCTTGTATTTTTCCTTGTAGTTGTATGCCTATAGGTTTCAGTGATTCTGGAAGCCCCCTGATTAAAGGAGTCATCCTTTCAGGATCAACAGGCATCATCATAGGTGATTCATGATGTGGCTGCAGCTTTCTATCATACATCATTTGGAGACAAGCAGCCTTTTGGACACTTTCCACTAATTGATCAGCTGTCCCATTAATGGCAAGAGGGTCTCCCCTTTCTAAAGGGCTAAGACCACCTGCCCAATAGGCAGCCCTCTGTGTTAGGGACCAGGGAGCACGGTTGTTACCAGTAGTTAAAAATACTCCAGGCCCCCAATAACCTTCAGCTTCTTTTTCAGTTAACAGTATTTGGTCTCCACCAGTTAAGCTGACTCTCCATACATATTCTGTTTCCGATTCCTTTGGAGAGTGGCTAAAATCCTTTTTCAGTTTTGCTAATTCAGTGGCAGAAAAAGGAATTTCTTTAACATTCATTTGAGGGTCCAGATCCTCACTGTTATCAAATATATATTCGGTTTTTATCAAAGGACGCAATTGGGTTGGCGAGTCCTCTAATATGCCAAGCCCTTCCTTTATTCCTTGTAGTTCCTTCTGAGGAAAAGTTTTTTCTTGAGGCAAATTATGGACAGCAGTATTGCTAGTATTCTTATATGTTAATAGTTCCTTAAAAGCCATTTGCAACAAAACTGTATTATGTTGCTCTCTTTGTAATTGTTCTTCAAGGTTCACTATTTGATTCTGCAGAGTTTTTACCAATTCTTGCATTACTTTAACTGATTCCTGTAATGCTTGTATGGTTTGGGTTTCTGCTGAATGCTTTTCATCTCGGAACTCCACGGCAGCTTTTAAAGCAGCACCGAGTACCGCACAAATAAACGATTTTCCTTTCCCGGCTCGAGTATGAGCCTCATATTGTAAAACACGAATGCGGTCGGAAACACTCTGCAAGTTATACCAGTTTTGTCGTGCCCAATCCACGCCTGATAAAGAGGGCCGAGCATCATGCTTTTCTAAAAGGTCAAATAGCACATTTTCACTTTTCATAGTGGCAATAATTTCACTCATTTCTCAATACCCTAAAAGATACACACTAAGGGAAGAGAAGGTACACTTAACTCCTTACCCCTCCCAAGGGAGACAGGCACCTATCAAACAAATGCAAATGCTACAATCATTCCTCCTTTTCACAACAGACCAAGAAGCCCAATCAACACTTACAAAGAAAGTGTAAACACGTAAATCGCTCCTGGCTACCCTGTCAGGCCAGAAAAACTTCAAGCTTAAAGCCACACAAGTTACAAAACACTTCTAGGTTTCTCAGAAAGGAATAAACTTCTTGGAGAGGCACAAACGTCAAAAAATTACCTCCTCACTTCCCCAAGAGGTGCACACACAAAACTTTCAAATTCCAAAATACGTTACAAGTTACTTAAACCACAAAATGCGAAATAGTCTTCCCGAGGAGGCACACACGTATAAAACAAAAGCAAATAGTCAAAATTAATTCATACGTCCCCGAGAGGTAAACACTTAAAGTTTCAGAATGTGGAGCGATCTTCCTGGAGAGGTGCTCACATCTAAGTTACCAAAATTATCGCTCCTTGCAACTCCAGGAGGTACATACAGAAAAATTTTGGAGTTTTTGGAAGGACAACACTCTCACGGCGGGCATCCTGCCGACTACGCCAATAAAAATGTCTCGCTCCAATTTACAGGAGGGAGGCAAGGTTCTTTTGTGTATATACCCGGCGTGAGATTAAGAAGCAACGGTTCAAATGTTGGTCCAACCAGTTTATTAAATTCCTAGCCGTTTTTAGGGAGATGGGGAAGGGAAGGTAGGCGATAGGGAAAGTAGGAAATATAAGCAAGGAGTCTTTGCAGATAGCAAAAGAGATATAGTCACCACCGTGGGTCCAGCGAGGTACACAATAGGTCCGTTGATCTCAGGAACTCGTCTGATCACCGCGGGGGATGGGAGACAGCCAGGGAGCTCCGCAGCAAGCCGGTCCCGGGGGTTCTTCCGACAAAGTTTTCCCCTCAGGGAATTCTCCGTCAAAGGTGTCTTTGGGAGTTTGTCTCCAAAGTCCCCAGTTTAGCGAGGGCCTTTTATCCTCCATTTCTGTGAGGTTGTTTTTCTCCTTAGTTTGGTGTGACATACCTGGCCCAACAGATAAGCCAGAAGGGAGTGGTGCCTTTGTTGCCAGGCACAAGCATTATCGCCTTCTGCAGTGGTCAGCTCCTTCGAGCTGCACCCCTGAAGAAGACTGCTTGTCCTGCTTCTGCTTATCTTTGCAATCATAAGCAGAGGTACTGTGGCACAACAACACCCACCATTCACCCTCCTAGATAGTTAGCAGTTGCCAGTCAGAGTATTATAATCAGAAAGGCCTCACGAAGCAAGCTTTGAGACAATAAAAGAAAAACAGTTCCGTCTTTCACAATCACAACACAGTTACATTATTTGCTCATACTGTGGATTTGCATAGGGACAACAGGAAGGTCAGAATTGCTTCAATAGAGCTATGCAATCTTTGTCCTAAATACTGGAAACCCACAGCGTTGGACAAATAAAATGAATTAAGTCTGAAGTGCTTTACATGGATTGTGATCCTATGTTTGCCTCACAAACTTACCTGAGACTTTCCAATCAAAAATCAGAGTGTCATCTCCAATTGTGTAGATGTATGTTCCCTCGTCTTCTTTCGTTACAGCTGAAGCCACAAGCTTATGCAGTTTCCCTTTATCTTCCATTGTGAATTTCTTACTGGTCTTGATTTCTTTGCCATTTTTGTACCACTTCACCATGACATTGGCTTCAGAGGTCTCAGAAACAAATTCAGCTTGTTTTCCAGCAACGGCCCTGATTACTCCTCCACTTGTCTCTTTGATTACGAAGTTTGCCAGTGCTGAAACAAAATATGAAGACACAAAATACATATGATGGTAAAGAACTGCAGGGACATTGGTGACCATGAGGCATTCATTTATCATAAGATCAAACGTGCACGTTTAATCCTAGTTCTAATTGCTAGATTCTAATTCAGAAGCTGGCAAATTGGCAGCTTTTATAAACCACGTACCAGATTACCTTATCTCCACAAGTTGAAGGACGTACACTGTACAGGGGACAGAGCCAAAGGAAGAAGCCCAAGGCTTCAAGAAAATGTCTAAAATAGGAAAACTGAGGAAAGAATTGGAACAAGCAAACTAGAAGGAAATCAATGGAGGGGGTATCTATTACTGCACTGTAACCCCCTGGCAAACAAATCAAGCCTAAAAGATAGAGATATCACTTAGGACTGAAAAGAAAAAAGAAAAAAAAGAATTCCTTTATGGAAATTAATTGGAGTGCAAAAGTTAGATGATAAAACTGGCCCTTATTAACACACAGTGGAATAATTGACTTCAAAGATTCAAAATCTCACCACTGTCTTAGCCAAAAGTTCAAGCCTAAGTCCACGGTCCTATTTTACTGAGGGTAATTGAGCTTGTTTTCCAACTTCTTGTTAACATATCATTTCAAAACAGCGCACACAACTGAGTTGGGTCTGTTGAGACAGCGCAGTCAGAGCTGCTAAAATCAAAGTCTGGATTATGCATGCATTTGTTCTGCAGTTCCAAGAACACGCATGTATAATACAAATTCAACAACGTTCTACAGAATGCCTGTATTTAGGAGCTCGAGAGCCAGCTGATGGACACTGGGATGACTGAGATCCTGTCAATACATTTAACTCCATCCTATCATACAGTCAAATTTCATTCATTTTTTCAGGAACTGTCTCTTATCATTGTAGTCCCGTCACCACTGCTGGATGTGAGCCCAACCACACAAAAGCAGCTGCTGGTTTTCACTGCAGATACTGCAGTAAGGAGAAACAGCCTCCAGACTGGACCAGCTGAGCGTGGCCCTACCAGGATTTGCTCCAAAGGTCTTATTACCAGTAGTGCTTCCCGATGAAATACATGGGGGTCCTCCTTTGATTCCAACCCCAACCCACCCCACCATGCCCCCTGATAACATCCATCAGGGCCACATCTCGACAGCTCCTGAACACCTCCAGGGATCCCACCACCTACCTGGGCAGCCTGTGCCAGTTAATTCTATGGGCAGACCTGCCAGTATGAAATATTATGCTAACATGACAAAGAGAGAGAAGAAAAGCAAAATTAAGACTAGCTGACAAGCCTTGGCAGGAAGTTCTGCTCTCCATCAATTTAGTCCCTGTGACTCTTCACAGGTGTTTTCTACATTTGGGATCACTGCTACAAAAAGAGATGTTGACATCATCTCTTGTGGCCACCCTGACAGAAGAGCAGGAAGGCTGGGATGCTCTTTTTCCTGTCTTTCCCTTGATTTCCTCTATATCTTAGGGACGAATCACAGGACAGAACACAGAAATCAAATGGCTCTACAAAGCAGATTGGCCAGTTCAAGTCAAAACAGCCACTGAAAACACCCCAGATGCTGTCTGACAACAGCTGGACTGTCGGGGAGTCAGGTGAATGCAGTCTGCTGGCCCTGGGCAGGAAGAGGACAGCCCAGACTGTCACATACCTTTCACTGAAAGCTGATAGAGCATTTTATCCCCCTCACAGATGCACTGATAACTTGCAGCATCATCCATTGAGTCGTTGTGAATTTTCAGGGTGTGTTTCTTCCCCACAGTTTGCAGTTCATAATTTTCACTGGCCTTGAGCTCCTTCCCATCCTTCATCCACTCCACAGTAGCGCCTGTGTCTGAAAGCTCAGCCTGCAGTTTGGCTTCCTCACGCAGCCAAGCGCAGATCTTTTCTACATCTTTGCTCTTCTTGGTAAATCTCACTGCAGCACCTGTCAGGAGCAAAGGCCTCGTTATTTCAATTTATATCAGGCTAACGTGGTCAATGTTTGCTGCAACATCTCTGAAAAAGTATCACCTTCTGTTCCTGCACTCATCATTGTGTCAGTGCTGAGCAATTCACGATATTTCATTTGGTCTTCTTGCTGGATTTACTAAGTAAAAATCAACCAAACATCTCCTTCTACTGATTAATAATGCTCTAAACATGCTTCTGCAGAGGTTTCCACCCAATGACAAACAGGTCCTCCCATCATGAATGTTTATTTGTTCTACTTTGTCATGCAAAGCTGATTGATAGAGATATTATTGGAATGATTGCTCCCCTACTTCTAAACTATTCCAGTGCAATCAGAAAGGCTGTCTGAACCTGCAGCTGAAAGTACTGCTCTATGGTCATGCAGTGGTAAACCTGGTGACTGAATGCACTGGCCAATAGCTGTGAACTGCAGACATTCATCAGCTGGCATGCTTGCACGTTGTTGTAAGGTCAATAGTAAACATGGCATCCCCTCCAGGTACAGCTTCACCAGTTGTTAGGGGGGATTTCACAGCCAGGACTGGGTCTGAGGAAGAACATGTATGTCTTAATGCTCTTTAGATGCAAGTCTGGTATCTCATTTAGAGATGGAAGATTAAATCATAGGTACATTTCTACTTCTCCCTTTGCATGAGTGCTAGAAGAAGCACTTCTGTGCTTAAGATCTGTTACAGAAAGTTCTGCCTCTTGCACATGTGAGATATCAAAAGATAAGGATATTCATGTCTCTGTCACAGAAACAACTCGTATCACTTTAGTGGTAGCTGGAGGTTGATAGGAGATAGGAGAACTAGGAATAAAGGAAAGCCTTTGGTGTGTTAATGCACTGCTAACCTTAAAGTCAAAGGAAGCATCTTTAGGGAACCAACACAGCTGCTCAGCACACACTGACCCATTTCCATTGGGGTTTTTGTGCTTACCAAGGTGCACGCTCCCTGGGAATTCCAGAGACGGGCTCTGTCCATGCGCATTGACTGCAGACACTCGGAACTGATCATCAGCCTCTTCAGACAGATTGCTCACCGTGAACTCTGGGACGGGGACATGAGACTCGTGGCACCTCACCCAGGTGAAGCCAGTTAGTTTCTTGCATTCCACAATGTAGCCATCGACTGGAATGGGGCGGTGCATCTTCGGAGGGGACCATGCCAGCGTCACTGAGGTTTCTGTTTTATTTTTCACCACGGGGTCAGTTGGGGGCTGGGTGGGAGGTTTTCTGGGAGCTGAACAGAAATAAATTTCAGAAATATTAGCATAAGGTCATGTAGGCTGGAAAAGACCTTCAAAAGACCTTCAAAATCAGCAGACTCAACTTTCAGCATGACCTACTGAGTCCCACCATTAACTACTGTGGTACCTGAGGACATACATGACAAGCTTATTCCTGCAGGTATTTACATAGTGAATATATTCACCCTCTGGTTGCTTTGGAACATTTTAGAGGTTAAAATCCCATCAGACTTTTTCACTGTGTGCAGCCACTGATACAGGCAGGAGGCTGGGAATTACCTGATGGGCTCTAGTTACAGACTACTGACACAGTAAAGGATTGATTTCATTTAATTTTGGCCATCAGAAAGTTTGGTGTCTGGTTTCAGTCACCCATCTGGACTCCAATTATAATCATATGGAGAACAGCACATTCAGGAGAACTCATCTCAATAAACCTGAATGAAATCACAGAATCATAGGATCATGGGAGGGCTTGGGTTGGAAGAAACCTTCAAGATCATTAAGTGCTAGATGCCAAAGGTCCCACTAACACAGTATTAAGCCAAAAGCTAGATGCTGGAATCAGATCTCCTGACCTTACCATCAGAAACTGAGATGTCATATTTTGCTCAGAGGTGCCTGCTTGTAGGAGGGACAGCTTCCGAGCTTTTTCTGCTCCAGGAACCAGCTCGAGCTTCAGAATTTAAACAGCAGTCAGAAATTAAACTGAGCTTTGTCACCTCCATCAAATAGAAGGAGTGGTTGGGTGGTACAGCTTTCCAAATCGCTTTGAAACTGTCACAACAATCAGATGCCTACCTTTTCTTTTTTAACTTGTTAATACATAGAGCTTAATAGCATCAGAATGCCCCAAGCACTTCAGACAACAGGACAGCTGTAAACCCTTCTTTAAGGATTCCTTTGTTTAACCACTGAGTAACTGTAATTCAGTGGTGCTGGTAGGAGAAGGGAAGTCCTAATCTTCCCAGATGGTGAACAGAGTTGATGTTCACATGCAGACTGGTGCTGCAGCAGAGCCAGAATCCACTCATTTGGGAAACACAGCACCAAGAAAATAATGGGAATAGCTTCATAAAATCAGGAGCTTCACTCAAATTTCATGTCAGATCTATAATTCTTCCTATTTTCAGGAAGAAATGATTTCCCTTTTTCTTGTAGTTTTATTTTCTTTTCCTTTCCAGCAAGCAGCTTTGTAGCTTACAAATTGTTTTCTAATCACCTCCTGGTGTGGACAAATCACACAGGTCTGACTCCATGTTTTACATAGTTAGCATATTATATTTGTTCCACTATGGAACTGTACAGTCATAGAATGGCCTGGGTTGAAAAGGATCCCAAAAATCATCCAGTTCCAACCCCCTGCTATGTGCAGGGACGCCATCCACCAGACCAGGCTGCCCAGAGCCACATCCAGCCTGGCCTTGAATGCCTGCAGGGATGGGGCATCCACAGCCTCCTTGGGCAACCTGTTCCAGTGCGTCACCACCCTCTGAGTGAAAAACATCTTCCTAAGATCCAACCTGATCCACAACCCCTACACACCCTCAGAGCCCCCTAGAGCCCCTAGTCCTCCTATTGCCCACCACAGCCCCATATGCCCACTAGAGTCCCCCTCAACTCTCTTTACAGGCCCTGCACAGCTCTATATAACAGTCTTATAGAACTACCTCTAGTAGAAGCAATCTCCACACAGAGATCCTTTCCCAGCACACTACGCCACGGGGGGAGCAAAACGGGGGGGGGGCACATACACACACAGCGCCGGGGGGGCCCGTAACCGACCCCCACCCATCCTTTAAAGGGGTGGGGGGTCCGTTTTAATGGGGGGGGGGGCGAGATCACCTTCACCCCCCACCCCCCCATCCCCACCCCATCCTTTAAAAGGGGGGTGTCCATTTTGGTGTTGGGGGGCAGTGACAATCCGCCCCCCCACCCCATCGTTTAAAGGAGGGGGGGTCCGAGACCACCCCCCCCACCCCATCTTTTAAGGGGGGGGGTCAGGGGCTCATGGGGGGCAGCACATCGTGCACAACATTGTGGGGGGGGGGGCTTTAAAAGGGGGGGGTTACAAAAAGCATAGCTCTCAACTATAGATGGGATTGGGGGGGGCTCAATCGATGGGGGGGGGCCCTTCATGCAGGGGGGGCACAGCGTAAGTCAGCGGCTTTGAGGGGGGGTGTTGGGGCTGTTTGGCCTTTGGGGGGGTTATTGTGTGCCCCACCCCCACCACCCCCACACACAATGGGGTGTTAATGTGGGGGGAAGGGGCTTAGATTAGTTGCGTTCCCTATAGCACTGCCCCCCCCGTCACTAACCCCCCCGCTTTATCCTTACGGCTGAGCCCCCCCCCGACAGCGCCCCATTCATCTTGATGGGGGGGGGGGTTTGTCACACGACCCCGGCGCGGCTTACGGCACATCGTCGACCCCACCCCACCCCCCATAACCCCACCCGGGGGGGGAGGGGGCGATGTGGTGAGTGGGGGGGGGGTTCCGGAGGTGGGGGTGAGCAAAGCGCAATATGGGGGGGGGGGTCCTATAACTGGAGGGCAGCGGCTGCACAAAGAGCCCGCGGGGGTCGGAGAGCAGCACTTTGGCTGGGGGGGGTCCACGGGGTCCGGGGGTAATGCTGCCCCACCCCCTCCCCCACCCCCCACTGCCCCCCCCCCCCCGCGTTGCCCCCCCGCCCCAACGTCAGCTCCTGCGGCAGCTCCTCGTCGCTCTCCTCCTCCTCTTCCTCGTCTGGGGGGTCAATATGTGGGGGGGGGGGTCCCATCAGGCAGCGGCAGCTCCGCCGGCTCCGATTGGCTGAGCCGCAGTGCGCGGGAGCGGCTGTTGTGTGCCGGTCGGTGGAGGGGAGGCTCTTCATGGAGCTGCCCCGCAGCCAACAACAGCCTGAATGAGATTCTGGAGTCCCAGACGCTGGAGGATGAGCTGGGAAAGAGCAGAGGCTCCCCACAGAAGGGCAAATCACGTCTGATAACGTGAGTGTGGAGCACAGCCAGCCCCTTCCTCACATGTGTGGGGCTTCCATGTTCCTCTGTGCCCATTGCAATGTGCCACCCCAATCCTGCTGCCCAGCCAGGAGTGGATGGGATGAGCAGGTTGGGATGCACAGAGCAGTGCTCAGACATTGCTGGGACATTTGTGCACTGCTGTTGAGCTTCCCTTTGTGCAGCAGGGGAGAGGATGGAGGTTTACAGGTGGATGGTTGTTATTTCTATGGCATTGCACAGGTGGTAGAACCATGTCCATTCCCAAACTTATTCCAGGGCATGCGGGAATTTGTGCAGTTGTAGTTCCTGAATTGTGCTATTTAAAACCCTCCTGTAAATGGGGATGTTTTGTAATGCCTGCTGGGGCTGCAGGCAGCATTGCCTTCCTCCTTAGGGGGCAGGTTTAATCACAAGCCTCCCTATTTCCTATCACAAACGTCCTACAAACCATGTCTGGGCATTGCTGTCTCGGCCTGGATCTCAGCTCCTGAGACTGTCAGATGTGAAGCAGCAGCAGCTGGGACAGGGCTGGCTCTGTGTGCCCTCTCTGGGTCTGTGGGCACAGAGTGGGGCAGAGGGATGACTGTGAGAGGGAGGAATTGCCCAGCCACAAGAAAGAGGAAATCAGCTGAAAAGGGGAGATTTGAGAAGCACTGAGGCTGTGGCTGCTTTGACAGTAAGAAGAAACCAAGCTGTCACTGTGCAAATGGGAACTCCAGTAGGAGAGCTGTGGTGGCTTTACAGATGGCAGACAGCAGCTGGAGTGTAGAGCCAAGGGTAGGGGGGGGATCTTCCTCTTAGCAATGCCATGCAAAGAATGATGCAGACTCCTGCAGGGTCGGCTTTGCTGTGTGACCCTGGGTGGAAGCAGCTGGAAGGTCTCAGCCCTTCTGCATTATCCCAGGAGCTGGGGCAGTGCTCGGTCTCATCCCACCTCTGCTAATAGCAAATGCAGAATCCCTTATCTGAGTGCCCTTTTCTCTCATGTAGAGTCACCAACCCTGGGAAGTTGACAAAAAGTTTGGGTGTTGTGTTGAGGGATGTGATTTAACTGGGAAGTATTGGTGATGGTTGGACTGGATGATCATAAGATCATCCAGATCATAAGATCTGAGATCATAAGATCATAAGATCATCCAGGTCTTTTCCAACCTTGAAAATTCTATGGAGTTGTAGCAGATTGTGGGGGTGTAGGTGTGGTATATATATGTACACAGATGGGAATATCCGTATGGAAAAGATAGATCCATGTGTGTTCTGGGCTGCACTGAAAAAGGGGTGGCCAGCAGGAGAGGGAGGTGATTGTCCACTCCTGCTCAGCTCTTGTGAGGCCATATTTGCAGCACTGTGTCCAGGCCTGGGAAGGATGTGGAGCTGTTGGGGGGGGTCCAGAGGAGGGCCACTGTGATGATCAGAGGGCTGGAGCAGCTCTCCTATGAGGAAAGGTGGAGGGATCTGGGCTTGTTTAGCCTGGAGAATGGAAGGCTGTGGGGAGACCTCATTGTGGCCTTTGAGTACTTGAAGGGAGCGTATAAACAGGAGGGGGAATGGCTGTTTATGAGGGTGGATAATGATAGGACAAGGGGGAATGGTTTAAAACTGAGACTGGGGAGGTATAGGTTGGATCTTAGGTAGATGTTTTTTGCTCAGAGGGTGGTGACACACTGGAACAGGTTGCCCAAGGAGGCTGTGGATGCCCCATTCAAGGCCTGCAGGCATTCAAGGCCAGGTTGGATGGGCTCTGTCCATGAGCATTGACTGCAGACACTGCAGAACTGATCATCACCCTCTGCAGACAGATTTACAGCCCCTGCACAGCTCTATATAACAGTCTTATAGAACTACCTCTAGTAGAAGCAATCTCCACACAGAGATCTTTTCCCAGCGCCCCTTTGTGACATCATAATGCCCCTTTGTGACATCATAACACCCTTTGTGACATCATAATGCACCTTTCTGATGCCATAATGCCCCTTTCTGACGTCATAATGACCCATTGTGATGTCTTAATGCCCCTTTGTGACGTCATAATGCCCTTTGTGATGTCATAATGCCATTTGAGACGTCATAAGGCTCCTTTGTTTTCATAATGCCTCTTTGTGACGTGATAATGCCTCTTTGTGACGTCATAATGCCCTTTGTGACGTCTTAATTCCCCTTTGTGATGTCTTAATGCTCTTTTGTGATGTCACAATACCCCTTTGTGATGTCATAACACCCCTTTGTGACATCATAATGCCCCTTTCAGACGTCATAATGACCCTTTTTGACGTCATAATTCCCCTTTGTGATGTCATAATGCTTCTTTGTGGCGTCATAACGCCCTTTGTGACGTCATAATGCCCTTTGAGACGTCATAATGCTCCTTTGTGACGTCATAATGCTCCTTTGTGATTCATAATGCCCTTTGTGATGTCATAATGCCCTTTCTGACGTCATAATGCCCCTTTGTGGTGTCATAATGCTTCTTTGTGAGGTATCTGTGGTGCCATTGATAATGAAGTGTGATGAACTGGAAGGCTTTCAGTAGAATTGCAGCCCTAACATAAACAATGACTTGAACTCTGGAATTCTGTGTAAAATCATTAGCTAGCTTGTGGTCCGGGTCTTCAAACCAAAGGCTGTGAGGTGCTGCTCTTGTTGACGCAGGCTGTGAAAGATGACTTGAGCTCTAAGAGTAATTTCCCTTCTGCTCTTTATATGAACGTCAAATCCACAATTAGAATATTAAGAAGATAATATAAAATTTTGTGCTGCTGGACTGAGGACTTCCATTAGCTGTTAGCCATAGTTTGGAACTTGCAAAGCAATCATATTGGAGCCTTGCTGGGCAACCTGCTCCAGTGTCTCACCACACCCACAGTAAAGCATTTCTTCCTAATATCCAATCCTAATCTACCTTCTTCCCATGTAAAGCCATTTCCCCTCATTCTGTTGCTACCTGCCCTTATGAAAAGTCCCTCCCCAGCCTTCCCTGTAGGCCCTCTTCAGATACTGGAAGGCCACTCTAAGGTCTCCTTGGAGTCTTCTCCAGGCTGAAGAGCCCCATCTCTCTCAGCCTGTGCACATAGTAGAGGTGCTTTCAGCCCTCTCTGATCACCTTCATGGCCCTCCTCTGGACCTGCCTGAACATCTCCAAGTCCTTCTTGTGTTGAGGGCTCCAGAACTGCGTGCAGTGCTCCAGATGGGGTTTCAATGAGAGGAGTGTGGAGGGGCAGCACCACCTCCCTCGACCTGCTGGTCATGCTTCTGTGCTTTAAGCTTATGCTTTAAGGTCCTATATGCTTTAAGGTTTAGATAGTGCAGTCGCCTCACCTCTTCAGGTTTATCTGTGAAGGTCCCTTCCAAGTGAACCGTGCTGATCCAGACAGTTCGAATTGCTCATTAAAATGTTTTAGTAAGTTGGGCTGGTCCTACGAAGCAGTATGACTGCAGTAAGCAGTGTACATGGTGCGCTGTGAGTACTGCACACATTCCTCTTGGCAGCTTGTGGAACAGAAACTGTGCATTGTTTGGATTGTGTAAGTATTCCTGTTGGTCTCTTGTGATGCTTACCTTCTTAGAGCACCTTTCCTCGTTTGGCTCTACATATTTTGGTACCTTACTTGTTCTGTTTGGCTTAGCAGGGAAGGTCTTCTTCTGAAGCATCCTCAGTCTTGGTCTGGGCAGCATACTTAGAAATGACATGGACGTTACATGAGTGGGTGGTCAAAGGGGGGAAGAACTCACCTTTCTGATCTGTTTCCTTTTAGAACACAGTCCTGGAGAGGATTTGCTTTCCTTGTTTCCTGGAGACTTGGATTCTTAGATGGTTTTGACTGCAGCTATTTCTGATGTTAATTCCTTTTTCTGTACTTTAGTAGCCAAGTGCAAGTGGAGTGCTTTGGGAATTGTCTGAAGTTGCCAGGTTGCGTGTGATCACATATGTAACGTGGAGTTATGTGTGGTGCCAGTGATAATTAAGTGTGATGAACTTGAAGGCTTTCAGTACAATTTCAGCCCTAATGTAAACAGTGACTTGAACTCTGGAATTCTGTGTAAAATCATTAGCTAGCTTGTGGTCCAGGTCTTGAAACCAAAGGCTATGAGGTGCTGCTCTTGTTGACGCAGGCTGTGAAAGATGACTTGAGCTCTAAGAGTAATTTCCCTTCTGCTCTTTATATGAACGTCATATCAACAATTAGAATATTAAGAACATAATATAAAAGTTGTTGCTGCTGGCCTGTGGACTTCCATTAGCTGTTAGCCATAGTTTGGAACTTGCAAACCAATCTTATTTAGACTTTAGTGGTGAAATCTTCTGATGAAATCTTCCTTCTAATTCTGCAAAAGAATCTCGGTGGAACATTTCTGTCTGAAAAGGCTCTGGCATATGAAGATGTGCCAGACTGCAGCCATGTGCCAGATGCGTTTGGATCCATGGAATTTTCTGATGTAGCTTCAGTGTTTGAAGAATCTCCACTCGATCTAAATACTCAGAAAACAAAGCAGGTGTGTGAAGATGTACAGCTAGTTTCTTACAGAAAAAATACAGCTCTTAATCTAGAAATCTGCTTCTCATTGTATCTAGTGCTTACTCCATATTTAAGTATCTAGTGGACCTTGACCAAAGGAAGATAAAGATAGAGCAAAGAAGTATGTTAAGCATAAATTTTGTTGCCTTCTACCTGTAGGCCATGGTTGGTTTGACGTGATCCCTAACTCCAGTGTTTGGTTTGCACAGAAACAGCAAGCAAGGGAACAAGTAAAGGAGTCAGTGAGGATTTTAAAACACAATGGGAAGCGATAAGGCACAGTTAATAAGATTCTGGAGTTAGGCTGGAGGTAGGCAGAGGTTGAAAGGTACCGAAAGAAATTCAATCTCACTGTGTTGGACAACAAAATCCACTGTGATATTATTCAAATTTTTAACTAAACCAAGTGATAATTCATATTTATGTTTAGATAAGCTGGTGAAGGTTAATCCTCAATGGAGAATTGAGATGAACAAATAAAAAAATGGTGTTTGACAGTCTATAAGAAACGAACTTATTCTAGGAGAGAATCAGAGTTTTCAACTGTTTTGTTCAATAGCCAAATAATGTATGATATTTTTATAAGCATTGTGTCTGACCTTCTCAGCTGTTAGAATTTCTTTGACAGTAACTTCTCCGGCTGTGATCAGAAAACCTTTTGTTCCGTCTCTGGCACCATTCGAGGCATGATACTCAACTGGGTGATATGGAATTCACACTGTCAACTCCAGTGACAAGAAAAGTGGCATCTAAGAAGCGTGCAAACACAGAGAATGTTGATGCAGAGTCAGTGTTAAGAAATGAGCTGCCCTTTGCATTTCCTGCTCCAAAGGCCTTCTTTTCGAAGAGCCAGACAGAGAAGCAAGTAGAAGGCATATCTTTTTAGGCGCCTACTTCCAAAGGTATGTTGTATCTAACAAATGGAAACCTAGAACATGTGTAGCTTAGGAATTTTTTACTTTTAATATGAATGCAGTACTTGTAGGTCCTAAAATTCTGAAAGGTTTCAGTGTGGGGTTTATTTGGTCACAGCACATACAGCTGCCATCCTGTACATCTGACAGTGCACTGCAAGCGGTTTAACCATATATCAGGGCATGGTACACGTCTGTTAATGATAGAAGTTCTCACAGTTTCACAAGGAGCATGCCTTGAGATGCATTCAGATAATGAGATAAGTGCTGTGTTCCTAAAACTAGCATGTGTCTCCACTCTCCATCGAGATTTAGTAGATAATTTCTTTAACAATTATGATGAGAGTTTTGTTTTGTTTTTATTTTTTTCTGGGCTATTATTTTGAGTGAAAGAAAAGGGTATGCTTTTATTTAAGCGAGCTTTTGATTGCATCATGCTTCTAAATTAAATGTAACCTACTGAATTCCTCATGATAGCATACGAGTACTTGCGTGTATCTGTTCTCCCTAATAGAGGGAGAAGAGACTCAGTGAACCTGGACAGTGTTACCCAGGGTTGTGAGAACAGCTAAATGATTGTTGAGAACTGGTCAACTCGTGAGCCTGAGACCTGGGATCCTCCATCCTAGGGTGGAACTTTAATGGAGCACGTGGGTGCCACAGCAAAAAAAGGACTGTGTACAATAGACTGAGAGTTTGCTGAGTTTCTTGGTTTACAGAAAGCACAACTAACTCAGCAGCAAGTGACGTATTTGGGATAGGAGATGACAGCTGGACTTTGAACCTTAAGGACTGCCAAGAAAGAAGCCATCTGCTCAACCCCTGAGCTGCAAACTGCCAAGGAACTCCATACGTTGCCAGGAATGACAGGAGGGTGCCAACCATGGATACACAGCTACGGACTGATGGTAAACTTGAAACAGCTTGAAGTGAGTAAGGGATATCCAGGGTGCACTGGTGCTCAATATTCAAGAAGCCCATCAATCTACACTGGGCCAAAGGATACCAGTTTTAATATCTCATGCAGTGTTTACTGTATTGGAGGCAAAAGGGGGACATTGGCTTTCACCCCACAGAATCACAGAATCACAGAATTACCCGGGTTGGAAGGGACCTCAAGGATCATGTAGTTCCAACCCCCCTGCCTAGCAGGGCCACCAAACATACGCCTTTACTAGATCAGGTTGCCCAGGGCCCCGTCCAACCTGGTCTTGAACACCTCCAAGGACGGGGCATCCACAACCTCACTGGGCAGCCTGTTCCAGGACCTAACCACCCTTCTAGTAAAGAACTTTCCCCTAACATCCAACCTAAATCTTCCCTCCTTCAACTTAAAACCATTTCCCCTAGTCCTGCTATTATCAGCCCTTTCAAAGAGTTTACTCCCCTCCTGGGAGTAAGTTCCCTTCAGGTACTGAAAGGCTGCAATGAGGTCACCCCGCAACCTTCTCTTCTCCAGGCTGAACAAACCCAACTCCCTCAGCCTGTCCTCATAGGGGAGGTGCTCCAGCCCCCTGATCATCTTCCTGTCCCTCCTCTGGACCCTTTCCAAAATCTCCATATCTTTTTTGTACTGAGGGCTCCACACCTGGACACAGTACTCCAGATGGGGCCTCACAAGAGCAGAGTAGAGAGGGACGATCACCTCCCTATCCCTGCTGACCACCCCTCTCCTGATGGAGCCCAGGATCCCATTTGCTTTCCGGGCTGCCAGAGCGCACTGCTGGCTCATGTTAAGTTTCTCATCTATCAGGACCCCTAGGTCTTTTTCAGCCGAGCTGCTCTCAAGGACAACTCCTCCCAGCCTGTACAGGTGCCTGGGGTTCTTCCGGCCCAAGTGCAAAACCTTGCACTTTGCTGTGTTGAACCTCATTAGGTTCACCCGAGCCCAGCTTTCCAGCCTGTCAAGGTCCCTCTGAATGGCATCTGTTCACCCCAAAGATTCCCGAAATACCAGGCCATCCTGGTAGAGCAGGGTGATATAGAAATAATTGTAACTACTATTGCCAACCCAGTATCTTTCCTTAGCGGAACTCCCCTGGTGGAGAACCAGGATGACATCACTGCTTTGAAACAACTGATGCTGCACATTACATCCAGTCGGTCGGAGCTGAAGGACGAACCCTTAGAAGATGCAGAAGACGCCTGGTTTACCAGCAGCTGCAGTTTTGTGAGACAAGGAGGCTGTAAGGCAGGACATGCAGTAACTGCTACTGAGCAGGGAATGGAAGCACAACCATCAGCCGTGGGGACTACCCCTCAGAAGGCTGAAATAACTGCCTTGACGAGAGCCTTAATGATATGGACAGATGCTAACTATGTGTTTGGGGTGTCACACGCTCATAGTACCATCTGAAAAGAGCAAGGATTGCTCACACACAAGGAAAAGAGCATGATGTAAATGTACCTATGTTGTAGGGCACAGTTCTCTATCCAGGCCCAAGTCTGTGTGGGTGTCTCCTCTATCCACAAAGCTGCTCACACTGCAGGAGGCACAGGCTGAGAGGAGAGGCCAGAGCAGCTCTCCCACTGTGACACGGAGCAGCAGGATACAAGTAAAGGAAGGCCCCGCAGCGGTACTGGGAAGGTTCCACACAGTCATCAATTTTTCATCTGAAAGGTAAAGAGGAATTCCCTTTTCTGCCCCTATCATCATTGGTCGGGTGAGTAGCAATGATGCCCGGTGTGCTTCCATCAATGGAGCAGAATAGGCGGAAGGCTGGGGTGCAGGCTTTCCTCTGCTGAGGTGAGTGGGGGCTCAGGGTGTTGCTCAGTGGTAGATTTGTTCACACTGAGTTCTAACAGGAAACTTGCTCAACATCGAAGGCCTTGCAAAAGTCTGGCTGAGTGATGTCAGTTGCTTTTCCTTTCCCTACTGATGCTGTCACTCCACTGTAGAAGGCCACCAAAGCGACCAGGCTGCATGTCTCCGTTTCCGCTGTTTCTCCATTTCCTTCTTGTTGCTCCCTGTAACCAGCAGGTTCAGCCATGCTGCTTTCCTGCCTCCTCTGCTGTGTTTCGTGTGGTCGGGATGGAGCTCAGAGCTCCAGCTCTGAGTAAGGTTTTCTGAGAAAGTTACCATCTCTTTTCCATTCCTTTACCCCTAAAAACAGTTTTCCAGTGTCTCTCATGCAAGAATTCTTTGAACAGCCTGCAGCTGACTCTCCTGAAGCTCAGGGTCCTGACTTTGCTTTTTGCCAGGCACACATTCCTTGAGATGAGGAACTCTAGAAGGGCATGGTCACTACAGCCCTGACCACCTCCAGTCTTAACCCCTGCTGTTCAGCATGTCCAGTAATGCTTCCCTTCTGCTTGGTGTGCTTAATGCTTGGCCCACAAAGTTATTGTCAGTGCACTCCAGCAGGCTCTCAGACAGTTTGCAGCAACTGGGATTGGTGCTGGGTGGTTGCTGGGAGGTGTCTCAGCAGAAAAGCTGGGCTGGGGTGGGCGTGCTGTGTCAGTCCTCATCGCAGCTGGCAGAGAGAGTTAGAGGAGGGTGATGGGTGCTGCCTGCTCTCAATGCTGCTGCACTGAATTTGGGGCACAGCAGCACACTGGTGAGTGAGCTGGGAGGGAGACGGACTGCTGCTGTGCATGGCTAGGCCAGAGCTGGAGGATTGTCAAACACGTGAGTCATGCTGGTGCAGCCATTGCAGCTGCAGCAGGAGTAGAAGACAAAGAGGTTTTGTAGAGGACAGAGGGTGGTGACTCATGGTTTGATGTCCAGGTGGAGGCCGATAACAAGTGGTGTCATCCAGGAGTCTGTCTTGGGACCAGTGCTTTTTTACATGGTTATCAGAGACACCAATGATGCAATGGAGTGCACCCTCTGCTGTTTGCTGAGTGGTGCGGCTGACGCAGTGGAAGGAAGGGATGCCATTCAGAGGGAGCTCAACCGAGAGGTTGGCCTAGGTGAATTTAATGAGGTTCAACACAGCAAAGTGCAAGGTTTTGCACTTGGGCTGGAGGAATCCCAGGCATTTCTACAGACTGGGAGGAGCAGTCCTTAAGAGAAGCCCCGCAGAGAAGGACCTGGGGGTCCTGGTGGATGAAAAACAGAACGTGAGCCATCAGCGTGCTCTTGCAGCTCAGAGAGCAAATGGTCCCCTGGGCTCCATCAGAAGAGGGGATGGCCAGCAGGGACAGGGAGGTGATTGATCTTCATGATCCTTGAGGTCCCTTCCAACCCGGGCCATTCTATGATTCTGTGATTACACTCGCTGTCAGAAAGAATGGCAGCTGTACGGAAGCTGGATATATTTTGGGACAGTTCTTGTAACCAGCTGATTTTAAGACCTTGCCCGAGTCAAGAGTCTAAATTGAGTGTCAGAAGAAAGCTGGTAAAGTGGCTATTGCTCATTCTTTTTCATTTGCTGATTCTTTCATTCGGGTTCCTTTTCCAAAGGAGATTCTGGTGATGGAAGCAATTGAAGAAAGAACCAAAGCAGCTCTTGCCAAGAGTGCTTGAAGTCCCTGTGGAGAGAAGCAAAGAACTTGGGCTTCCTCTGGGATGCGCCCCACCATGTCTCAGGAAGGAGACAACTGCTGTTCCACTTTCTGCTTTGTGTGTGGAAAGGTACGTCTGGGTTTTCTTCTACTTGTTTTTCTTTCTTTTTCTGGCTTTGAAGGAGAAGGGGTGGAGCAAGGGGAGACCCACTGGTCATTTGTTAACTCAAGAGCAGGATGGATTCTGCATTGACTGTGAAAAACCTGGGCTAGTAGCATGGGCATATTTCAGGCTGGACTCTTCTTTTGCTGCTTGGTTTCCTTTTGGCTACAGGGAGACAGCTGTCTAAAGGTGTGTTTTCAAACCCACTCTCCAAAACCATGTTTCATTGTTGCAGGTGGTTCAGTGTGCTCTTGCAGTGCAGATGCTGTAGTTTGCTGTAGAATCTGAATTGTTTCTGTTCCTAGGGGAGTACTGGGAGGAGGTAGTGAGAAGAGAATTCAGTGCCTTAGGTGTATCTTAGTGAGAAATGTTGGCATGAGGTGCTGAAAGTCTTGAGTTGTCAAAGGCCAGTGAGGCTCAGACTCCTTAACCTGCTGGAGCAGGGTGGAAGCAAGGAGTGGGCACTGCCGTCACACAAGCTGCACTTGGTTCTGGTCTGCCAGGTCTGTGCTGGCCTGGATTTCTTCTGAGAAGTTTGTTGGAGCTGCTTGGAGTAGTGAAGGGTGGGGAAGAAGTGCTGCTCCAGAGCTATGAGACGTGCAGCTCCTTCTGAAGTGCTCCTGAGAAGGACGGAGCGCATTTGCTGCAGCTTTCTCTGCAGATGTGCTCCTCACCTTGAAATCCTCGTGGTTTGTCCTCAGCTCCTGACCACGGCCTGTTCTCTGTTTTGCAGGCTGATAACATGCAGAAGCCGCAGCTGGTGCGTGCTATGTCATCTTTAAACGTACCAGCATTTGCGGCAGCCCATGTTATTAAGAGCCACGTCCCCCAGGGGCCAGATGAGCTCTCTCTGGAGGTAAGCAGTTCCAGGCGTTCCGTGTTGTCGTGCATAGAAGAGGGCAGTCCTTTCTGCTTTGTTTTCCTACCAGATTTGCTGAATCTGGGATTGATGTTTCAATCTCTTTCAGGTCGGAGATCTGGTGAGCATTGTTGATATGAGGACATATCAACAGGCTGAGCCCCTGGTGGAGAGGCAAGCGTGGCTTTGAGGTAGGCACACGTTTTTGACTAGAGAGCACAACTTCAGTAGAGTTGGGAATCTCAGCTTGGAGCTGCTCTGCCTGCACAGGATGGCTGCTGGATGCAAACAGTTGCCCTGTGTCACTGTCAGTGGACCTTCCCTTTGGCTCTGGGCTCGGGCTAATGCTCACCTGTCTTTTTGTTCTAATTACAGGTTGAGCTTTTCCCTGGTGAGTGCATGGAACTCATCAGCGGAAAAGTTCCCGATTCCCTCCTCAATTCATTGCCAAAGCCAGGTGCGTAATTTACATTTGACAATGCGAGTTAGTCAAATAGGGTCAGAACGTTACTTTCAGGGGGTTTGTTTATGCCCAAGTTCAGCAAGCTTAGAAAGAGAACTACAGTAATCTCCTTGGGCACCTCCAGGGATGGGGAAAATCCATTCTTGCGTGTCCTTGTTGGGAATGTTCTTCCCGTTGTTACATGCTCTGTCGAATGCATTGCGCTCAGCTTCGTCCAACCGAGCCAGGCCTGAAATGAACTGGTTTCTTTGTTTTGTTGCGCAGAGCCAAAGAAATGGGGCAAGCTCATCAACGGCCTTTGTTCCCTGGTGAAGGTCAGCCCTGGGAGAGCAAAGCAGCCTGAGCCTCCGACATTCTCCGGATCCATGTCCTTGCTTGACATCGTTGAGAGGTATTTAGCCTTCAGGACTTGAGGGCTGAGCTGTAGGAATGGAAGCATCCTCTGCTGTTTGAAACAGAGGGCGTTTCTAAGCTGTGTTTCAGCAGAAAGCAGGCAGTGCCCAGAACAGGCAACTTTTGGCCAGGGCTCGGTGCAGCTCTTCCATCACCCTGCACCACGTCTGACAGCATGCTCTGTTTTCTCTGCAGAATGAGTTCTCCCAGGAAGAGGGCAGAGTCAGCAGCTGGCAGTTGGTGTTCCTGCTTCTGCCTGGGCAAACCATCCCCTGTGGCCAAACACCAACTGCAGAGCAGTGCCAGGGAGCCCTCTGAAGCAGAAGTCTTGGTCCTGGCAGGTAAGGGTGCAAGTCCAGCTTACAAAACACTGCTTGTCAGCAACACAGGTAGAATTCATGCTTTCAGTGGGCTTGTACCTCCTTCTGGCGTTCAAGCCCGTGCCTGACATCTTCAGTTGATCCCTGTCTTTCCCAAATGAGTCTCTTGTCAACACAAGAGCTGGACCTGCACGTGGATCACTTTCAAGACAGTGACACTGTTGCTAGAAGCCTATTTGCTTCTGCCCACCACCACTACATAGCCAAATGTCAAGAATCTCCATGGTTCATCTTGCGAACGTTCGACACTAACTGCTGTACATCTGCTCCTTCCTAGGTGACCCGAGCCCTTGTATATCCCCAAGACGCAGGGCATGTTACGATGACGCATCTTCCATCAATGAAGAGTTGTTACTAAGCACAGAATGCTGCAGTTCAGATGAAAGCCTTCCGTATAACATCAGCTATCAAGAGAAGAAGGTCATCATCGTTGAAGCCTTCATTCATCCCATCCCTACTGAAGCTGCTGACCTGAGCCCACCAGACACCTCAGGCACCAGCCTGGACTCAATGTCTCTGCAGTGCAGCCCAGCCCAAGCACAGCCTGAGTGCCCCGACAGCAGCACCACCATGCAGGCTCAGGTCAGCATCACCGAGGAGAAGCTGAGCATCTCGCAGGGGGGCACAGAATCAGGACACGAGTCCCAGGCTCCGGGCAACAGCACGGTCTCTGAGCAGCTCTCATGATTACAAGAGAGGATGAGTCCCATCTTTCCTCCAGACCTCACACCCCCTCCTTTCTCCTATTGAATAAAGGCACGCTCGTGCTCAATCAATGCCTTGACTGAATTCCGAGTTTTCATTCGCAGAGATTGGGATGAGTGCAAGAAACTGCAAGGCAGCTCAGCTTACAACACTCTGGCTGTGGGGTTTGTGCGGCCGAGCTCTGGGTGTGTTCCCATTTTGCCTGACTTTGGGATGCCTGCAGCGAGAGCTCTGCTGCCGTTGTGTATGGCAGCAAATAGTCTCTAGCATCCTGGATGCTGCTCATGAAAACCCCAAGCTTCCTGGCTGTGGCTGTGATGCTTTTCAGGGCCTTTTGATGCTCTTTGATGCCGTGGCTGCTCCCTAACACCTCTGTCCTCCCGCCGTGTCCATTCCTGGCTCCCACCTGTGAGCTGTCCCTGCAGATCATCTCTAGCCCTGCCATCATCGCGCTGCAGCAGGAGGAGCTCGCCCTGACCAACATCAGGCAGTGCTGCCTGCCTCTCTCACTCTCTAGACCAAGTGTAACTACGCTGTCATGGAGACAAATGCTTTCTGTCACATCCTCCATCCCTGCAGACATTTACCGGTAGGTGGCTCTTGCAGAAGAAGATTCAAGCAGCAGAACCTTTTGCTCAGCTACAGCACACAAATGCTACAAAAGCAGGAATAACCCACAAGCTCTGGGTCTGTTTGTCTTGCACAGGCATGCACTAACTGCGTTTGATGGTACCCCCCATCCTTGATTTCCTTCCCTGCTTCTTGTCTGATGACGCTGCTGAGCCAGGAACAAGCTGCCCAGTGTGGCAGAGCATGGTGCAGGGCTGTGCTGGGACCTCCTCCCCTTCATCTGCTGCAGATCAGTGCCACACACGTGCCATCGAGATGCTCTGGCACGGGATGTGCCTCCAACCCAAAGCTCCTTCCCACCTCCCAAGGAAAAGCAAAGCAACCCAAGCATCTCCAGCAAAGCTGCCCAGCAGACAGCAGGGAATGCAAACAGCTTCTGGCTGCTCCCCTGCACTCCTGTCCTAAGTAATAGACCCCATGAGGACTGGCTGGGAAATCAGTGCATGACACATGTGAGTGTGCACAGGATTGTGCAAAGCAGTGGGGTTCCATGAGTTTGTGTGTGTGTGTATCTCGGCTGTTATGAAAGCATGGGAAGACTGCCTTACTGAGTCCCAGATAATTACTTATCCTCAAATGATTTTTCCTGGCCAAATTTAAAGCCTCTTACAGGTAATCGAGACCAACAGGCTGTTGTTGCACAATCAACAGGCACAAACTAGATGAATAGCTGAGGAAAATAAAGCATCATGCCAAGGGTACTAGATAAGTGAGCAGCTTGAGATCTGCACATTTATGTGATACTCATGGTCTTAGACAATATTTGCTTAGTGAGGTCACATAGAATGAAAGTAAAATAGAAGAAGTGCAATTGGTCTCAGTTCACACAGCTGGCTGGTTTGTCTCAGGCTAATCTTGAACTGCCTCAAGCGACTGCTTTGGTGCTCTACAGAACAGCAACTTCAGAGATCTCTTTCTATTACTAAGTTTTTGAAAGAGCAATTTGCTCTGTTAATTATCCATCATTTTTGTGCAGTCTGTTTTGTCAGACTTGTCTTTAGCTTCCAAGTTGTATGTGAAGAATTGTTTCCGTTGTAATGCACAATGTACTAAAAATTGAGAGATGAAAATGTGAAGAGTTTTTCCAGCTTTGATTTCATGTCTGGAATTTTGGAACCCACTACTTGCAGTTGTTAATCTGTCCAAACTGGTCTGGTTTGGAATGCCCTCATCCTTCTTGAATCGCTGTTAGAGGCGGAGCAATTCCTACAAGTGCCATGGCCCCACTGTTGTTCTAATTCTTGTTTCTTTGTTTTCCACACGCTGCTTTTCAAGCCTCCTTTTTCTTTACAGTCAAAGTGAGAACTGCACTGTGAGGTGTCTGAACCTTGTTGTGCCTGTACATAAATAGAACAGCAGCAAAGCCAGACAGGTGACTGTGCTGACAGCTCTCGTAGCCAGTAACACGTAACTGTGCTAAATCCCTTGTGACGGCTTTGATTTCATTTTTGCCAGTGAAATCCTTGTAAAAGGAACTGCAGCAGTGTGATGAGCTAAGGTGAAGATGCTGGTTTTAGTAGTGCTCTAAGCTGAGTGAAAGGGCAATTGAATGAGGGTTATATGCTTTCTCTGGGACGATAAGGCTCTTTTTCCTGAGGGAAAGAGCCAGCTTTTCATGGGCTATATGTGGGCTTTGGCAAGGGCAGACAATCCAGTCTGTCAGGAAGCCATTTGAGGTGCTTCAGGTTTGTAAGCTTGTCTTTTTGTTTTTCAGGCGGATATTTGGAGCATGGGTGTAGTGCTGTATGCTCTGCTGTGTGGCTTTTCCCTTTGGATGATGACAATATGATGGCACTCTACAGGAGGATACCAGTGGGTATCAGTGGTGCTAGAATACACTGAGAAGGGAAATAGCTGAGCTTGACAAGAGGCCTTGCTTTTCGGATGGAAGAACATGCTGAGCTGTGAGTAGAAAGGCCTGTCTGCTGAATATTGTCCCTGTTTTTGCTGCTTTGTCTACCAGTATTTAGTGGAATTGGTTCTACGCTTGGTTGGCCTATGTGGCACTGTAGCCTAATTCTGTACCATGATAGCATACAGAATTTAAGGAGAAGTATTTTCTTGCCAATGGTCTGGATTTTTTGTATCTGGTTCTTCAACTGGCTGCTCCCTATACTATCTGTAGTAAAAATACAGACACATCATTTGATTTCCCTGAAATGAATGTTCCTAAATGCCAGCTCTTCTCATGTCTACAAAGATCAAAGTTCTGCATTTGCTATTAGAATTTCCTCTTCCAGAATCAGGAGGTAATGTAGGACCCCACAGATTGCCTTCAGAATCCAACAGTTAGTTCTGTTTCCTTTCGGAGTGCATAACAACCTGAGCAAATGAATTGAATGACGTGGCTTATTAGTCTGGTACAAACTCTGCTGTACACTGAAACTTGGTCCATTTGAAAGCAGGACTTTTTCCATCTCTGCAGGACAGCAGAAAACCCTTTGTGCTAATCATGATGCCAAGAAGCAGAATGCGGCAAATGGCAGATGATCCAACTGCTTCAGGTGTTCATTTCCTTAAAACTGTGAATAGTTTTGGACTGAGAGTTTGTAAGCAGAACAGAGCTCTTAAAGCTGTCAGAGATTATTTCTGCACTGTTCAATTCTATCTGCCTAACATACACCGGATCTCAGAACTGCATTGCTTGAACTGGTGGAACTTGTTGAAGTGAACTGGGATGAGCAAGTTTTAGAACTTAGTCAGAATGCAGTAAAAAATGGATAATCTCATGAGTATTAAGGTACAGGCTTGCTATTTCTGCACTGAATTTGTTTTTATTTTACATGGCTGTGATCTGAAAGTTGCTTGAAACGCAGGCACCTAGGCACTGTTGTGTAACTGAATTTCACACGATAGGTCCTGAAATATCCTGGAATCAAAAACTCTGACTTGTTTTAAGTCTGCTGCTTGAGTCTAATCAGGGTCATAGTGTCTGTGTGCAGTGTTTCTTTCCCTGTAATGCTCCACATCATTTCATTTTGGGAATATTGAAGGAAATGGACTATGTGCCATAACTGTTGTTAGAACAAAGTATGTCTGGTGTGATCTTATGCATAGGTTCTGTAACTGCTCTTCACAGCTCAGGTGTTTGACCTTCCTTTTGGTGAAGTGATGAAATACTGCTGGTTTCTATTTGTGCTTCTAGGCACCTTGAAGCTCTTAGGAATAGAACAATTGTCTCCAGTTCTTTTCAATGATATCAGTAACAGCTCGAGTGTTGCTGCCCACTAGGTAGACCCAAAGAAGCAGATTACAGTGAAACAACACACGAGCTGGACCTGAATGAGGATCACTTTCAAGACAGTGGCTATGCTGCTTCAAGCCTACTTGCTTCTTCCTGCCGCCACTCTATTACCAAGTATCAACAACCTTTCATGATTCAACTTGCAAATGTTTGAAACTAACCCTTGTGTTTCTATGCCTTCCTAGGTGATTCGAGCCCTTGTCAACCCCAAAGATCCAAACCAAGCAGTGTCTTTCCATCAATGGAGAGTTCTTATTAAGCATGAATCGCTGCAATTCGGATGACAGCCTTCCACATGGTAACAGTGATGGACACAAGGGGCTCATCCACGTTCATGCTCTCATATCTCCTGGCTCTGCTGAAGCTCCTGACCTGAGCCTGCCAGACACAGCAGTCACCTGCCTGGATTGTGACCCAGCGCCTTTGCAGTGCTGCCCATCCCAAGCACAGCCCGAGTGTCCCAGCAGCAGCACCACCATGCAGGAGCAGGGCAGAATCAGTGAGGTGAAGCTGAGCATCTTAGATGGGGACTTAGAGTCAGGCTGCCAGTCCCAGGCACCAGGCAGCAGCACCAGCTCTGAGCCACTCTCATCTTGACAAGAGGAGTCCCATCTTCACCCTTGACCTCTCAAGCCCTCCTGTCTTTTATTGAATAAAGTCACTCTCATGCTCAGTCATCGCCTCGACTGCATTCTGAGTCTTCAATCACAGGGATTGGGATGAATGCAACAAACAGCAAGGCAGCTCAGCTTGCAATGCTATGGCTGTGGGGTTCGTGCAGGCAGAGCTCTGGGTTCCCATTTTGCCTGGCTTTGGGATGTCTGCAGCAAGATCTCTACCATTTTGTATGGGAGCAAATAATCTCTAGCATCCAGGTTGCTGCTCATGATATATCCCAGTCTTCCTGGCTGTCACTTTGTGATACTTTTCAAAGCCTTCTGATACTCTTTGATGCCTTGGCTGCTCCCTAACACCTCTGTCCTCCTGCCATGTTGACTCACGTCTCCCACTTTTAAGCTGGCTTTGCAGATCATCTCCAGCCCTGTCATCATCACGCTGCAGCAGGAGGTGCTCACCTGGCCCAATGTCTGGCAGTACTGCTTGTTCTGCAGATGAGCAGCTGCCTCCTCATCTCTTCAGCTACAGTAGTTTTTCTCAGGGCAGTTAGATGCAGTCATGCTCCTCTGGATTTGGTGTGTTAAATCCATGCTGCATGGCAGCAGTCAGTGCAATACAAAGGTGTTCTGTGTGCCATAGCATTTCTCCAGGGGCTGCCAAAGGTAGAAGCACAACACAGCACCATCCTTCTGACAGTAATGTCTGTGAGTGTTAGACATGTGAGCACTGCATCATCCCCAGCGTGTCAGTGCTTTTCCACACCAACCTGACACTCACACTCTGCACTGAATGTAACTCTGCTCTTGTGGAGACAAATGCTTTCTGTCACATCCTCCATCCCTGCAACCATTTGCCGGTAGGCAGCTCTTGCAGAAGAATCAAGCAGCAGAACCTTGTGCTCACCCTACAGCATGCAAATGCTATGAAAGCAGAAATAACCTGGCATGCTCTGGGTCTGCAAGGCTGCACAGATGGGAGAGGTAGATTGTGTTTTTGCAGTGGAAGTTTCCAGTATTTTCAGTACATAGTGTAGGCCCTAACTGAATGTATAACCCTCTTGTAAAACAGCTGTATAAGTAGTTTTTCCACCAAGAAAGTTGCTGAACAGAATTAAGTTCAGACTGGGGGCATTCTGACATGGGGAGAATTGAGACAAGCACAAGATAAATACAGGGTGGGTAGAGCCCAGCACAGGACAGAATGAATGTAGTGACTTTTGGATACATTGCCCTTCTCTGTCCGCAGAAAAGTACAAGGCAGACCTAAAAACAAGAGGTTGGTAATTGACCTTCTATGGAAATGAATCCTAGCCACAGTCTCGAGGAGTCTGTGAGCCTGAGATGCTCAACCAATGAGAGCCATGAGAGCATCACCTGCAGTGGGTTTAGGGCACAGAACAGAATTGATTTCACTGACTGGTGTGCAGTTTCTCCCTTGCCAATAGGGGATGTGCGCGCAGTATTGCAATAATGAATAAGCACTGCTGCTATCGCTGCCATCTTTGCCTAACTAGAAATCTTTGACTTTGAGAGTTTCTCACACAAGGGGAGAGGGTAAGAAAGTAAAGAGGCACAGAAAACTAAGGGAAACTGCTCTTCTTTATCTTATCTATAAAAATTGATACGATGCTGTTGTGCATTTTTTTTAATTTTATTTTTAATTTTTTGCTAATGGCAGTTAGATTGTTTTAAAATATCCACACACCAAAATCTGACTACCAAGCAAATGTAATGAAAATGAAATGAAGGTGAGTTAGTGGAAAGCACAAGGCCATATTATATTAGGCTCCAGCAAATTTACAGGCAGTCACTGCACGAAGAGGTAGATCTGAGTTGCACATTATATGATTCCCACAAAGATTAAGGAAATCTGAAGCTTTCAATATATTTTTTTAATTATTTTTTCATTTCATTTTTAAACACCTGACCCAGACCCCAACCCTCACAGGAGCTGTAAAGATAACAGCATTAACCAGCAATGTAACTCTAATCCTAACCCTTACCCTGATTCTAAAATCGTCCCTAACTCCAAATGCAACAACAAAAATGATGCTAGAAGTTTGTAGCAAAAGGAACCTTAACCCTGATCATAATCCAAAAAAAAAATCATTATGGTAACAATAATCTTTACCTTAAGAGTAATATTAATCAGAGCCCAGATGATGCCTGCATCCAATCAGAAGCATGCTTTGCATTATTTAAGAGTTGTATTTTTTCCAATGAACTCTCTCTATTATCACGTTTATAAAGTAACAGAGTCTGTTCTTTTTCTCCTGACACTGTGCCTTACTCCTGACATCCCCTGGAAATGACCCAGATAGGGCACCATCAAAGTAATGCTAATAGTAATGTCAATCCTAAGGGTATCTCTAGCCTCAGTGTTAATGGGACGCTAACAACAATCCCAACAGCCTTAAACATTCTGGTGGTGTGAAAGAGGTGCTGCCTTGCACATGCTGGGCAGTCCCATTGCCTGTTAAATGCAGGCGGCAGCGTAGAAACATGATGCCCGTGGTCAGAATGCCCTGTGGCAGATCCTGGCACCGGAGAACTGACCGGAGAACCATGAGAGAACTGACAACAAACCACGCGACATCAGAACCGACCCAGTGGTTATTTACAACCCTTGGGAGACCCAGACAGGATCTCAGAGTGGTGAATGTAGGTACAGAAGTTGTTACTACTCTGTTTTCTTCTAAAAGAAGTGTTTTTTTTTCATCTCAGAAGTTGGGGGGGGAGGGGGAGGGGGGGGGCGGGAAAGGGAAAGGGATATCAATTTAATTACTCATTAATTTATTGACAGACATTCACGTTTGCTACGTTTGGAGAAGTTTTTATTTGTTTGCTGTGGTTTGATTTTTTTTTTTTTCTTTTTTTTTTCCCCCTTCCCTCCTCTTCCATCTTTGTGTTCTTCCCCTATAATCAAAAGAACGGATCCCCAGGGTCTGTCCCGCACACGTTCTTTCCGTGGTCTCTGCTGCCACCTGCTGGCCAATAAGCGGAACTGCCACTGTTGGGCGTTTGGTGCCGCAGGAAGCACAACGCAGATCTGAGTTCTGACCGGTCTACGCAGCAAATCCGCCAATCTTTATTGCGATAAGCCCTCCAGACAAGAGCATAAAGTCTTTGCCTGAGGGCAGGGTTAGTAGTAATGGATGTCAGTTTTGAAATTTCCAGTCCATTCACCATAGCGCTTTCTGCCTCCATGTCCCATAACCAGAGCAGCTATGCTGGCATGCTCTCTTGGTTTCTGTCTAAACCACTGTACTATATCCATCAGTTCAGCTGCTGTATTATGGGCAGCAGGGTTTGGGGGGTGGACACTGGTCAGGGCACTCCCACCAGCCTATCCTGCATTTTTTTTTTTTTTTTTTTTTCATTTTTGGGTTACAATCAGTCAGATCTCAAATAGATCTAGTCCAAATGGAACCTCAAAATCTGACCTTTTAGTGCCTTCATTTACAGAGTCCATTTTATACAGATTCCCTTGTACAGGGCCCCCATGGTCCTCCAGACAGTTGTTACTGATCTTCCATAGGAGAATGATTGAATTAGGTTTTTTCCCATCAAAACTGCCACCTGTCTTTCCAATTTTTCAACACTATCATTCAATAGCTGATTTGCATCAGCCTGAGCCTCTTCAGTTATGTTCAGACAGTTCAAGGCCATTAAATTGGCCATGCCACCATGAACACAGCTAACTGTCATTCTCAAGTTGTAAGTATGTCTTTGCTAAGACCATGGAAATACTCAGTCAGGTGGGCCAGGGACTCATGGACCCTCCCTCCGTCCCACACAGGGCCCCATTTTTCAGTGACAGAAGCAGTGCTGCATTTTGAGGATCCTAGGAATCCCAGGACATGCCCTGACAAAAGGTCATTCAAAGGGGTAGTCTTTCCCCATCCAAACAACTCCATGATATTCACAGAATCACAGAATTGTAGGGGTTGGAAGGGACCTCCAGAGACCACTGAGTCCAGTCCCCCTGCCAAAGCAGGTTCCCTACACCACAAAAGAGGTACGAAGAGGTAGATCTGAGTTGCACATTATATGATTCCCACAAAGATTAAGGAAATCTGAAGCTTTCAATATATTTTTTTAATTCTTTTTTCATTTCATTTTTTAAACACCTGACCCAGACCCCAACCCTCACAGGAGCTGTAAAGATAACAGCATTAACCTGCAATGTAACTCTAATCCTAACCCTTACCCTGATTCTACAGGGGACTGTCTGAAACGGATATCAATTCAATTACTCATTTATTTATTGACAGACATTCAAGTTTGCTTCGTTTGGAGAAGTTTTTATTTGTTTGCTGTGGTTTGGTTTTTTCTTTTTTTCTTTTTTTTTCCCCCTTCCCTCCTCTTCCATCTTTGTGTTCTTCCCCTATAATCAAAAGAGAACGGATCCCCAGGGTCTGTCCCGCAGACGTTCTTTCCGTGGTCTCTGCTGCCACCTGCTGGCCAATACACGGAACTGCCACTGTTGGGCGTTTGGTGCCACAGGAAGCACAACGCAGATCTGAGTTCTGACCGGTCTACGCAGCAAATCCGCCAATCTTTATTGTGATAAGCCCTCCACATGGCATTGCGCATGCACTCGAACACGCAACAGGCATAGATTTCTCTTAACTCCTTGAGGAGCAGGCAAGCAGAACAACTGAGCGCACCACTGCTTGTGATTGGGCCACCCCCATCATAGAGATGTGTGTTAGATCTTTTACCCACCCCTGGACTGGCCTTGTTGTTTAACGATAACCTCTGAAATCTGAGCTACTGGTTCTACCACCTGTAGTGTAGAATAGGTAGCCAATAAATGCTTTTCAACTGTGATGTATCTTTATTCTGCTCCATGCCAAACCTGTGGCCAAAACCTCATAGGGGTTCACAAAGAACTCTGGCTCTGCCAGAGCCCCCATCCAGACCCTTCTTGAGTTACATTCACATCTAGTTTGGCTGAAAAGGTTGGACTATAAATACTCAGTGCTTGGGCCTGTTTAACAGATATTTTTTCCTGATTATGCTGTCCATCGATCTTTTTAAACTGAACTCCTGCTCTAATCTGGTCTTTAAACATTTGTTGTCTCAAGACCCTAATGGGTCCAGACTGGATTACCTTAGGGGCTGGACGCCTAAGTTATGGCAGCAGATGGTTCTCTGCCTTTCTCAGACCTTTCCACCACCATTCAGAGCCTGCATCTGGCCGTAGGCACTCTTGTCTCCCCATCAATTGGGCAGCCTGTTGTATTACAGCACCTGAGGGCCACTGGGGGGTTCAGTATGGATAACATAGACCCATACTGATGTAAAGGTGATGGCTGTAGGATGAGATCCCTCGTTCCTGATGAAAAATTTATTGACTGGGCTCTCAAAATCATCTTCATAGATTGCCTCTTTCATGCCTAATTCTCTAATATAATTTTGTTAGTCCTCCATAGAGGACCACAGGCTGATATTTAATGGTATGTCATTCTTATTTGGCCATGTTATATGACACACAGCCATAAATCATTCACTGATCAAATGGCTATCCTCATTATGTTGGACAGAGCATACAGTCTTTGCCTGAGGGCAGGGTGAGTAGTAATGGATGTCAGTTTTGAAATTTCCAGTCCATTCACCACAGCGCTTTCTGCCTCCATGTCCCATAACCAGAGCAGCTATGCTGGCATGCTCTCTTGGTTTCTGTCTAAACCACTGTACTATATCCATCAGTTCAGCTGCTGTATTATGGGCAGCAGGGTTTGGGGGGTTGGATACTGGTCAGGGCACTCCCACCAGCCTATCCTGCATTTTTTTTTTTTTTTTTTTCATTTTTGGGTTACAATCAGTCAGATCTCAAATAGATCTAGTCCAAATGGAACCTCAAAATCTGACCTTTTAGTGCCTTCATTTACAGAGTCCACTTTATACAGATTCCCTTGTACAGGGTCCCCATGGTCTTCCAGAGAGATGTTCCTGATCTTCCATAGGAGAATGATTGAATTAGGTTTTTTCCCCATCAAAACTGCCACCTGTCTTTCCAGTTTTTCAACACTATCATTCAATAGCTGATTTGCATCAGCCTGAGCCTCTTCAGTTATGTTCAGACAGTTCAAGGCCATTAAAAGTGGCCATGCCACCATGAACACAGCTAACTGTCATTCTCAAGTTGTAAGTATGTCTTTGCTAAGACCATGGAAATACTCAGTCAGGTGGGCCAGGGACTCATGGACCCTCCCTCCGTCCCACACAGGGCCCCATTTTTCAGTGACAGAAGCAGTGCTGCATTTTGAGGATCCTAGGAATCCCAGGACATGCCCTGACAAAAGGTCATTCAAAGGGGTAGTCTTTCCCCATCCAAACAACTCCATGATATTCACAGAATCACAGAATTGTAGGGGTTGGAAGGGACCTCCAGAGACCACTGAGTCCAGCCCCCTGCCAAAGCAGGTTCCCTACACCACGTTGCACAGCTCAGCATCCAGGCAGGTCTTGAATATCTCCAGAGAAGGAGATTCCACAACCACCCTAGGCAGCCTGTTCCAGTGCTCTGTCACTCTCACCGTAAAGAAGTTATTGCACACATTAGTGCAGAACTTCCTATGGTGCAGTTTCTGTCTGTTTCCCCTTGTCCCGTCTCCACACACTGCTGAAAAGAGTCTGGCCTCAACACTTTGCCCCCCACACCTCAAATATTTATAGAACCTGGATCCTGTCCCCTCTCAGCCTTCTTTTCTCAAGGCTAAACAGACCCAGTTCCCTCAGTCTCTCCTCATTGGGGAGATGCTCCAGGCCCTTCACCATCTTAGTGGCCCTCTGCTGGACTCTTTCTAAGAGATCCCTGTCTTTTTTTTACTGGGGAGCCCAGAACTGGACACAATATTCCAGATGAGGCCTCACCAGGGCAGAGTAGAGGGGGAGGATCACCTCCTTCGACCTGCTGGACACGCTCTTTTTAATGCACCCCAGGATGCCATTGGCTTTTTTGGCTACAAGGGCACACTGCTGGCTCATGGTTAATCTGTCGTCCACCAGGACACCCAGGTCCCTCTCAGCAGAGCTCCTCCCCAGCAGCTCTTCCCCCAGCCTGTACCGGTGCATGCAATTATTTCTCCCTAGGTGCAAGACTCTACACTTGCTTTTGTTAAACCTCATCCGGTTTCTTACTGCCCGGCTCTCCAGCCTGTCCAGGTCTCGCTGAATGGCAGCACAGCCTTCAGGTGTGTCAGCCAATCCTCCCAACTTCGTGTCATCAGCAAACTTGCTGAGGGTGGTCATTGATGAAGATGTTGAACAAGACCGGACTGAGCACAGACCCCTGGGGGATGCCGCTCGTTACAGGCCCTCAGCCAGACACTGCACCGCCAACGACAACACTCTGCACTCTGCCAGTCAGCCAATTCTCGACCCACTTCACTGTCCAATCACCTATCCCATACTTCCTCAGCTTTGTTATAAGGATGTCATGGGAGACTGTATCAGTTATAGAGGTTATAGAGTTCAATTCCTGTAGTCAATTTGGCGGCCCAGGTGGGACCAGCTCTGTTCGCTGCAGGACCAGCTGAGAGGGAGACACTTTTGGCGCACCCTGAGATTTCTCTGAAGGACTCCCTTCCTCACCTGATCACTGCAGGGACAGACAAGGACCACCCATAGGTGGACCAGGTATGTGTATGGTAAGTGGAGCCCATATGTCTTGAGGAGACATCCTACACAGTTTACAGCCATACGTGCTGCTCCCAGGGAGGTGAGCTCATGGCTTTGGTTGCCAGCTGGGGTAGGAAGACTCCTTGGGTGAGTTCCTATGAAAGGGAACTGTATGTCATATGAATGGAAACAAGAACAAGTACTCTCTCCCAGGTGGGTGACAATAGGAGGGACCTAGGTTGGTCTCTCCTACGGGTATGGGATATAGTGGATAGCCTGTCAAATGGTAGCCTGGGTTCTCCAAGTTGTAATCACGGGGGTTATAGGTTGTATGTTCAATATTATCATCTGCTTTAAGTGTTTGGTACCGTGTGTCAAGCCGACTCTGGGAAAAACATTAACGTTTGCAACTGGTCGACCAGAGTATGAGTGTTATTAAGATTCCAGCTAGAAAACGTTGTCAGCATTGTGTAGTATGAATAAACCATGGTTTTTGATCTAAATGTCAGAGTGAGTGTGGTGTGAGTGAGACACAGAACAGCTGCAGGGTGAGTGCCGAGTCCCGATCCATGTTTCCTTCCTCCTGTGAGGGAAATGGCCAGACACGGACAAAGTGAAAGACTGTGTTGTGTGTCCACTCATAAGTACTTTCTGCTTGTATGTAAGAAGACAGGAGTTTGTACTCTGTAGATTAGTAAGATTGTCCTGAGGAGAGGTGTACATTCCACCCGACCAATGAGTGTCAACCCATTTATGTAATACTATGTACTGCTTGCGAGGAAGTGTGTGAGGGAGGTGGTTCAATCAGTGCTGGTTCTGTGGCACAGTGTTTATAACTGAAGAATACAGACTGTATTAAGGGAGTTTATGTGAACTGAAGAACTGTACGTTTTGACAAACTGTTTTGATGGTATAAGAAAGTGTAATTGTTAATGATATATCAAAGTGTAGTTGAGGGAATGTGGAAGTGTATCTGAGCATAGAAATAGAGGAAGCATTTACAGAGGAAAAAGGATTAAAGTGAGTTTACCTGCATTGACATGAGAGCAACACCCTGCCAGACCGCTGCCCTGTGAGCTGAGCAGAGCAGAGCAGAGACACAGTCCCCATGTATCAGGTAGTGTTATTCTGCTTACCAAAAGAATGAGTTCACTACAGAAGAGGCAAATCTTCCCCTCTGCTCCATCTGTGGCATACTCTGGAGTTCAAGGCATTGCAAAGCTATGGCACATCTACTTTCTTTCAATGATGAAAACTTAGTGTGCTCTGGGCTCTCATTTCAATTGCATCTAAAGAAGTCTAGGGTCATGCCAGCTGACAGGAAGCTGGCAAATGTTGTCTCATTGTAAGGAAGAGCAAGAAAGATGACATGGGCAATTATGGACCTGTCAGTCCAGAGCCTGGTAAAATTATGGAGAAAATGATGGTGGGAGAAACAGCTGAAGGACAATTCTGTCATTGGTCGCAGCCAACACAAGTTTGTGAGGCAAAGGTCCTGTTTAATTTAAGCTCATTTTGTGACACAGTTATCCGTTTAGTTGACCAAGGGAAGCCAGTTGATGTAATCCTTGAGGATTTCAGTGGAGATTTTGATACTGTTTCTCACAACAACCTTCTGGACACAATGTTCTGCATATGGCTAGACAGAAACACAATGTGGTGGGTGAGCAGTTGGCCAGTAGGTCAGTCCCAAAGGATTATAGTCAGTTTTTTCCATCAGGCTGGTAGATGGTCACTGTCGGGGTCCCCAGGGTTCCATTTTGGGGCCACTTTCCTTTCATGTTTATGCAGATGACTTGAATGCAGGACTAGAAGACGTTCTGAGCAAGTTTGCTGATGAGACCAGATGAGGAGGTGCTGTTGCCTCCACTGAGGGTGGAGAGGACTTGCAGAGAGATGTGGACAAGTCAGAGAAGTGGGTACCAGTTGGTACTAAGCACCAAGTGCATAAAGTATAACAAGAACAAGTGCCTGATTGTGCACCTGGGTAGGGGCAATGCTGGACATACACACTGACTGGATATGGGACACTGGAGAGGATTCTGACTGGAAAGGGTTGGGGTGCTGGTCAGCATCACACTGAATGTGAGTCAGCAGTGTGCCAAGGCAGCCAGGAAAGACAACAGTCCCCTGGAGTGCATGAAGCAACTTATTGCCAGCTGGGTGAGGGAAAGGGTTGTCCCTCTGCTCTGCATTGCTACTGCCTCACTATGTTCTGGGCACCACAGAACATAAAGGACTTCAAACTCTGGGAGAATGTGCAAAGGAGGGCACTGAAACCGAGAGATCTGAAGTTCAGAGTTTCACAGGGATTGGCTGCTTGTTCAGACTGGGCCCTTCTCACATCCCTGCTCACATCCTGCAATGAAACATAGGTCTCATATGGGACATGAACCTCACAGCGTCCTTGCACCACATGTAGAGCCTGGGATCTTCTGTCCCCATGTCTTTCATTTAACATCATACAAAATTCCAACACATTGCCCCAGGAAATGCCCAGAGCCAACATGACATACAGGACCTCTCTACCACTGGTCTTGCAATCAGGGCTTGACCTGTCTGCTTTGTAAGGCAAAGGAGAGGTTTCTTAGCATGCCAGTGCCTTTGCCTGCCTGTAGTCATGGTTTCCAGTTATCTTCTCTAACAAGTCCCTTGGGAAGCTTACTTGGTAATGTTCCTCAGCGGGCCCATTAATACTCCAAGAAACTTCACTGTTACTTCTGACTTTGTCTTGTTGAGCACTTTGTGCAAACTTCTCTCTGCACTAGAGGCTGATGAACTCAGCATCAAATGCACCCTGGGACCATTATAACCTAAAGAATCTCCTGTGCCTTATGCCATCTTGTTATCTTCTTCAGGTTATCAGAACTTGTTCAGCAAAAAGGAGGGATATCTGGAGAGAGCTTAAAGAATCCAGTATAAATTTATTGTCTATTTATTTATAGTTGGGTTTAAAGAAGACATTAAAGCAGCACTGTGCAACTGATACCAATCCAGGATGTCCCAATGAGTTCTGTACTGTTACTGTGTTGACAAAGGTCCTTCTCAACCTCCCCACCCAATTTCTGCTCACAATGGACCTATGGGACTTGCATCACTTTTCTTCACATCACTCTTCTCCTCTGCATTCATCCGCTCAGTGTTAAAACTGCTTTGCACCAACTCCCACTGGCTTTCCTCAGAGAACCAGCTACACATGGAAAAGGAAAGATTTCTCTTTTTTATCTGGCCAGCAAATGGAAAGAAAGGTGATGCAATTGAATGAACAGTAAAACACAGTGATCAACTGCATGCCATGTTCAAGCGGCATCTATTGAAGTTTGTCTTTCATATGGAATACTTTTAAAAGAAATGATTTATTCTGAGGTAGGATAGGATAGATTGAATCACAGTGAAGTAGTTGACAACAGAGGCCATCAGACTCTGGTAGATAGAGCAAATTCCAGTAATCTCCCTGGGATAGATCAGCCAGGTAGTTGAGAGGTATCAACTTAAAATTGATCAGGACTTGTGAGTATTTCACACATTGAGACGGGTTAACACATTCTCACTGATTCTCAGACTTTGGGGAGATGGAACAAATTCCAGTAATCCCCCTGAAAGTCAGAAATCAGACAGATAATTGGGAGGTATCTGACTGAACAAAGAGCAAGGGATGGAGAAATCTGGAGGGCAGTGGGAGTAGTTTGTGCCCAAATGGCCTGCTGAAAACATGCCCTTAACCATGGCCATTTATTTAGGAGAGCTGAAAAAACTTGGAGGATGAGACACATCAAATAGGCAGCAGGGAAGAGTAGTGCTGGGCACCGGGCTATAGTCACAGGGCATTGGCACTGGCACCACTGTCTGTGTCTCTGAATCTGAAGACATTTGTGTCCAGCGAACACAGTTCTGGAAAACATTGTAGTTTCAGTAAAAGAAAAAAAAAGACATCAAATCACCTCAAAGATTCATATTTACAACTTAAAATGGAACAAGACTCATGAGAATTTTTCATGTTGAGAAGGGTTAACACAATTTCAATGATTTCCATCTTTGTCTTCAATTATTTGTTTCAGTTTTATTGACATTTATGATCAACTATTAAGCTTACAGCCTCAAAATAAATAAATAAATTAAAAGAGATACATTTGCATCTTGCACATGGCCTGATGCCCCTTTCACCTTCACAGTTCCCACAAGTCCTTCCATGCCGGAGAGTATGAGATCCAGCAGAGCACCTCTCCTCTTTGGTTCCTCCACTGCTTGGTCAAGAAGCTGCCATCTGTGCTCTCCAGGGATCTGCTGGATGCCACATGCCCTGCTGTGCTGTCCCTGCTGCAGATAATGGAGTGACAAAGGCCACCAAATGGGACAAGGGACAGACAACATCAGATTCCCATCTGTCTGCAGAGGGCACCTTCCATTTACTCTCCCTGATCAGGAAGACAGGAAAAGACACTGATGGTCTCCTCTGTTTGCCATTTCCATTAGCTCTGACCTGTCTGCTCTTCCATCCCCAGGCAGAGCTCAGTGCACTCTCACAGAGGGCATTCACCCTTCTTTATCTCCTCGCCCATGCATCCTAAAGACTCGGTATCCCCCTTGTGCTACAGTGCAGTTGTGGAAACCATTAAACTGTGTCCCCATGGTCCAAACAGGAGCTCAGGCCTGCAGCTCTATCAAGATTTCTAGCTTCTTGTGTGTTGGTGTTTGCATTAGTGCAAAACCACAGAAGTAAACATCCTAATTGGAAAGCATCACTGGACATAGCCTGACTGGATAGCTAATCTATGGTATCAGTGTGCAGAAGGTGGCACACAAACATTAGACTGATCGTGGGCCTTGGAGTTGACACAGCAACATGGTCACACCATGGGCATGGCTTTCCTGAAGGCCCTGTGCTGCTCTTGCAGCTGTGAGTGAATTCACCAGACAGCCAGTGCTATCCCCTCTCTGGCCCTCGGCTGATGCCCAGGAAGGAGCTGTCTATCTCAGGGATTTCCCACATGGTTTACAAGCACTTGCACACATCAGGAGCAGCCCAGGCACCTTGGGCATCACCCAGTGTCTGTGTGTGAGCAGCTGCCTCCCAGCTGAAGGTCCGAGGACTCAGAGCAGGAGCTCACATGCAGGCAACTCCTTGTGCTCTTCTGAACTGAACCAGAGGAATCCCAGCTCCTGTGGCTGTGTAGGGAGCTGAATCCCATTTCAGCTCCAGGATTTCTGTCAAGGGATGAGACTCCTGCACTGCCTCAGCTGGATCACTGCCCTGCACAGGGAAAGTCCAAACCTTGCCTTCCTTGTCTGGTTGCCCTTATTGTTTCATCAAACGATCTCTGGGAGCACTCCCCATATGTCTCCAATCAGTCACTGACCACTGGACATGTGGTGGTTAATTGAGCGAATTTCAAAGCACAGTCATGATGCTGTTGTCTTTCAGGAGCTGTTGGCCATGAGGACCCAGGGACATGTCAGGGGAGACAAGTCGGAAAGATAAAAATGACATAATCTGCTGCTTGCCTGTCCAGGCTCCTGGGACACAGGGAGCTCATAAAAGTGTGCAGGGCTGCAGAGAGACAGCTGTGCCCAGGAGCAGCTCTTGTGCACAGCACAGCCTGCAGGTGACAGAAGGAGAGGAGAGAAACTGAAGAGAGCTTGCAGGATGTGTGTGGTGTGAGCGGGCTGTGAGCTCACTGCAGGAGCATTGCTCACAGACCATGACAGGGTAAGTCTCACTGCAGACCATGAGCTGCTTTTCATAGAGGGTCAACTTAATTTGGGACATCCCATAGGAGATCTGGATGCAGGCACTGCATGTTTCTTTACTGTGGAAAAAGCCTTCTGCTCCAGCTGAGGGCTTCCATACTGCAGTATGAAATCACAGCCCTGAGGGCTGCATGTCCCAGCACGGCTGCAGGCTGTGCAGCCGGGGCTGCAGGCGGGTGCCCAGGGCTGTCCTGCAGAGCAGGGTCCCTGCTGTGCCCCAGGGGCTGTGTGCCGGGTATGGGACTCTGCCGCCTGCCAGGCTCAGCACTCAGCCTGCCCGGGGAGCTGCCCAGGGTGCTGCAGGGAGACGGGTGGGGGGAAGGAGCCCCCCGGCAGGGCTTGTGCTGCCACAGCTGCTGCCTGGGGCAGGGGATCACAACTCCACTGCACAACGGAATGTTTCTGAGGGCACTTTGCAAGAGGAGAGCCAAGGCAGGGGGTTTCCATTTCCTGTTCTGAGGCAAAGAGGTTTGGAGTCAGAAATCTAAAAGGGGCAATAAGAGTTCTGAGAATTTTTCATCAATCAATTGCTTGTTTTGTGAACACTCACACATGATGTGCTTTCAGTCTCCCCTTTCTCGAAGGATGGAATTATCATCATTTTCTGTAGGCATGAATAATTCACTTATCCTACAAACAGGCAGCATTTTCTAACTGAAACTGAATGCCACAGAAGCTCGGGTAGGGGGCTCTAAGAGCACTTGGGGTAAAGATATGAGACATGAAACAGATGAAAATATCCAGGGAGAAGGCATAAGAAAATAAAAGGAAGGTTAGAGCTCCATATGCTGCTTCTGCTTAAGGAATGCTGAAATACATGAAATTAAATGCAAGTAATGGTGCTAAATGTACACTGTTGTAAGAGAATAAAAACATTTCATATTATAGCAGGAGGAGTGTGTCTGAGAATGGTCTGGACTTGTCATTATCTTCTGCACTCTGAGCAGGACTCCAAGCCCAACAACAGCAGATGTCCAACAGCAGCTCCATCAGCGAGTTCCTCCTGCTGCCGTTGGCAGACACGCGGCAGCTGCAGCTCCTGCACTTCTGGCTCTTCCTGGGCATCTACCTGGCTGCCCTCCTGGGCAACGGCCTCATCAGCACAGCCGTAGCCTGCGACCGCCGCCTGCACACCCCCATGTACTTCTTCCTCCTCAACCTGGCCCTCCTCGACCTGGGCTGCATCTCCACCACTCTCCCCAAAGCCATGCCCAACGCCCTCTGGGACACCAGGGCCATCTCCTACACAGGATGTGCTGCACAGCTCTTTTTCTTTTCCTTCTTCCTCTCAGCAGAGTATTCCCTTCTCACCATCATGTCCTATGACCGCTACGTTGCCATCTGCAAGCCCCTGCACTACGGGACCTTGATGGACAGCAGAGCTTGTGCCACCATGGCAGCAGCTGCCTGGGGCACTGGGGTTCTCTATTCCCTGCTGCACACTGCCAGTACGTTTTCACTGCCTCTCTGCCAAGGCAATGTTGTCAACCAGTTTTTCTGTGAAATCCCACAGATCCTCAAGCTCTCCTGCTCTGGCTCCTACCTCATGGAATTTGTATTTCTCTTTTTTGGTGTCAGTTTAGGCCTTGGTTGCTTTGTTTTCATAGTTGTGTCCTATGTGCACATCTTCATGGCTGTGCTGAGGATGCCCTCTGAGCAGGGACGGCACAAAGCCTTCTCCATGTGCCTCCCTCACCTGGCTGTGGTCTCCCTGTTTCTCAGCACTGGTGCTTTTGCCTACCTGAAGCCCCCGTCCATTTCCTCCCCACTCCTGGATCTGACAGTGGCACTTCTGTATGCAGTGGTTCCTCCAACACTAAACCCTATTATCTACAGCATGAGGAACAGGGAGATCAAGCACGCTTTCAGGAAGGTGTTGCAATAAGCACTATTCCAGCTACAATAAAATGCACAACTTCCTCAATAGGATTCCCAGTGGTGGTTCTTTATGTTTTATGCATCTTTGTCTGTTTGATTATGTGAGATATAGGAATGTGCAAAAAAAAAATGTTATTGAACTTATAAATAAAAATGTATTTAAATTCTTTCCTACCTAATTTCCATTTTCTCACTCCAAGAACTCATGTAAACATGGAACCAGATTCCCTGAATATGTTATAAGATACCTAAAAAGCTTTCAAAATAGACTTACTTAGATTTTCTTTCTTCCTACTTTGCCTGGATTTGGGGAGGTACAGCCACAGACAGCAGCTCAACGTGCTCTTTTCATTCATGTGCTCTTACCAGTGCTGCAGTGCTCTTGAGTCCTCTCATTTGTGCAGTCCTGAAGGTCTTGTGTGTCTCACAACAGTCCTGTTGCCTCTACAGCAGCAATCCAGGGCTGCAGTCAGTAGCCGGCAATATGAATAGGTCTGTCAGAGCTGGTCTCCTTGCTGGCACTGCCATAACAAGAGGGCCCCTTTAGAGCAGGACCAGAGAACTGGAGGGAGGCCTCTTCCAAAGCTGGTGTAAGGAATATACCTCAGGAGCTGCTCCTTGAGAAAACCTTGAGATCTTCAGGTGCTCTTCACTGTGTGACCAGATCAGATTGAATAGTCCCAAGGAGATCCGTAAGCATCTCAAGGCAGTGCTGTGGTTTAAGGTTTATGGGTTGAGACAAAGAGAAAAAGAAAAGGATAATAATTATGACAAATGTATTTATACATATATAATATATTTAGTGTATTTTCACACATATACAACATATGCAGTTGCAAACATATATGAACTAATCCCTATGCGCATCTGTCTGCAAGTCCAGGATTAGTTGCAGGGGTTTTAACAGCCACAGGGTTCACTGTAGGAGCTGAAGTGGCTGTTGGGCTGTTGCAGGAGTTGAAGTGACCTCAGAGTTCATTGCCAGAGCTGGAACCACCACAGGACCTGTGACTATGTTGGAGCAGCCACTGGGCTCATTGGAGGGGTTGGAGCCACCGCAGGGCTGTACTTCCTCCCTTGGGAGGAATTTGTACCATTTTCTTATTACCATACTTGGAACAGCTACAGGACCCGTAGCAGGAGTAACTGCAGAGCTCATTATGAGGGGTGGAGTGACAGAGGGATCTGCCCAGAGCTTGGAGCAACTGCAGGACGTGTAGCAAAACCTTGGAGCTGCTGCATGGTCTGTGCCAGGAGTTGCAGAGGCTGCAGCACTGTCAGCAGATCCAGCTCTCTGGATCTGGCACACTGCAGTCATTTGTGCCTCTTGGGGGTTACCAGTGCCACAGCAGACCTGCCCCCAATATTCTACCAGTTTATCAGGATCCTGCAGTTGCTCGGAGATGAAGTTCCAAAGCCCTGGGGGTGCCCACCACTCCAGGCAGCTGCCCAGACCGTCCCACACCCTCTGCCATGCAGAGCCTTCTCACCTTGGGGCAGATCTCTCACTGATATTCCTGAATAATTGTTTAACCTCAATCATAGATTCATAGAATCACCAAGGTTGGAAAAGGCCTAAAAGATCATCCAGTCCAACCGTTCACCTATTACCTATAGCTCCCACTAAACCATGTCCCTCAACACAATATCCAGTACACCCCCGGACTCACAGAGGCGACAATGTAAATTGTGTAATTCCTAATCATATGGACAATATTACTTCCAAAACCCAAAGATGACCGCAGAGCTGAATGTGCACAAAACTTCACTTTGTCAGCTGCCAATTTTATCGTGGTACAAACTGAGGTCAAACAGCATAGCAAAATAAATACCCTAATGCAGCATCCAAGCACCAAGTAAGGAGCTGTGCAGTGAAGCTTCATGAGAAGACTCAACAAGCTCCACACATAGGGAGCACATCCACACATATCAGCACCATGGCCTGCACTTCTCCAGCTCCCACAAAGCCCTGTCCGCTCTGGACAGATGTGCTGCTATCTCAACCCTTGGAGCCTCACATCAGGCACCAAAATGACAGTGGTTGTTGAACCCAACATGTGGCTCAGCAGCACACAGTGCTTTGTGCACTGCCCAATTCCCAGTGGGATGGGGATGAGAACTGGGAAAAAGAGTACAACATCTGGGATGTAACAAGGCAGTTTACTAAGAGAGATAAAAGAAGTGGAGTAATAGTTATCACTATATATCCGTTGATATGGAATTGTATGTAACAACTGATGCACAAGCACTTGCTCAGCACCACCAGACTGATGCTCAGCTGGACCCTGGGCAGTGAAGAGACTGAGATGAACTCCCACCCCTTTCAGTACAATTTCTGCTTGCTGTCAGCTGATAGAGAACGTCTCTTTGGCCACTATCAGTCAGCTGTCCTCACTCTGTTCCCTCCCAGCTCCATGTGCCCTCCACTGACCATGGCCTTGGCTCTGTACAACACTGCTTAGCAGCAGCTGTAAACATCAGAGTGTTATCAATGGTTTTCTCCTAGAACCAAAACACTGCACCACAGCAGACAGTCTGAAGAAAACAATTCCATTCCAGCTGTAACTCAGATTCCTGCCTGTCCCCTCTTCTTGTTCTTCCTGATCAGGAAGCAAGGAACAGAATCTGCCGCTCTCCTCTCTGAGCCCTTTCCATCAGTTCTCAGCTGGCTCCTCTGCCATCCCCAGGCAGAGCTCAGTGCCCTCTCATGGATGGCAGCAGCCTTTTCTCTTCTTCCTTGCCCATCCGTCATGCAGAATCTGTACCCCATTTGCTACAGTACAGAGCTGAGAATCAACCCACCATGTCTCTGTGAACCAAACAAGACCCTAGGCCTGCAAAGGCACAGAGATTTGGAGTTCGCTGAGTGAATGTTTGTGGTCCTCTCATTAGTGTAACGACTCTTCAGAAAGGATCCCCTTCCAGAAGCATGCTTTGATTTTGCCTGGCTGGGCCTTGCATCTACACCGTGCTACTGGTGTTCAGAAGATGGCACACAGGTACGAGACCCATTGTGGGGCTCACAGTTGTCCAGTGAACATTGTCACTACCCAGGGCATGTCTTTCCTAAAGGTCCTCAGTGGCATTTGCCAGCTGGCTGGGTGTGTGCTGGAGACCCCAGGGAACTGCCATTCTGTTGTAATACAAGAAGAATTTTACAGAGCAGCAGCCATGGATCAAGATAAGCACTTTACAGAGCAGCAGCTGCAGAGCAGGATAAACAGCATGAGAACCAAGGACACCTCTAGCAAAAGAGTGAAAGGCTCGTGGCTTTGAAGCGGGGTTTTAGGGTTCTTATTGCAGAAGCTTTCTTCCAATTAGTACGTGTGATTTTTGAACACCCTTGTTTGTTTGCTATAAAAGTACGGCTCTTCAGGCAATAGATGGACACAGCTATATTTAACTATATTGGTGTGTGGTTGTTTGTCCTAGAACGCTGACTTTTGCCTTCAGGTTCGCCAACACATGGGGGCCCGCAATGTCATGGGATTTAACTCTTGAACACCTGTGGGATCCCGAGAAACTAAGCCAGTATTTGAGTCAGGGATGGCGCAGCCTAGATAGATCTAAGGGGGTATGACTTATTTGGGGCTTGGCTTGTGCTTACCGTGCTCTATATAACACTGTTCCGAAAAGAGAGAATTTCCGAGCTGAGGTTCTAGCCAAAAAGGGAAATCCCCAAGTCAATTTTGATCAGTCACAGGAGGCACCAGTAACAATATCAGTTGCCCTTGTGGAAGGCAAGAAATGGAAATGGGTGTCCTCACGTCTAGAACGGAAAAAAGAAGTGGAGGAGGAGGCAACAGAAGATCCAGGTGACAGGTCTGGATAAGTACCGAGAAAGGAAAAAGGAAAAGTGTCATGAAGAAGAGAGTGATGAGGAGGAAATCTCTGTTACTGTTTGTCGATCCCTGAAGATGACTGAAATCGAAGGCGTAAGAAAGGAGTTCACACGGCACCAGAATGAATCTCTTGTTACCTGGTTGCTTCGCTGTTGGGACAGCTGGGACGGTAGCTTGTTGTGATGTGACAGGCCCTTCCCCATATTCTGGAAGAATCTTAGTGTAATACAGTGGGTGTAGACAAAAAGGCGTAGGTTATATAAGGATGTGTCTGTTTCAATAAATCGCCATTTTGCCACTTCATCTCCTTGGTGTCACTTGGTAATTGGCCTAGCTGCTGCTTCAGTTGAAGGCGAGAGATCGTAAAGAAATTAACGACCATAAAGCCTTCATGTGTATCATTAAAATTCTCAGCTATTAGACACAAGCGCTTTCCAGATTGAGCAAGGAACAACAGTAAATTGCACTGTGTGTTTCCTTGTGGTGTTACCTACGTGACCACAGAGAAGACATGAGGAAGTGGCATGACCAGCCTACTCCTGTACTATGAGCACGGGTGAGGGAACTACAAAACAGTCCAACCACCAGTACGGCTGCTCCAGTTATCACAGGTAACCAATAGAGGGGCCCTGCCCTCATTCAAGGGAGTGGAAGGGATAATAGAGTTTATTGGACTGTGTGGATTTGATGGCCTAGCACATCAGAACCACAGAAATATAAGGCACTGGTGGATACTGGTGCACAGTGCACCCTAATGCCCTCCAGTCATGAAGGGACAGAATCAATCCATATTTCTGGATATCTCTCAAGAATTGACTGTGTTGGAGGCTGAAATAAGCCTCACTGGTAAAGACTGGAAAAAACATCCTATGTGAGTGGTCCAGGGTTTCCGTTCATACTTGGTATTGAGGATACCTCAGAAGAGGGCATTTCAAGGATACTAAGGGGTATCACTGGGCCTTTGGAATCGCTGCTGTAGATATGGACAACATTAAGCAGCTGTCTGTTTTGCCTGGCCTGTCAGAGGACCCGTCTGTTGTGAGGCTGCTACGAGTAAAAATAAAAGAGCAGCAGGTACCGATTGCTACAAAGACAGTGCACAGACGGCAGTATCGCACCAACAGGGATTCCTTGCTCCCCATTCATGATTTGATTCGCCAGTTGGAGAATCAGGGAGTGATCAGTAAAACTCACTCACCTTTTAACAGCTCCATATGGCCAGTGCGTAAAGCCAGTGGAGAATGGAGGCTGACAGTAGACTACTGTGGCCTGAATGAGGTCACACCCCCACTGAGTGCTGCTGTGCTGGAGAGCAAATAATTCAAATTCTTCTATGAGCCAGTTTTGCTATTAAGTGAAGCAAAGTAAAAGGGCCTGCCCAGGAAATTCAGTTCTTAGGTATAAAGTGGCAGGATGGATGTCATCACATCCCAACAGTGATTGACAAAATCACTGCCATGTCTCCACCAACTAGCAAGAAAGAGACACAATCTTTCCTGGGTGCAGTGGGCTTTTGGAGGATGCACATTCCAAACTACAGCCTCATTGTAAGCCCCCTTTATCAGGTGATGCAGAAGAAGAATGATTTTGCATAGGGCCCAGAGCAGCAGCAGGCTTTTGAACAGATTAAACAGGAGATAGCCTGTGCCATGGACCTGGGGCCAGTACGGACTGGACAGGATGTAAAGAACATCCTCTATACTGCTGCTGGAGAGAAAGGTCCCACTTGGAGTTTGTGGCAAAGAGCCTCAGGAGGGACCCAAGGCCGACCCCTGGGATTCTGGAGCTGAGCGTACAAGGGGTCTGAAGAGTGCTACACTCCAACTGAGAAGGAGATCTTAGCCGCGTATGAGGGGGCTCGGGCTGCTTCCGAAGTAGCTGGTACTGAAATGCAGCTCTTTCTGGCACCTCGACTGTCAATGATGAACCGGATGTTGAAAGGGGAGGTTCTCTCCACCCATCATGCTACCGATGCCACCTGGAGCAAGTGGATTGCACTGATTAGACAACAAGCGCGGATGGGGAACCTCAATCGTCCAGGAATTTTAGAAGTGATCATGAACTGGACTGAAGATAAAAAGTTTGGAACATCACCAGGAGAAGAGGTGTCATGTGCTAAAGCGGCCCCACCATACATCGAACTACCAGAAAATGAAAAGAAATATGCTCTTTTCACTGATGGATCATTTCATATTGTAGGGAAGCATCGGAGATGGAAAGCTGCTGTTTGGAGCCCCACACGACAGGTCGCAGAGGCCACTGAAGGTAAAGGAGAATCAAGTCAGTTTGCAGAGGTAAAAGCTGTCCAGCTGACCTTAGATGTGGCTGAACGGGAGAGGTGGCCAATGCTTTATCTTTATACTGACTCATGGATGGTGGCAAATGCCTTATGGGGGTTGTTACAGCAGTGGGAACAAAATAACTGGCAACGGAGGTGTAAACCTATTTGGGCTGCTGAACTGTAGAAAAACATAACTGCTCAAAAAAAAGATATGATTGTAAAGGTGTGTCACGTGGATGCACACTTGCCCAAGAGTCGGGCTATTGCAGAACAACAAAACAACCATCAGGTAGGTCGAGCTGCCAGAATTGAGGTGGCTCAAATAGACTTGGACTGGCAGAACAAGAGTGAATTATTTCAAGCTTGATGGTTCCATGAGACCTCAGGCCATCAAGGAATGGACATAACATATAATTGGGCTAGAGACTGAGGGGTGGACTTAACTATGGATGCTATTGCACTGGTTATTCATGACTGTGAATCATGTGCCATAATTAAACAAGCCAAGAATATGAAGCCTCTCTGGGGGAAGGCCAAGGCAAAAGTATAAATATGGGGAGGAGTGACAGGTGAATGATGTCACCTTGCCAGGATCTCATAATGATAAGCGTTTTGTGCTTACCATGGTGGAAGCAACCACTGGGTGGCTTGAAACATACGCAGTACCCCATGCTACTGCCAGAAACACAATATTGGGTTGTTAGAAACAAGTCCTATAGAGACATGACACCTCAGAAAGAACTGAGTCTCATAATGGGACACATTTCAAAAATTCCCTTAATAAATACTTGGGCCAAAGTTCATGGCATTGAGTGGATTTATCATATCCCCTACCATGCACCAGCTTCTGGTAAAATTAAAAGATACAATGGGGTGTTGAAAACTATGTTGAAAGCAATGGGTGGTGGAACACTGAAGCACTGGGAAAAGCATTTGCATGTGGTGCAAGGATGCTGTTAAAGTTCATATCCCACATGTGCCCTGTGTCTCATCACAGGATGTGGGGTGTGAGAAGGGCCCAGTCTGAACAAGCAGTCAATCCCAGTGAAACTCTGAACTTCAGATCTCTCAGTTCCAGTGCCCTCCTGTGCACACTCTCCCATAGTTTGATGTTCTTTATGTTCTGCATTGCCCAGAAGTGCACCCAGTGCTCCAGGTGAGGCAGTAGCAATGCAGAGCAAAGAGGGACAAACCTTTCTCCCACCCAGCTGGCAATAAATTGCTTGATGCACTTTAGGGGACTGTTGGCCTTCTTGGCTGGCTGGGCACACTGCTGACTCACTTAAAATTTTATGTTGAGCAGGACCCCCAATCCTTTTCAGTCAGACGTCTCTCATGTGTCCAATATACAGACAGTGTTTATGTCCAGGGTTGCCCATACCCAGGTGCACAATCAGGCACTTGTTCTTGTTATACTTTATGCACTTGGTGCTTAGTACCAACTGGTACCCACTTCTCTGACTTGTCCACATCTCTCTGCAAGTCCTCTCCACCCTAAGTGGAGGCAACAACACCTCCTCATCTGGTCTCATCAGCAAACTTGCTCAGAACATCTTCTAGTCCTGCATGCAAGTCATCTGCATAAACATGAAAGGAAAGTGGCCCTAAAATGGAACCCTGGGGAGCTCTGACAGTGACCATCTACCAGCCCAATGGAACCCACTGACTATAATCCTTTGGGACAGAACTACTGGCCAACTGCTCACCCACCACTGCTGGTGAACCTGAAAGGCAAAATGTCAGCGTGCTGGGTCAAACAGAGAAACACCAATATAGTTACATATAGCTGCATCAATTTATTGCCCGAAAGCCAGACTTTTATAGGAGACAGACAAGGGTGTCCAAAAATCACACACGCTAATTGGAGGAAAGCTACTGCAATAACAACCCTATAACCCCCCTTCAAAGCCACGAGCCATTCATTCTTTTCCTAGAGATGTCCTTTGTTCTCATGCTGTTTATCCTGCTCCGCAGCTGCTGCTCTGTGAACTCCTTATCTCAATCCATGGCTGCTGCTCTGTAAAATTCTTCTTGTATTACAACACACCACGTTCTGTTTCTGTCTAGCTGTATGCAGGAATTTCTGTCCAGAAGGGTGCTGGAGAAATAGTATCAAAAGCTCTACTGAAATCCTCAAGGATTACATCAACTGCCTTCCCTTGTTCAGCTCAATGGATAAAGGTGTCATAAAAAGACCTGAAATTAAACAGGACCTTCCCCTCTGTATCTTGTATTGTCTGTGACCTGTCCTTCAGTTGTTTTTCCATAACTCCCACCATCATTTTCTCCATAATTTTACCAAGCACTGTAGTGAGACTGACAGGTCCATAGTTGCCCGTGTCATCTTTCTTGCTCTTCCTTACAATGAGACAACATTTGCCAGCTTCCTGTCAACAGTTATGACCCTAGATTTATTAGATGCCATTGAAATGCGAGCCCAGAGCATGCTAAAGTGTCATCAGTGCAAGAACGTAGATGTGCCATAGCTTTGCAATGCCTTGAAATCCAGACTATGCCACAGATGGAGCAGAGAGGAAGATCTGCCTCTTCTGTTCTGAGCTCATCCTTTTGATAAGCTGAATATCACTACATACTCCATGGGGTCAGGTGCAAAAGACACAATGGGTGCCCTAAGCACGTGGCTGAGGTGGTATTTAGGATGGCCAAGAATACCTCCCTTCTGGCCCTCAGCTGATGCTCCAGAAGGAGGTGTCTATCTCATAGATTTTCCGTCACAGTTTACAAGCACTAGCACAAAACTAGGATCACCCAAGGCATCTTGGGCATCACTGAGAGACTGTGTATGAGTAGTGCAGTTGCTGTGGAATAAAAACCAAGGATTCAGATGAGGGACTCACACACGGACACCTCACTGTGCACATCTGAACTCAGCTAGGTGAACTTGTAGCTCCTGTGGTTCTTTGAAAAACTGATCCCAATTCAGCCCCAGGGTTTCCATCTGAGGATGAGATGCCTAACGCTAGAATAAGGATGGGATGGTCTGTTGATAACAGGACAAATGGAAACGGATTTAAATTAAAAAGGGGAGACATAGGTTAGATGTGAGGAACCTATATTTTTACACAGCAACACTGGAAAAAGTTGCCCTCAGAGGCTGTGCATGCCCAATGGATGGGATCCTGGGTTTACTCTGGTTTTACCCTCACATCAGTCCATGTTTCTACTCATACTTTTGTCTAGGTGAACTCTCACTTTACTCAAGGTTTTACTCACAGTTTACCATCAGGGAGTGTGATCGGGAGATGGGCTGGTGGAGTGACTTGCTGGCATCCCCGAGGGAAGGCTGCCAGGCAGATACCCCCAGAAAAGTGGTTGACTCCCTGCCCTGTCACAGTCAGACAGACCTGACTGATGAGAAGGGTTGGAAGAGAGTCCCAACTCAACATCACAGGAGCCCCCCCATGCCTGCCTAGCCCTCGACCCCTGATCCATCTAAGCAACAGGTTTGACACTCTGAAATCTGAAGGAGATAAGAATGGGGAGGCAATGGAGGATCTGCCTAGGAGGAAACCTAATGCAAGGCAGTCACTACCAAGCCTTGTGACTTCCTCTGCCATGAAAGAATGAAGGGTGGCCGTGGTGGGTGACTCCCTTCTCAGAGGAATAGAGGGCCCCATTTGCAGACTGGACCCCAGTTGTCAGTAAGTCTGCTGCCTTCTTGGTTTCAGGTCAGGGACATAATGAGGAAACTCCCAATGCTGGTTAGGTCCACTGATTATTTTCCACTACTCATAGTTTAGGTGGGCAGTGATGAAATTTCTTAGATAAGACTACAAACTATAAAAAGAGATTTCAGGAATTTAGGCCATTTAGTTCACAAAGTGGGAGATCAAGTGATTTTTTGTTCTATACCTTCAGTGGCAGTGAGGGACACAGAGCAGGCTTGGAAAGCAAAGCAATGAACAATTGTCTCAGAGGTTGGTACTGAGCCAGAAACTTTGAGTTCTTTGATCACAGGACAGTTTACTTGGCCCATGGTCTGTTATCCATGAATGGAACCCAACTGTCTCAAAGGGGGAAGTGAATCCTAGCATAGACGGTAGCGGGGCTTATCGAAAGAGCTTTAAACTAGCTACGATGGGGGAGTGGACAAAACAGGGCTTACCAGAGATAAGCCTAGGGAAATGCTGTTTGAGCTGGGAGAGAGGCAGATGCCTCAGCTGAAGTGCGTCTACACCAACGCACGCAGCTTGGTCAACAAGCAAGAGGAGCTGGAAGCAACTGTGCATCTGACAAACCATGACCTAGTTGCTATTACCGACCCATGGTGGGACCACTGCCATGACTGGAGTGCTGTGATGGATGGTTACAAGCTCTTCAGAAGGGATAGAGGAGGAAGGAAGGGTGGTGGTGTGGCCCTTTATATTAAAGAGAGTTTTGATGTTGAAGAGCTTGGGCTTCAGAATGAAGTGCATGTTTGTAAGGATCGGGGGAAAGGCCTGTAAGTGTGACATCTTGCTAAAGGTTTCTTATAGACCGCCTAATTGATGGGTGAGGCATTCTATGAGCAGCTTACTGAAGTCGCAAGATTGCCAGCACTCATTTTCTTGGGAGACTACAACTTCTCTGATATATGCTGGGAATATAATAAATAGCAGAGGAATCAGTCCAAGAGGTTTATAGATTGCATGCAAGACAGCTTCCTTACACAGCTGGTATGAAGTCCTACCAGGGGTGGTTCCTTGCTAGACCTGCTCTTCACTAACAGTGAAGGACTGGTAGGAGTTGAGAAGGTTGGGGACTGTCTTGGGCAGAGTGGCCATGAAATGGTAGAATTCTCTATTCTTGGAGATGTCAGAAGGGTGACTAGCAAAACTACTATCCTGAACTTCTAGAGGGCGGACTTTGACCTGTTCAGGACACTTGTAGCACAGGTCCCTTGGGAGTCGCTCCTTATGGGTAAAGGGGTCCAGGAAGCCTGGACACTCCTCAAGATGGAAATCTTAAAGGCACGAGATCAGGCTGTCCCTGAATGCCATAAGGTGAGCCATAGGGGAAGAAGACCAGTGCAGATGAACTGGGAAAAACTATTGAGACTCAGGAAGAAAAAGAGAATCTCCGTCCTCTGGAAGAAGGGGCTGGGTACTTGGGGAGATTACAAGGAAGTTGCTAAGGCATGCAGGGAGGAAGTTAGGAAGGCACATTAATTCCCTGTCCCTTAATCCATGCCCAGAGCTTCTCAGCCATGTCACTGCCAACTGTAAGCTCCATGCAGAGTTCAAGTGGAACACAGAGGGCACAGCCTTCTGCTGGGTGGATGCAAGTGTTGGTGGAACCAGATGGGACAAAGCCCTCCCACCATGCCCTCCTGGGAAAATGGCCACCCCAAGAATGGCAGTCTGCCTCCTCCATGACCCCATCTGAAATGCTCCTGCACTGATTGATTATAGGGCTTTAAACCAGGTCCAAATGGGGAAGGGTGGGGAATTGGATGTGACAGAGAAGGGCTGAGGGATATTGTTGCTGTTGGAGATTGAATGGAAAGCCTCTGAGTTGTTCTATAGGATTGTGTGAGGATTCCTCAGAGAAAGTCTTGTTGCCAATACCCCGTCCTAAATCTTACTGTGTACCCTCTGGGGGTAACCCCAACCTACTGCTGCCCTAAAGTGCCTGTAGACCAGTGCGGGTAGCATGGGAAATAAACGGGACAAATCAAGAGAAAACCACAGAGCTTTTCCTTTCATGCAGGCTGCTGATTCTGAGCAAGGCCCTGAACATCAGTACCACAGTGTAGATGCAAGACCCAGACAGGCTAAATCAAAGCATGCTTCTGGAAGGGGATGCTTTCTGAAGAATCCTTACACTAATGAGAGGACCACAAACATTCACTCAGCGAACTCCAAATCTCTGTGCCTTTGCAGGCCTAGGGTCTTGTTTGGTTCACAGAGACACGGTGGGTTGATTCTCAGCTCTGTACTGTAGCAAATGGGGTACAGATTCTGCATGACGGATGGGCAAGGAAAAAGAGAAAAGGCTGCTGCCATCCATGAGAGGGCACTGAGCTCTGCCTGGGGATGGCAGAGGAGCCAGCTGAGAACTGATGGAAAGGGCTCAGAGAGGAGAGCGGCAGATTCTGTTCCTTGCTTCCTGATCAGGAAGAACAAGAAGAGGGGACAGGCAGGAATCTGAGTTACAGCTGGGATGGAATTGTTTTCTTCAGACTGTCTGCTGTGGTGCAGTGTTTTGGTTCTAGGAGAAAACCATTGATAACACTCTGATGTTTACAGCTGCTGCTAAGCAGTGTTGTACAGAGCCAAGGCCATGGTCAGTGGAGGGCACATGGAGCTGGGAGGGAACAGAGTGAGGACAGCTGACTGATAGTGGCCAAAGGGACGTTCTCTATCAGCTGACAGCAAGCAGAAATTGTATTGAAAGGGGTGGGAGTTCATCTCAGTCTCTTCACTGCTCAGGGCCCAGCTGAGCATCAGTCTGGTGGTGCTGAGCAAGTGCTTGTGCATCAGTTGTTACATACGATTCTATATCAACGGATATATAGTGATTACTATTACTCCTCTCCTTTTATCTCTCTTAGTAAACTGTTTTGTTACAACCCAGAAGTTGTACTCTTTTTCCCAGTTCTCATCCCCATCCCACTGGGAATTGGGCAGTGCACAAAGCACTGTGAGCTGCTGAGCCACATGTTGGGTTCAACAACCACAGTCATTTTGGTGCCTGATGTGAGGCTCCAAGGGTTGTGGTAACAGCACATCTGTCCAGAGTGGACAGGGCTTTGTGGGAGTTGGAGATGTGCAGGCCATGGTGCTGATAGTTTCCCTATTTGTGAAGCTTGCTGAGTCTTCTCATGAAGCTGCATTTCACAGCTCCTTGCTTGCTGCTTGTTTTCCCTGCTGCATCATTTGTCAACTCTGGATGCTGGATTAGGGTATTTATTTTGCTATGCTGTTTGACCTTGGTTTGTACCACGATAAAATTGGCAAAGTGAAGTTTTGTGCACATTCAGCTCTTTGGACATCTTTGGGTTTTGGAAGTAATGTTGTTGGTATGATTAGGAATTACACATTTTACACTGTCGTCTCTGGGAGACCAGGGGTATTCAAGGAGAGACTGGATATTGTGTTGAGGGACATGGTTAAGTGGGAGCTATTGGTAATAGGTGAACGGTTGGATTGGATGATCTTTCAGGCCTTTTCCAGCCTTGGTGATTCTATGATTCTAGGATTGAGGTTAAACAATTATTCAGGAATATCAGTGAGAGATCTGCCCCAAGATGAGAAGGCTCTGCATGGCAGGGGGTGTGGGACAGTCTGGGCAGCTGCCTGGAGTGGTGGGCACCCCCAGGGCTTTGGAACTTCATCTCCGAGCAACTGCAGGATCCTGAGAAACTGGTAGAATATTGGAGACAGGTCTGCTGTGGCACTGGTAATCCTAAAAAGGCCCAAATGACTGCAGTGTGCCAGGGCCTGGCCCACACCTACTGAGCTGTGTTCAACACTATTCAGCATCTTCAAGGGGAAGAGAGCTGGATCTGCTGACATTGCTGCAGCCTCTGCAACTCCTGGCACAGTCCCTGCAATAGCTCCAAGTTTTTGCTACACATCCTGCAGTTGCTCCAAGCTCTGGACAGATCCCACTGTCACTCCACCCCTCATAAGGAGCTCTGCGGTCACTTATGCTACAGGTCCTGTAGCTGTTCCAAGTATTGAGATAAGAAAATTAAGCAAACCACTGAGTGCTGCTGTAGAGACGACGGGACTGCTGTGAGACACACAAGACCTTCAGGCCTGTAGAAATGAGAGGACTCGAATCCTCTGTGCACTGTATCAGTGTAAAGAGAGGAGGAATGAAAAGAACTAGTTGTGCTTCTATCTGTGGCTGTACCTTCCCCAAATCCAGACAAAGTTGGATAAGAGAAGAGCTAAGGAAAAGCGTATTTTGAATGCTATTTATTTATCTCTTAACCTATTCGGGGAATCTGGTTCCATGTTTACATGAGCTCTTGGAGTGAGAAAATGGATAGTAGGTGTGAAAGAAGTGAAACAAATTTTTATTTATAAGTTCAATAACATTTTTTTGCACGTTGCTATATCTCACATAATCAATCAATCAAAGATGCATAAAAGATGAAGAACCATCACTGGGAATCATGCGATGAAGATGTGCACTTTATTGAAGCGGGAATAGTGAGTATTGCAACACCTTCCTGAGAGCGTGCTTGATCTCCCTGTTCCTCATGCTGTAGATAATAGGGTTCAGTGTTGGAGGAACCACTGAGTACAGAAGTGCCACTGTCAGATCCAGGAGTGGGGAGGGAATGGAGGGGGGCTTCAGGTAGGCAAAAGCACCAGTGCTGAGAAACAGGGAGACCACGGCCAGGTGAGGGAGGCACGTGGAGAAGGCTTTGCGCCGTCCCTGCTCAGAGGGCATCCTCAGCACAGCCACGAAGATCTGCACATAGGACACAACTATGAAAACATAGCAGCCTACGTCTAAACTGATAGTAAAAATGAGAAACACAACTTCCCTGAGATTTGATTCTGAGCAGGAGAGCTTGAGGATCTGGGGAATTTCACAGAAAAACTGGTTGACAACATTGCCTTGGCAGAGAGGCAGTGAAAACGTACTGGCAGTGTGCAGCAGGGAATTGAGAACCCCAGTGCCCCAGGCAGCTGCTGCCATGGTGGCTCAAGCTCTGCTGTCCATCAAGGTCCCGTAGTGCAGGGGCTTGCAGATGGCAACATAGCGGTCATAGGACATGATGGTGAGAAGGGAATACTCTGCTGACATGAAGAAGGTAAAGAAAAAGAGCTGTGCAGCACATCCTGTGTAGGAGATGGCCCTGTTGTCCCAGAGGGCGTTGGGCATGGCTTTGGGGAGAGTGGTGGAGATGCTGCCCAGGTCGAGGAGGGCCAGGTTGAGGAGGAAGAAGTACATGGGGGTGTGCAGGCGGCGGTCGCAGGCTACGGCTGTGCTGATGAGGCCGTTGCCCAGGAGGGCAGCCAGGTAGATGCCCAGGAAGAGCCAGAAGTGCAGGAGCTGCAGCTGCCGCGTGTCTGCCAACGGCAGCAGGAGGAACTCACTGATGGAGCTGCTGTTGGGCATCTGCTGTTGTTGGGCTTGGAGTCCTGCTCAGAGTGCAGAAGATAATGACAAGTCCAGACCATTCTCAGAGGCACTACTCCTGCTATACTATGAAATGTTTTAATTCTCCTACAACAGTGTACATTTAGCACCATTACTTGCATTTAATTTCATGTATTTCAGCATTCCTTAAGCAGAAGCAGCATATGGAGCTCTAACCTTCCTCTTATTTTCTTATCCCTTCTCCCTGGATATTTTCATCTGTTTCATGTCTCATATCTTTACCCCAAGTGCTCTTAGAGCCCCCTACCCGAGCTTCTGTGGCATTCAGTTTCAGTTAGAAAATGCTGCCTGTTTGTAGGATAAGTGAATTATTCATGCCTACAGAAAATGAAGATAATTCCATCCTTCGAGAAAGGGGAGACTGAAAGCACATCATGTGTGAGTGTTCACAAAACAAGCAATTGATTGATGAAAAATTCTCAGAACTCTTATTGCCCCTTTTAGATTTCTGACTCCAAACCTCTTTGCCTCAGAACAGGAAATGGAAACCCCCTGCCTTGGCTCTCCTCTTGCAAAGTGCCCTCAGAAACATTCAGTTGTGCAGTGGAGCTGTGATCCCCTGCCCCAGGCAGCAGCTGTGGCAGCACAAACCCTGCCGGGGGCTCCTTACCCCACTGGGCAGCTCCCCGGGCAGGCTGAGTGCTGAGCCTGGCAGGCGGCAGAGTCCCATACCCGGCACACAGCCCCTGGGGCACAGCAGGGACCCTGCTCTGCAGGACAGCCCTGGGCACCCGTCTCAGCTGGAGCAGAAAGCTTTTTCCACAGTAAAGAAACATGCAGTGCCTGCAGTCAGATCTCCTATGGGATGTCCCAGTTATAGTTACCCCTTAATTAAAAGCAGCTCATGGTCAGCTGTGAGACTTACCTTGTCATGGTCTGTGAGCAATGCTCCTGCAGTGAGTTCACAGCCCGCTCACACCACACACATCCTGCAAGCTCTCTCCAATTTCTCTCCTCTCCTTCTGTCACCTGCAGGCTGTGCTGTGCACGAGATCTGCTCCTGGGCACAGCTATCTCTCTGCAGCTCTGCCCACTTTTATGAGCTCCCTGTGTCCCAGGAACCTGGACAAGCAAGCAGCAGATTATGTCATTTTTATCCTTCCCACTCATTTCCCCTGACATGTCCCTGGGTCCTCATGGCCAACAGCTCCTTAAAGACAACAGCATCATGACTGTGCTTTGAAATCCACTCAATTAACCACCACATGTCCAGTGGTCAGTGACTGATTGGAGACATATGGGGAGTGCTCCCAGAGATCGTTTGATGAAACAATAAGGGCAACCAGACAAGGAAGGCGAGGTTTGGACTTTCCCTGTGCAGGGCAGTGATCCAGCTGAGGCAGCGCAGGAGTCTCATCCCTTGACAGAAATCCTGGAGCTGAAATGGGATTCGGCTCCCCACAGAACCACAGGAGCTGGGATTTCTCTGGTTCAGTTCAGAAGTGCACAAGGAGTTGCCTGCATGTGAGCTCCTGCTCTGAGTCCTCGGTCCTTCAGCTGGGAGGCAGCAGCTCACACACAGACACTGGGTGATGCCCAAGGTGCCTGGGCTGCTCCTGATGTTTGCAAGTGCTTGTAAACCGTGTGGGAAATCCCTGAGATAGACACCTCCTTCCTGGGCATCAGCTGAGGGCCAGAGAGGGGATAGCACCGGCTGTCCGGTGAATTCACTCACAGCTACAAGAGCAGCACAGGGCCTTCAGGAAAGCCATGCCCATGGTGTGTCCGTGCTGCTACGTCACCTCCAAGACCCACGATCGGTCTAATGTTTGTGTGCCACCTTCTGCACACTGATTCTATAGATGAGCTATCCAGTCAGGCAATGTCCAGTGATGCTTTTCAATTAGGATATTTACTTCTGTGCTTTTGCACTAATGCAAACACCAACACACAAGAAGCTAGAAATCTTGGTAGAGCTGCAGGCCTGAGCTCCTGTTTGGACCATGGGGACACAGTTTAATGGTTTCCACAACTGCACTGTAGCACAAGGGGGATACCGAGTCTTTAGGATGGATGGGCGAGGAGACAAAGAAGGGCGACTGCCCTCTGTGAGAGTGCACTGAGCTCTGCCTGGGGATGGAAGAGCAGACAGGTCAGAGCTAATGGAAATGGCAAACAGAGGAGACCATCAGTGTCTTTTCCTGTCTTCCTGATCAGGGAGAGTAAATGGAAGGTGCCCTCTGCAGACAGATGGGAATCTGATGTTGTCTGTCCCTTGTCCCATTTGGTGGCCTTTGTCACTCCATTATCTGTGGCAGGGACAGCACAGCAGGGCATGTGGCATCCAGCAGATCCATGGAGAGCACAGATGGCAGCTTCTTGACCAAGCAGTGGAGGAACCAAAGAGGAGAGGTGCTCTGCTGGATCTCATACTCTCCGGCATGGAAGGACTTGTGGGAACTGTGAAGGTGAAAGGGGCATCAGGCCATGTGCAAGATGCAAATGTATCTCTTTTAATTTATTTATTTATTTTGAGGCTGTAAGCTTAATAGTTGATCATAAATGTCAATAAAACTGAAACAAATAATTGAAGACAAAGATGGAAATCAATGAAAATGTGTTAACCCTTCTCAACATGAAAAATTCTCATGAGTCTTGTTCCATTTTAAGTTGTAAATATGAATCTTTGAGGTGATTTGATGTCTTTTTTTTTCTTTTACTGAAACTACAATGTTTTCCAGAACTGTGTTCGCTGGACACAAATGCCTTCAGGTTCAGAGACACAGACAGCGGTGCCAGTGCCAATGCCCTGTGACTGTAGCCTGGTGCCCAGCACTACTCTTCCCTGCTGCCTATTTGATGTGCCTCATCCTCCAAGTTTTTTCAGCTCTCCTAAAGAAATGGCCATGGTTAAGGGCATGTTTTCAGCAGGCCATTTGGGCACACACTACTCCCACTGCCCTCCAGATTTCTCCATCCCTTGCTCTTTGTTCAGTCAGATACCTCCCAATTATCTGTCTGATTTCTGACTTTCAGGGGGATTACTGGAATTTGTTCCATCTCCCCAAAGTCTGATGGAATGTGTTGTCAACTCCTTCACTGTGATTTGATCTATCCCTTCCTATCTATTCTTTTTCTTTTTCTTCTTATACTTTTTCTTTTTCTCAATCACTGTCTCTTTTTTATTAAGGCACGAAGTCTGAAAGATGTTCATTAATGTCAGTAAAAGTGAAAAACAGAGTTGGAGACAAAGATATAAATCAATGAGAATGTGTTAACCCATCTCAATGTGTGAAATACTCACAAGTCCTGATCAGTTTTAAGTTGATACCTCTCAACTACCTGGCTGATCTATCCCAGGAAGATTACTGGAATTTGCTCCATCTCTCAGAGTCTGATGGCCTCTGTTGTCAACTACTTCACTGTGATTCAATCTATCCTATCCTACCTCAGAATAAATCATTTCTTTTAAAAATATTCCATATGAAAGACAAACTTCAATAGATGCCGCTTGAACATGGCATGCAGTTGATCACTGTGTTTTACTGTTCATTCAATTGCATCACCTTTCTTTCCATTTGCTGGCCAGATAAAAAAGAGAAATCTTTCCTTTTCCATGTGTAGCTGGTTCTCTGAGGAAAGCCAGTGGGAGTTGGTGCAAAGCAGTTTTAACACTGAGCGGATGAATGCAGAGGAGAAGAGTGATGTGAAGAAAAGTGATGCAAGTCCCATAGGTCCATTGTGAGCAGAAATTGGGTGGGGAGGTTGAGAAGGACCTTTGTCAACACAGTAACAGTACAGAACTCATTGGGACATCCTGGATTGGTATCAGTTGCACAGTGCTGCTTTAATGTCTTCTTTAAACCCAACTATAAATAAATAGACAATAAATTTATACTGGATTCTTTAAGCTCTCTCCAGATATCCCTCCTTTTTGCTGAACAAGTTCTGATAACCTGAAGAAGATAACAAGATGGCATAAGGCACAGGAGATTCTTTAGGTTATAATGGGCCCCAGGGTGCATTTGATGCTGAGTTCATCAGCCTCTAGTGCAGAGAGAAGTTTGCACAAAGTGCTCAACAAGACAAAGTCGGAAGTAACAGTGAAGTTTCTTGGAGTATTAATGGGCCCACTGAGGGCCATTACCAAGTAAGCTTCCCAAGGGACTTGTTAGAGAAGATAACTGGAAGCCATGACTACAGGCAGGCAAAGGCACTGGCATGCTAAGAAACCTCTCCTTTGCCTTACGAAGCAGACAGGTCAAGCCCTGATTGCAAGACCAGTGGTAGAGAGATCCTGTCTCTCATGTTGGCTCCTGGCATTTCCTGGGGCAATGGGTTGGAGGTCCGTATGATGTTAAATGAAAGACATGGGGACAGAAGATCCCAGGCTCTACATGTGGTGCAAGGACGCTGTGAGGTTCATGTCCCATATGAGACCTATGTTTCATTGCAGGATGTGAGAAGGGATGTGAGAAGGGCCCAGTCTGAACAAGCAGTCAATCCCTGTGAAACTCTGAACTTCAGATCTCTCAGTTCCAGTGCCCTCGTTTGCACATTCTCCCAGAGTTTGAAGTCCTTTATGTTCTGCGGTGCACAATCAGGCACTTGTTCTTGTTATACGTTATGCACTTGGTGCTTAGTACCAACTGGTACCCACTTCTCTGACTTGTCCACATCTCTCTGCAAGTCCTCTCCACCCTCAGTGGAGGCAACAGCACCTCCTCATCTGGTCTCATCAGCAAACTTGCTCAGAACGTCTTCTAGTCCTGCATTCAAGTCATCTGCATAAACATGAAAGGAAAGTGGCCCCAAAATGGAACCCTGGGGACCCCGACAGTGACCATCTACCAGCCTGATGGAAAAAACTGACTATAATCCTTTGGGACTGACCTACTGGCCAACTGCTCACCCACCACATTGTGTTTCTGTCTAGCCATATGCAGAACATTCTGTCCAGAAGGTTGTTGTGAGAAACAGTATCAAAATCTCCACTGAAATCCTCAAGGATTACATCAACTGGCTTCCCTTGGTCAACTAAACGGACAACTGTGTCACAAAATGAGCTTAAATTAAACAGGACCTTCGCCTCACAAACTTGTGTTGGCTGCGACCAATGACAGAATTGTCCTTCAGCTGTTTTTCCATAACTCCCACCATCATTTTCTCCATAATTTTACCAGGCTCTGGACTGACAGGTCCATAATTGCCCATGTCATCTTTCTTGCTCTTCCTTACAATGAGACAACATTTGCCAGCTTCCTGTCAGCTGGCATGACCCTAGACTTCTTTAGATGCAATTGAAATGACAGCCCAGAGCATACTAAGGCGTCATCATTGAAAGAAAGTAGATGTGCCATAGCTTTGCAATGTCTTGAACTCCAGAGTATGCCACAAATGGAGCAGAGGGGAAGATTTGCCTCTTCTGTAGTGAACTCATTCATTTGGTAAGCAGAATAACACTACCTGATACATGAGGACTGTGTCTCTGCTCTGCTCTGCTCAGCTCACAGGGCAGAGGTTCAGGGTGTTGCTCTCATGTCAGTGCAGGTAAACTCACTTTAACCTTTTTTCTTCTGTAAATGCTTCCTCTGTTTGTATGCTCAGATACACTTCCACATTCCCTCAAGTACACTTCCATATATCATTAACAATTACACTTTCTTATACCATCAAAACTGTTTGTCAAACAGTACAGTTCTTCAGTTCACATAAACTCCCTTAATACAGTCTGTATTCTTCAGTTATAAACACTGTGCCACAGAACCAGCACTGATTGAACCACCTCCCTCACACACTTCCTCGCAAGCAGTACATAGTATTACATAAATGGGTTGACATTCATTGGTCGGGTGGAATGTACACCTCTCCTCAGGACAATCTTACTAATCTACAGAGTACAAACTCCCGTCTTCTTACATACAAGCAGAAAGTACATATGAGTGGACAGACAACACAGTCTTTCACTTTGTCCGTGTCTGGCCATTTCCCTCACAGGAGGAAGGAAACATGGATCGGGACTCGGCACTCACCCTGCAGCTGTTCTGTGTCTCACTCACACCACACTCACTCTGACATTTAGATCAAAAACCATGGTTTATTCATACTACACAATGCTGACAACGTTTTCTAGCTGGAATCTTAATAACACTCATACTCTGGTCGACCAGTTGCAAACGTTAATGTTTTTCCCAGAGTCGGCTTGACACACGGTACCAAACACTTAAAGCAGATGATAATATTGAACATACAACCTATAACCCCCGTGATTACAACTTGGAGAACCCAGGCTACCATTTGACAGGCTATCCACTATATCCCATACCCGTAGGAGAGACCAACCTAGGTCCCTCCTATTGTCAACTACCTGGGAGAGAGTATTTGTTCTTGTTTCCATTCATATGACATACAGTTCCCTTTCATAGGAACTCACCCAAGGAGTCTTCCTACCCAGCTGGCAACCAAAGCCATGAGCTCACCTCCCTGGGAGCAGCACGTATGGCTGTAAACTGTGTAGGATGTCTCCTCAAGACATATGGGCTCCACTTACCATACACATACCTGGTCCACCTATGGGTGGTCCTTGTCTGTCCCTGCAGTGATCAGGTGAGGAAGGGAGTCCTTCAGAGAAATCTCAGGGTGCGCCAAAAGTGTCTTCCTCTCAGCTGGTCCTGCAGCGAACAGAGCTGGTCCCACCTGGGCCGCCAAATTGACTACAGGAATTGAACTCTATAACCTCTATAACTGATACAGTCTCCCATGACATACTTATAACAAAGCTGAGGAAGTATGGGATAGGTGATTGGACAGTGAAGTGGGTCGAGAATTGGCTGACTGGCAGAGTGCAGAGTGTTGTCGTTGGCGGTGCAGTGTCTGGCTGAGGGCCTGTAACGAGCGGCATCCCCCAGGGGTCTGTGCTCAGTCCGGTCTTGTTCAACATCTTCATCAATGACCACCCTCAGCAAGTTTGCTGATGACACGAAGTTGGGAGGATTGGCTGACACACCTGAAGGCTGTGCTGCCATTCAGCGAGACCTGGACAGGCTGGAGAGCTGGGCAGTAAGACACCGGATGAGGTTTAACAAAAGCAAGTGTAGAGTCTTGCACCTGGGTAGAAATAATTGCATGCACCAGTACAGGCTGGGGGAAGAGCTGCTGGAGAGGAGCTCTGCTGAGAGGGATCTGGGCGTCCTGGTGGATGACAGATTGACCATGAGCCAGCAGTGTGCCCTTGTAGCCAAAAAAGCCAATGGCATCCTGGGGTGCATTAAAAAGAGCGTGTCCAGCAGGTCGAAGGAGGTGATCCTCCCCCTCTACTCTGCCCTGGTGAGGCCTCATCTGGAATATTGTGTCCAGTTCTGGGCTCCCCAGTACAAAAAAGACAGGGATCTCTTGGAAAGAGTCCAGTGGAGGACCACAAAGATGGTGAAGGGCCTGGAGCATCTCCCCTATGAGGAGAGACTTAGGGAACTGGGTCTGTTTAGCCTTGAGAAAAGAAGGCTGAGAGGGGACCTGATCCAGGTCTATAAATATTTGAGGTGTGGGGGGCAAAGAGGTGAGGCCAGACTCTTTTCAGCAGTGTGTGGAGGAGGGACAATGGGAAACAGACAGAAACTGCACCATAGGAAATTCTGCACTAATGTGTGCAATAACTTCTTTATGGTGAGAGTGACAGAGCACTGGAACAGGCTGCCTAGGGTGGTTGTGGAATCTCCTTCTCTGGAGATATTCAAGACCTGCCTGGATGCTGAGCTGTGCAACGTGGTGTAGGGAACCTGCTTTGGCAGGGGGCTGGACTCAGTGGTCTCTGGAGGTCCCTTCCAACCCCTACAATTCTGTGATTCTGTGAATATCATGGAGTTGTTTGGATGGGGAAAGACTACCCCTTTGAATGACCTTTTGTCAGGGCATGTCCTGGGATTCCTAGGATCCTCAAAATGCAGCACTGCTTCTGTCACTGAAAAATGGGGCCCTGTGTGGGACGGAGGGAGGGTCCATGAGTCCCTGGCCCACCTGACTGAGTATTTCCATGGTCTTAGCAAAGACATACTTACAACTTGAGAATGACAGTTAGCTGTGTTCATGGTGGCATGGCCACTTTTAATGGCCTTGAACTGTCTGAACATAACTGAAGAGGCTCAGGCTGATGCAAATCAGCTATTGAATGATAGTGTTGAAAAATTGGAAAGACAGGTGGCAGTTTTGATGGGAAAAAACCTAATTCAATCATTCTCCTATGGAAGATCAGTAACAACTGTCTGGAGGACCATGGGGGCCCTGTACAAGGGAATCTGTATAAAATGGACTCTGTAAATGAAGGCACTAAAAGGTCAGATTTTGAGGTTCCATTTGGACTAGATCTATTTGAGATCTGACTGATTGTAACCCAAAAATGGAAAAAAAAAAAAAAAAAAAATGCAGGATAGGCTGGTGGGAGTGCCCTGACCAGTATCCAACCCCCCAAACCCTGCTGCCCATAATACAGCAGCTGAACTGATGGATATAGTACAGTGGTTTAGACAGAAACCAAGAGAGCATGCCAGCGTAGCTGCTCTGGTTATGGGACATGGAGGCAGAAAGTGCTATGGTGAATGGACTGGAAATTTCAAAACTGACATCCATTACTACTAACCCTGCCCTCAGGCAAAGACTTTATGCTCTTGTCTGGAGGGCTTATCGCAATAAAGATTGGCGGATTTGCTGCGTAGACTGGTCAGAACTCAGATCTGCGTTGTGCTTCCTGCGGCACCAAACGCCCAACAGTGGCAGTTCCGCTTATTGGCCAGCAGGTGGCAGCAGAGACCACGGAAAGAACGTCTGCGGGACAGACCCTGGGGATCCGTTCTTTTGATTATAGGGGAAGAACACAAAGATGGAAGAGGAGGGAAGGGGGAAAAAAAAAAGAAAAAAAAAAAAATCAAACCACAGCAAACAAATAAAAACTTCTCCAAACGTAGCAAACGTGAATGTCTGTCAATAAATTAATGAGTAATTAAATTGATATCCCTTTCCCGCCCCCCCCCCCCCCCCCCCCCAACTTCTGAGATGAAAAAAAAACACTTCTTTTAGAAGAAAACAGAGTAGTAACAACTTCTGTACCTACATTCACCACTCTGAGATCCTGTCTGGGTCTCCTAAGGCTTGTAAATAACCACTGGGTCGGTTCTGATGTCGCGTGATTTGTTGTCAGTTCTCTCATGGTTCTCCGGTCAGTTCTCCGGTGCCAGGATCTGCCACAGGGCATTCTGACCACGGGCATCATGTTTCTACGCTGCCGCCTGCATTTAACAGGCAATGGGACTGCCCAGCATGTGCAAGGCAGCACCTCTTTCACACCACCAGAATGTTTAAGGCTGTTGGGATTGTTGTTAGCGTCCCATTAACACTGAGGCTAGAGATACCCTTAGGATTGACATTACTATTAGCATTACTTTGATGGTGCCCTATCTGGGTCATTTCCAGGGGATGTCAGGAGTAAGGCACAGTGTCAGGAGAAAAAGAACAGACTCTGTTACTTTATAAACGTGATAATAGAGAGAGTTCATTGGAAAAAATACAACTCTTAAATAATGCAAAGCATGCTTCTGATTGGATGCAGGCATCATCTGGGCTCTGATTAATATTACTCTTAAGGTAAAGATTATTGTTACCATAATGATTTTTTTTTTGGATTATGATCAGGGTTAAGGTTCCTTTTGCTACAAACTTCTAGCATCATTTTTGTTGTTGCATTTGGAGTTAGGGACGATTTTAGAATCAGGGTAAGGGTTAGGATTAGAGTTACATTGCTGGTTAATGCTGTTATCTTTACAGCTCCTGTGAGGGTTGGGGTCTGGGTCAGGTGTTTAAAAATGAAATGAAAAAAGAATTAAAAAAATATATTGAAAGCTTCAGATTTCCTTAATCTTTGTGGGAATCATATAATGTGCAACTCAGATCTACCTCTTCGTGCAGTGACTGCCTGTAAATTTGCTGGAGCCTAATATAATATGGCCTTGTGCTTTCCACTAACTCACCTTCATTTCATTTTCATTACATTTGCTTGGTAGTCAGATTTTGGTGTGTGGATATTTTAAAACAATCTAACTGACATTAGCAAAAAATTAAAAATAAAATTAAAAAAAAATGCACAACAGCATCGTATCAATTTTTATAGATAAGATAAAGAAGAGCAGTTTCCCTTAGTTTTCTGTGCCTCTTTACTTTCTTACCCTCTCCCCTTGTGTGAGAAACTCTCAAAGTCAAAGATTTCTAGTTAGGCAAAGATGGCAGCGATAGCAGCAGTGCTTATTCATTATTGCAATACTGCGCGCACATCCCCTATTGGCAAGGGAGAAACTGCACACCAGTCAGTGAAATCAATTCTGTTCTGTGCCCTAAACCCACTGCAGGTGATGCTCTCATGGCTCTCATTGGTTGAGCATCTCAGGCTCACAGACTCCTCGAGACTGTGGCTAGGATTCATTTCCATAGAAGGTCAATTACCAACCTCTTGTTTTTAGGTCTGCCTTGTACTTTTCTGCAAACAGAGAAGGGCAATGTTTCCAAAAGTCAGTACATTCATTCTGTCCTGTGCTGGGCTCTACCCACCCTGTATTTATCTTGTGCTTGTCTCAATTCTCCCCATGTCAGAATGCCCCCAGTCTGAACTTAATTCTGTTCAGCAACTTTCTTGGTGGAAAAACTACTTATACAGCTGTTTTACAAGAGGGTTATACATTCAGTTAGGGCCTACACTATGTACTGAAAATACTGGAAACTTCCACTGCAAAAACACAATCTACCTCTCCCATCTGTGCAGCCTTGCAGACCCAGAGCATGCCAGGTTATTTCTGCTTTCATAGCATTTGCATGCTGTAGGGTGAGCACAAGGTTCTGCTGCTTGATTCTTCTGCAAGAGCTGCCTACCGGCAAATGGTTGCAGGGATGGAGGATGTGACAGAAAGCATTTGTCTCCACAAGAGCAGAGTTACATTCAGTGCAGAGTGTGAGTGTCAGGTTGGTGTGGAAAAGCACTGACACGCTGGGGATGATGCAGTGCTCACATGTCTAACACTCACAGACATTACTGTCAGAAGGATGGTGCTGTGTTGTGCTTCTACCTTTGGCAGCCCCTGGAGAAATGCTATGGCACACAGAACACCTTTGTATTGCACTGACTGCTGCCATGCAGCATGGATTTAACACACCAAATCCAGAGGAGCATGACTGCATCTAACTGCCCTGAGAAAAACTACTGTAGCTGAAGAGATGAGGAGGCAGCTGCTCATCTGCAGAACAAGCAGTACTGCCAGACATTGGGCCAGGTGAGCACCTCCTGCTGCAGCGTGATGATGACAGGGCTGGAGATGATCTGTAAAGCCAGCTTAAAAGTGGGAGACGTGAGTCAACATGGCAGGAGGACAGAGGTGTTAGGGAGCAGCCAAGGCATCAAAGAGTATCAGAAGGCTTTGAAAAGTATCACAAAGTGACAGCCAGGAAGACTGGGATATATCATGAGCAGCAACCTGGATGCTAGAGATTATTTGCTCCCATACAAAATGGTAGAGATCTTGCTGCAGACATCCCAAAGCCAGGCAAAATGGGAACCCAGAGCTCTGCCTGCACGAACCCCACAGCCATAGCATTGCAAGCTGAGCTGCCTTGCTGTTTGTTGCATTCATCCCAATCCCTGTGATTGAAGACTCAGAATGCAGTCGAGGCGATGACTGAGCATGAGAGTGACTTTATTCAATAAAAGACAGGAGGGCTTGAGAGGTCAAGGGTGAAGATGGGACTCCTCTTGTCAAGATGAGAGTGGCTCAGAGCTGGTGCTGCTGCCTGGTGCCTGGGACTGGCAGCCTGACTCTAAGTCCCCATCTAAGATGCTCAGCTTCACCTCACTGATGCTGCCCTGCTCCTGCATGGTGGTGCTGCTGCTGGGACACTTGGGCTGTGCTTGGGATGGGCAGCACTGCAAAGGCGCTGGGTCACAATCCAGGCAGGTGACTGCTGTGTCTGGCAGGCTCAGGTCAGGAGCTTCAGCAGAGCCAGGAGATATGAGAGCATGAACGTGGATGAGCCCCTTGTGTCCATCACTGTTACCATGTGGAAGGCTGTCATCCGAATTGCAGCGATTCATGCTTAATAAGAACTCTCCATTGATGGAAAGACACTGCTTGGTTTGGATCTTTGGGGTTGACAAGGGCTCGAATCACCTAGGAAGGCATAGAAACACAAGGGTTAGTTTCAAACATTTGCAAGTTGAATCATGAAAGGTTGTTGATACTTGGTAATAGAGTGGCGGCAGGAAGAAGCAAGTAGGCTTGAAGCAGCATAGCCACTGTCTTGAAAGTGATCCTCATTCAGGTCCAGCTCGTGTGTTGTTTCACTGTAATCTGCTTCTTTGGGTCTACCTAGTGGGCAGCAACACTCGAGCTGTTACTGATATCATTGAAAAGAACTGGAGACAATTGTTCTATTCCTAAGAGCTTCAAGGTGCCTAGAAGCACAAATAGAAACCAGCAGTATTTCATCACTTCACCAAAAGGAAGGTCAAACACCTGAGCTGTGAAGAGCAGTTACAGAACCTATGCATAAGATCACACCAGACATACTTTGTTCTAACAACAGTTATGGCACATAGTCCATTTCCTTCAATATTCCCAAAATGAAATGATGTGGAGCATTACAGGGAAAGAAACACTGCACACAGACACTATGACCCTGATTAGACTCAAGCAGCAGACTTAAAACAAGTCAGAGTTTTTGATTCCAGGATATTTCAGGACCTATCGTGTGAAATTCAGTTACACAACAGTGCCTAGGTGCCTGCGTTTCAAGCAACTTTCAGATCACAGCCATGTAAAATAAAAACAAATTCAGTGCAGAAATAGCAAGCCTGTACCTTAATACTCATGAGATTATCCATTTTTTACTGCATTCTGACTAAGTTCTAAAACTTGCTCATCCCAGTTCACTTCAACAAGTTCCACCAGTTCAAGCAATGCAGTTCTGAGATCCGGTGTATGTTAGGCAGATAGAATTGAACAGTGCAGAAATAATCTCTGACAGCTTTAAGAGCTCTGTTCTGCTTACAAACTCTCAGTCCAAAACTATTCACAGTTTTAAGGAAATGAACACCTGAAGCAGTTGGATCATCTGCCATTTGCCGCATTCTGCTTCTTGGCATCATGATTAGCACAAAGGGTTTTCTGCTGTCCTGCAGAGATGGACAAAGTCCTGCTTACAAATGGACCAGGTTTCAGTGTACAGCAGAGTTTGTACCAGACTAACAAGCCACGTCATTCAATTCATGTGCTCAGGTTGTTATGCACTCCGAAAGGAAACAGAACTAACTGTTGGATTCTGAAGGCAATCTGTGGGGTCCTACATTACCTCCTGATTCTGGAAGAGGAAATTCTAATAGCAAATGCAGAACTTTGATCTTTGTAGACATGAGAAGAGCTGGCATTTAGGAACATTCATTTCAGGGAAATCAAATGATGTGTCTATATTTTTACTACAGATAGTATAGGGAGCAGCCAGTTGAAGAACCAGATACAAAAAAATCCAGCCCATTGGCAGGAAAATACTTCTCCTTAAATTCTGTATGCTATCATGGTACAGAATTAGGCTACAGTGCCACATAGGCCAACCAAGCGTAGAACCAAATCCACAAAATACTGGTAGACAAAGCAGCAAAAACAGGGACAATATTCAGCAGACTGTGCTGTGGCCTTTCTACCCACAGCTCAGCATGTTCTGCCATCCGAAAAGCAAGGCCTCTTGTCAAGCTCAGCTATTTCCCTTCTCAGTGTATTCTAGCACCACTGATACCCACTGGTATCCTCCTGTAGAGTGCCATCATATTGTCATCATCCAAAGGAAAAACCCACACAGCAGAGCATACAGCAGTACACCCATGCTCCAAATATCCGCCTGAAAAACAAAAAGACAAGCTTACAAACCTGAAGCACCTCAAATGGCTTCCTGACAGACTGGATTGTCTGCCCTTGCCAAAGCCCACATATAGCCCATGAAAAGCTGGCTCTTTCCCTCAGGAAATAAAACCTTATCGTCCCAGAGAAAGCATATAACCCTCATTCAATTGCCCTTCCACTCAGCTTAGAGCACTACTAAAACCAGCAATTTCACCTTAGATCATCACACTGCTGCAGTTCCTTTTACAAGGATTTCACTGGCAAAAATGAAATCAAAGCCGTCACAAGGGATTTAGCACAGTTACGTGTTACTGGCTACGAGAGCTGTCAGCACAGTCACCTGTCTGGCTTTGCTGCTGTTCTATTTATGTACAGGCACAACAAGGTTCAGACACCTCACAGTGCAGTTCTCACTTTGACTGTAAAGAAAAAGGAGGCTTGAAAAGCAGCGTGTGGAAAACAAAGAAACAAGAATTAGAACAACAGTGGGGCCATGGCACTTGTAGGAATTGCTCCGCCTTTAACAGCGATTCAAGAAGTACGAGGGCATTCCAAACCAGACCAGTTTGGACAGATTAACAACTGCAAGTAGTGGGTTCCAAAATTCCAGACATGAAATCAAAGCTGGAAAAACTCTTCACATTTTCATCTCTCAATTTTTAGTTCATTGTGCATTACAACGGAAACAATTCTTCACATACAACTTGGAAGCTAAAGACAAGTCTGACAAAACAGACTGCACAGAAATGATGGATAATTAACAGAGCAAATTGCTCTTTCAAACACTTAGTAATAGAAAGAGATCTCTGAAGTTGCTGTTCTGTAGAGCCCCAAAGCAGTCGCTTGAGGCAGTTCAGGATTAGCCAGAGACAAACCAGCCAGCTGTGTGAACTGAGACCAATTGCACTTTTCTAGTCTGTGGCCACTGACAGCTTCTGAGAGCTACCAAGCGGTGCAACCTAGCAGAATTCAGAAGGGAAACCAAGAGAGCCTACCTGAGCTCCACTGCCTTTAAATGCTCTGTGGAGAGGGAAGGGAAAGAGGGGAAAACAAACACCGCTCTACATCCCTCTGAGCCAATAGACACTTTGCCCTGGATTAGCTCTGGTGCTGCATAAGCTGGGCTTCCACAGCATGTGTTCAGGCGGTAATCAAGGCCTGCCTGGAATAACACAAAAAATAGAGAGAAACGTTTGCTTTAACAGAGTTTATGTCTTCTGGTCATAACACTTGAGAAGCCTCAGAGGCTTCTTCTCCTGTGCATATTTTCATTCATCTTAGAGTTTGCTTTCATTCAATGTGACCTCTCTAGGCAAATATTGTCTAAGACCATGAGCATCACATAAATGTGCAGATCTCAAGCTGCTCACTTATCTAGTACCCTTGGCATGATGCTTTATTTTCCTCAGCTGATCATCTAGATTGTGTCTGTTGATTGTGCAACAACAGCCTGTTGATCTCGATTACCTGTGAGAGGCTCTAACTTTGGACAGGAAAAATCATTTGAGGATAAGTAATTATCTGGGACTCAGTAAGTCTTCCCATGCTTTCATAACAGCAGAGATACACACACACACAAACTCGTGGAACCCCACTGCTTTGCACAATCCTGTGCACACTCACGTGTGTCATGCACTGATTTCCCAGCCAGTCCTCATAGGGTCTCTTACTTAGGACGGGAGTGTAGGGGAGCAGCCAGAAGCTGTTTGCATTCCCTGCTGTCTGCTGGGCAGCTTTGCTGGAGATGCTTGGGTTGCTTTGTTTTTCCTTGGGAGGTGGGAAGGAGCTTTGGGTTGGAGGCACATCCCGTGCCAGAGCATCCCAATGGCATGTGTGGGGCACTGATCTGCAGCAGATGAAGGGGAGGAGGTCCCAGCACAGCTCTGCACCATGCTCTGCCACACTGGGCAGCTTGTTCCTGGCTCAGCAGCGTCATCAGACAAGAAGCAGGGAAGGAAATCAAGGATGGGGGGTACCATCAAACGCAGTTAGTGCATGCCTGTGCAAGACAAACAGACCCAGAGCTTGCAGGTTGTTCCTGCTTTTGTAGCATTTGTGTGCTGTAGCTGAGCAAAAGGTTCTGCTGCTTGAATCTTCTTCTGCAAGAGCCACCTACCGGTAAATGTCTGCGGGGATGTAGTCGGTGTGCACGTCTGAAGCCATTTGAGAACCTAGTCGTTCTTGCTGCAGGACCCCTGTCTTCTGTTAAAAGCTGAACGGTCCCCAGAGCACCTGTTTCCATCAGCTACCACCATCCAAAGCAGCCAGCCTTCTTACAGTCACCTGGCCCAAACATCCCTTTTGCTCTACACTTGATTCCTGCAAGAGATGGGAGCTCGGCACGCACACCATCCTTCCAACACCCCATCCCTGCAGCAAGGGATCACAGCGCTGGCACAGCTGAAACAAAAAGGGTGTGCGAGTTTCCTGTTAGCACTCAGTGTGAACCAATCTACCACTGAGCAACACCGTGAGTCCCCACTCACCTCAGCACAGGTCAACCTGTAACCCCAACCTTCCCCTATCCATGTGCACACGCACACCCATTCACCACCCTGCCTGCTTTGCACACCCCCATGCACACTCTGCATCGTGTGCCCTCCTTTGCATTCACAGACGTGTGCAAACCATCCCTGGGAACACCTACGTGCCTACACCTTCCACAAACACCCCTTTGTGTGCACCTGTGTGCAACCCAACTCCTCAGCACACGCACGCGTTTGTGCCACCCTGTCCATGCACTCACCACGTGCCCTCCAGCAACCAAGGATTGCAGAGATGCTCCAGACTGTGCCAGAGATGGAATCTCAGAGTGCTGGGACATTATTGATCACTAAGGAAAACACTTGGAAGCATATTCAATCTGCAGAAGCTGTAATTACTGGGCACAGTTAGCTTTCCTATGGCTCAGCTGGAGGAGGCGGGTGCTCTCATACATCTGAGACACTCGCACAATGTTGGGATCATTCTGATGGAAACTATGTCTTCAGATATCATGGTTAAAACCATCCAAGATGATCATGCAGAGCCTTAGCTCTTGAGCAGCACTTCCTCCCCACCCTTCACTACTCCAAGCAGCTCCAACAAACTTCTCAGAAGAAATCCAGGCCAGCACAGACCTGGCAGACCAGAACCAAGTGCAGCTTGTGGGACGGCAGTGCCCACTCCTTGCTTCCACCCTGCTCCAGCAGGTTAAGGAGTCTGAGCCTCACTGGCCTTTGACAACTCAAGACTTTCAGCACCTCATGCCAACATTTCTCACTAAGATACACCTAAGGCATTGAATTCTCTTCTCACTACCTCCTCCCAGTCCTCCCCTAGGAACAGAAACAATTCAGATTCTACAGCAAACTACAGCATCTGCACTGCAAGAGCACACTGAACCACCTGCAACAATGAAACATGGTTTTGGAGAGTGGGTATGAAAACACACCTTTAGACAGCTGTCTCCCTGTAGCCAAAAGGAAACCAAGAAGGAAAAGTCCAGCCTGAAACATGCCCATGCTACTAGCCCAGGTTTTTCACAGTCAATGCAGAATCCATCCTGTTCTTGAGGTAACAAACGAACAGTGAGTCTCCCGTTGCTCCACCCCTTCTCCTTCAAAGCCTGAAAAAGAAAGAATAAACAAGCAGAAGAAACCCAGACGTACCTTTCCACACACAGAGCAGAAAGTGGAACAGCAGTTGTCTCCTTCCTGAGACATGGTGGGGAGCATCCCAGAGGAAGCCCAAGTTCTTTGCTTCTCTCCACAGGGACTTCAAGCACTCTTGGCAAGAGCTGCTTTGGTTCTTTCTTCAATTGCTTCCATCACCAGAATCTCCTTTGGAAAAGGAACCCGAATGAAAGAATCAGCAAATGAAAAAGAATGAGCAATAGCCACTTTACCAGCTTTCTTCTGACACTCAATTTAGACTCTTGACTCGGGCAAGGTCTTAAAATCAACTGGTTACAAGAACTGTCCCAAAATATATCCAGCTTCCGTACAGCTGCCATTCTTTCTGACAGCGAGTGTAATCACAGAATCATAGAATGGCCCGGGTTGGAAGGGACCTCAAGGATCATGAAGATCAATCACCTCCCTGTCCCTGCTGGCCATCCCCTCTTCTGATGGAGCCCAGGGGACCATTTGCTCTCTGAGCTGCAAGAGCACGCTGATGGCTCACGTTCTGTTTTTCATCCACCAGGACCCCCAGGTCCTTCTCTGCGGGGCTTCTCTTAAGGACTGCTCCTCCCAGTCTGTAGAAATGCCTGGGATTCCTCCAGCCCAAGTGCAAAACCTTGCACTTTGCTGTGTTCAACCTCATTAGATTCACGTAGGCCAACCTCTCGGTTGAGCTCCCTCTGAATGGCATCCCTTCCTTCCACTGCGTCAGCCGCACCACTCAGCAAACAGCAGAAGGTGCACTCCATTGCATCATTGGTGTCTCTGATAACCATGTAAAAAAGCACTGGTCCCAAGACAGACTCCTGGATGACACCACTTGTTATCGGCCTCCACCTGGACATAGAACCATGAATCACCACCCTCTGTCTGTGGCCTTTCAACCAATCCCTTATCCACCAGGTGGTCCACCTGTCAAATCCACATCCCTCCAGTTTAGAGATAAGGATGTGGTGGAGGGCAATGTCAAAGATCTTGCTCAAGTCCAGGTCAATGACATCTGTTACCTTCCTTTTGTCCACAAATGCCGTCACTCCATCATAGAAGGCCACCAGACTGGTTAGGCATGGCCTTCCCCTGCTAAAGCCACGCTGCCTGTCTTGGATCACATGCTCATTTCTTATGTGATCAAGCATGTCTTTGAGGCAGATCTGTTCTTCACCATCTACATCAGTTACACATTTGAATCAAATAATTGGTGTTCCTGTCACCAAGAAAACCTCTTTGTCTTCTACTCCTGCTGCACTTCTGTGCTTTCATCAGAAGCAAAGGAAGAGACCACCTCCTAGATCCAAATTTTAAGAAACCAACACCCAATAGGTGTCATCTGAAGTAAAATAGCAGAGAAATTAAGATGACTCTTCTGCATCCAGCTTGGATCACTCCCTCACTCAGGCACACCACCATCAGATCAAGGAGATGCTGCCTTCAGCTTAGAGACTGTATGGGAAATCACAGCTTGAACCTCTGATTAATCAGCTGAGGCAAGTATTGGGTCAGCTGCGGGAGCACAGGTGAGAGTAATCCAGCTGTGCTCCCAGAAGGGGTGGACCTCGACTCTACCTCCTCTGAGACCTCATTTAAAGGCTGACCACCACTGAGACAGCATGTCTTAGAGATTGCTCCCTAGTTGAGGCTGCCTCAGCTTTCTAGTCAAGGTATCGATATTGGTGAGTTTCCCTTTGCTAATAACCTTAGGCTATTTACCACCATCTTGGTTAATATCTTTTTATTAACCACCCTTACAGAGACCATAAGGGTTTGGGCTTCCAAACTCTCAGCAAGCATTTGGATCAGCCAGCTTCCTGCCGAGGAGCCCCCTGCATCACTGCTGCCTATTCTGGTACCGGACCCGCAGATGCTTCAGAGCTCATTAGCATGGACTTCCTTCCTCCCCTCAGCAGCTGCTCCTGCACTCACCTTCATTCCTACTCAGATACCGGCCGCTTCCAGCACCAGCTGACCTGCAAGACACAGAAAGGAAAGGTGGGAGTCATGCAAACGCACAAGCCCAAGGCTGTGTCACCACCACACATGGCAGCCTCGGGAAGTCAGCTGAAACTACAGCCTTTGTCAGAATGGAAACAGGCACCGTCAATTAAGTGTGACCTCTGAACTCATTGCCACCATCAGAAATAGGCACTGAAATCGCTCACTTCACTGCAGCTGGTTAACTCCAAATTCTTTTGCTTTTGGGAAAATGCGGACACGGAATTGAAGGACACCAGAAAAACGACATCTACTTCATTGTAGGTGGTTAAGCTTGGAAGCAGGACTTGAGCAAGAAATGCTTCTCAGCTCCTTGAAAGGCACTAATCCTGACCTCTGCCACAGGTGGCTGAGTGACACAAAAGTTGAGCTGCCCATTCAGAAGCACATGGAGCAGGCCATGGAGCGGTTACATACCAACACATGAACAGGCACTTTCCCATTGGAAGGGAAATCCCTTCTCCCTGCCATGCCATGCCCACACCGCTCCTCAGGGCTGCACTGACAGCACAGACAGAATTGAAACATCTTTTGTCATCATTGTGGTTTTTCACAGACCCAGACAATGAGATACTGGGTTGCTGTGTGGGTTCCCAGGCGGCACTGCCATTTCCAAGCCATTGCTTCCTAGGGGCACAGAAAGGAAAACGCCTGAACAAAATTTCACCCAGAGATTGCTATTTTACCATTCTTCCATGCAAAACAGGAGGACAGTACAGCGGATTTGTGCAGCTGCATCAACACCCTGGGTGCTAAAGGAATGCAAAGACAGAAATATCAAAACTACAAGGAGGGAAGCTATGTTTAGTAATATCTTTTCTCATTTACAACAGGCAGTTGGCACTACTAAAGGAAAATCCCAGGCCTCAGGTTCTGACAGTGCGACAATCTGGCACGGACTCAGATGTGAGTGATCCAAATGGTTTATTCCAGGTTCTAATACCACTTCTGTGAATTCACACGTTTTCTCTCTTAACTTTCCCACAGCCTTCACATGTCCACAGAACATCCCACAAACTCTCCTTTACGGCGCACGTAGGCACTCATCCCACCAGAGCCATCAGTCATTCCTAGCCATGTGCTTCTCCTCCAGTCACGGACAGTATCACACGGCCATAATGCATCTTAAATGACTTAGTTTTTCTGTTCTTTCTGGAGGTGTCCTTGGTTCCTAGCCTTACCTTCTCATGCCGTTCATCTTCCTCTGCAGCTCCTGCTCTGAAGAGTCTTCTTATGTTCCCACATGACAGGAAGAAAATGAAGACACAACCCCTGCCACCAAGGTCAGCTCTGCAGCACACGTTACCTGAGGAGCACTTGGCTACTCATGCAAACTGCACAGTGCCAGGAAGATTGTTACATGTTGCACTTCTTCTTCTCCTGGCTCAGAAATTAAATTTTCTACCTAGAAAATGGAAAACAAACAAACAAGCAAACAAAAAACAACAACAACAAAAAACACCTCACCTGACATAAAGGAGACATGATTGTTACTATGGAATTCCGGAGGGCAAGGTATTTGCCCTCTCTATGAAGAAGCTGACTGCAAAGGACTAAGAACAGCCACGATCACGTTGAGAACTTGCGGGTAAAATTCGGGACTGAACCAATAATGGGCTTCTGGAGGTGAGGGTCTGCTCCAGGCCGCCTGGTCAAGGGAGCCTGTTGATGGGCCCTGCTTACTGCAGCTACCAGAAGCACCGCGCTCACTGACTCTCAACTTGATGGGGGATTCCAGTCAGGCTGGGAAATCAGCATGGCTGGCTGCAAGCTGTCTGAGAGACTGCTGGACTGCACTGGGAATAACTTTGTGGGCCAAGCATTAAGCACACCAAGCAGAAGGGAAGGTATTGGACAGACCGACCAGAGGTCAAGCGTTGCTGGACCTGCTGCTCACCAACGCTGAGGAGATCATCAAAGGCGTCAAGGTTGGAGGCTGCCTGGGCTCCAGCGATCATGCCCTGGTTGAGTTTGTGATCTCAAGCGATGTGGGCCTGGCAAAGAGCAGGACCAGGATGCTCAACTTTAGAAGAGCAGACTTCAAGCTACTCAATGGAATGCTGGCCAAGATCCCCTGGCGCGCTGCCCTCAAAGATAAGGACGTTGAGGAGAGCTGGCTACTGTTCAAGGATGCCCTCCTGGCAGCACAAGAGGTCTCCATTCCCCTGATTAAGAAAGTGGGCAGGAGAGGTAGAAAACCGGCATGGCTCAGCAAGGACCTGCTAAGAGAACTGAGGGTGAAGAAAGGGGTGTACAAGCTCTGGAAACAAGGCTGTGTCACCCAGGAAGAATACAGGGATGCCGTCCGAACTTGCAGATGTGGGATCAGGAAAGCCAAGGCTCAGGCAGAACTGAACTTGGCGAGGGATGTGAAAAACAACAAGAAAACCTTCTACAGGTACATTGGCCAGAAGAGACAGGCCAAAATGGGCGTGCCTACTCTGGTAAATTTAAAAGGAGAAATGGCTTCAACAGATGAAGAGAAAGCTGAGGTGCTGAATGAGTTCTTCACCTCGGTCTTCACTGGTGGCCAGGATTCTAGTCTTTTTCACGTCCCTAAGTCTTGCACCCCCATACCTCCATGTGGGGACCAAGGAGGTAAATCCCTCCCCACTGTAAGGGTAGAGCAAGTCCGAGAGTGCCTCCTTAGACTGAATGAGTATAAGTCTATGGGGCCAGATGGCGTGCATCCCAGGGTCCTGAAGGAGCTGGCTGAGGTGGTTGCTGAGCCGCTCTCCATCATATTTGAGAAGTCGTGGCTGTCAGGTGAGGTCCCGGATGATTGGAGGAAGGGTCACGTCACTCCCATTTACAAGAAGGGGAGCAGGGATGACCCGGGTAACTACAGGCCGGTGAGTCTCACCTCTGTGCCTGGGAAGATTATGGAACAGATCCTCCTGGACAACATGCTTGATCGCATAAAGAACAAGCATGTGATCCGAGACAGCCAGCATGGCTTCACCAGGGGAAGGTCATGCTTAACTAATCTTGTGGCCTTCTATGATGGAGTGACGGCGTTGGTGGATGAAGGGAAGGCGACCGATGTCATTTACCTGGACCTGAGCAAGGCCTTTGACATGGTCCCCCATCACATCCTCATCTCCAAATTGGAGGGAGGTGGATTTGATGGGTGGACAACTAGATGGATAAGCAATTGGTTGAAAGGCCGCAGACAGAGGGTGGTGGTCAATGGCTCTATGTCCAGGTGGAGGCCGGTAACGAGCGGCGTCCCTCAAGGGTCTGTCTTGGGACCGGTGCTCTTTAACATCTTTATTAATGACATCGATGAGGGAATGGAGTGCACCCTCAGCAAGTTTGCTGATGACACCAAGCTGAGTGGTGCAGTTGATACGGTGGAGGGAACAGATGCCATTCAGAGGGATCTTGACAGGCTGGAAAGCTGGGCTCGGGTGAACCTAATGAGGTTCAACACGGCAAAGTGCAAGGTTTTGCACTTGGGCCGGAAGAACCCCAGGCACCTGTACAGGCTGGGAGGAGTTGTCCTTGAGAGCAGCTCGGCTGAAAAAGACCTAGGGGTCCTGATAGATGAGAAACTTAACATGAGCCAGCAGTGCGCTCTGGCAGCCCGGAAAGCAAATGGGATCCTGGGCTCCATCAGGAGAGGGGTGGTCAGCAGGGATAGGGAGGTGATCGTCCCTCTCTACTCTGCTCTTGTGAGGCCCCATCTGGAGTACTGTGTCCAGGTGTGGAGCCCTCAGTACAAAAAAGATATGGAAATTTTGGAAAGGGTCCAGAGGAGGGCCACAAAGATGATCAGGGGGCTGGAGCACCTCCCCTATGAGGACAGGCTGAGGGAGTTGGGTTTGTTCAGCCTGGAGAAGAGAAGGTTGCGAGGTGACCTCATTGCAGCCTTTCAATACCTGAAGGGAACTTACTCCCAGGAGGGGAGTAAACTCTTCGAAAGGGCTGATAGTAGCAGGACTAGGGGAAATGGTTTTAAGTTGAAGGAGGGAAGATTTAGGTTGGATGTTAGGGGAAAGTTCTTTACTAGAAGGGTGGTTAGGTCCTGGAACAGGCTGCCCAGTGAGGTTGTGGATGCCCCGTCCTTGGAGGTGTTCAAGACCAGGTTGGACAGGGCCCTGGGCAACCTGATCTAGTAAATGTGTATGTTTGGTGGCCCTGCTAGGCAGGGGGGTTGGAACTACATGATCCTTGAGGTCCCTTCCAACCCGGGTAATTCTGTGATTCTGTGATTCTGTGAAGGGAAGCATTACTGGACATGCTGCACAGCAGGGGTTAAGACTGGAGGTGGTCAGGGCTGTAGTGACCATGCCCTCCTAGAGTTCCTCATCTCAAGGAATGCGGGCCTGGCAAAAAGCAAAGTCAGGACCCTGAGCTTCAGGAGAGTCAGCTGCAGGCTGTTCAAAGAATTCTTGGACGAGAGACACTGGAAAACTGTTCTTAGGGGCAAAGGGTTCAAACATCCCTTTGTGTGCACCTGTGTGCAGCCCAACTCCTCAGCACAGCCCTGTGCAAGCACACATTTGTGCCACCGCATCCACGCACTATCTATGTGCTCACACACACTCACACAACCACATCCCTTAGTGCAGCCCTGTGCGCACACACACTCACACATGTGTAACCCCTTCCTTTCACTCCCAAAGTGCACGCACACACCGGTACCACAATGTCCTTGTGCAGCTCCAACACTCTGCACACCCCTGTGCACGTACATATATGTGCATGCTCGTCCTTGCACACATACCCACAGACCTACACACACCTGAGCAACACCACTGGTTTGTACACTCATGGACACAAATGTGTGTACAACACCATCCATGCACAAATACACACACACACACACGGATCCCCACTGCTTTGCACAATGCTGTGCACACTCACGTGTGTCATGCACTGATTTCCCATCCAGTCCTCGAGGGGTCACTTACTTAGGACAGGAGTGCAGGGGAGCAGCCAGAAGCTGTTTGCATTCCCTGCTGTCTGCTGGGCAGCTTTGCTGGAGATGCTTGAGTTGCTTTGCTTTTCCTTGGGAGGTGGGAAGGAGCTTTGAATTTGAGGCACATCCCGTGCCAGAGCATCCCGATGGCACAAGGGGGATCAGGGCCCCTCTATTGGTTACCTCGGTGGCTTGCAGCAACTGGAACTTTTTGCCTATTGAGAAAGCTAAAAAGTGTGAGTTCCTCCTGACCCATATCAACAAAAATCTCAACCATAAAAAAGAGACGTCTTCGTATTCAAGCAAATGACAACAGTAAGACCATGCATGTTGTTTTGTTGTATTTCCTCTGTAATCATGGGGAGGATATGAAGAAGTGGTATAATTCATCCACTTCTGCACTTCAGGCACAAGTTCCTTAGAATTGGAAGAGACCCTTAAAGGCCATCTAGCCCAGCTCCCCTGCAATAAAAAGGGACATTCACAGCTAGATCAGGTTGCTCACAGCCTGGTCATTAGTCATCCCAGAGGCAAAACACACACTGAATGATCTCTCCTTCAGTCATAAATCCTTGGAGACAACAGCATTGACACTGCATGTTACTGAAGCAGTAAAAGAAATTGCTCCTGTAACTCTCCTTGTGTTAAGTAAAATGATGATAAAAAGCAATGGAATGCTTTGGCAGGACACCAAAACCATCCTCCTTCCTTGATATCTGCTGCAATGGAACCTTCCACTGGAAGAAAGCCTCTGATGACTTGTCACCCCAGAGAGGTCAGCTTTAGAAGCAGGACTGCTGCACAATAGAATGAACTGGAGCTCCTTAGCATCTCTTACATCCAGGAGGGGTGTGATCAGACCCACCTATCACCTTCAGGTGCGCTTTCTGACACCTTGTCTGACTTCACTGTCACTGTGCCAGCATCCTCAGGCTTAACCTGCTTCATTGTCAGTGTGCAGCAATTGCCAACGTTCTTGATGTCATTGTAATTGTTGGTGTAAAGGAGGTTGCCATTCAGGAACCATTCCACGTCCTCGTCATTATGGGACAGCTCGCAGGAGAAGACAGCAGAGCTCTCTTCTTCAGTTTCTACATCCTGCAGGTGCTTCGTTACTTCTACATTGCGGGCTGTGGGGAAACAAGGTGAACTGTTACCACTGTTACTATAAATCATACTGGGATGTGGTAGAATGGTTGGACTAGATGATCTTTGTGTAATCATCTATGTGAAGATAATACATGTATAAAGTTAGCAGGAGAGAACGGCAGAAGTCAACCTCAAGAAGAGAAATCTGAGGTGAAATAGGACATGGAAGAGGCCACCCTCCCTGCTCATACCTTCAGCTGTCAGCGTGGCCTCAGTCTCTGCAATTCCTGCCTTGCACTTGTACACACCAGCATCATCGGGCTTCAGCTTCAGAATTCTGAGCTCTACTGAATGCTTATCCCTCTTGATCTTGTACTTCTCAGAGGGCTCGATGGGTGTGCGGCCCTTGAACCATTTCACAACCTTTGGAGAAGGCCTGAAGTCACAGGACAGGATGACAGAATGACGTTCCAAAGCTGTCTTGTCCTCCAACTTCCTGGTGATTTCTATATGGTAATCTGCAAAGCAGGGGTGGAAGAGAAGAAAGGATGAGGACAATTGGAAGAAGAGGAAAGTCTCTTGCGTGTATTCCATTCCAATTAATGTCAAGTTCACAATGGTTCTTTGAACGACTCTAAAGATAAAACAAACGATTGTCTATAGGGAATGCCATTGACTACATTTCTATGAAGTAATACTGTACAGTATCTACCAAATGCAAGGTCCAGCTCTTGTTCTGTGCTAATTAAATTGCTCCCAATTGTTGAGGCTTTTATTCAAATAAGAGTGAGTTGAAAATATAACAAGTACTTTAGGATGTGAATGGATAATCTTACGCTGGGGACAACAGCAGATAAAAAGCCTGCAAGTTTCTTTCAGATGAAATCAATGACAAACCGCACCAAATTTAGGTGCTACCAAACTTAAACTTGTCTAGTTCAGAAATACAATTAATTTCACCTGATTTGACTTCTTTGCTATAGCCAAGGACAAAACCTCAGCTCTGTAAATCTGAATAGTAAGCACATCACAGCTATTCAAACACATCTTTTACTGAGATGCAGCTGTCTCATTTAGTGTCCAACGACTTTGAACTGGAAATGGAGCAGACCAAAGCAGAATCTAAACATGGCTTCTACAAGGACTGATCAAATGCGGCCACCGTCAAATTCAAAGTATCTGATACAGAAGGATCACACTCACAGTCAGACAAAACCTCTTTGGAGAGGTGAACTGACTGCCCTGTTCACCCCCACTTTGGAAATAACTGCACTCATTTCCTACCTGCTCCCAGCAGTGTGGGATGGTGGGATAGCATCACACTTCCCACACTAAGCATCCCACCATGTCACTTGTTCCACCTAAACCTCAGTCCCAAAACAAAAGGGGAACTCGCTTCTGAACCCTCTTCACTTCATTTCAGATGTCTTATATGCTTGATCTCCAACCCACCCCCCACTCAGGAGAAAGACCCCCCGCTTACACCCTACCATCTTGTTGCATTCTGATGTTGTCATCAGCCTTCAGCTTGTTGTCCTCTTTGTACCACTGGGTCTGAACCTCATCGTGTGAAATCTCACAGACAAAAGATGCACTCCCATATTCATTCACTTCCACATCTTCCAGTGCTTTAACAATCTTGATATCTCCAGCTGTGAAACAGTAGAGATATATTTGTCAGGGTATTTCCAGAACTGAGTGCAGCATCTTTTCCTTACACATATTTGCATAGAAAATAAGTAGGATTATGTTTTATTCTAAACCATCATCCATTCCTGAGTCATTTCTCTCTTCAACACAGTCAATGCATTATTGCCCTTGAACTTAAAGACAGACCTACTAGCTACAATGGAGCTCCCTGCAAACAGTTTTCATGGAAACCAGAATCTCATTTATTCTAAAACCTTTCAAGCAAAATTAAGGGTAGAAAAACAATAGAACTGACTGAATCTTTAAGGTCATTTAGTTCCAGTCCCCCTGCTATAGGCAGGGACACCTCCCTCCACACCAACTCTTCTCCTCAGGGTCAAGGCTTCTCTCAAATCATTCTCCTCTAAGCCTGTGCCTGTGCTTGGGATTGCCCTGACCCAGGTGCAGGGCCTTGTACTTGGCCACACTCAAGTTCATGAGGCTGCCAAGGGCCCACCTCTCCAGCCTGTCCAGGTCCCTCTGAGTAGCATCCCTTCCCTCTAGCACATCAACAGCACCGCTCAGCTTGGTGTCATCTGCAAACTTGCTGAGGCTGCATTTGATTCCACTCTCCATGTTGCCTACAAAAATGTTAAATAACACTGGTCCCAACACCACCCTCCACCTGGACACTGAGCTATTGACTGCAGCTCTCTGAGTGTGACCATCCAGACAGTTCCCTATCCTGCAACTGGTCCATCCATCAAAATCATTTTTCTCCAGTTTGGTGACCAGGATGTCATGCAGGACGGGATCAAATGCTCTGCACAAGTCCAAGTAGATGATGTCAGTTGCTCTCCCATTATCCACTGATGCTGTTACTCCATCATGAAAGGCCACCAAGTTTGTCAGTGTCACGGTTTGAACTAAAAATCTACCTGCGTCCGTGACAGGGGGCCGTGGGCCCCGGAGGGGCCCTAGGCCGAAAAGAAAAAGTTAATTAGGAAAAGAAAACAGCGGCAACGATCTAAGGAGGCACACTTATTTACTAAATACTATATCGAAATACAGGATAACACAATATAATACAATATAATTGAAAATTGAGCTAACGAATCAAGCAAAATAGGAGAGAGAATGAGTCCCGTAACCGAGAGGCCTACTGTAAATCTAGGCGAACGGCTGAAGGCTCCCACACACTCCCCTGAACGCCAGAACTCGAAAGACCGTCAGTCTGTTCTGCGACAGAGTTAATATAGAGTCCAGGTCCCGTGACCTATCGTGTTGTTCCCTGGGAGATGTAGTCTTCTTCTGTAAGTTGCAGATTCAGTAAAATTATTCATGCTTAATATGATGTTATGATGTGGAATACTGATAGCAAAAAATACAAAATTATTAAACCATGACATTCCACCCCTTATTCTACATCATTACATTATGTTTATACATACATACACACTCATATGTATAATTGTGAATAATCAGCAACCTTATTTTTCTCAACAATTTATATTTATTCCATACAAATCCCTAAGTTGAGAACAAAACTCTATAACCTAACCTACTATTTATTAATTTTGAGAAAATGGCAAAACTGCCAGAAAAAGGAAAACATGTCAGCGGTAGAGGGGAAAGGCAGCGCTAGTAGGGCGTCCCCCACATCAAGGTGCACTCATCCTTTCCCAGCCACCACAGCAAATTTCCTTTTGACTTATACTTCTTTCCATGTGTGCTCTACTCATGCATGGCCAGTGCAGGATATAGAGTCCAGATGGAAAACTTGCTTACAGAATGCCTAATTAAGGTATATTAAGAAAAAGTGTTTCCTTAACATTAATCCACTCTATCTTAAGTCCTATATCTAATTGAACTATTCTGTACCTAATTGAAATATTTTCTGAGACTCTACCTATATATCTACAGGAAAATCATTGGCTGCACTCCCCCAACATCAAATTCCCTTGTGGTACACATTGGACATTCCCATTTTTGTCCATCACCCACCACGTGCACCCAGGTCCCTGGGCAAAGACAGTACCCCGGAGAGGTTTGCCCTTTCCAGATGCTGGAAGGACCCAAACCGTCTTTCCCAACACGCTCTTTATGTGTATTACAGGAACCTTATCTCCCTCCACGGTACGTAGGGAGCTGGATTGGTTAGGACCATTACGATTACTAGATCCTCGAGTGTTGACCAACCAGGTGGCTTCTGCTAAATGGTTCTCCCAATTTTTATATGTTCCGCCACCCATTGCTTTTAACATAGTTTTCAACAACCCATTGAATCGTTCAATCTTACCAGAAGCTGGTGCATGATAGGGAATATGGTAAATCCACTCAATGCCATGATTTTTAGCCCAAGTGGTTACAAGGGAATTTTTAAAATGGGTCCCATTATCTGATTCAATTCTTTCTGGAGTGCCATGCCGCCACAGGATTTGTTTTTCCAACCCTAATATGGTGTTTCGGGCGGTAGCATGGGGTACTGCGTATGTTTCGAGCCACCCAGTGGTTGCCTCCACCATGGTGAGTACATAACGCTTACCATTGCGAGATCGTGGCAAGGTGATATAATCAACCTGCCATGCCTCTCCATATTTATACTTTTGCCATCGCCCTTCCCCCCAAAGAGGTTTCATCCTCTTGGCTTGTTTAATTATGGCGCATGTTTCACAATCATGAATAACTTGAGCAATAGCGTCCATAGTTAAGTCCACCCCTCGGTCTCTGGCCCACTTATATGTTGCATCCCTTCCTTGATGACCTGAAGTCTCATGGGCCCACCGAGCTAGGAATAATTCACCCTTGTTCTGCCAGTCCAAGTCTATTTGAGCCACCTCAATTTTGGCAGCTCGATCAACCTGATGGTTATTTTTATGTTCTTCAGTAGCCTTACTTTTAGGCACATGAGCATCTACATGGCGCACCTTTACAGCAATGTTCCTTATTCGGGCAGCAATGTCTTTCCACAGTTCAGCAGCCCAAACAGGTTTACCCTTTCGTTGCCAATTATCATTTTCCCACTGTTGCAACCACCCCCATAAGGCATTCGCCACCATCCATGAATCAGTATAAAGATGAAGCATTGGCCACCTCTCCCGTTCAGCCACATCTAAAGCCAGCTGAACAGCCTTTACCTCTGCAAATTGACTTGATTCTCCTTTACCTTCAGTGGCCTCTGCAACTTGTCGTGTGGGGCTCCATACAGCAGCTTTCCATCTGCGATGCTTCCCTACAATACGACATGATCCGTCTGTGAATAGGGCAAATTTCTTTTCGTTTTCTGGTAGCTCATTGTATGGTGGTGCCTCTTTAGCACGTGATACCTCTTCTGTAGGTGGTTTTTCAATTTTTTTACTCTCAGGCCAGTCCATGATCACTTCTAGAATTCCAGGACGGCTGAGTTTTCCCATTCGAGCTCGTTGAGTAATTAATGAAATCCACTTACTCCAAGTGGCATCAGTAGCATGATGGGTGGAGGGAACCTGTCCTTTAAACATCCAGTTTATTACTGGCAAGCGAGGTGCTAGAAGAAGCTGAACCTCTGTCCCAACTACTTCAGAAGCAGCCCGAACCCCCTCATACACGGCTAAGATCTCCTTCTCAGTTGGAGTGTAGCGCTCCTCAGACCCTTTATATGCTCGACTCCAAAATCCTAGGGGTCGGCCTCGGGTCTCTCCTGAGGCTCTTTGCCACAAACTCCAGGTGGGACCTTTCTCTCCAGCAGCAGTGTAGAGGATGTTCTTCACATCCTGTCCCGTCCGTACTGGCCCCAAGGCCACGGCACGGGCTATTTCTTGTTTTATCTGCTCAAAAGCCTGCTGCTGCTCAGGACCCCATGAGAAATTATTCTTCTTCCGTGTTACCTGATAGAGAGGGCTCACTATGTGGCTGTAGTTTGGGACATGCATTCTCCAAAAGCCCACTACTCCCAGAAAAGATTGGGTCTCTGTTTTATTTGTGGGCGGAGACATAGCAGTGATTTTGTCAATCACATCTGCTGGGATGTGACGACGTCCATCTTGCCATTTTATACCTAAGAACTGGATTTCCTGGGCAGGCCCCTTCACCTTGCTGCGCTTAATGGCAAAACCAGCTTTCAAAAGAATTTGGATTATCTGTTTCCCTTTCTTGGAAACCTCTGCTGCTGTATGGCCCCACACCACAATGTCATCAATATACTGCAAGTGTTCAGGAGCATTACCCTGTTCCAGAACAGCTTGGATTAATCCATGGCAAATTGTTGGGCTGTGCTTCCACCCCTGGGGTAAACGGTTCCAGGTATACTGAATACCTCTCCAGGTAAAAGCAAACTGTGGCCTACATTTTGCAGCCAATGGGATGGAAAAGAAGGCATTAGCAATATCAATGGTGGCATACCACCTAGCTTCTTTTGACTCCAATTCATACTGGAGTTCTAGCATGTCTGGTACAGCAGCACTTAATGGAGGTGTGACTTCATTCAGGCCACGGTAATCTACCGTCAGCCTCCATTCCCCACTGGTTTTACGCACTGGCCATATGGGGCTGTTAAAAGGCGAGTGCGTTTTGCTAATCACTCCCTGATTTTCTAATTGGCGAATTAGCTTTTGAATGGGGAGCAATGAGTCCCTATTGGTGCGGTACTGCCGTCTGTGAACCACTTTGGTGGCAATTGGTACCTCTTGGTCTTTTACCTGGAGCAACCCCACAGCAGAAGGATCATCTGACAGACCAGGTAAAGTTGACAGCTGCTTAACACCATTTGTGTTTACAGCAGCTATCCCAAAGGCCCATCGATACCCCTTGGGATCCTTGAAATATCCCATCCTAAGGTAATCGATTCCCAGTATACATGGAGCCTCTGGACCAGTCACAATAGGGTGCATTCGCCAGTTTTTACCAGTGAGGCTTATTTCGGCCTCCAACATAGTCAATTCTTGGGAACCCCCAGTCACTCCATGGATATAAATTGGTTGTGTCCCTTGGTGACTTGAGGGCATTAGGGTGCATTGTGCACCAGTGTCCACCAAGGCTTTATATTTCTGTGGTTGAGATGTGCCAGGCCACTTAATCCACACAGTCCAGTATACTCTGTTGTCCCTTTCCCCCCCCTGGCTGGGGGCAGGGCCCCTCTATTGTTTACCTCGTTGACTTGCAGCAACTGGAACTCTCCCCCGTTTGGAAGAGTTCACCTTGGTGGTTGTTTTGGATTGTAATTCTTTCACTCGTGCCTGAAGTGCAGAAGTGGATGAGTTATACCACTTCTTTATATCCTCCCCATGATTACTCAAGAAATACAACAAAGCAAAACGTATGGTCTTATCATTGTCGTTTGCTTGAATACGAGGTGTCTTATCGTTGTCATTTGCTTGAATACGAGGACGTCTCTTTTTTATGGTTGAGATTTTCGATGATACAGGTCGAGAGGAACTCATGTTGTTTAGCTCTCTCAATAGGCGATCGTGGAAATCCTGGTTTCCATCATCTGGTACCACCGTGGATTCATCTACATCAGGCACATTAGCCAATTTGTCAATAATATCACTTTGTGTTTCCTCCACTTTGTCTAACCTTTCCACTATTTTTTTTCCCATTTGGACAATGGCTGAAGTATAAAGCTTAACTTCTGTAGCGCTTATAAATAATTCAAGCTCCTGAAGTCTGCTAATTAGCTCATTTACAGGGGGCTTTCTTTCCCCTTTGCCATATACCAATGCAAGTGCACTGGCATGCTTTTCTGGAGCTGCCTTTGTAAAGTCACGCCACATTTGTCGTGGAACGTGGACTGCTTCAGGATCATGTAATTGGTTTGGATTGTTACGATTGAACTGGGGGCTGTAGAGCATTTCCACCAGAGCCCTTTCTCTCAAAAATTGGATACCTTTCTCCATATCAGTCCATTTCTTTTTCTCAGGCTCCAAGTCCCGTTTAAAGGGGAATCTATCTCTTACCGCTATCAACATCCGCTTCCAGAGGGTGTAGGACCGATTTTGGCATGTGCCTATACCTCTGTCCACACGTGAGTCCCTGGAAATGCTACCCAGTTGGCGAGCTTCACTGCCATCGAGCCACGCACTATTGGCACCATTGTCCCAGCAGCGAAGTAACCAAGTGACCATATTTTCTTTTGGCTGACGTGTGAAATCCTTTCTCAGATCTCGAATTTCACTCAGTTTAAAAGATCGATCAATAATGGTCGTAATACTTTGCTCACCTTTTGCTCTATCAAGAGTCCCAGGTGTTGATGTTGGCAGCTGTGTTGATGAGGCTGCCCCATCTATAAGTTTGGACTCGAGAAATTCTCGTAAAGAAAATCTAGCTTTTGGCTCCTCGTCTGACTCTGACCCTGACTCTGACGCTTGTGTTATTTCCTCCAGGCGACCTTCCTCCTTTTTCCTCTCTCCTAACTTTCTCTCTCCTAACTTCCTCTGCTCCTCTGACTTCTTCTCCTCCTCTAACATCTTCTTATACTGCTCTAACAACCTCTGCTCCGCCGACTTCCTCTGGTCTTCTGACTCCTCCTGCTCTCCTGAGTCCCCCTGACCTCCTGAATCCCCCTGCTCTCCTGAGTCCTGCTCTCCTAACTCCCTCCGCTCTTCTAACTCCTTCTGCATTTTCTCTATCTGAGTTGAAACTCGTTTTGTTTTTCGCCCTCTTACAGGGGCAACCAACATTGTATCTGGTGCCCCCGGTGGTTGGTTAAGTTGGAGTACATACGGTTCAGACTTGAGGGTGTCGCATTCTGCCCTGAGGACGTTATAACTAGACTGGAGGGCGTCGTGCTCAGACTGGAGAGCGTTGTGCCTACACAGGAGGGCGCTGCGCGCTGCCCGGAGATTGTCGTACCCGGACTGGAGGTCTTTGTGTTTGGACTGGAGAGTGTCATACCCGGACCGGAGGGCGCTGTGCTCGGACTGGAGAGTGTCGTGCTCGGACCGGAGGGCATCGCGCTCAGTCTGGAGAGTGTCATGCTCGGACCGGAGGGCGCTGTACTCGGACTGGAGAGTGTCGTGCTCGGACCGGAGGGCATCGCGCTCAGTCTGGAGAGTGTCATGCTCGGACCGGAGGGCATCGCGCTCAGTCTGGAGAGTGTCATGCTCGGACCGGAGGGCATTATGCTCGGACTGAAGAGTGTTGTGCTCGGTCTGGAGGGCATTGTGCTCAGTCTGAAGAGCGTTATGCTCGGACTGGAGGGCATTATGCACAGACTGAAGAGTGTTGTGCTCGGTCTGGAGGGCATTGTGCTCAGTCTGAAGAGCGTTATGCTCGGACTGGAGGGCATTATGCACAGACTGGAGAGTGTTGTGCTCGGACTGGAGGGTGTCGCAGTTGGATTGGAAGGCATCATGCTTGGCCTGGAGGGTGCCGCACTCAGACTGGACGGCGTCATACTTGGACTGGAGAGTGTTGTGCTCGGTCTGGAGGGCATTGTGCTCGGTCCGGAGGGCATCGCGCTCAGTCTGGAGAGTGTTGTACTCGGACCGGAGGGCGCTGTGCTCGGACTGGAGAGTGTTGTGCTCGGACCGGAGGGCGCCGTGCTCGGACTGGAGAGTGTTGAGTTGGGATTGCAGGGAGCTTTTCTCATCCCAAAGTTTTGCTGCGTCAGCTCTAAGATTCTCTTTCTCGTACCAGATTGAGTCTCGTTGGTACAGGAGATCTTTTCTCTCAGCTTCAAAAGCTTTTTCTCTCTCTACCTTCTCAGTCCAAAGTTTTTCTGCCTCAGCTCTAAGACTCTCTTTCTCGTACCAGATTGAGTCTCGTTGGTACAGGAGATCTTTTCTCTCAGCTTCAAAAGCTTTTTCTCTCTCTACCTTCTCAGTCCAAAGTTTTTCTGCCTCAGCTCTAAGACTCTCTCTCTCAGGAATGGTATTGACTAAGGCCCAATAAGCATTAGCTAGGCCCAAAATCATTTGTGCCTCCTGAGATCTGCCTGAGCCACAACATTCCTGCCTCAAATATGCAATCAAACTCTCAGGATTCTTCAAGTGTTCAGGAGTGAAGCTCCATAACACTGAAGATGTCTGTCCTTTGAGAATCTCTTCAATTCCCTGCCACTCAGTATTCTCTGGTTCTAGGGAAGACTTCCTCCGGATGTTATAAATCCAGATACTGAGTGAGATTATTACAATAATCAACAATAAGATCAGGGAGATTAAGAGTGTGACCCACTGATCATTCAAAAACTGCATAAAGGATTCATAGAAAGAAAGAGGAGCACGCTTAAAAATCACCATTTCTGTATAATTAGTTGCATTAGTTGCTCCCTCTGGAGCTGTATACAGATACGAAGTGAGCATTGCTAACCATGCTTTCAATCCATTATACAATTGTATAGCTCCATAAGAAAAAGTGGCTAGCTTAAACATGGCCCAATATGTTCGGAGCGTCTCAAAAAAGGAACCAATGGCACACAGTCCCTGGTAAAACAAATTTAGTAGAGAAAACATCTTTTTCCTCCAATAGAGAGAAAAAAGTAAGAGAAAACAAAGCTCAGCAGTGTTTATAAAATATACCGGAGTATTGGCAGTCCGCCTGGACTTTCAAGGTCAAGCTCGCAGGTGCAGAATCGCAAACACGAGATAGCTCCTTAACAGGGAAAAAAAAACTCGTAGCTCTGTTAAAAGCTAAAAGAGCAACAGAAGAAAACACAGAAAAACAGCAACTCAATTTGCCCGCATTCTCCACCAAAATCTGTCACGGTTTGAACTAAAAATCTACCTGCGTCCGTGACAGGGGGCCGTGGGCCCCGGAGGGGCCCTAGGCCGAAAAGAAAAAGTTAATTAGGAAAAGAAAACAGCGGCAACGATCTAAGGAGGCACACTTATTTACTAAATACTATATCGAAATACAGGATAACACAATATAATACAATATAATTGAAAATTGAGCTAACGAATCAAGCAAAATAGGAGAGAGAATGAGTCCCGTAACCGAGAGGCCTACTGTAAATCTAGGCGAACGGCTGAAGGCTCCCACACACTCCCCTGAACGCCAGAACTCGAAAGACCGTCAGTCTGTTCTGCGACAGAGTTAATATAGAGTCCAGGTCCCGTGACCTATCGTGTTGTTCCCTGGGAGATGTAGTCTTCTTCTGTAAGTTGCAGATTCAGTAAAATTATTCATGCTTAATATGATGTTATGATGTGGAATACTGATAGCAAAAAATACAAAATTATTAAACCATGACAGTCAGACATGGCTTGACCTTGATGAAGCCATATTGGTTACCACCAATTACCTCATCTTTATTTTCCAAACTATGCCAAGGAGAACTAGACAGAACTCTACAGTGTTGTGTCACTACAAACCTGTCTGAACCATTGGCTTCTCTGCATGCTCATCACTAGTCTCTCCTTAGCTTGTGTGCCTACAAACAATGTATGGGGAATGTCAGCCACAAATCTTACCTAGGGGACATCTTTGCTTCAAAATCCTTTGAACATCACACAATCCCTTTTAACTCTCCAGGTCTGCATTTAGTTATGTCAGAATCAGGCCATATTTCTGTGCTGCTATATCCCTTTCCTTCTGAAGGGCCTGGATACAACTTGGATTAACCTCAGGAGAAGAGTTCCTGCATAGAATCATAGATTTACCCAGGTTGGAAAAGACATTGAAGATCATCAAGTCCAACCGCAGCCTAACCAGTACCCTAACTCTAAAAACCCTACACTAAATCATATCCCTGAGTACCACATCCAAAAGGCTCTTAAACACAACCAGGGATGGTGATTCAACCACCTTTCTGGGGAGCCTATTCCAGTACCTAAAATCTCTAGTATCTAAATCTCTCTAAAAGAGCACAGGTATTAATCTGACCAGAAAGGTTCCTGTTTGTTCATAAAATGAGCCTTTTCCGCTCCATCTTGCATAGGCCACTGGGCACAGGGTAGCTGGGAGACCACAGTAAAAGTGGTTCTGTGAGCAATAGGGAAACTACTGCCTAATCCAACTCCTCCAATCTCTGCGCTCTGCCAGCATGTCTAAATAGGGTGGCAGATACACACAGGAGATAAATATTTCCACTTCCCTCAGCCAACACTGCTCTGAATTTCTATGGGACACACAGTTAGATGAAAAGGCATTTGACAAAGAAGGAAATGAAAGAGTTTAATCTGCTGTGGCATTCTCTCGGTAGCCAGAATAACTAACCCTCGCCAGTGTTAGTTCAAAGAATAGGCAGATTTTATCTCCTGACATGAGCAGTAATTCAAAGAAGCTGGTATATGATCCAGTATCCTGCATATTCACTGCAGGCAGGAAAAGACATTATGAGATAAGGGAGATCTACACATCACTTGTTATGAACACCTCATAAAGATAAAACCACACACAAGAGGAGAGTTTATGAAGAGGACTACTCTTGGACTACTTTCCAAGAGGCATCAATTAGTAACTCTCTTCGCTCATTTTTCACACTACTCCACAGTGTCCTCCTGAGCCCCCTTACTCCTGTTGCCAACTGCTGATGCAGGGAATCCTGAGGAACCAAGGATTCATAGTTGTTCCATCAGTAGTCCTTGGTCAGCTCTCCCTCCCTGCCCCTTCTGTTTTGATCCCACTAACCAAATTTTAGTTAGTCTGAAAAGAGGATGGAAACCTCCGCAGCAATTAGTTTCTAAATATCTTGCAATGGGCAGCTTGTAGGAGCCCCATCTCAATGCCCACAGCACAGGAGACAGGACTGCTTAGCCCATGCACTAGTGCATTTACCAGCACAGATGTAAGCCCAGATCTATGCACACCAAATCCAGGCTCTCAGTTTGCACAAGGAGGCATCCATGGAGCTGAAGTATTAGGCAGATATTGTGGTGGGGCAGCAGTTATTGAGACGCCAGACAGAAAGGACACAGATAACGTGGCAACTCAGCTTTACCATTATGACTGATGATGGAACATCTAATTTCACTGCTCAAAAGAGAACTTCCATATAACTGGAAAGAATGAAATTCACAGGGGAAACCACACACAGACACACACAAAAGCAATACAAAGGAGATGAAGGATGGTTCACATACTAGTGATTCACTCTGAGACGCAAGCAAATGAAAGAGTATCCCCAACCATTTGCCTCCTGAAATGCTAAGTATATAAACTCATTGCTGTGATAACTCTGCCAGACGTGAGTCATACACTGTAAAACCTTATGGGGTCAATCAGTTTAACTTCATAAATTCATTACACCAACAAAAACAGACCATCGTGTCCAGGCTGGTTCATTTCAGCTCTTCAAAGCTGTTGGTAAAACTGCCTGAGAGCTGAAATGCTTACCAGCAAAAGCTAAAAACTGTAAATCAAATGTAATAGGCTGGCTTTGTCTACTGTATAGAAATGATGCCTGAAAAAAAGAAAATAAAAAAGAACGTAAACCAGAACAAATGGAATGGCTACATAAAACAGCCAGTACTGAAACAGCAACCCAACCTGGTTGCAGAATGAGAGAGAAAATGAGAGTTCACCAAAGTCATGGGACAGGACACATGTTCATGTTCATGCTAACACTGAACCCAAGTGGCCACATGAGGACAGCATCTAGTAGGAAATCAGAAAAAAGCATCCTTTCATACGTCCCTTGGGAAGGTGGCATCTACCAGGGCACAGCAGACCCATGTGTTCAGTAACAAGTCTGATGCTTCAGAGCCCAATGATGAGCTACAAACTGGGGTTTAACCAATGCAACACATGGAGGGAAAATCTGTCTTGAGCATAAAGAAGAAAGAGAAAGGTATCCAAAAGGACTAACCAAGAAATGCCCAAACTGCCCATGAAGCATTTCTTCCCGTGGTGCAAAATACCACAAGAGGATTTATTTGCTCTTTCAGTTAAACATAAAATGAACCTTTAGGGTAGCTGATGTCTTGTCTTAGGCTGCTCAGCATGTGGATGTTCCCTGATCTTCATATTCACACTTGTGAATAATGAGACTTCTCTTATTTCCCTGGGAAGTAATGCCCACTTTTTTACTTTGACAGAGCTCCTTCCCATCCTAGAAGGGAAAATATCAAGTCAGATCTCCATTAGTCCTTCCATCTCTGCACTCAGCAAAGGGAGCCTTCAGATCTATGCTTAATTCTCCCACTCCCCTAGAATTAATGGAACTGTGCTTACTGGAACATATGCTGAAGCTTAAGCACAGTGCAGTGTTTTCAACATGAAGGAATGGCTATAGAACATGCATAAATTCTGGCTGACCTATGACAGCTTAAAGCACTGCGGAGGACTGTTAACAAGCCTGTTTGGACATCACCTTGAATAAATGACGTTATCCCCAAGTAAGGGAAGGAACAGCTGAGCACCAGGGAGGTACACAAAGTGCCAGAGCAAATTCTCACACTGTCAGGTGCAAAGAAAACTGAGATTTCACCCCAAAAACCCAGTTCACAACAAGGCTACAAAATCCCGGCTGAGAATTTCTGTGTTAGACTTGAAGCTCAAGACTGTACTGTAGTTCAACCAACAATATTTTGTGCAGCATGACCTAAAAAGTTCACAATAAAACCAAAACAAACTTCAATTTCAACTTGATAAATGAACTCAGGACATAATAACAAAGAGTGCTGATCTGGGCAAATAAAAGAGCATAAAGAAAAGAGAGCAGTGAAAAAGCTATCAAGGAAAAGCTCAGACTCGCATCCCTTGGAAGTGAAATTAAAGGCTCTCATTCATTTCCAGAGAAGTCAGAAAGGAAAATACCATTACATGCCATACCTTGAACCACTTGACGTCCATGTTGGGCCTGGACAGCTCACACTCAAATGTGACCTTGTCCTTCTCAATGACGCTACTGTCTGCCAATGGTTTGCTGATTTTCACAGGCAATTCTGAGAAGGAGAAAGAAGAATGTGGATTTAGTTGGGAACTTAGTTTTGTTCATAACCAGGTCCATGGGTGCTGTTAAATGGATCCTTCCAGATGGAAAAAACATTTCAGGTGGCCTCCTAGATTTTACCCCTTTTTGTGTTGCACGCAAGACTGAAAAAAAAAATTACTTCTGCAAAGTTCTTCTTGTCATAAGGAAACAAATATTTGGGGAATGGCAGAACCAGGTAAAATTTTCCTTCACGTCAAGAAAGTATAAATTTCACTCTCATGCTCTTGGTGTGGTTTCTGCTATGATTATTTGGACTAATTAAGCTTCTCCCTGATGAAAGCCTAGAAGTATATCACAAGAAGGACCAACTTACCCGTGACCTTTTATTTGTCTTACTCAAGCATCTCCTCCTGACCAAAACTGACAATAAAAGATTCAGCCAGACTACAGGTTTGAGCAGCTGAGTTGTTTCTAGGATCTCCTGCAATCTCAAGCGTGGAACACACACTTGTCTTTTGACTAAGTGTCTCTTATAGTGCAGTAAAACAACAGGTTTTCACACGGCGATTCCTCATTTACCTTGATCTGAAATCATTCTCAAACCATGTGGGATCAGTCCAGGGAGAAGGGGAGGAGAGGGGAAGGGAAAGGGGAAGTCCACAGTCCTCTAAAATCAGGCTTCTTAGCCTAAAGCTCAACAGCAAATAGCAGTCCACTTCCCCACATTGCTAGACTCCGAGCATTTAAAGAACATCAGCTGACCTCATTATGAGCTCTAACATAGCCAAAGGAATTCATATATTCAAATATTCTCTTGAGTGATGAGAAATATGGAGCATAACTTCAGACTTCTGCTGTTAAACTCTCACTTCTATCATAAACCAGAGTAAGAGTTCAATGCTGTTTTAGATGGAGGACTCATATTTTAAATAACTCATCTCATTAAGGCTTGGATTCCCTACTACAATTAGTTAAATTCCAGTTTGGATCATGCTTCACCTTGGATCACTTAGGGCTTCAGCCACTTATTGGAACTAACTCAATTTGTCTACAGAGAAGCTGTTTTCTATAGCAACAATAAGCTGTGATTGCAACTGGATGTCGGGAGAGCACAAATCCCGCAGTTATCCTGTACCAACATCCTCTCCTTCCATCAGAACAGCAAGTTTTTAAACCAGACTCATGCAAGCTTGCATGACACACCTTGTGTAAAACTGTTGGCAGCCATCAGGACAGCCAGTTGCTTCCTGTATAGACACTGTTCCATCAGTTTTGGTTTTTTGTCTCGCTAGAACAACAGCCAGTGTCTGAAAACTCCCACAACTGAAGCAACCACGCTGATATACCGCAGTCACTGGAGATGCTCAAGAGCCACGGGTATGTGGCACTGGGGACGTGGTTAGTAAGTCCAGTGAGGGTGGGCTGGGTTGGACTCAGCTATCTCAGTGGTCTTTTCCAGCCTTGGGTGCAACTTGTAAGAGGGAATGAAGCAGCAAACTGCCCAGCACTGAGCTGCATTCTTCTGACACATGGTATCAGTGAACTGCTGTATTTCCCTATCTTCTCTGGAGCTATTGATCTAACCTAACTGAAAAAGTAAGCCTGAACCTAGATATAAATCAGGATCATAGTCACCCATGGTTGCTTATATATTCAGAAAGACACTCCAGAGGGTAATTCAGCGCATCTAGAAATTAAAGTAGAAGTTCCTTAGTCAAAAATATTCCACAGCCAGATTTTCACCTCGCTACCACTACATTTAAAAGGAGAATCCAACTTGTGGTGTGGGTCATTGATGTTGTTCCGGGGGGAATTGTGGCTGTTCCATGCCCACAGGGTAGAAGACAGCCAGTCTTCCTCTAAGCCACATAAAAAGCTGCTTAGTGCTCCCAAAGCGAATGCTCACCAGTTGTTTCCAACTTGAAGGTCATCTTCTGGCCAGCAGCCTCGCAGATGTATTCTCCAGCATCTTTCTTCTCCAGCTGCTCCACAACCAGACGCCGTGTTTTGCCCACAGATTCCATTCTGAACTTTCTGGAGGAGGCAAGCAGTCTTCCATCCTTGTACCATTTTACTTCGGTTGGATCCTGTGCTACTTCACAGCTGAGGGAGGCACTTGCTGCCAGGGCAGCACTCACCTCTTTCTGCACCTGCTCCTGGTTTATAAACACAGGTTTTGGCTCTGAGGGAAGAAAAGAAAAAGTATTGACTGAGGGACCGAAATGAGACCAACTTGCAGGTTTGTATGTACAGGTTGGAACAGGTTTAGGTTACCACTTGTGCCCAAACTAATAGCCTTCACTAGAGAATATCAGCTCTTCTGTTGAAACAAAGTGTCAAATCTAGGCAAGAAAGAACCTAGGAACTGAAGGAACAAAGAGGGTCCTTGAACACCAGTCCCATGGTTGCAAGTCACTATGCAAACATATTGAACCCAAAAGAACATCTGTCCTGCAGGCAACCAAAACCTGAGTTCCTTTTACTTAAGACCCACTGTGAAACATCAAAACACATAAACATGTGATAGTCAAACCACTGGCTGCCTTTTCATGACCCAGAACAGTACTCCTGGCTTCCTGAACAGACTCCTCATGGCCTCTACCATTGCCACAACTGTGACTGTCAAAGGCACAAAGGAAATATGCTCACCAACGCAGTCCTTTGTTCTTTGTGTGTGATTTGCAGATATCTATCTTACTTTGAGCTCTGGCAATAGTCAGCTCTACCAGGTCTCTTACTGTGAGTAGCAGACTCACCTATCCAGATGCAGCCTCCAACATAAAGGCATAGTAAAAAGGCAGTGTACTACTAGGAGAAGTTCCTGCTTCTCCTGCCATGAAAGGCTGCACGTAGAACATGCACTCCAGCCTCACTGCACATACTTATCTTAGTCAAATGTTTAGGTGAACAAGAATTACAGTTTGGGATCTCAGGCACAGGAGAGATTTGAATAATATCTTGAATATTGCTTCCACTGTACATATATTACTAATTATTGCTCTACAGACAGACTGAAACAGGTCTTTGTGTCATACTGAAACCAAATACTTTCTACAAACCCAGGCAATCAAGTCTAGGGAAAAAACCTCAGCACAGACTACAGTGATCCAGGTGCAGTATAATAGAAACTAGATTTTACTTTACTGTTCTCTGCTGTATTTCATACAACACCTGTCTTACCTGTGACATGAATCTTGAAGGTGAGTTTCTGGCCAGCAGCCTCGCAGCTGTACTCCCCTGCATCTTTCTTCTCCACCTGGCTCACCACCAGCCGACGCTGTTTGCCCTCTGACTCTACCTTGAACTTCTTGCTCGAGGTGATCAGTTTCCCCTCCTTTTATCACTTGACCTCTGTGATAAAATGTTTGCTCATTAAGACCGGGATGTGGTAGCATTGTGGTGGAGTGCTTGTTCATTAGGTCCGGGATATAATGGTGGAATATGGAGGCCACAAAGGTTGCAGAACACTCTAATTTTATGGGTAGATTGTGTACTCTGCGTAGTTACAGGCAAAGCGCGCCCCGATGGATACAAAGTTCCACGGAAGGACCAACCAAGGAACGACACACCAAGTCGCACGATCACAACCGACCAATTAAAGGACAATACGCTCGGGATGGACAATACAAAAGAAGTTGCAAGGGACGGGACGGCGCGGCAGTTGGAGGAACAATAATCCCCCTGTCGCCCAGCGCTGAATTGCCTTTTAGTTTTACCCGCTACAATTAATAAAAGTTTATAATTGGAACATTATTGGCTCATTGCTTATAAATTGATGACAACCTCCATCTTCTCCTGGGCCACCTCGCAGCTCAGCGTGGCATTTTTCTGTTGTTGCAGCCTTCACCACCTTCTGTACCTTCTCCTTGTTTGTAAATACAAATTCTGGCTCTGAAAAGAGAGAGATACATTAGTTTGGCCTCTTGAAAGAAGAGCAGGTTTTGGGGAAGGAGTCAGAAAAATGAATCAGTTCTCCCAGTCTGATGCCCCAAGAGAATGATGTGGAGAGAAGTTGTGCAATTTATGGATGCCCCATCCCTGAAAACATTCAAGTCTAGGCTGGATGGGTGTTAGAGCAACCTAGTCTCAAAGAATGTGTTCCTTTCCAGGACAGAGATTGGAACTGGATGATCCTCCAGGTCCCTTCCAACAAAAGGCATTCTGTGATGCTTCTTGTATGACTCTCATGACTCTTTTGTCCCCTAGCTGCCATTTACTTATGTCTTCAAAACATCAACTTATACAAAACATTCCTGTAGTATTCTCTCCCATGCTAAATGAGCCCTTCCAAGACAAAAACATGTTACATAGAGCACACCCCCTAGTGCTTGACACAAAGCCCCTGTTCTGAAACTTCCTGAGACGCAGCTGCATTGCAGAGTTGTTCTAGTGGTACAGGCACGTGGGAATGGAGAAGTGCAATCAGAACTTTCTTGTCTATGGCCTCATTCCCACAGCAAAAGGAAATTCCTGAAGATTTTAAAAGATGGAGCTGCCTCACAACTGTATTTAGAATAATTTGTTCAATTTCCTCATCAGAAATTAACCACCCCAAAGTTCAGCTCCAAAAATTTTAAGCATAGCAGGGAAAACTTACAAACTAATGACCGTTTTCTAAAACATTCTAGAATGAAAGGCCAAAATGTGTTCTCTCTCACCTGTGGCATGAATCTTGAAGGTGAGTTTCTGGCCAGCAGCCTCGCAGCTGTACTCCCCTGCATCTTTCTTCTCTACCTGGATCACCACCAGCCGACACTGTTTGCCCTCTGACTCCACCTTGAACTTCTTGCTCGAGGTGATCAGTTTCCCCTCCTTGTACCACTTCACCTCCATCTTCTCCTGGGCCACCTCGCAGCTCAGTGTGGCATTTTGAGTCAGTGCAGCCTTCACCTCCTTTTGTACCTTGTCCTTGTTTGTAAACACGTCTTCTTTCTCTGCAGGGACATCACAACAGTCACGCCATTTTGCTGTAGTCTGCTGCAGAGCTTACTCCAGTTCCCCATTTTCATTATACTTGCCCTTCACAGGGACCATCATGATGCCTCATTAAGACAGGAAAATACTTTCCCCTCTATTTTGCCTTGGGAAATGAATAGGCATATCATTTCATATCATATCATAAATCTAAACATTTTGCAGTCTGATAGCAGATTTGGACATGAGATTTAGAACACCTGCATGCACTGCTGAACCTCCTCCCTTCTCTTTGTTTCTTCTGATGTCTCTCTACATTTCCAGTAAATCAGAAGGGAATGGCCCTCTAGAACAGGTTGCCCAAGGAGACTGTGGATGCTCCATCCCTGCAGGCATTCAAGGCCAGGCTGGATGTGGTTCTGGGCAGCCTGGGCTGCTGGTTGGCAACCCTGCACATAGGAAGAAGGGGGTTGGAACTGGATGAGCACTGTGGGCCTTTGCAACCCAGGCCATTTATGAGTCTGATTAGTGGCATTTTCCACCTCATTGTGTCATTCAAATTTTGTAACCAGATCTCATCAAACACCTCCCCTTTTCTCACTCCTTGCATGCCTGGTGTGCTCTTGCACTGTAACCCTGCAGACACCAGCTGACTACAAGAGCTGCACAAGTTACCCTCCTTGCCTATTGTTTGTTGCAGTAATTCATTCCTGGATGGAAAAGCACATGTAGAAAAGTGTTGCTATGACACTAGATGACAAAGAAAGTCCTATAGCCAAAATGTTTTGCACCAGAGAGGCTGTAAGTTGATCCTCCAAATGCAAGACACACAAAATGAAGTGTTCCTTTATCTCTGGGATTCCAAGCATTTTCTCACCTCTGACTTTCACTTGGAATGTTGCTTTGTCATCTTTTGTTTCACAGCTGTAGCTCCCTTGGTCTTTCAGGGTCACATTTTTGACCATGAGCTTGCGGTGCGTCCCCTGGGAGATGATGGTTGTCCTCTGGTCCTGCTTCACCTCTATTTGATCTTTCTTCTATACGACAGCTCCGCTTGCAGCTTGCAGCTCCGCTTGCAGCTGACACCTCACACACCAGCTCCAGGTCTTCAGAAGGACTGACTGATATTTCTGGAGTCGTTTTGGACTTGCTGACAAAATTAATGGCTTCATCTGAAGAAAAAAAGAGAAAGTGGTTTACATCCTGACTCAGGCTTATTCAGCACAGCATTAAGATACAGTTAGAACTGATTGTAATGTCTCTGCTCATTACATCTGGGGGATCAAGTTTCACCTCTGGAGGTACTCACATACAAACGTGTGCTTGATTCTCCTGTGTAAGGAAAGAGTAAGTTCTATGCAGACAGTTCTTATTTCTTCTAATCAATTCTGTATTCTGCACATGTTCTTCTGAAGCTAAAATGAAGGCAGCTAAGTAACCTGTTTGCAATACATGAACAAACCAATTCAACACCTTGTCTCTAAGCTAACAAGCAGTGTTTGATGAGCACATCAGTATTTCATGCCCTTCATTCCATCCAGACTGTATTGGCAATAACTATGCTGGTATTAACAAGGATAGCAATTACAAGCAAAATGGTAGAAATACAGAAGATATAAGGAAAAGGGAACTCACCAGAGCTGAGGCGATCCTCCCTGGTGAGCAATCTCCAAGAGATGCTGCCTCAGTGAGGGTCAGCCCTTAAATGAGGTCTCAGAGGAGGTGGAGTCGAACTCCACCCCTCCAGGGAGCACAGCTACATAACTTTCACCTGTGCTCCCACAGCTGACCCCACACTTGCTTCAGCTGATCAATCAGTGGTTCACATTGTGATCTCCCATACACTCCACCCCTTCACAACGTGAACCAATGATTAGGTGAGTTCCCCTTATTACAGAGACCCAATCACGACGCTGATACAATCTCCCGTCGCATTAGATGTTGATATTATTCAAATGATGATGATTGGATGGGTGTTTATGATCTTCCATGGGCCAGTGCTTGATAGATGTTACCGGAGACAAATCATCTTGAAGTGCAGGTCCGTCTGCGTTTCATCAGTCCAGAGTAATGGTCCTAGAGGCTTAGAATCAATCTTAAGGGGAGTAATATAGATGTTTCAAGGGTACTAGGAGGGGAAGATCCGCCCTCCAGGGCAAGATACAGGCCGTATTCTTATCTTGGGTCAATACTTCTGCTTGTACTGGATTATGTCCCGGCCTCCGATACCATACCCTCTGGCCAGATATCTGTGGCTGTATAACTATATCTGGCACCAGAGGAGGAGTCTTGATCTGCCATAGGGACATAATAGGTGTTCCTTTAGCAAAAAAGGCCGGAGTATTGACCACGATGTCAGTAGGCCATGTACCTAACACCGAGGGGGTGACTGAACCTCCCACCTCCAATAATCTCCCCCAAGGTGCAAGTAGGCCACACCATTTGGGTCCTACCTGCACCTTCCAAGGCCAATTTATCTTATGGATTCCCGGTTCTAAATTCTCAGGGGCAGGGAGCAGAAGATTATTTTCAGTACCAACCTGCGGTTTTACCTTATTATCGGTGCCTGTAATTTGGATCCTAAGAGGGGAGGCCCATATAGTTTGTAACATTTTCAGGGCACTGGGTCTGCCATCCCGAGGTCTTTCATTCAGGTCCCGCACGGTTTCATATAATCTTTTTGTCCACCCCTGCAGGGACTGAGAGTCTGTTTTCAGGGCAGCCTTAAGGATACCATTATAACGTTCAATAAGGCCTGCCCCTGTTGGGTTATATGGCAGGTGGAATCGCCATTCAATGTTGTTTTCTTCTGCCCAGCGCTGTATCATCGCTCCAGTGAAGTGAGTCCCTTGGTCACTCTCGATAACTTGAGGTGTCCCGTATGCAGACATCAGTTTAGTAAGTGCCTTAATTGTGTATGCTTGATTTGCCTTTGGTACAGGATAGGCTTGCAGCAGTCCACTTACAGTGTCAACGCAGGTCAGGGCATATCTCGCCCCCTCAGACCGAGGGAGGGGCCCAATGTAGTCGACCTGCCATCTCTGAAGAGGACTATATCCTCTAGCAATGTGGGATGTTGTTTCAGGCAACGGTCTCGGCCTCATCTTTGAGCAAGCATCGCAATCCTGACATGCTTGAACGATATCAGATAGTTGTACAGGCAGCCCCCATGCTTTAGCAGCTGCCCACATTATCTTCTGTCCAGCATGCCGTAGCTTCTGATGTAACCAACGGGCAATATTTTCAGATTGTGAATTCTCAATCCATCGGATTCGGGCCAGTGTGTCAGCTTCATCATTTCCTGGTGACTGCAAGGGTTGATGACCAGAGACATGGTAGACACATACTGTCCTGTGTTTGACCGTATTCCAAATGTCTACCCACATGTCTTTACCCCAAATCGGTCGGGCGTGGATAGTCCATTCCTGGGTAGCCCATTGCGTAATCCACAGAGTGAGCCCCCGGTACACAGCCCAACTATCTGTACAGATGTTCAGGACGCTGTCACCAGGTTCTTTAGTTATAACCATCCACACGGCTCGCAATTCTGCCCATTGGCTGCTTTGACCATCCCCCTCATCAAACCAGATGGTCTCAGTAGAGGGATGGTATGCTATTGCTCGCCACTTGCTCGGGTTGCCTCTGCTGGACCCATCCGTATACCAGGCATCTTCAGGAATAGGATATCTTCCTTCCTGAACGGGACTCTTCTCTGGTGGAGCAACCATCGGTTCTTTTGATGTATCACTGTGATACGTCACTGGGCCTAGGATCTTCTGTAGTTCTTCTTTAAGTGGAGATGAAGACAGACTGCTTCTCTGGCTTAGATAGGCGACCCATCGTGCCACCGTTTGTGCTTGGGCCACCCCCGTCTTAGGAAGGTGAGTCAAATCTCTCACCCACCCCTGGATTGGTAATGAAGTCTTAACTATGACCTCTGCTGTTTGCGTTATCGGCTCTACTGCTTGTAATGCCGAATAGGCAGCCAATAACTGTTTCTCAATCATGCTATATCGTTCTTCTGCTCCGTGCCAAACCTGAGACCAGAATCCAATGGGGGTTCGAACAGAACTCTGGCGTTGCCACAGGCCCCAGCCAAAACCATCTTGAGTAACATGAACATCTAGTTCAGCTGGGAGGGTCGGATCAAATATACCCAACGCCTGAGCTTGTTTAACTGCCAGTTTTGCCTGTTGGAAAGCATCCTGTTCTATCTTTCCCCAATTCCATGATTGACCCTTCTTTGTAAGCTTGTATAATGGCCTTAATAGCTGAGCTAAATGAGGTATAAATGAGCGCCAATACCCCAATATACCCAAACATTCTTGCAATTGTTTTGATGTTGTAGGGACTGGAAACGCTTGGACTTTATCTACTACCGCACTGGGTAGTACTTTGGTTTTCCCGGACCAAATTACTCCCAGGAATTTTACAGATAGCCCCGGACCTTGCACCTTCTGTGGGTTTATAGCCCACCCTCTTTTCTGCAGGTAAGCTATCAACAAATCTGCTGCTTGTCTCACCGCCTCTAACGAATCGGATGTTAACAGGAGGTCATCAATATAATGATATAAATTGACATTATTTGGCTTTTCCCACTTAGCCAGATCACGTGCCACTAAATTATGACAAAAAGTGGGCGAATGTACGTACCCTTGGGGTAGGACCTGGAAAGTCCATTGCCTCCCTTCCCATGTAAATGCAAACTGATCTTGCGATTCTTCACTGATTGGAATACTGAAGAATGCATTCGCCAAATCCAAGACACAGTGATATGTTTTGATTTCCCTGCTTAGTGTGTCCATTAGGGAGGCAATATTGGGTACAGCCGCATGAACAGGTGGCGTGACCTTATTTAATTCCCTATAGTCTACTGTCATCCTCCATGTTCCATCCAGTTTTCGCACTGGCCATATTGGGGAGTTCTATGGGCTATGTGCAGGCCTTATAATACCCACTCTTTCTAATTCCTGCACCGTCTTTGTTATTTCATCCTGCCCACCCGGGAGTCTGTACTGTTTCACATTAGTAATCCGGCGTGGCTTCGGCAAACAAATAGGCTCATGTTTTGCATGGCCTCTCAATATTGTCTGGATTGCCCGGATACTAATGCATCTCTGCCGCAATCGGAACTCTCCCACTGTTGTATGGAGAGCCAGACCCCACAGGATATCAATTCCTAATATATACTCTGGAATTGGGGCAATGGATACCTTGTACTCCCGTGGTGGAAGACGCCCGACCCCCAGTTTTACCCAGGTTTGGGTGACCGGAATGGTTTGTCCCCCAAAACCTCCAATCATCACTCTATTACCTTTAAATTTAGTTGGGTCTCCATATATTATAGATGTCTCTGCCCCGGTATCAACTAGGGCCATAACCTTCTGTATATTCTTTCGGGACCAGTATATCGTCAGTTCCACATAGGGCCTCCGGTCCCGTCTAGAGGCCCTAGGAGGACTGACATCCCTCGTCAAGCCATGAACTGAGCCAGATTCAAGTCTTTTACCTCCGATACCTCCGGTGTCATAACCCGAGGCACCTGAGGTGGCTTCTTTTTCCTATTTGGAACTATAAAATCTTCTAAATTCCATGTTGTTGTTGGTCGCCGCTCTATAAATCTTATCCCTGGCCTTTTGGGTTTATTCTGAAATTTTTGTTCATCCTTCAGTTGCTTCCACAACTGAAGGAGAACCTGATTGGGCTGCCCATCAATTTTTGAAAACTGAACGCCTGCCCGGAGCAGATCATTAAACATTTGTTTCCGGGATACCCTAACAGGTCCTGCCCGAGAAGTTCACGGGGCCGATCTTCTGGCTCGCACTATTGGAAAAGCCTCGGCATCCTCAATCACCCTGATATTGCGCTTAGCTCGTAAACGCTCAGTTTCTCCGAGGTCTGCTACCAATTGGGCGGCTTGTTGGACTACTGCCTCTGCGGATACTACTGGATTAAGTATGGAAACCAAGGTTCCATACATATGAGAGGGTGCTTACTGTAAAATTAGGTCCCTCATTCCCGCAGAAAATTTAACCATATCAGGGCTATCGAATGTGTCTTCGTAGATAGCCTCTCTCATACCTAATTCGCGTATATAATTTTGAAGGTCTTCCATAGAAGACCACATCCCTGTGTTTACTGGCATGTCAGTTTTATTTGTCCACACCATGCGGCAAGCAGCCATTATCCATTCTACAATTGAATGGTTTTCTTCAGGGAACTGAGTCCCAGCATACAGTCTCTGCCGAAGGGCAGGATGTACTGTTATTGTGGCCAACTTAGATACTTCGGGGCCACTAACCAGTACACTATCTGCCCCTGAATCCCATAACCGTAATAACCAAGCCGGAACACTTTCCCTTGGCCTTTGCCTAAATCGTTGCACTAGGTCCATGAGTTCAGTAGGCGTATATGGACGGGCTGTTACATGTAAAACAGATTCGGCAGGGGGCCATTGATCAGGAGGCACTCCTGCTGGTCGATCTTGAATTTTCTTTGTTTTTTGAGTTATTACTGGACGGACTTCTAGTGAGTCCGTCTCAGATGGTTTTTCTAGATCAGATTTAGTGATCTTATTTTGATTCATTTCTTCAGGATCTTGATCGTCATTAAATGAAATGTATCTAATTTGAGGGTTGGAGGAAGAAAATGACGGTTTTTTTCCTGTCAATAGATTGATCTCACCCTCCAATTTTTCAATACGGGCATTTAACAATTCATTTTCATGTGCAATGTTGTTTGATTTTATCTCTGCCCGATTTAAAGCATTTAATAATGGCCAGGCTGCCATAGATGCAGCCATTCGCTTTTCTTTTGTAATTAAGATATCTTTTTGTAGTCCTAGAAAGTAATCAGTTAGACAATAGGCGTCCATGTTATTTGGTACTCTTAAAGGGCCCCATTGTTCAATAATTGTTGCTAATTGGTAATATGGGGACGCCTCAAAACCTGGAATTTGTCCAGGAAGGCATGTCCCTAAGGGGGTGGTCTTCTCCCCCTTGTACCAATTAAAGATTTTCCACACAAAGGACATTTTTTTTTTCCTTATATTTCTAGATGCCAAGTCAGTGGCTCCTGCCTGGCTTGCCAAATGTATTGGCAATAACTATGCTGGTATTAACAAGGATAGCAATTACAAGTAAAATGGTAGAAATACAGAAGATATAAGGAAAAGGGAACTCACCAGAGCTGAGGTGATCCTCCCTGGTGAGCAATCTCCAAGAGATGCTGCCTCAGTGAGGGTCAGCCCTTAAATGAGGTCTCAGAGGAGGTGGAGTCGAACTCCACCCCTCCAGGGAGCACAGCTACATAACTTTCACCTGTGCTCCCACAGCTGATCCCACACTTGCCTCAGCTGATCAATCAGTGGTTCACATTGTGATCTCCCATACACAGACAGAACCTGCCTGAGGAGCAAGCTGATGGCTGTCAGCTACAGGCAGACCTAGCTTTGTACTGCATTTCTTAGAGCAACAACTGTTGCTTTCAGTCACTGAATATACCAAGGCCAATTACTATGCCAGGAACATTTATGGCATCAGTGAACAAAAAATGCGTTAAAAATTGTAATAGACAGGAGCCATTTATTCTTTTATAACTAGGTGACCAAAGAACAACAGTCCTTCTAGAGTCAAGCTGTTAAGAACTAATAGCATCAATCAATATCACATAGATAGATTACTTCCCTGCCCTAAGACCATCTTGCGACCATTTGGTGCTCCTAATTAAGCCCTCTTGATGGCATTTTGTCTGAGCCATGCGACATTTTGTGATAGGAGTTACTGCTAGTGTTCCCTTAACCCTACACCAAAGTAGGAGGTATCAATTCTCAGGGAATCATGCAGGCTTCCTCTGTATTTGATGCTCAGAGACAGCCCCAGAACTTTTTAAATCTTAGCTTAGCTCTCATCCAATAATGTTCATCAAACAGTGCAACTTGTCCTTTGGGGATGCCTTTGTTCTGCATCAACCAGTTCCAACGGAGTCTTCTTGGCTTGTTTTAGATCAGTTTTTCAACAGATAAAGCCAGGGTCTTTGAATTACAAAGTGAAATTGCAGAATGCATGATTCTCAACCAAACAGAACAGCAGGTGGGATGCAGGGTGAATACCTGAACCAACACCACCTGCAAGCAATCCTTCAATATCTTAGGAATCTCTAGCCACCCCAAATCCAGTGTTGTGCTTGATCTATCATCTCTGCTGAGTTTTTAGCTAAGCTGATGGTGAGCATCACGGTGGTGATGGGTGAGCAGTCAGACTAGAGGGTCTTAATCAACCGTAAGGATCCTGTGATCAGAGGAACGTGAATGTGCTGTTAAAGGTCACAAGCGCTGCACTGCAGCATGAGCATACACAGCGAAAGGCTTTCAGTAGAGCTTCAGTTCATAAATGAGGACTGGGTTATGGAAAATAGGCTCAAGATATAAAACAGAAAACAGATCTTAACGCCAGGTTCTGTGAATGCAACCAGCTGAATTTCACAGATATTGAATTTCAATGACAATTTCTTGTGTTATTTTACCCTCCAGCTCCACCCTGAACAGGAACATGTCAGTGACAAGCATTACTCCTCCAGGCTTGACCTAACAGTGCTTTACTTGCACTATGAGCTAATGGCTGTGCTTACAGCACCTCAGGGAGACACCTCAGAGATCACAATGTCCTTCGGGTACAGCAGGAGACACTCAACTCTCCAAATGTGGAGTTTAATTTGTCCAAAGAGGAGACAGGATTCCCATGCTAATAACTTAGGACCATTTCAGTCATAGGTTTAAAGATGATGTAAGTGCTGAGGCAATACATGAACTAGATGAATGAAGCCCAGATGTCAGGGCTCAAGTCGTGACTCCAGCCCCAGCTGGAGCTAAGGCTGTCTTGAATTCATCACAACACAGTTACATTATTTGCTCATACTGTGGATTTGCATAGGGACAACAGGAAGGTCAGAATTGCTTCAATAGAGCTATGCAATCTTTGTCCTAAATACTGGAAACCCACAGCATTGGACAAATAAAATGAATTAAGTCTGAAGTGCTTTACATGGATTGTGATCCTATGTTTGCCTCACAAACTTACCTGAGACTTTCCAATCAAAAATCAGAGTGTCATCTCCAATTGTGTAGATGTATGTTCCCTCGTCTTCTTTCGTTACAGCTGAAGCCACAAGCTTATGCAGTTTCCCTTTATCTTCCATTGTGAATTTCTTACTGGTCTTGATTTCTTTGCCATTTTTGTACCACTTCACCATGACATTGGCTTCAGAGGTCTCAGAAACAAATTCAGCTTGTTTTCCAGCAACGGCCCTGATTACTCCTCCACTTGTCTCTTTGATTACGAAGTTTGCCAGTGCTGAAACAAAATATGAAGACACAAAATACATATGATGGTAAAGAACTGCAGGGACATTGGTGACCATGAGGCATTCATTTATCATAAGATCAAACGTGCACGTTTAGTCCTAGTTCTAATTGCTAGATTCTAATTCAGAAGCTGGCAAATTGGCAGCTTTTATAAACCACGTGCCAGATTACCTTATCTCCACAAGTTGAAGGACATACACTGGACAGGGGACAGAGCCAAAGGAAGAAGCCCAAGGCTTCAAGAAAATGTCTAAAATAGGAAAACTGAGGAAAGAATTGGAACAAGCAAACTAGAAGGAAATCAATGGGGGGGGTATCTATTACTGCACTGTAACCCCCTGGCAAACAAATCGAGCCTAAAAGATAGAGATATCACTTAGGACTGAAAAGAAAAACAGAATTCCTTTATGGAAATTAATTGGAGTGCAAAAGTTAGATGATAAAACTGGCCCCTATTAACACACAGTGGAATAATTGACTTCAAAGATTCAAAATCTCACCACTGTCTTAGCCAAAAGTTTAAGCCTAAGGCTATGGTCCTATTTTACTGAGGGTAATTGAGCTTGTTTTCCAACTTCTTGTTAACATATCATTTCAAAACAGCGCACACAACTGAGTTGGGTCTGTTGAGACAGCGCAGTCAGAGCTGCTAAAATCAAAGTCTGGATTATGCATGCATTTGTTCTGCAGTTCCAAGAACACGCATGTATAATACAAATTCAACAACGTTCTACAGAATGCCTGTATTTAGGAGCTCGAGAGCCAGCTGATGGACACTGGGATGACTGAGATCCTGTCAATACATTTAACTCCATCCTATCATACAGTCAAATTTCATTCATTTTTTCAGGAACTGTCTCTTATCATTGTAGTCCCGTCACCACTGCTGGATGTGAGCCCAACCACACAAAAGCAGCTGCTGGTTTTCACTGCAGATACTGCAGTAAGGAGAAACAGCCTCCAGACTGGACCAGCTGAGCGTGGCCCTACCAGGATTTGCTCCAAAGGTCTTATTACCAGTAGTGCTTCCCGATGAAATACATGGGGGTCCTCCTTTGATTCCAACCCCAACCCACCCCACCATGCCCCCTGATAACATCCATCAGGGCCACATCTCGACAGCTCCTGAACACCTCCAGGGATCCCACCACCTACCTGGGCAGCCTGTGCCAGTTAATTCTATGGGCAGACCTGCCAGTATGAAATATTATGCTAACATGACAAAGAGAGAGAAGAAAAGCAAAATTAAGACTAGCTGACAAGCCTTGGCAGGAAGTTCTGCTCTCCATCAATTTAGTCCCTGTGACTCTTCACAGGTGTTTTCTACATTTGGGATCACTGCTACAAAAAGAGATGTTGACATCATCTCTTGTGGCCACCCTGACAGAAGAGCAGGAAGGCTGGGATGCGCTTTTTCCTGTCTTTCCCTTGATTTCCTCTATATCTTAGGGACGAATCACAGGACAGAACACAGAAATCAAATGGCTCTACAAAGCAGATTGGCCAGTTCAAGTCAAAACAGCCACTGAAAACACCCCAGATGCTGTCTGACAACAGCTGGACTGTCGGGGAGTCAGGTGAATGCAGTCTGCTGGCCCTGGGCAGGAAGAGGACAGCCCAGACTGTCACATACCTTTCACTGAAAGCTGATAGAGCATTTTATCCCCCTCACAGATGCACTGATAACTTGCAGCATCATCCATTGAGTCGTTGTGAATTTTCAGGGTGTGTTTCTTCCCCACAATTTGCAGTTCATAATTTTCACTGGCCTTGAGCTCCTTCCCATCCTTCATCCACTCCACAGTAGCGCCTGTGTCTGAAAGCTCAGCCTGCAGTTTGGCTTCCTCACGCAGCCAAGCGCAGATCTTTTCTACATCTTTGCTCTTCTTGGTAAATCTCACTGCAGCACCTGTCAGGAGCAAAGGCCTCGTTATTTCAATTTATATCAGGCTAACGTGGTCAATGTTTGCTGCAACATCTCTGAAAAAGTATCACCTTCTGTTCCTGCACTCATCATTGTGTCAGTGCTGAGCAATTCACGATATTTCATTTGGTCTTCTTGCTGGATTTACTAAGTAAAAATCAACCAAACATCTCCTTCTACTGATTAATAATGCTCTAAACATGCTTCTGCAGAGGTTTCCACCCAATGACAAACAGGTCCTCCCATCATGAATGTTTATTTGTTCTACTTTGTCATGCAAAGCTGATTGATAGAGATATTATTGGAATGATTGCTCCCCTACTTCTAAACTATTCCAGTGCAATCAGAAAGGCTGTCTGAACCTGGAGCTGAAAGTACTGCTCTATGGTCATGCAGTGGTAAACCTGGTGACTGAATGCACTGGCCAATAGCTGTGAACTGCAGACATTCATCAGCTGGCATGCTTGCACGTTGTTGTAAGGTCAATAGTAAACATGGCATCCCCTCCAGGTACAGCTTCACCAGTTGTTAGGGGGGATTTCACAGCCAGGACTGGGTCTGAGGAAGAACATGTATGTCTTAATGCTCTTTAGATGCAAGTCTGGTATCTCATTTAGAGATGGAAGATTAAATCATAGGTACATTTCTACTTCTCCCTTTGCATGAGTGCTAGAAGAAGCACTTCTGTGCTTAAGATCTGTTACAGAAAGTTCTGCCTCTTGCACATGTGAGATATCAAAAGATAAGGAAATTCATGTCTCTGTCACAGAAACAACTCGTATCACTTTAGTGGTAGCTGGAGGTTGATAGGAGATAGGAGAACTAGGAATAAAGGAAAGCCTTTGGTGTGTTAATGCACTGCTAACCTTAAAGTCAAAGGAAGCATCTTTAGGGAACCAACACAGCTGCTCAGCACACACTGACCCATTTCCATTGGGGTTTTTGTGCTTACCAAGGTGCACGCTCCCTGGGAATTCCAGAGACGGGCTCTGTCCATGCGCATTGACTGCAGACACTCGGAACTGATCATCAGCCTCTTCAGACAGATTGCTCACCGTGAACTCTGGGACGGGGACATGAGACTCGTGGCACCTCACCCAGGTGAAGCCAGTTAGTTTCTTGCATTCCACAATGTAGCCATCGACTGGAATGGGGCGGTGCATCTTCGGAGGGGACCATGCCAGCGTCACTGAGGTTTCTGTTTTATTTTTCACCACGGGGTCAGTTGGGGGCTGGGTGGGAGGTTTTCTGGGAGCTGAACAGAAATAAATTTCAGAAATATTAGCATAAGGTCATGTAGGCTGGAAAAGACCTTCAAAAGACCTTCAAAATCAGCAGACTCAACTTTCAGCATGACCTACTGAGTCCCACCATTAACTACTGTGGTACCTGAGGACATACATGACAAGCTTATTCCTGCAGGTATTTACATAGTGAATATATTCACCCTCTGGTTGCTTTGGAACATTTTAGAGGTTAAAATCCCATCAGACTTTTTCACTGTGTGCAGCCACTGATACAGGCAGGAGGCTGGGAATTACCTGATGGGCTCTAGTTACAGACTACTGACACAGTAAAGGATTGATTTCATTTAATTTTGGCCATCAGAAAGTTTGGTGTCTGGTTTCAGTCACCCATCTGGACTCCAATTATAATCATATGGAGAACAGCACATTCAGGAGAACTCATCTCAATAAACCTGAATGAAATCACAGAATCATAGGATCATGGGAGGGCTTGGGTTGGAAGAAACCTTCAAGATCATTAAGTGCTAGATGCCAAAGGTCCCACTAACACAGTATTAAGCCAAAAGCTAGATGCTGGAATCAGATCTCCTGACCTTACCATCAGAAACTGAGATGTCATATTTTGCTCAGAGGTGCCTGCTTGTAGGAGGGACAGCTTCCGAGCTTTTTCTGCTCCAGGAACCAGCTCGAGCTTCAGAATTTAAACAGCAGTCAGAAATTAAACTGAGCTTTGTCACCTCCATCAAATAGAAGGAGTGGTTGGGTGGTACAGCTTTCCAAATCGCTTAGAAACTGTCACAACAATCAGATGCCTACCTTTTCTTTTTTAACTTGTTAATACATAGAGCTTAATAGCATCAGAATGCCCCAAGCACTTCAGACAACAGGACAGCTGTAAACCCTTCTTTAAGGATTCCTTTGTTTAACCACTGAGTAACTGTAATTCAGTGGTGCTGGTAGGAGAAGGGAAGTCCTAATCTTCCCAGATGGTGAACAGAGTTGATGTTCACATGCAGACTGGTGCTGCAGCAGAGCCAGAAACCACTCATTTGGGAAACACAGCACCAAGAAAATAATGGGAATAGCTTCATAAAATCAGGAGCTTCACTCAAATTTCATGTCAGATCTATAATTCTTCCTATTTTCAGGAAGAAATGATTTCCCTTTTTCTTGTAGTTTTATTTTCTTTTCCTTTCCAGCAAGCAGCTTTGTAGCTTACAAATTGTTTTCTAATCACCTCCTGGTGTGGACAAATCACACAGGTCTGACTCCATGTTTTACATAGTTAGCATATTATATTTGTTCCACTATGGAACTGTACAGTCATAGAATGGCCTGGGTTGAAAAGGATCCCAAAAATCATCCAGTTCCAACCCCCTGCTATGTGCAGGGACGCCATCCACCAGACCAGGCTGCCCAGAGCCACATCCAGCCTGGCCTTGAATGCCTGCAGGGATGGGGTATCCACAGCCTCCTTGGGCAACCTGTTCCAGTGCGTCACCACCCTCTGAGTGAAAAACATCTTCCTAAGATCCAACCTGATCCACAACCCCTACACACCCTCAGAGCCCCCTAGAGCCCCTAGTCCTCCTATTGCCCACCACAGCCCCATATGCCCACTAGAGTCCCCCTCAACTCTCTTTACAGGCCCTGCACAGCTCTATATAACAGTCTTATAGAACTACCTCTAGTAGAAGCAATCTCCACACAGAGATCCTTTCCCAGCACACTGCGCCACGGGGGGAGCAAAACGGGGGGGGGGCACATACACACACAGCGCCGGGGGGGCCCGTAACCGACCCCCACCCATCCTTTAAAGGGGTGGGGGGTCCGTTTTAATGGGGGGGGGGGGCGAGATCACCTTCACCCCCCACCCCCCCATCCCCACCCCATCCTTTAAAAGGGGGGTGTCCATTTTGGTGTTGGGGGGCAGTGACAATCCGCCCCCCCACCCCATCGTTTAAAGGAGGGGGGGTCCGAGACCACCCCCCCCACCCCATCTTTTAAGGGGGGGGGTCAGGGGCTCATGGGGGGCAGCACATCGTGCACAACATTGTGGGGGGGGGGGGCTTTAAAAGGGGGGGGTTACAAAAAGCATAGCTCTCAACTATAGATGGGATTGGGGGGGGCTCAATCGATGGGGGGGGGCCCTTCATGCAGGGGGGGCACAGCGTAAGTCAGCGGCTTTGAGGGGGGGTGTTGGGGCTGTTTGGCCTTTGGGGGGGTTATTGTGTGCCCCACCCCCACCACCCCCACACACAATGGGGTGTTAATGTGGGGGGGGGGGGCTTAGATTAGTTGCGTTCCCTATAGCACTGCCCCCCCCCGTCACTAACCCCCCCGCTTTATCCTTACGGCTGAGCCCCCCCCCGACAGCGCCCCATTCATCTTGATGGGGGGGGGGGTTTGTCACACAACCCCGGCGCGGCTTACGGCACATCGTCGACCCCACCCCACCCCCATAACCTCACCCGGGGGGGGAGGGGGCGATGTGGTGAGTGGGGGGGGGGTTCCGGAGGTGGGGGTGAGCAAAGCGCAATATGGGGGGGGGGGGTCCTATAACTGGAGGGCAGCGGCTGCACAAAGAGCCCGCGGGGGTCGGAGAGCAGCACTTTGGCTGGGGGGGGTCCACGGGGTCCGGGGGTAATGCTGCCCCACCCCCTCCCCCACCCCCCACTGCCGACCCCCCCCCCCCCGCGTTGCCCCCCCGCCCCAACGTCAGCTCCTGCGGCAGCTCCTCGTCGCTCTCCTCCTCCTCTTCCTCGTCTGGGGGGTCAATATGTGGGGGGGGGGTCCCATCGGGCAGCGGCAGCTCCGCCGGCTCCGATTGGCTGAGCCGCAGTGCGCGGGAGCGGCTGTTGTGTGCCGGTCGGTGGAGGGGAGGCTCTTCATGGAGCTGCCCCGCAGCCAACAACAGCCTGAATGAGATCCTGGAGTCCCAGACGCTGGAGGATGAGCTGGGAAAGAGCAGAGGCTCCCCACAGAAGGGCAAATCACGTCTGATAACGTGAGTGTGGAGCACAGCCAGCCCCTTCCTCACATGTGTGGGGCTTCCATGTTCCTCTGTGCCCATTGCAATGTGCCACCCCAATCCTGCTGCCCAGCCAGGAGTGGATGGGATGAGCAGGTTGGGATGCACAGAGCAGTGCTCAGACATTGCTGGGACATTTGTGCACTGCTGTTGAGCTTCCCTTTGTGCAGCAGGGGAGAGGATGGAGGTTTACAGGTGGATGGTTGTTATTTCTATGGCATTGCACAGGTGGTAGAACCATGTCCATTCCCAAACTTATTCCAGGGCATGCGGGAATTTGTGCAGTTGTAGTTCCTGAATTGTGCTATTTAAAACCCTCCTGTAAATGGGGATGTTTTGTAATGCCTGCTGGGGCTGCAGGCAGCATTGCCTTCCTCCTTAGGGGGCAGGTTTAATCACAAGCCTCCCTATTTCCTATCACAAACGTCCTACAAACCATGTCTGGGCATTGCTGTCTCGGCCTGGATCTCAGCTCCTGAGACTGTCAGATGTGAAGCAGCAGCAGCTGGGACAGGGCTGGCTCTGTGTGCCCTCTCTGGGTCTGTGGGCACAGAGTGGGGCAGAGGGATGACTGTGAGAGGGAGGAATTGCCCAGCCACAAGAAAGAGGAAATCAGCTGAAAAGGGGAGATTTGAGAAGCACTGAGGCTGTGGCTGCTTTGACAGTAAGAAGAAACCAAGCTGTCACTGTGCAGATGGGAACTCCAGTAGGAGAGCTGTGGTGGCTTTACAGATGGCAGACAGCAGCTGGAGTGTAGAGCCAAGGGTAGGGGGGGGATCTTCCTCTTAGCAATGCCATGCAAAGAATGATGCAGACTCCTGCAGGGTCGGCTTTGCTGTGTGACCCTGGGTGGAAGCAGCTGGAAGGTCTCAGCCCTTCTGCATTATCCCAGGAGCTGGGGCAGTGCTCGGTCTCATCCCACCTCTGCTAATAGCAAATGCAGAATCCCTTATCTGAGTGCCCTTTTCTCTCATGTAGAGTCACCAACCCTGGGAAGTTGACAAAAAGTTTGGGTGTTGTGTTGAGGGATGTGATTTAACTGGGAAGTATTGGTGATGGTTGGACTGGATGATCATAAGATCATCCAGATCATAAGATCTGAGATCATAAGATCATAAGATCATCCAGGTCTTTTCCAACCTTGAAAATTCTATGGAGTTGTAGCAGATTGTGGGGGTGTAGGTGTGGTATATATATGTACACAGATGGGAATATCCATATGGAAAAGATAGATCCATGTGTGTTCTGGGCTGCACTGAAAAAGGGGTGGCCAGCAGGAGAGGGAGGTGATTGTCCACTCCTGCTCAGCTCTTGTGAGGCCATATTTGCAGCACTGTGTCCAGGCCTGGGAAGGATGTGGAGCTGTTGGGGGGGGTCCAGAGGAGGGCCACTGTGATGATCAGAGGGCTGGAGCAGCTCTCCTATGAGGAAAGGTGGAGGGATCTGGGCTTGTTTAGCCTGGAGAATGGAAGGCTGTGGGGAGACCTCATTGTGGCCTTTGAGTACTTGAAGGGAGCGTATAAACAGGAGGGGGAATGGCTGTTTATGAGGGTGGATAATGATAGGACAAGGGGGAATGGTTTAAAACTGAGACTGGGGAGGTATAGGTTGGATCTTAGGTAGATGTTTTTTGCTCAGAGGGTGGTGACACACTGGAACAGGTTGCCCAAGGAGGCTGTGGATGCCCCATTCAAGGCCTGCAGGCATTCAAGGCCAGGTTGGATGGGCTCTGTCCATGAGCATTGACTGCAGACACTTGGAACTGATCATCACCCTCTGCAGACAGATTTACAGCCCCTGCACAGCTCTATATAACAGTCTTATAGAACTACCTCTAGTAGAAGCAATCTCCACACAGAGATCTTTTCCCAGCGCCCCTTTGTGACATCATAATGCCCCTTTGTGACATCATAACACCCTTTGTGACATCATAATGCACCTTTCTGATGCCATAATGCCCCTTTCTGACGTCATAATGACCCATTGTGATGTCTTAATGCCCCTTTGTGACGTCATAATGCCCTTTGTGATGTCATAATGCCATTTGAGACGTCATAAGGCTCCTTTGTTTTCATAATGCCTCTTTGTGACGTGATAATGCCTCTTTGTGACGTCATAATGCCCTTTGTGACGTCTTAATTCCCCTTTGTGATGTCTTAATGCTCTTTTGTGATGTCACAATACCCCTTTGTGATGTCATAACACCCCTTTGTGACATTAAAATGCCCCTTTCAGACGTCATAATGACCCTTTTTGACGTCATAATTCCCCTTTGTGATGTCATAATGCTTCTTTGTGGTGTCATAATGCTTCTTTGTGATGTCATAATGCTACTTTGTGACGTCATAACGCCCTTTGTGACGTCATAATGCCCTTTGAGACGTCATAATGCTCCTTTGTGATGTCATAATGCTCCTTTGTGATTCATAATGCCCTTTGTGATGTCATAATGCCCTTTCTGTCGTCATAATGCCCCTTTGTGGTGTCATAATGCTTCTTTGTGAGGTATCTGTGGTGCCATTGATAATGAAGTGTGATGAACTGGAAGGCTTTCAGTAGAATTGCAGCCCTAACATAAACAATGACTTGAACTCTGGAATTCTGTGTAAAATCATTAGCTAGCTTGTGGTCCGGGTCTTCAAACCAAAGGCTGTGAGGTGCTGCTCTTGTTGACGCAGGCTGTGAAAGATGACTTGAGCTCTAAGAGTAATTTCCCTTCTGCTCTTTATATGAACGTCAAATCCACAATTAGAATATTAAGAAGATAATATAAAATTTTGTGCTGCTGGACTGAGGACTTCCATTAGCTGTTAGCCATAGTTTGGAACTTGCAAAGCAATCATATTGGAGCCTTGCTGGGCAACCTGCTCCAGTGTCTCACCACACCCACAGTAAAGCATTTCTTCCTAATATCCAATCCTAATCTACCTTCTTCCCATGTAAAGCCATTTCCCCTCATTCTGTTGCTACCTGCCCTTATGAAAAGTCCCTCCCCAGCCTTCCCTGTAGGCCCTCTTCAGATACTGGAAGGCCACTCTAAGGTCTCCTTGGAGTCTTCTCCAGGCTGAAGAGCCCCATCTCTCTCAGCCTGTGCACATAGTAGAGGTGCTTTCAGCCCTCTCTGATCACCTTCATGGCCCTCCTCTGGACCTGCCTGAACATCTCCAAGTCCTTCTTGTGTTGAGGGCTCCAGAACTGCGTGCAGTGCTCCAGATGGGGTTTCAATCAGAGGAGTGTGGAGGGGCAGCACCACCTCCCTCGACCTGCTGGTCATGCTTCTGTGCTTTAAGCTTATGCTTTAAGGTCCTATATGCTTTAAGGTTTAGATAGTGCAGTCGCCTCACCTCTTCAGGTTTATCTGTGAAGGTCCCTTCCAAGTGAACCGTGCTGATCCAGACAGTTCGGATTGCTCATTAAAGTGTTTTAGTAAGTTGGGCTGGTCCTACGAAGCAGTATGACTGCAGTAAGCAGTGTACATGGTGCGCTGTGAGTACTGCACACATTCCTCTTGGCAGCTTGTGGAACAGAAACTGTGCATTGTTTGGATTGTGTAAGTATTCCTGTTGGTCTCTTGTGATGCTTACCTTCTTAGAGCACCTTTCCTCGTTTGGCTCTACATATTTTGGTACCTTACTTGTTCTGTTTGGCTTAGCAGGGAAGGTCTTCTTCTGAAGCATCCTCAGTCTTGGTCTGGGCAGCATACTTAGAAATGACATGGACGTTACATGAGTGGGTGGTCAAAGGGGGGAAGAACTCACCTTTCTGATCTGTTTCCTTTTAGAACACAGTCCTGGAGAGGATTTGCTTTCCTTGTTTCCTGGAGACTTGGATTCTTAGATGGTTTTGACTGCAGCTATTTCTGATGTTAATTCCTTTTTCTGTACTTTAGTAGCCAAGTGCAAGTGGAGTGCTTTGGGAATTGTCTGAAGTTGCCAGGTTGCGTGTGATCACATATGTAACGTGGAGTTATGTGTGGTGCCAGTGATAATTAAGTGTGATGAACTTGAAGGCTTTCAGTACAATTTCAGCCCTAATGTAAACAGTGACTTGAACTCTGGAATTCTGTGTAAAATCATTAGCTAGCTTGTGGTCCAGGTCTTGAAACCAAAGGCTATGAGGTGCTGCTCTTGTTGACGCAGGCTGTGAAAGATGACTTGAGCTCTAAGAGTAATTTCCCTTCTGCTCTTTATATGAACGTCATATCAACAATTAGAATATTAAGAACATAATATAAAAGTTGTTGCTGCTGGCCTGTGGACTTCCATTAGCTGTTAGCCATAGTTTGGAACTTGCAAACCAATCTTATTTAGACTTTAGTGGTGAAATCTTCTGATGAAATCTTCCTTCTAATTCTGCAAAAGAATCTCGGTGGAACATTTCTGTCTGAAAAGGCTCTGGCATATGAAGATGTGCCAGACTGCAGCCATGTGCCAGATGCGTTTGGATCCATGGAATTTTCTGATGTAGCTTCAGTGTTTGAAGAATCTCCACTCGATCTAAATACTCAGAAAACAAAGCAGGTGTGTGAAGATGTACAGCTAGTTTCTTACAGAAAAAATACAGCTCTTAATCTAGAAATCTGCTTCTCATTGTATCTAGTGCTTACTCCATATTTAAGTATCTAGTGGACCTTGACCAAAGGAAGATAAAGATAGAGCAAAGAAGTATGTTAAGCATAAATTTTGTTGCCTTCTACCTGTAGGCCATGGTTGGTTTGACGTGATCCCTAACTCCAGTGTTTGGTTTGCACAGAAACAGCAAGCAAGGGAACAAGTAAAGGAGTCAGTGAGGATTTTAAAACACAATGGGAAGCGATAAGGCACAGTTAATAAGATTCTGGAGTTAGGCTGGAGGTAGGCAGAGGTTGAAAGGTACCGAAAGAAATTCAATCTTACTGTGTTGGACAACAAAATCCACTGTGATATTATTCAAATTTTTAACTAAACCAAGTGATAATTCATATTTATGTTTAGATAAGCTGGTGAAGGTTAATCCTCAATGGAGAATTGAGATGAACAAATAAAAAAATGGTGTTTGACAGTCTATAAGAAACGAACTTATTCTAGGAGAGAATCAGAGTTTTCAACTGTTTTGTTCAATAGCCAAATAATGTATGATATTTTTATAAGCATTGTGTCTGACCTTCTCAGCTGTTAGAATTTCTTTGACAGTAACTTCTCCGGCTGTGATCAGAAAACCTTTTGTTCCGTCTCTGGCACCATTCGAGGCATGATACTCAACTGGGTGATATGGAATTCACACTGTCAACTCCAGTGACAAGAAAAGTGGCATCTAAGAAGCGTGCAAACACAGAGAATGTTGATGCAGAGTCAGTGTTAAGAAATGAGCTGCCCTTTGCATTTCCTGCTCCAAAGGCCTTCTTTTCGAAGAGCCAGACAGAGAAGCAAGTAGAAGGCATATCTTTTTAGGCGCCTACTTCCAAAGGTATGTTGTATCTAACAAATGGAAACCTAGAACATGTGTAGCTTAGCAATTTTTTACTTTTAATATGAATGCAGTACTTGTAGGTCCTAAAATTCTGAAAGGTTTCAGTGTGGGGTTTATTTGGTCACAGCACATACAGCTGCCATCCTGTACATCTGACAGTGCACTGCAAGCGGTTTAACCATATATCAGGGCATGGTACACGTCTGTTAATGATAGAAGTTCTCACAGTTTCACAAGGAGCATGCCTTGAGATGCATTCAGATAATGAGATAAGTGCTGTGTTCCTAAAACTAGCATGTGTCTCCACTCTCCATCGAGATTTAGTAGATAATTTCTTTAACAATTATGATGAGAGTTTTGTTTTGTTTTTATTTTTTTCTGGGCTATTATTTTGAGTGAAAGAAAAGGGTATGCTTTTATTTAAGCGAGCTTTTGATTGCATCATGCTTCTAAATTAAATGTAACCTACTGAATTCCTCATGATAGCATACGAGTACTTGCGTGTATCTGTTCTCCCTAATAGAGGGAGAAGAGACTCAGTGAACCTGGACAGTGTTACCCAGGGTTGTGAGAACAGCTAAATGATTGTTGAGAACTGGTCAACTTGTGAGCCTGAGACCTGGGATCCTCCATCCTAGGGTGGAACTTTACTGGAGCACGTGGGTGCCACAGCAACAAAAGGACTGTGTACAATAGACTGAGAGTTTGCTGAGTTTCTTGGTTTACAGAAAGCACAACTAACTCAGCAGCAAGTGACGTATTTGGGATAGGAGATGACAGCTGGACTTTGAACCTTAAGGACTGCCAAGAAAGAAGCCATCTGCTCAACCCCTGAGCTGCAAACTGCCAAGGAACTCCATACGTTGCCAGGAATGACAGGAGGGTGCCGACCATGGATACCCAGCTACGGACTGATGGTAAACTTGAAACAGCTTGAAGTGAGTAAGGGATATCCAGGGTGCACTGGTGCTCAATATTCAAGAAGCCCATCAATCTACACTGGGCCAAAGGATACCAGTTTTAATATCTCATGCAGTGTTTACTGTATTGGAGGCAAAAGGGGGACATTGGCTTTCACCCCACAGAATCACAGAATCACAGAATTACCCGGGTTGGAAGGGACCTCAAGGATCATGTAGTTCCAACCCCCCTGCCTAGCAGGGCCACCAAACATACGCCTTTACTAGATCAGGTTGCCCAGGGCCCCGTCCAACCTGGTCTTGAACACCTCCAAGGACGGGGCATCCACAACCTCACTGGGCAGCCTGTTCCAGGACCTAACCACCCTTCTAGTAAAGAACTTTCCCCTAACATCCAACCTAAATCTTCCCTCCTTCAACTTAAAACCATTTCCCCTAGTCCTGCTATTATCAGCCCTTTCGAAGAGTTTACTCCCCTCCTGGGAGTAAGTTCCCTTCAGGTACTGAAAGGCTGCAATGAGGTCACCCCGCAACCTTCTCTTCTCCAGGCTGAACAAACCCAACTCCCTCAGCCTGTCCTCATAGGGGAGGTGCTCCAGCCCCCTGATCATCTTCCTGTCCCTCCTCTGGACCCTTTCCAAAATCTCCATATCTTTTTTGTACTGAGGGCTCCGCACCTGGACACAGTACTCCAGATGGGGCCTCACAAGAGCAGAGTAGAGAGGGACGATCACCTCCCTATCCCTGCTGACCACCCCTCTCCTGATGGAGCCCAGGATCCCATTTGCTTTCCGGGCTGCCAGAGCGCACTGCTGGCTCATGTTAAGTTTCTCATCTATCAGGACCCCTAGGTCTTTTTCAGCCAAGCTGCTCTCAAGGACAACTCCTCCCAGCCTGTACAGGTGCCTGGGGTTCTTCCGGCCCAAGTGCAAAACCTTGCACTTTGCTGTGTTGAACCTCATTAGGTTCACCCGAGCCCAGCTTTCCAGCCTGTCAAGGTCCCTCTGAATGGCATCTGTTCACCCCAAAGATTCCCGAAATACCAGGCCATCCTGGTAGAGCAGGGTGATATAGAAATAATTGTAACTACTATTGCCAACCCAGTATCTTTCCTTAGCGGAACTCCCCTGGTGGAGAACCAGGATGACATCACTGCTTTGAAACAACTGATGCTGCACATTACATCCAGTCGGTTGGAGCTGAAGGACGAACCCTTAGAAGATGCAGAAGACGCCTGATTTACCAGCAGCTGCAGTTTTGTGAGACAAGGAGGCTTTAAGGCAGGACATGCAGTAAATGCTACTGAGCAGGGAATGGAAGCACAACCATCAGCCATGGGGACTACCCCTCAGAAGGCTGAAATAACTGCCTTGACGAGAGCCTTAATGATATGGACAGATGCTAAATATGTGTTTGGGGTGTCACACGCTCATAGTACCATCTGAAAAGAGCAAGGATTGCTCACACACAAGGAAAAGAGCGTGATGTAAATGTACCTATGTTGTAGGGCACAGTTCTCTATCCAGGCCCAAGTCTGTGTGGGTGTCTCCTCTATCCACAAAGCTGCTCACACTGCAGGAGGCACAGGCTGAGAGGAGAGGCCAGAGCAGCTCTCCCACTGTGACACGGAGCAGCAGGATACAAGTAAAGGAAGGCCCCGCAGCGGTACTGGGAAGGTTCCACACAGTCATCAATTTTTCATCTGAAAGGTAAAGAGGAATTCCCTTTTCTGCCCCTATCATCATTGGTCGGGTGAGTAGCAATGATGCCCGGTGTGCTTCCATCAATGGAGCAGAATAGGCGGAAGGCTGGGGTGCAGGCTTTCCTCTGCTGAGGTGAGTGGGGGCTCAGGGTGTTGCTCAGTGGTAGATTTGTTCACACTGAGTTCTAACAGGAAACTTGCTCAACATCGAAGGCCTTGCAAAAGTCTGGCTGAGTGATGTCAGTTGCTTTTCCTTTCCCTACTGATGCTGTCACTCCACTGTAGAAGGCCACCAAAGCGACCAGGCTGCATGTCTCCGTTTCCGCTGTTTCTCCATTTCCTTCTTGTTGCTCCCTGTAACCAGCAGGTTCAGCCATGCTGCTTTCCTGCCTCCTCTGCTGTGTTTCGTGTGGTCGGGATGGAGCTCAGAGCTCCAGCTCTGAGAAAGGTTTTCTGAGAAAGTTACCATCTCTTTTCCATTCCTTTACCCCTAAAAACAGTTTTCCAGTGTCTCTCATGCAAGAATTCTTTGAACAGCCTGCAGCTGACTCTCCTGAAGCTCAGGGTCCTGACTTTGCTTTTTGCCAGGCACACATTCCTTGAGATGAGGAACTCTAGGAGGGCATGGTCACTACAGCCCTGACCACCTCCAGTCTTAACCCCTGCTGTTCAGCATGTCCAGTAATGCTTCCCTTCTGCTTGGTGTGCTTAATGCTTGGCCCACAAAGTTATTGTCAGTGCACTCCAGCAGGCTCTCAGACAGTTTGCAGCAACTGGGATTGGTGCTGGGTGGTTGCTGGGAGGTGTCTCAGCAGAAAAGCTGGGCTGGGGTGGGCGTGCTGTGTCAGTCCTCATCGCAGCTGGCAGAGAGAGTTAGAGGAGGGTGATGGGTGCTGCCTGCTCTCAATGCTGCTGCACTGAATTTGGGGCACAGCAGCACACTGGTGAGTGAGCTGGGAGGGAGACGGACTGCTGCTGTGCATGGCTAGGCCAGAGCTGGAGGATTGTCAAACACGTGAGTCATGCTGGTGCAGCCATTGCAGCTGCAGCAGGAGTAGAAGACAAAGAGGTTTTGTAGAGGACAGAGGGTGGTGACTCATGGTTTGATGTCCAGGTGGAGGCCGATAACAAGTGGTGTCATCCAGGAGTCTGTCTTGGGACCAGTGCTTTTTTACATGGTTATCAGAGACACCAATGATGCAATGGAGTGCACCCTCTGCTGTTTGCTGAGTGGTGCGGCTGACGCAGTGGAAGGAAGGGATGCCATTCAGAGGGAGCTCAACCGAGAGGTTGGCCTACGTGAATTTAATGAGGTTCAACACAGCAAAGTGCAAGGTTTTGCACTTGGGCTGGAGGAATCCCAGGCATTTCTACAGACTGGGAGGAGCAGTCCTTAAGAGAAGCCCCGCAGAGAAGGACCTGGGGGTCCTGGTGGATGAAAAACAGAACGTGAGCCATCAGCGTGCTCTTGCAGCTCAGAGAGCAAATGGTCCCCTGGGCTCCATCAGAAGAGGGGATGGCCAGCAGGGACAGGGAGGTGATTGATCTTCATGATCCTTGAGGTCCCTTCCAACCCGGGCCATTCTATGATTCTGTGATTACACTCGCTGTCAGAAATAACGGCAGCTGTACAGATGTTGGATATATTTTGGGACAGTTCTTGTAACCAGCTGATTTTAAGACCTTGCCCGAGTCAAGAGTCTAAATTGAGTGTCAGAAGAAAGCTGGTAAAGTGGCTATTGCTCATTCTTTTTCATTTGCTGATTCTTTCATTCGGGTTCCTTTTCCAAAGGAGATTCTGGTGATGGAAGCAATTGAAGAAAGAACCAAAGCAGCTCTTGCCAAGAGTGCTTGAAGTCCCTGTGGAGAGAAGCAAAGAACTTGGGCTTCCTCTGGGATGCGCCCCACCATGTCTCAGGAAGGAGACAACTGCTGTTCCACTTTCTGCTTTGTGTGTGGAAAGGTACGTCTGGGTTTTCTTCTACTTGTTTTTCTTTCTTTTTCTGGCTTTGAAGGAGAAGGGGTGGAGCAAGGGGAGACCCACTGGTCATTTGTTAACTCAAGAGCAGGATGGATTCTGCATTGACTGTGAAAAACCTGGGCTAGTAGCATGGGCATATTTCAGGCTGGACTCTTCTTTTGCTGCTTGGTTTCCTTTTGGCTACAGGGAGACAGCTGTCTAAAGGTGTGTTTTCAAACCCACTCTCCAAAACCATGTTTCATTGTTGCAGGTGGTTCAGTGTGCTCTTGCAGGGTAGATGTGTTTGCTGTAGAATCTGAATGGTTTCTGTTCCTAGGGGAGGACTGGGAGGAGGTAGTGAGAAGAGAATTCAATGCCTGAGGTGTATCTTAGTGAGAAATGTTGGCATGAGGTGCTGAAAGTCTTGAGTTGTCAAAGGCCAGTGAGGCTCAGACTCCTTAACCTGCTGGAGCAGGGTGGAAGCAAGGAGTGGGCACTGCCGTCACACAAGCTGCACTTGGTTCTGGTCTGCCAGGTCTGTGCTGGCCTGGATTTCTTCTGAGAAGTTAGTTGGAGCTGCTTGGAGTAGTGAAGGGTGGGGAAGAAGTGCTGCTCCAGAGCTATGAGACGTGCAGCTCCTTCTGAAGTGCTCCTGAGAAGGACGGAGCGCATTTGCTGCAGCTTTCTCTGCAGATGTGCTCCTCACCTTGAAATCCTCGTGGTTTGTCCTCAGCTCCTGACCACGGCCTGTTCTCTGTTTTGCAGGCTGATAACATGCAGAAGCCGCAGCTGGTGCGTGCTATGTCATCTTTAAACGTACCAGCATTTGCGGCAGCCCATGTTATTAAGAGCCACGTCGCCCAGGGGCCAGATGAGCTCTCTCTGGAGGTAAGCAGTTCCAGGCGTTCCGTGTTGTCGTGCATAGAAGAGGGCAGTCCTTTCTGCTTTGTTTTCCTACCAGATTTGCTGAATCTGGGATTGATGTTTCAATCTCTTTCAGGTCGGAGATCTGGTGAGCATTGTTGATATGAGGACATATCAACAGGCTGAGCCCCTGGTGGAGAGGCAAGCGTGGCTTTGAGGTAGGCACACGTTTTTGACTAGAGAGCACAACTTCAGTAGAGTTGGGAATCTCAGCTTGGAGCTGCTCTGCCTGCACAGGATGGCTGCTGGATGCAAACAGTTGCCCTGTGTCACTGTCAGTGGACCTTCCCTTTGGCTCTGGGCTCGGGCTAATGCTCACCTGTCTTTTTGTTCTAATTACAGGTTGGGCTTTTCCCTGGTGAGTGCATGGAACTCATCAGCGGAAAAGTTCCCGATTCCCTCCTCAATTCATTGCCAAAGCCAGGTGCGTAATTTACATTTGACAATGCGAGTTAGTCAAATAGGGTCAGAACGTTACTTTCAGGGGGTTTGTTTATGCCCAAGTTCAGCAAGCTTAGAAAGAGAACTACAGTAATCTCCTTGGGCACCTCCAGGGATGGGGAAAATCCATTCTTGCGTGTCCTTGTTGGGAATGTTCTTCCCGTTGTTACATGCTCTGTCGAATGCATTGCGCTCAGCTTCGTCCAACCGAGCCAGGCCTGAAATGAACTGGTTTCTTTGTTTTGTTGCGCAGAGCCAAAGAAATGGGGCAAGCTCATCAACGGCCTTTGTTCCCTGGTGAAGGTCAGCCCTGGGAGAGCAAAGCAGCCTGAGCCTCCGACATTCTCCGGATCCATGTCCTTGCTTGACATCGTTGAGAGGTATTTAGCCTTCAGGACTTGAGGGCTGAGCTGTAGGAATGGAAGCATCCTCTGCTGTTTGAAACAGAGGGCGTTTCTAAGCTGTGTTTCAGCAGAAAGCAGGCAGTGCCCAGAACAGGCAACTTTTGGCCAGGGCTCGGTGCAGCTCTTCCATCACCCTGCACCACGTCTGACAGCATGCTCTGTTTTCTCTGCAGAATGAGTTCTCCCAGGAAGAGGGCAGAGTCAGCAGCTGGCAGTTGGTGTTCCTGCTTCTGCCTGGGCAAACCATCCCCTGTGGCCAAACACCAACTGCAGAGCAGTGCCAGGGAGCCCTCTGAAGCAGAAGTCTTGGTCCTGGCAGGTAAGGGTGCAAGTCCAGCTTACAAAACACTGCTTGTCAGCAACACAGGTAGAATTCATGCTTTCAGTGGGCTTGTACCTCCTTCTGGCGTTCAAGCCCGTGCCTGACATCTTCAGTTGATCCCTGTCTTTCCCAAATGAGTCTCTTGTCAACACAAGAGCTGGACCTGCACGTGGATCACTTTCAAGACAGTGACACTGTTGCTAGAAGCCTATTTGCTTCTGCCCACCACCACTACATAGCCAAATGTCAAGAATCTCCATGGTTCATCTTGCGAACGTTCGACACTAACTGCTGTACATCTGCTCCTTCCTAGGTGACCCGAGCCCTTGTATATCCCCAAGACGCAGGGCATGTTACGATGACGCATCTTCCATCAATGAAGAGTTGTTACTAAGCACAGAATGCTGCAGTTCAGATGAAAGCCTTCCGTATAACATCAGCTATCAAGAGAAGAAGGTCATCATCGTTGAAGCCTTCATTCATCCCATCCCTACTGAAGCTGCTGACCTGAGCCCACCAGACACCTCAGGCACCAGCCTGGACTCAATGTCTCTGCAGTGCAGCCCAGCCCAAGCACAGCCTGAGTGCCCCGACAGCAGCACCACCATGCAGGCTCAGGTCAGCATCACCGAGGAGAAGCTGAGCATCTCGCAGGGGGGCACAGAATCAGGACACGAGTCCCAGGCTCCGGGCAACAGCACGGTCTCTGAGCAGCTCTCATGATTACAAGAGAGGATGAGTCCCATCTTTCCTCCAGACCTCACACCCCCTCCTTTCTCCTATTGAATAAAGGCACGCTCGTGCTCAATCAATGCCTTGACTGAATTCCGAGTTTTCATTCGCAGAGATTGGGATGAGTGCAAGAAACTGCAAGGCAGCTCAGCTTACAACACTCTGGCTGTGGGGTTTGTGCGGCCGAGCTCTGGGTGTGTTCCCATTTTGCCTGACTTTGGGATGCCTGCAGCGAGAGCTCTGCTGCCGTTGTGTATGGCAGCAAATAGTCTCTAGCATCCTGGATGCTGCTCATGAAAACCCCAAGCTTCCTGGCTGTGGCTGTGATGCTTTTCAGGGCCTTTTGATGCTCTTTGATGCCGTGGCTGCTCCCTAACACCTCTGTCCTCCCGCCGTGTCCATTCCTAGCTCCCACCTGTGAGCTGTCCCTGCAGATCATCTCTAGCCCTGCCATCATCGCGCTGCAGCAGGAGGAGCTCGCCCTGACCAACATCAGGCAGTGCTGCCTGACTCTCTCACTCTCTAGACCAAGTGTAACTACGCTGTCATGGAGACAAATGCTTTCTGTCACATCCTCCATCCCTGCAGACATTTACCGGTAGGTGGCTCTTGCAGAAGAAGATTCAAGCAGCAGAACCTTTTGCTCAGCTACAGCACACAAATGCTACAAAAGCAGGAATAACCCGCAAGCTCTGGGTCTGTTTGTCTTGCACAGGCATGCACTAACTGCGTTTGATGGTACCCCCCATCCTTGATTTCCTTCCCTGCTTCTTGTCTGATGACGCTGCTGAGCCAGGAACAAGCTGCCCAGTGTGGCAGAGCATGGTGCAGGGCTGTGCTGGGACCTCCTCCCCTTCATCTGCTGCAGATCAGTGCCACACACGTGCCATCGAGATGCTCTGGCACGGGATGTGCCTCCAACCCAAAGCTCCTTCCCACCTCCCAAGGAAAAGCAAAGCAACCCAAGCATCTCCAGCAAAGCTGCCCAGCAGACAGCAGGGAATGCAAACAGCTTCTGGCTGCTCCCCTGCACTCCTGTCCTAAGTAATAGACCCCATGAGGACTGGCTGGGAAATCAGTGCATGACACATGTGAGTGTACACAGGATTGTGCAAAGCAGTGGGGTTCCATGAGTTTGTGTGTGTGTGTATCTCGGCTGTTATGAAAGCATGGGAAGACTGCCTTACTGAGTCCCAGATAATTACTTATCCTCAAATGATTTTTCCTGGCCAAATTTAAAGCCTCTTACAGGTAATCGAGACCAACAGGCTGTTGTTGCACAATCAACAGGCACAAACTAGATGAATAGCTGAGGAAAATAAAGCATCATGCCAAGGGTACTAGATAAGTGAGCAGCTTGAGATCTGCACATTTATGTGATACTCATGGTCTTAGACAATATTTGCTTAGTGAGGTCACATAGAATGAAAGTAAAATAGAAGAAGTGCAATTGGTCTCAGTTCACACAGCTGGCTGGTTTGTCTCAGGCTAATCCTGAACTGCCTCAAGCGACTGCTTTGGTGCTCTACAGAACAGCAACTTCAGAGATCTCTTTCTATTACTAAGTTTTTGAAAGAGCAATTTGCTCTGTTAATTATCCATCATTTTTGTGCAGTCTGTTTTGTCAGACTTGTCTTTAGCTTCCAAGTTGTATGTGAAGAATTGTTTCCGTTGTAATGCACAATGTACTAAAAATTGAGAGATGAAAATGTGAAGAGTTTTTCCAGCTTTGATTTCATGTCTGGAATTTTGGAACCCACTACTTGCAGTTGTTAATCTGTCCAAACTGGTCTGGTTTGGAATGCCCTCATCCTTCTTGAATCGCTGTTAAAGGCGGAGCAATTCCTACAAGTGCCATGGCCCCACTGTTGTTCTAATTCTTGTTTCTTTGTTTTCCACACGCTGCTTTTCAAGCCTCCTTTTTCTTTACAGTCAAAGTGAGAACTGCACTGTGAGGTGTCTGAACCTTGTTGTGCCTGTACATAAATAGAACAGCAGCAAAGCCAGACAGGTGACTGTGCTGACAGCTCTCGTAGCCAGTAACACGTAACTGTGCTAAATCCCTTGTGACGGCTTTGATTTCATTTTTGCCAGTGAAATCCTTGTAAAAGGAACTGCAGCAGTGTGATGAGCTAAGGTGAAGATGCTGGTTTTAGTAGTGCTCTAAGCTGAGTGAAAGGGCAATTGAATGAGGGTTATATGCTTTCTCTGGGACGATAAGGCTCTTTTTCCTGAGGGAAAGAGCCAGCTTTTCATGGGCTATATGTGGGCTTTGGCAAGGGCAGACAATCCAGTCTGTCAGGAAGCCATTTGAGGTGCTTCAGGTTTGTAAGCTTGTCTTTTTGTTTTTCAGGCGGATATTTGGAGCATGGGTGTAGTGCTGTATGCTCTGCTGTGTGGCTTTTCCCTTTGGATGATGACAATATGATGGCACTCTACAGGAGGATACCAGTGGGTATCAGTGGTGCTAGAATACACTGAGAAGGGAAATAGCTGAGCTTGACAAGAGGCCTTGCTTTTCGGATGGCAGAACATGCTGAGCTGTGAGTAGAAAGGCCTGTCTGCTGAATATTGTCCCTGTTTTTGCTGCTTTGTCTACCAGTATTTAGTGGAATTGGTTCTACGCTTGGTTGGCCTATGTGGCACTGTAGCCTAATTCTGTACCATGATAGCATACAGAATTTAAGGAGAAGTATTTTCTTGCCAATGGTCTGGATTTTTTGTATCTGGTTCTTCAACTGGCTGCTCCCTATACTATCTGTAGTAAAAATACAGACACATCATTTGATTTCCCTGAAATGAATGTTCCTAAATGCCAGCTCTTCTCATGTCTACAAAGATCAAAGTTCTGCATTTGCTATTAGAATTTCCTCTTCCAGAATCAGGAGGTAATGTAGGACCCCACAGATTGCCTTCAGAATCCAGCAGTTAGTTCTGTTTCCTTTCGGAGTGCATAACAACCTGAGCAAATGAATTGAATGATGTGGCTTATTAGTCTGGTACAAACTCTGCTGTACACTGAAACTTGGTCCATTTGTAAGCAGGACTTTTTCCATCTCTGCAGGACAGCAGAAAACCCTTTGTGCTAATCATGATGCCAAGAAGCAGAATGCGGCAGATGATCCAACTGCTTCAGGTGTTCATTTCCTTAAAACTGAATAGTTTTGGACTGAGAGTTTGTAAGCAGAACGGAGCTCTTAAAGCTGTCAGAGACTATTTCTGCACTGTTCAATTCTATCTGCACAACATACACAGGATCTCAGAACTGCGTTGCTTGAATTGGTGGAACTTGTTGAAGTGAACTGGGATGAGCAAGTTTTAGAACTTAGTCAGAATGCAGTAAAAAATGGATAATCTCATGAGTATTAAGGAACAGGCTTGCTATTTCTGCACTGAATTTGTTTTTATTTTACATGGCTGTGATCTGAAAGTTGCTTGAAACGCAGGCACCTAGGCACTGTTGTGTAACTGAATTTCACACGATAGGTCCTGAAATATCCTGGAATCAAAAACTCTGACTTGTTTTAAGTCTGCTGCTTGAGTCTAATCAGGGTCATAGTGTCTGTGTGCAGTGTTTCTTTCCCTGTAATGCTCCACATCATTTCATTTTGGGAATATTGAAGGAAATGGACTATGTGCCATAACTGTTGTTAGAACAAAGTATGTCTGGTGTGATCTTATGCATAGGTTCTGTAACTGCTCTTCACAGCTCAGGTGTTTGACCTTCCTTTTGGTGAAGTGATGAAATACTGCTGGTTTCTATTTGTGCTTCTAGGCACCTTGAAGCTCTTAGGAATAGAACAATTGTCTCCAGTTCTTTTCAATGATATCAGTAACAGCTCGAGTGTTGCTGCCCACTAGGTAGACCCAAAGAAGCAGATTACAGTGAAACAACACACGAGCTGGACCTGAATGAGGATCACTTTCAAGACAGTGGCTATGCTGCTTCAAGCCTACTTGCTTCTTCCTGCCGCCACTCTATTACCAAGTATCAACAACCTTTCATGATTCAACTTGCAAATGTTTGAAACTAACCCTTGTGTTTCTATGCCTTCCTATGACTTGCGGAATCAAACTCTATAATCCAGAGATGGGTTATAAAGCAGGTATGTTTATTCCAGCGTTGCGCAGCGCCGGGTGCAAGGGGGATAGCTCCACCAAACTTGCACACCGTAAAGAGAAAAGTGTGTTACAGATATAGGTTAAGCTAATACATAATCAATAGTCTCCTCCTCAGTTTGATTACATATTCATTACATTCCCTATGGCCCCGTTCCCCGCGACCCTATTCCCTCATTCCCCCTGACCCCATTCCCCGCGACCCTTGCCGATGTTTTGGGGTGAAATTCTTCTTCTGTTTTCTTCTTGGTGTTATCTGCTGTTATTGTTCTCCCATGTCGGCATCATCTTGCCCGGGGGGGGATCTAATCCTTCTTGTCAGAGGTCTCCGGACAGTTTCTTCTTATCTTTATTGCCCTCTTCTCTGGCTTTATTTTGACTAAGTGTCTGCAATTCCCCCTTTCCCTGCACTTTTAAATGTACAGTTACCCTTTGTCTTGGTTTCTGTGAAGTTCCCCTTTCCCTTTCTATAGCACAGTGTTACCTTACCACCATTTTGAGGCTTTGCTCACTCTTCAATTCCCCCCTTTTCTTCAATCTAGCAGGCTTTTACCTGCTAGATTCTTAATGGGTCTCAAAATAGGCTCCGCTCTCTACCTTTTGTCTCAGCTCATGTCTCTTCCAAACCTCGTATTCCCTTCCAGTACCTTGGTACAGACACAAAAGACATCTTATAACAACACAAGTAAAACACACCAAGAGTAGCAAGGTGATGCAGGCTAAGAAAAGCTGTTTTAGTCATCCTAAATTTGGCAACTAGTAAGTTTATCCCATGATCCAGGGAAAACTATTCCCCAATCGGTGTTATCCCTGCCTACTCCATGTTGCAATGCATCTTTGGATAAACAGGATATCTCCTTTTGGATTGTCCATCAAGCATCTGCAGCAGCATCCTCAATTGTTTCTAAGGTTACAGAAATTTTCATACAGTGGTACCCCCCTTTTCTTGGGAGTTCTGTGAACTCAATTTGCCGTTGTTGCCCTGGAAGGCCCTCTCCTGTGAGGCCCACTTGTGCCCTGTTCCTGGTACTGGGACTGTACTTTGTAGTGTTGGTTTGCCCAATATATTCTCTTATCTTCCCTTATAACCAATTTCCATAAAATACTAAAGGGCATAATAATGTGTCCATTTGGGCATGCACACATCTGTCAGCTTGCTCTCTTCCTTTCTAAATTATTAATTGGACTCCTGTTCTCTTTAGAATATTTTACAGGTTTTGACTTGGCTTCAGAGATTTTAAGTTTACCGTCTGGAATTGAAGCCCTCTTCAACTGCCTGTTCTGCCACCTGATCTATCATCTTATTTTCTGTTTCCTGTACAGTGTTACATTTCTGATGTCTTTTACAACATATAATAACCATTGGTAGATTTAAATCTGTTTTCCTTGTGTGTGAGCAATCCTTGCTCTTTTCAGATAGTACTATGAGCGTGTGGCACATATTTAGCATCTGTCCATATGATTAAAGCTCTTGTCAAGGCAGTTATTTCAGTCTTCTGAGGGGAAGTCCCCACAGCTGGTGGTTGTGCTTCGGTTACCTGGTCAGTAGCAGTTACTGCATGTCCTGCCTTACAGTCTCCTTGTCTCATAAAACTGCAGCTTCTGGTAAACCAGGTGTCTTCTGCATCTTCTAAGGGTTCGTCCTTCAGGTTCGACTGACTGGCTGGAATGTGCAGCTTCAGTTGATTTAAAGCAGTCATGTAATACTGGTTCTCCGGGAGTTCCGCTAAGGAAAGATACTGGGTTGACAATATTAGTCACAATTATTTCTACATCACCCTGCTCTACCAGGATGGCCTGGTATTTCAGGAATCTTTGGGGTGAGAGCCAATGAACTAATGTCCCCCTTTTGCCTCCAATACAGTAAACACTGTATGAGATATTAAAACTGGTATCCTTTGGCCCAGTGTAGATTTATGGGCTTCTTGAATATTGAGCACTAGTGCAGCCACTGCCCTCAGGCACCCTGGCCATCCCTTACTCACTTCAAGCTGTTTGAGGTTTACCATCAGTCCGTAGCTGTGTATCCATGGTCAGCACCCTCCTGCCATTCCTGGGAACGTATGGAGTTCCTTGGCAGTTTGCAGCTCAGGGGCTTAGCAGATGGCTTCTTTCTTGGCAGTCCTTAAGGTTCAAAGTCCAGCTGTAATTTCTGAGTTATTTGTGCTTTCTGTAAACCAAGAAACTCAGCAAACTCTCAGTCTATTCTACACAGTCCTTTTGTCGCTGTGGCATCCACATGCTCCAGTAAAGTTCCACCCTAGGATGGAGGATCCCAGGTCTCAGGCTCACAAGTTGACCAGTTCTCAAAAATCATTAAGCTGTTCTCACAACCCTGGGTAACACTGTCCAGGTTAACTGAGTCTCTTCTCCCTTTATTAGGGCTTTCCTATTCAAAGGCAAATAACCTTAGGCTTCCTTTAGCCAAACCAGGCAGAAGAGACATCCCTCAAATCCAGAAGGTAAACTCCACCTAGTCATTCCTTAACTTGGTTGATAAAGTGCATAGATTTTCCATCACTGAGTGTATCCATTCAACAATTCTATTACTTGTCCTCATGTCTTCTACCAAACTACCGAAAATTTAGCAAATTGGCAAAACTGGAGTTTTGTACTTGGATTCCCATTCAATTAGTAATTCAAACTCAAAAAAATTATCTATTATTTCTTTTATCCTTCTACAGTCACATATCCTCAAAGGGCATCACTTTACCCTGAGTGGGTGAGCTCTTGCTTTTAACTTAATTTTTGGCCCTGATGCCCACACCCCTAAGTGTGTCTTATTTGAGATTGCTGTGGCTCCTGGGGGTATAACATTGTTTTTCCCAGTTTGTGTTAATAGTCAGACTTACAATTCTTAATCAGCCAATATTGTTTGACCCTTAGCTCCAGTTTTATTAAATTTCTTGCCAGGGTAATCTGACAGGTACAAGAATTCCTGTATTCCTATTTGTTTTCTTAGCTTATATTTAATTAATTCCAAAAGTAAGCCTTTTCTTGTTGGGCAGTAGCACCTACTAATGTTACAAAACCATCTATGGGTAGTAAGAAGCTCCCATATCCATCAGAAAATGAACTACTTTATCCTGCTTCTTTAGCTGCAGTTTCATCGGTGTATCTGCTAGGGTAAACTTCCCAAGTTCTCATTGTTCAGTTCTGCAATCAGAGACAATTCCTTCTCACTCAGCTTGGTCGGATTTCTCTACCAGTGTCCCACTGCAGTTTGTACACTGCTTTCATTCCAGCGGAGCAGAGCCCTCCCTGGGCTCTTCAAGCCTCCCTCCCCTTTCCTCGTGGGGGATCTCTGGGTCCTATGGCCCTACTCTAGCACCACAACAGTAACAGCTGTTATTATTCTCAATTTCCTGAACATCTCTGATTCTCAATCAGGTGTTTGTTTTGTTTTCTGTTGTTGTTTGTTTGTTTTCTTCTTATTGTACTCCTCTCTTCAGACCTGACATCCCTGTTTTTATCTTTGCCTTCCTCAACCTGTGTCCTTCCCAAACTTTTTCGCTTTCCAAACTCTAATCATTACATTTCACCTCCTCTCCAGAGCCATCCAGTGCTGCCCAGATTTCAGATTTCCCACATCTCTGCACATGAAGGCTATTCTCACTTCCAATGCCCTGTCCTCTCCACCTCCCCCTTTGCAGTTTACAGCAGCAGTCTCTGACCCTGGCTCCCTCTCCCACTCTGAGAGTTCTGATTGCAGGGGAACGGTGCGGGGGGGTTGTTCTCATGCCAGCACAGATAAACTCACTTTCTCTTTAACCCTTTTTCCTCTGTACACTATTCCACTATTTGTACCCTCAGTTACACTTCCACATACCCTCAACTATACTTCCGTATGCCATTAACAACTACACTTTCTTATACCAGCAAAACAGTTTGTCCCATTCCCTTCAAAACCCACAAATCAAGCAACACAGTTCTTCAGTTTCCATAAACACCCTTACTACCTTATAACTTTCCCTTAGCAATCCATATCGTTCAGTTATAAACCTCTCGCCACAGAGCCAGCACTGACTGACCCACCTCCCTTACACCTCTTCGCAGGCAGAACACAGTATCACATAAATGGCTTGATACTCATTCCACACAGACATCCCTCTATATGTTCATTGTCCCTGTCCTCTAGCTTATACATCAACAACCACTGATTACAATATTTAATCAGAATTTTTTTCGGCTCAGGGTTCCTCCTGGTTCCCCAGCGATATCTCGCCAATGTGCCAGTATACACGTCAGGGGTGAGCGCGCAGGGACCTCTTTGCTCTGTGATTTTCCCATCGTAACTTAATATAAACCACCGTATTCTTTTATAAGTAAAACCACTTCTGACACAACAGCATTGTTATGACTTATGACCACATACTTTACAACAACCAGTAATTAATAATACAAAATAAACATGTATTAAAACAAAGACAAACAAGTATTGGAGACAACTTTCGCTTCGTCCGTCCCCGGCCGTTTCCCTCGCGGGAGGACGGAACCGCGGGTCGGGACTCCGCACTCACCCCGCAGCTGTGCTGCGTCTCACTCACACCACACTCACACGACAATTCAAACAGAATTACAATATATCATTTGTTAAGCTTAACCAAAGATGTTAAGAACACCGGTGCTAGTTGTTGACTTAGGCCACCTATATAGACAGCGCTGTACGATACCAATTATCCCAGGATTACACAAATCACCCTGTACCAGAGAAAGCAGACAAGCTCTGCCCAATTAGCAATCACCTGAATGTGAGCAATAGCTCTTTTACCATGCGTACGACTTACTGGCCCCTTTGTAGGCACTCCCTAGGGAGTCCTAACCCAGCCGGCAACCTAACCTAACCCGTGAGCTCACGTCCCTAGGGGGGGAGCACGCCGACTCCACTGTGCCCTGCGTAGGACGTCTCCTCACGACTTACGGGACCCCCGTTTCCCAGTTTCACATACCTTTCCGCCGACAGATGGTTCTTGTCTGCTCCTGCAGTGATCAGATGAGGGAGGGGAGTCCTTCCGAGAAATCTCGGGGTGCGCCAAAGGCGTCCCCCTTCTCAGCTGGTCCCGCAGCCAAACAGAGGTAGTCCCATCTGGGGTGCCAAATTGATTTGCGGAATCAAACTCTATAATCCAGAGATGGGTTATAAAGCAGGTATGTTTATTCCAGCGTTGCGCAGCGCCGGGTGCAAGGGGGATAGCTCCACCAAACTTGCACACCGTAAAGAGAAAAGTGTGTTACAGATATAGGTTAAGCTAATACATAATCAATAGTCTCCTCCTCAGTTTGATTACATATTCATTACATTCCCTATGGCCTCGTTCCCCACGACCCCATTCCCTCATTCCCCCTGACCCCATTCCCCGCGACTGTCATGGTTTTGTAATTTTGTAATTTTGCTATCAGTATTCCACATCATAACATCATGTCAAGTATGGATACTTCTGTTGAATGTGCAGTCCACAGAAGAAGACTACATATCCCAGAGAACAACAGGAGTAACAATAAGTCACGGGACCAGGACGCTGTATAATCTCGTTCCCAGGCTGGAGTGCCCTCCTTCTTCTCTCGAACTTCTCGGAGAGTGGGAAGCGTTCCAGCCGTGTCGCCTAGAGTTCACAGTAGGCCTCTCGGTTTTCGGGGACTCTCTCTCTCTGTTTCGTTCAATTTGTTAGCCTCAATTATATTATATTGTGTTATCTTGTATTTCGGTATCATATTTAGTAAAATAAGTTTTTCCTCCTTAGATTGTCGCTGTTTTATCCCACTCCCTTTTTCCCCCTCCTTTCCGGGCCCCGGGAGGGGGGCCCACGGGGTGGCTTCCCCTGTCACGGGCATAGGTAAATCTAAGTAACCCGTGACAGCGACCCTTGCCGATGTTTTGGGGTGAAATTCTTCTTCTGTTTTCTTCTTGGTGTTATCTGCTGTTATTGTTCTCCCATGTCGGCATCATCTTGCCCGGGGGGGGATCTAATCCTTCTTGTCAGAGGTCTCCGGACAGTTTCTTCTTATCTTTATTGCCCTCTTCTCTGTCTTTATTTTGACTAAGTGTCTGCAATTCCCCCTTTCCCTGCACTTTTAAATGTACAGTTACCCTTTGTCTTGGTTTCTGTGAAGTTCCCCTTTCCCTTTCTATAGCACAGTGTTACCTTACCACCATTTTGAGGCTTTGCTCACTCTTCACCTAGGTGATTCGAGCCCTTGTCAACCCCAAAGATCCAAACCAAGCAGTGTCTTTCCATCAATGGAGAGTTCTTATTAAGCATGAATCGCTGCAATTCGGATGACAGCCTTCCACATGGTAACAGTGATGGACACAAGGGGCTCATCCACGTTCATGCTCTCATATCTCCTGGCTCTGCTGAAGCTCCTGACCTGAGCCTGCCAGACACAGCAGTCACCTGCCTGGATTGTGACCCAGCGCCTTTGCAGTGCTGCCCATCCCAAGCACAGCCCAAGTGTCCCAGCAGCAGCACCACCATGCAGGAGCAGGGCAGCATCAGTGAGGTGAAGCTGAGCATCTTAGATGGGGACTTAGAGTCAGGCTGCCAGTCCCAGGCACCAGGCAGCAGCACCAGCTCTGAGCCACTCTCATCTTGACAAGAGGAGTCCCATCTTCACCCTTGACCTCTCAAGCCCTCCTGTCTTTTATTGAATAAAGTCACTCTCATGCTCAGTCATCGCCTCGACTGCATTCTGAGTCTTCAATCACAGGGATTGGGATGAATGCAACAAACAGCAAGGCAGCTCAGCTTGCAATGCTATGGCTGTGGGGTTCGTGCAGGCAGAGCTCTGGGTTCCCATTTTGCCTGGCTTTGGGATGTCTGCAGCAAGATCTCTACCATTTTGTATGGGAGCAAATAATCTCTAGCATCCAGGTTGCTGCTCATGATATATCCCAGTCTTCCTGGCTGTCACTTTGTGATACTTTTCAAAGCCTTCTGATACTCTTTGATGCCTTGGCTGCTCCCTAACACCTCTGTCCTCCTGCCATGTTGACTCACGTCTCCCACTTTTAAGCTGGCTTTGCAGATCATCTCCAGCCCTGTCATCATCACGCTGCAGCAGGAGGTGCTCACCTGGCCCAATGTCTGGCAGTACTGCTTGTTCTGCAGATGAGCAGCTGCCTCCTCATCTCTTCAGCTACAGTAGTTTTTCTCAGGGCAGTTAGATGCAGTCATGCTCCTCTGGATTTGGTGTGTTAAATCCATGCTGCATGGCAGCAGTCAGTGCAATACAAAGGTGTTCTGTGTGCCATAGCATTTCTCCAGGGGCTGCCAAAGGTAGAAGCACAACACAGCACCATCCTTCTGACAGTAATGTCTGTGAGTGTTAGACATGTGAGCACTGCATCATCCCCAGCGTGTCAGTGCTTTTCCACACCAACCTGACTCTCACACTCTGCACTGAATGTAACTCTGCTCTTGTGGAGACAAATGCTTTCTGTCACATCCTCCATCCCTGCAACCATTTGCCGGTAGGCAGCTCTTGCAGAAGAATCAAGCAGCAGAACCTTGTGCTCACCCTACAGCATGCAAATGCTATGAAAGCAGAAATAACCTGGCATGCTCTGGGTCTGCAAGGCTGCACAGATGGGAGAGGTAGATTGTGTTTTTGCAGTGGAAGTTTCCAGTATTTTCAGTACATAGTGTAGGCCCTAACTGAATGTATAACCCTCTTGTAAAACAGCTGTATAAGTAGTTTTTCCACCAAGAAAGTTGCTGAACAGAATTAAGTTCAGACTGGGGGCATTCTGACATGGGGAGAATTGAGACAAGCACAAGATAAATACAGGGTGGGTAGAGCCCAGCACAGGACAGAATGAATGTACTGACTTTTGGAAACATTGCCCTTCTCTGTCCGCAGAAAAGTACAAGGCAGACCTAAAAACAAGAGGTTGGTAATTGACCTTCTATGGAAATGAATCCTAGCCACAGTCTCGAGGAGTCTGTGAGCCTGAGATGCTCAACCAATGAGAGCCATGAGAGCATCACCTGCAGTGGGTTTAGGGCACAGAACAGAATTGATTTCACTGACTGGTGTGCAGTTTCTCCCTTGCCAATAGGGGATGTGCGCGCAGTATTGCAATAATGAATAAGCACTGCTGCTATCGCTGCCGTCTTTGCCTAACTAGAAATCTTTGACTTTGAGAGTTTCTCACACAAGGGGAGAGGGTAAGAAAGTAAAGAGGCACAGAAAACTAAGGGAAACTGCTCTTCTTTATCTTATCTATAAAAATTGATACGATGCTGTTGTGCATTTTTTTTTAATTTTATTTTTAATTTTTTGCTAATGTCAGTTAGATTGTTTTAAAATATCCACACACCAAAATCTGACTACCAAGCAAATGTAATGAAAATGAAATGAAGGTGAGTTAGTGGAAAGCACAAGGCCATATTATATTAGGCTCCAACAAATTTACAGGCAGTCACTGCACGAAGAGGTAGATCTGAGTTGCACATTATATGATTCCCACAAAGATTAAGGAAATCTGAAGCTTTCAATATATTTTTTTAATTCTTTTTTCATTTCATTTTTAAACACCTGACCCAGACCCCAACCCTCACAGGAGCTGTAAAGATAACAGCATTAACCAGCAATGTAACTCTAATCCTAACCCTTACCCTGATTCTAAAATCGTCCCTAACTCCAAATGCAACAACAAAAATGATGCTAGAAGTTTGTAGCAAAAGGAACCTTAACCCTGATCATAATCCAAAAAAAAAATCATTATGGTAACAATAATCTTTACCTTAAGAGTAATATTAATCAGAGCCCAGATGATGCCTGCATCCAATCAGAAGCATGCTTTGCATTATTTAAGAGTTGTATTTTTTCCAATGAACTCTCTCTATTATCACGTTTATAAAGTAACAGAGTCTGTTCTTTTTCTCCTGACACTGTGCCTTACTCCTGACATCCCCTGGAAATGACCCAGATAGGGCACCATCAAAGTAATGCTAATAGTAATGTCAATCCTAAGGGTATCTCTAGCCTCAGTGTTAATGGGACGCTAACAACAATCCCAACAGCCTTAAACATTCTGGTGGTGTGAAAGAGGTGCTGCCTTGCACATGCTGGGCAGTCCCATTGCCTGTTAAATGCAGGCGGCAGCGTAGAAACATGATGCCCGTGGTCAGAATGCCCTGTGGCAGATCCTGGCACCGGAGAACTGACCGGAGAACCATGAGAGAACTGACAACAAATCACGCGACATCAGAACCGACCCAGTGGTTATTTACAAGCCTTGGGAGACCCAGACAGGATCTCAGAGTGGTGAATGTAGGTACAGAAGTTGTTACTACTCTGTTTTCTTCTAAAAGAAGTGTTTTTTTTTCATCTCAGAAGTTGGGGGGGGGGGGGGGGGGGGGGCGGGAAAGGGATATCAATTTAATTACTCATTAATTTATTGACAGACATTCACGTTTGCTACGTTTGGAGAAGTTTTTATTTGTTTGCTGTGGTTTGATTTTTTTTTTTTTCTTTTTTTTTTCCCCCTTCCCTCCTCTTCCATCTTTGTGTTCTTCCCCTATAATCAAAAGAACGGATCCCCAGGGTCTGTCCCGCAGACGTTCTTTCCGTGGTCTCTGCTGCCACCTGCTGGCCAATAAGCGGAACTGCCACTGTTGGGCGTTTGGTGCCGCAGGAAGCACAACGCAGATCTGAGTTCTGACCGGTCTACGCAGCAAATCCGCCAATCTTTATTGCGATAAGCCCTCCAGACAAGAGCATAAAGTCTTTGCCTGAGGGCAGGGTTAGTAGTAATGGATGTCAGTTTTGAAATTTCCAGTCCATTCACCACAGCGCTTTCTGCCTCCATGTCCCATAACCAGAGCAGCTATGCTGGCATGCTCTCTTGGTTTCTGTCTAAACCACTGTACTATATCCATCAGTTCAGCTGCTGTATTATGGGCAGCAGGGTTTGGGGGGTGGACACTGGTCAGGGCACTCCCACCAGCCTATCCTGCATTTTTTTTTTTTTTTTTTTTTTCATTTTTGGGTTACAATCAGTCAGATCTCAAATAGATCTAGTCCAAATGGAACCTCAAAATCTGACCTTTTAGTGCCTTCATTTACAGAGTCCATTTTATACAGATTCCCTTGTACAGGGCCCCCATGGTCCTCCAGACAGTTGTTACTGATCTTCCATAGGAGAATGATTGAATTAGGTTTTTTCCCATCAAAACTGCCACCTGTCTTTCCAATTTTTCAACACTATCATTCAATAGCTGATTTGCATCAGCCTGAGCCTCTTCAGTTATGTTCAGACAGTTCAAGGCCATTAAAAGTGGCCATGCCACCATGAACACAGCTAACTGTCATTCTCAAGTTGTAAGTATGTCTTTGCTAAGACCATGGAAATACTCAGTCAGGTGGGCCAGGGACTCATGGACCCTCCCTCCGTCCCACACAGGGCCCCATTTTTCAGTGACAGAAGCAGTGCTGCATTTTGAGGATCCTAGGAATCCCAGGACATGCCCTGACAAAAGGTCATTCAAAGGGGTAGTCTTTCCCCATCCAAACAACTCCATGATATTCACAGAATCACAGAATTGTAGGGGTTGGAAGGGACCTCCAGAGACCACTGAGTCCAGTCCCCCTGCCTAAGCAGGTTCCCTACACCACAAAAGAGGTACGAAGAGGTAGATCTGAGTTGCACATTATATGATTCCCACAAAGATTAAGGAAATCTGAAGCTTTCAATATATTTTTTTAATTCTTTTTTCATTTCATTTTTTAAACACCTGACCCAGACCCCAACCCTCACAGGAGCTGTAAAGATAACAGCATTAACCTGCAATGTAACTCTAATCCTAACCCTTACCCTGATTCTACAGGGGACTGTCTGAAACGGACATCAATTCAATTACTCATTTATTTATTGACAGACATTCAAGTTTGCTTCGTTTGGAGAAGTTTTTATTTGTTTGCTGTGGTTTGGTTTTTTCTTTTTTTCTTTTTTTTTTCCCCCTTCCCTCCTCTTCCATCTTTGTGTTCTTCCCCTATAATCAAAAGAGAACGGATCCCCAGGGTCTGTCCCGCAGACGTTCTTTCCGTGGTCTCTGCTGCCACCTGCTGGCCAATACACGGAACTGCCACTGTTGGGCGTTTGGTGCCGCAGGAAGCACAACGCAGATCTGAGTTCTGACCGGTCTACGCAGCAAATCCGCCAATCTTTATTGTGATAAGCCCTCCACATGGCATTGCGCATGCACTCGAACACGCAACAGGCATAGATTTCTCTTAACTCCTTGAGGAGCAGGCAAGCAGAACAACTGAGCGCACCACTGCTTGTGATTGGGCCACCCCCATCATAGAGATGTGTGTTAGATCTTTTACCCACCCCTGGACTGGCCTTGTTGTTTAACGATAACCTCTGAAATCTGAGCTACTGGTTCTACCACCTGTAGTGTAGAATAGGTAGCCAATAAATGCTTTTCAACTGTGATGTATCTTTATTCTGCTCCATGCCAAACCTGTGGCCAAAACCTCATAGGGGTTCACAAAGAACTCTGGCTCTGCCAGAGCCCCCATCCAGACCCTTCTTGAGTTACATTCACATCTAGTTTGGCTGAAAAGGTTGGACTATAAATACTCAGTGCTTGGGCCTGTTTAACAGATATTTTTTCCTGATTATGCTGTCCATCGATCTTTTTAAACTGAACTCCTGCTCTAATCTGGTCTTTAAACATTTGTTGTCTCAAGACCCTAATGGGTCCAGACTGGATTACCTTAGGGGCTGGACGCCTAAGTCATGGCAGCAGATGGTTCTCTGCCTTTCTCAGACCTTTCCACCACCATTCAGAGCCTGCATCTGGCCGTAGGCACTCTTGTCTCCCCATCAATTGGGCAGCCTGTTGTATTACAGCACCTGAGGGCCACTGGGGGGTTCAGTATGGATAACATAGACCCATACTGATGTAAAGGTGATGGCTGTAGGATGAGATCCCTCGTTCCTGATGAAAAATTTATTGACTGGGCTCTCAAAATCATCTTCATAGATTGCCTCTTTCATGCCTAATTCTCTAATATAATTTTGTTAGTCCTCCATAGAGGACCACAGGCTGATATTTAATGGTATGTCATTCTTATTTGGCCATGTTATATGACACACAGCCATAAATCATTCACTGATCAAATGGCTATCCTCATTATGTTGGACAGAGCATACAGTCTTTGCCTGAGGGCAGGGTGAGTAGTAATGGATGTCAGTTTTGAAATTTCCAGTCCATTCACCACAGCGCTTTCTGCCTCCATGTCCCATAACCAGAGCAGCTATGCTGGCATGCTCTCTTGGTTTCTGTCTAAACCACTGTACTATATCCATCAGTTCAGCTGCTGTATTATGGGCAGCAGGGTTTGGGGGGTGGACACTGGTCAGGGCACTCCCACCAGCCTATCCTGCATTTTTTTTTTTTTTTTTTTCATTTTTGGGTTACAATCAGTCAGATCTCAAATAGATCTAGTCCAAATGGAACCTCAAAATCTGACCTTTTAGTGCCTTCATTTACAGAGTCCATTTTATACAGATTCCCTTGTACAGGGCCCCCATGGTCCTCCAGACAGTTGTTACTGATCTTCCATAGGAGAATGATTGAATTAGGTTTTTTCCCATCAAAACTGCCACCTGTCTTTCCAATTTTTCAACACTATCATTCAATAGCTGATTTGCATCAGCCTGAGCCTCTTCAGTTATGTTCAGACAGTTCAAGGCCATTAAAAGTGGCCATGCCACCATGAACACAGCTAACTGTCATTCTCAAGTTGTAAGTATGTCTTTGCTAAGACCATGGAAATACTCAGTCAGGTGGGCCAGGGACTCATGGACCCTCCCTCCGTCCCACACAGGGCCCCATTTTTCAGTGACAGAAGCAGTGCTGCATTTTGAGGATCCTAGGAATCCCAGGACATGCCCTGACAAAAGGTCATTCAAAGGGGTAGTCTTTCCCCATCCAAACAACTCCATGATATTCACAGAATCACAGAATTGTAGGGGTTGGAAGGGACCTCCAGAGACCACTGAGTCCAGTCCCCCTGCCTAAGCAGGTTCCCTACACCACAAAAGAGGTACGAAGAGGTAGATCTGAGTTGCACATTATATGATTCCCACAAAGATTAAGGAAATCTGAAGCTTTCAATATATTTTTTTAATTCTTTTTTCATTTCATTTTTTAAACACCTGACCCAGACCCCAACCCTCACAGGAGCTGTAAAGATAACAGCATTAACCTGCAATGTAACTCTAATCCTAACCCTTACCCTGATTCTACAGGGGACTGTCTGAAACGGACATCAATTCAATTACTCATTTATTTATTGACAGACATTCAAGTTTGCTTCGTTTGGAGAAGTTTTTATTTGTTTGCTGTGGTTTGGTTTTTTCTTTTTTTCTTTTTTTTTTCCCCCTTCCCTCCTCTTCCATCTTTGTGTTCTTCCCCTATAATCAAAAGAGAACGGATCCCCAGGGTCTGTCCCGCAGACGTTCTTTCCGTGGTCTCTGCTGTTACCTGCTGGCCAATACACGGAACTGCCACTGTTGGGCGTTTGGTGCCACAGGAAGCACAACGCAGATCTGAGTTCTGACCGGTCTACGCAGCAAATCCGCCAATCTTTATTGTGATAAGCCCTCCACATGGCATTGCGCATGCACTCGAACACGCAACAGGCATAGATTTCTCTTAACTCCTTGAGGAGCAGGCAAGCAGAACAACTGAGCGCACCACTGCTTGTGATTGGGCCACCCCCATCATAGAGATGTGTGTTAGATCTTTTACCCACCCCTGGACTGGCCTTGTTGTTTAACGATAACCTCTGAAATCTGAGCTACTGGTTCTACCACCTGTAGTGTAGAATAGGTAGCCAATAAATGCTTTTCAACTGTGATGTATCTTTATTCTGCTCCATGCCAAACCTGTGGCCAAAACCTCATAGGGGTTCACAAAGAACTCTGGCTCTGCCAGAGCCCCCATCCAGACCCTTCTTGAGTTACATTCACATCTAGTTTGGCTGAAAAGGTTGGACTATAAATACTCAGTGCTTGGGCCTGTTTAACAGATATTTTTTCCTGATTATGCTGTCCATCGATCTTTTTAAACTGAACTCCTGCTCTAATCTGGTCTTTAAACATTTGTTGTCTCAAGACCCTAATGGGTCCAGACTGGATTACCTTAGGGGCTGGACGCCTAAGTCATGGCAGCAGATGGTTCTCTGCCTTTCTCAGACCTTTCCACCACCATTCAGAGCCTGCATCTGGCCGTAGGCACTCTTGTCTCCCCATCAATTGGGCAGCCTGTTGTATTACAGCACCTGAGGGCCACTGGGGGGTTCAGTATGGATAACATAGACCCATACTGATGTAAAGGTGATGGCTGTAGGATGAGATCCCTCGTTCCTGATGAAAAATTTATTGACTGGGCTCTCAAAATCATCTTCATAGATTGCCTCTTTCATGCCTAATTCTCTAATATAATTTTGTTAGTCCTCCATAGAGGACCACAGGCTGATATTTAATGGTATGTCATTCTTATTTGGCCATGTTATATGACACACAGCCATAAATCATTCACTGATCAAATGGCTATCCTCATTATGTTGGACAGAGCATACAGTCTTTGCCTGAGGGCAGGGTGAGTAGTAATGGATGTCAGTTTTGAAATTTCCAGTCCATTCACCACAGCGCTTTCTGCCTCCATGTCCCATAACCAGAGCAGCTATGCTGGCATGCTCTCTTGGTTTCTGTCTAAACCACTGTACTATATCCATCAGTTCAGCTGCTGTATTATGGGCAGCAGGGTTTGGGGGGTTGGATACTGGTCAGGGCACTCCCACCAGCCTATCCTGCATTTTTTTTTTTTTTTTTTTTCATTTTTGGGTTACAATCAGTCAGATCTCAAATAGATCTAGTCCAAATGGAACCTCAAAATCTGACCTTTTAGTGCCTTCATTTACAGAGTCCATTTTATACAGATTCCCTTGTACAGGGTCCCCATGGTCTTCCAGAGAGATGTTCCTGATCTTCCATAGGAGAATGATTGAATTAGGTTTTTTCCCCATCAAAACTGCCACCTGTCTTTCCAATTTTTCAACACTATCATTCAATAGCTGATTTGCATCAGCCTGAGCCTCTTCAGTTATGTTCAGACAGTTCAAGGCCATTAAAAGTGGCCATGCCACCATGAACACAGCTAACTGTCATTCTCAAGTTGTAAGTATGTCTTTGCTAAGACCATGGAAATACTCAGTCAGGTGGGCCAGGGACTCATGGACCCTCCCTCCGTCCCACACAGGGCCCCATTTTTCAGTGACAGAAGCAGTGCTGCATTTTGAGGATCCTAGGAATCCCAGGACATGCCCTGACAAAAGGTCATTCAAAGGGGTAGTCTTTCCCCATCCAAACAACTCCATGATATTCACAGAATCACAGAATTGTAGGGGTTGGAAGGGACCTCCAGAGACCACTGAGTCCAGCCCCCTGCCAAAGCAGGTTCCCTACACCACGTTGCACAGCTCAGCATCCAGGCAGGTCTTGAATATCTCCAGAGAAGGAGATTCCACAACCACCCTAGGCAGCCTGTTCCAGTGCTCTGTCACTCTCACCGTAAAGAAGTTATTGCACACATTAGTGCAGAACTTCCTATGGTGCAGTTTCTGTCTGTTTCCCCTTGTCCCGTCTCCACACACTGCTGAAAAGAGTCTGGCCTCAACACTTTGCCCCCCACACCTCAAATATTTATAGAACCTGGATCCTGTCCCCTCTCAGCCTTCTTTTCTCAAGGCTAAACAGACCCAGTTCCCTCAGTCTCTCCTCATTGGGGAGATGCTCCAGGCCCTTCACCATCTTAGTGGCCCTCTGCTGGACTCTTTCTAAGAGATCCCTGTCTTTTTTTTACTGGGGAGCCCAGAACTGGACACAATATTCCAGATGAGGCCTCACCAGGGCAGAGTAGAGGGGGAGGATCACCTCCTTCGACCTGCTGGACACGCTCTTTTTAATGCACCCCAGGATGCCATTGGCTTTTTTGGCTACAAGGGCACACTGCTGGCTCATGGTTAATCTGTCGTCCACCAGGACGCCCAGGTCCAACTCAGCAGAGCTCCTCCCCAGCAGCTCTTCCCCCAGCCTGTACCGGTGCATGCAATTATTTCTCCCTAGGTGCAAGACTCTACACTTGCTTTTGTTAAACCTCATCCGGTTTCTTACTGCCCGGCTCTCCAGCCTGTCCAGGTCTCGCTGAATGGCAGCACAGCCTTCAGGTGTGTCAGCCAATCCTCCCAACTTCGTGTCATCAGCAAACTTGCTGAGGGTGGTCATTGATGAAGATGTTGAACAAGACCGGACTGAGCACAGACCCCTGGGGGATGCCGCTCGTTACAGGCCCTCAGCCAGACACTGCACCGCCAACGACAACACTCTGCACTCTGCCAGTCAGCCAATTCTCGACCCACTTCACTGTCCAATCACCTATCCCATACTTCCTCAGCTTTGTTATAAGGATGTCATGGGAGACTGTATCAGTTATAGAGGTTATAGAGTTCAATTCCTGTAGTCAATTTGGCGGCCCAGGTGGGACCAGCTCTGTTCGCTGCAGGACCAGCTGAGAGGGAGACACTTTTGGTGCACCCTGAGATTTCTCTGAAGGACTCCCTTCCTCACCTGATCACTGCAGGGACAGACAAGGACCACCCATAGGTGGACCAGGTATGTGTATGGTAAGTGGAGCCCATATGTCTTGAGGAGACATCCTACACAGTTTACAGCCATACGTGCTGCTCCCAGGGAGGTGAGCTCATGGCTTTGGTTGCCAGCTGGGGTAGGAAGACTCCTTGGGTGAGTTCCTATGAAAGGGAACTGTATGTCATATGAATGGAAACAAGAACAAGTACTCTCTCCCAGGTAGTTGACAATAGGAGGGACCTAGGTTGGTCTCTCCTACGGGTATGGGATATAGTGGATAGCCTGTCAAATGGTAGCCTGGGTTCTCCAAGTTGTAATCACGGGGGTTATAGGTTGTATGTTCAATATTATCATCTGCTTTAAGTGTTTGGTACCGTGTGTCAAGCCGACTCTGGGAAAAACATTAACGTTTGCAACTGGTCGACCAGAGTATGAGTGTTATTAAGATTCCAGCTAGAAAACGTTGTCAGCATTGTGTAGTATGAATAAACCATGGTTTTTGATCTAAATGTCAGAGTGAGTGTGGTGTGAGTGAGACACAGAACAGCTGCAGGGTGAGTGCCGAGTCCCGATCCATGTTTCCTTCCTCCTGTGAGGGAAATGGCCAGACACGGACAAAGTGAAAGACTGTGTTGTCTGTCCACTCATATGTACTTTCTGCTTGTATGTAAGAAGACAGGAGTTTGTACTCTGTAGATTAGTAAGATTGTCCTGAGGAGAGGTGTACATTCCACCCGACCAATGAATGTCAACCCATTTATGTAATACTATGTACTGCTTGCGAGGAAGTGTGTGAGGGAGGTGGTTCAATCAGTGCTGGTTCTGTGGCACAGTGTTTATAACTGAAGAATACAGACTGTATTAAGGGAGTTTATGTGAACTGAAGAACTGTACGTTTTGACAAACTGTTTTGATGGTATAAGAAAGTGTAATTGTTAATGATATATGAAAGTGTAGTTGAGGGAATGTGGAAGTGTATCTGAGCATAGAAATAGAGGAAGCATTTACAGAGGAAAAAGGATTAAAGTGAGTTTACCTGCATTGACATGAGAGCAACACCCTGCCAGACCGCTGCCCTGTGAGCTGAGCAGAGCAGAGCAGAGACACAGTCCCCATGTATCAGGTAGTGTTATTCTGCTTACCAAAAGAATGAGTTCACTACAGAAGAGGCAAATCTTCCCCTCTGCTCCATCTGTGGCATACTCTGGAGTTCAAGGCATTGCAAAGCTATGGCACATCTACTTTCTTTCAATGATGAAAACTTAGTGTGCTCTGGGCTCTCATTTCAATTGCATCTAAAGAAGTCTAGGGTCATGCCAGCTGACAGGAAGCTGGCAAATGTTGTCTCATTGTAAGGAAGAGCAAGAAAGATGACATGGGCAATTATGGACCTGTCAGTCCAGAGCCTGGTAAAATTATGGAGAAAATGATGGTGGGAGTTATGGAAAAACAGCTGAAGGACAATTCTGTCATTGGTCGCAGCCAACACAAGTTTGTGAGGCAAAGGTCCTGTTTAATTTAAGCTCATTTTGTGACACAGTTATCCATTTAGTTGACCAAGGGAAGCCAGTTGATGTAATCCTTGAGGATTTCAGTGGAGATTTTGATACTGTTTCTCACAACAACCTTCTGGACAGAATGTTCTGCATATGGCTAGACAGAAACACAATGTGGTGGGTGAGCAGTTGGCCAGTAGGTCAGTCCCAAAGGATTATAGTCAGTTTTTTCCATCAGGCTGGTAGATGGTCACTGTCGAGGTCCCCAGGGTTCCATTTTGGGGCCACTTTCCTTTCATGTTTATGCAGATGACTTGAATGCAGGACTAGAAGACGTTCTGAGCAAGTTTGCTGATGAGACCAGATGAGGAGGTGCTGTTGCCTCCACTGAGGGTGGAGAGGACTTGCAGAGAGATGTGGACAAGTCAGAGAAGTGGGTACCAGTTGGTACTAAGCACCAAGTGCATAAAGTATAACAAGAACAAGTGCCTGATTGTGCACCTGGGTAGGGGCAATGCTGGACATACACACTGACTGGATATGGGACACTGGAGAGGATTCTGACTGGAAAGGGTTGGGGTGCTGGTCAGCATCACACTGAATGTGAGTCAGCAGTGTGCCAAGGCAGCCAGGAAAGACAACAGTCCCCTGGAGTGCATGAAGCAACTTATTGCCAGCTGGGTGAGGGAAAGGGTTGTCCCTCTGCTCTGCATTGCTACTGCCTCACTATGTTCTGGGCACCACAGAACATAAAGGACTTCAAACTCTGGGAGAATGTGCAAAGGAGGGCACTGAAACCGAGAGATCTGAAGTTCAGAGTTTCACAGGGATTGGCTGCTTGTTCAGACTGGGCCCTTCTCACATCCCTGCTCACATCCTGCAATGAAACATAGGTCTCATATGGGACATGAACCTCACAGCGTCCTTGCACCACATGTAGAGCCTGGGATCTTCTGTCCCCATGTCTTTCATTTAACATCATACGGACCTCCAACCCATTGCCCCAGGAAATGCCCAGAGCCAACATGACATACAGGACCTCTCTACCACTGGTCTTGCAATCAGGGCTTGACCTGTCTGCTTCGTAAGGCAAAGGAGAGGTTTCTTAGCATGCCAGTGCCTTTGCCTGCCTGTAGTCATGGCTTCCAGTTATCTTCTCTAACAAGTCCCTTGGGAAGCTTACTTGGTAATGTTCCTCAGCGGGCCCATTAATACTCCAAGAAACTTCACTGTTACTTCTGACTTTGTCTTGTTGAGCACTTTGTGCAAACTTCTCTCTGCACTAGAGGCTGAGGAACTCAGCATCAAATGCACCCTGGGACCATTATAACCTAAAGAATCTCCTGTGCCTTATGCCATCTTGTTATCTTCTTCAGGTTATCAGAACTTGTTCAGCAAAAAGGAGGGATATCTGGAGAGAGCTTAAAGAATCCAGTATAAATTTATTGTCTATTTATTTATAGTTGGGTTTAAAGAAGACATTAAAGCAGCACTGTGCAACTGATACCAATCCAGGATGTCCCAATGAGTTCTGTACTGTTACTGTGTTGACAAAGGTCCTTCTCAACCTCCCCACCCAATTTCTGCTCACAATGGACCTATGGGACTTGCATCACTTTTCTTCACATCACTCTTCTCCTCTGCATTCATCCGCTCAGTGTTAAAACTGCTTTGCACCAACTCCCACTGGCTTTCCTCAGAGAACCAGCTACACATGGAAAAGGAAAGATTTCTCTTTTTTATCTGGCCAGCAAATGGAAAGAAAGGTGATGCAATTGAATGAACAGTAAAACACAGTGATCAACTGCATGCCATGTTCAAGCTGCATCTATTGAAGTTTGTCTTTCATATGGAATACTTTTAAAAGAAATGATTTATTCTGAGGTAGGATAGGATAGATTGAATCACAGTGAAGTAGTTGACAACAGAGGCCATCAGACTCTGGTAGATAGAGCAAATTCCAGTAATCTCCCTGGGATAGATCAGCCAGGTAGTTGAGAGGTATCAACTTAAAATTGATCAGGACTTGTGAGTATTTCACACATTGAGACGGGTTAACACATTCTCACTGATTCTCAGACTTTGGGGAGATGGAACAAATTCCAGTAATCCCCCTGAAAGTCAGAAATCAGACAGATAATTGGGAGGTATCTGACTGAACAAAGAGCAAGGGATGGAGAAATCTGGAGGGCAGTGGGAGTAGTTTGTGCCCAAATGGCCTGCTGAAAACATGCCCTTAACCATGGCCATTTATTTAGGAGAGCTGAAAAAACTTGGAGGATGAGACACATCAAATAGGCAGCAGGGAAGAGTAGTGCTGGGCACCGGGCTATAGTCACAGGGCATTGGCACTGGCACCACTGTCTGTGTCTCTGAATCTGAAGACATTTGTGTCCAGCGAACACAGTTCTGGAAAACATTGTAGTTTCAGTAAAAGAAAAAAAAAGACATCAAATCACCTCAAAGATTCATATTTACAACTTAAAATGGAACAAGACTCATGAGAATTTTTCATGTTGAGAAGGGTTAACACAATTTCAATGATTTCCATCTTTGTCTTCAATTATTTGTTTCAGTTTTATTGACATTTATGATCAACTATTAAGCTTACAGCCTCAAAATAAATAAATAAATTAAAAGAGATACATTTGCATCTTGCACGTGGCCTGATGCCCCTTTCACCTTCGCAGTTCCCACAAGTCCTTCCATGCCGGAGAGTATGAGATCCAGCAGAGCACCTCTCCTCTTTGGTTCCTCCACTGCTTGGTCAAGAAGCTGCCATCTGTGCTCTCCAGGGATCTGCTGGATGCCACATGCCCTGCTGTGCTGTCCCTGCTGCAGATAATGGAGTGACAAAGGCCACCAAATGGGACAAGGGACAGACAACATCAGATTCCCATCTGTCTGCAGAGGGCACCTTCCATTTACTCTCCCTGATCAGGAAGACAGGAAAAGACACTGATGGTCTCCTCTGTTTGCCATTTCCATTAGCTCTGACCTGTCTGCTCTTCCATCCCCAGGCAGAGCTCAGTGCACTCTCACAGAGGGCATTCACCCTTCTTTATCTCCTCGCCCATCCATCCTAAAGACTCGGTATCCCCCTTGTGCTACAGTGCAGTTGTGGAAACCATTAAACTGTGTCCCCATGGTCCAAACAGGAGCTCAGGCCTGCAGCTCTATCAAGATTTCTAGCTTCTTGTGTGTTGGTGTTTGCATTAGTGCAAAACCACAGAAGTAAACATCCTAATTGGAAAGCATCACTGGACATAGCCTGACTGGATAGCTAATCTATGGTATCAGTGTGCAGAAGGTGGCACACAAACATTAGACTGATCGTGGGCCTTGGAGTTGACACAGCAACATGGTCACACCATGGGCATGGCTTTCCTGAAGGCCCTGTGCTGCTCTTGCAGCTGTGAGTGAATTCACCAGACAGCCAGTGCTATCCCCTCTCTGGCCCTCGGCTGATGCCCAGGAAGGAGCTGTCTATCTCAGGGATTTCCCACATGGTTTACAAGCACTGGCACACATCAGGAGCAGCCCAGGCACCTTGGGCATCACCCAGTGTCTGTGTGTGAGCAGCTGCCTCCCAGCTGAAGGTCCGAGGACTCAGAGCAGGAGCTCACATGCAGGCAACTCCTTGTGCTCTTCTGAACTGAACCAGAGGAATCCCAGCTCCTGTGGCTGTGTAGGGAGCTGAATCCCATTTCAGCTCCAGGATTTCTGTCAAGGGATGAGACTCCTGCACTGCCTCAGCTGGATCACTGCCCTGCACAGGGAAAGTCCAAACCTTGCCTTCCTTGTCTGGTTGCCCTTATTGTTTCATCAAACGATCTCTGGGAGCACTCCCCATATGTCTCCAATCAGTCACTGACCACTGGACATGTGGTGGTTAATTGAGCGAATTTCAAAGCACAGTCATGATGCTGTTGTCTTTCAGGAGCTGTTGGCCATGAGGACCCAGGGACATGTCGGGGGAGACAAGTCGGAAAGATAAAAATGACATAATCTGCTGCTTGCCTGTCCAGGCTCCTGGGACACAGGGAGCTCATAAAAGTGTGCAGGGCTGCAGAGAGACAGCTGTGCCCAGGAGCAGCTCTTGTGCACAGCACAGCCTGCAGGTGACAGAAGGAGAGGAGAGAAACTGAAGAGAGCTTGCAGGATGTGTGTGGTGTGAGCGGGCTGTGAGCTCACTGCAGGAGCATTGCTCACAGACCATGACAGGGTAAGTCTCACTGCAGACCATGAGCTGCTTTTCATAGAGGGTCAACTTAATTTGGGACATCCCATAGGAGATCTGGATGCAGGCACTGCATGTTTCTTTACTGTGGAAAAAGCCTTCTGCTCCAGCTGAGGGCTTCCATACTGCAGTATGAAATCACAGCCCTGAGGGCTGCATGTCCCAGCACGGCTGCAGGCTGTGCAGCCGGGGCTGCAGGCGGGTGCCCAGGGCTGTCCTGCAGAGCAGGGTCCCTGCTGTGCCCCAGGGGCTGTGTGCCGGGTATGGGACTCTGCCGCCTGCCAGGCTCAGCACTCAGCCTGCCCGGGGAGCTGCCCAGGGTGCTGCAGGGAGACGGGTGGGGGGAAGGAGCCCCCCGGCAGGGCTTGTGCTGCCACAGCTGCTGCCTGGGGCAGGGGATCACAACTCCACTGCACAACGGAATGTTTCTGAGGGCACTTTGCAAGAGGAGAGCCAAGGCAGGGGGTTTCCATTTCCTGTTCTGAGGCAAAGAGGTTTGGAGTCAGAAATCTAAAAGGGGCAATAAGAGTTCTGAGAATTTTTCATCAATCAATTGCTTGTTTTGTGAACACTCACACATGATGTGCTTTCAGTCTCCCCTTTCTCGAAGGATGGAATTATCATCATTTTCTGTAGGCATGAATAATTCACTTATCCTACAAACAGGCAGCATTTTCTAACTGAAACTGAATGCCACAGAAGCTCGGGTAGGGGGCTCTAAGAGCACTTGGGGTAAAGATATGAGACATGAAACAGATGAAAATATCCAGGGAGAAGGCATAAGAAAATAAAAGGAAGGTTAGAGCTCCATATGCTGCTTCTGCTTAAGGAATGCTGAAATACATGAAATTAAATGCAAGTAATGGTGCTAAATGTACACTGTTGTAAGAGAATAAAAACATTTCATATTATAGCAGGAGGAGTGTGTCTGAGAATGGTCTGGACTTGTCATTATCTTCTGCACTCTGAGCAGGACTCCAAGCCCAACAACAGCAGATGTCCAACAGCAGCTCCATCAGCGAGTTCCTCCTGCTGCCGTTGGCAGACACGCGGCAGCTGCAGCTCCTGCACTTCTGGCTCTTCCTGGGCATCTACCTGGCTGCCCTCCTGGGCAACGGCCTCATCAGCACAGCCGTAGCCTGCGACCGCCGCCTGCACACCCCCATGTACTTCTTCCTCCTCAACCTGGCCCTCCTCGACCTGGGCTGCATCTCCACCACTCTCCCCAAAGCCATGGCCAACGCCCTCTGGGACACCAGGGCCATCTCCTACACAGGATGTGCTGCACAGCTCTTTTTCTTTTCCTTCTTCCTCTCAGCAGAGTATTCCCTTCTCACCATCATGTCCTATGACCGCTACGTTGCCATCTGCAAGCCCCTGCACTACGGGACCTTGATGGACAGCAGAGCTTGTGCCACCATGGCAGCAGCTGCCTGGGGCACTGGGGTTCTCTATTCCCTGCTGCACACTGCCAGTACGTTTTCACTGCCTCTCTGCCAAGGCAATGTTGTCAACCAGTTTTTCTGTGAAATCCCACAGATCCTCAAGCTCTCCTGCTCTGGCTCCTACCTCATGGAATTTGTATTTCTCTTTTTTGGTGTCAGTTTAGGCCTTGGTTGCTTTGTTTTCATAGTTGTGTCCTATGTGCACATCTTCATGGCTGTGCTGAGGATGCCCTCTGAGCAGGGACGGCACAAAGCCTTCTCCATGTGCCTCCCTCACCTGGCTGTGGTCTCCCTGTTTCTCAGCACTGGTGCTTTTGCCTACCTGAAGCCCCCGTCCATTTCCTCCCCACTCCTGGATCTGACAGTGGCACTTCTGTATGCAGTGGTTCCTCCAACACTAAACCCTATTATCTACAGCATGAGGAACAGGGAGATCAAGCACGCTTTCAGGAAGGTGTTGCAATAAGCACTATTCCAGCTACAATAAAATGCACAACTTCCTCAATAGGATTCCCAGTGGTGGTTCTTTATGTTTTATGCATCTTTGTCTGTTTGATTATGTGAGATATAGGAATGTGCAAAAAAAAAATGTTATTGAACTTATAAATAAAAATGTATTTAAATTCTTTCCTACCTAATTTCCATTTTCTCACTCCAAGAACTCATGTAAACATGGAACCAGATTCCCTGAATATGTTATAAGATACCTAAAAAGCTTTCAAAATAGACTTACTTAGATTTTCTTTCTTCCTACTTTGCCTGGATTTGGGGAGGTACAGCCACAGACAGCAGCTCAACGTGCTCTTTTCATTCATGTGCTCTTACCAGTGCTGCAGTGCTCTTGAGTCCTCTCATTTGTGCAGTCCTGAAGGTCTTGTGTGTCTCACAACAGTCCTGTTGCCTCTACAGCAGCAATCCAGGGCTGCAGTCAGTAGCCGGCAATATGAACAGGTCTGTCAGAGCTGGTCTCCTTGCTGGCACTGCCATAACAAGAGGGCCCCTTTAGAGCAGGACCAGAGAACTGGAGGGAGGCCTCTTCCAAAGCTGGTGTAAGGAATATACCTCAGGAGCTGCTCCCTGAGAAAACCTTGAGATCTTCAGGTGCTCTTCACTGTGTGACCAGATCAGATTGAATAGTCCCAAGGAGATCCGTAAGCATCTCAAGGCAGTGCTGTGGTTTAAGGTTTATGGGTTGAGACAAAGAGAAAAAGAAAAGGATAATAATTATGACAAATGTATTTATACATATATAATATATTTAGTGTATTTTCACACATATACAACATATGCAGTTGCAAACATATATGAACTAATCCCTATGCGCATCTGTCTGCAAGTCCAGGATTAGTTGCAGGGGTTTTAACAGCCACAGGGTTCACTGTAGGAGCTGAAGTGGCTGTTGGGCTGTTGCAGGAGTTGAAGTGACCTCAGAGTTCATTGCCAGAGCTGGAACCACCACAGGACCTGTGACTATGTTGGAGCAGCCACTGGGCTCATTGGAGGGGTTGGAGCCACCGCAGGGCTGTACTTCCTCCCTTGGGAGGAATTTGTACCATTTTCTTATTACCATACTTGGAACAGCTACAGGACCCGTAGCAGGAGTAACTGCAGAGCTCATTATGAGGGGTGGAGTGACAGAGGGATCTGCCCAGAGCTTGGAGCAACTGCAGGACGTGTAGCAAAACCTTGGAGCTGCTGCATGGTCTGTGCCAGGAGTTGCAGAGGCTGCAGCACTGTCAGCAGATCCAGCTCTCTGGATCTGGCACACTGCAGTCATTTGTGCCTCTTGGGGGTTACCAGTGCCACAGCAGACCTGCCCCCAATATTCTACCAGTTTATCAGGATCCTGCAGTTGCTCGGAGATGAAGTTCCAAAGCCCTGGGGGTGCCCACCACTCCAGGCAGCTGCCCAGACCGTCCCACACCCTCTGCCATGCAGAGCCTTCTCACCTTGGGGCAGATCTCTCACTGATATTCCTGAATAATTGTTTAACCTCAATCATAGATTCATAGAATCACCAAGGTTGGAAAAGGCCTAAAAGATCATCCAGTCCAACCGTTCACCTATTACCTATAGCTCCCACTAAACCATGTCCCTCAACACAATATCCAGTACACCCCCGGACTCACAGAGGCGACAATGTAAATTGTGTAATTCCTAATCATATGGACAATATTACTTCCAAAACCCAAAGATGACCGCAGAGCTGAATGTGCACAAAACTTCACTTTGTCAGCTGCCAATTTTATCGTGGTACAAACTGAGGTCAAACAGCAGAGCAAAATAAATACCCTAATGCAGCATCCAAGCACCAAGTAAGGAGCTGTGCAGTGAAGCTTCATGAGAAGACTCAACAAGCTCCACACATAGGGAGCACATCCACACATATCAGCACCATGGCCTGCACTTCTCCAGCTCCCACAAAGCCCTGTCCGCTCTGGACAGATGTGCTGCTATCTCAACCCTTGGAGCCTCACATCAGGCACCAAAATGACAGTGGTTGTTGAACCCAACATGTGGCTCAGCAGCACACAGTGCTTTGTGCACTGCCCAATTCCCAGTGGGATGGGGATGAGAACTGGGAAAAAGAGTACAACTTCTGGGATGTAACAAAGCAGTTTACTAAGAGAGATAAAAGAAGTGGAGTAATAGTTATCACTATATATCCGTTGATATGGAATTGTATGTAACAACTGATGAACAAGCACTTGCTCAGCACCACCAGACTGATGCTCAGCTGGACCCTGGGCAGTGAAGAGACTGAGATGAACTCCCACCCCTTTCAATACAATTTCTGCTTGCTGTCAGCTGATAGAGAACGTCCCTTTGGCCACTATCAGTCAGCTGTCCTCACTCTGTTCCCTCCCAGCTCCATGTGCCCTCCACTGACCATGGCCTTGGCTCTGTACAACACTGCTTAGCAGCAGCTGTAAACATCAGAGTGTTATCAATGGTTTTCTCCTAGAACCAAAACACTGCACCACAGCAGACAGTCTGAAGAAAACAATTCCATTCCAGCTGTAACTCAGATTCCTGCCTGTCCCCTCTTCTTGTTCTTCCTGATCAGGAAGCAAGGAACAGAATCTGCCGCTCTCCTCTCTGAGCCCTTTCCATCAGTTCTCAGCTGGCTCCTCTGCCATCCCCAGGCAGAGCTCAGCGCCCTCTCATGGATGGCAGCAGCCTTTTCTCTTCTTCCTTGCCCATCCGTCATGCAGAATCTGTACCCCATTTGCTACAGTACAGAGCTGAGAATCAACCCACCATGTCTCTGTGAACCAAACAAGACCCTAGGCCTGCAAAGGCACAGAGATTTGGAGTTCGCTGAGTGAATGTTTGTGGTCCTCTCATTAGTGTAACGACTCTTCAGAAAGGATCCCCTTCCAGAAGCATGTTTTGATTTTGCCTGGCTGGGCCTTGCATCTACACCGTGCTACTGGTGTTCAGAAGATGGCACACAGGTACGAGACCCATTGTGGGGCTCACAGTTGTCCAGTGAACATTGTCACTACCCAGGGCATGTCTTTCCTAAAGGTCCTCAGTGGCATTTGCCAGCTGGCTGGGGGTGTGCTGGAGACCCCAGGGAACTGCCATTCTGTTGTAATACAAGAAGAATTTTACAGAGCAGCAGCCATGGATCAAGATAAGCACTTTACAGAGCAGCAGCTGCAGAGCAGGATAAACAGCATGAGAACCAAGGACACCTCTAGCAAAAGAGTGAAAGGCTCGTGGCTTTGAAGTGGGGTTTTAGGGTTCTTATTGCAGAAGCTTTCTTCCAATTAGTACGTGTGATTTTTGAACACCCTTGTTTGTTTGCTATAAAAGTACGGCTCTTCAGGCAATAGATGGACACAGCTATATTTAACTATATTGGTGTGTGGTTGTTTGTCCTAGAACGCTGACTTTTGCCTTCAGGTTCGCCAACACATGGGGGCCCGCAATGTCATGGGATTTAACTCTTGAACACCTGTGGGATCCCGAGAAACTAAGCCAGTATTTGAGTCAGGGATGGCGCAGCCTAGATAGATCTAAGGGGGTATGACTTATTTGGGGCTTGGCTTGTGCTTACCGTGCTCTATATAACACTGTTCCGAAAAGAGAGAATTTCCGAGCTGAGGTTCTAGCCAAAAAGGGAAATCCCCAAGTCAATTTTGATCAGTCACAGGAGGCACCAGTAACAATATCAGTTGCCCTTGTGGAAGGCAAGAAATGGAAATGGGTGTCCTCACGTCTAGAACGGAAAAAAGAAGTGGAGGAGGAGGCAACAGAAGATCCAGGTGACAGGTCTGGATAAGTACCGAGAAAGGAAAAAGGAAAAGTGTCATGAAGAAGAGAGTGATGAGGAGGAAATCTCTGTTACTGTTTGTCGATCCCTGAAGATGACTGAAATCGAAGGCGTAAGAAAGGAGTTCACACGGCACCAGAATGAATCTCTTGTTACCTGGTTGCTTCGCTGTTGGGACAGCTGGGACGGTAGCTTGTTGTGATGTGACAGGCCCTTCCCCATATTCTGGAAGAATCTTAGTGTAATACAGTGGGTGTAGACAAAAAGGCGTAGGTTATATAAGGATGTGTCTGTTTCAATAAATCGCCATTTTGCCACTTCATCTCCTTGGTGTCACTTGGTAATTGGCCTAGCTGCTGCTTCAGTTGAAGGCGAGAGATCGTAAAGAAATTAACGACCATAAAGCCTTCATGTGTATCATTAAAATTCTCAGCTATTAGACACAAGCGCTTTCCAGATTGAGCAAGGAACAACAGTAAATTGCACTGTGTGTTTCCTTGTGGTGTTACCTACGTGACCACAGAGAAGACACGAGGAAGTGGCATGACCAGCCTACTCCTGTACTATGAGCACGGGTGAGGGAACTACAAAACAGTCCAAACACCAGTACGGCTGCTCCAGTTATCACAGGTAACCAATAGAGGGGCCCTGCCCTCATTCAAGGGAGTGGAAGGGATAATAGAGTTTATTGGACTGTGTGGATTTGATGGCCTAGCACATCAGAACCACAGAAATATAAGGCACTGGTGGATACTGGTGCACAGTGCACCCTAATGCCCTCCAGTCATGAAGGGACAGAATCAATCCATATTTCTGGATATCTCTCAAGAATTGACTGTGTTGGAGGCTGAAATAAGCCTCACTGGTAAAGACTGGAAAAAACATCCTATGTGAGTGGTCCAGGGTTTCCGTTCATACTTGGTATTGAGGATACCTCAGAAGAGGGCATTTCAAGGATACTAAGGGGTATCACTGGGCCTTTGGAATCGCTGCTGTAGATATGGACAACATTAAGCAGCTGTCTGTTTTGCCTGGCCTGTCAGAGGACCCGTCTGTTGTGAGGCTGCTACGAGTAAAAATAAAAGAGCAGCAGGTACCGATTGCTACAAAGACAGTGCACAGACGGCAGTATCGCACCAACAGGGATTCCTTGCTCCCCATTCATGATTTGATTCGCCAGTTGGAGAATCAGGGAGTGATCAGTAAAACTCACTCACCTTTTAACAGCTCCATATGGCCAGTGCGTAAAGCCAGTGGAGAATGGAGGCTGACAGTAGACTACCGTGGCCTGAATGAGGTCACACCCCCACTGAGTGCTGCTGTGCTGGAGAGCAAATAATTCAAATTCTTCTATGAGCCAGTTTTGCTATTAAGTGAAGCAAAGTAAAAGGGCCTGCCCAGGAAATTCAGTTCTTAGGTATAAAGTGGCAGGATGGATGTCATCACATCCCAACAGTGATTGACAAAATCACTGCCATGTCTCCACCAACTAGCAAGAAAGAGACACAATCTTTCCTGGGTGCAGTGGGCTTTTGGAGGATGCACATTCCAAACTACAGCCTCATTGTAAGCCCCCTTTATCAGGTGATGCAGAAGAAGAATGATTTTGCATAGGGCCCAGAGCAGCAGCAGGCTTTTGAACAGATTAAACAGGAGATAGCCTGTGCCATGGACCTGGGGCCAGTACGGACTGGACAGGATGTAAAGAACATCCTCTATACTGCTGCTGGAGAGAAAGGTCCCACTTGGAGTTTGTGGCAAAGAGCCTCAGGAGGGACCCAAGGCCGACCCCTGGGATTCTGGAGCTGAGCGTACAAGGGGTCTGAAGAGTGCTACACTCCAACTGAGAAGGAGATCTTAGCCGCGTATGAGGGGGCTCGGGCTGCTTCCGAAGTAGCTGGTACTGAAATGCAGCTCTTTCTGGCACCTCGACTGTCAATGATGAACCGGATGTTGAAAGGGGAGGTTCTCTCCACCCATCATGCTACCGATGCCACCTGGAGCAAGTGGATTGCACTGATTAGACAACAAGCGCGGATGGGGAACCTCAATCGTCCAGGAATTTTAGAAGTGATCATGAACTGGACTGAAGATAAAAAGTTTGGAACATCACCAGGAGAAGAGGTGTCATGTGCTAAAGCGGCCCCACCATACATCGAACTACCAGAAAATGAAAAGAAATATGCTCTTTTCACTGATGGATCATTTCATATTGTAGGGAAGCATCGGAGATGGAAAGCTGCTGTTTGGAGCCCCACACGACAGGTCGCAGAGGCCACTGAAGGTAAAGGAGAATCAAGTCAGTTTGCAGAGGTAAAAGCTGTCCAGCTGACCTTAGATGTGGCTGAACGGGAGAGGTGGCCAATGCTTTATCTTTATACTGACTCATGGATGGTGGCAAATGCCTTATGGGGGTTGTTACAGCAGTGGGAACAAAATAACTGGCAACGGAGGTGTAAACCTATTTGGGCTGCTGAACTGTAGAAAAACATAACTGCTCAAAAAAAAGATATGATTGTAAAGGTGTGTCACGTGGATGCACACTTGCCCAAGAGTCGGGCTATTGCAGAACAACAAAACAACCATCAGGTAGGTCGAGCTGCCAGAATTGAGGTGGCTCAAATAGACTTGGACTGGCAGAACAAGAGTGAATTATTTCAAGCTTGATGGTTCCATGAGACCTCAGGCCATCAAGGAATGGACATAATATATAATTGGGCTAGAGACTGAGGGGTGGACTTAACTATGGATGCTATTGCACTGGTTATTCATGACTGTGAATCATGTGCCATAATTAAACAAGCCAAGAATATGAAGCCTCTCTGGGGGGAAGGCCAAGGCAAAAGTATAAATATGGGGAGGAGTGACAGGTGAATGATGTCACCTTGCCAGGATCTCATAATGATAAGCGTTTTGTGCTTACCATGGTGGAAGCAACCACTGGGTGGCTTGAAACATACGCAGTACCCCATGCTACTGCCAGAAACACAATATTGGGTTGTTAGAAACAAGTCCTATAGAGACATGACACCTCAGAAAGAACTGAGTCTCATAATGGGACACATTTCAAAAATTCCCTTAATAAATACTTGGGCCAAAGTTCATGGCATTGAGTGGATTTATCATATCCCCTACCATGCACCAGCTTCTGGTAAAATTAAAAGATACAATGGGGTGTTGAAAACTATGTTGAAAGCAATGGGTGGTGGAACACTGAAGCACTGGGAAAAGCATTTGCATGTGGTGCAAGGATGCTGTTAAAGTTCATATCCCACATGTGCCCTGTGTCTCATCACAGGATGTGGGGTGTGAGAAGGGCCCAGTCTGAACAAGCAGTCAATCCCAGTGAAACTCTGAACTTCAGATCTCTCAGTTCCAGTGCCCTCCTGTGCACACTCTCCCATAGTTTGATGTTCTTTATGTTCTGCATTGCCCAGAAGTGCACCCAGTGCTCCAGGTGAGGCAGTAGCAATGCAGAGCAAAGAGGGACAAACCTTTCTCCCACCCAGCTGGCAATAAATTGCTTGATGCACTTTAGGGGACTGTTGGCCTTCTTGGCTGGCTGGGCACACTGCTGACTCACTTAAAATTTTATGTTGAGCAGGACCCCCAATCCTTTTCAGTCAGACGTCTCTCATGTGTCCAATATACAGACAGTGTTTATGTCCAGGGTTGCCCATACCCAGGTGCACAATCAGGCACTTGTTCTTGTTATACTTTATGCACTTGGTGCTTAGTACCAACTGGTACCCACTTCTCTGACTTGTCCACATCTCTCTGCAAGTCCTCTCCACCCTAAGTGGAGGCAACAACACCTCCTCATCTGGTCTCATCAGCAAACTTGCTCAGAACATCTTCTAGTCCTGCATGCAAGTCATCTGCATAAACATGAAAGGAAAGTGGCCCTAAAATGGAACCCTGGGGAGCTCTGACAGTGACCATCTACCAGCCCAATGGAACCCACTGACTATAATCCTTTGGGACAGAACTACTGGCCAACTGCTCACCCACCACTGCTGGTGAACCTGAAAGGCAAAATGTCAGCGTGCTGGGTCAAACAGAGAAACACCAATATAGTTACATATAGCTGCATCAATTTATTGCCCGAAAGCCAGACTTTTATAGGAGACAGACAAGGGTGTCCAAAAATCACACACGCTAATTGGAGGAAAGCTACTGCAATAACAACCCTATAACCCCCCTTCAAAGCCACGAGCCATTCATTCTTTTCCTAGAGATGTCCTTTGTTCTCATGCTGTTTATCCTGCTCCGCAGCTGCTGCTCTGTGAACTCCTTATCTCAATCCATGGCTGCTGCTCTGTAAAATTCTTCTTGTATTACAACACACCACGTTTTGTTTCTGTCTAGCTGTATGCAGGAATTTCTGTCCAGAAGGGTGCTGGAGAAATAGTATCAAAAGCTCTACTGAAATCATCAAGGATTACATCAACTGCCTTCCCTTGTTCAGCTCAATGGATAAAGGTGTCATAAAAAGACCTGAAATTAAATAGGACCTTCCCCTCTGTATCTTGTGTTGTCTGTGACCTGTCCTTCAGTTGTTTTTCCATAACTCCCACCATCATTTTCTCCATAATTTTACCAAGCACTGTAGTGAGACTGACAGGTCCATAGTTGCCCGTGTCATCTTTCTTGCTCTTCCTTACAATGAGACAACATTTGCCAGCTTCCTGTCAACAGGTATGACCCTAGATTTATTAGATGCCATTGAAATGCGAGCCCAGAGCATGCTAAAGTGTCATCAGTGCAAGAACGTAGATGTGCCATAGCTTTGCAATGCCTTGAAATCCAGACTATGCCACAGATGGAGCAGAGAGGAAGATCTGCCTCTTCTGTTCTGAGCTCATCCTTTTGATAAGCTGAATATCACTACATACTCCATGGGGTCAGGTGCAAAAGACACAATGGGTGCCCTAAGCACGTGGCTGAGGTGGTATTTAGGATGGCCAAGAATACCTCCCTTCTGGCCCTCAGCTGATGCTCCAGAAGGAGGTGTCTATCTCATAGATTTTCCATCACAGTTTACAAGCACTAGCACAAAACTAGGATCACCCAAGGCACCTTGGGCATCACTGAGAGACTGTGTATGAGTAGTGCAGTCCCTGTGGAATAAAAACCAAGGATTCAGATGAGGGACTCACACACAGACACCTCACTGTGCACATCTGAACTCAGCTAGGTGAACTTGTAGCTCCTGTGGTTCTTTGAAAAACTGATCCCAATTCAGCCCCAGGGTTTCCATCTGAGGATGAGATGCCTAACGCTAGAATAAGGATGGGATGGTCTGTTGATAACAGGACAAATGGAAACGGATTTAAATTAAAAAGGGGAGACATAGGTTAGATGTGAGGAACCTATATTTTTACACAGCAACACTGGAAAAAGTTGCCCTCAGAGGCTGTGCATGCCCAATGGATGGGATCCTGGGTTTACTCTGGGTTTACCCTCACGTCAGTCCATGTTTCTACTCATACTTTTGTCTAGGTGAACTCTCACTTTACTCAAGGTTTTACTCACAGTTTACCATCAGGGAGTGTGATCGGGAGATGGGCTGGTGGAGTGACTTGCTGGCATCCCCGAGGGAAGGCTGCCAGGCAGATACCCCCAGAAAAGTGGTTGACTCCCTGCCCTGTCACAGTCAGACAGACCTGACTGATGAGAAGGGTTGGAAGAGAGTCCCAACTCAACATCACAGGAGCCCCCCCATGCCTGCCTAGCCCTCGACCCCTGATCCATCTAAGCAACAGGTTTGACACTCTGAAATCTGAAGGAGATAAGAATGGGGAGGCAATGGAGGATCTGCCTAGGAGGAAACCTAATGCAAGGCAGTCACTACCAAGCCTTGTGACTTCCTCTGCCATGAAAGAATGAAGGGTGGCCGTGGTGGGTGACTCCCTTCTCAGAGGAATAGAGGGCCCCATTTGCAGACTGGACCCCAGTTGTCAGTAAGTCTGCTGCCTTCTTGGTTTCAGGTCAGGGACATAATGAGGAAACTCCCAATGCTGGTTAGGTCCACTGATTATTTTCCACTACTCATAGTTTAGGTGGGCAGTGATGAAATTTCTTAGATAAGACTACAAACTATAAAAAGAGATTTCAGGAATTTAGGCCATTTAGTTCACAAAGTGGGAGATCAAGTGATTTTTTGTTCTATACCTTCAGTGGCAGTGAGGGACACAGAGCAGGCTTGGAAAGCAAAGCAATGAACAATTGTCTCAGAGGTTGGTACTGAGCCAGAAACTTTGAGTTCTTTGATCACAGGACAGTTTACTTGGCCCATGGTCTGTTATCCATGAATGGAACCCAACTGTCTCAAAGGGGGAAGTGAATCCTAGCATAGACGGTAGCGGGGCTTATCGAAAGAGCTTTAAACTAGCTACGATGGGGGAGTGGACAAAACAGGGCTTACCAGAGATAAGCCTAGGGAAATGCTGTTTGAGCTGGGAGAGAGGCAGATGCCTCAGCTGAAGTGCGTCTACACCAACGCACGCAGCTTGGTCAACAAGCAAGAGGAGCTGGAAGCAACTGTGCATCTGACAAACCATGACCTAGTTGCTATTACCGACCCATGGTGGGACCACTGCCATGACTGGAGTGCTGTGATGGATGGTTACAAGCTCTTCAGAAGGGATAGAGGAGGAAGGAAGGGTGGTGGTGTGGCCCTTTATATTAAAGAGAGTTTTGATGTTGAAGAGCTTGGGCTTCAGAATGAAGTGCATGTTTGTAAGGATCGGGGGAAAGGCCTGTAAGTGTGACATCTTGCTAAAGGTTTCTTATAGACCGCCTAATTGATGGGTGAGGCATTCTATGAGCAGCTTACTGAAGTCGCAAGATTGCCAGCACTCATTTTCTTGGGAGACTACAACTTCTCTGATATATGCTGGGAATATAATAAATAGCAGAGGAATCAGTCCAAGAGGTTTATAGATTGCATGCAAGACAGCTTCCTTACACAGCTGGTATGAAGTCCTACCAGGGGTGGTTCCTTGCTAGACCTGCTCTTCACTAACAGTGAAGGACTGGTAGGAGTTGAGAAGGTTGGGGACTGTCTTGGGCAGAGTGGCCATGAAATGGTAGAATTCTCTATTCTTGGAGATGTCAGAAGGGTGACTAGCAAAACTACTATCCTGAACTTCTAGAGGGCGGACTTTGACCTGTTCAGGACACTTGTAGCACAGGTCCCTTGGGAGTCGCTCCTTATGGGTAAAGGGGTCCAGGAAGCCTGGACACTCCTCAAGATGGAAATCTTAAAGGCACGAGATCAGGCTGTCCCTGAATGCCATAAGGTGAGCCATAGGGGAAGAAGACCAGTGCAGATGAACTGGGAAAAACTATTGAGACTCAGGAAGAAAAAGAGAATCTCCGTCCTCTGGAAGAAGGGGCTGGGTACTTGGGGAGATTACAAGGAAGTTGCTAAGGCATGCAGGGAGGAAGTTAGGAAGGCACATTAATTCCCTGTCCCTTAATCCATGCCCAGAGCTTCTCAGCCATGTCACTGCCAACTGTAAGCTCCATGCAGAGTTCAAGTGGAACACAGAGGGCACAGCCTTCTGCTGGGTGGATGCAAGTGTTGGTGGAACCAGATGGGACAAAGCCCTCCCACCATGCCCTCCTGGGAAAATGGCCACCCCAAGAATGGCAGTCTGCCTCCTCCATGACCCCATCTGAAATGCTCCTGCACTGATTGATTATAGGGCTTTAAACCAGGTCCAAATGGGGAAGGGTGGGGAATTGGATGTGACAGAGAAGGGCTGAGGGATATTGTTGCTGTTGGAGATTGAATGGAAAGCCTCTGAGTTGTTCTATAGGATTGTGTGAGGATTCCTCAGAGAAAGTCTTGTTGCCAATACCCCGTCCTAAATCTTACTGTGTACCCTCTGGGGGTAACCCCAACCTACTGCTGCCCTAAAGTGCCTGTAGACCAGTGCGGGTAGCATGGGAAATAAACGGGACAAATCAAGAGAAAACCACAGAGCTTTTCCTTTCATGCAGGCTGCTGATTCTGAGCAAGGCCCTGAACATCAGTACCACAGTGTAGATGCAAGACCCAGACAGGCTAAATCAAAGCATGCTTCTGGAAGGGGATGCTTTCTGAAGAATCCTTACACTAATGAGAGGACCACAAACATTCACTCAGCGAACTCCAAATCTCTGTGCCTTTGCAGGCCTAGGGTCTTGTTTGGTTCACAGAGACACGGTGGGTGGATTGATTCTGTCCCTTCATGACTGGAGGGCATTAGGGTGCACTGTGCACCAGTATCCACCAGTGCCTTATATTTCTGTGGTTCTGATGTGCTAGGCCATCAAATCCACACAGTCCAATAAACTCTATTATCCCTTCCACTCCCTTGAATGAGGGCAGGGCCCCTCTATTGGTTACCTGTGATAACTGGAGCAGCCGTACTGGTGGTTGGACTGTTTTGTAGTTCCCTCACCCGTGCTCATAGTACAGGAGTAGGCTGGTCATGCCACTTCCTCGTGTCTTCTCTGTGGTCACGTAGGTAACACCACAAGGAAACACACAGTGCAATTTACTGTTGTTCCTTGCTCAATCTGGAAAGCGCTTGTGTCTAATAGCTGAGAATTTTAATGATACACATGAAGGCTTTATGGTCGTTAATTTCTTTACGATCTCTCACCTTCAACTGAAGCAGCAGCTAGGCCAATTACCAAGTGACACCAAGGAGATGAAGTGGCAAAATGGCGATTTATTGAAACAGACACATCCTTATATAACCTACGCCTTTTTTCTACACCCACTGTATTACACTAAGATTCTTCCAGAATATGGGGAAGGGCCTGTCACATCACAACAAGCTACCGTCCCAGCTGTCCCAACAGCGAAGCAACCAGGTAACAAGAGATTCATTCTGGTGCCGTGTGAACTCCTTTCTTACGCCTTCGATTTCAGTCATCTTCAGGGATCGACAAACAGTAACAGAGATTTCCTCCTCATCACTCTCTTCTTCATGACACTTTTCCTTTTTCCTTTCTCGGTACTTATCCAGACCTGTCACCTGGATCTTCTGTTGCCTCCTCCTCCACTTCTTTTTTCCGTTCTAGACATGAGGACACCCATTTCCATTTCTTGCCTTCCACAAGGGCAACTGATATTGTTACTGGTGCCTCCTGTGACTGATCAAAATTGACTTGGGGATTTCCCTTTTTGGCTAGAACCTCAGCTCGGAAATTCTCTCTTTTCGGAACAGTGTTATATAGAGCACGGTAAGCACAAGCCAAGCCCCAAATAAGTCATACCCCCTTAGATCTATCTAGGCTGTGCCATCCCTGACTCAAATACTGGCTTAGTTTCTCGGGATCCCACAGGTGTTCAAGAGTTAAATCCCATGACATTGCGGGCCCCCATGTGTTGGCGAACCTGAAGGCAAAAGTCAGCGTTCTAGGACAAACAACCACACACCAATATAGTTAAATATAGCTGTGTCCATCTATTGCCTGAAGAGCCGTACTTTTATAGCAAACAAACAAGGGTGTTCAAAAATCACACGTACTAATTGGAAGAAAGCTTCTGCAATAAGAACCCTAAAACCCCGCTTCAAAGCCACGAGCCTTTCACTCTTTTGCTAGAGGTGTCCTTGGTTCTCATGCTGTTTATCCTGCTCTGCAGCTGCTGCTCTGTAAAGTGCTTATCTTGATCCATGGCTGCTGCTCTGTAAAATTCTTCTTGTATTACAACAGAATGGCAGTTCCCTGGGGTCTCCAGCACACCCCCAGCCAGCTGGCAAATGCCACTGAGGACCTTTAGGAAAGACATGCCCTGGGTAGTGACAATGTTCACTGGACAACTGTGAGCCCCACAATGGGTCTCGTACCTGTGTGCCATCTTCTGAACACCAGTAGCACGGTGTAGATGCAAGGCCCAGCCAGGCAAAATCAAAACATGCTTCTGGAAGGGGATCCTTTCTGAAGAGTCGTTACACTAATGAGAGGACCACAAACATTCACTCAGCGAACTCCAAATCTCTGTGCCTTTGCAGGCCTAGGGTCTTGTTTGGTTCACAGAGACATGGTGGGTTGATTCTCAGCTCTGTACTGTAGCAAATGGGGTACAGATTCTGCATGACGGATGGGCAAGGAAGAAGAGAAAAGGCTGCTGCCATCCATGAGAGGGCGCTGAGCTCTGCCTGGGGATGGCAGAGGAGCCAGCTGAGAACTGATGGAAAGGGCTCAGAGAGGAGAGCGGCAGATTCTGTTCCTTGCTTCCTGATCAGGAAGAACAAGAAGAGGGGACAGGCAGGAATCTGAGTTACAGCTGGAATGGAATTGTTTTCTTCAGACTGTCTGCTGTGGTGCAGTGTTTTGGTTCTAGGAGAAAACCATTGATAACACTCTGATGTTTACAGCTGCTGCTAAGCAGTGTTGTACAGAGCCAAGGCCATGGTCAGTGGAGGGCACATGGAGCTGGGAGGGAACAGAGTGAGGACAGCTGACTGATAGTGGCCAAAGGGACGTTCTCTATCAGCTGACAGCAAGCAGAAATTGTATTGAAAGGGGTGGGAGTTCATCTCAGTCTCTTCACTGCCCAGGGTCCAGCTGAGCATCAGTCTGGTGGTGCTGAGCAAGTGCTTGTTCATCAGTTGTTACATACAATTCCATATCAACGGATATATAGTGATAACTATTACTCCACTTCTTTTATCTCTCTTAGTAAACTGCTTTGTTACATCCCAGAAGTTGTACTCTTTTTCCCAGTTCTCATCCCCATCCCACTGGGAATTGGGCAGTGCACAAAGCACTGTGTGCTGCTGAGCCACATGTTGGGTTCAACAACCACTGTCATTTTGGTGCCTGATGTGAGGCTCCAAGGGTTGAGATAGCAGCACATCTGTCCAGAGCGGACAGGGCTTTGTGGGAGCTGGAGAAGTGCAGGCCATGGTGCTGATATGTGTGGATGTGCTCCCTATGTGTGGAGCTTGTTGAGTCTTCTCATGAAGCTTCACTGCACAGCTCCTTACTTGGTGCTTGGATGCTGCATTAGGGTATTTATTTTGCTATGCTGTTTGACCTCAGTTTGTACCACGATAAAATTGGCAGCTGACAAAGTGAAGTTTTGTGCACATTCAGCTCTGAGGTCATCTTTGGGTTTTGGAAGTAATATTGTCCATATGATTAGGAATTACACAATTTACATTGTCGCCTCTGTGAGTCCGGGGGTGTACTGGATATTGTGTTGAGGGACATGGTTTAGTGGGAGCTATAGGTAATAGGTGAACGGTTGGACTGGATGATCTTTTAGGCCTTTTCCAACCTTGGTGATTCTATGAATCTATGATTGAGGTTAAACAATTATTCAGGAATATCAGTGAGAGATCTGCCCCAAGGTGAGAAGGCTCTGCATGGCAGAGGGTGTGGGACGGTCTGGGCAGCTGCCTGGAGTGGTGGGCACCCCCAGGGCTTTGGAACTTCATCTCCGAGCAACTGCAGGATCCTGATAAACTGGTAGAATATTGGGGGCAGGTCTGCTGTGGCACTGGTAACCCCCAAGAGGCACAAATGACTGCAGTGTGCCAGATCCAGAGAGCTGGATCTGCTGACATTGCTGCAGCCTCTGCAACTCCTGGCACAGTCCCTGCAATAGCTCCAAGTTTTTGCTACACATCCTGCAGTTGCTCCAAGCTCTGGACAGATCCCACTGTCACTCCACCCCTCATAAGGAGCTCTGCGGTCACTTATGCTACAGGTCCTGTAGCTGTTCCAAGTATTGAGATAAGAAAATTAAGCAAACCACTGAGTGCTGCTGTAGAGACGACGGGACTGCTGTGAGACACACAAGACCTTCAGGCCTGTAGAAATGAGAGGACTCGAATCCTCTGTGCACTGTATCAGTGTAAAGAGAGGAGGAATGAAAAGAACTAGTTGTGCTTCTATCTGTGGCTGTACCTTCCCCAAATCCAGACAAAGTTGGATAAGAGAAGAGCTAAGGAAAAGCGTATTTTGAATGCTATTTATTTATCTCTTAACCTATTCGGGGAATCTGGTTCCATGTTTACATGAGCTCTTGGAGTGAGAAAATGGATAGTAGGTGTGAAAGAAGTGAAACAAATTTTTATTTATAAGTTCAACAACATTTTTTTGCACGTTGCTATATCTCACATAATCAATCAATCAAAGATGCATAAAAGATGAAGAACCATCACTGGGAATCATGCGATGAAGATGTGCACTTTATTGAAGCGGGAATAGTGAGTATTGCAACACCTTCCTGAGAGCGTGCTTGATCTCCCTGTTCCTCATGCTGTAGATAATAGGGTTCAGTGTTGGAGGAACCACTGAGTACAGAAGTGCCACTGTCAGATCCAGGAGTGGGGAGGGAATGGAGGGGGGCTTCAGGTAGGCAAAAGCACCAGTGCTGAGAAACAGGGAGACCACGGCCAGGTGAGGGAGGCACGTGGAGAAGGCTTTGCGCCGTCCCTGCTCAGAGGGCATCCTCAGCACAGCCACGAAGATCTGCACATAGGACACAACTATGAAAACATAGCAGCCTACGTCTAAACTGATAGTAAAAATGAGAAACACAACTTCCCTGAGCTTTGATTCTGAGCAGGAGAGCTTGAGGATCTGGGGAATTTCACAGAAAAACTGGTTGACAACATTGCCTTGGCAGAGAGGCAGTGAAAACGTACTGGCAGTGTGCAGCAGGGAATTGAGAACCCCAGTGCCCCAGGCAGCTGCTGCCATGGTGGCACAAGCTCTGCTGTCCATCAAGGTCCCGTAGTGCAGGGGCTTGCAGATGGCAACATAGCGGTCATAGGACATGATGGTGAGAAGGGAATACTCTGCTGACATGAAGAAGGTAAAGAAAAAGAGCTGTGCAGCACATCCTGTGTAGGCGATGGCCCTGTTGTCCCAGAGGGCGTTGGGCATGGCTTTGGGGAGAGTGGTGGAGATGCTGCCCAGGTCGAGGAGGGCCAGGTTGAGGAGGAAGAAGTACATGGGGGTGTGCAGGCGGCGGTCGCAGGCTACGGCTGTGCTGATGAGGCCGTTGCCCAGGAGGGCAGCCAGGTAGATGCCCAGGAAGAGCCAGAAGTGCAGGAGCTGCAGCTGCCGCGTGTCTGCCAACGGCAGCAGGAGGAACTCACTGATGGAGCTGCTGTTGGGAATCTGCTGTTGTTGGGCTTGGAGTCCTGCTCAGAGTGCAGAAGATAATGACAAGTCCAGACCATTCTCAGAGGCACTACTCCTGCTATACTATGAAATGTTTTAATTCTCCTACAACAGTGTACATTTAGCACCATTACTTGCATTTAATTTCATGTAGATCAGCATTCCTTAAGCAGAAGCAGCATATGGAGCTCTAACCTTCCTCTTATTTTCTTATCCCTTCTCCCTGGATATTTTCATCTGTTTCATGTCTCATATCTTTACCCCAAGTGCTCTTAGAGCCCCCTACCCGAGCTTCTGTGGCATTCAGTTTCAGTTAGAAAATGCTGTCTGTTTGTAGGATAAGTGAATTATTCATGCCTACAGAAAATGAAGATAATTCCATCCTTCGAGAAAGGGGAGACTGAAAGCACATCATGTGTGAGTGTTCACAAAACAAGCAATTGATTGATGAAAAATTCTCAGAACTCTTATTGCCCCTTTTAGATTTCTGACTCCAAACCTCTTTGCCTCAGAACAGGAAATGGAAACCCCCTGCCTTGGCTCTCCTCTTGCAAAGTGCCCTCAGAAACATTCAGTTGTGCAGTGGAGCTGTGATCCCCTGCCCCAGGCAGCAGCTGTGGCAGCACAAACCCTGCCGGGGGCTCCTTACCCCACACATCTCCCCGCAGCGCCCTGGGCAGCTCCCCGGGCAGGCTGAGTGCTGAGCCTGGCAGGCGGCAGAGTCCCATACCCGGCACACAGCCCCTGGGGCACAGCAGGGACCCTGCTCTGCAGGACAGCCCTGGGCACCCGTCTCAGCTGGAGCAGTAAGCTTTTTCCACAGTAAAGAAACATGCAGTGCCTGCAGTCAGATCTCCTATGGGATGTCCCAGTTATAGTTACCCCTTAATTAAAAGCAGCTCATGGTCAGCTGTGAGACTTACCTTGTCATGGTCTGTGAGCAATGCTCCTGCAGTGAGTTCACAGCCCGCTCACACCACACACATCCTGCAAGCTCTCTCCAATTTCTCTCCTCTCCTTCTGTCACCTGCAGGCTGTGCTGTGCACGAGATCTGCTCCTGGGCACAGCTGTCTCTCTGCAGCTCTGCCCACTTTTATGAGCTCCCTGTGTCCCAGGAACCTGGACAAGCAAGCAGCAGATTATGTCATTTTTATCCTTCCCACTCATTTCCCCTGACATGTCCCTGGGTCCTCATGGCCAACAGCTCCTGAAAGACAACAGCATCATGACTGTGCTTTGAAATCCACTCAATTAACCACCACATGTCCAGTGGTCAGTGACTGATTGGAGACATATGGGGAGTGCTCCCAGAGATCGTTTGATGAAACAATAAGGGCAACCAGACAAGGAAGGCGAGGTTTGGACTTTCCCTGTGCAGGGCAGTGATCCAGCTGAGGCAGCGCAGGAGTCTCATCCCTTGACAGAAATCCTGGAGCTGAAATGGGATTCGGCTCCCCACAGAACCACAGGAGCTGGGATTTCTCTGGTTCAGTTCAGAAGTGCACAAGGAGTTGCCTGCATGTGAGCTCCTGCTCTGAGTCCTCGGTCCTTCAGCTGGGAGGCAGCAGCTCACACACAGACACTGGGTGATGCCCAAGGTGCCTGGGCTGCTCCTGATGTTTGCAAGTGCTTGTAAACCGTGTGGGAAATCCCTGAGATAGACACCTCCTTCCTGGGCATCAGCTGAGGGCCAGAGAGGGGATAGCACCGGCTGTCCGGTGAATTCACTCACAGCTACAAGAGCAGCACAGGGCCTTCAGGAAAGCCATGCCCATGGTGTGTCCGTGCTGCTACGTCACCTCCAAGACCCACGATCGGTCTAATGTTTGTGTGCCACCTTCTGCACACTGATTCTATAGATGAGCTATCCAGTCAGGCAATGTCCAGTGATGCTTTTCAATTAGGATATTTACTTCTGTGCTTTTGCACTAATGCAAACACCAACACACAAGAAGCTAGAAATCTTGGTAGAGCTGCAGGCCTGAGCTCCTGTTTGGACCATGGGGACACAGTTTAATGGTTTCCACAACTGCACTGTAGCACAAGGGGGATACCGAGTCTTTAGGATGGATGGGCGAGGAGACAAAGAAGGGCGACTGCCCTCTGTGAGAGTGCACTGAGCTCTGCCTGGGGATGGAAGAGCAGACAGGTCAGAGCTAATGGAAATGGCAAACAGAGGAGACCATCAGTGTCTTTTCCTGTCTTCCTGATCAGGGAGAGTAAATGGAAGGAGCCCTCTGCAGACAGATGGGAATCTGATGTTGTCTGTCCCTTGTCCCATTTGGTGGCCTTTGTCACTCCATTATCTGTGGCAGGGACAGCACAGCAGGGCATGTGGCATCCAGCAGATCCATGGAGAGCACAGATGGCAGCTTCTTGACCAAGCAGTGGAGGAACCAAAGAGGAGAGGTGCTCTGCTGGATCTCATACTCTCCGGCATGGAAGGACTTGTGGGAACTGTGAAGGTGAAAGGGGCATCAGGCCATGTGCAAGATGCAAATGTATCTCTTTTAATTTATTTATTTATTTTGAGGCTGTAAGCTTAATAGTTGATCATAAATGTCAATAAAACTGAAACAAATAATTGAAGACAAAGATGGAAATCAATGAAAATGTGTTAACCCTTCTCAACATGAAAAATTCTCATGAGTCTTGTTCCATTTTAAGTTGTAAATATGAATCTTTGAGGTGATTTGATGTCTTTTTTTTTCTTTTACTGAAACTACAATGTTTTCCAGAACTGTGTTCGCTGGACACAAATGCCTTCAGGTTCAGAGACACAGACAGCGGTGCCAGTGCCAATGCCCTGTGACTGTAGCCTGGTGCCCAGCACTACTCTTCCCTGCTGCCTATTTGATGTGCCTCATCCTCCAAGTTTTTTCAGCTCTCCTAAAGAAATGGCCATGGTTAAGGGCATGTTTTCAGCAGGCCATTTGGGCACACACTACTCCCACTGCCCTCCAGATTTCTCCATCCCTTGCTCTTTGTTCAGTCAGATACCTCCCAATTATCTGTCTGATTTCTGACTTTCAGGGGGATTACTGGAATTTGTTCCATCTCCCCAAAGTCTGATGGAATGTGTTGTCAACTCCTTCACTGTGATTTGATCTATCCCTTCCTATCTATTCTTTTTCTTTTTCTTCTTATACTTTTTCTTTTTCTCAATCACTGTCTCTTTTTTATTAAGGCACGAAGTCTGAAAGATGTTCATTAATGTCAGTAAAAGTGAAAAACAGAGTTGGAGACAAAGATATAAATCAATGAGAATGTGTTAACCCATCTCAATGTGTGAAATACTCACAAGTCCTGATCAGTTTTAAGTTGATACCTCTCAACTACCTGGCTGATCTATCCCAGGAAGATTACTGGAATTTGCTCCATCTCTCAGAGTCTGATGGCCTCTGTTGTCAACTACTTCACTGTGATTCAATCTATCCTATCCTACCTCAGAATAAATCATTTCTTTTAAAAATATTCCATATGAAAGACAAACTTCAATAGATGCAGCTTGAACATGGCATGCAGTTGATCACTGTGTTTTACTGTTCATTCAATTGCATCACCTTTCTTTCCATTTGCTGGCCAGATAAAAAAGAGAAATCTTTCCTTTTCCATGTGTAGCTGGTTCTCTGAGGAAAGCCAGTGGGAGTTGGTGCAAAGCAGTTTTAACACTGAGCGGATGAATGCAGAGGAGAAGAGTGATGTGAAGAAAAGTGATGCAAGTCCCATAGGTCCATTGTGAGCAGAAATTGGGTGGGGAGGTTGAGAAGGACCTTTGTCAACACAGTAACAGTACAGAACTCATTGGGACATCCTGGATTGGTATCAGTTGCACAGTGCTGCTTTAATGTCTTCTTTAAACCCAACTATAAATAAATAGACAATAAATTTATACTGGATTCTTTAAGCTCTCTCCAGATATCCCTCCTTTTTGCTGAACAAGTTCTGATAACCTGAAGAAGATAACAAGATGGCATAAGGCACAGGAGATTCTTTAGGTTATAATGGGCCCCAGGGTGCATTTGATGCTGAGTTCATCAGCCTCTAGTGCAGAGAGAAGTTTGCACAAAGTGCTCAACAAGACAAAGTCGGAAGTAACAGTGAAGTTTCTTGGAGTATTAATGGGCCCACTGAGGGCCATTACCAAGTAAGCTTCCCAAGGGACTTGTTAGAGAAGATAACTGGAAGCCATGACTACAGGCAGGCAAAGGCACTGGCATGCTAAGAAACCTCTCCTTTGCCTTACGAAGCAGACAGGTCAAGCCCTGATTGCAAGACCAGTGGTAGAGAGATCCTGTCTCTCATGTTGGCTCCTGGCATTTCCTGGGGCAATGGGTTGGAGGTCCGTATGATGTTAAATGAAAGACATGGGGACAGAAGATCCCAGGCTCTACATGTGGTGCAAGGACGCTGTGAGGTTCATGTCCCATATGAGACCTATGTTTCATTGCAGGATGTGAGAAGGGATGTGAGAAGGGCCCAGTCTGAACAAGCAGTCAATCCCTGTGAAACTCTGAACTTCAGATCTCTCAGTTCCAGTGCCCTCGTTTGCACATTCTCCCAGAGTTTGAAGTCCTTTATGTTCTGCGGTGCACAATCAGGCACTTGTTCTTGTTATACGTTATGCACTTGGTGCTTAGTACCAACTGGTACCCACTTCTCTGACTTGTCCACATCTCTCTGCAAGTCCTCTCCACCCTCAGTCGAGGCAACAGCACCTCCTCATCTGGTCTCATCAGCAAACTTGCTCAGAACGTCTTCTAGTCCTGCATTCAAGTCATCTGCATAAACATGAAAGGAAAGTGGCCCCAAAATGGAACCCTGGGGACCCCGACAGTGACCATCTACCAGCCTGATGGAAAAAACTGACTATAATCCTTTGGGACTGACCTACTGGCCAACTGCTCACCCACCACATTGTGTTTCTGTCTAGCCATATGCAGAACATTCTGTCCAGAAGGTTGTTGTGAGAAACAGTATCAAAATCTCCACTGAAATCCTCAAGGATTACATCAACTGGCTTCCCTTGGTCAACTAAACGGATAACTGTGTCACAAAATGAGCTTAAATTAAACAGGACCTTTGCCTCACAAACTTGTGTTGGCTGCGACCAATGACAGAATTGTCCTTCAGCTGTTTTTCCATAACTCCCACCATCATTTTCTCCATAATTTTACCAGGCTCTGGACTGACAGGTCCATAATTGCCCATGTCATCTTTCTTGCTCTTCCTTACAATGAGACAACATTTGCCAGCTTCCTGTCAGCTGGCATGACCCTAGACTTCTTTAGATGCAATTGAAATGACAGCCCAGAGCATACTAAGGCGTCATCATTGAAAGAAAGTAGATGTGCCATAGCTTTGCAATGTCTTGAACTCCAGAGTATGCCACAAATGGAGCTGAGGGGAAGATTTGCCTCTTCTGTAGTGAACTCATTCATTTGGTAAGCAGAATAACACTACCTGATACATGAGGACTGTGTCTCTGCTCTGCTCTGCTCAGCTCACAGGGCAGAGGTTCAGGGTGTTGCTCTCATGTCAGTGCAGGTAAACTCACTTTAACCTTTTTTCTTCTGTAAATGCTTCCTCTGTTTGTATGCTCAGATACACTTCCACATTCCCTCAAGTACACTTCCATATATCATTAACAATTACACTTTCTTATACCATCAAAACTGTTTGTCAAACAGTACAGTTCTTCAGTTCACATAAACTCCCTTAATACAGTCTGTATTCTTCAGTTATAAACACTGTGCCACAGAACCAGCACTGATTGAACCACCTCCCTCACACACTTCCTCGCAAGCAGTACATAGTATTACATAAATGGGTTGACATTCATTGGTCGGGTGGAATGTACACCTCTCCTCAGGACAATCTTACTAATCTACAGAGTACAAACTCCCGTCTTCTTACATACAAGCAGAAAGTACATATGAGTGGACAGACAACACAGTCTTTCACTTTGTCCGTGTCTGGCCATTTCCCTCACAGGAGGAAGGAAACATGGATCGGGACTCGGCACTCACCCTGCAGCTGTTCTGTGTCTCACTCACACCACACTCACTCTGACATTTAGATCAAAAACCATGGTTTATTCATACTACACAATGCTGACAACGTTTTCTAGCTGGAATCTTAATAACACTCATACTCTGGTCGACCAGTTGCAAACGTTAATGTTTTTCCCAGAGTCGGCTTGACACACGGTACCAAACACTTAAAGCAGATGATAATATTGAACATACAACCTATAACCCCCGTGATTACAACTTGGAGAACCCAGGCTACCATTTGACAGGCTATCCACTATATCCCATACCCGTAGGAGAGACCAACCTAGGTCCCTCCTATTGTCAACTACCTGGGAGAGAGTATTTGTTCTTGTTTCCATTCATATGACATACAGTTCCCTTTCATAGGAACTCACCCAAGGAGTCTTCCTACCCAGCTGGCAACCAAAGCCATGAGCTCACCTCCCTGGGAGCAGCACGTATGGCTGTAAACTGTGTAGGATGTCTCCTCAAGACATATGGGCTCCACTTACCATACACATACCTGGTCCACCTATGGGTGGTCCTTGTCTGTCCCTGCAGTGATCAGGTGAGGAAGGGAGTCCTTCAGAGAAATCTCAGGGTGCGCCAAAAGTGTCTCCCTCTCAGCTGGTCCTGCAGCGAACAGAGCTGGTCCCACCTGGGCCGCCAAATTGACTACAGGAATTGAACTCTATAACCTCTATAACTGATACAGTCTCCCATGACATACTTATACCAAAGCTGAGGAAGTATGGGATAGGTGATTGGACAGTGAAGTGGGTCAAGAATTGGCTGACTGGCAGAGTGCAGAGTGTTGTCGTTGGCGGTGCAGTGTCTGGCTGAGGGCCTGTAACGAGCGGCATCCCCCCGGGGTCTGTGCTCAGTCCGGTCTTGTTCAACATCTTCATCAATGACCACCCTCAGCAAGTTTGCTGATGACACGAAGTTGGGAGGATTGGCTGACACACCTGAAGGCTGTGCTGCCATTCAGCGAGACCTGGACAGGCTGGAGAGCTGGGCAGTAAAACACCGGATGAGGTTTAACAAAAGCAAGTGTAGAGTCTTGCACCTGGGTAGAAATAATTGCATGCACCAGTACAGGCTGGGGGAAGAGCTGCTGGAGAGGAGCTCTGCTGAGAGGGATCTGGGCGTCCTGGTGGACGACAGATTGACCATGAGCCAGCAGTGTGCCCTTGTAGCCAAAAAAGCCAATGGCATCCTGGGGTGCATTAAAAAGAGCGTGTCCAGCAGGTCGAAGGAGGTGATCCTCCCCCTCTACTCTGCCCTGGTGAGGCCTCATCTGGAATATTGTGTCCAGTTCTGGGCTCCCCAGTACAAAAAAGACAGGGATCTCTTGGAAAGAGTCCAGTGGAGGACCACAAAGATGGTGAAGGGCCTGGAGCATCTCCCCTATGAGGAGAGACTTAGGGAACTGGGTCTGTTTAGCCTTGAGAAAAGAAGGCTGAGAGGGGACCTGATCCAGGTCTATAAATATTTGAGGTGTGGGGGGCAAAGAGGTGAGGCCAGACTCTTTTCAGCAGTGTGTGGAGGAGGGACAATGGGAAACAGACAGAAACTGCACCATAGGAAATTCTGCACTAATGTGTGCAATAACTTCTTTATGGTGAGAGTGACAGAGCACTGGAACAGGCTGCCTAGGGTGGTTGTGGAATCTCCTTCTCTGGAGATATTCAAGACCTGCCTGGATGCTGAGCTGTGCAACGTGGTGTAGGGAACCTGCTTTGGCAGGGGGCTGGACTCAGTGGTCTCTGGAGGTCCCTTCCAACCCCTACAATTCTGTGATTCTGTGAATATCATGGAGTTGTTTGGATGGGGAAAGACTACACCTTTGAATGACCTTTTGTCAGGGCAGGTCCTGGGATTCCTAGGATCCTCAAAATGCAGCACTGCTTCTGTCACTGAAAAATGGGGCCCTGTGTGGGACGGAGGGAGGGTCCATGAGTCCCTGGCCCACCTGACTGAGTATTTCCATGGTCTTAGCAAAGACATACTTACAACTTGAGAATGACAGTTAGCTGTGTTCATGGTGGCATGGCCACTTTTAATGGCCTTGAACTGTCTGAACATAACTGAAGAGGCTCAGGCTGATGCAAATCAGCTATTGAATGATAGTGTTGAAAAATTGGAAAGACAGGTGGCAGTTTTGATGGGAAAAAACCTAATTCAATCATTCTCCTATGGAAGATCAGTAACAACTGTCTGGAGGACCATGGGGGCCCTGTACAAGGGAATCTGTATAAAATGGACTCTGTAAATGAAGGCACTAAAAGGTCAGATTTTGAGGTTCCATTTGGACTAGATCTATTTGAGATCTGACTGATTGTAACCCAAAAATGAAAAAAAAAAAAAAAAAAAAAAATGCAGGATAGGCTGGTGGGAGTGCCCTGACCAGTGTCCACCCCCCAAACCCTGCTGCCCATAATACAGCAGCTGAACTGATGGATATAGTACAGTGGTTTAGACAGAAACCAAGAGAGCATGCCAGCATAGCTGCTCTGGTTATGGGACATGGAGGCAGAAAGCGCTGTGGTGAATGGACTGGAAATTTCAAAACTGACATCCATTACTACTAACCCTGCCCTCAGGCAAAGACTTTATGCTCTTGTCTGGAGGGCTTATCGCAATAAAGATTGGCGGATTTGCTGCGTAGACCGGTCAGAACTCAGATCTGCGTTGTGCTTCCTGTGGCACCAAACGCCCAACAGTGGCAGTTCCGCTTATTGGCCAGCAGGTGGCAGCAGAGACCACGGAAAGAACGTCTGCGGGACAGACCCTGGGGATCCGTTCTTTTGATTATAGGGGAAGAACACAAAGATGGAAGAGGAGGGAAGGGGGAAAAAAAAAAGAAAAAAAAAAAAATCAAACCACAGCAAACAAATAAAAACTTCTCCAAACGTAGCAAACGTGAATGTCTGTCAATAAATTAATGAGTAATTAAATTGATATCCCTTTCCCGCCCCCCCCCCCCCCACCCCCCCCCAACTTCTGAGATGAAAAAAAAACACTTCTTTTAGAAGAAAACAGAGTAGTAACAACTTCTGTACCTACATTCACCACTCTGAGATCCTGTCTGGGTCTCCCAAGGCTTGTAAATAACCACTGGGTCGGTTCTGATGTCGCGTGATTTGTTGTCAGTTCTCTCATGGTTCTCCGGTCAGTTCTCCGGTGCCAGGATCTGCCACAGGGCATTCTGACCACGGGCATCATGTTTCTACGCTGCCGCCTGCATTTAACAGGCAATGGGACTGCCCAGCATGTGCAAGGCAGCACCTCTTTCACACCACCAGAATGTTTAAGGCTGTTGGGATTGTTGTTAGCGTCCCATTAACACTGAGGCTAGAGATACCCTTAGGATTGACATTACTATTAGCATTACTTTGATGGTGCCCTATCTGGGTCATTTCCAGGGGATGTCAGGAGTAAGGCACAGTGTCAGGAGAAAAAGAACAGACTCTGTTACTTTATAAACGTGATAATAGAGAGAGTTCATTGGAAAAAATACAACTCTTAAATAATGCAAAGCATGCTTCTGATTGGATGCAGGCATCATCTGGGCTCTGATTAATATTACTCTTAAGGTAAAGATTATTGTTACCATAATGATTTTTTTTTTTGGATTATGATCAGGGTTAAGGTTCCTTTTGCTACAAACTTCTAGCATCATTTTTGTTGTTGCATTTGGAGTTAGGGACGATTTTAGAATCAGGGTAAGGGTTAGGATTAGAGTTACATTGCTGGTTAATGCTGTTATCTTTACAGCTCCTGTGAGGGTTGGGGTCTGGGTCAGGTGTTTAAAAATGAAATGAAAAAAGAATTAAAAAAATATATTGAAAGCTTCAGATTTCCTTAATCTTTGTGGGAATCATATAATGTGCAACTCAGATCTACCTCTTCGTGCAGTGACTGCCTGTAAATTTGCTGGAGCCTAATATAATATGGCCTTGTGCTTTCCACTAACTCACCTTCATTTCATTTTCATTACATTTGCTTGGTAGTCAGATTTTGGTGTGTGGATATTTTAAAACAATCTAACTGACATTAGCAAAAAATTAAAAATAAAATTAAAAAAAATGCACAACAGCATCGTATCAATTTTTATAGATAAGATAAAGAAGAGCAGTTTCCCTTAGTTTTCTGTGCCTCTTTACTTTCTTACCCTCTCCCCTTGTGTGAGAAACTCTCAAAGTCAAAGATTTCTAGTTAGGCAAAGATGGCAGCGATAGCAGCAGTGCTTATTCATTATTGCAATACTGCGCGCACATCCCCTATTGGCAAGGGAGAAACTGCACACCAGTCAGTGAAATCAATTCTGTTCTGTGCCCTAAACCCACTGCAGGTGATGCTCTCATGGCTCTCATTGGTTGAGCATCTCAGGCTCACAGACTCCTCGAGACTGTGGCTAGGATTCATTTCCATAGAAGGTCAATTACCAACCTCTTGTTTTTAGGTCTGCCTTGTACTTTTCTGCGGACAGAGAAGGGCAATGTTTCCAAAAGTCAGTACATTCATTCTGTCCTGTGCTGGGCTCTACCCACCCTGTATTTATCTTGTGCTTGTCTCAATTCTCCCCATGTCAGAATGCCCCCAGTCTGAACTTAATTCTGTTCAGCAACTTTCTTGGTGGAAAAACTACTTATACAGCTGTTTTACAAGAGGGTTATACATTCAGTTAGGGCCTACACTATGTACTGAAAATACTGGAAACTTCCACTGCAAAAACACAATCTACCTCTCCCATCTGTGCAGCCTTGCAGACCCAGAGCATGCCAGGTTATTTCTGCTTTCATAGCATTTGCATGCTGTAGGGTGAGCACAAGGTTCTGCTGCTTGATTCTTCTGCAAGAGCTGCCTACCGGCAAATGGTTGCAGGGATGGAGGATGTGACAGAAAGCATTTGTCTCCACAAGAGCAGAGTTACATTCAGTGCAGAGTGTGAGAGTCAGGTTGGTGTGGAAAAGCACTGACACGCTGGGGATGATGCAGTGCTCACATGTCTAACACTCACAGACATTACTGTCAGAAGCATGGTGCTGTGTTGTGCTTCTACCTTTGGCAGCCCCTGGAGAAATGCTATGGCACACAGAACACCTTTGTATTGCACTGACTGCTGCCATGCAGCATGGATTTAACACACCAAATCCAGAGGAGCATGACTGCATCTAACTGCCCTGAGAAAAACTACTGTAGCTGAAGAGATGAGGAGGCAGCTGCTCATCTGCAGAACAAGCAGTACTGCCAGACATTGGGCCAGGTGAGCACCTCCTGCTGCAGCGTGATGATGACAGGGCTGGAGATGATCTGCAAAGCCAGCTTAAAAGTGGGAGACGTGAGTCAACATGGCAGGAGGACAGAGGTGTTAGGGAGCAGCCAAGGCATCAAAGAGTATCAGAAGGCTTTGAAAAGTATCACAAAGTGACAGCCAGGAAGACTGGGATATATCATGAGCAGCAACCTGGATGCTAGAGATTATTTGCTCCCATACAAAATGGTAGAGATCTTGCTGCAGACATCCCAAAGCCAGGCAAAATGGGAACCCAGAGCTCTGCCTGCACGAACCCCACAGCCATAGCATTGCAAGCTGAGCTGCCTTGCTGTTTGTTGCATTCATCCCAATCCCTGTGATTGAAGACTCAGAATGCAGTCGAGGCGATGACTGAGCATGAGAGTGACTTTATTCAATAAAAGACAGGAGGGCTTGAGAGGTCAAGGGTGAAGATGGGACTCCTCTTGTCAAGATGAGAGTGGCTCAGAGCTGGTGCTGCTGCCTGGTGCCTGGGACTGGCAGCCTGACTCTAAGTCCCCATCTAAGATGCTCAGCTTCACCTCACTGATGCTGCCCTGCTCCTGCATGGTGGTGCTGCTGCTGGGACACTCGGGCTGTGCTTGGGATGGGCAGCACTGCAAAGGCGCTGGGTCACAATCCAGGCAGGTGACTGCTGTGTCTGGCAGGCTCAGGTCAGGAGCTTCAGCAGAGCCAGGAGATATGAGAGCATGAACGTGGATGAGCCCCTTGTGTCCATCACTGTTACCATGTGGAAGGCTGTCATCCGAATTGCAGCGATTCATGCTTAATAAGAACTCTCCATTGATGGAAAGACACTGCTTGGTTTGGATCTTTGGGGTTGACAAGGGCTCGAATCACCTAGGAAGGCATAGAAACACAAGGGTTAGTTTCAAACATTTGCAAGTTGAATCATGAAAGGTTGTTGATACTTGGTAATAGAGTGGCGGCAGGAAGAAGCAAGTAGGCTTGAAGCAGCATAGCCACTGTCTTGAAAGTGATCCTCATTCAGGTCCAGCTCGTGTGTTGTTTCACTGTAATCTGCTTCTTTGGGTCTACCTAGTGGGCAGCAACACTCGAGCTGTTACTGATATCATTGAAAAGAACTGGAGACAATTGTTCTATTCCTAAGAGCTTCAAGGTGCCTAGAAGCACAAATAGAAACCAGCAGTATTTCATCACTTCACCAAAAGGAAGGTCAAACACCTGAGCTGTGAAGAGCAGTTACAGAACCTATGCATAAGATCACACCAGACATACTTTGTTCTAACAACAGTTATGGCACATAGTCCATTTCCTTCAATATTCCCAAAATGAAATGATGTGGAGCATTACAGGGAAAGAAACACTGCACACAGACACTATGACCCTGATTAGACTCAAGCAGCAGACTTAAAACAAGTCAGAGTTTTTGATTCCAGGATATTTCAGGACCTATCGTGTGAAATTCAGTTACACAACAGTGCCTAGGTGCCTGCGTTTCAAGCAACTTTCAGATCACAGCCATGTAAAATAAAAACAAATTCAGTGCAGAAATAGCAAGCCTGTACCTTAATACTCATGAGATTATCCATTTTTTACTGCATTCTGACTAAGTTCTAAAACTTGCTCATCCCAGTTCACTTCAACAAGTTCCACCAATTCAAGCAACGCAGTTCTGAGATCCTGTGTATGTTGTGCAGATAGAATTGAACAGTGCAGAAATAGTCTCTGACAGCTTTAAGAGCTCCGTTCTGCTTACAAACTCTCAGTCCAAAACTATTCAGTTTTAAGGAAATGAACACCTGAAGCAGTTGGATCATCTGCCGCATTCTGCTTCTTGGCATCATGATTAGCACAAAGGGTTTTCTGCTGTCCTGCAGAGATGGAAAAAGTCCTGCTTACAAATGGACCAAGTTTCAGTGTACAGCAGAGTTTGTACCAGACTAATAAGCCACGTCATTCAATTCATTTGCTCAGGTTGTTATGCACTCCGAAAGGAAACAGAACTAACTGCTGGATTCTGAAGGCAATCTGTGGGGTCCTACATTACCTCCTGATTCTGGAAGAGGAAATTCTAATAGCAAATGCAGAACTTTGATCTTTGTAGACATGAGAAGAGCTGGCATTTAGGAACATTCATTTCAGGGAAATCAAATGATGTGTCTGTATTTTTACTACAGATAGTATAGGGAGCAGCCAGTTGAAGAACCAGATACAAAAAATCCAGACCATTGGCAAGAAAATACTTCTCCTTAAATTCTGTATGCTATCATGGTACAGAATTAGGCTACAGTGCCACATAGGCCAACCAAGCGTAGAACCAATTCCACTAAATACTGGTAGACAAAGCAGCAAAAACAGGGACAATATTCAGCAGACAGGCCTTTCTACTCACAGCTCAGCATGTTCTGCCATCCGAAAAGCAAGGCCTCTTGTCAAGCTCAGCTATTTCCCTTCTCAGTGTATTCTAGCACCACTGATACCCACTGGTATCCTCCTGTAGAGTGCCATCATATTGTCATCATCCAAAGGGAAAACCCACACAGCAGAGCATACAGCACTACACCCATGCTCCAAATATCCGCCTGAAAAACAAAAAGACAAGCTTACAAACCTGAAGCACCTCAAATGGCTTCCTGACAGACTGGATTGTCTGCCCTTGCCAAAGCCCACATATAGCCCATGAAAAGCTGGCTCTTTCCCTCAGGAAAAAGAGCCTTATCGTCCCAGAGAAAGCATATAACCCTCATTCAATTGCCCTTTCACTCAGCTTAGAGCACTACTAAAACCAGCATCTTCACCTTAGCTCATCACACTGCTGCACTTACTTTTACAAGGATTTCACTGGCAAAAATGAAATCAAAGCCGTCACAAGGGATTTAGCACAGTTACGTGTTACTGGCTACGAGAGCTGTCAGCACAGTCACCTGTCTGGCTTTGCTGCTGTTCTATTTATGTAGAGGCACAACAAGGTTCAGACACCTCACAGTGCAGTTCTCACTTTGACTGTAAAGAAAAAGGAGGCTTGAAAAGCAGCGTGTGGAAAACAAAGAAACAAGAATTAGAACAACAGTGGGGCCATGGCACTTGTAGGAATTGCTCCGCCTTTAACAGCGATTCAAGAAGTACGAGGGCATTCCAAACCAGACCAGTTTGGACAGATTAACAACTGCAAGTAGTGGGTTCCAAAATTCCAGACATGAAATCAAAGCTGGAAAAACTCTTCACATTTTCATCTCTCAATTTTTAGTACATTGTGCATTACAACGGAAACAATTCTTCACATACAACTTGGAAGCTAAAGACAAGTCTGACAAAACAGACTGCACAAAAATGATGGATAATTAACAGAGCAAATTGCTCTTTCAAAAACTTAGTAATAGAAAGAGATCTCTGAAGTTGCTGTTCTGTAGAGCACCAAAGCAGTCGCTTGAGGCAGTTCAGGATTAGCCTGAGACAAACCAGCCAGCTGTGTGAACTGAGACCAATTGCACTTCTTCTATTTTATTTTCATTCTATGTGACCTCACTAAGCAAATATTGTCTAAGACCATGAGTATCACATAAATGTGCAGATCTCAAGCTGCTCACTTATCTAGTACCCTTGGCATGATGCTTTATTTTCCTCAGCTATTCATCTAGTTTGTGCCTGTTGATTGTGCAACAACAGCCTGTTGGTCTCGATTACCTGTAAGAGGCTTTAAATTTGGCCAGGAAAAATCATTTGAGGATAAGTAATTATCTGGGACTCAGTAAGGCAGTCTTCCCATGCTTTCATAACAGCCGAGATACACACACACACAAACTCATGGAACCCCACTGCTTTGCACAATCCTGTGCACACTCACATGTGTCATGCACTGATTTCCCAGCCAGTCCTCATGGGGTCTATTACTTAGGACAGGAGTGCAGGGGAGCAGCCAGAAGCTGTTTGCATTCCCTGCTGTCTGCTGGGCAGCTTTGCTGGAGATGCTTGGGTTGCTTTGCTTTTCCTTGGGAGGTGGGAAGGAGCTTTGGGTTGGAGGCACATCCCGTGCCAGAGCATCTCGATGGCACGTGTGTGGCACTGATCTGCAGCAGATGAAGGGGAGGAGGTCCCAGCACAGCCCTGCACCATGCTCTGCCACACTGGGCAGCTTGTTCCTGGCTCAGCAGCGTCATCAGACAAGAAGCAGGGAAGGAAATCAAGGATGGGGGGTACCATCAAACGCAGTTAGTGCATGCCTGTGCAAGACAAACAGACCCAGAGCTTGCGGGTTATTCCTGCTTTTGTAGCATTTGTGTGCTGTAGCTGAGCAAAAGGTTCTGCTGCTTGAATCTTCTTCTGCAAGAGCCACCTACCGGTAAATGTCTGCAGGGATGGAGGATGTGACAGAAAGCATTTGTCTCCATGACAGCGTAGTTACACTTGGTCTAGAGAGTGAGAGAGGCAGGCAGCACTGCCTGATGTTGGTCAGGGCGAGCTCCTCCTGCTGCAGCGCGATGATGGCAGGGCTAGAGGTGATCTGCAGGGACAGCTCACAGGTGGGAGCCAGGAATGGACACGGCGGGAAGACAGAGGTGTTAGGGAGCAGCCACGGCATCAAAGAGCATCAAAAGGCCCTGAAAAGCATCACAGCCACAGCCAGGAAGCTTGGGGTTTTCATGAGCAGCATCCAGGATGCTAGAGACTATTTGCTGCCATACACAACGGCAGCAGAGCTCTCGCTGCAGGCATCCCAAAGTCAGGCAAAATGGGAACACACCCAGAGCTCGGCCGCACAAACCCCACAGCCAGAGTGTTGTAAGCTGAGCTGCCTTGCAGTTTCTTGCACTCATCCCAATCTCTGCGAATGAAAACTCGGAATTCAGTCAAGGCATTGATTGAGCACGAGCATGCCTTTATTCAATAGGAGAAAGGAGGGGGTGTGAGGTCTGGAGGAAAGATGGGACTCATCCTCTCTTGTAATCATGAGAGCTGCTCAGAGACCGTGCTGTTGCCCGGAGCCTGGGACTCGTGTCCTGATTCTGTGCCCCCCTGCGAGATGCTCAGCTTCTCCTCGGTGATGCTGACCTGAGCCTGCATGGTGGTGCTGCTGTCGGGGCACTCAGGCTGTGCTTGGGCTGGGCTGCACTGCAGAGACATTGAGTCCAGGCTGGTGCCTGAGGTGTCTGGTGGGCTCAGGTCAGCAGCTTCAGTAGGGATGGGATGAATGAAGGCTTCAACGATGATGACCTTCTTCTCTTGATAGCTGATGTTATACGGAAGGCTTTCATCTGAACTGCAGCATTCTGTGCTTAGTAACAACTCTTCATTGATGGAAGATGCGTCATCGTAACATGCCCTGCGTCTTGGGGATATACAAGGGCTCGGGTCACCTAGGAAGGAGCAGATGTACAGCAGTTAGTGTCGAACGTTCACAAGATGAACCATGGAGATTCTTGACATTTGGCTATGTAGTGGTGGTGGGCAGAAGCAAATAGGCTTCTAGCAACAGCGTCACTGTCTTGAAAGTGATCCACGTGCAGGTCCAGCTCTTGTGTTGACAAGAGACTCATTTGGGAAAGACAGGGATCAACTGAAGATGTCAGGCACGGGCTTGAACGCCAGAAGGAGGTACAAGCCCACTGAAAGCATGAATTCTACCTGTGTTGCTGACAAGCAGTGTTTTGTAAGCTGGACTTGCACCCTTACCTGCCAGGACCAAGACTTCTGCTTCAGAGGGCTCCCTGGCACTGCTCTGCAGTTGGTGTTTGGCCACAGGGGATGGTTTGCCCAGGCAGAAGCAGGAACACCAACTGCCAGCTGCTGACTCTGCCCTCTTCCTGGGAGAACTCATTCTGCAGAGAAAACAGAGCATGCTGTCAGACGTGGTGCAGGGTGATGGAAGAGCTGCACCGAGCCCTGGCCAAAAGTTGCCTGTTCTGGGCACTGCCTGCTTTCTGCTGAAACACAGCTTAGAAACGCCCTCTGTTTCAAACAGCAGAGGATGCTTCCATTCCTACAGCTCAGCCCTCAAGTCCTGAAGGCTAAATACCTCTCAACGATGTCAAGCAAGGACATGGATCCGGAGAATGTCGGAGGCTCAGGCTGCTTTGCTCTCCCAGGGCTGACCTTCACCAGGGAACAAAGGCCGTTGATGAGCTTGCCCCATTTCTTTGGCTCTGCGCAACAAAACAAAGAAACCAGTTCATTTCAGGCCTGGCTCGGTTGGACGAAGCTGAGCGCAATGCATTCGACAGAGCATGTAACAACGGGAAGAACATTCCCAACAAGGACACGCAAGAATGGATTTTCCCCATCCCTGGAGGTGCCCAAGGAGATTACTGTAGTTCTCTTTCTAAGCTTGCTGAACTTGGGCATAAACAAACCCCCTGAAAGTAACGTTCTGACCCTATTTGACTAACTCGCATTGTCAAATGTAAATTACGCACCTGGCTTTGGCAATGAATTGAGGAGGGAATCGGGAACTTTTCCGCTGATGAGTTCCATGCACTCACCAGGGAAAAGCCCAACCTGTAATTAGAACAAAAAGACAGGTGAGCATTAGCCCGAGCCCAGAGCCAAAGGGAAGGTCCACTGACAGTGACACAGGGCAACTGTTTGCATCCAGCAGCCATCCTGTGCAGGCAGAGCAGCTCCAAGCTGAGATTCCCAACTCTACTGAAGTTGTGCTCTCTAGTCAAAAACGTGTGCCTACCTCAAAGCCACGCTTGCCTCTCCACCAGGGGCTCAGCCTGTTGATATGTCCTCATATCAACAATGCTCACCAGATCTCCGACCTGAAAGAGATTGAAACATCAATCCCAGATTCAGCAAATCTGGTAGGAAAACAAAGCAGAAAGGACTGCCCTCTTCTATGCACGACAACACGGAACGCCTGGAACTGCTTACCTCCAAAGAGAGCTCATCTGGCCCCTGGGCGACGTGGCTCTTAATAACATGGGCTGCCGCAAATGCTGGTACGTTTAAAGATGACATAGCACGCACCAGCTGCGGCTTCTGCATGTTATCAGCCTGCAAAACAGAGAACAGGCCGTGGTCAGGAGCTGAGGACAAACCACGAGGATTTCAAGGTGAGGAGCACATCTGCAGAGAAAGCTGCAGCAAATGCGCTCCGTCCTTCTCAGGAGCACTTCAGAAGGAGCTGCACGTCTCATAGCTCTGGAGCAGCACTTCTTCCCCAACCTTCACTACTCCAAGCAGCTCCAACAAACTTCTCAGAAGAAATCCAGGCCAGCACAGACCTGGCAGACCAGAACCAAGTGCAGCTTGTGTGACGGCAGTGCCCACTCCTTGCTTCCACCCTGCTCCAGCAGGTTAAGGAGTCTGAGCCTCACTGGCCTTTGACAACCCAAGACTTTCAGCACCTCATGCCAACATTTCTCACTAAGATACACCTCAGGCATTGAATTCTCTTCTCACTACCTCCTCCCAGTCCTCCCCTAGGAACAGAAACCATTCAGATTCTACAGCAAACACATCTACCCTGCAAGAGCACACTGAACCACCTGCAACAATGAAACATGGTTTTGGAGAGTGGGTTTGAAAACACACCTTTAGACAGCTGTCTCCCTGTAGCCAAAAGGAAACCAAGCAGCAAAAGAAGAGTCCAGCCTGAAATATGCCCATGCTACTAGCCCAGGTTTTTCACAGTCAATGCAGAATCCATCCTGCTCTTGAGTTAACAAATGACCAGTGGGTCTCCCCTTGCTCCACCCCTTCTCCTTCAAAGCCAGAAAAAGAAAGAAAAACAAGTAGAAGAAAACCCAGACGTACCTTTCCACACACAAAGCAGAAAGTGGAACAGCAGTTGTCTCCTTCCTGAGACATGGTGGGGAGCATCCCAGAGGAAGCCCAAGTTCTTTGCTTCTCTCCACAGGGACTTCAAGCACTCTTGGAAAGAGCTGCTTTGGTTCTTTCTTCAATTGCTTCCATCACCAGAATCTCCTTTGGAAAAGGAACCCGAATGAAAGAATCAGCAAATGAAAAAGAATGAGCAATAGCCACTTTACCAGCTTTCTTCTGACACTCAATTTAGACTCTTGACTCGGGCAAGGTCTTAAAATCAGCTGGTTACAAGAACTGTCCCAAAATATATCCAACATCTGTACAGCTGCCGTTATTTCTGACAGCGAGTGCAATCACAGAATCATAGAATGGCCCGGGTTGGAAGGGACCTCAAGGATCATGAAGATCAATCACCTCCCTGTCCCTGCTGGCCATCCCCTCTTCTGATGGAGCCCAGGGGACCATTTGCTCTCTGAGCTGCAAGAGCACGCTGATGGCTCACGTTCTGTTTTTCATCCACCAGGACCCCCAGGTCCTTCTCTGCGGGGCTTCTCTTAAGGACTGCTCCTCCCAGTCTGTAGAAATGCCTGGGATTCCTCCAGGCCAAGTGCAAAACCTTGCACTTTGCTGTGTTGAACCTCATTAAATTCACCTAGGCCAACCTCTCGGTTGAGCTCCCTCTGAATGGCATCCCTTCCTTCCACTGCGTCAGCCGCACCACTCAGCAAAAAGCAGAGGGTGCACTCCATTGCATCATTGGTGTCTCTGATAACCATGTAAAAAAGCACTGGTCCCAAGACAGACTCCTGGATGACACCACTTGTTATCGGCCTCCACCTGGACATCAAACCATGAGTCACCACCCTCTGTCCTCTACAAAACCTCTTTGTCTTCTACTCCTGCTGCAGCTGCAATGGCTGCACCAGCATGACTCACGTGTTTGACAATCCTCCAGCTCTGGCCTAGCCATGCACAGCAGCAGTCCATCTCCCTCCCAGCTCACTCACCAGTGTGCTGCTGTGCCCCAAATTCAGTGCAGCAGCATTGAGAGCAGGCAGCACCCATCACCCTCCTCTAACTCTCTCTGCCAGCTGCGATGAGGACTGACACAGCACGCCCACCCCAGCCCAGCTTTTCTGCTGAGACACCTCCCAGCAACCACCCAGCACCAATCCCAGTTGCTGCAAACTGTCTGAGAGCCTGCTGGAGTGCACTGACAATAACTTTGTGGGCCAAGCATTAAGCACACCAAGCAGAAGGGAAGCATTACTGGACATGCTGAACAGCAGGGGTTAAGACTGGAGGTGGTCAGGGCTGTAGTGACCATGCCCTCCTAGAGTTCCTCATCTCAAGGAATGTGTGCCTGGCAAAAAGCAAAGTCAGGACCCTGAGCTTCAGGAGAGTCAGCTGCAGGCTGTTCAAAGAATTCTTGCATGAGAGACACTGGAAAACTGTTTTTAGGGGTAAAGGAATGGAAAAGAGATGGTAACTTTCTCAGAAAACCTTTCTCAGAGCTGGAGCTCTGAGCTCCATCCCGACCACACGAAACACAGCAGAGGAGGCAGGAAAGCAGCATGGCTGAACCTGCTGGTTACAGGGAGCAACAAGAAGGAAATGGAGAAACAGCGGAAACGGAGACATGCAGCCTGGTCGCTTTGGTGGCCTTCTACAGTGGAGTGACAGCATCAGTAGGGAAAGGAAAAGCAACTGACATCACTCAGCCAGACTTTTGCAAGGCCTTCGATGTTGAGCAAGTTTCCTGTTAGAACTCAGTGTGAACAAATCTACCACTGAGCAACACCCTGAGCCCCCACTCACCTCAGCAGAGGAAAGCCTGCACCCCAGCCTTCCGCCTATTCTGCTCCATTGATGGAAGCACACCGGGCATCATTGCTACTCACCCGACCAATGATGATAGGGGCAGAAAAGGGAATTCCTCTTTACCTTTCAGATGAAAAATTGATGACTGTGTGGAACCTTCCCAGTACCGCTGCGGGGCCTTCCTTTACTTGTATCCTGCTGCTCCGTGTCACAGTGGGAGAGCTGCTCTGGCCTCTCCTCTCAGCCTGTGCCTCCTGCAGTGTGAGCAGCTTTGTGGATAGAGGAGACACCCACACAGACTTGGGCCTGGATAGAGAACTGTGCCCTACAACATAGGTACATTTACATCATGCTCTTTTCCTTGTGTGTGAGCAATCCTTGCTCTTTTCAGATGGTACTATGAGCGTGTGACACCCCAAACACATAGTTAGCATCTGTCCATATCATTAAGGCTCTCGTCAAGGCAGTTATTTCAGCCTTCTGAGGGGTAGTCCCCACGGCTGATGGTTGTGCTTCCATTCCCTGCTCAGTAGCAGTTACTGCATGTCCTGCCTTACAGCCTCCTTGTCTCACAAAACTGCAGCTGCTGGTAAACCAGGCGTCTTCTGCATCTTCTAAGGGTTCGTCCTTCAGCTCCGACCGACTGGATGTAATGTGCAGCATCAGTTGTTTCAAAGCAGTGATGTCATCCTGGTTCTCCACCAGGGGAGTTCCGCTAAGGAAAGATACTGGGTTGGCAATAGTAGTTACAATTATTTCTATATCACCCTGCTCTACCAGGATGGCCCGGTATTTCGGGAATCTTTGGGGTGAACAGATGCCATTCAGAGGGACCTTGACAGGCTGGAAAGCTGGGCTCGGGTGAACCTAATGAGGTTCAGCACGGCAAAGTGCAAGGTTTTGCACTTGGGCCGGAAGAACCCCAGGCACCTGTACAGGCTGGGAGGAGTTGTCCTTGAGAGCAGCTCGGCTGAAAAAGACCTAGGGGTCCTGATAGATGAGAAACTTAACATGAGCCAGCAGTGCGCTCTGGCAGCCCGGAAAGCAAATGGGATCCTGGGCTCCATCAGGAGAGGGGTGGTCAGCAGGGATAGGGAGGTGATCGTCCCTCTCTACTCTGCTCTTGTGAGGCCCCATCTGGAGTACTGTGTCCAGGTGCGGAGCCCTCAGTACAAAAAAGATATGGAGATTTTGGAAAGGGTCCAGAGGAGGGACAGGAAGATGATCAGGGGGCTGGAGCACCTCCCCTATGAGGACAGGCTGAGGGAGTTGGGTTTGTTCAGCCTGGAGAAGAGGAGGTTGCGGGGTGACCTCATTGCAGCCTTTCAGTACCTGAAGGGAACTTACTCCCAGGAGGGGAGTAAACTCTTCGAAAGGGCTGATAATAGCAGGACTAGGGGAAATGGTTTTAAGTTGAAGGAGGGAAGATTTAGGTTGGATGTTAGGGGAAAGTTCTTTACTAGAAGTTCCTGGAACAGGCTGCCCAGTGAGGTTGTGGATGCCCCGTCCTTGGAGATGTTCAAGACCAGGTTGGACGGGGCCCTGGGCAACCTGATCTAGTAAAGGCGTATGTTTGGTGGCCCTGCTAGGCAGGGGGGTTGGAACTACATGATCCTTGAGGTCCCTTCCAACCCGGGTAATTCTGTGATTCTGTGATTCTGTGGGGTGAAAGCCAATGTCCCCCTTTTGCCTCCAATACAGTAAACACTGCATGAGATATTAAAACTGGTATCCTTTGGCCCAGTGTAGATTGATGGGCTTCTTGAATATTGAGCACCAGTGCACCCTGGATATCCCTTACTCACTTCAAGCTGTTTCAAGTTTACCATCAGTCCGTAGCTGTGTATCCATGGTCGGCACCCTCCTGTCATTCCTGGCAACGTATGGAGTTCCTTGGCAGTTTGCAGCTCAGGGGTTGAGCAGATGGCTTCTTTCTTGGCAGTCCTTAAGGTTCAAAGTCCAGCTGTCATCTCCTATCCCAAATACGTCACTTGCTGCTGAGTTAGTTGTACTTTCTGTAAACCAAGAAACTCAGCAAACTCTCAGTCTATTGTACACAGTCCTTTTGTTGCTGTGGCACCCACGTGCTCCAGTAAAGTTCCACCCTAGGATGGAGGATCCCAGGTCTCAGGCTCACGAGTTGACCAGTTCTCAACAATCATTTAGCTGTTCTCACAACCCTGGGTAACACTGTCCAGGTTCACTGAGTCTCTTCTCCCTCTATTAGGGAGAACAGATACACGCAAGTACTCGTATGCTATCATGAGGAATTCAGTAGGTTACATTTAATTTAGAAGCATGATGCAATCAAAAGCTCGCTTAAATAAAAGCATACCCTTTTCTTTCACTCAAAATAATAGCCCAGAAAAAAATAAAAACAAAACAAAACTCTCATCATAATTGTTAAAGAAATTATCTACTAAATCTCGATGGAGAGTGGAGACACATGCTAGTTTTAGGAACACAGCACTTATCTCATTATCTGAATGCATCTCAAGGCATGCTCCTTGTGAAACTGTGAGAACTTCTATCATTAACAGACGTGTACCATGCCCTGATATATGGTTAAACCGCTTGCAGTGCACTGTCAGATGTACAGGATGGCAGCTGTATGTGCTGTGACCAAATAAACCCCACACTGAAACCTTTCAGAATTTTAGGACCTACAAGTACTGCATTCATATTAAAAGTAAAAAATTCCTAAGCTACACATGTTCTAGGTTTCCATTTGTTAGATACAACATACCTTTGGAAGTAGGCGCCTAAAAAGATATGCCTTCTACTTGCTTCTCTGTCTGGCTCTTCGAAAAGAAGGCCTTTGGAGCAGGAAATGCAAAGGGCAGCTCATTTCTTAACACTGACTCTGCATCAACATTCTCTGTGTTTGCACGCTTCTTAGATGCCACTTTTCTTGTCACTGGAGTTGACAGTGTGAATTCCATATCACCCAGTTGAGTATCATGCCTCGAATGGTGCCAGAGACGGAACAAAAGGTTTTCTGATCACAGCCGGAGAAGTTACTGTCAAAGAAATTCTAACAGCTGAGAAGGTCAGACACAATGCTTATAAAAATATCATACATTATTTGGCTATTGAACAAAACAGTTGAAAACTCTGATTCTCTCCTAGAATAAGTTCGTTTCTTATAGACTGTCAAACACCATTTTTTTATTTGTTCATCTCAATTCTCCATTGAGGATTAACCTTCACCAGCTTATCTAAACATAAATATGAATTATCACTTGGTTTAGTTAAAAATTTGAATAATATCACAGTGGATTTTGTTGTCCAACACAGTAAGATTGAATTTCTTTCGGTACCTTTCAACCTCTGCCTACCTCCAGCCTAACTCCAGAATCTTATTAACTGTGCCTTACCGCTTCCCATTGTGTTTTAAAATCCTCACTGACTCCTTTACTTGTTCCCTTGCTTGCTGTTTCTGTGCAAACCAAACACTGGAGTTAGGGATCACGTCAAACCAACCATGGCCTACAGGTAGAAGGCAACAAAATTTATGCTTAACATACTTCTTTGCTCTATCTTTATCTTCCTTTGGTCAAGGTCCACTAGATACTTAAATATGGAGTAAGCACTAGATACAATGAGAAGCAGATTTCTAGATTAAGAGCTGTATTTTTTCTGTAAGAAACTAGCTGTACATCTTCACACACCTGCTTTGTTTTCTGAGTATTTAGATCGAGTGGAGATTCTTCAAACACTGAAGCTACATCAGAAAATTCCATGGATCCAAACGCATCTGGCACATGGCTGCAGTCTGGCACATCTTCATATGCCAGAGCCTTTTCAGACAGAAATGTTCCACCGAGATTCTTTTGCAGAATTAGAAGGAAGATTTCATCAGAAGATTTCACCACTAAAGTCTAAATAAGATTGGTTTGCAAGTTCCAAACTATGGCTAACAGCTAATGGAAGTCCACAGGCCAGCAGCAACAACTTTTATATTATGTTCTTAATATTCTAATTGTTGATATGACGTTCATATAAAGAGCAGAAGGGAAATTACTCTTAGAGCTCAAGTCATCTTTCACAGCCTGCGTCAACAAGAGCAGCACCTCATAGCCTTTGGTTTCAAGACCTGGACCACAAGCTAGCTAATGATTTTACACAGAATTCCAGAGTTCAAGTCACTGTTTACATTAGGGCTGAAATTGTACTGAAAGCCTTCAAGTTCATCACACTTAATTATCACTGGCACCACACATAACTCCACGTTACATATGTGATCACACGCAACCTGGCAACTTCAGACAATTCCCAAAGCACTCCACTTGCACTTGGCTACTAAAGTACAGAAAAAGGAATTAACATCAGAAATAGCTGCAGTCAAAACCATCTAAGAATCCAAGTCTCCAGGAAACAAGGAAAGCAAATCCTCTCCAGGACTGTGTTCTAAAAGGAAACAGATCAGAAAGGTGAGTTCTTCCCCCCTTTGACCACCCACTCATGTAACGTCCATGTCATTTCTAAGTATGCTGCCCAGACCAAGACTGAGGATGCTTCAGAAGAAGACCTTCCCTGCTAAGCCAAACAGAACACGTAAGGTACCAAAATATGTAGAGCCAAACGAGGAAAGGTGCTCTAAGAAGGTAAGCATCACAAGAGACCAACAGGAATACTTACACAATCCAAACAATGCACAGTTTCTGTTCCACAAGCTGCCAAGAGGAATGTGTGCAGTACTCACAGCGCACCATGTACACTGCTTACTGCAGTCATACTGCTTCGTAGGACCAGCCCAACTTACTAAAACACTTTAATGAGCAATCCGAACTGTCTGGATCAGCACGGTTCACTTGGAAGGGACCTTCACAGATAAACCTGAAGAGGTGAGGCGACTGCACTACCTAAACCTTAAAGCATATAGGACCTTAAAGCATAAGCTTAAAGCACAGAAGCATGACCAGCAGGTCGAGGGAGGTGGTGCTGCCCCTCCACACTCCTCTCATTGAAACCCCATCTGGAGCACTGCACGCAGTTCTGGAGCCCTCAACACAAGAAGGACTTGGAGATGTTCAGGCAGGTCCAGAGGAGGGCCATGAAGGTGATCAGAGAGGGCTGAAAGCACCTCTACTATGTGCACAGGCTGAGAGAGATGGGGCTCTTCAGCCTGGAGAAGACTCCAAGGAGACCTTAGAGTGGCCTTCCAGTATCTGAAGAGGGCCTACAGGGAAGGCTGGGGAGGGACTTTTCATAAGGGCAGGTAGCAACAGAATGAGGGGAAATGGCTTTACATGGGAAGAAGGTAGATTAGGATTGGATATTAGGAAGAAATGCTTTACTGTGGGTGTGGTGAGACACTGGAGCAGGTTGCCCAGCAAGGCTCCAATATGATTGCTTTGCAAGTTCCAAACTATGGCTAACAGCTAATGGAAGTCCTCAGTCCAGCAGCACAAAATTTTATATTATCTTCTTAATATTCTAATTGTGGATTTGACGTTCATATAAAGAGCAGAAGGGAAATTACTCTTAGAGCTCAAGTCATCTTTCACAGCCTGCGTCAACAAGAGCAGCACCTCACAGCCTTTGGTTTCAAGACCTGGACCACAAGCTAGCTAATGATTTTACACAGAATTCCAGAGTTCAAGTCATTGTTTATGTTAGGGCTGCAATTCTACTGAAAGCCTTCCAGTTCATCACACTTCATTATCAATGGCACCACAGATACCTCACAAAGAAGCATTATGACACCACAAAGGGGCATTATGACGTCAGAAAGGGCATTATGACATCACAAAGGGCATTATGACATCAGAAAGGGCATTATGAATCACAAAGGAGCATTATGACATCACAAAGGAGCATTATGACGTCTCAAAGGGCATTATGACGTCACAAAGGGCGTTATGACGTCACAAAGTAGCATTATGACATCACAAAGAAGCAATATGACACCACAAAGAAGCATTATGACATCACAAAGGGGAATTATGACGTCAAAAAGGGTCATTATGACGTCTGAAAGGGGCATTGTGATGTCACAAAGGGGTGTTATGACATCACAAAGGGGTATTGTGACATCACAAAAGAGCATGAAGACATCACAAAGGGGAATTAAGACGTCACAAAGGGCATTATGACGTCACAAAGAGGCATTATCACGTCACAAAGAGGCATTATGAAAACAAAGGAGCCTTATGACGTCTCAAATGGCATTATGACATCACAAAGGGCATTATGACGTCACAAAGGGGCATTAAGACATCACAATGGGTCATTATGACGTCAGAAAGGGGCATTATGACATCAGAAAGGTGCATTATGATGTCACAAAGGGTGTTATGATGTCACAAAGGGGCATTATGATGTCACAAAGGGGCGCTGGGAAAAGATCTCTGTGTGGAGATTGCTTCTACTAGAGGTAGTTCTATAAGCCTGTTATATAGAGCTGTGCAGGGGCTGTAAATCTGTCTGCAGAGGGTGATGATCAGTTCCAAGTGTCTGCAGTCAATGCTCATGGACAGAGCCCATCCAACCTGGCCTTGAATGCCTGCAGGCCTTGAATGGGGCATCCACAGCCTCCTTGGGCAACCTGTTCCAGTGTGTCACCACCCTCTGAGCAAAAAACATCTACCTAAGATCCAACCTATACCTCCCCAGTCTCAGTTTTAAACCATTCCCCCTTGTCCTATCATTATCCACCCTCATAAACAGCCATTCCCCCTCCTGTTTATACGCTCCCTTCAAGTACTCAAAGGCCACAATGAGGTCTCCCCACAGCCTTCCATTCTCCAGGCTAAACAAGCCCAGATCCCTCCACCTTTCCTCATAGGAGAGCTGCTCCAGCCCTCTGATCATCACAGTGGCCCTCCTCTGGACCCCCCCCAACAGCTCCACATCCTTCCCAGGCCTGGACACAGTGCTGCAAATATGGCCTCACAAGAGCTGAGCAGGAGTGGACAATCACCTCCCTCTCCTGCTGGCCACCCCTTTTTCAGTGCAGCCCAGAACACACATGGATCTATCTTTTCCATACAGATATTCCCATCTGTGTACATATATATACCACACCTACACCCCCACAATCTGCTACAACTCCATAGAATTTTCAAGGTTGGAAAAGACCTGGATGATCTTATGATCTTATGATCTCAGATCTTATGATCTGGATGATCTTATGATCATCCAGTCCAACCATCACCAATACTTCCCAGTTAAATCACATCCCTCAACACAACACCCAAACTTTTTGTGAACTTCCCAGGGTTGGTGACTCTACATGAGAGAAAAGGGCACTCAGATAAGGGATTCTGCATTTGCTATTAGCAGAGGTGGGATGAGACCGAGCACTGCCCCAGCTCCTGGGATAATGCAGAAGGGCTGAGACCTTCCAGCTGCTTCCACCCAGGGTCACACAGCAAAGCCGACCCTGCAGGAGTCTGCATCATTCTTTGCATGGCATTGCTAAGAGGAAGATCCCCCCCCTACCCTTGGCTCTACACTCCAGCTGCTGTCTGCCATCTGTAAAGCCACCACAGCTCTCCTACTGGAGTTCCCATCTGCACAGTGACAGCTTGGTTTCTTCTTACTGTCAAAGCAGCCACAGCCTCAGTGCTTCTCAAATCTCCCCTTTTCAGCTGATTTCCTCTTTCTTGTGGCTGGGCAATTCCTCCCTCTCACAGTCATCCCTCTGCCCCACTCTGTGCCCACAGACCCAGAGAGGGCACACAGAGCCAGCCCTGTCCCAGCTGCTGCTGCTTCACATCTGACAGTCTCAGGAGCTGAGATCCAGGCCGAGACAGCAATGCCCAGACATGGTTTGTAGGACGTTTGTGATAGGAAATAGGGAGGCTTGTGATTAAACCTGCCCCCTAAGGAGGAAGGCAATGCTGCCTGCAGCCCCAGCAGGCATTACAAAATATCCCCATTTACAGGAGGGTTTTAAATAGCACAATTCAGGAACTACAACTGCACAAATTCCCGCATGCCCTGGAATAAGTTTGGGAATGGACATGGTTCTACCACCTGTGCAATGCCATAGAAATAACAACCATCCACCTGTAAACCTCCATCCTCTCCCCTGCTGCACAAAGGGAAGCTCAACAGCAGTGCACAAATGTCCCAGCAATGTCTGAGCACTGCTCTGTGCATCCCAACCTGCTCATCCCATCCACTCCTGGCTGGGCAGCAGGATTGGGGTGGCACATTGCAATGGGCACAGAGGAACATGGAAGCCCCACACATGTGAGGAAGGGGCTGGCTGTGCTCCACACTCACGTTATCAGACGTGATTTGCCCTTCTGTGGGGAGCCTCTGCTCTTTCCCAGCTCATCCTCCAGCGTCTGGGACTCCAGGATCTCATTCAGGCTGTTGTTGGCTGCAGGGCAGCTCCATGAAGAGCCTCCCCTCCACCGACCGGCACACAACAGCCGCTCCCGCGCACTGCGGCTCAGCCAATCGGAGCCGGCGGAGCTGCCGCTGCCCGATGGGACCCCCCCCCCACATATTGACCCCCCAGACGAGGAAGAGGAGGAGGAGAGCGACGAGGAGCTGCCGCAGGAGCTGACGTTGGGGCGGGGGGGCAACGCGGGGGGGGGGGGTCGGCAGTGGGGGGTGGGGGAGGGGGTGGGGCAGCATTACCCCCGGACCCCGTGGACCCCCCCCAGCCAAAGTGCTGCTCTCCGACCCCCGCGGGCTCCTTGTGCAGCCGCTGCCCTCTAGTTATAGGACCCCCCCCCCCATATTGCGCTTTGCTCACCCCCACCTCCGGAACCCCCCCCCCCACTCACCACATCGCCCCCTCCCCCCCCGGGTGGGGTTATGGGGGGTGGGGTGGGGTCGACGATGTGCCGTAAGCCGCGCCGGGGTCGTGTGACAAACCCCCCCCCCCATCAAGATGAATGGGGCGCTGTCGGGGGGGGGCTCAGCCGTAAGGATAAAGCGGGGGGGTTAGTGACGGGGGGGGGGCAGTGCTATAGGGAACGCAACTAATCTAAGCCCCCCCCCCCACATTAACACCCCATTGTGTGTGGGGGTGGTGGGGGTGGGGCACACAATAACCCCCCCAAAGGCCAAACAGCCCCAACACCCCCCCTCAAAGCCGCTGACTTACGCTGTGCCCCCCCTGCATGAAGGGCCCCCCCCCATCGATTGAGCCCCCCCAATCCCATCTATAGTTGAGAGCTATGCTTTTTGTAACCCCCCCCTTTTAAAGCCCCCCCCCCCCACAATGTTGTGCACGATGTGCTGCCCCCCATGAGCCCCTGACCCCCCCCCTTAAAAGATGGGGTGGGGGGGGTGGTCTCGGACCCCCCCTCCTTTAAACGATGGGGTGGGGGGGCGGATTGTCACTGCCCCCCAACACCAAAATGGACACCCCCCTTTTAAAGGATGGGGTGGGGATGGGGGGGTGGGGGGTGAAGGTGATCTCGCCCCCCCCCCCATTAAAACGGACCCCCCACCCCTTTAAAGGATGGGTGGGGGTCGGTTACGGGCCCCCCCGGCGCTGTGTGTGTATGTGCCCCCCCCCCGTTTTGCTCCCCCCGTGGCGCAGTGTGCTGGGAAAGGATCTCTGTGTGGAGATTGCTTCTACTAGAGGTAGTTCTATAAGACTGTTATATAGAGCTGTGCAGGGCCTGTAAAGAGAGTTGAGGGGGACTCTAGTGGGCATATGGGGCTGTGGTGGGCAATAGGAGGACTAGGGGCTCTAGGGGGCTCTGAGGGTGTGTAGGGGTTGTGGATCAGGTTGGATCTTAGGAAGATGTTTTTCACTCAGAGGGTGGTGACGCACTGGAACAGGTTGCCCAAGGAGGCTGTGGATGCCCCATCCCTGCAGGCATTCAAGGCCAGGCTGGATGTGGCTCTGGGCAGCCTGGTCTGGTGGATGGCGTCCCTGCACATAGCAGGGGGTTGGAACTGGATGATTTTTGGGATCCTTTTCAACCCAGGCCATTCTATGACTGTACAGTTCCATAGTGGAACAAATATAATATGCTAACTATGTAAAACATGGAGTCAGACCTGTGTGATTTGTCCACACCAGGAGGTGATTAGAAAACAATTTGTAAGCTACAAAGCTGCTTGCTGGAAAGGAAAAGAAAATAAAACTACAAGAAAAAGGGAAATCATTTCTTCCTGAAAATAGGAAGAATTATAGATCTGACATGAAATTTGAGTGAAGCTCCTGATTTTATGAAGCTATTCCCATTATTTTCTTGGTGCTGTGTTTCCCAAATGAGTGGTTTCTGGCTCTGCTGCAGCACCAGTCTGCATGTGAACATCAACTCTGTTCACCATCTGGGAAGATTAGGACTTCCCTTCTCCTACCAGCACCACTGAATTACAGTTACTCAGTGGTTAAACAAAGGAATCCTTAAAGAAGGGTTTACAGCTGTCCTGTTGTCTGAAGTGCTTGGGGCATTCTGATGCTATTAAGCTCTATGTATTAACAAGTTAAAAAAGAAAAGGTAGGCATCTGATTGTTGTGACAGTTTCTAAGCGATTTGGAAAGCTGTACCACCCAACCACTCCTTCTATTTGATGGAGGTGACAAAGCTCAGTTTAATTTCTGACTGCTGTTTAAATTCTGAAGCTCGAGCTGGTTCCTGGAGCAGAAAAAGCTCGGAAGCTGTCCCTCCTACAAGCAGGCACCTCTGAGCAAAATATGACATCTCAGTTTCTGATGGTAAGGTCAGGAGATCTGATTCCAGCATCTAGCTTTTGGCTTAATACTGTGTTAGTGGGACCTTTGGCATCTAGCACTTAATGATCTTGAAGGTTTCTTCCAACCCAAGCCCTCCCATGATCCTATGATTCTGTGATTTCATTCAGGTTTATTGAGATGAGTTCTCCTGAATGTGCTGTTCTCCATATGATTATAATTGGAGTCCAGATGGGTGACTGAAACCAGACACCAAACTTTCTGATGGCCAAAATTAAATGAAATCAATCCTTTACTGTGTCAGTAGTCTGTAACTAGAGCCCATCAGGTAATTCCCAGCCTCCTGCCTGTATCAGTGGCTGCACACAGTGAAAAAGTCTGATGGGATTTTAACCTCTAAAATGTTCCAAAGCAACCAGAGGGTGAATATATTCACTATGTAAATACCTGCAGGAATAAGCTTGTCATGTATGTCCTCAGGTACCACAGTAGTTAATGGTGGGACTCAGTAGGTCATGCTGAAAGTTGAGTCTGCTGATTTTGAAGGTCTTTTGAAGGTCTTTTCCAGCCTACATGACCTTATGCTAATATTTCTGAAATTTATTTCTGTTCAGCTCCCAGAAAACCTCCCACCCAGCCCCCAACTGACCCCGTGGTGAAAAATAAAACAGAAACCTCAGTGACGCTGGCATGGTCCCCTCCGAAGATGCACCGCCCCATTCCAGTCGATGGCTACATTGTGGAATGCAAGAAACTAACTGGCTTCACCTGGGTGAGGTGCCACGAGTCTCATGTCCCCGTCCCAGAGTTCACGGTGAGCAATCTGTCTGAAGAGGCTGATGATCAGTTCCGAGTGTCTGCAGTCAATGCGCATGGACAGAGCCCGTCTCTGGAATTCCCAGGGAGCGTGCACCTTGGTAAGCACAAAAACCCCAATGGAAATGGGTCAGTGTGTGCTGAGCAGCTGTGTTGGTTCCCTAAAGATGCTTCCTTTGACTTTAAGGTTAGCAGTGCATTAACACACCAAAGGCTTTCCTTTATTCCTAGTTCTCCTATCTCCTATCAACCTCCAGCTACCACTAAAGTGATACGAGTTGTTTCTGTGACAGAGACATGAATTTCCTTATCTTTTGATATCTCACATGTGCAAGAGGCAGAACTTTCTGTAACAGATCTTAAGCACAGAAGTGCTTCTTCTAGCACTCATGCAAAGGGAGAAGTAGAAATGTACCTATGATTTAATCTTCCATCTCTAAATGAGATACCAGACTTGCATCTAAAGAGCATTAAGACATACATGTTCTTCCTCAGACCCAGTCCTGGCTGTGAAATCCCCCCTAACAACTGGTGAAGCTGTACCTGGAGGGGATGCCATGTTTACTATTGACCTTACAACAACGTGCAAGCATGCCAGCTGATGAATGTCTGCAGTTCACAGCTATTGGCCAGTGCATTCAGTCACCAGGTTTACCACTGCATGACCATAGAGCAGTACTTTCAGCTGCAGGTTCAGACAGCCTTTCTGATTGCACTGGAATAGTTTAGAAGTAGGGGAGCAATCATTCCAATAATACCTCTATCAATCAGCTTTGCATGACAAAGTAGAACAAATAAACATTCATGATGGGAGGACCTGTTTGTCATTGGGTGGAAACCTCTGCAGAAGCATGTTTAGAGCATTATTAATCAGTAGAAGGAGATGTTTGGTTGATTTTTACTTAGTAAATCCAGCAAGAAGACCAAATGAAATATCGTGAATTGCTCAGCACTGACACAATGATGAGTGCAGGAACAGAAGGTGATACTTTTTCAGAGATGTTGCAGCAAACATTGACCACGTTAGCCTGATATAAATTGAAATAACGAGGCCTTTGCTCCTGACAGGTGCTGCAGTGAGATTTACCAAGAAGAGCAAAGATGTAGAAAAGATCTGCGCTTGGCTGCGTGAGGAAGCCAAACTGCAGGCTGAGCTTTCAGACACAGGCGCTACTGTGGAGTGGATGAAGGATGGGAAGGAGCTCAAGGCCAGTGAAAATTATGAACTGCAAATTGTGGGGAAGAAACACACCCTGAAAATTCACAACGACTCAATGGATGATGCTGCAAGTTATCAGTGCATCTGTGAGGGGGATAAAATGCTCTATCAGCTTTCAGAGAAAGGTATGTGACAGTCTGGGCTGTCCTCTTCCTGCCCAGGGCCAGCAGACTGCATTCACCTGACTCCCCGACAGTCCAGCTGTTGTCAGACAGCATCTGGGGTGTTTTCAGTGGCTGTTTTGACTTGAACTGGCCAATCTGCTTTGTAGAGCCATTTGATTTCTGTGTTCTGTCCTGTGATTCGTCCCTAAGATATAGAGGAAATCAAGGGAAAGACAGGAAAAAGAGCATCCCAGCCTTCCTGCTCTTCTGTCAGGGTGGCCACAAGAGATGATGTCAACATCTCTTTTTGTAGCAGTGATCCCAAATGTAGAAAACACCTGTGAAGAGTCACAGGGACTAAATTGATGGAGAGCAGAACTTCCTGCCAAGGCTTGTCAGCTAGTCTTAATTTTGCTTTTCTTCTCTCTCTTTGTCATGTTAGCATAATATTTCATACTGGCAGGTCTGCCCATAGAATTAACTGGCACAGGCTGCCCAGGTAGGTGGTGGGATCCCTGGAGGTGTTCAGGAGCTGTCGAGATGTGGCCCTGATGGATGTTATCAGGGGGCATGGTGGGGTGGGTTGGGGTTGGAATCAAAGGAGGACCCCCATGTATTTCATCGGGAAGCACTACTGGTAATAAGACCTTTGGAGCAAATCCTGGTAGGGCCACGCTCAGCTGGTCCAGTCTGGAGGCTGTTTCTCCTTACTGCAGTATCTGCAGTGAAAACCAGCAGCTGCTTTTGTGTGGTTGGGCTCACATCCAGCAGTGGTGACGGGACTACAATGATAAGAGACAGTTCCTGAAAAAATGAATGAAATTTGACTGTATGATAGGATGGAGTTAAATGTATTGACAGGATCTCAGTCATCCCAGTGTCCATCAGCTGGCTCTCGAGCTCCTAAATACAGGCATTCTGTAGAACGTTGTTGAATTTGTATTATACATGCGTGTTCTTGGAACTGCAGAACAAATGCATGCATAATCCAGACTTTGATTTTAGCAGCTCTGACTGCGCTGTCTCAACAGACCCAACTCAGTTGTGTGCGCTGTTTTGAAATGATATGTTAACAAGAAGTTGGAAAACAAGCTCAATTACCCTCAGTAAAATAGGACCGTGGACTTAGGCTTGAACTTTTGGCTAAGACAGTGGTGAGATTTTGAATCTTTGAAGTCAATTATTCCACTGTGTGTTAATAAGGGCCAGTTTTATCATCTAACTTTTGCACTCCAATTAATTTCCATAAAGGAATTCTTTTTTTTCTTTTTTCTTTTCAGTCCTAAGTGATATCTCTATCTTTTAGGCTTGATTTGTTTGCCAGGGGGTTACAGTGCAGTAATAGATACCCCCTCCATTGATTTCCTTCTAGTTTGCTTGTTCCAATTCTTTCCTCAGTTTTCCTATTTTAGACATTTTCTTGAAGCCTTGGGCTTCTTCCTTTGGCTCTGTCCCCTGTACAGTGTACGTCCTTCAACTTGTGGAGATAAGGTAATCTGGCACGTGGTTTATAAAAGCTGCCAATTTGCCAGCTTCTGAATTAGAATCTAGCAATTAGAACTAGGACTAAACGTGCACGTTTGATCTTATGATAAATGAATGCCTCATGGTCACCAATGTCCCTGCAGTTCTTTACCATCATATGTATTTTGTGTCTTCATATTTTGTTTCAGCACTGGCAAACTTCGTAATCAAAGAGACAAGTGGAGGAGTAATCAGGGCCGTTGCTGGAAAACAAGCTGAATTTGTTTCTGAGACCTCTGAAGCCAATGTCATGGTGAAGTGGTACAAAAATGGCAAAGAAATCAAGACCAGTAAGAAATTCACAATGGAAGATAAAGGGAAACTGCATAAGCTTGTGGCTTCAGCTGTAACGAAAGAAGACGAGGGAACATACATCTACACAATTGGAGATGACACTCTGATTTTTGATTGGAAAGTCTCAGGTAAGTTTGTGAGGCAAACATAGGATCACAATCCATGTAAAGCACTTCAGACTTAATTCATTTTATTTGTCCAACGCTGTGGGTTTCCAGTATTTAGGACAAAGATTGCATAGCTCTATTGAAGCAATTCTGACCTTCCTGTTGTCCCTATGCAAATCCACAGTATGAGCAAATAATGTAACTGTGTTGTGATGAATTCAAGACAGCCTTAGCTCCAGCTGGGGCTGGAGTCACGACTTGAGCCCTGACATCTGGGCTTCATTCATCTAGTTCATGTATTGCCTCAGCACTTACATCATCTTTAAACCTATGACTGAAATGGTCCTAAGTTATTAGCATGGGAATCCTGTCTCCTCTTTGGACAAATTAAACTCCACATTTGGAGAGTTGAGTGTCTCCTGCTGTACCCGAAGGACATTGTGATCTCTGAGGTGTCTCCCTGAGGTGCTGTAAGCACAGCCATTAGCTCATAGTGCAAGTAAAGCACTGTTAGGTCAAGCCTGGAGGAGTAATGCTTGTCACTGACATGTTCCTGTTCAGGGTGGAGCTGGAGGGTAAAATAACACAAGAAATTGTCATTGAAATTCAATATCTGTGAAATTCAGCTGGTTGCATTCACAGAACCTGGCGTTAAGATCTGTTTTCTGTTTTATATCTTGAGCCTATTTTCCATAACCCAGTCCTCATTTATGAACTGAAGCTCTACTGAAAGCCTTTCGCTGTGTATGCTCATGCTGCAGTGCAGCGCTTGTGACCTTTAACAGCACATTCACGTTCCTCTGATCACAGGATCCTTACGGTTGATTAAGACCCTCTAGTCCGACTGCTCACCCATCACCACCGTGATGCTCACCATCAGCTTAGCTAAAAACTCAGCAGAGATGATAGATCAAGCACAACACTGGATTTGGGGTGGCTAGAGATTCCTAAGTTATTGAAGGATTGCTTGCAGGTGGTGTTGGTTCAGGTATTCACCCTGCATCCCACCTGCTGTTCTGTTTGGTTGAGAATCATGCATTCTGCAATTTCACTTTGTAATTCAAAGACCCTGGCTTTATCTGTTGAAAAACTGATCTAAAACAAGCCAAGAAGACTCCGTTGGAACTGGTTGATGCAGAACAAAGGCATCCCCAAAGGACAAGTTGCACTGTTTGATGAACATTATTGGATGAGAGCTAAGCTAAGATTTAAAAAGTTCTGGGGCTGTCTCTGAGCATCAAATACAGAGGAAGCCTGCATGATTCCCTGAGAATGGATACCTCCTACTTTGGTGTAGGGTTAAGGGAACACTAGCAGTAACTCCTATCACAAAATGTCGCATGGCTCAGACAAAATGCCATCAAGAGGGCTTAATTAGGAGCACCAAATGGTCGCAAGATGGTCTTAGGGCAGGGAAGTAATCTATCTATGTGATATTGATTGATGCTATTAGTTCTTAACAGCTTGACTCTAGAAGGACTGTTGTTCTTTGGTCACCTAGTTATAAAAGAATAAATGGCTCCTGTCTATTACAATTTTTAACGCATTTTTTGTTCACTGATGCCATAAATGTTCCTGGCATAGTAATTGGCCTTGGTATATTCAGTGACTGAAAGCAACAGTTGTTGCTCTAAGAAATGCAGTACAAAGCTAGGTCTGCCTGTAGCTGACAGCCATCAGCTTGCTCCTCAGGCAGGTTCTGTCTGTGTATGGGAGATCACAATGTGAACCACTGATTGATCAGCTGAGGCAAGTGTGGGGTCAGCTGTGGGAGCACAGGTGAAAGTTATGTAGCTGTGCTCCCTGGAGGGGTGGAGTTCGACTCCACCTCCTCTGAGACCTCATTTAAGGGCTGACCCTCACTGAGGCAGCATCTCTTGGAGATTGCTCACCAGGGAGGATCACCTCAGCTCTGGTGAGTTCCCTTTTCCTTATATCTTCTGTATTTCTACCATTTTACTTGTAATTGCTATCCTTGTTAATACCAGCATAGTTATTGCCAATACATTTGGCAAGCCAGGCAGGAGCCACTGACTTGGCATCTAGAAATATAAGGAAAAAAAAAATGTCCTTTGTGTGGAAAATCTTTAATTGGTACAAGGGGGAGAAGACCACCCCCTTAGGGACATGCCTTCCTGGACAAATTCCAGGTTTTGAGGCGTCCCCATATTACCAATTAGCAACAATTATTGAACAATGGGGCCCTTTAAGAGTACCAAATAACATGGACGCCTATTGTCTAACTGATTACTTTCTAGGACTACAAAAAGATATCTTAATTACAAAAGAAAAGCGAATGGCTGCATCTATGGCAGCCTGGCCATTATTAAATGCTTTAAATCGGGCAGAGATAAAATCAAACAACATTGCACATGAAAATGAATTGTTAAAGGCCCGTATTGAAAAATTGGAGGGTGAGATCAATCTATTGACAGGAAAAAAACCGTCATTTTCTTCCTCCAACCCTCAAATTAGATACATTTCATTTAATGACGATCAAGATCCTGAAGAAATGAATCAAAATAAGATCACTAAATCTGATCTAGAAAAACCATCTGAGACGGACTCACTAGAAGTCCGTCCAGTAATAACTCAAAAAACAAAGAAAATTCAAGATCGACCAGCAGGAGCGCCTCCTGATCAATGGCCCCCTGCCGAATCTGTTTTACATGTAACAGCCTGTCCATATACACCTACTGAACTCATGGACCTAGTGCAACGATTTAGGCAAAGGCCAAGGGAAAGTGTTCCGGCTTGGTTATTACGGTTATGGGATTCAGGGGCAGATAGTGTACTGGTTAGTGGCCCCGAAGTATCTAAGTTGGCCACAATAACAGTACATCCTGCCCTTCGGCAGAGACTGTATGCTGGGACTCAGTTCCCTGAAGAAAACCATTCAATTGTAGAATGGATAATGGCTGCTTGCCGCATGGTGTGGACAAATAAAACTGACATGCCAGTAAACACAGGGATGTGGTCTTCTATGGAAGACCTTCAAAATTATATACGCGAATTAGGTATGAGAGAGGCTATCTACGAAGACACATTCGATAGCCCTGATATGGTTAAATTTTCTGCGGGAATGAGGGACCTAATTTTACAGTAAGCACCCTCTCATATGTATGGAACCTTGGTTTCCATACTTAATCCAGTAGTATCCGCAGAGGCAGTAGTCCAACAAGCCGCCCAATTGGTAGCAGACCTCGGAGAAACTGAGCGTTTACGAGCTAAGCGCAATATCAGGGTGATTGAGGATGCCGAGGCTTTTCCAATAGTGCGAGCCAGAAGATCGGCCCCGCGAACTTCTCGGGCAGGACCTGTTAGGGTATCCCGGAAACAAATGTTTAATGATCTTCTCCGGGCAGGCGTTCAGTTTTCAAAAATTGATGGGCAGCCCAATCAGGTTCTCCTTCAGTTGTGGAAGCAACTGAAGGATGAACAAAAATTTCAGAATAAACCCAAAAGGCCAGGGATAAGATTTATAGAGCGGCGACCAACAACAACATGGAATTTAGAAGATTTTATAGTTCCAAATAGGAAAAAGAAGCCACCTCAGGTGCCTCGGGTTATGACACCGGAGGTATCGGAGGTAAAAGACTTGAATCTGGCTCAGTTCATGGCTTGACGAGGGATGTCAGTCCTCCTAGGGCCTCTAGACGGGACCGGAGGCCCTATGTGGAACTGACGATATACTGGTCCCGAAAGAATATACAGAAGGTTATGGCCCTAGTTGATACCGGGGCAGAGACATCTATAATATATGGAGACCCAACTAAATTTAAAGGTAATAGAGTGATGATTGGAGGTTTTGGGGGACAAACCATTCCGGTCACCCAAACCTGGGTAAAACTGGGGGTCGGGCGTCTTCCACCACGGGAGTACAAGGTATCCATTGCCCCAATTCCAGAGTATATATTAGGAATTGATATCCTGTGGGGTCTGGCTCTCCATACAACAGTGGGAGAGTTCCGATTGCGGCAGAGATGCATTAGTATCCGGGCAATCCAGACAATATTGAGAGGCCATGCAAAACATGAGCCTATTTGTTTGCCGAAGCCACGCCGGATTACTAATGTGAAACAGTACAGACTCCCGGGTGGGCAGGATGAAATAACAAAGACGGTGCAGGAATTAGAAAGAGTGGGTATTATAAGGCCTGCACATAGCCCATATAACTCCCCAATATGGCCAGTGCGAAAACCGGATGGAACATGGAGGATGACAGTAGACTATAGGGAATTAAATAAGGTCACGCCACCTGTTCATGCGGCTGTACCCAATATTGCCTCCCTAATGGACACACTAAGCAGGGAAATCAAAACATATCACTGTGTCTTGGATTTGGCGAATGCATTCTTCAGTATTCCAATCAGTGAAGAATCGCAAGATCAGTTTGCATTTACATGGGAAGGGAGGCAATGGACTTTCCAGGTCCTACCCCAAGGGTACGTACATTCGCCCACTTTTTGTCATAATTTAGTGGCACGTGATCTGGCTAAGTGGGAAAAGCCAAATAATGTCAATTTATATCATTATATTGATGACCTCCTGTTAACATCCGATTCGTTAGAGGCGGTGAGACAAGCAGCAGATTTGTTGATAGCTTACCTGCAGAAAAGAGGGTGGGCTATAAACCCACAGAAGGTGCAAGGTCCGGGGCTATCTGTAAAATTCCTGGGAGTAATTTGGTCCGGGAAAACCAAAGTACTACCCAGTGCGGTAGTAGATAAAGTCCAAGCGTTTCCAGTCCCTACAACATCAAAACAATTGCAAGAATGTTTGGGTATATTGGGGTATTGGCGCTCCTTTATACCTCATTTAGCTCAGCTATTAAGGCCATTATACAAGCTTACAAAGAAGGGTCAATCATGGAATTGGGGAAAGATAGAACAGGATGCTTTCCAACAGGCAAAACTGGCAGTTAAACAAGCTCAGGCGTTGGGTATATTTGATCCGACCCTCCCAGCTGAACTAGATGTTCATGTTACTCAAGATGGTTTTGGCTGGGGCCTGTGGCAACGCCAGAGTTCTGTTCGAACCCCCATTGGATTCTGGTCTCAGGTTTGGCACGGAGCAGAAGAACGATATAGCATGATTGAGAAACAGTTATTGGCTGCCTATTCGGCATTACAAGCAGTAGAGCCGATAACGCAAACAGCAGAGGTCATAGTTAAGACTTCATTACCAATCCAGGGGTGGGTGAGAGATTTGACTCACCTTCCTAAGACGGGGGTGGCCCAAGCACAAATGGTGGCACGATGGGTCGCCTATCTAAGCCAGAGAAGCAGTCTGTCTTCATCTCCACTTAAAGAAGAACTACAGAAGATCCTAGGCCCAGTGACGTATCACAGTGATACATCAAAAGAACCGATGGTTGCTCCACCAGAGAAGAGTCCCGTTCAGGAAGGAAGATATCCTATTCCTGAAGATGCCTGGTATACGGATGGGTCCAGCAGAGGCAACCCGAGCAAGTGGCGAGCAATAGCATACCATCCCTCTACTGAGACCATCTGGTTTGATGAGGGGGATGGTCAAAGCAGCCAATGGGCAGAATTGCGAGCCGTGTGGATGGTTATAACTAAAGAACCTGGTGACGGCGTCCTGAACATCTGTACAGATAGTTGGGCTGTGTACCGGGGGCTCACTCTGTGGATTACGCAATGGGCTACCCAGGAATGGACTATCCACGCCCGACCGATTTGGGGTAAAGACATGTGGGTAGACATTTGGAATACGGTCAAACACAGGACAGTATGTGTCTACCATGTCTCTGGTCATCAACCCTTGCAGTCACCAGGAAATGATGAAGCTGACACACTGGCCCGAATCCGATGGATTGAGAATTCACAATCTGAAAATATTGCCCGTTGGTTACATCAGAAGCTACGGCATGCTGGACAGAAGATAATGTGGGCAGCTGCTAAAGCATGGGGGCTGCCTGTACAACTATCTGATATCGTTCAAGCATGTCAGGATTGCGATGCTTGCTCAAAGATGAGACCGAGACCGTTGCCTGAAACAACATCCCACATTGCTAGAGGATATAGTCCTCTTCAGAGATGGCAGGTCGACTACATTGGGCCCCTCCCTCGGTCTGAGGGGGCGAGATATGCCCTGACCTGCGTTGACACTGTAAGTGGACTGCTGCAAGCCTATCCTGTACCAAAGGCAAATCAAGCATACACAATTAAGGCACTTACTAAACTGATGTCTGCATACGGGACACCTCAAGTTATCGAGAGTGACCAAGGGACTCACTTCACTGGAGCGATGATACAGCGCTGGGCAGAAGAAAACAACATTGAATGGCGATTCCACCTGCCATATAACCCAACAGGGGCAGGCCTTATTGAACGTTATAATGGTATCCTTAAGGCTGCCCTGAAAACAGACTCTCAGTCCCTGCAGGGGTGGACAAAAAGATTATATGAAACCGTGCGGGACCTGAATGAAAGACCTCGGGATGGCAGACCCAGTGCCCTGAAAATGTTACAAACTATATGGGCCTCCCCTCTTAGGATCCAAATTACAGGCACCGATAATAAGGTAAAACCGCAGGTTGGTACTGAAAATAATCTTCTGCTCCCTGCCCCTGAGAATTTAGAACCGGGAATCCATAAGATAAATTGGCCTTGGAAGGTGCAGGTAGGACCCAAATGGTGTGGCCTACTTGCACCTTGGGGGAGATTATTGGAGGTGGGAGGTTCAGTCACCCCCTCGGTGATAGGTACATGGCCTACTGACATCGTGGTCAATACTCCGGCCTTTTTTGCTAAAGGAACACCTATTATGTCCCTATGGCAGATCAAGACTCCTCCTCTGGTGCCAGATATAGTTATACAGCCACAGATATCTGGCCAGAGGGTATGGTATCGGAGGCCGGGACATAATCCAGTACAAGCAGAAGTATTGACCCAAGATAAGAATACGGCCTGTATCTTGCCCTGGAGGGCGGATCTTCCCCTCCTAGTACCCTTGAAACATCTATATTACTCCCCTTAAGATTGATTCTAAGCCTCGAGGACCATTACTCTGGACTGATGAAACGCAGACGGACCTGCACTTCAAGATGATTTGTCTCCGGTAACATCTATCAAGCACTGGCCCATGGAAGATCATAAACACCCATCCAATCATCATCATTTGAATAATATCAACATCTAATGCGACGGGAGATTGTATCAGCGTCGTGATTGGGTCTCTGTAATAAGGGGAACTCACCTAATCATTGGTTCACGTTGTGAAGGGGTGGAGTGTATGGGAGATCACAATGTGAACCACTGATTGATCAGCTGAGGCAAGTGTGGGGTCAGCTGTGGGAGCACAGGTGAAAGTTATGTAGCTGTGCTCCCTGGAGGGGTGGAGTTCGACTCCACCTCCTCTGAGACCTCATTTAAGGGCTGACCCTCACTGAGGCAGCATCTCTTGGAGATCGCTCACCAGGGAGGATCGCCTCAGCTCTGGTGAGTTCCCTTTTCCTTATATCTTCTGTATTTCTACCATTTTGCTTGTAATTGCTATCCTTGTTAATACCAGCATAGTTATTGCCAATACAGTCTGGATGGAATGAAGGGCATGAAATACTGATGTGCTCATCAAACGCTGCTTGTTAGCTTAGAGACAAGGTGTTGAATTGGTTTGTTCATGTATTGCAAACAGGTTACTTAGCTGCCTTCATTTTAGCTTCAGAAGAACATGTGCAGAATACAGAATTGATTAGAAGAAATAAGAACTGTCTGCATAGAACTTACTCTTTCCTTACACAGGAGAATCAAGCACACGTTTGTATGTGAGTACCTCCAGAGGTGAAACTTGATCCCCCAGATGTAATGAGCAGAGACATTACAATCAGTTCTAACTGTATCTTAATGCTGTGCTGAATAAGCCTGAGTCAGGATGTAAACCACTTTCTCTTTTTTTCTTCAGATGAAGCCATTAATTTTGTCAGCAAGTCCAAAACGACTCCAGAAATATCAGTCAGTCCTTCTGAAGACCTGGAGCTGGTGTGTGAGGTGTCAGCTGCAAGCGGAGCTGTCGTATAGAAGAAAGATCAAATAGAGGTGAAGCAGGACCAGAGGACAACCATCATCTCCCAGGGGACGCACCGCAAGCTCATGGTCAAAAATGTGACCCTGAAAGACCAAGGGAGCTACAGCTGTGAAACAAAAGATGACAAAGCAACATTCCAAGTGAAAGTCAGAGGTGAGAAAATGCTTGGAATCCCAGAGATAAAGGAACACTTCATTTTGTGTGTCTTGCATTTGGAGGATCAACTTACAGCCTCTCTGGTGCAAAACATTTTGGCTATAGGACTTTCTTTGTCATCTAGTGTCATAGCAACACTTTTCTACATGTGCTTTTCCATCCAGGAATGAATTACTGCAACAAACAATAGGCAAGGAGGGTAACTTGTGCAGCTCTTGTAGTCAGCTGGTGTCTGCAGGGTTACAGTGCAAGAGCACACCAGGCATGCAAGGAGTGAGAAAAGGGGAGGTGTTTGATGAGATCTGGTTACAAAATTTGAATGACACAATGAGGTGGAAAATGCCACTAATCAGACTCATAAATGGCCTGGGTTGCAAAGGCCCACAGTGCTCATCCAGTTCCAACCCCCTTCTTCCTATGTGCAGGGTTGCCAACCAGCAGCCCAGGCTGCCCAGAACCACATCCAGCCTGGCCTTGAATGCCTGCAGGGATGGAGCATCCACAGTCTCCTTGGGCAACCTGTTCTAGAGGGCCATTCCCTTCTGATTTACTGGAAATGTAGAGAGACATCAGAAGAAACAAAGAGAAGGGAGGAGGTTCAGCAGTGCATGCAGGTGTTCTAAATCTCATGTCCAAATCTGCTATCAGACTGCAAAATGTTTAGATTTATGATATGATATGAAATGATATGCCTATTCATTTCCCAAGGCAAAATAGAGGGGAAAGTATTTTCCTGTCTTAATGAGGCATCATGATGGTCCCTGTGAAGGGCAAGTATAATGAAAATGGGGAACTGGAGTAAGCTCTGCAGCAGACTACAGCAAAATGGCGTGACTGTTGTGATGTCCCTGCAGAGAAAGAAGACGTGTTTACAAACAAGGACAAAGTACAAAAGGAGGTGAAGGCTGCACTGACTCAAAATGCCACGCTGAGCTGCGAGGTGGCCCAGGAGAAGATGGAGGTGAAGTGGTACAAGGAGGGGAAACTGATCACCTCGAGCAAGAAGTTCAAGGTGGAGTCAGAGGGCAAACAGTGTCGGCTGGTGGTGATCCAGGTAGAGAAGAAAGATGCAGGGGAGTACAGCTGCGAGGCTGCTGGCCAGAAACTCACCTTCAAGATTCATGTCACAGGTGAGAGAGAACACATTTTGGCCTTTCATTCTAGAATGTTTTAGAAAACGGTCATTAGTTTGTAAGTTTTCCCTGCTATGCTTAAAATTTTTGGAGCTGAACTTTGGGGTGGTTAATTTCTGATGAGGAAATTGAACAAATTATTCTAAATACAGTTGTGAGGCAGCTCCATCTTTTAAAATCTTCAGGAATTTCCTTTTGCTGTGGGAATGAGGCCATAGACAAGAAAGTTCTGATTGCACTTCTCCATTCCCACGTGCCTGTACCACTAGAACAACTCTGCAATGCAGCTGCGTCTCAGGAAGTTTCAGAACAGGGGCTTTGTGTCAAGCACTAGGGGGTGTGCTCTATGTAACATGTTTTTGTCTTGGAAGGGCTCATTTAGCATGGGAGAGAATACTACAGGAATGTTTTGTATAAGTTGATGTTTTGAAGACATAAGTAAATGGCAGCTAGGGGACGAAAGAGTCATGAGAGTCATACAAGAAGCATCACAGAATGCCTTTTGTTGGAAGGGACCTGGAGGATCATCCAGTTCCAATCTCTGTCCTGGAAAGGAACACATTCTTTGAGACTAGGTTGCTCTAACACCCATCCAGCCTAGACTTGAATGTTTTCAGGGATGGGGCATCCATAAATTGCACAACTTCTCTCCACATCATTCTCTTGGGGCATCAGACTGGGAGAACTGATTCATTTTTCTGACTCCTTCCCCAAAACCTGCTCTTCTTTCAAGAGGCCAAACTAATGTATCTCTCTTTTCAGAGCCAGAATTTGTATTTACAAACAAGGAGAAGGTACAGAAGGTGGTGAAGGCTGCAACAACAGAAAAATGCCACGCTGAGCTGCGAGGTGGCCCAGGAGAAGATGGAGGTTGTCATCAATTTATAAGCAATGAGCCAATAATGTTCCAATTATAAACTTTTATTAATTGTAGCGGGTAAAACTAAAAGGCAATTCAGCGCTGGGCGACAGGGGGATTATTGTTCCTCCAACTGCCGCGCCGTCCCGTCCCTTGCAACTTCTTTTGTATTGTCCATCCCGAGCGTATTGTCCTTTAATTGGTCGGTTGTGATCGTGCGACTTGGTGTGTCGTTCCTTGGTTGGTCCTTCCGTGGAACTTTGTATCCATCGGGGCGTGCTTTGCCTGTAACTACGCAGAGTACACAATCTACCCATAAAATTAGAGTGTTCTGCAACCTTTGTGGCCTCCATATTCCACCATTATATCCCGGTCCTAATGAACAAGCACTCCACCACAATGCTACCACATCCCGGTCTTAATGAGCAAACATTTTATCACAGAGGTCAAGTGATAAAAGGAGGGGAAACTGATCACCTCGAGCAAGAAGTTCAAGGTAGAGTCAGAGGGCAAACAGCGTCGGCTGGTGGTGAGCCAGGTGGAGAAGAAAGATGCAGGGGAGTACAGCTGCGAGGCTGCTGGCCAGAAACTCACCTTCAAGATTCATGTCACAGGTAAGACAGGTGTTGTATGAAATACAGCAGAGAACAGTAAAGTAAAATCTAGTTTCTATTATACTGCACCTGGATCACTGTAGTCTGTGCTGAGGTTTTTTCCCTAGACTTGATTGCCTGGGTTTGTAGAAAGTATTTGGTTTCAGTATGACACAAAGACCTGTTTCAGTCTGTCTGTAGAGCAATAATTAGTAATATATGTACAGTGGAAGCAATATTCAAGATATTATTCAAATCTCTCCTGTGCCTGAGATCCCAAACTGTAATTCTTGTTCACCTAAACATTTGACTAAGATAAGTATGTGCAGTGAGGCTGGAGTGCATGTTCTACGTGCAGCCTTTCATGGCAGGAGAAGCAGGAACTTCTCCTAGTAGTACACTGCCTTTTTACTATGCCTTTATGTTGGAGGCTGCATCTGGATAGGTGAGTCTGCTACTCACAGTAAGAGACCTGGTAGAGCTGACTATTGCCAGAGCTCAAAGTAAGATAGATATCTGCAAATCACACACAAAGAACAAAGGACTGCGTTGGTGAGCATATTTCCTTTGTGCCTTTGACAGTCACAGTTGTGGCAATGATAGAGGCCATGAGGAGTCTGTTCAGGAAGCCAGGAGTACTGTTCTGGGTCATGAAAAGGCAGCCAGTGGTTTGACTATCACATGTTTATGTGTTTTGATGTTTCACAGTGGGCCTTAAGTAAAAGGAACTCAGGTTTTGGTTGCCTGCAGGACAGATGTTCTTTTGGGTTCAATATGTTTGCATAGTGACTTGCAACCATGGGACTGGTGTTCAAGGACCCTCTTGGTTCCTTCAGTTCCTAGGTTCTTTCTTGCCTAGATTTGACACTTTGTTTCAACAGAAGAGCTGATATTCTCTAGTGAAGGCTATTAGTTTGGGCACAAGTGGTAACCTAAACCTGTTCCAACCTGTACATACAAACCTGCAAGTTGGTCTCATTTCGGTCCCTCAGTCAATACTTTTTCTTTTCTTCCCTCAGAGCCAAAACCTGTGTTTATAAACCAGGAGCAGGTGCAGAAAGAGGTGAGTGCTGCCCTGGCAGCAAGTGCCTCCTTCAGCTGTGAAGTAGTACAGGATCCAACAGAAGTAAAATGGTACAAGGATGGAAGACTGCTTGCCTCCTCCAGAAAGTTCAGAATGGAATCTGTGGGCAAAACACGGCGTCTGGTTGTGGAGCAGCTGGAGAAGAAAGATGCTGGAGAATACATCTGCGAGGCTGCTGGCCAGAAGATGACCTTCAAGTTGGAAACAACTGGTGAGCATTCGCTTTGGGAGCACTAAGCAGCTTTTTATGTGGCTTAGAGGAAGACTGGCTGTCTTCTACCCTGTGGGCATGGAACAGCCACAATTCCCCCCGGAACAACATCAATGACCCACACCACAAGTTGGATTCTCCTTTTTAATGTAGTGGTAGCGAGGTGAAAATCTGGCTGTGGAATATTTTTGACTAAGGAACTTTAATTTCTAGATGCGCTGAATTACCCTCTGGAGTGTCTTTCTGAATATATAAGCAACCATGGGTGACTATGATCCTGATTTATATCTAGGTTCAGGCTTACTTTTTCAGTTAGGTTAGATCAATAGCTCCAGAGAAGATAGGGAAATACAGCAGTTCACTGATACCATGTGTCAGAAGAATGCAGCTCAGTGCTGGGCAGTTTGCTGCTTCATTCCCTCTTACAAGTTGCACCCAAGGCTGGAAAAGACCACTGAGATAGCTGAGTCCAACCCAGCCCACCCTCACTGGACTTACTAACCACGTCCCCAGTGCCACATACCCGTGGCTCTTGAGCACCTCCAGTGACTGCGGTATATCAGCGTGGTTGCTTCAGTTGTGGGAGTTTTCAGACACTGGCTGTTCTAGCGAGACAAAAAACCAAAACTGATGGAACAGTGTCTATACAGGAAGCAACTGGCTGTCCTGATGGCTGCCAACAGTTTTACACAAGGTGTGTCATGCAAGCTTGCATGAGTCTGGTTTAAAAACTTGCTGTTCTGATGGAAGGAGAGGATGTTGGTACAGGATAACTGCGGGATTTGTGCTCTCCCAACATCCAGTTGCAATCACAGCTTATTGTTGCTATAGAAAACAGCTTCTCTGTAGACAAATTGAGTTAGTTCCAATAAGTGGCTGAAGCCCTAAGTGATCCAAGGTGAAGCATGATCCAAACTGGAATTTAACTAATTGTAGTAGGGAATCCAAGCCTTAATGAGATGAGTTATTTAAAATATGAGTCCTCCATCTAAAACAGCATTGAACTCTTACTCTGGTTTATGATAGAAGTGAGAGTTTAACAGCAGAAGTCTGAAGTTATGCTCCATATTTCTCATCACTCAAGAGAATATTTGAATATATGAATTCCTTTGGCTATGTTAGAGCTCATAATGAGGTCAGCTGATGTTCTTTAAATGCTCGGAGTCTAGCAATGTGGGGAAGTGGACTGCTATTTGCTGTTGAGCTTTAGGCTAAGAAGCCTGATTTTAGAGGACTGTGGACTTCCCCTTTCCCTTCCCCTCTCCTCCCCTTCTCCCTGGACTGATCCCACATGGTTTGAGAATGATTTCAGATCAAGGTAAATGAGGAATCGCTGTGTGAAAACCTGTTGTTTTACTGCACTATAAGAGACACTTAGTCAAAAGACAAGTGTGTGTTCCAAGCTTGAGATTGCAGGAGATCCTAGAAACAACTCAGCTGCTCAAACCTGTAGTCTGGCTGAATCTTTTATTGTCAGTTTTGGTCAGGAGGAGATGCTTGAGTAAGACAAATAAAAGGTCACGGGTAAGTTGGTCCTTCTTGTGATATACTTCTAGGCTTTCATCAGGGAGAAGCTTAATTAGTCCAAATAATCATAGCAGAAACCACACCAAGAGCATGAGAGTGAAATTTATACTTTCTTGACGTGAAGGAAAATTTTACCTGGTTCTGCCATTCCCCAAATATTTGTTTCCTTATGACAAGAAGAACTTTGCAGAAGTAATTTTTTTTTTCAGTCTTGCGTGCAACACAAAAAGGGGTAAAATCTAGGAGGCCACCTGAAATGTTTTTTCCATCTGGAAGGATCCATTTAACAGCACCCATGGACCTGGTTATGAACAAAACTAAGTTCCCAACTAAATCCACATTCTTCTTTCTCCTTCTCAGAATTGCCTGTGAAAATCAGCAAACCATTGGCAGACAGTAGCGTCATTGAGAAGGACAAGGTCACATTTGAGTGTGAGCTGTCCAGGCCCAACATGGACGTCAAGTGGTTCAAGGTATGGCATGTAATGGTATTTTCCTTTCTGACTTCTCTGGAAATGAATGAGAGCCTTTAATTTCACTTCCAAGGGATGCGAGTCTGAGCTTTTCCTTGATAGCTTTTTCACTGCTCTCTTTTCTTTATGCTCTTTTATTTGCCCAGATCAGCACTCTTTGTTATTATGTCCTGAGTTCATTTATCAAGTTGAAATTGAAGTTTGTTTTGGTTTTATTGTGAACTTTTTAGGTCATGCTGCACAAAATATTGTTGGTTGAACTACAGTACAGTCTTGAGCTTCAAGTCTAACACAGAAATTCTCAGCCGGGATTTTGTAGCCTTGTTGTGAACTGGGTTTTTGGGGTGAAATCTCAGTTTTCTTTGCACCTGACAGTGTGAGAATTTGCTCTGGCACTTTGTGTACCTCCCTGGTGCTCAGCTGTTCCTTCCCTTACTTGGGGATAACGTCATTTATTCAAGGTGATGTCCAAACAGGCTTGTTAACAGTCCTCCACAGTGCTTTAAGCTGTCATAGGTCAGCCAGAATTTATGCATGTTCTATAGCCATTCCTTCATGTTGAAAACACTGCACTGTGCTTAAGCTTCAGCATATGTTCCAGTAAGCACAGTTCCATTAATTCTAGGGGAGTGGGTGAATTAAGCATAGATCTGAAGGCTCCCTTTGCTGAGTGCAGAGATGGAAGGACTAATGGAGATCTGACTTGATATTTTCCCTTCTAGGATGGGAAGGAGCTCTGTCAAAGTAAAAAAGTGGGCATTACTTCCCAGGGAAATAAGAGAAGTCTCCTTATTCACAAGTGTGAATATGAAGATCAGGGAACATCCACATGCTGAGCAGCCTAAGACAAGACATCAGCTACCCTAAAGGTTCATTTTATGTTTAACTGAAAGAGCAAATAAATCCTCTTGTGGTATTTTGCACCACGGGAAGAAATGCTTCATGGGCAGTTTGGGCATTTCTTGGTTAGTCCTTTTGGATACCTTTCTCTTTCTTCTTTATGCTCAAGACAGATTTTCCCTCCATGTGTTGCATTGGTTAAACCCCAGTTTGTAGCTCATCGTTGGGCTCTGAAGCATCAGACTTGTTACTGAACACATGGGTCTGCTGTGCCCTGGTAGATGCCACCTTCCCAAGGGACGTATGAAAGGATGCTTTTTTCTGATTTCCTACTAGATGCTGTCCTCATGTGGCCACTTGGGTTCAGTGTTAGCATGAACATGAACATGTGTCCTGTCCCATGACTTTGGTGAACTCTCATTTTCTCTCTCATTCTGCAACCAGGTTGGGTTGCTGTTTCAGTACTGGCTGTTTTATGTAGCCATTCCATTTGTTCTGGTTTACGTTCTTTTTTATTTTCTTTTTTTCAGGCATCATTTCTATACAGTAGACAAAGCCAGCCTATTACATTTGATTTACAGTTTTTAGCTTTTGCTGGTAAGCATTTCAGCTCTCAGGCAGTTTTACCAACAGCTTTGAAGAGCTGAAATGAACCAGCCTGGACACGATGGTCTGTTTTTGTTGGTGTAATGAATTTATGAAGTTAAACTGATTGACCCCATAAGGTTTTACAGTGTATGACTCACGTCTGGCAGAGTTATCACAGCAATGAGTTTATATACTTAGCATTTCAGGAGGCAAATGGTTGGGGATACTCTTTCATTTGCTTGCGTCTCAGAGTGAATCACTAGTATGTGAACCATCCTTCATCTCCTTTGTATTGCTTTTGTGTGTGTCTGTGTGTGGTTTCCCCTGTGAATTTCATTCTTTCCAGTTATATGGAAGTTCTCTTTTGAGCAGTGAAATTAGATGTTCCATCATCAGTCATAATGGTAAAGCTGAGTTGCCACGTTATCTGTGTCCTTTCTGTCTGGCGTCTCAATAACTGCTGCCCCACCACAATATCTGCCTAATACTTCAGCTCCATGGATGCCTCCTTGTGCAAACTGAGAGCCTGTATTTGGTGTGCATAGATCTGGGCTTACATCTGTGCTGGTAAATGCACTAGTGCATGGGCTAAGGAGTCCTGCCTCCTGTGCTGTGGGCATTGAGATGGGGCTCCTACAAGCTGCCCATTGCAAGATATTTAGAAACTAATTGCTGCGGAGGTTTCCATCCTCTTTTCAGACTAACTAAAATTTGGTTAGTGGGATCAAAACAGAAGGGGCAGGGAGGGAGAGCTGACCAAGGACTACTGATGGAACAACTATGAATCCTTGGTTCCTCAGGATTCCCTGCATCAGCAGTTGGCAACAGGAGTAAGGGGGCTCAGGAGGACACTGTGGAGTAGTGTGAAAAATGAGCGAAGAGAGTTACTAATTGATGCCTCTTGGAAAGTAGTCCAAGAGTAGTCCTCTTCATAAACTCTCCTCTTGTGTGTGGTTTTATCTTTATGAGGTGTTCATAACAAGTGATGTGTAGATCTCCCTTATCTCATAATGTCTTTTCCTGCCTGCAGTGAATATGCAGGATACTGGATCATATACCAGCTTCTTTGAATTACTGCTCATGTCAGGAGATAAAATCTGCCTATTCTTTGAACTAACACTGGCGAGGGTTAGTTATTCTGGCTACCGAGAGAATGACACAGCAGATTAAACTCTTTCATTTCCTTCTTTGTCAAATGCCTTTTCATCTAACTGTGTGTCCCATAGAAATTCAGAGCAGTGTTGGCTGAGGGAAGTGGAAATATTTATCTCCTGTGTGTATCTGCCACCCTATTTAGACATGCTGGCAGAGCGCAGAGATTGGAGGAGTTGGATTAGGCAGTAGTTTCCCTATTGCTCACAGAACCACTTTTTCTGTGGTCTCCCAGCTACCCTGTGCCCAGTGGCCTATGCAAGATGGAGCGTAAAAGGCTCATTTTATGAACAAACAGGAACCTTTCTGGTCAGATTAATACCTGTGCTCTTTTAGAGAGATTTAGATACTAGAGATTTTAGGTACTGGAATAGGCTCCCCAGAAAGGTGGTTGAATCACCATCCCTGGTTGTGTTTAAGAGCCTTTTGGATGTGGTACTCAGGGATATGATTTAGTGTAGGGTTTTTAGAGTTAGGGTACTGGTTAGGCTGCGGTTGGACTTGATGATCTTCAATGTCTTTTCCAACCTGGGTAAATCTATGATTCTATGCAGGAACTCTTCTCCTGAGGTTAATCCAAGTTGTATCCAGGCCCTTCAGAAGGAAAGGGATATAGCAGCACAGAAATATGGCCTGATTCTGACATAACTAAATGCAGACCTGGAGAGTTAAAAGGGATTGTGTGATGTTCAAAGGATTTTGAAGCAAAGATGTCCCCTAGGTAAGATTTGTGGCTGACATTCCCCATACATTGTTTGTAGGCACACAAGCTAAGGAGAGACTAGTGATGAGCATGCAGAGAAGCCAATGGTTCAGACAGGTTTGTAGTGACACAACACTGTAGAGTTCTGTCTAGTTCTCCTTGGCATAGTTTGGAAAATAAAGATGAGGTAATTGGTGGTAACCAATATGGCTTCATCAAGGTCAAGCCATGTCTGACAAACTTGGTGGCCTTTCATGATGGAGTAACAGCATCAGTGGATAATGGGAGAGCAACTGACATCATCTACTTGGACTTGTGCAGAGCATTTGATCCCGTCCTGCATGACATCCTGGTCACCAAACTGGAGAAAAATGATTTTGATGGATGGACCAGTTGCAGGATAGGGAACTGTCTGGATGGTCACACTCAGAGAGCTGCAGTCAATAGCTCAGTGTCCAGGTGGAGGGTGGTGTTGGGACCAGTGTTATTTAACATTTTTGTAGGCAACATGGAGAGTGGAATCAAATGCAGCCTCAGCAAGTTTGCAGATGACACCAAGCTGAGCGGTGCTGTTGATGTGCTAGAGGGAAGGGATGCTACTCAGAGGGACCTGGACAGGCTGGAGAGGTGGGCCCTTGGCAGCCTCATGAACTTGAGTGTGGCCAAGTACAAGGCCCTGCACCTGGGTCAGGGCAATCCCAAGCACAGGCACAGGCTTAGAGGAGAATGATTTGAGAGAAGCCTTGACCCTGAGGAGAAGAGTTGGTGTGGAGGGAGGTGTCCCTGCCTATAGCAGGGGGACTGGAACTAAATGACCTTAAAGATTCAGTCAGTTCTATTGTTTTTCTACCCTTAATTTTGCTTGAAAGGTTTTAGAATAAATGAGATTCTGGTTTCCATGAAAACTGTTTGCAGGGAGCTCCATTGTAGCTAGTAGGTCTGTCTTTAAGTTCAAGGGCAATAATGCATTGACTGTGTTGAAGAGAGAAATGACTCAGGAATGGATGATGGTTTAGAATAAAACATAATCCTACTTATTTTCTATGCAAATATGTGTAAGGAAAAGATGCTGCACTCAGTTCTGGAAATACCCTGACAAATATATCTCTACTGTTTCACAGCTGGAGATATCAAGATTGTTAAAGCACTGGAAGATGTGGAAGTGAATGAATATGGGAGTGCATCTTTTGTCTGTGAGATTTCACACGATGAGGTTCAGACCCAGTGGTACAAAGAGGACAACAAGCTGAAGGCTGATGACAACATCAGAATGCAACAAGATGGTAGGGTGTAAGCGGGGGGTCTTTCTCCTGAGTGGGGGGTGGGTTGGAGATCAAGCATATAAGACATCTGAAATGAAGTGAAGAGGGTTCAGAAGCGAGTTCCCCTTTTGTTTTGGGACTGAGGTTTAGGTGGAACAAGTGACATGGTGGGATGCTTAGTGTGGGAAGTGTGATGCTATCCCACCATCCCACACTGCTGGGAGCAGGTAGGAAATGAGTGCAGTTATTTCCAAAGTGGGGGTGAACAGGGCAGTCAGTTCACCTCTCCAAAGAGGTTTTGTCTGACTGTGAGTGTGATCCTTCTGTATCAGATACTTTGAATTTGACGGTGGCCGCATTTGATCAGTCCTTGTAGAAGCCATGTTTAGATTCTGCTTTGGTCTGCTCCATTTCCAGTTCAAAGTCGTTGGACACTAAATGAGACAGCTGCATCTCAGTAAAAGATGTGTTTGAATAGCTGTGATGTGCTTACTATTCAGATTTACAGAGCTGAGGTTTTGTCCTTGGCTATAGCAAAGAAGTCAAATCAGGTGAAATTAATTGTATTTCTGAACTAGACAAGTTTAAGTTTGGTAGCACCTAAATTTGGTGCGGTTTGTCATTGATTTCATCTGAAAGAAACTTGCAGGCTTTTTATCTGCTGTTGTCCCCAGCGTAAGATTATCCATTCACATCCTAAAGTACTTGTTATATTTTCAACTCACTCTTATTTGAATAAAAGCCTCAACAATTGGGAGCAATTTAATAAGCACAGAACAAGAGCTGGACCTTGCATTTGGTAGATACTGTACAGTATTACTTCATAGAAATGTAGTCAATGGCATTCCCTATAGACAATCGTTTGTTTTATCTTTAGAGTCGTTCAAAGAACCATTGTGAACTTGACATTAATTGGAATGGAATACACGCAAGAGACTTTCCTCTTCTTCCAATTGTCCTCATCCTTTCTTCTCTTCCACCCCTGCTTTGCAGATTACCATATAGAAATCACCAGGAAGTTGGAGGACAAGACAGCTTTGGAACGTCATTCTGTCATCCTGTCCTGTGACTTCAGGCCTTCTCCAAAGGTTGTGAAATGGTTCAAGGGCCGCACACCCATCGAGCCCTCTGAGAAGTACAAGATCAAGAGGGATAAGCATTCAGTAGAGCTCAGAATTCTGAAGCTGAAGCCCGATGATGCTGGTGTGTACAAGTGCAAGGCAGGAATTGCAGAGACTGAGGCCACGCTGACAGCTGAAGGTATGAGCAGGGAGGGTGGCCTCTTCCATGTCCTATTTCACCTCAGATTTCTCTTCTTGAGGTTGACTTCTGCCGTTCTCTCCTGCTAACTTTATACATGTATTATCTTCACATAGATGATTACACAAAGATCATCTAGTCCAACCATTCTACCACATCCCAGTATGATTTATAGTAACAGTGGTAACAGTTCACCTTGTTTCCCCACAGCCCGCAATGTAGAAGTAACGAAGCACCTGCAGGATGTAGAAATTGAAGAAGAGAGCTCTGCTGTCTTCTCCTGCGAGCTGTCCCATAATGACGAGGACGTGGAATGGTTCCTGAATGGCAACCTCCTTTACACCAACAATTACAATGACATCAAGAACGTTGGCAATTGCTGCACACTGACAATGAAGCAGGTTAAGCCTGAGGATGCTGGCACAGTGACAGTGAAGTCAGACAAGGTGTCAGAAAGCGCACCTGAAGGTGATAGGTGGGTCTGATCACACCCCTCCTGGATGTAAGAGATGCTAAGGAGCTCCAGTTCATTCTATTGTGCAGCAGTCCTGCTTCTAAAGCTGACCTCTCTGGGGTGACAAGTCATCAGAGGCTTTCTTCCAGTGGAAGGTTCCATTGCAGCAGATATCAAGGAAGGAGGATGGTTTTGGTGTCCTGCCAAAGCATTCCATTGCTTTTTATCATCATTTTACTTAACACAAGGAGAGTTACAGGAGCAATTTCTTTTACTGCTTCAGTAACATGCAGTGTCAATGCTGTTGTCTCCAAGGATTTATGACTGAAGGAGAGATCATTCAGTGTGTGTTTTGCCTCTGGGATGACTAATGACCAGGCTGTGAGCAACCTGATCTAGCTGTGAATGTCCCTTTTTATTGCAGGGGAGCTGGGCTAGATGGCCTTTAAGGGTCTCTTCCAATTCTAAGGAACTTGTGCCTGAAGTGCAGAAGTGGATGAATTATACCACTTCTTCATATCCTCCCCATGATTACAGAGGAAATACAACAAAACAACATGCATGGTCTTACTGTTGTCATTTGCTTGAATACGAAGACGTCTCTTTTTTATGGTTGAGATTTTTGTTGATATGGGTCAGGAGGAACTCACACTTTTTAGCTTTCTCAATAGGCAAAAAGTTCCAGTTGCTGCAAGCCACCGAGGTAACCAATAGAGGGGCCCTGATCCCCCTTGTGCCATCGGGATGCTCTGGCACGGGATGTGCCTCAAATTCAAAGCTCCTTCCCACCTCCCAAGGAAAAGCAAAGCAACTCAAGCATCTCCAGCAAAGCTGCCCAGCAGACAGCAGGGAATGCAAACAGCTTCTGGCTGCTCCCCTGCACTCCTGTCCTAAGTAAGTGACCCCTCGAGGACTGGATGGGAAATCAGTGCATGACACACGTGAGTGTGCACAGCATTGTGCAAAGCAGTGGGGATCCGTGTGTGTGTGTGTGTATTTGTGCATGGATGGTGTTGTACACACATTTGTGTCCATGAGTGTACAAACCAGTGGTGTTGCTCAGGTGTGTGTAGGTCTGTGGGTTATGTGTGCAAGGACGAGCATGCACATATATGTACGTGCACAGGGGTATGCAGAGTGTTGGAGCTGCACAAGGACATTGTGGTACCGGTGTGTGCGTGCACTTTGGGAGTGAAAGGAAGGGGTTACACATGTGTGAGTGTGTGTGCGCACAGGGCTGCACTAAGGGATGTGGTTGTGTGAGTGTGTGTGAGCACATAGTGCGTGGGTGCGGTGGCACAAATGTGTGCTTGCACAGGGCTGTGCTGAGGAGTTGGGCTGCACACAGGTGCACACAAAGGGATGTTTGAACCCTTTGCCCCTAAAAACAGTTTTCCAGTGTCTCTCGTCCAAGAATTCTTTGAACAGCCTGCAGCTGACTCTCCTGAAGCTCAGGGTCCTGACTTTGCTTTTTGCCAGGCCCGCATTCCTTGAGATGAGGAACTCTAGGAGGGCATGGTCACTACAGCCCTGACCACCTCCAGTCTTAACCCCTGCTGTGCAGCATGTCCAGTAATGCTTCCCATCACAGAATCACAGAATTACCCGGGTTGGAAGGGACCTCAAGGATCATGTAGTTCCAACCCCCCTGCCTAGCAGGGCCACCAAACATACACATTTACTAGATCAGGTTGCCCAGGGCCCTGTCCAACCTGGTCTTGAACACCTCCAAGGACGGGGCATCCACAACCTCACTGGGCAGCCTGTTCCAGGACCTAACCACCCTTTTAGTAAAGAACTTTCCCCTAACATCCAACCTAAATCTTCCCTCCTTCAACTTAAAACCATTTCCCCTAGTCCTGCTATTATCAGCCCTTTCGAAGAGTTTACTCCCCTCCTGGGAGTAAGTTCCCTTCAGGTATTGAAAGGCTGCAATGAGGTCACCTCGCAACCTTCTCTTCTCCAGGCTGCACAAACCCAACTCCCTCAGCCTGTCCTCATAGGGGAGGTGCTCCAGCCCCCTGATCATCTTTGTGGCCCTCCTCTGGACCCTTTCCAAAGTTTCCATATCTTTTTTGTACTGAGGGCTCCACACCTGGACACAGTACTCCAGATGGGGCCTCACAAGAGCAGAGTAGAGAGGGACGATCACCTCCCTATCCCTGCTGACCACCCCTCTCCTGATGGAGCCCAGGATCCCATTTGCTTTCCGGGCTGCCAGAGCGCACTGCTGGTTCATGTTAAGTTTCTCATCTATCAGGACCCCTAGGTCTTTTTCAGCCGAGCTGCTCTCAAGGACAACTCCTCCCAGCCTGTACAGGTGCCTGGGGTTCTTCCGGCCCAAGTGCAAAACCTTGCACTTTGCCGTGTTGAACCTCATTAGGTTCACCCGAGCCCAGCTTTCCAGCCTGTCAAGGTCCCTCTGAATGGCATCTGTTCCCTCCACCGTATCGACTGTACCACTCAGCTTGGTGTCATCAGCAAACTTGCTGAGGGTGCACTCCATTCCCTCATCGATGTCATTAATAAAGATGTTAAAGAGCACCGGTCCCAAGACAGACCCTTGAGGGACGCCGCTCGTTACCGGCCTCCACCTGGACATAGAGCCATTGACCACCACCCTCTGTCTGCGGCCTTTCAACCAATTGCTTATCCATCTAGTTGTCCACCCATCAAATCCACCTCCCTCCAATTTGGAGATGAGGATGTGATGGGGGACCATGTCAAAGGCCTTGCTCAGGTCCAGGTAAATGACATCGGTCTCCTTCCCTTCATCCACCAACGCCGTCACTCCATCATAGAAGGCCACAAGATTAGTTAAGCATGACCTTCCCCTGGTGAAGCCATGCTGGCTGTCTCGGATCACATGCTTGTTCTTTATGCGATCAAGCATGTTGTCCAGGAGGATCTGTTCCATAATCTTCCCAGGCACAGAGGTGAGACTCACCGGCCTGTAGTTACCCGGGTCGTCCCTGCTCCCCTTCTTGTAAATGGGAGTGACGTGACCCTTCCTCCAATCATCCGGGACCTCACCTGACAGCCACGACTTCTCAAATATGATGGAGAGCGGCTCAGCAACCACCTCAGCCAGCTCCTTCAGGACCCTGGGATGCACGCCATCTGGCCCCATAGACTTATACTCATTCAGTCTAAGGAGGCACTCTCGGACTTGCTCTACCCTTACAGTGGGGAGGGATTTACCTCCTTGGTCCCCACATGGAGGTATGGGGGTGCAAGACTTAGGGACGTGAAAAAGACTAGAATCCTGGCCACCAGTGAAGACCGAGGTGAAGAACTCATTCAGCACCTCAGCTTTCTCTTCATCTGTTGAAGCCATTTCTCCTTTTAAATTTACCAGAGTAGGCACGCCCATTTTGGCCTGTCTCTTCTGGCCAATGTACCTGTAGAAGGTTTTCTTGTTGTTTTTCACATCCCTCGCCAAGTTCAGTTCTGCCTGAGCCTTGGCTTTCCTGATCCCACATCTGCAAGTTCGGACGGCATCCCTGTATTCTTCCCGGGTGACACAGCCTTGTTTCCAGAGCTTGTACACCCCTTTCTTCACCCTCAGTTCTCTTAGCAGGTCCTTGCTGAGCCATGCCGGTTTTCTACCTCTCCTGCCCACTTTCTTAATCAGGGGAATGGAGACCTCTTGTGCTGCCAGGAGGGCATCCTTGAACAGTAGCCAGCTCTCCTCAACGTCCTTATCTTTGAGGGCAGCGCGCCAGGGGATCTTGGCCAGCATTCCATTGAGTAGCTTGAAGTCTGCTCTTCTAAAGTTGAGCATCCTGGTCCTGCTCTTTGCCAGGCCCACATCGCTTGAGATCACAAACTCAACCAGGGCATGATCGCTGGAGCCCAGGCAGCCTCCAACCTTGACGCCTTTGATGATCTCCTCAGCGTTGGTGAGCAGCAGGTCCAGCAACGCTTGACCTCTGGTCGGTCTGTCCAATACCTTCCCTTCTGCTTGGTGTGCTTAATGCTTGGCCCACAAAGTTATTCCCAGTGCAGTCCAGCAGTCTCTCAGACAGCTTGCAGCCAGCCATGCTGATTTCCCAGCCTGACTGGAATCCCCCATCAAGTTGAGAGTCAGTGAGCGCGGTGCTTCTGGTAGCTGCAGTAAGCAGGGCCCATCAACAGGCTCCCTTGACCAGGCGGCCTGGAGCAGACCCTCACCTCCAGAAGCCCATTATTGGTTCAGTCCCGAATTTTACCCGCAAGTTCTCAACGTGATCGTGGCTGTTCTTAGTCCTTTGCAGTCAGCTTCTTCATAGAGAGGGCAAATACCTTGCCCTCCGGAATTCCATAGTAACAATCATGTCTCCTTTATGTCAGGTGAGGTGTTTTTTGTTGTTGTTGTTTTTTGTTTGCTTGTTTGTTTGTTTTCCATTTTCTAGGTAGAAAATTTAATTTCTGAGCCAGGAGAAGAAGAAGTGCAACATGTAACAATCTTCCTGGCACTGTGCAGTTTGCATGAGTAGCCAAGTGCTCCTCAGGTAACGTGTGCTGCAGAGCTGACCTTGGTGGCAGGGGTTGTGTCTTCATTTTCTTCCTGTCATGTGGGAACATAAGAAGACTCTTCAGAGCAGGAGCTGCAGAGGAAGATGAACGGCATGAGAAGGTAAGGCTAGGAACCAAGGACACCTCCAGAAAGAACAGAAAAACTAAGTCATTTAAGATGCATTATGGCCGTGTGATACTGTCCGTGACTGGAGGAGAAGCACATGGCTAGGAATGACTGATGGCTCTGGTGGGATGAGTGCCTACGTGTGCCGTAAAGGAGAGTTTGTGGGATGTTCTGTGGACATGTGAAGGCTGTGGGAAAGTTAAGAGAGAAAACGTGTGAATTCACAGAAGTGGTATTAGAACCTGGAATAAACCATTTGGATCACTCACATCTGAGTCCGTGCCAGATTGTCGCACTGTCAGAACCTGAGGCCTGGGATTTTCCTTTAGTAGTGCCAACTGCCTGTTGTAAATGAGAAAAGATATTACTAAACATAGCTTCCCTCCTTGTAGTTTTGATATTTCTGTCTTTGCATTCCTTTAGCACCCAGGGTGTTGATGCAGCTGCACAAATCCGCTGTACTGTCCTCCTGTTTTGCATGGAAGAATGGTAAAATAGCAATCTCTGGGTGAAATTTTGTTCAGGCGTTTTCCTTTCTGTGCCCCTAGGAAGCAATGGCTTGGAAATGGCAGTGCCGCCTGGGAACCCACACAGCAACCCAGTATCTCATTGTCTGGGTCTGTGAAAAACCACAATGATGACAAAAGATGTTTCAACTCTGTCTGTGCTGTCAGTGCAGCCCTGAGGAGCGGTGTGGGCATGGCATGGCAGGGAGAAGGGATTTCCCTTCCAATGGGAAAGTGCCTGTTCATGTGTTGGTATGTAACCGCTCCATGGCCTGCTCCATGTGCTTCTGAATGGGCAGCTCAACTTTTGTGTCACTCAGCCACCTGTGGCAGAGGTCAGGATTAGTGCCTTTCAAGGAGCTGAGAAGCATTTCTTGCTCAAGTCCTGCTTCCAAGCTTAACCACCTACAATGAAGTAGATGTCGTTTTTCTGGTGTCCTTCAATTCCGTGTCCGCATTTTCCCAAAAGCAAAAGAATTTGGAGTTAACCAGCTGCAGTGAAGTGAGTGATTTCAGTGCCTATTTCTGATGGTGGCAATGAGTTCAGAGGTCACACTTAATTGACGGTGCCTGTTTCCATTCTGACAAAGGCTGTAGTTTCAGCTGACTTCCCGAGGCTGCCATGTGTGGTGGTGACACAGCCTTGGGCTTGTGCGTTTGCATGACTCCCACCTTTCCTTTCTGTGTCTTGCAGGTCAGCTGGTGCTGGAAGCGGCCGGTATCTGAGTAGGAATGAAGGTGAGTGCAGGAGCAGCTGCTGAGGGGAGGAAGGAAGTCCATGCTAATGAGCTCTGAAGCATCTGCGGGTCTGGTACCAGAATAGGCAGCAGTGATGCAGGGGGCTCCTCGGCAGGAAGCTGGCTGATCCAAATGCTTGCTGAGAGTTTGGAAGCCCAAACCCTTATGGTCTCTGTAAGGGTGGTTAATAAAAAGATATTAACCAAGATGGTGGTAAATAGCCTAAGGTTATTAGCAAAGGGAAACTCACCAATATCGATACCTTGACTAGAAAGCTGAGGCAGCCTCAACTAGGGAGCAATCTCTAAGACATGCTGTCTCAGTGGTGGTCAGCCTTTAAATGAGGTCTCAGAGGAGGTTGAGTCGATGTCCACCCCTTCTGGGAGCACAGCTAGATTACTCTCACCTGTGCTCCCGCAGCTGACCCAATACTTGCCTCAGCTGATTAATCAGAGGTTCAAGCTGTGATTTCCCATACAGTCTCTAAGCTGAAGGCAGCATCTCCTTGATCTGATGGTGGTGTGCCTGAGTGAGGGAGTGATCCAAGCTGGATGCAGAAGAGTCATCTTAATTTCTCTGCTATTTTACTTCAGATGACACCTATTGGGTGTTGGTTTCTTAAAATTTGGATCTAGGAGGTGGTCTCTTCCTTTGCTTCTGATGAAAGCACAGAAGTGCAGCAGGAGTAGAAGACAAAGAGGTTTTCTTGGTGACAGGAACACCAATTATTTGATTCAAATGTGTAACTGATGAAGATGGTGAAGAACAGATCTGCCTCAAAGACATGCTTGATCACATAAGAAATGAGCATGTGATCCAAGACAGGCAGCGTGGCTTTAGCAGGGGAAGGCCATGCCTAACCAGTCTGGTGGCCTTCTATGATGGAGTGACGGCATTTGTGGACAAAAGGAAGGTAACAGATGTCATTGACCTGGACTTGAGCAAGATCTTTGACATTGCCCTCCACCACATCCTTATCTCTAAACTGGAGGGATGTGGATTTGACAGGTGGACCACCTGGTGGATAAGGGATTGGTTGAAAGGCCACAGACAGAGGGTGGTGATTCATGGTTCTATGTCCAGGTGGAGGCCGATAACAAGTGGTGTCATCCAGGAGTCTGTCTTGGGACCAGTGCTTTTTTACATGGTTATCAGAGACACCAATGATGCAATGGAGTGCACCTTCTGCTGTTTGCTGAGTGGTGCGGCTGACGCAGTGGAAGGAAGGGATGCCATTCAGAGGGAGCTCAACCGAGAGGTTGGCCTACGTGAATCTAATGAGGTTGAACACAGCAAAGTGCAAGGTTTTGCACTTGGGCTGGAGGAATCCCAGGCATTTCTACAGACTGGGAGGAGCAGTCCTTAAGAGAAGCCCCGCAGAGAAGGACCTGGGGGTCCTGGTGGATGAAAAACAGAACGTGAGCCATCAGCGTGCTCTTGCAGCTCAGAGAGCAAATGGTCCCCTGGGCTCCATCAGAAGAGGGGATGGCCAGCAGGGACAGGGAGGTGATTGATCTTCATGATCCTTGAGGTCCCTTCCAACCCGGGCCATTCTATGATTCTGTGATTACACTCGCTGTCAGAAAGAATGGCAGCTGTACAGAAGCTGGATATATTTTGGGACAGTTCTTGTAACCAGTTGATTTTAAGACCTTGCCCGAGTCAAGAGTCTAAATTGAGTGTCAGAAGAAAGCTGGTAAAGTGGCTATTGCTCATTCTTTTTCATTTGCTGATTCTTTCATTCGGGTTCCTTTTCCAAAGGAGATTCTGGTGATGGAAGCAATTGAAGAAAGAACCAAAGCAGCTCTTGCCAAGAGTGCTTGAAGTCCCTGTGGAGAGAAGCAAAGAACTTGGGCTTCCTCTGGGATGCTCCCCACCATGTCTCAGGAAGGAGACAACTGCTGTTCCACTTTCTGCTCTGTGTGTGGAAAGGTACGTCTGGGTTTCTTCTGCTTGTTTATTCTTTCTTTTTCAGGCTTTGAAGGAGAAGGGGTGGAGCAACGGGAGACTCACTGGTCGTTTGTTACCTCAAGAACAGGATGGATTCTGCATTGACTGTGAAAAACCTGGGCTAGTAGCATGGGCATGTTTCAGGCTGGACTTTTCCTTCTTGGTTTCCTTTTGGCTACAGGGAGACAGCTGTCTAAAGGTGTGTTTTCATACCCACTCTCCAAAACCATGTTTCATTGTTGCAGGTGGTTCAGTGTGCTCTTGCAGTGCAGATGCTGTAGTTTGCTGTAGAATCTGAATTGTTTCTGTTCCTAGGGGAGGACTGGGAGGAGGTAGTGAGAAGAGAATTCAACGCCTTAGGTGTATCTTAGTGAGAAATGTTGGCATGAGGTGCTGAAAGTCTTGAGTTGTCAAAGGCCAGTGAGGCTCAGACTCCTTAACCTGCTGGAGCAGGGTGGAAGCAAGGAGTGGGCACTGCCATCCCACAAGCTGCACTTGGTTCTGGTCTGCCAGGTCTGTGCTGGCCTGGATTTCTTCTGAGAAGTTTGTTGGAGCTGCTTGGAGTAGTGAAGGGTGGGGAGGAAGTGCTGCTCAAGAGCTAAGGCTCTGCATGATCATCTTGGATGGTTTTAACCATGATATCTGAAGACATAGTTTCCATCAGAATGATCCCAACATTGTGCGAGTGTCTCAGATGTATGAGAGCACCCGCCTCCTCCAGCTGAGCCATAGGAAAGCTAACTGTGCCCAGTAATTACAGCTTCTGCAGATTGAATATGCTTCCAAGTGTTTTCCTTAGTGATCAATAATGTCCCAGCACTCTGAGATTCCATCTCTGGCACAGTCTGGAGCATCTCTGCAATCCTTGGTTGCTGGAGGGCACGTGGTGAGTGCATGGACAGGGTGGCACAAACGCGTGCGTGTGCTGAGGAGTTGGGTTGCACACAGGTGCACACAAAGGGGTGTTTGTGGAAGGTGTAGGCACGTAGGTGTTCCCAGGGATGGTTTGCACACGTCTGTGAATGCAAAGGAGGGCACACGATGCAGAGTGTGCATGGGGGTGTGCAAAGCAGGCAGGGTGGTGAATGGGTGTGCGTGTGCATATGGATAGGGGAAGGTTGGGGTTACAGGTTGACCTGTGCTGAGGTGAGTGGGGACTCACGGTGTTGCTCAGTGGTAGATTGGTTCACACTGAGTGCTAACAGGAAACTCGCACACCCTTTTTGTTTCAGCTGTGCCAGCGCTGTGATCCCTTGCTGCAGGGATGGGGTGTTGGAAGGATGGTGTGCGTGCCGAGCTCCCATCTCTTGCAGGAATCAAGTGTAGAGCAAAAGGGATGTTTGGGCCAGGTGACTGTAAGAAGGCTGGCTGCTTTGGATGGTGGTAGCTGATGGAAACAGGTGCTCTGGGGACCGTTCAGCTTTTAACAGAAGACAGGGGTCCTGCAGCAAGAACGACTAGGTTCTCAAATGGCTTCAGACGTGCACACCGACTACATCCCCGCAGACATTTACCGGTAGGTGGCTCTTGCAGAAGAAGATTCAAGCAGCAGAACCTTTTGCTCAGCTACAGCACACAAATGCTACAAAAGCAGGAACAACCTGCAAGCTCTGGGTCTGTTTGTCTTGCACAGGCATGCACTAACTGCGTTTGATGGTACCCCCCATCCTTGATTTCCTTCCCTGCTTCTTGTCTGATGACGCTGCTGAGCCAGGAACAAGCTGCCCAGTGTGGCAGAGCATGGTGCAGAGCTGTGCTGGGACCTCCTCCCCTTCATCTGCTGCAGATCAGTGCCCCACACGTGCCATTGGGATGCTCTGGCACGGGATGTGCCTCCAACCCAAAGCTCCTTCCCACCTCCCAAGGAAAAACAAAGCAACCCAAGCATCTCCAGCAAAGCTGCCCAGCAGACAGCAGGGAATGCAAACAGCTTCTGGCTGCTCCCCTACACTCCCGTCCTAAGTAAGAGACCCTATGAGGACTGGCTGGGAAATCAGTGCATGACACACGTGAGTGTGCACAGGATTGTGCAAAGCAGTGGGGTTCCACGAGTTTGTGTGTGTGTGTATCTCTGCTGTTATGAAAGCATGGGAAGACTTACTGAGTCCCAGATAATTACTTATCCTCAAATGATTTTTCCTGGCCAAAGTTAGAGCCTCTCACAGGTAATCGAGATCAACAGGCTGCTGTTGCACAATCAACAGACACAATCTAGATGATCAGCTGAGGAAAATAAAGCATCATGCCAAGGGTACTAGATAAGTGAGCAGCTTGAGATCTGCACATTTATGTGATGCTCATGGTCTTAGACAATATTTGCCTAGAGAGGTCACATTGAATGAAAGCAAACTCTAAGATGAATGAAAATATGCACAGGAGAAGAAGCCTCTGAGGCTTCTCAAGTGTTATGACCAGAAGACATAAACTCTGTTAAAGCAAACGTTTCTCTCTATTTTTTGTGTTATTCCAGGCAGGCCTTGATTACCGCCTGAACACATGCTGTGGAAGCCCAGCTTATGCAGCACCAGAGCTAATCCAGGGCAAAGTGTCTATTGGCTCAGAGGGATGTAGAGCGGTGTTTGTTTTCCCCTCTTTCCCTTCCCTCTCCACAGAGCATTTAAAGGCAGTGGAGCTCAGGTAGGCTCTCTTGGTTTCCCTTCTGAATTCTGCTAGGTTGCACCGCTTGGTAGCTCTCAGAAGCTGTCAGTGGCCACAGACTAGAAAAGTGCAATTGGTCTCAGTTCACACAGCTGGCTGGTTTGTCTCTGGCTAATCCTGAACTGCCTCAAGCGACTGCTTTGGGGCTCTACAGAACAGCAACTTCAGAGATCTCTTTCTATTACTAAGTGTTTGAAAGAGCAATTTGCTCTGTTAATTATCCATCATTTCTGTGCAGTCTGTTTTGTCAGACTTGTCTTTAGCTTCCAAGTTGTATGTGAAGAATTGTTTCCGTTGTAATGCACAATGAACTAAAAATTGAGAGATGAAAATGTGAAGAGTTTTTCCAGCTTTGATTTCATGTCTGGAATTTTGGAACCCACTACTTGCAGTTGTTAATCTGTCCAAACTGGTCTGGTTTGGAATGCCCTCGTACTTCTTGAATCGCTGTTAAAGGCGGAGCAATTCCTACAAGTGCCATGGCCCCACTGTTGTTCTAATTCTTGTTTCTTTGTTTTCCACACACTGCTTTTCAAGCCTCCTTTTTCTTTACAGTCAAAGTGAGAACTGCACTGTGTCTGAACCTTGTTGTGCCTCTACATAAAGAGAACCGAACAGCAGCAAAGCCAGACAGGTGACTGTGCTGACAGCTCTCGTAGCCAGTAACACGTAACTGTGCTAAATCCCTTGTGACGGCTTTGATTTCATTTTTGCCAGTGAAATCCTTGTAAAAGGAACTGCAGCAGTGTGATGATCTAAGGTGAAATTGCTGGTTTTAGTAGTGCTCTAAGCTGAGTGGAAGGGCAATTGAATGAGGGTTATATGCTTTCTCTGGGACGATAAGGTTTTATTTCCTGAGGGAAAGAGCCAGCTTTTCATGGGCTATATGTGGGCTTTGGCAAGGGCAGACAATCCAGTCTGTCAGGAAGCCATTTGAGGTGCTTCAGGTTTGTAAGCTTGTCTTTTAGTTTTTCAGGCGGATATTTGGAGCATGGGTGTAGTGCTGTATGCTCTGCTGTGTGGGTTTTTCCTTTGGATGATGACAATATGATGGCACTCTACAGGAGGATACCAGTGGGTATCAGTGGTGCTAGAATACACTGAGAAGGGAAATAGCTGAGCTTGACAAGAGGCCTTGCTTTTCGGATGGCAGAACATGCTGAGCTGTGGGTAGAAAGGCCACAGCACAGTCTGCTGAATATTGTCCCTGTTTTTGCTGCTTTGTCTACCAGTATTTTGTGGATTTGGTTCTACGCTTGGTTGGCCTATGTGGCACTGTAGCCTAATTCTGTACCATGATAGCATACAGAATTTAAGGAGAAGTATTTTCCTGCCAATGGGCTGGATTTTTTTGTATCTGGTTCTTCAACTGGCTGCTCCCTATACTATCTGTAGTAAAAATATAGACACATCATTTGATTTCCCTGAAATGAATGTTCCTAAATGCCAGCTCTTCTCATGTCTACAAAGATCAAAGTTCTGCATTTGCTATTAGAATTTCCTCTTCCAGAATCAGGAGGTAATGTAGGACCCCACAGATTGCCTTCAGAATCCAACAGTTAGTTCTGTTTCCTTTCGGAGTGCATAACAACCTGAGCACATGAATTGAATGACGTGGCTTGTTAGTCTGGTACAAACTCTGCTGTACACTGAAACCTGGTCCATTTGTAAGCAGGACTTTGTCCATCTCTGCAGGACAGCAGAAAACCCTTTGTGCTAATCATGATGCCAAGAAGCAGAATGCGGCAAATGGCAGATGATCCAACTGCTTCAGGTGTTCATTTCCTTAAAACTGTGAATAGTTTTGGACTGAGAGTTTGTAAGCAGAACAGAGCTCTTAAAGCTGTCAGAGATTATTTCTGCACTGTTCAATTCTATCTGCCTAACATACACCGGATCTCAGAACTGCATTGCTTGAACTGGTGGAACTTGTTGAAGTGAACTGGGATGAGCAAGTTTTAGAACTTAGTCAGAATGCAGTAAAAAATGGATAATCTCATGAGTATTAAGGTACAGGCTTGCTATTTCTGCACTGAATTTGTTTTTATTTTACATGGCTGTGATCTGAAAGTTGCTTGAAACGCAGGCACCTAGGCACTGTTGTGTAACTGAATTTCACACGATAGGTCCTGAAATATCCTGGAATCAAAAACTCTGACTTGTTTTAAGTCTGCTGCTTGAGTCTAATCAGGGTCATAGTGTCTGTGTGCAGTGTTTCTTTCCCTGTAATGCTCCACATCATTTCATTTTGGGAATATTGAAGGAAATGGACTATGTGCCATAACTGTTGTTAGAACAAAGTATGTCTGGTGTGATCTTATGCATAGGTTCTGTAACTGCTCTTCACAGCTCAGGTGTTTGACCTTCCTTTTGGTGAAGTGATGAAATACTGCTGGTTTCTATTTGTGCTTCTAGGCACCTTGAAGCTCTTAGGAATAGAACAATTGTCTCCAGTTCTTTTCAATGATATCAGTAACAGCTCGAGTGTTGCTGCCCACTAGGTAGACCCAAAGAAGCAGATTACAGTGAAACAACACACGAGCTGGACCTGAATGAGGATCACTTTCAAGACAGTGGCTATGCTGCTTCAAGCCTACTTGCTTCTTCCTGCCGCCACTCTATTACCAAGTATCAACAACCTTTCATGATTCAACTTGCAAATGTTTGAAACTAACCCTTGTGTTTCTATGCCTTCCTAGGTGATTCGAGCCCTTGTCAACCCCAAAGATCCAAACCAAGCAGTGTCTTTCCATCAATGGAGAGTTCTTATTAAGCATGAATCGCTGCAATTCGGATGACAGCCTTCCACATGGTAACAGTGATGGACACAAGGGGCTCATCCACGTTCATGCTCTCATATCTCCTGGCTCTGCTGAAGCTCCTGACCTGAGCCTGCCAGACACAGCAGTCACCTGCCTGGATTGTGACCCAGCGCCTTTGCAGTGCTGCCCATCCCAAGCACAGCCCGAGTGTCCCAGCAGCAGCACCACCATGCAGGAGCAGGGCAGCATCAGTGAGGTGAAGCTGAGCATCTTAGATGGGGACTTAGAGTCAGGCTGCCAGTCCCAGGCACCAGGCAGCAGCACCAGCTCTGAGCCACTCTCATCTTGACAAGAGGAGTCCCATCTTCACCCTTGACCTCTCAAGCCCTCCTGTCTTTTATTGAATAAAGTCACTCTCATGCTCAGTCATCGCCTCGACTGCATTCTGAGTCTTCAATCACAGGGATTGGGATGAATGCAACAAACAGCAAGGCAGCTCAGCTTGCAATGCTATGGCTGTGGGGTTCGTGCAGGCAGAGCTCTGGGTTCCCATTTTGCCTGGCTTTGGGATGTCTGCAGCAAGATCTCTACCATTTTGTATGGGAGCAAATAATCTCTAGCATCCAGGTTGCTGCTCATGATATATCCCAGTCTTCCTGGCTGTCACTTTGTGATACTTTTCAAAGCCTTCTGATACTCTTTGATGCCTTGGCTGCTCCCTAACACCTCTGTCCTCCTGCCATGTTGACTCACGTCTCCCACTTTTAAGCTGGCTTTGCAGATCATCTCCAGCCCTGTCATCATCACGCTGCAGCAGGAGGTGCTCACCTGGCCCAATGTCTGGCAGTACTGCTTGTTCTGCAGATGAGCAGCTGCCTCCTCATCTCTTCAGCTACAGTAGTTTTTCTCAGGGCAGTTAGATGCAGTCATGCTCCTCTGGATTTGGTGTGTTAAATCCATGCTGCATGGCAGCAGTCAGTGCAATACAAAGGTGTTCTGTGTGCCATAGCATTTCTCCAGGGGCTGCCAAAGGTAGAAGCACAACACAGCACCATCCTTCTGACAGTAATGTCTGTGAGTGTTAGACATGTGAGCACTGCATCATCCCCAGCGTGTCAGTGCTTTTCCACACCAACCTGACTCTCACACTCTGCACTGAATGTAACTCTGCTCTTGTGGAGACAAATGCTTTCTGTCACATCCTCCATCCCTGCAACCATTTGCCGGTAGGCAGCTCTTGCAGAAGAATCAAGCAGCAGAACCTTGTGCTCACCCTACAGCATGCAAATGCTATGAAAGCAGAAATAACCTGGCATGCTCTGGGTCTGCAAGGCTGCACAGATGGGAGAGGTAGATTGTGTTTTTGCAGTGGAAGTTTCCAGTATTTTCAGTACATAGTGTAGGCCCTAACTGAATGTATAACCCTCTTGTAAAACAGCTGTATAAGTAGTTTTTCCACCAAGAAAGTTGCTGAACAGAATTAAGTTCAGACTGGGGGCATTCTGACATGGGGAGAATTGAGACAAGCACAAGATAAATACAGGGTGGGTAGAGCCCAGCACAGGACAGAATGAATGTACTGACTTTTGGAAACATTGCCCTTCTCTGTCCGCAGAAAAGTACAAGGCAGACCTAAAAACAAGAGGTTGGTAATTGACCTTCTATGGAAATGAATCCTAGCCACAGTCTCGAGGAGTCTGTGAGCCTGAGATGCTCAACCAATGAGAGCCATGAGAGCATCACCTGCAGTGGGTTTAGGGCACAGAACAGAATTGATTTCACTGACTGGTGTGCAGTTTCTCCCTTGCCAATAGGGGATGTGCGCGCAGTATTGCAATAATGAATAAGCACTGCTGCTATCGCTGCCATCTTTGCCTAACTAGAAATCTTTGACTTTGAGAGTTTCTCACACAAGGGGAGAGGGTAAGAAAGTAAAGAGGCACAGAAAACTAAGGGAAACTGCTCTTCTTTATCTTATCTATAAAAATTGATACGATGCTGTTGTGCATTTTTTTTTAATTTTATTTTTAATTTTTTGCTAATGTCAGTTAGATTGTTTTAAAATATCCACACACCAAAATCTGACTACCAAGCAAATGTAATGAAAATGAAATGAAGGTGAGTTAGTGGAAAGCACAAGGCCATATTATATTAGGCTCCAGCAAATTTACAGGCAGTCACTGCACGAAGAGGTAGATCTGAGTTGCACATTATATGATTCCCACAAAGATTAAGGAAATCTGAAGCTTTCAATATATTTTTTTAATTCTTTTTTCATTTCATTTTTAAACACCTGACCCAGACCCCAACCCTCACAGGAGCTGTAAAGATAACAGCATTAACCAGCAATGTAACTCTAATCCTAACCCTTACCCTGATTCTAAAATCGTCCCTAACTCCAAATGCAACAACAAAAATGATGCTAGAAGTTTGTAGCAAAAGGAACCTTAACCCTGATCATAATCCAAAAAAAAAATCATTATGGTAACAATAATCTTTACCTTAAGAGTAATATTAATCAGAGCCCAGATGATGCCTGCATCCAATCAGAAGCATGCTTTGCATTATTTAAGAGTTGTATTTTTTCCAATGAACTCTCTCTATTATCACGTTTATAAAGTAACAGAGTCTGTTCTTTTTCTCCTGACACTGTGCCTTACTCCTGACATCCCCTGGAAATGACCCACATAGGGCACCATCAAAGTAATGCTAATAGTAATGTCAATCCTAAGGGTATCTCTAGCCTCAGTGTTAATGGGACGCTAACAACAATCCCAACAGCCTTAAACATTCTGGTGGTGTGAAAGAGGTGCTGCCTTGCACATGCTGGGCAGTCCCATTGCCTGTTAAATGCAGGCGGCAGCGTAGAAACATGATGCCCGTGGTCAGAATGCCCTGTGGCAGATCCTGGCACCGGAGAACTGACCGGAGAACCATGAGAGAACTGACAACAAATCACGCGACATCAGAACCGACCCAGTGGTTATTTACAAGCCTTGGGAGACCCAGACAGGATCTCAGAGTGGTGAATGTAGGTACAGAAGTTGTTACTACTCTGTTTTCTTCTAAAAGAAGTGTTTTTTTTTCATCTCAGAAGTTGGGGGGGGGTGGGGGGGGGGGGGCGGGAAAGGGATATCAATTTAATTACTCATTAATTTATTGACAGACATTCACGTTTGCTACGTTTGGAGAAGTTTTTATTTGTTTGCTGTGGTTTGATTTTTTTTTTTTCTTTTTTTTTTCCCCCTTCCCTCCTCTTCCATCTTTGTGTTCTTCCCCTATAATCAAAAGAACGGATCCCCAGGGTCTGTCCCGCAGACGTTCTTTCCGTGGTCTCTGCTGCCACCTGCTGGCCAATAAGCGGAACTGCCACTGTTGGGCGTTTGGTGCCGCAGGAAGCACAACGCAGATCTGAGTTCTGACCGGTCTACGCAGCAAATCCGCCAATCTTTATTGCGATAAGCCCTCCAGACAAGAGCATAAAGTCTTTGCCTGAGGGCAGGGTGAGTAGTAATGGATGTCAGTTTTGAAATTTCCAGTCCATTCACCACAGCGCTTTCTGCCTCCATGTCCCATAACCAGAGCAGCTATGCTGGCATGCTCTCTTGGTTTCTGTCTAAACCACTGTACTATATCCATCAGTTCAGCTGCTGTATTATGGGCAGCAGGGTTTGGGGGGTGGACACTGGTCAGGGCACTCCCACCAGCCTATCCTGCATTTTTTTTTTTTTTTTTTTCATTTTTGGGTTACAATCAGTCAGATCTCAAATAGATCTAGTCCAAATGGAACCTCAAAATCTGACCTTTTAGTGCCTTCATTTACAGAGTCCATTTTATACAGATTCCCTTGTACAGGGCCCCCATGGTCCTCCAGACAGTTGTTACTGATCTTCCATAGGAGAATGATTGAATTAGGTTTTTTCCCATCAAAACTGCCACCTGTCTTTCCAATTTTTCAACACTATCATTCAATAGCTGATTTGCATCAGCCTGAGCCTCTTCAGTTATGTTCAGACAGTTCAAGGCCATTAAAAGTGGCCATGCCACCATGAACACAGCTAACTGTCATTCTCAAGTTGTAAGTATGTCTTTGCTAAGACCATGGAAATACTCAGTCAGGTGGGCCAGGGACTCATGGACCCTCCCTCCGTCCCACACAGGGCCCCATTTTTCAGTGACAGAAGCAGTGCTGCATTTTGAGGATCCTAGGAATCCCAGGACATGCCCTGACAAAAGGTCATTCAAAGGGGTAGTCTTTCCCCATCCAAACAACTCCATGATATTCACAGAATCACAGAATTGTAGGGGTTGGAAGGGACCTCCAGAGACCACTGAGTCCAGTCCCCCTGCCAAAGCAGGTTCCCTACACCACAAAAGAGGTACGAAGAGGTAGATCTGAGTTGCACATTATATGATTCCCACAAAGATTAAGGAAATCTGAAGCTTTCAATATATTTTTTTAATTCTTTTTTCATTTCATTTTTTAAACACCTGACCCAGACCCCAACCCTCACAGGAGCTGTAAAGATAACAGCATTAACCTGCAATGTAACTCTAATCCTAACCCTTACCCTGATTCTACAGGGGACTGTCTGAAACGGACATCAATTCAATTACTCATTTATTTATTGACAGACATTCACGTTTGCTTCGTTTGGAGAAGTTTTTATTTGTTTGCTGTGGTTTGGTTTTTTCTTTTTTTCTTTTTTTTTTCCCCCTTCCCTCCTCTTCCATCTTTGTGTTCTTCCCCTATAATCAAAAGAGAACGGATCCCCAGGGTCTGTCCCGCAGACGTTCTTTCCGTGGTCTCTGCTGCCACCTGCTGGCCAATACACGGAACTGCCACTGTTGGGCGTTTGGTGCCACAGGAAGCACAACGCAGATCTGAGTTCTGACCGGTCTACGCAGCAAATCCGCCAATCTTTATTGTGATAAGCCCTCCACATGGCATTGCGCATGCACTCGAACACGCAACAGGCATAGATTTCTCTTAACTCCTTGAGGAGCAGGCAAGCAGAACAACTGAGCGCACCACTGCTTGTGATTGGGCCACCCCCATCATAGAGATGTGTGTTAGATCTTTTACCCACCCCTGGACTGGCCTTGTTGTTTAACGATAACCTCTGAAATCTGAGCTACTGGTTCTACCACCTGTAGTGTAGAATAGGTAGCCAATAAATGCTTTTCAACTGTGATGTATCTTTATTCTGCTCCATGCCAAACCTGTGGCCAAAACCTCATAGGGGTTCACAAAGAACTCTGGCTCTGCCAGAGCCCCCATCCAGACCCTTCTTGAGTTACATTCACATCTAGTTTGGCTGAAAAGGTTGGACTATAAATACTCAGTGCTTGGGCCTGTTTAACAGATATTTTTTCCTGATTATGCTGTCCATCGATCTTTTTAAACTGAACTCCTGCTCTAATCTGGTCTTTAAACATTTGTTGTCTCAAGACCCTAATGGGTCCAGACTGGATTACCTTAGGGGCTGGACGCCTAAGTCATGGCAGCAGATGGTTCTCTGCCTTTCTCAGACCTTTCCACCACCATTCAGAGCCTGCATCTGGCCGTAGGCACTCTTGTCTCCCCATCAATTGGGCAGCCTGTTGTATTACAGCACCTGAGGGCCACTGGGGGGTTCAGTATGGATAACATAGACCCATACTGATGTAAAGGTGATGGCTGTAGGATGAGATCCCTCGTTCCTGATGAAAAATTTATTGACTGGGCTCTCAAAATCATCTTCATAGATTGCCTCTTTCATGCCTAATTCTCTAATATAATTTTGTTAGTCCTCCATAGAGGACCACAGGCTGATATTTAATGGTATGTCATTCTTATTTGGCCATGTTATATGACACACAGCCATAAATCATTCACTGATCAAATGGCTATCCTCATTATGTTGGACAGAGCATACAGTCTTTGCCTGAGGGCAGGGTGAGTAGTAATGGATGTCAGTTTTGAAATTTCCAGTCCATTCACCACAGCGCTTTCTGCCTCCATGTCCCATAACCAGAGCAGCTATGCTGGCATGCTCTCTTGGTTTCTGTCTAAACCACTGTACTATATCCATCAGTTCAGCTGCTGTATTATGGGCAGCAGGGTTTGGGGGGTTGGATACTGGTCAGGGCACTCCCACCAGCCTATCCTGCATTTTTTTTTTTTTTTTTTTTTCATTTTAGGGTTACAATCAGTCAGATCTCAAATAGATCTAGTCCAAATGGAACCTCAAAATCTGACCTTTTAGTGCCTTCATTTACAGAGTCCATTTTATACAGATTCCCTTGTACAGGGTCCCCATGGTCTTCCAGAGAGATGTTCCTGATCTTCCATAGGAGAATGATTGAATTAGGTTTTGATTGAATGAGGACTCCCTTCCTCACCTGATCACTGCAGGGACAGACAAGGACCACCCATAGGTGGACCAGGTATGTGTATGGTAAGTGGAGCCCATATGTCTTGAGGAGACATCCTACACAGTTTACAGCCATACGTGCTGCTCCCAGGGAGGTGAGCTCATGGCTTTGGTTGCCAGCTGGGGTAGGAAGACTCCTTGGGTGAGTTCCTATGAAAGGGAACTGTATGTCATATGAATGGAAACAAGAACAAGTACTCTCTCCCAGGTGGGTGACAATAGGAGGGACCTAGGTTGGTCTCTCCTACGGGTATGGGATATAGTGGATAGCCTGTCAAATGGTAGCCTGGGTTCTCCAAGTTGTAATCACGGGGGTTATAGGTTGTATGTTCAATATTATCATCTGCTTTAAGTGTTTGGTACCGTGTGTCAAGCCGACTCTGGGAAAAACATTAACGTTTGCAACTGGTCGACCAGAGTATGAGTGTTATTAAGATTCCAGCTAGAAAACGTTGTCAGCATTGTGTAGTATGAATAAACCATGGTTTTTGATCTAAATCTCAGAGTGAGTGTGGTGTGAGTGAGACACAGAACAGCTGCAGGGTGAGTGCCGAGTCCCGATCCATGTTTCCTTCCTCCTGTGAGGGAAATGGCCAGACACGGACAAAGTGAAAGACTGTGTTGTGTGTCCACTCATAAGTACTTTCTGCTTGTATGTAAGAAGACAGGAGTTTGTACTCTGTAGATTAGTAAGATTGTCCTGAGGAGAGGTGTACATTCCACCCGACCAATGAGTGTCAACCCATTTATGTAATACTATGTACTGCTTGCGAGGAAGTGTGTGAGGGAGGTGGTTCAATCAGTGCTGGTTCTGTGGCACAGTGTTTATAACTGAAGAATACAGACTGTATTAAGGGAGTTTATGTGAACTGAAGAACTGTACGTTTTGACAAACTGTTTTGATGGTATAAGAAAGTGTAATTGTTAATGATATATGGAAGTGTACTTGAGGGAATGTGGAAGTGTATCTGAGCATAGAAATAGAGGAAGCATTTACAGAGGAAAAAGGATTAAAGTGAGTTTACCTGCATTGACATGAGAGCAACACCCTGCCAGACCGCTGCCCTGTGAGCTGAGCAGAGCAGAGCAGAGACACAGTCCCCATGTATCAGGTAGTGTTATTCTGCTTACCAAAAGAATGAGTTCACTACAGAAGAGGCAAATCTTCCCCTCTGCTCCATCTGTGGCATACTCTGGAGTTCAAGGCATTGCAAAGCTATGGCACATCTACTTTCTTTCAATGATGAAAACTTAGTGTGCTCTGGGCTCTCATTTCAATTGCATCTAAAGAAGTCTAGGGTCATGCCAGCTGACAGGAAGCTGGCAAATGTTGTCTCATTGTAAGGAAGAGCAAGAAAGATGACATGGGCAATTATGGACCTGTCAGTCCAGAGCCTGGTAAAATTATGGAGAAAATGATGGTGGGAGTTATGGAAAAACAGCTGAAGGACAATTCTGTCATTGGTCGCAGCCAACACAAGTTTGTGAGGCAAAGGTCCTGTTTAATTTAAGCTCATTTTGTGACACAGTTATCCGTTTAGTTGACCAAAGGAAGCCAGTTGATGTAATCCTTGAGGATTTCAGTGGAGATTTTGATACTGTTTCTCACAACAACCTTCTGGACAGAATGTTCTGCATATGGCTAGACAGAAACACAATGTGGTGGGTGAGCAGTTGGCCAGTAGGTCAGTCCCAAAGGATTATAGTCAGTTTTTTCCATCAGGCTGGTAGATGGTCACTGTCGGGGTCCCCAGGGTTCCATTTTGGGGCCACTTTCCTTTCATGTTTATGCAGATGACTTGAATGCAGGACTAGAAGACGTTCTGAGCAAGTTTGCTGATGAGACCAGATGAGGAGGTGCTGTTGCCTCCACTGAGGGTGGAGAGGACTTGCAGAGAGATGTGGACAAGTCAGAGAAGTGGGTACCAGTTGGTACTAAGCACCAAGTGCATAACGTATAACAAGAACAAGTGCCTGATTGTGCACCGCAGAACATAAAGGACTTCAAACTCTGGGAGAATGTGCAAACGAGGGCACTGGAACTGAGAGATCTGAAGTTCAGAGTTTCACAGGGATTGACTGCTTGTTCAGACTGGGCCCTTCTCACATCCCTTCTCACATCCTGCAATGAAACATAGGTCTCATATGGGACATGAACCTCACAGCGTCCTTGCACCACATGTAGAGCCTGGGATCTTCTGTCCCCATGTCTTTCATTTAACATCATACGGACCTCCAACCCATTGCCCCAGGAAATGCCAGGAGCCAACATGAGAGACAGGATCTCTCTACCACTGGTCTTGCAATCAGGGCTTGACCTGTCTGCTTCGTAAGGCAAAGGAGAGGTTTCTTAGCATGCCAGTGCCTTTGCCTGCCTGTAGTCATGGCTTCCAGTTATCTTCTCTAACAAGTCCCTTGGGAAGCTTACTTGGTAATGGCCCTCAGTGGGCCCATTAATACTCCAAGAAACTTCACTGTTACTTCCGACTTTGTCTTGTTGAGCACTTTGTGCAAACTTCTCTCTGCACTAGAGGCTGATGAACTCAGCATCAAATGCACCCTGGGACCATTATAACCTAAAGAATCTCCTGTGCCTTATGCCATCTTGTTATCTTCTTCAGGTTATCAGAACTTGTTCAGCAAAAAGGAGGGATATCTGGAGAGAGCTTAAAGAATCCAGTATAAATTTATTGTCTATTTATTTATAGTTGGGTTTAAAGAAGACATTAAAGCAGCACTGTGCAACTGATACCAATCCAGGATGTCCCAATGAGTTCTGTACTGTTACTGTGTTGACAAAGGTCCTTCTCAACCTCCCCACCCAATTTCTGCTCACAATGGACCTATGGGACTTGCATCACTTTTCTTCACATCACTCTTCTCCTCTGCATTCATCCGCTCAGTGTTAAAACTGCTTTGCACCAACTCCCACTGGCTTTCCTCAGAGAACCAGCTACACATGGAAAAGGAAAGATTTCTCTTTTTTATCTGGCCAGCAAATGGAAAGAAAGGTGATGCAATTGAATGAACAGTAAAACACAGTGATCAACTGCATGCCATGTTCAAGCTGCATCTATTGAAGTTTGTCTTTCATATGGAATACTTTTAAAAGAAATGATTTATTCTGAGGTAGGATAGGATAGATTGAATCACAGTGAAGTAGTTGACAACAGAGGCCATCAGACTCTGGTAGATAGAGCAAATTCCAGTAATCTCCCTGGGATAGATCAGCCAGGTAGTTGAGAGGTATCAACTTAAAATTGATCAGGACTTGTGAGTATTTCACACATTGAGACGGGTTAACACATTCTCACTGATTCTCAGACTTTGGGGAGATGGAACAAATTCCAGTAATCCCCCTGAAAGTCAGAAATCAGACAGATAATTGGGAGGTATCTGACTGAACAAAGAGCAAGGGATGGAGAAATCTGGAGGGCAGTGGGAGTAGTTTGTGCCCAAATGGCCTGCTGAAAACATGCCCTTAACCATGGCCATTTATTTAGGAGAACTGAAAAAACTTGGAGGATGAGACACATCAAATAGGCAGCAGGGAAGAGTAGTGCTGGGCACCGGGCTATAGTCACAGGGCATTGGCACTGGCACCACTGTCTGTGTCTCTGAATCTGAAGACATTTGTGTCCAGCGAACACAGTTCTGGAAAACATTGTAGTTTCAGTAAAAGAAAAAAAAAGACATCAAATCACCTCAAAGATTCATATTTACAACTTAAAATGGAACAAGACTCATGAGAATTTTTCATGTTGAGAAGGGTTAACACAATTTCAATGATTTCCATCTTTGTCTTCAATTATTTGTTTCAGTTTTATTGACATTTATGATCAACTATTAAGCTTACAGCCTCAAAATAAATAAAAAGAGATACATTTGCATCTTGCACGTGGCCTGATGCCCCTTTTACCTTCGCAGTTCCCACAAGTCCTTCCATGCCGGAGAGTATGAGATCCAGCAGAGCACCTCTCCTCTTTGGTTCCTCCACTGCTTGGTCAAGAAGCTGCCATCTGTGCTCTCCAGGGATCTGCTGGATGCCACATGCCCTGCTGTGCTGTCCCTGCTGCAGATAATGGAGTGACAAAGGCCACCAAATGGGACAAGGGACAGACAACATCAGATTCCCATCTGTCTGCAGAGGGCACCTTCCATTTACTCTCCCTGATCAGGAAGACAGGAAAAGACACTGATGGTCTCCTCTGTTTGCCATTTCCATTAGCTCTGACCTGTCTGCTCTTCCATCCCCAGGCAGAGCTCAGTGCACTCTCACAGAGGGCATTCACCCTTCTTTATCTCCTCGCCCATCCATCCTAAAGACTCGGTATCCCCCTTGTGCTACAGTGCAGTTGTGGAAGCCATTAAACTGTGTCCCCATGGTCCAAACAGGAGCTCAGGCCTGCAGCTCTATCAAGATTTCTAGCTTCTTGTGTGTTGGTGTTTGCATTAGTGCAAAACCACAGAAGTAAACATCCTAATTGGAAAGCATCACTGGACATAGCCTGACTGGATAGCTAATCTATGGTATCAGTGTGCAGAAGGTGGCACACAAACATTAGACTGATCGTGGGCGTTGGAGTTGACACAGCAACATGGTCACACCGTGGGCATGGCTTTCCTGAAGGCCCTGTGCTGCTCTTGCAGCTGTGAGTGAATTCACCAGACAGCCAGCGCTATCCCCTCTCTGGCCCTCGGCTGATGCCCAGGAAGGAGCTGTCTATCTCAGGGATTTCCCACATGGTTTACAAGCACTGGCACACATCAGGAGCAGCCCAGGCACCTTGGGCATCACCCAGTGTCTGTGTGTGAGCTGCTGCCTCCCAGCTGAAGGTCCGAGGACTCAGAGCAGGAGCTCACATGCAGGCAACTCCTTGTGCTCTTCTGAACTGAACCAGAGGAATCCCAGCTCCTGTGGGTGTGTAGGGAGCCGAATCCCATTTCAGCTCCAGGATTTCTGTCAAGGGATGAGACTCCTGCACTGCCTCAGCTGGATCACTGCCCTGCACAGGGAAAGTCCAAACCTTGCCTTCCTTGTCTGGTTGCCCTTATTGTTTCATCAAACGATCTCTGGGAGCACTCCCCATATGTCTCCAATCAGTCACTGACCACTGGACATGTGGTGGTTAATTGAGCGAATTTCAAAGCACAGTCATGATGCTGTTGTCTTTCAGGAGCTGTTGGCCATGAGGACCCAGGGACATGTCAGGGGAGACAAGTCGGAAAGATAAAAATGACATAATCTGCTGCTTGCCTGTCCAGGCTCCTGGGACACAGGGAGCTCATAAAAGTGTGCAGGGCTGCAGAGAGACAGCTGTGCCCAGGAGCAGCTCTTGTGCACAGCACAGCCTGCAGGTGACAGAAGGAGAGGAGAGAAACTGAAGAGAGCTTGCAGGATGTGTGTGGTGTGAGCGGGCTGTGAGCTCACTGCAGGAGCATTGCTCACAGACCATGACAGGGTAAGTCTCACTGCAGACCATGAGCTGCTTTTCATAGAGGGTCAACTTAATTTGGGACATCCCATAGGAGATCTGGATGCAGGCACTGCATGTTTCTTTACTGTGGAAAAAGCCTTCTGCTCCAGCTGAGGGCTTCCATACTGCAGTATGAAATCACAGCCCTGAGGGCTGCATGTCCCAGCACGGCTGCAGGCTGTGCAGCCGGGGCTGCAGGCGGGTGCCCAGGGCTGTCCTGCAGAGCAGGGTCCCTGCTGTGCCCCAGGGGCTGTGTGCCGGGTATGGGACTCTGCCGCCTGCCAGGCTCAGCACTCAGCCTGCCCGGGGAGCTGCCCAGGGTGCTGCAGGGAGACGGGTGGGGGGAAGGAGCCCCCCGGCAGGGCTTGTGCTGCCACAGCTGCTGCCTGGGGCAGGGGATCACAACTCCACTGCACAACGGAATGTTTCTGAGGGCACTTTGCAAGAGGAGAGCCAAGGCAGGGGGTTTCCATTTCCTGTTCTGAGGCAAAGAGGTTTGGAGTCAGAAATCTAAAAGGGGCAATAAGAGTTCTGAGAATTTTTCATCAATCAATTGCTTGTTTTGTGAACACTCACACATGATGTGCTTTCAGTCTCCCCTTTCTCGAAGGATGGAATTATCATCATTTTCTGTAGGCATGAATAATTCACTTATCCTACAAACAGGCAGCATTTTCTAACTGAAACTGAATGCCACAGAAGCTCGGGTAGGGGGCTCTAAGAGCACTTGGGGTAAAGATATGAGACATGAAACAGATGAAAATATCCAGGGAGAAGGCATAAGAAAATAAAAGGAAGGTTAGAGCTCCATATGCTGCTTCTGCTTAAGGAATGCTGAAATACATGAAATTAAATGCAAGTAATGGTGCTAAATGTACACTGTTGTAAGAGAATAAAAACATTTCATATTATAGCAGGAGGAGTGTGTCTGAGAATGGTCTGGACTTGTCATTATCTTCTGCACTCTGAGCAGGACTCCAAGCCCAACAACAGCAGATGTCCAACAGCAGCTCCATCAGCGAGTTCCTCCTGCTGCCGTTGGCAGACACGCGGCAGCTGCAGCTCCTGCACTTCTGGCTCTTCCTGGGCATCTACCTGGCTGCCCTCCTGGGCAACGGCCTCATCAGCACAGCCGTAGCCTGCGACCGCCGCCTGCACACCCCCATGTACTTCTTCCTCCTCAACCTGGCCCTCCTCGACCTGGGCTGCATCTCCACCACTCTCCCCAAAGCCATGGCCAACGCCCTCTGGGACACCAGGGCCATCTCCTACACAGGATGTGCTGCACAGCTCTTTTTCTTTTCCTTCTTCCTCTCAGCAGAGTATTCCCTTCTCACCATCATGTCCTATGACCGCTACGTTGCCATCTGCAAGCCCCTGCACTACGGGACCTTGATGGACAGCAGAGCTTGTGCCACCATGGCAGCAGCTGCCTGGGGCACTGGGGTTCTCTATTCCCTGCTGCACACTGCCAGTACGTTTTCACTGCCTCTCTGCCAAGGCAATGTTGTCAACCAGTTTTTCTGTGAAATCCCACAGATCCTCAAGCTCTCCTGCTCTGGCTCCTACCTCATGGAATTTGTATTTCTCTTTTTTGGTGTCAGTTTAGGCTTTGGTTGCTTTGTTTTCATAGTTGTGTCCTATGTGCACATCTTCATGGCTGTGCTGGGGATGCCCTCTGAGCAGGGACGGCACAAAGCCTTCTCCATGTGCCTCCCTCACCTGGCTGTGGTCTCCCTGTTTCTCAGCACTGGTGCTTTTGCCTACCTGAAGCCCCCGTCCATTTCCTCCCCACTCCTGGATCTGACAGTGGCACTTCTGTATGCAGTGGTTCCTCCAACACTAAACCCTATTATCTACAGCATGAGGAACAGGGAGATCAAGCACGCTTTCAGGAAGGTGTTGCAATAAGCACTATTCCTGCTACAATAAAATGCACAACTTCCTCAATAGGATTCCCAGTGGTGGTTCTTTATGTTTTATGCATCTTTGTCTGTTTGATTATGTGAGATATAGGAATGTGCAAAAAAAAAATGTTATTGAACTTATAAATAAAAATGTATTTAAATTCTTTCCTACCTAATTTCCATTTTCTCACTCCAAGAACTCATGTAAACATGGAACCAGATTCCCTGAATATGTTATAAGATACCTAAAAAGCTTTCAAAATAGACTTACTTAGATTTTCTTTCTTCCTACTTTGCCTGGATTTGGGGAGGTACAGCCACAGACAGCAGCTCAACGTGCTCTTTTCATTCATGTGCTCTTACCAGTGCTGCAGTGCTCTTGAGTCCTCTCATTTGTGCAGTCCTGAAGGTCTTGTGTGTCTCACAACAGTCCTGTTGCCTCTACAGCAGCAATCCAGGGCTGCAGTCAGTAGCCGGCAATATGAACAGGTCTGTCAGAGCTGGTCTCCTTGCTGGCACTGCCATAACAAGAGGGCCCCTTTAGAGCAGGACCAGAGAACTGGAGGGAGGCCTCTTCCAAAGCTGGTGTAAGGAATATACCTCAGGAGCTGCTCCCTGAGAAAACCTTGAGATCTTCAGGTGCTCTTCACTGTGTGACCAGATCAGATTGAATAGTCCCAAGGAGATCCGTAAGCATCTCAAGGCAGTGCTGTGGTTTAAGGTTTATGGGTTGAGACAAAGAGAAAAAGAAAAGGATAATAATTATGACAAATGTATTTATACATATATAATATATTTAGTGTATTTTCACACATATACAACATATGCAGTTGCAAACATATATGAACTAATCCCTATGCGCATCTGTCTGCAAGTCCAGGATTAGTTGCAGGGGTTTTAACAGCCACAGGGTTCACTGTAGGAGCTGAAGTGGCTGTTGGGCTGTTGCAGGAGTTGAAGTGACCTCAGAGTTCATTGCCAGAGCTGGAACCACCACAGGACCTGTGACTATGTTGGAGCAGCCACTGGGCTCATTGGAGGGGTTGGAGCCACCGCAGGGCTGTACTTCCTCCCTTGGGAGGAATTTGTACCATTTTCTTATTACCATACTTGGAACAGCTACAGGACCCGTAGCAGGAGTAACTGCAGAGCTCATTATGAGGGGTGGAGTGACAGAGGGATCTGCCCAGAGCTTGGAGCAACTGCAGGACGTGTAGCAAAACCTTGGAGCTGCTGCATGGTCTGTGCCAGGAGTTGCAGAGGCTGCAGCACTGTCAGCAGATCCAGCTCTCTGGATCTGGCACACTGCAGTCATTTGTGCCTCTTGGGGGTTACCAGTGCCACAGCAGACCTGCCCCCAATATTCTACCAGTTTATCAGGATCCTGCAGTTGCTCGGAGATGAAGTTCCAAAGCCCTGGGGGTGCCCACCACTCCAGGCAGCTGCCCAGACCGTCCCACACCCTCTGCCATGCAGAGCCTTCTCACCTTGGGGCAGATCTCTCACTGATATTCCTGAATAATTGTTTAACCTCAATCATAGATTCATAGAATCACCAAGGTTGGAAAAGGCCTAAAAGATCATCCAGTCCAACCGTTCACCTATTACCTATAGCTCCCACTAAACCATGTCCCTCAACACAATATCCAGTACACCCCCGGACTCACAGAGGCGACAATGTAAATTGTGTAATTCCTAATCATATGGACAATATTACTTCCAAAACCCAAAGATGACCGCAGAGCTGAATGTGCACAAAACTTCACTTTGTCAGCTGCCAATTTTATCGTGGTACAAACTGAGGTCAAACAGCAGAGCAAAATAAATACCCTAATGCAGCATCCAAGCACCAAGTAAGGAGCTGTGCAGTGAAGCTTCATGAGAAGACTCAACAAGCTCCACACATAGGGAGCACATCCACACATATCAGCACCATGGCCTGCACTTCTCCAGCTCCCACAAAGCCCTGTCCGCTCTGGACAGATGTGCTGCTATCTCAACCCTTGGAGCCTCACATCAGGCACCAAAATGACAGTGGTTGTTGAACCCAACATGTGGCTCAGCAGCACACAGTGCTTTGTGCACTGCCCAATTCCCAGTGGGATGGGGATGAGAACTGGGAAAAAGAGTACAACTTCTGGGATGTAACAAAGCAGTTTACTAAGAGAGATAAAAGAAGTGGAGTAATAGTTATCACTATATATCCGTTGATATGGAATTGTATGTAACAACTGATGCACAAGCACTTGCTCAGCACCACCAGACTGATGCTCAGCTGGACCCTGGGCAGTGAAGAGACTGAGATGAACTCCCACCCCTTTCAATACAATTTCTGCTTGCTGTCAGCTGATAGAGAACGTCCCTTTGGCCACTATCAGTCAGCTGTCCTCACTCTGTTCCCTCCCAGCTCCATGTGCCCTCCACTGACCATGGCCTTGGCTCTGTACAACACTGCTTAGCAGCAGCTGTAAACATCAGAGTGTTATCAATGGTTTTCTCCTAGAACCAAAACACTGCACCACAGCAGACAGTCTGAAGAAAACAATTCCATTCCAGCTGTAACTCAGATTCCTGCCTGTCCCCTCTTCTTGTTCTTCCTGATCAGGAAGCAAGGAACAGAATCTGCCGCTCTCCTCTCTGAGCCCTTTCCATCAGTTCTCAGCTGGCTCCTCTGCCATCCCCAGGCAGAGCTCAGCGCCCTCTCATGGATGGCAGCAGCCTTTTCTCTTCTTCCTTGCCCATCCGTCATGCAGAATCTGTACCCCATTTGCTACAGTACAGAGCTGAGAATCAACCCACCATGTCTCTGTGAACCAAACAAGACCCTAGGCCTGCAAAGGCACAGAGATTTGGAGTTCGCTGAGTGAATGTTTGTGGTCCTCTCATTAGTGTAACGACTCTTCAGAAAGGATCCCCTTCCAGAAGCATGTTTTGATTTTGCCTGGCTGGGCCTTGCATCTACACCGTGCTACTGGTGTTCAGAAGATGGCACACAGGTACGAGACCCATTGTGGGGCTCACAGTTGTCCAGTGAACATTGTCACTACCCAGGGCATGTCTTTCCTAAAGGTCCTCAGTGGCATTTGCCAGCTGGCTGGGGGTGTGCTGGAGACCCCAGGGAACTGCCATTCTGTTGTAATACAAGAAGAATTTTACAGAGCAGCAGCCATGGATCAAGATAAGCACTTTACAGAGCAGCAGCTGCAGAGCAGGATAAACAGCATGAGAACCAAGGACACCTCTAGCAAAAGAGTGAAAGGCTCGTGGCTTTGAAGCGGGGTTTTAGGGTTCTTATTGCAGAAGCTTTCTTCCAATTAGTACGTGTGATTTTTGAACACCCTTGTTTGTTTGCTATAAAAGTACGGCTCTTCAGGCAATAGATGGACACAGCTATATTTAACTATATTGGTGTGTGGTTGTTTGTCCTAGAACGCTGACTTTTGCCTTCAGGTTCGCCAACACATGGGGGCCCGCAATGTCATGGGATTTAACTCTTGAACACCTGTGGGATCCCGAGAAACTAAGCCAGTATTTGAGTCAGGGATGGCGCAGCCTAGATAGATCTAAGGGGGTATGACTTATTTGGGGCTTGGCTTGTGCTTACCGTGCTCTATATAACACTGTTCCGAAAAGAGAGAATTTCCGAGCTGAGGTTCTAGCCAAAAAGGGAAATCCCCAAGTCAATTTTGATCAGTCACAGGAGGCACCAGTAACAATATCAGTTGCCCTTGTGGAAGGCAAGAAATGGAAATGGGTGTCCTCACGTCTAGAACGGAAAAAAGAAGTGGAGGAGGAGGCAACAGAAGATCCAGGTGACAGGTCTGGATAAGTACCGAGAAAGGAAAAAGGAAAAGTGTCATGAAGAAGAGAGTGATGAGGAGGAAATCTCTGTTACTGTTTGTCGATCCCTGAAGATGACTGAAATCGAAGGCGTAAGAAAGGAGTTCACACGGCACCAGAATGAATCTCTTGTTACCTGGTTGCTTCGCTGTTGGGACAGCTGGGACGGTAGCTTGTTGTGATGTGACAGGCCCTTCCCCATATTCTGGAAGAATCTTAGTGTAATACAGTGGGTGTAGACAAAAAGGCGTAGGTTATATAAGGATGTGTCTGTTTCAATAAATCGCCATTTTGCCACTTCATCTCCTTGGTGTCACTTGGTAATTGGCCTAGCTGCTGCTTCAGTTGAAGGCGAGAGATCGTAAAGAAATTAACGACCATAAAGCCTTCATGTGTATCATTAAAATTCTCAGCTATTAGACACAAGCGCTTTCCAGATTGAGCAAGGAACAACAGTAAATTGCACTGTGTGTTTCCTTGTGGTGTTACCTACGTGACCACAGAGAAGACACGAGGAAGTGGCATGACCAGCCTACTCCTGTACTATGAGCACGGGTGAGGGAACTACAAAACAGTCCAACCACCAGTACGGCTGCTCCAGTTATCACAGGTAACCAATAGAGGGGCCCTGCCCTCATTCAAGGGAGTGGAAGGGATAATAGAGTTTATTGGACTGTGTGGATTTGATGGCCTAGCACATCAGAACCACAGAAATATAAGGCACTGGTGGATACTGGTGCACAGTGCACCCTAATGCCCTCCAGTCATGAAGGGACAGAATCAATCCATATTTCTGGATATCTCTCAAGAATTGACTGTGTTGGAGGCTGAAATAAGCCTCACTGGTAAAGACTGGAAAAAACATCCTATGTGAGTGGTCCAGGGTTTCCGTTCATACTTGGTATTGAGGATACCTCAGAAGAGGGCATTTCAAGGATACTAAGGGGTATCACTGGGCCTTTGGAATCGCTGCTGTAGATATGGACAACATTAAGCAGCTGTCTGTTTTGCCTGGCCTGTCAGAGGACCCGTCTGTTGTGAGGCTGCTACGAGTAAAAATAAAAGAGCAGCAGGTACCGATTGCTACAAAGACAGTGCACAGACGGCAGTATCGCACCAACAGGGATTCCTTGCTCCCCATTCATGATTTGATTCGCCAGTTGGAGAATCAGGGAGTGATCAGTAAAACTCACTCACCTTTTAACAGCTCCATATGGCCAGTGCGTAAAGCCAGTGGAGAATGGAGGCTGACAGTAGACTACCGTGGCCTGAATGAGGTCACACCCCCACTGAGTGCTGCTGTGCTGGAGAGCAAATAATTCAAATTCTTCTATGAGCCAGTTTTGCTATTAAGTGAAGCAAAGTAAAAGGGCCTGCCCAGGAAATTCAGTTCTTAGGTATAAAGTGGCAGGATGGATGTCATCACATCCCAACAGTGATTGACAAAATCACTGCCATGTCTCCACCAACTAGCAAGAAAGAGACACAATCTTTCCTGGGTGCAGTGGGCTTTTGGAGGATGCACATTCCAAACTACAGCCTCATTGTAAGCCCCCTTTATCAGGTGATGCAGAAGAAGAATGATTTTGCATAGGGCCCAGAGCAGCAGCAGGCTTTTGAACAGATTAAACAGGAGATAGCCTGTGCCATGGACCTGGGGCCAGTACGGACTGGACAGGATGTAAAGAACATCCTCTATACTGCTGCTGGAGAGAAAGGTCCCACTTGGAGTTTGTGGCAAAGAGCCTCAGGAGGGACCCAAGGCCGACCCCTGGGATTCTGGAGCTGAGCGTACAAGGGGTCTGAAGAGTGCTACACTCCAACTGAGAAGGAGATCTTAGCCGCGTATGAGGGGGCTCGGGCTGCTTCCGAAGTAGCTGGTACTGAAATGCAGCTCTTTCTGGCACCTCGACTGTCAATGATGAACCGGATGTTGAAAGGGGAGGTTCTCTCCACCCATCATGCTACCGATGCCACCTGGAGCAAGTGGATTGCACTGATTAGACAACAAGCGCGGATGGGGAACCTCAATCGTCCAGGAATTTTAGAAGTGATCATGAACTGGACTGAAGATAAAAAGTTTGGAACATCACCAGGAGAAGAGGTGTCATGTGCTAAAGCGGCCCCACCATACATCGAACTACCAGAAAATGAAAAGAAATATGCTCTTTTCACTGATGGATCATTTCATATTGTAGGGAAGCATCGGAGATGGAAAGCTGCTGTTTGGAGCCCCACACGACAGGTCGCAGAGGCCACTGAAGGTAAAGGAGAATCAAGTCAGTTTGCAGAGGTAAAAGCTGTCCAGCTGACCTTAGATGTGGCTGAACGGGAGAGGTGGCCAATGCTTTATCTTTATACTGACTCATGGATGGTGGCAAATGCCTTATGGGGGTTGTTACAGCAGTGGGAACAAAATAACTGGCAACGGAGGTGTAAACCTATTTGGGCTGCTGAACTGTAGAAAAACATAACTGCTCAAAAAAAAGATATGATTGTAAAGGTGTGTCACGTGGATGCACACTTGCCCAAGAGTCGGGCTATTGCAGAACAACAAAACAACCATCAGGTAGGTCGAGCTGCCAGAATTGAGGTGGCTCAAATAGACTTGGACTGGCAGAACAAGAGTGAATTATTTCAAGCTTGATGGTTCCATGAGACCTCAGGCCATCAAGGAATGGACATAACATATAATTGGGCTAGAGACTGAGGGGTGGACTTAACTATGGATGCTATTGCACTGGTTATTCATGACTGTGAATCATGTGCCATAATTAAACAAGCCAAGAATATGAAGCCTCTCTGGGGGGAAGGCCAAGGCAAAAGTATAAATATGGGGAGGAGTGACAGGTGAATGATGTCACCTTGCCAGGATCTCATAATGATAAGCGTTTTGTGCTTACCATGGTGGAAGCAACCACTGGGTGGCTTGAAACATACGCAGTACCCCATGCTACTGCCAGAAACACAATATTGGGTTGTTAGAAACAAGTCCTATAGAGACATGACACCTCAGAAAGAACTGAGTCTCATAATGGGACACATTTCAAAAATTCCCTTAATAAATACTTGGGCCAAAGTTCATGGCATTGAGTGGATTTATCATATCCCCTACCATGCACCAGCTTCTGGTAAAATTAAAAGATACAATGGGGTGTTGAAAACTATGTTGAAAGCAATGGGTGGTGGAACACTGAAGCACTGGGAAAAGCATTTGCATGTGGTGCAAGGATGCTGTTAAAGTTCATATCCCACATGTGCCCTGTGTCTCATCACAGGATGTGGGGTGTGAGAAGGGCCCAGTCTGAACAAGCAGTCAATCCCAGTGAAACTCTGAACTTCAGATCTCTCAGTTCCAGTGCCCTCCTGTGCACACTCTCCCATAGTTTGATGTTCTTTATGTTCTGCATTGCCCAGAAGTGCACCCAGTGCTCCAGGTGAGGCAGTAGCAATGCAGAGCAAAGAGGGACAAACCTTTCTCCCACCCAGCTGGCAATAAATTGCTTGATGCACTTTAGGGGACTGTTGGCCTTCTTGGCTGGCTGGGCACACTGCTGACTCACTTAAAATTTTATGTTGAGCAGGACCCCCAATCCTTTTCAGTCAGACGTCTCTCATGTGTCCAATATACAGACAGTGTTTATGTCCAGGGTTGCCCATACCCAGGTGCACAATCAGGCACTTGTTCTTGTTATACTTTATGCACTTGGTGCTTAGTACCAACTGGTACCCACTTCTCTGACTTGTCCACATCTCTCTGCAAGTCCTCTCCACCCTCAGTGGAGGCAACAACACCTCCTCATCTGGTCTCATCAGCAAACTTGCTCAGAACATCTTCTAGTCCTGCATGCAAGTCATCTGCATAAACATGAAAGGAAAGTGGCCCTAAAATGGAACCCTGGGGAGCTCTGACAGTGACCATCTACCAGCCCAATGGAACCCACTGACTATAATCCTTTGGGACAGAACTACTGGCCAACTGCTCACCCACCACTGCTGGTGAACCTGAAAGGCAAAATGTCAGCGTGCTGGGTCAAACAGAGAAACACCAATATAGTTACATATAGCTGCATCAATTTATTGCCCGAAAGCCAGACTTTTATAGGAGACAGACAAGGGTGTCCAAAAATCACACACGCTAATTGGAGGAAAGCTACTGCAATAACAACCCTATAACCCCCCTTCAAAGCCACGAGCCATTCATTCTTTTCCTAGAGATGTCCTTTGTTCTCATGCTGTTTATCCTGCTCCGCAGCTGCTGCTCTGTGAACTCCTTATCTCAATCCATGGCTGCTGCTCTGTAAAATTCTTCTTGTATTACAACACACCACGTTCTGTTTCTGTCTAGCTGTATGCAGGAATTTCTGTCCAGAAGGGTGCTGGAGAAATAGTATCAAAAGCTCTACTGAAATCCTCAAGGATTACATCAACTGCCTTCCCTTGTTCAGCTCAATGGATAAAGGTGTCATAAAAAGACCTGAAATTAAATAGGACCTTCCCCTCTGTATCTTGTGTTGTCTGTGACCTGTCCTTCAGTTGTTTTTCCATAACTCCCACCATCATTTTCTCCATAATTTTACCAAGCACTGTAGTGAGACTGACAGGTCCATAGTTGCCCGTGTCATCTTTTTTGCTCTTCCTTACAATGAGACAACATTTGCCAGCTTCCTGTCAACAGGTATGACCCTAGATTTATTAGATGCCATTGAAATGCGAGCCCAGAGCATGCTAAAGTGTCATCAGTGCAAGAACGTAGATGTGCCATAGCTTTGCAATGCCTTGAAATCCAGACTATGCCACAGATGGAGCAGAGAGGAAGATCTGCCTCTTCTGTTCTGAGCTCATCCTTTTGATAAGCTGAATATCACTACATACTCCATGGGGTCAGGTGCAAAAGACACAATGGGTGCCCTAAGCACGTGGCTGAGGTGGTATTTAGGATGGCCAAGAATACCTCCCTTCTGGCCCTCAGCTGATGCTCCAGAAGGAGGTGTCTATCTCATAGATTTTCCGTCACAGTTTACAAGCACTAGCACAAAACTAGGATCACCCAAGGCACCTTGGGCATCACTGAGAGACTGTGTATGAGTAGTGCAGTCCCTGTGGAATAAAAACCAAGGATTCAGATGAGGGACTCACACACAGACACCTCACTGTGCACATCTGAACTCAGCTAGGTGAACTTGTAGCTCCTGTGGTTCTTTGAAAAACTGATCCCAATTCAGCTCCAGGGTTTCCATCTGAGGATGAGATGCCTAACGCTAGAATAAGGATGGGATGGTCTGTTGATAACAGGACAAATGGAAACGGATTTAAATTAAAAAGGGGAGACATAGGTTAGATGTGAGGAACCTATATTTTTACACAGCAACACTGGAAAAAGTTGCCCTCAGAGGCTGTGCATGCCCAATGGATGGGATCCTGGGTTTACTCTGGGTTTACCCTCACGTCAGTCCATGTTTCTACTCATACTTTTGTCTAGGTGAACTCTCACTTTACTCAAGGTTTTACTCACAGTTTACCATCAGGGAGTGTGATCGGGAGATGGGCTGGTGGAGTGACTTGCTGGCATCCCCGAGGGAAGGCTGCCAGGCAGATACCCCCAGAAAAGTGGTTGACTCCCTGCCCTGTCACAGTCAGACAGACCTGACTGATGAGAAGGGTTGGAAGAGAGTCCCAACTCAACATCACAGGAGCCCCCCCATGCCTGCCTAGCCCTCGACCCCTGATCCATCTAAGCAACAGGTTTGACACTCTGAAATCTGAAGGAGATAAGAATGGGGAGGCAATGGAGGATCTGCCTAGGAGGAAACCTAATGCAAGGCAGTCACTACCAAGCCTTGTGACTTCCTCTGCCATGAAAGAATGAAGGGTGGCCGTGGTGGGTGACTCCCTTCTCAGAGGAATAGAGGGCCCCATTTGCAGACTGGACCCCAGTTGTCAGTAAGTCTGCTGCCTTCTTGGTTTCAGGTCAGGGACATAATGAGGAAACTCCCAATGCTGGTTAGGTCCACTGATTATTTTCCACTACTCATAGTTTAGGTGGGCAGTGATGAAATTTCTTAGATAAGACTACAAACTATAAAAAGAGATTTCAGGAATTTAGGCCATTTAGTTCACAAAGTGGGAGATCAAGTGATTTTTTGTTCTATACCTTCAGTGGCAGTGAGGGACACAGAGCAGGCTTGGAAAGCAAAGCAATGAACAATTGTCTCAGAGGTTGGTACTGAGCCAGAAACTTTGAGTTCTTTGATCACAGGACAGTTTACTTGGCCCATGGTCTGTTATCCATGAATGGAACCCAACTGTCTCAAAGGGGGAAGTGAATCCTAGCATAGACGGTAGCGGGGCTTATCGAAAGAGCTTTAAACTAGCTACGATGGGGGAGTGGACAAAACAGGGCTTACCAGAGATAAGCCTAGGGAAATGCTGTTTGAGCTGGGAGAGAGGCAGATGCCTCAGCTGAAGTGCGTCTACACCAACGCACGCAGCTTGGTCAACAAGCAAGAGGAGCTGGAAGCAACTGTGCATCTGACAAACCATGACCTAGTTGCTATTACCGACCCATGGTGGGACCACTGCCATGACTGGAGTGCTGTGATGGATGGTTACAAGCTCTTCAGAAGGGATAGAGGAGGAAGGAAGGGTGGTGGTGTGGCCCTTTATATTAAAGAGAGTTTTGATGTTGAAGAGCTTGGGCTTCAGAATGAAGTGCATGTTTGTAAGGATCGGGGGAAAGGCCTGTAAGTGTGACATCTTGCTAAAGGTTTCTTATAGACCGCCTAATTGATGGGTGAGGCATTCTATGAGCAGCTTACTGAAGTCGCAAGATTGCCAGCACTCATTTTCTTGGGAGACTACAACTTCTCTGATATATGCTGGGAATATAATAAATAGCAGAGGAATCAGTCCAAGAGGTTTATAGATTGCATGCAAGACAGCTTCCTTACACAGCTGGTATGAAGTCCTACCAGGGGTGGTTCCTTGCTAGACCTGCTCTTCACTAACAGTGAAGGACTGGTAGGAGTTGAGAAGGTTGGGGACTGTCTTGGGCAGAGTGGCCATGAAATGGTAGAATTCTCTATTCTTGGAGATGTCAGAAGGGTGACTAGCAAAACTACTATCCTGAACTTCTAGAGGGCGGACTTTGACCTGTTCAGGACACTTGTAGCACAGGTCCCTTGGGAGTCGCTCCTTATGGGTAAAGGGGTCCAGGAAGCCTGGACACTCCTCAAGATGGAAATCTTAAAGGCACGAGATCAGGCTGTCCCTGAATGCCATAAGGTGAGCCATAGGGGAAGAAGACCAGTGCAGATGAACTGGGGAAAACTATTGAGACTCAGGAAGAAAAAGAGAATCTCCGTCCTCTGGAAGAAGGGGCTGGGTACTTGGGGAGATTACAAGGAAGTTGCTAAGGCATGCAGGGAGGAAGTTAGGAAGGCACATTAATTCCCTGTCCCTTAATCCATGCCCAGAGCTTCTCAGCCATGTCACTGCCAACTGTAAGCTCCATGCAGAGTTCAAGTGGAACACAGAGGGCACAGCCTTCTGCTGGGTGGATGCAAGTGTTGGTGGAACCAGATGGGACAAAGCCCTCCCACCATGCCCTCCTGGGAAAATGGCCACCCCAAGAATGGCAGTCTGCCTCCTCCATGACCCCATCTGAAATGCTCCTGCACTGATTGATTATAGGGCTTTAAACCAGGTCCAAATGGGGAAGGGTGGGGAATTGGATGTGACAGAGAAGGGCTGAGGGATATTGTTGCTGTTGGAGATTGAATGGAAAGCCTCTGAGTTGTTCTATAGGATTGTGTGAGGATTCCTCAGAGAAAGTCTTGTTGCCAATACCCCGTCCTAAATCTTACTGTGTACCCTCTGGGGGTAACCCCAACCTACTGCTGCCCTAAAGTGCCTGTAGACCAGTGCGGGTAGCATGGGAAATAAACGGGACAAATCAAGAGAAAACCACAGAGCTTTTCCTTTCATGCAGGCTGCTGATTCTGAGCAAGGCCCTGAACATCAGTACCACAGTGTAGATGCAAGACCCAGACAGGCTAAATCAAAGCATGCTTCTGGAAGGGGATGCTTTCTGAAGAATCCTTACACTAATGAGAGGACCACAAACATTCACTCAGCGAACTCCAAATCTCTGTGCCTTTGCAGGCCTAGGGTCTTGTTTGGTTCACAGAGACACGGTGGGTTGATTCTCAGCTCTGTACTGTAGCAAATGGGGTACAGATTCTGCATGACGGATGGGCAAGGAAGAAGAGAAAAGGCTGCTGCCATCCATGAGAGGGCACTGAGCTCTGCCTGGGGATGGCAGAGGAGCCAGCTGAGAACTGATGGAAAGGGCTCAGAGAGGAGAGCGGCAGATTCTGTTCCTTGCTTCCTGATCAGGAAGAACAAGAAGAGGGGACAGGCAGGAATCTGAGTTACAGCTGGGATGGAATTGTTTTCTTCAGACTGTCTGCTGTGGTGCAGTGTTTTGGTTCTAGGAGAAAACCATTGATAACACTCTGATGTTTACAGCTGCTGCTAAGCAGTGTTGTACAGAGCCAAGGCCATGGTCAGTGGAGGGCACATGGAGCTGGGAGGGAACAGAGTGAGGACAGCTGACTGATAGTGGCCAAAGGGACGTTCTCTATCAGCTGACAGCAAGCAGAAATTGTATTGAAAGGGGTGGGAGTTCATCTCAGTCTCTTCACTGCTCAGGGCCCAGCTGAGCATCAGTCTGGTGGTGCTGAGCAAGTGCTTGTGCATCAGTTGTTACATACGATTCTATATCAACGGATATATAGTGATTACTATTACTCCTCTCCTTTTATCTCTCTTAGTAAACTGCTTTGTTACAACCCAGAAGTTGTACTCTTTTTCCCAGTTCTCATCCCCATCCCACTGGGAATGGGGCAGTGCACAAAGCACTGTGAGCTGCTGAGCCACATGTTGGGTTCAACAACCACAGTCATTTTGGTGCCTGATGTGAGGCTCCAAGGGTTGTGGTAACAGCACATCTGTCCAGAGTGGACAGGGCTTTGTGGGAGTTGGAGATGTGCAGGCCATGGTGCTGATAGTTTCCCTATTTGTGAAGCTTGCTGAGTCTTCTCATGAAGCTGCATTTCACAGCTCCTTGCTTGCTGCTTGTTTTCCCTGCTGCATCATTTGTCAACTCTGGATGCTGGATTAGGGTATTTATTTTGCTATGCTGTTTGACCTTGGTTTGTACCACGATAAAATTGGCAAAGTGAAGTTTTGTGCACATTCAGCTCTTTGGACATCTTTGGGTTTTGGAAGTAATATTGTTGGTATGATTAGGAATTACACATTTTACACTGTCGTCTCTGGGAGACCAGGGGTATTCAAGGAGAGACTGGATATTGTGTTGAGGGACATGGTTAAGTGGGAGCTATTGGTAATAGGTGAACGGTTGGATTGGATGATCTTTCAGGCCTTTTCCAGCCTTGGTGATTCTATGATTCTAGGATTGAGGTTAAACAATTATTCAGGAATATCAGTGAGAGATCTGCCCCAAGGTGAGAAGGCTCTGCATGGCAGGGGGTGTGGGACAGTCTGGGCAGCTGCCTGGAGTGGTGGGCACCCCCAGGGCTTTGGAACTTCATCTCCGAGCAACTGCAGGATCCTGAGAAACTGGTAGAATATTGGAGACAGGTCTGCTGTGGCACTGGTAATCCTAAAAAGGCCCAAATGACTGCAGTGTGCCAGGGCCTGGCCCACACCTACTGAGCTGTGTTCAACACTATTCAGCATCTTCAAGGGGAAGAGAGCTGGATCTGCTGACATTGCTGCAGCCTCTGCAACTCCTGGCACAGTCCCTGCAATAGCTCCAAGTTTTTGCTACACATCCTGCAGTTGCTCCAAGCTCTGGACAGATCCCACTGTCACTCCACCCCTCATAAGGAGCTCTGCGGTCACTTATGCTACAGGTCCTGTAGCTGTTCCAAGTATTGAGATAAGAAAATTAAGCAAACCACTGAGTGCTGCTGTAGAGACGACGGGACTGCTGTGAGACACACAAGACCTTCAGGCCTGTAGAAATGAGAGGACTCAAATCCTCTGTGCACTGTATCAGTGTAAAGAGAGGAGGAATGAAAAGAACTAGTTGTGCTTCTATCTGTGGCTGTACCTTCCCCAAATCCAGACAAAGTTGGATAAGAGAAGAGCTAAGGAAAAGCGTATTTTGAATGCTATTTATTTATCTCTTAACCTATTCGGGGAATCTGGTTCCATGTTTACATGAGCTCTTGGAGTGAGAAAATGGATAGTAGGTGTGAAAGAAGTGAAACAAATTTTTATTTATAAGTTCAATAACATTTTTTTGCACGTTGCTATATCTCACATAATCAATCAATCAAAGATGCATAAAAGATGAAGAACCATCACTGGGAATCATGCGATGAAGATGTGCACTTTATTGAAGCGGGAATAGTGAGTATTGCAACACCTTCCTGAGAGCGTGCTTGATCTCCCTGTTCCTCATGCTGTAGATAATAGGGTTCAGTGTTGGAGGAACCACTGAGTACAGAAGTGCCACTGTCAGATCCAGGAGTGGGGAGGGAATGGAGGGGGGCTTCAGGTAGGCAAAAGCACCAGTGCTGAGAAACAGGGAGACCACGGCCAGGTGAGGGAGGCACGTGGAGAAGGCTTTGCGTCGTCCCTGCTCAGAGGGCATCCTCAGCACAGCCACGAAGATCTGCACATAGGACACAACTATGAAAACATAGCAGCCTATGTCTAAACTGATAGTAAAAATGAGAAACACAACTTCCCTGAGATTTGATTCTGAGCAGGAGAGCTTGAGGATCTGGGGAATTTCACAGAAAAACTGGTTGACAACATTGCCTTGGCAGAGAGGCAGTGAAAACGTACTGGCAGTGTGCAGCAGGGAATTGAGAACCCCAGTGCCCCAGGCAGCTGCTGCCATGGTGGCACAAGCTCTGCTGTCCATCAAGGTCCCGTAGTGCAGGGGCTTGCAGATGGCAACATAGCGGTCATAGGACATGATGGTGAGAAGGGAATACTCTGCTGACATGAAGAAGGTAAAGAAAAAGAGCTGTGCAGCACATCCTGTGTAGGAGATGGCCCTGTTGTCCCAGAGGGCGTTGGGCATGGCTTTGGGGAGAGTGGTGGAGATGCTGCCCAGGTCGAGGAGGGCCAGGTTGAGGAGGAAGAAGTACATGGGGGTGTGCAGGCGGCGGTCGCAGGCTACGGCTGTGCTGATGAGGCCGTTGCCCAGGAGGGCAGCCAGGTAGATGCCCAGGAAGAGCCAGAAGTGCAGGAGCTGCAGCTGCCGCGTGTCTGCCAACGGCAGCAGGAGGAACTCACTGATGGAGCTGCTGTTGGGCATCTGCTGTTGTTGGGCTTGGAGTCCTGCTCAGAGTGCAGAAGATAATGACAAGTCCAGACCATTCTCAGAGGCACTACTCCTGCTATACTATGAAATGTTTTAATTCTCCTACAACAGTGTACATTTAGCACCATTACTTGCATTTAATTTCATGTAGATCAGCATTCCTTAAGCAGAAGCAGCATATGGAGCTCTAACCTTCCTCTTATTTTCTTATCCCTTCTCCCTGGATATTTTCATCTGTTTCATGTCTCATATCTTTACCCCAAGTGCTCTTAGAGCCCCCTACCCGAGCTTCTGTGGCATTCAGTTTCAGTTAGAAAATGCTGCCTGTTTGTAGGATAAGTGAATTATTCATGCCTACAGAAAATGAAGATAATTCCATCCTTCGAGAAAGGGGAGACTGAAAGCACATCATGTGTGAGTGTTCACAAAACAAGCAATTGATTGATGAAAAATTCTCAGAACTCTTATTGCCCCTTTTAGATTTCTGACTCCAAACCTCTTTGCCTCAGAACAGGAAATGGAAACCCCCTGCCTTGGCTCTCCTCTTGCAAAGTGCCCTCAGAAACATTCCGTTGTGCAGTGGAGCTGTGATCCCCTGCCCCAGGCAGCAGCTGTGGCAGCACAAACCCTGCCGGGGGCTCCTTACCCCACTGGGCAGCTCCCCGGGCAGGCTGAGTGCTGAGCCTGGCAGGCGGCAGAGTCCCATACCCGGCACACAGCCCCTGGGGCACAGCAGGGACCCTGCTCTGCAGGACAGCCCTGGGCACCCGTCTCAGCTGGAGCAGAAAGCTTTTTCCACAGTAAAGAAACATGCAGTGCCTGCAGTCAGATCTCCTATGGGATGTCCCAGTTATAGTTACCCCTTAATTAAAAGCAGCTCATGGTCAGCTGTGAGACTTACCTTGTCATGGTCTGTGAGCAATGCTCCTGCAGTGAGTTCACAGCCCGCTCACACCACACACATCCTGCAAGCTCTCTCCAATTTCTCTCCTCTCCTTCTGTCACCTGCAGGCTGTGCTGTGCACGAGATCTGCTCCTGGGCACAGCTGTCTCTCTGCAGCTCTGCCCACTTTTATGAGCTCCCTGTGTCCCAGGAACCTGGACAAGCAAGCAGCAGATTATGTCATTTTTATCCTTCCCACTCATTTCCCCTGACATGTCCCTGGGTCCTCATGGCCAACAGCTCCTGAAAGACAACAGCATCATGACTGTGCTTTGAAATCCACTCAATTAACCACCACATGTCCAGTGGTCAGTGACTGATTGGAGACATATGGGGAGTGCTCCCAGAGATCGTTTGATGAAACAATAAGGGCAACCAGACAAGGAAGGCGAGGTTTGGACTTTCCCTGTGCAGGGCAGTGATCCAGCTGAGGCAGCGCAGGAGTCTCATCCCTTGACAGAAATCCTGGAGCTGAAATGGGATTCGGCTCCCCACAGAACCACAGGAGCTGGGATTTCTCTGGTTCAGTTCAGAAGTGCACAAGGAGTTGCCTGCATGTGAGCTCCTGCTCTGAGTCCTCGGTCCTTCAGCTGGGAGGCAGCAGCTCACACACAGACACTGGGTGATGCCCAAGGTGCCTGGGCTGCTCCTGATGTTTGCAAGTGCTTGTAAACCGTGTGGGAAATCCCTGAGATAGACACCTCCTTCCTGGGCATCAGCTGAGGGCCAGAGAGGGGATAGCACCGGCTGTCCGGTGAATTCACTCACAGCTACAAGAGCAGCACAGGGCCTTCAGGAAAGCCATGCCCATGGTGTGTCCGTGCTGCTACGTCACCTCCAAGACCCACGATCGGTCTAATGTTTGTGTGCCACCTTCTGCACACTGATTCTATAGATGAGCTATCCAGTCAGGCAATGTCCAGTGATGCTTTTCAATTAGGATATTTACTTCTGTGCTTTTGCACTAATGCAAACACCAACACACAAGAAGCTAGAAATCTTGGTAGAGCTGCAGGCCTGAGCTCCTGTTTGGACCATGGGGACACAGTTTAATGGTTTCCACAACTGCACTGTAGCACAAGGGGGATACCGAGTCTTTAGGATGGATGGGCGAGGAGACAAAGAAGGGCGACTGCCCTCTGTGAGAGTGCACTGAGCTCTGCCTGGGGATGGAAGAGCAGACAGGTCAGAGCTAATGGAAATGGCAAACAGAGGAGACCATCAGTGTCTTTTCCTGTCTTCCTGATCAGGGAGAGTAAATGGAAGGTGCCCTCTGCAGACAGATGGGAATCTGATGTTGTCTGTCCCTTGTCCCATTTGGTGGCCTTTGTCACTCCATTATCTGCAGCAGGGACAGCACAGCAGGGCATGTGGCATCCAGCAGATCCCTGGAGAGCACAGATGGCAGCTTCTTGACCAAGCAGTGGAGGAACCAAAGAGGAGAGGTGCTCTGCTGGATCTCATACTCTCCGGCATGGAAGGACTTGTGGGAACTGTGAAGGTGAAAGGGGCATCAGGCCATGTGCAAGATGCAAATGTATCTCTTTTAATTTATTTATTTATTTTGAGGCTGTAAGCTTAATAGTTGATCATAAATGTCAATAAAACTGAAACAAATAATTGAAGACAAAGATGGAAATCAATGAAAATGTGTTAACCCTTCTCAACATGAAAAATTCTCATGAGTCTTGTTCCATTTTAAGTTGTAAATATGAATCTTTGAGGTGATTTGATGTCTTTTTTTTTCTTTTACTGAAACTACAATGTTTTCCAGAACTGTGTTTGCTGGACACAAATGCCTTCAGGTTCAGAGACACAGACAGCGGTGCCAGTGCCAATGCCCTGTGACTGTAGCCTGGTGCCCAGCACTACTCTTCCCTGCTGCCTATTTGATGTGCCTCATCCTCCAAGTTTTTTCAGCTCTCCTAAAGAAATGGCCATGGTTAAGGGCATGTTTTCAGCAGGCCATTTGGGCACACACTACTCCCACTGCCCTCCAGATTTCTCCATCCCTTGCTCTTTGTTCAGTCAGATACCTCCCAATTATCTGTCTGATTTCTGACTTTCAGGGGGATTACTGGAATTTGTTCCATCTCCCCAAAGTCTGATGGAATGTGTTGTCAACTCCTTCACTGTGATTTGATCTATCCCTTCCTATCTATTCTTTTTCTTTTTCTTCTTATACTTTTTCTTTTTCTCAATCACTGTCTCTTTTTTATTAAGGCACGAAGTCTGAAAGATGTTCATTAATGTCAGTAAAAGTGAAAAACAGAGTTGGAGACAAAGATATAAATCAATGAGAATGTGTTAACCCATCTCAATGTGTGAAATACTCACAAGTCCTGATCAGTTTTAAGTTGATACCTCTCAACTACCTGGCTGATCTATCCCAGGAAGATTACTGGAATTTGCTCCATCTCTCAGAGTCTGATGGCCTCTGTTGTCAACTACTTCACTGTGATTCAATCTATCCTATCCTACCTCAGAATAAATCATTTCTTTTAAAAATATTCCATATGAAAGACAAACTTCAATAGATGCCGCTTGAACATGGCATGCAGTTGATCACTGTGTTTTACTGTTCATTCAATTGCATCACCTTTCTTTCCATTTGCTGGCCAGATAAAAAAGAGAAATCTTTCCTTTTCCATGTGTAGCTGGTTCTCTGAGGAAAGCCAGTGGGAGTTGGTGCAAAGCAGTTTTAACACTGAGCGGATGAATGCAGAGGAGAAGAGTGATGTGAAGAAAAGTGATGCAAGTCCCATAGGTCCATTGTGAGCAGAAATTGGGTGGGGAGGTTGAGAAGGACCTTTGTCAACACAGTAACAGTACAGAACTCATTGGGACATCCTGGATTGGTATCAGTTGCACAGTGCTGCTTTAATGTCTTCTTTAAACCCAACTATAAATAAATAGACAATAAATTTATACTGGATTCTTTAAGCTCTCTCCAGATATCCCTCCTTTTTGCTGAACAAGTTCTGATAACCTGAAGAAGATAACAAGATGGCATAAGGCACAGGAGATTCTTTAGGTTATAATGGTCCCAGGGTGCATTTGATGCTGAGTTCATCAGCCTCTAGTGCAGAGAGAAGTTTGCACAAAGTGCTCAACAAGACAAAGTCGGAAGTAACAGTGAAGTTTCTTGGAGTATTAATGGGCCCACTGAGGGCCATTACCAAGTAAGCTTCCCAAGGGACTTGTTAGAGAAGATAACTGGAAGCCATGACTACAGGCAGGCAAAGGCACTGGCATGCTAAGAAACCTCTCCTTTGCCTTACGAAGCAGACAGGTCAAGCCCTGATTGCAAGACCAGTGGTAGAGAGATCCTGTCTCTCATGTTGGCTCCTGGCATTTCCTGGGGCAATGGGTTGGAGGTCCGTATGATGTTAAATGAAAGACATGGGGACAGAAGATCCCAGGCTCTACATGTGGTGCAAGGACGCTGTGAGGTTCATGTCCCATATGAGACCTATGTTTCATTGCAGGATGTGAGAAGGGATGTGAGAAGGGCCCAGTCTGAACAAGCAGTCAATCCCTGTGAAACTCTGAACTTCAGATCTCTCAGTTCCAGTGCCCTCGTTTGCACATTCTCCCAGAGTTTGAAGTCCTTTATGTTCTGCGGTGCACAATCAGGCACTTGTTCTTGTTATACGTTATGCACTTGGTGCTTAGTACCAACTGGTACCCACTTCTCTGACTTGTCCACATCTCTCTGCAAGTCCTCTCCACCCTCAGTGGAGGCAACAGCACCTCCTCATCTGGTCTCATCAGCAAACTTGCTCAGAACGTCTTCTAGTCCTGCATTCAAGTCATCTGCATAAACATGAAAGGAAAGTGGCCCCAAAATGGAACCCTGGGGACCCCGACAGTGACCATCTACCAGCCTGATGGAAAAAACTGACTATAATCCTTTGGGACTGACCTACTGGCCAACTGCTCACCCACCACATTGTGTTTCTGTCTAGCCATATGCAGAACATTGTGTCCAGAAGGTTGTTGTGAGAAACAGTATCAAAATCTCCACTGAAATCCTCAAGGATTACATCAACTGGCTTCCCTTGGTCAACTAAACGGATAACTGTGTCACAGAATGAGCTTAAATTAAACAGGACCTTCGCCTCACAAACTTGTGTTGGCTGCAACCAATGACAGAATTGTCCTTCAGCTGTTTTTCCATAACTCCCACCATCATTTTCTCCATAATTTTACCAGGCTCTGGACTGACAGGTCCATAATTGCCCATGTCATCTTTCTTGCTCTTCCTTACAATGAGACAACATTTGCCAGCTTCCTGTCAGCTGGCATGACCCTAGACTTCTTTAGATGCAATTGAAATGACAGCCCAGAGCATACTAAGGCGTCATCATTGAAAGAAAGTAGATGTGCCATAGCTTTGCAATGTCTTGAACTCCAGAGTATGCCACAAATGGAGCTGAGGGGAAGATTTGCCTCTTCTGTAGTGAACTCATTCATTTGGTAAGCAGAATAACACTACCTGATACATGAGGACTGTGTCTCTGCTCTGCTCTGCTCAGCTCACAGGGCAGAGGTTCAGGGTGTTGCTCTCATGTCAGTGCAGGTAAACTCACTTTAACCTTTTTTCTTCTGTAAATGCTTCCTCTGTTTGTATGCTCAGATACACTTCCACATTCCCTCAAGTACACTTCCATATATCATTAAAAATTACACTTTCTTATACCATCAAAACTGTTTGTCAAACAGTACAGTTCTTCAGTTCACATAAACTCCCTTAATACAGTCTGTATTCTTCAGTTATAAACACTGTGCCACAGAACCAGCACTGATTGAACCACCTCCCTCACACACTTCCTCGCAAGCAGTACATAGTATTACATAAATGGGTTGACATTCATTGGTCGGGTGGAATGTACACCTCTCCTCAGGACAATCTTACTAATCTACAGAGTACAAACTCCCGTCTTCTTACATACAAGCAGAAAGTACATATGAGTGGACAGACAACACAGTCTTTCACTTTGTCCGTGTCTGGCCATTTCCCTCACAGGAGGAAGGAAACATGGATCGGGACTCGGCACTCACCCTGCAGCTGTTCTGTGTCTCACTCACACCACACTCACTCTGACATTTAGATCAAAAACCATGGTTTATTCATACTACACAATGCTGACAACGTTTTCTAGCTGGAATCTTAATAACACTCATACTCTGGTCGACCAGTTGCAAACGTTAATGTTTTTCCCAGAGTCGGCTTGACACACAGTACCAAACACTTAAAGCAGATGATAATATTGAACATACAACCTATAACCCCCGTGATTACAACTTGGAGAACCCAGGCTACCATTTGACAGGCTATCCACTATATCCCATACCCGTAGGAGAGACCAACCTAGGTCCCTCCTATTGTCAACTACCTGGGAGAGAGTATTTGTTCTTGTTTCCATTCATATGACATACAGTTCCCTTTCATAGGAACTCACCCAAGGAGTCTTCCTACCCAGCTGGCAACCAAAGCCATGAGCTCACCTCCCTGGGAGCAGCACGTATGGCTGTAAACTGTGTAGGATGTCTCCTCAAGACATATGGGCTCCACTTACCATACACATACCTGGTCCACCTATGGGTGGTCCTTGTCTGTCCCTGCAGTGATCAGGTGAGGAAGGGAGTCCTTCAGAGAAATCTCAGGGTGCGCCAAAAGTGTCTCCCTCTCAGCTGGTCCTGCAGCGAACAGAGCTGGTCCCACCTGGGCCGCCAAATTGACTACAGGAATTGAACTCTATAACCTCTATAACTGATACAGTCTCCCATGACATCCTTATACCAAAGCTGAGGAAGTATGGGATAGGTGATTGGACAGTGAAGTGGGTCGAGAATTGGCTGACTGGCAGAGTGCAGAGTGTTGTCGTTGGCGGTGCAGTGTCTGGCTGAGGGCCTGTAACGAGCGGCATCCCCCAGGGGTCTGTGCTCAGTCCGGTCTTGTTCAACATCTTCATCAATGACCACCCTCAGCAAGTTTGCTGATGACACGAAGTTGGGAGGATTGGCTGACACACCTGAAGGCTGTGCTGCCATTCAGCGAGACCTGGACAGGCTGGAGAGCTGGGCAGTAAAACACCGGATGAGGTTTAACAAAAGCAAGTGTAGAGTCTTGCACCTGGGTAGAAATAATTGCATGCACCAGTACAGGCTGGGGGAAGAGCTGCTGGAGAGGAGCTCTGCTGAGAGGGATCTGGGCATCCTGGTGGACGACAGATTGACCATGAGCCAGCAGTGTGCCCTTGTAGCCAAAAAAGCCAATGGCATCCTGGGGTGCATTAAAAAGAGCGTGTCCAGCAGGTCGAAGGAGGTGATCCTCCCCCTCTACTCTGCCCTGGTGAGGCCTCATCTGGAATATTGTGTCCAGTTCTGGGCTCCCCAGTACAAAAAAGACAGGGATCTCTTGGAAAGAGTCCAGTGGAAGACCACAAAGATGGTGAAGGGCCTGGAGCATCTCCCCTATGAGGAGAGACTTAGGGAACTGGGTCTGTTTAGCCTTGAGAAAAGAAGGCTGAGAGGGGACCTGATCCAGGTCTATAAATATTTGAGGTGTGGGGGGCAAAGAGGTGAGGCCAGACTCTTTTCAGCAGTGTGTGGAGGAGGGACAATGGGAAACAGACAGAAACTGCACCATAGGAAATTCTGCACTAATGTGTGCAATAACTTCTTTATGGTGAGAGTGACAGAGCACTGGAACAGGCTGCCTAGGGTGGTTGTGGAATCTCCTTCTCTGGAGATATTCAAGACCTGCCTGGATGCTGAGCTGTGCAACGTGGTGTAGGGAACCTGCTTTGGCAGGGGGCTGGACTCAGTGGTCTCTGGAGGTCCCTTCCAACCCCTACAATTCTGTGATTCTGTGAATATCATGGAGTTGTTTGGATGGGGAAAGACTACCCCTTTGAATGACCTTTTGTCAGGGCATGTCCTGGGATTCCTAGGATCCTCAAAATGCAGCACTGCTTCTGTCACTGAAAAATGGGGCCCTGTGTGGGACGGAGGGAGGGTCCATGAGTCCCTGGCCCACCTGACTGAGTATTTCCATGGTCTTAGCAAAGACATACTTACAACTTGAGAATGACAGTTAGCTGTGTTCATGGTGGCATGGCCACTTTTAATGGCCTTGAACTGTCTGAACATAACTGAAGAGGCTCAGGCTGATGCAAATCAGCTATTGAATGATAGTGTTGAAAAATTGGAAAGACAGGTGGCAGTTTTGATGGGAAAAAACCTAATTCAATCATTCTCCTATGGAAGATCAGTAACAACTGTCTGGAGGACCATGGGGGCCCTGTACAAGGGAATCTGTATAAAATGGACTCTGTAAATGAAGGCACTAAAAGGTCAGATTTTGAGGTTCCATTTGGACTAGACCTATTTGAGATCTGACTGATTGTAACCCAAAAATGAAAAAAAAAAAAAAAAAAAAATGCAGGATAGGCTGGTGGGAGTGCCCTGACCAGTGTCCACCCCCCAAACCCTGCTGCCCATAATACAGCAGCTGAACTGATGGATATAGTACAGTGGTTTAGACAGAAACCAAGAGAGCATGCCAGCGTAGCTGCTCTGGTTATGGGACATGGAGGCAGAAAGTGCTATGGTGAATGGACTGGAAATTTCAAAACTGACATCCATTACTACTAACCCTGCCCTCAGGCAAAGACTTTATGCTCTTGTCTGGAGGGCTTATCGCAATAAAGATTGGCGGATTTGCTGCGTAGACCGGTCAGAACTCAGATCTGCGTTGTGCTTCCTGCGGCACCAAACGCCCAACAGTGGCAGTTCCGCTTATTGGCCAGCAGGTGGCAGCAGAGACCACGGAAAGAACGTCTGCGGGACAGACCCTGGGGATCCGTTCTTTTGATTATAGGGGAAGAACACAAAGATGGAAGAGGAGGGAAGGGGGAAAAAAAAAAGAAAAAAAAAATCAAACCACAGCAAACAAATAAAAACTTCTCCAAACGTAGCAAACGTGAATGTCTGTCAATAAATTAATGAGTAATTAAATTGATATCCCTTTCCCGCCCCCCCCCCACCCCCCCCCAACTTCTGAGATGAAAAAAAAACACTTCTTTTAGAAGAAAACAGAGTAGTAACAACTTCTGTACCTACATTCACCACTCTGAGATCCTGTCTGGGTCTCCCAAGGCTTGTAAATAACCACTGGGTCGGTTCTGATGTCGCGTGATTTGTTGTCAGTTCTCTCATGGTTCTCCGGTCAGTTCTCCGGTGCCAGGATCTGCCACAGGGCATTCTGACCACGGGCATCATGTTTCTACGCTGCCGCCTGCATTTAACAGGCAATGGGACTGCCCAGCATGTGCAAGGCAGCACCTCTTTCACACCACCAGAATGTTTAAGGCTGTTGGGATTGTTGTTAGCGTCCCATTAACACTGAGGCTAGAGATACCCTTAGGATTGACATTACTATTAGCATTACTTTGATGGTGCCCTATCTGGGTCATTTCCAGGGGATGTCAGGAGTAAGGCACAGTGTCAGGAGAAAAAGAACAGACTCTGTTACTTTATAAACGTGATAATAGAGAGAGTTCATTGGAAAAAATACAACTCTTAAATAATGCAAAGCATGCTTCTGATTGGATGCAGGCATCATCTGGGCTCTGATTAATATTACTCTTAAGGTAAAGATTATTGTTACCATAATGATTTTTTTTTTGGATTATGATCAGGGTTAAGGTTCCTTTTGCTACAAACTTCTAGCATCATTTTTGTTGTTGCATTTGGAGTTAGGGACGATTTTAGAATCAGGGTAAGGGTTAGGATTAGAGTTACATTGCTGGTTAATGCTGTTATCTTTACAGCTCCTGTGAGGGTTGGGGTCTGGGTCAGGTGTTTAAAAATGAAATGAAAAAAGAATTAAAAAAATATATTGAAAGCTTCAGATTTCCTTAATCTTTGTGGGAATCATATAATGTGCAACTCAGATCTACCTCTTCGTGCAGTGACTGCCTGTAAATTTGCTGGAGCCTAATATAATATGGCCTTGTGCTTTCCACTAACTCACCTTCATTTCATTTTCATTACATTTGCTTGGTAGTCAGATTTTGGTGTGTGGATATTTTAAAACAATCTAACTGACATTAGCAAAAAATTAAAAATAAAATTAAAAAAAAATGCACAACAGCATCGTATCAATTTTTATAGATAAGATAAAGAAGAGCAGTTTCCCTTAGTTTTCTGTGCCTCTTTACTTTCTTACCCTCTCCCCTTGTGTGAGAAACTCTCAAAGTCAAAGATTTCTAGTTAGGCAAAGATGGCAGCGATAGCAGCAGTGCTTATTCATTATTGCAATACTGCGCGCACATCCCCTATTGGCAAGGGAGAAACTGCACACCAGTCAGTGAAATCAATTCTGTTCTGTGCCCTAAACCCACTGCAGGTGATGCTCTCATGGCTCTCATTGGTTGAGCATCTCAGGCTCACAGACTCCTCGAGACTGTGGCTAGGATTCATTTCCATAGAAGGTCAATTACCAACCTCTTGTTTTTAGGTCTGCCTTGTACTTTTCTGCGGACAGAGAAGGGCAATGTTTCCAAAAGTCAGTACATTCATTCTGTCCTGTGCTGGGCTCTACCCACCCTGTATTTATCTTGTGCTTGTCTCAATTCTCCCCATGTCAGAATGCCCCCAGTCTGAACTTAATTCTGTTCAGCAACTTTCTTGGTGGAAAAACTACTTATACAGCTGTTTTACAAGAGGGTTATACATTCAGTTAGGGCCTACACTATGTACTGAAAATACTGGAAACTTCCACTGCAAAAACACAATCTACCTCTCCCATCTGTGCAGCCTTGCAGACCCAGAGCATGCCAGGTTATTTCTGCTTTCATAGCATTTGCATGCTGTAGGGTGAGCACAAGGTTCTGCTGCTTGATTCTTCTGCAAGAGCTGCCTACCGGCAAATGGTTGCAGGGATGGAGGATGTGACAGAAAGCATTTGTCTCCACAAGAGCAGAGTTACATTCAGTGCAGAGTGTGAGAGTCAGGTTGGTGTGGAAAAGCACTGACACGCTGGGGATGATGCAGTGCTCACATGTCTAACACTCACAGACATTACTGTCAGAAGGATGGTGCTGTGTTGTGCTTCTACCTTTGGCAGCCCCTGGAGAAATGCTATGGCACACAGAACACCTTTGTATTGCACTGATTGCTGCCATGCAGCATGGATTTAACACACCAAATCCAGAGGAGCATGACTGCATCTAACTGCCCTGAGAAAAACTACTGTAGCTGAAGAGATGAGGAGGCAGCTGCTCATCTGCAGAACAAGCAGTACTGCCAGACATTGGGCCAGGTGAGCACCTCCTGCTGCAGCGTGATGATGACAGGGCTGGAGATGATCTGCAAAGCCAGCTTAAAAGTGGGAGACGTGAGTCAACATGGCAGGAGGACAGAGGTGTTAGGGAGCAGCCAAGGCATCAAAGAGTATCAGAAGGCTTTGAAAAGTATCACAAAGTGACAGCCAGGAAGACTGGGATATATCATGAGCAGCAACCTGGATGCTAGAGATTATTTGCTCCCATACAAAATGGTAGAGATCTTGCTGCAGACATCCCAAAGCCAGGCAAAATGGGAACCCAGAGCTCTGCCTGCACGAACCCCACAGCCATAGCATTGCAAGCTGAGCTGCCTTGCTGTTTGTTGCATTCATCCCAATCCCTGTGATTGAAGACTCAGAATGCAGTCGAGGCGATGACTGAGCATGAGAGTGACTTTATTCAATAAAAGACAGGAGGGCTTGAGAGGTCAAGGGTGAAGATGGGACTCCTCTTGTCAAGATGAGAGTGGCTCAGAGCTGGTGCTGCTGCCTGGTGCCTGGGACTGGCAGCCTGACTCTAAGTCCCCATCTAAGATGCTCAGCTTCACCTCACTGATGCTGCCCTGCTCCTGCATGGTGGTGCTGCTGCTGGGACACTCGGGCTGTGCTTGGGATGGGCAGCACTGCAAAGGCGCTGGGTCACAATCCAGGCAGGTGACTGCTGTGTCTGGCAGGCTCAGGTCAGGAGCTTCAGCAGAGCCAGGAGATATGAGAGCATGAACGTGGATGAGCCCCTTGTGTCCATCACTGTTACCATGTGGAAGGCTGTCATCCGAATTGCAGCGATTCATGCTTAATAAGAACTCTCCATTGATGGAAAGACACTGCTTGGTTTGGATCTTTGGGGTTGACAAGGGCTCGAATCACCTAGGAAGGCATAGAAACACAAGGGTTAGTTTCAAACATTTGCAAGTTGAATCATGAAAGGTTGTTGATACTTGGTAATAGAGTGGCGGCAGGAAGAAGCAAGTAGGCTTGAAGCAGCATAGCCACTGTCTTGAAAGTGATCCTCATTCAGGTCCAGCTCGTGTGTTGTTTCACTGTAATCTGCTTCTTTGGGTCTACCTAGTGGGCAGCAACACTCGAGCTGTTACTGATATCATTGAAAAGAACTGGAGACAATTGTTCTATTCCTAAGAGCTTCAAGGTGCCTAGAAGCACAAATAGAAACCAGCAGTATTTCATCACTTCACCAAAAGGAAGGTCAAACACCTGAGCTGTGAAGAGCAGTTACAGAACCTATGCATAAGATCACACCAGACATACTTTGTTCTAACAACAGTTATGGCACATAGTCCATTTCCTTCAATATTCCCAAAATGAAATGATGTGGAGCATTACAGGGAAAGAAACACTGCACACAGACACTATGACCCTGATTAGACTCAAGCAGCAGACTTAAAACAAGTCAGAGTTTTTGATTCCAGGATATTTCAGGACCTATCGTGTGAAATTCAGTTACACAACAGTGCCTAGGTGCCTGCGTTTCAAGCAACTTTCAGATCACAGCCATGTAAAATAAAAACAAATTCAGTGCAGAAATAGCAAGCCTGTACCTTAATACTCATGAGATTATCCATTTTTTACTGCATTCTGACTAAGTTCTAAAACTTGCTCATCCCAGTTCACTTCAACAAGTTCCACCAGTTCAAGCAATGCAGTTCTGAGATCCGGTGTATGTTAGGCAGATAGAATTGAACAGTGCAGAAATAATCTCTGACAGCTTTAAGAGCTCTGTTCTGCTTACAAACTCTCAGTCCAAAACTATTCACAGTTTTAAGGAAATGAACACCTGAAGCAGTTGGATCATCTGCCATTTGCCGCATTCTGCTTCTTGGCATCATGATTAGCACAAAGGGTTTTCTGCTGTCCTGCAGAGATGGACAAAGTCCTGCTTACAAATGGACCAGGTTTCAGTGTACAGCAGAGTTTGTACCAGACTAACAAGCCACGTCATTCAATTCATGTGCTCAGGTTGTTATGCACTCCGAAAGGAAACAGAACTAACTGTTGGATTCTGAAGGCAATCTGTGGGGTCCTACATTACCTCCTGATTCTGGAAGAGGAAATTCTAATAGCAAATGCAGAACTTTGATCTTTGTAGACATGAGAAGAGCTGGCATTTAGGAACATTCATTTCAGGGAAATCAAATGATGTGTCTATATTTTTACTACAGATAGTATAGGGAGCAGCCAGTTGAAGAACCAGATACAAAAAAATCCAGCCCATTGGCAGGAAAATACTTCTCCTTAAATTCTGTATGCTATCATGGTACAGAATTAGGCTACAGTGCCACATAGGCCAACCAAGCGTAGAACCAAATCCACAAAATACTGGTAGACAAAGCAGCAAAAACAGGGACAATATTCAGCAGACTGTGCTGTGGCCTTTCTACCCACAGCTCAGCATGTTCTGCCATCCGAAAAGCAAGGCCTCTTGTCAAGCTCAGCTATTTCCCTTCTCAGTGTATTCTAGCACCACTGATACCCACTGGTATCCTCCTGTAGAGTGCCATCATATTGTCATCATCCAAAGGGAAAACCCACACAGCAGAGCATACAGCAGTACACCCATGCTCCAAATATCCGCCTGAAAAACAAAAAGACAAGCTTACAAACCTGAAGCACCTCAAATGGCTTCCTGACAGACTGGATTGTCTGCCCTTGCCAAAGCCCACATATAGCCCATGAAAAGCTGGCTCTTTCCCTCAGGAAATAAAACCTTATCGTCCCAGAGAAAGCATATAACCCTCATTCAATTGCCCTTTCACTCAGCTTAGAGCACTACTAAAACCAGCATCTTCACCTTAGCTCATCACACTGCTGCAGTTCCTTTTACAAGGATTTCACTGGCAAAAATGAAATCAAAGCCGTCACAAGGGATTTAGCACAGTTACGTGTTACTGGCTACGAGAGCTGTCAGCACAGTCACCTGTCTGGCTTTGCTGCTGTTCGGTTCTCTTTATGTAGAGGCACAACAAGGTTCAGACACAGTGCAGTTCTCACTTTGACTGTAAAGAAAAAGGAGGCTTGAAAAGCAGCGTGTGGAAAACAAAGAAACAAGAATTAGAACAACAGTGGGGCCATGGCACTTGTAGGAATTGCTCCGCCTTTAACAGCGATTCAAGAAGTACGAGGGCATCCCAAACCAGACCAGTTTGGACAGATTAACAACTGCAAGTAGTGGGTTCCAAAATTCCAGACATGAAATCAAAGCTGGAAAAACTCTTCACATTTTCATCTCTCAATTTTTAGTTCATTGTGCATTACAACGGAAACAATTCTTCACATACAACTTGGAAGCTAAAGACAAGTCTGACAAAACAGACTGCACAGAAATGATGGATAATTAACAGAGCAAATTGCTCTTTCAAACACTTAGTAATAGAAAGAGATCTCTGAAGTTGCTGTTCTGTAGAGCCCCAAAGCAGTCGCTTGAGGCAGTTCAGGATTAGCCTGAGACAAACCAGCCAGCTGTGTGAACTGAGACCAATTGCACTTTTCTAGTCTGTGGCCACTGACAGCTTCTGAGAGCTACCAAGCGATGCAACCTAGCAGAATTCAGAAGGGAAACCAAGAGAGCCTACCTGAGCTCCACTGCCTTTAAATGCTCTGTGGAGAGGGAAAGGAAAGAGGGGAAAACAAACACCGCTCTACATCCCTCTGAGCCAATAGACACTTTGCCCTGGATTAGCACTGGTGCTGCATAAGCTGGGCTTCCACAGCATGTGTTCAGGCGGTAATCAAGGCCTGCCTGGAATAACACAAAAAATAGAGAGAAACGTTTGCTTTAACAGAGTTTATGTCTTCTGGTCATAACACTTGAGAAGCCTCAGAGGCTTCTTCTCCTGTGCATATTTTCATTCATCTTAGAGTTTGCTTTCATTCAATGTGACCTCTCTAGGCAAATATTGTCTAAGACCATGAGCATCACATAAATGTGCAGATCTCAAGCTGCTCACTTATCTAGTACCCTTCGCATGATGCTTTATTTTCCTCAGCTGATCATCTAGATTGTGTCTGTTGATTGTGCAACAGCAGCCTGTTGATCTCGATTACCTGTGAGAGGCTCTAACTTTGGCCAGGAAAAATCATTTGAGGATAAGTAATTATCTGGGACTCAGTAAGTCTTCCCATGCTTTCATAACAGCAGAGATACACACACACACAAACTCGTGGAACCCCACTGCTTTGCACAATCCTGTGCACACTCACGTGTGTCATGCACTGATTTCCCAGCCAGTCCTCATAGGGTCTCTTACTTAGGACGGGAGTGTAGGGGAGCAGCCAGAAGCTGTTTGCATTCCCTGCTGTCTGCTGGGCAGCTTTGCTGGAGATGCTTGGGTTGCTTTGTTTTTCCTTGGGAGGTGGGAAGGAGCTTTGGGTTGGAGGCACATCCCGTGCCAGAGCATCCCAATGGCACGTGTGGGGCACTGATCTGCAGCAGATGAAGGGGAGGAGGTCCCAGCACAGCTCTGCACCATGCTCTGCCACACTGGGCAGCTTGTTCCTGGCTCAGCAGCGTCATCAGACAAGAAGCAGGGAAGGAAATCAAGGATGGGGGGTACCATCAAACGCAGTTAGTGCATGCCTGTGCAAGACAAACAGACCCAGAGCTTGCAGGTTGTTCCTGCTTTTGTAGCATTTGTGTGCTGTAGCTGAGCAAAAGGTTCTGCTGCTTGAATCTTCTTCTGCAAGAGCCACCTACCGGTAACTGTCTGCGGGGATGTAGTCGGTGTGCACGTCTGAAGCCATTTGAGAACCTAGTCGTTCTTGCTGCAGGACCCCTGTCTTCTGTTAAAAGCTGAACGGTCCCCAGAGCACCTGTTTCCATCAGCTACCACCATCCAAAGCAGCCAGCCTTCTTACAGTCACCTGGCCCAAACATCCCTTTTGCTCTACACTTGATTCCTGCAAGAGATGGGAGCTCGGCATGCACACCATCCTTCCAACACCCCATCCCTGCAGCAAGGGATCACAGCGCTGGCACAGCTGAAACAAAAAGGGTGTGCGAGTTTCCTGTTAGCACTCAGTGTGAACCAATCTACCACTGAGCAACACCGTGAGTCCCCACTCACCTCAGCACAGGTCAACCTGTAACCCCAACCTTCCCCTATCCATGTGCACACGCACACCCATTCACCACCCTGCCTGCTTTGCACACCCCCATGCACACTCTGCATCGTGTGCCCTCCTTTGCATTCACAGACGTGTGCAAACCATCCCTGGGAACACCTACGTGCCTACACCTTCCACAAACACCCCTTTGTGTGCACCTGTGTGCAACCCAACTCCTCAGCACACGCACGCGTTTGTGCCACCCTGTCCATGCACTCACCACGTGCCCTCCAGCAACCAAGGATTGCAGAGATGCTCCAGACTGTGCCAGAGATGGAATCTCAGAGTGCTGGGACATTATTGATCACTAAGGAAAACACTTGGAAGCATATTCAATCTGCAGAAGCTGTAATTACTGGGCACAGTTAGCTTTCCTATGGCTCAGCTGGAGGAGGCGGGTGCTCTCATACATCTGAGACACTCGCACAATGTTGGGATCATTCTGATGGAAACTATGTCTTCAGATATCATGGTTAAAACCATCCAAGATGATCATGCAGAGCCTTAGCTCTTGAGCAGCACTTCCTCCCCACCCTTCACTACTCCAAGCAGCTCCAACAAACTTCTCAGAAGAAATCCAGGCCAGCACAGACCTGGCAGACCAGAACCAAGTGCAGCTTGTGGGACGGCAGTGCCCACTCCTTGCTTCCACCCTGCTCCAGCAGGTTAAGGAGTCTGAGCCTCACTGGCCTTTGACAACTCAAGACTTTCAGCACCTCATGCCAACATTTCTCACTAAGATACACCTAAGGCATTGAATTCTCTTCTCACTACCTCCTCCCAGTCCTCCCCTAGGAACAGAAACAATTCAGATTCTACAGCAAACTACAGCATCTGCACTGCAAGAGCACACTGAACCACCTGCAACAATGAAACATGGTTTTGGAGAGTGGGTATGAAAACACACCTACATTAGACAGCTGTCTCCCTGTAGCCAAAAGGAAACCAAGAAGGAAAAGTCCAGCCTGAAACATGCCCATGCTACTAGCCCAGGTTTTTCACAGTCAATGCAGAATCCATCCTGTTCTTGAGGTAACAAACGACCAGTGAGTCTCCCGTTGCTCCACCCCTTCTCCTTCAAAGCCTGAAAAAGAAAGAATAAACAAGCAGAAGAAACCCAGACGTACCTTTCCACACACAGAGCAGAAAGTGGAACAGCAGTTGTCTCCTTCCTGAGACATGGTGGGGAGCATCCCAGAGGAAGCCCAAGTTCTTTGCTTCTCTCCACAGGGACTTCAAGCACTCTTGGCAAGAGCTGCTTTGGTTCTTTCTTCAATTGCTTCCATCACCAGAATCTCCTTTGGAAAAGGAACCCGAATGAAAGAATCAGCAAATGAAAAAGAATGAGCAATAGCCACTTTACCAGCTTTCTTCTGACACTCAATTTAGACTCTTGACTCGGGCAAGGTCTTAAAATCAACTGGTTACAAGAACTGTCCCAAAATATATCCAGCTTCTGTACAGCTGCCATTCTTTCTGACAGCGAGTGTAATCACAGAATCATAGAATGGCCTGGGTTGGAAGGGACCTCAAGGATCATGAAGATCAATCACCTCCCTGTCCCTGCTGGCCATCCCCTCTTCTGATGGAGCCCAGGGGACCATTTGCTCTCTGAGCTGCAAGAGCACGCTGATGGCTCACGTTCTGTTTTTCATCCACCAGGACCCCCAGGTCCTTCTCTGCGGGGCTTCTCTTAAGGACTGCTCCTCCCAGTCTGTAGAAATGCCTGGGATTCCTCCAGCCCAAGTGCAAAACCTTGCACTTTGCTGTGTTCAACCTCATTAGATTCACGTAGGCCAACCTCTCGGTTGAGCTCCCTCTGAATGGCATCCCTTCCTTCCACTGCGTCAGCCGCACCACTCAGCAAACAGCAGAAGGTGCACTCCATTGCATCATTGGTGTCTCTGATAACCATGTAAAAAAGCACTGGTCCCAAGACAGACTCCTGGATGACACCACTTGTTATCGGCCTCCACCTGGACATAGAACCATGAATCACCACCCTCTGTCTGTGGCCTTTCAACCAATCCCTTATCCACCAGGTGGTCCACCTGTCAAATCCACATCCCTCCAGTTTAGAGATAAGGATGTGGTGGAGGGCAATGTCAAAGATCTTGCTCAAGTCCAGGTCAATGACATCTGTTACCTTCCTTTTGTCCACAAATGCCGTCACTCCATCATAGAAGGCCACCAGACTGGTTAGGCATGGCCTTCCCCTGCTAAAGCCACGCTGCCTGTCTTGGATCACATGCTCATTTCTTATGTGATCAAGCATGTCTTTGAGGCAGATCTGTTCTTCACCATCTACATCAGTTACACATTTGAATCAAATAATTGGTGTTCCTGTCACCAAGAAAACCTCTTTGTCTTCTACTCCTGCTGCACTTCTGTGCTTTCATCAGAAGCAAAGGAAGAGACCACCTCCTAGATCCAAATTTTAAGAAACCAACACCCAATAGGTGTCATCTGAAGTAAAATAGCAGAGAAATTAAGATGACTCTTCTGCATCCAGCTTGGATCACTCCCTCACTCAGGCACACCACCATCAGATCAAGGAGATGCTGCCTTCAGCTTAGAGACTGTATGGGAAATCACAGCTTGAACCTCTGATTAATCAGCTGAGGCAAGTATTGGGTCAGCTGCGGGAGCACAGGTGAGAGTAATCTAGCTGTGCTCCCAGAAGGGGTGGACCTCGACTCAACCTCCTCTGAGACCTCATTTAAAGGCTGACCACCACTGAGACAGCATGTCTTAGAGATTGCTCCCTAGTTGAGGCTGCCTCAGCTTTCTAGTCAAGGTATCGATATTGGTGAGTTTCCCTTTGCTAATAACCTTAGGCTATTTACCACCATCTTGGTTAATATCTTTTTATTAACCACCCTTACAGAGACCATAAGGGTTTGGGCTTCCAAACTCTCAGCAAGCATTTGGATCAGCCAGCTTCCTGCCGAGGAGCCCCCTGCATCACTGCTGCCTATTCTGGTACCAGACCCGCAGATGCTTCAGAGCTCATTAGCATGGACTTCCTTCCTCCCCTCAGCAGCTGCTCCTGCACTCACCTTCATTCCTACTCAGATACCGGCCGCTTCCAGCACCAGCTGACCTGCAAGACACAGAAAGGAAAGGTGGGAGTCATGCAAACGCACAAGCCCAAGGCTGTGTCACCACCACACATGGCAGCCTCGGGAAGTCAGCTGAAACTACAGCCTTTGTCAGAATGGAAACAGGCACCGTCAATTAAGTGTGACCTCTGAACTCATTGCCACCATCAGAAATAGGCACTGAAATCGCTCACTTCACTGCAGCTGGTTAACTCCAAATTCTTTTGCTTTTGGGAAAATGCGGACACGGAATTGAAGGACACCAGAAAAACGACATCTACTTCATTGTAGGTGGTTAAGCTTGGAAGCAGGACTTGAGCAAGAAATGCTTCTCAGCTCCTTGAAAGGCACTAATCCTGACCTCTGCCACAGGTGGCTGAGTGACACAAAAGTTGAGCTGCCCATTCAGAAGCACATGGAGCAGGCCATGGAGCGGTTACATACCAACACATGAACAGGCACTTTCCCATTGGAAGGGAAATCCCTTCTCCCTGCCATGCCATGCCCACACCGCTCCTCAGGGCTGCACTGACAGCACAGACAGAATTGAAACATCTTTTGTCATCATTGTGGTTTTTCACAGACCCAGACAATGAGATACTGGGTTGCTGTGTGGGTTCCCAGGCGGCACTGCCATTTCCAAGCCATTGCTTCCTAGGGGCACAGAAAGGAAAACGCCTGAACAAAATTTCACCCAGAGATTGCTATTTTACCATTCTTCCATGCAAAACAGGAGGACAGTACAGCGGATTTGTGCAGCTGCATCAACACCCTGGGTGCTAAAGGAATGCAAAGACAGAAATATCAAAACTACAAGGAGGGAAGCTATGTTTAGTAATATCTTTTCTCATTTACAACAGGCAGTTGGCACTACTAAAGGAAAATCCCAGGCCTCAGGTTCTGACAGTGCGACAATCTGGCACGGACTCAGATGTGAGTGATCCAAATGGTTTATTCCAGGTTCTAATACCACTTCTGTGAATTCACACGTTTTCTCTCTTAACTTTCCCACAGCCTTCACATGTCCACAGAACATCCCACAAACTCTCCTTTACGGCGCACGTAGGCACTCATCCCACCAGAGCCATCAGTCATTCCTAGCCATGTGCTTCTCCTCCAGTCACGGACAGTATCACACGGCCATAATGCATCTTAAATGACTTAGTTTTTCTGTTCTTTCTGGAGGTGTCCTTGGTTCCTAGCCTTACCTTCTCATGCCGTTCATCTTCCTCTGCAGCTCCTGCTCTGAAGAGTCTTCTTATGTTCCCACATGACAGGAAGAAAATGAAGACACAACCCCTGCCACCAAGGTCAGCTCTGCAGCACACGTTACCTGAGGAGCACTTGGCTACTCATGCAAACTGCACAGTGCCAGGAAGATTGTTACATGTTGCACTTCTTCTTCTCCTGGCTCAGAAATTAAATTTTCTACCTAGAAAATGGAAAACAAACAAACAAGCAAACAAAAAACAACAACAACAAAAAACACCTCACCTGACATAAAGGAGACATGATTGTTACTATGGAATTCCGGAGGGCAAGGTATTTGCCCTCTCTATGAAGAAGCTGACTGCAAAGGACTAAGAACAGCCACGATCACGTTGAGAACTTGCGGGTAAAATTCGGGACTGAACCAATAATGGGCTTCTGGAGGTGAGGGTCTGCTCCAGGCCGCCTGGTCAAGGGAGCCTGTTGATGGGCCCTGCTTACTGCAGCTACCAGAAGCACCGCGCTCACTGACTCTCAACTTGATGGGGGATTCCAGTCAGGCTGGGAAATCAGCATGGCTGGCTGCAAGCTGTCTGAGAGACTGCTGGACTGCACTGGGAATAACTTTGTGGGCCAAGCATTAAGCACACCAAGCAGAAGGGAAGGTATTGGACAGACCGACCAGAGGTCAAGCGTTGCTGGACCTGCTGCTCACCAACGCTGAGGAGATCATCAAAGGCGTCAAGGTTGGAGGCTGCCTGGGCTCCAGCGATCATGCCCTGGTTGAGTTTGTGATCTCAAGCGATGTGGGCCTGGCAAAGAGCAGGACCAGGATGCTCAACTTTAGAAGAGCAGACTTCAAGCTACTCAATGGAATGCTGGCCAAGATCCCCTGGCGCGCTGCCCTCAAAGATAAGGACGTTGAGGAGAGCTGGCTACTGTTCAAGGATGCCCTCCTGGCAGCACAAGAGGTCTCCATTCCCCTGATTAAGAAAGTGGGCAGGAGAGGTAGAAAACCGGCATGGCTCAGCAAGGACCTGCTAAGAGAACTGAGGGTGAAGAAAGGGGTGTACAAGCTCTGGAAACAAGGCTGTGTCACCCGGGAAGAATACAGGGATGCCGTCCGAACTTGCAGATGTGGGATCAGGAAAGCCAAGGCTCAGGCAGAACTGAACTTGGCGAGGGATGTGAAAAACAACAAGAAAACCTTCTACAGGTACATTGGCCAGAAGAGACAGGCCAAAATGGGCGTGCCTACTCTGGTAAATTTAAAAGGAGAAATGGCTTCAACAGATGAAGAGAAAGCTGAGGTGCTGAATGAGTTCTTCACCTCGGTCTTCACTGGTGGCCAGGATTCTAGTCTTTTTCACGTCCCTAAGTCTTGCACCCCCATACCTCCATGTGGGGACCAAGGAGGTAAATCCCTCCCCACTGTAAGGGTAGAGCAAGTCCGAGAGTGCCTCCTTAGACTGAATGAGTATAAGTCTATGGGGCCAGATGGCGTGCATCCCAGGGTCCTGAAGGAGCTGGCTGAGGTGGTTGCTGAGCCGCTCTCCATCATATTTGAGAAGTCATGGCTGTCAGGTGAGGTCCCGGATGATTGGAGGAAGGGTCACATCACTCCCATTTACAAGAAGGGGAGCAGGGACGACCCGGGTAACTACAGGCCGGTGAGTCTCACCTCTGTGCCTGGGAAGATTATGGAACAGATCCTCCTGGACAACATGCTTGATCGCATAAAGAACAAGCATGTGATCCGAGACAGCCAGCATGGCTTCACCAGGGGAAGGTCATGCTTAACTAATCTTGTGGCCTTCTATGATGGAGTGACGGCGTTGGTGGATGAAGGGAAGGCGACCGATGTCATTTACCTGGACCTGAGCAAGGCCTTTGACATGGTCCCCCATCACATCCTCATCTCCAAATTGGAGGGAGGTGGATTTGATGGGTGGACAACTAGATGGATAAGCAATTGGTTGAAAGGCCGCAGACAGAGGGTGATGGTCAATGGCTCTATGTCCAGGTGGAGGCCGGTAACGAGCGGCGTCCCTCAAGGGTCTGTCTTGGGACCGGTGCTCTTTAACATCTTTATTAATGACATCGATGAGGGAATGGAGTGCACCCTCAGCAAGTTTGCTGATGACACCAAGCTGAGTGGTGCAGTCGATACGGTGGAGGGAACAGATGCCATTCAGAGGGACCTTGACAGGCTGGAAAGCTGGGCTCGGGTGAACCTAATGAGGTTCAACACGGCAAAGTGCAAGGTTTTGCACTTGGGCCGGAAGAACCCCAGGCACCTGTACAGGCTGGAAGGAGTTGTCCTTGAGAGCAGCTCGGCTGAAAAAGACCTAGGGGTCCTGATAGATGAGAAACTTAACATGAGCCAGCAGTGCGCTCTGGCAGCCCGGAAAGCAAATGGGATCCTGGGCTCCATCAGGAGAGGGGTGGTCAGCAGGGATAGGGAGGTGATCGTCCCTCTCTACTCTGCTCTTGTGAGGCCCCATCTGGAGTACTGTGTCCAGGTGTGGAGCCCTCAGTACAAAAAAGATATGGAAACTTTGGAAAGGGTCCAGAGGAGGGCCACAAAGATGATCAGGGGGCTGGAGCACCTCCCCTATGAGGACAGGCTGAGGGAGTTGGGTTTGTTCAGCCTGGAGAAGAGAAGGTTGCGAGGTGACCTCATTGCAGCCTTTCAATACCTGAAGGGAACTTACTCCCAGGAGGGGAGTAAACTCTTCGAAAGGGCTGATAATAGCAGGACTAGGGGAAATGGTTTTAAGTTGAAGGAGGGAAGATTTAGGTTGGATGTTAGGGGAAAGTTCTTTACTAGAAGGGTGGTTAGGTCCTGGAACAGGCTGCCCAGTGAGGTTGTGGATGCCCCGTCCTTGGAGGTGTTCAAGACCAGGTTGGACAGGGCCCTGGGCAACCTGATCTAGTAAATGTGTATGTTTGGTGGCCCTGCTAGGCAGGGGGGTTGGAACTACATGATCCTTGAGGTCCCTTCCAACCCGGGTAATTCTGTGATTCTGTGATGGGAAGCATTACTGGACATGCTGCACAGCAGGGGTTAAGACTGGAGGTGGTCAGGGCTGTAGTGACCATGCCCTCCTAGAGTTCCTCATCTCAAGGAATGCGGGCCTGGCAAAAAGCAAAGTCAGGACCCTGAGCTTCAGGAGAGTCAGCTGCAGGCTGTTCAAAGAATTCTTGGACGAGAGACACTGGAAAACTGTTCTTAGGGGCAAAGGGTTCAAACATCCCTTTGTGTGCACCTGTGTGCAGCCCAACTCCTCAGCACAGCCCTGTGCAAGCACACATTTGTGCCACCGCATCCACACACTATGTGCTCACACACACTCACACAACCACATCCCTTAGTGCAGCCCTGTGCGCACACACACTCACACATGTGTAACCCCTTCCTTTCACTCCCAAAGTGCACGCACACACCGGTACCACAATGTCCTTGTGCAGCTCCAACACTCTGCATACCCCTGTGCACGTACATATATGTGCATGCTCGTCCTTGCACACATAACCCACAGACCTACACACACCTGAGCAACACCACTGGTTTGTACACTCATGGACACAAATGTGTGTACAACACCATCCATGCACAAATACACACACACACACACGGATCCCCACTGCTTTGCACAATGCTGTGCACACTCACGTGTGTCATGCACTGATTTCCCATCCAGTCCTCGAGGGGTCACTTACTTAGGACAGGAGTGCAGGGGAGCAGCCAGAAGCTGTTTGCATTCCCTGCTGTCTGCTGGGCAGCTTTGCTGGAGATGCTTGAGTTGCTTTGCTTTTCCTTGGGAGGTGGGAAGGAGCTTTGAATTTGAGGCACATCCCGTGCCAGAGCATCCCGATGGCACAAGGGGGATCAGGGCCCCTCTATTGGTTACCTCGGTGGCTTGCAGCAACTGGAACTTTTTGCCTATTGAGAAAGCTAAAAAGTGTGAGTTCCTCCTGACCCATATCAACAAAAATCTCAACCATAAAAAAGAGACGTCTTCGTATTCAAGCAAATGACAACAGTAAGACCATGCATGTTGTTTTGTTGTATTTCCTCTGTAATCATGGGGAGGATATGAAGAAGTGGTATAATTCATCCACTTCTGCACTTCAGGCACAAGTTCCTTAGAATTGGAAGAGACCCTTAAAGGCCATCTAGCCCAGCTCCCCTGCAATAAAAAGGGACATTCACAGCTAGATCAGGTTGCTCACAGCCTGGTCATTAGTCATCCCAGAGGCAAAACACACACTGAATGATCTCTCCTTCAGTCATAAATCCTTGGAGACAACAGCATTGACACTGCATGTTACTGAAGCAGTAAAAGAAATTGCTCCTGTAACTCTCCTTGTGTTAAGTAAAATGATGATAAAAAGCAATGGAATGCTTTGGCAGGACACCAAAACCATCCTCCTTCCTTGATATCTGCTGCAATGGAACCTTCCACTGGAAGAAAGCCTCTGATGACTTGTCACCCCAGAGAGGTCAGCTTTAGAAGCAGGACTGCTGCACAATAGAATGAACTGGAGCTCCTTAGCATCTCTTACATCCAGGAGGGGTGTGATCAGACCCACCTATCACCTTCAGGTGCGCTTTCTGACACCTTGTCTGACTTCACTGTCACTGTGCCAGCATCCTCAGGCTTAACCTGCTTCATTGTCAGTGTGCAGCAATTGCCAACGTTCTTGATGTCATTGTAATTGTTGGTGTAAAGGAGGTTGCCATTCAGGAACCATTCCACGTCCTCGTCATTATGGGACAGCTCGCAGGAGAAGACAGCAGAGCTCTCTTCTTCAATTTCTACATCCTGCAGGTGCTTCGTTACTTCTACATTGCGGGCTGTGGGGAAACAAGGTGAACTGTTACCACTGTTACTATAAATCATACTGGGATGTGGTAGAATGGTTGGACTAGATGATCTTTGTGTAATCATCTATGTGAAGATAATACATGTATAAAGTTAGCAGGAGAGAACGGCAGAAGTCAACCTCAAGAAGAGAAATCTGAGGTGAAATAGGACATGGAAGAGGCCACCCTCCCTGCTCATACCTTCAGCTGTCAGCGTGGCCTCAGTCTCTGCAATTCCTGCCTTGCACTTGTACACACCAGCATCATCGGGCTTCAGCTTCAGAATTCTGAGCTCTACTGAATGCTTATCCCTCTTGATCTTGTACTTCTCAGAGGGCTCGATGGGTGTGCGGCCCTTGAACCATTTCACAACCTTTGGAGAAGGCCTGAAGTCACAGGACAGGATGACAGAATGACGTTCCAAAGCTGTCTTGTCCTCCAACTTCCTGGTGATTTCTATATGGTAATCTGCAAAGCAGGGGTGGAAGAGAAGAAAGGATGAGGACAATTGGAAGAAGAGGAAAGTCTCTTGCGTGTATTCCATTCCAATTAATGTCAAGTTCACAATGGTTCTTTGAACGACTCTAAAGATAAAACAAACGATTGTCTATAGGGAATGCCATTGACTACATTTCTATGAAGTAATACTGTACAGTATCTACCAAATGCAAGGTCCAGCTCTTGTTCTGTGCTTATTAAATTGCTCCCAATTGTTGAGGCTTTTATTCAAATAAGAGTGAGTTGAAAATATAACAAGTACTTTAGGATGTGAATGGATAATCTTACGCTGGGGACAACAGCAGATAAAAAGCCTGCAAGTTTCTTTCAGATGAAATCAATGACAAACCGCACCAAATTTAGGTGCTACCAAACTTAAACTTGTCTAGTTCAGAAATACAATTAATTTCACCTGATTTGACTTCTTTGCTATAGCCAAGGACAAAACCTCAGCTCTGTAAATCTGAATAGTAAGCACATCACAGCTATTCAAACACATCTTTTACTGAGATGCAGCTGTCTCATTTAGTGTCCAACGACTTTGAACTGGAAATGGAGCAGACCAAAGCAGAATCTAAACATGGCTTCTACAAGGACTGATCAAATGCGGCCACCGTCAAATTCAAAGTATCTGATACAGAAGGATCACACTCACTGTCAGACAAAACCTCTTTGGAGAGGTGAACTGACTGCCCTGTTCACCCCCACTTTGGAAATAACTGCACTCATTTCCTACCTGCTCCCAGCAGTGTGGGATGGTGGGATAGCATCACACTTCCCACACTAAGCATCCCACCATGTCACTTGTTCCACCTAAACCTCAGTCCCAAAACAAAAGGGGAACTCGCTTCTGAACCCTCTTCACTTCATTTCAGATGTCTTATATGCTTGATCTCCAACCCACCCCCCACTCAGGAGAAAGACCCCCCGCTTACACCCTACCATCTTGTTGCATTCTGATGTTGTCATCAGCCTTCAGCTTGTTGTCCTCTTTGTACCACTGGGTCTGAACCTCATCGTGTGAAATCTCACAGACAAAAGATGCACTCCCATATTCATTCACTTCCACATCTTCCAGTGCTTTAACAATCTTGATATCTCCAGCTGTGAAACAGTAGAGATATATTTGTCAGGGTATTTCCAGAACTGAGTGCAGCATCTTTTCCTTACACATATTTGCATAGAAAATAAGTAGGATTATGTTTTATTCTAAACCATCATCCATTCCTGAGTCATTTCTCTCTTCAACACAGTCAATGCATTATTGCCCTTGAACTTAAAGACAGACCTACTAGCTACAATGGAGCTCCCTGCAAACAGTTTTCATGGAAACCAGAATCTCATTTATTCTAAAACCTTTCAAGCAAAATTAAGGGTAGAAAAACAATAGAACTGACTGAATCTTTAAGGTCATTTAGTTCCAGTCCCCCTGCTATAGGCAGGGACACCTCCCTCCACACCAACTCTTCTCCTCAGGGTCAAGGCTTCTCTCAAATCATTCTCCTCTAAGCCTGTGCCTGTGCTTGGGATTGCCCTGACCCAGGTGCAGGGCCTTGTACTTGGCCACACTCAAGTTCATGAGGCTGCCAAGGGCCCACCTCTCCAGCCTGTCCAGGTCCCTCTGAGTAGCATCCCTTCCCTCTAGCACATCAACAGCACCGCTCAGCTTGGTGTCATCTGCAAACTTGCTGAGGCTGCATTTGATTCCACTCTCCATGTTGCCTACAAAAATGTTAAATAACACTGGTCCCAACACCACCCTCCACCTGGACACTGAGCTATTGACTGCAGCTCTCTGAGTGTGACCATCCAGACAGTTCCCTATCCTGCAACTGGTCCATCCATCAAAATCATTTTTCTCCAGTTTGGTGACCAGGATGTCATGCAGGACGGGATCAAATGCTCTGCACAAGTCCAAGTAGATGATGTCAGTTGCTCTCCCATTATCCACTGATGCTGTTACTCCATCATGAAAGGCCACCAAGTCTGTCAGACATGGCTTGACCTTGATGAAGCCATATTGGTTACCACCAATTACCTCATCTTTATTTTCCAAACTATGCCAAGGAGAACTAGACAGAACTCTACAGTGTTGTGTCACTACAAACCTGTCTGAACCATTGGCTTCTCTGCATGCTCATCACTAGTCTCTCCTTAGCTTGTGTGCCTACAAACAATGTATGGGGAATGTCAGCCACAAATCTTACCTAGGGGACATCTTTGCTTCAAAATCCTTTGAACATCACACAATCCCTTTTAACTCTCCAGGTCTGCATTTAGTTATGTCAGAATCAGGCCATATTTCTGTGCTGCTATATCCCTTTCCTTCTGAAGGGCCTGGATACAACTTGGATTAACCTCAGGAGAAGAGTTCCTGCATAGAATCATAGATTTACCCAGGTTGGAAAAGACATTGAAGATCATCAAGTCCAACCGCAGCCTAACCAGTACCCTAACTCTAAAAACCCTACACTAAATCATATCCCTGAGTACCACATCCAAAAGGCTCTTAAACACAACCAGGGATGGTGATTCAACCACCTTTCTGGGGAGCCTATTCCAGTACCTAAAATCTCTAGTATCTAAATCTCTCTAAAAGAGCACAGGTATTAATCTGACCAGAAAGGTTCCTGTTTGTTCATAAAATGAGCCTTTTCCGCTCCATCTTGCATAGGCCACTGGGCACAGGGTAGCTGGGAGACCACAGAAAAAGTGGTTCTGTGAGCAATAGGGAAACTACTGCCTAATCCAACTCCTCCAATCTCTGCGCTCTGCCAGCATGTCTAAATAGGGTGGCAGATACACACAGGAGATAAATATTTCCACTTCCCTCAGCCAACACTGCTCTGAATTTCTATGGGACACACAGTTAGATGAAAAGGCATTTGACAAAGAAGGAAATGAAAGAGTTTAATCTGCTGTGTCATTCTCTCGGTAGCCAGAATAACTAACCCTCGCCAGTGTTAGTTCAAAGAATAGGCAGATTTTATCTCCTGACATGAGCAGTAATTCAAAGAAGCTGGTATATGATCCAGTATCCTGCATATTCACTGCAGGCAGGAAAAGACATTATGAGATAAGGGAGATCTACACATCACTTGTTATGAACACCTCATAAAGATAAAACCACACACAAGAGGAGAGTTTAGGAAGAGGACCACTCTTGGACTACTTTCCAAGAGGCATCAATTAGTAACTCTCTTCGCTCATTTTTCACACTACTCCACAGTGCCCTCCTGAGCCCCCTTACTCCTGTTGCCAACTGCTGATGCAGGGAATCCTGAGGAACCAAGGATTCATAGTTGTTCCATCAGTAGTCCTTGGTCAGCTCTCCCTCCCTGCCCCTTCTGTTTTGATCCCACTAACCAAATTTTAGTTAGTCTGAAAAGAGGATGGAAACCTCCGCAGCAATTAGTTTCTAAATATCTTGCAATGGGCAGCTTGTAGGAGCCCCATCTCAATGCCCACAGCACAGGAGGCAGGACTGCTTAGCCCATGCACTAGTGCATTTACCAGCACAGATGTAAGCCCAGATCTATGCACACCAAATCCAGGCTCTCAGTTTGCACAAGGAGGCATCCATGGAGCTGAAGTATTAGGCAGATATTGTGGTGGGGCAGCAGTTATTGAGACGCCAGACAGAAAGGACACAGATAACATGGCAACTCAGCTTTACCATTATGACTGATGATGGAACATCTAATTTCACTGCTCAAAAGAGAACTTCCATATAACTGGAAAGAATGAAATTCACAGGGGAAACCACACACAGACACACACAAAAGCAATACAAAGGAGATGAAGGATGGTTCACATACTAGTGATTCACTCTGAGACGCAAGCAAATGAAAGAGTATCCCCAACCATTTGCCTCCTGAAATGCTAAGTATATAAACTCATTGCTGTGATAACTCTGCCAGACGTGAGTCATACACTGTAAAACCTTATGGGGTCAATCAGTTTAACTTCATAAATTCATTACACCAACAAAAACAGACCATCGTGTCCAGGCTGGTTCATTTCAGCTCTTCAAAGCTGTTGGTAAAACTGCCTGAGAGCTGAAATGCTTACCAGCAAAAGCTAAAAACTGTAAATCAAATGTAATAGGCTGGCTTTGTCTACTGTATAGAAATGATGCCTGAAAAAAAGAAAATAAAAAAGAACGTAAACCAGAACAAATGGAATGGCTACATAAAACAGCCAGTACTGAAACAGCAACCCAAACTGGTTGCAGAATGAGAGAGAAAATGAGAGTTCACCAAAGTCATGGGACAGGACACATGTTCATGTTCATGCTAACACTGAACCCAAGTGGCCACATGAGGACAGCATCTAGTAGGAAATCAGAAAAAAGCATCCTTTCATACGTCCCTTGGGAAGGTGGCATCTACCAGGGCACAGCAGACCCATGTGTTCAGTAACAAGTCTGATGCTTCAGAGCCCAATGATGAGCTACAAACTGGGGTTTAACCAATGCAACACATGGAGGGAAAATCTGTCTTGAGCATAAAGAAGAAAGAGAAAGGTATCCAAAAGGACTAACCAAGAAATGCCCAAACTGCCCATGAAGCATTTCTTCCCGTGGTGCAAAATACCACAAGAGGATTTATTTGCTCTTTCAGTTAAACATAAAATGAACCTTTAGGGTAGCTGATGTCTTGTCTTAGGCTGCTCAGCATGTGGATGTTCCCTGATCTTCATATTCACACTTGTGAATAATGAGACTTCTCTTATTTCCCTGGGAAGTAATGCCCACTTTTTTACTTTGACAGAGCTCCTTCCCATCCTAGAAGGGAAAATATCAAGTCAGATCTCCATGAGTCCTTCCATCTCTGCACTCAGCAAAGGGAGCCTTCAGATCTATGCTTAATTCACCCACTCCCCTAGAATTAATGGAACTGTGCTTACTGGAACATATGCTGAAGCTTAAGCACAGTGCAGTGTTTTCAACATGAAGGAATGGCTATAGAACATGCATAAATTCTGGCTGACCTATGACAGCTTAAAGCACTGCGGAGGACTGTTAACAAGCCTGTTTGGACATCACCTTGAATAAATGACGTTATCCCCAAGTAAGGGAAGGAACAGCTGAGCACCAGGGAGGTACACAAAGTGCCAGAGCAAATTCTCACACTGTCAGGTGCAAAGAAAACTGAGATTTCACCCCAAAAACCCAGTTCACAACAAGGCTACAAAATCCCGGCTGAGAATTTCTGTGTTAGACTTGAAGCTCAAGACTGTACTGTAGTTCAACCAACAATATTTTGTGCAGCATGACCTAAAAAGTTCACAATAAAACCAAAACAAACTTCAATTTCAACTTGATAAATAAACTCAGGACATAATAACAAAGAGTGCTGATCTGGGCAAATAAAAGAGCATAAAGAAAAGAGAGCAGTGAAAAAGCTATCAAGGAAAAGCTCAGACTCGCATCCCTTGGAAGTGAAATTAAAGGCTCTCATTCATTTCCAGAGAAGTCAGAAAGGAAAATACCATTACATGCCATACCTTGAACCACTTGACGTCCATGTTGGGCCTGGACAGCTCACACTCAAATGTGACCTTGTCCTTCTCAATGACGCTACTGTCTGCCAATGGTTTGCTGATTTTCACAGGCAATTCTGAGAAGGAGAAAGAAGAATGTGGATTTAGTTGGGAACTTAGTTTTGTTCATAACCAGGTCCATGGGTGCTGTTAAATGGATCCTTCCAGATGGAAAAAACATTTCAGGTGGCCTCCTAGATTTTACCCCTTTTTGTGTTGCACGCAAGACTGAAAAAAAAAATTACTTCTGCAAAGTTCTTCTTGTCATAAGGAAACAAATATTTGGGGAATGGCAGAACCAGGTAAAATTTTCCTTCACGTCAAGAAAGTATAAATTTCACTCTCATGCTCTTGGTGTGGTTTCTGCTATGATTATTTGGACTAATTAAGCTTCTCCCTGATGAAAGCCTAGAAGTATATCACAAGAAGGACCAACTTACCCGTGACCTTTTATTTGTCTTACTCAAGCATCTCCTCCTGACCAAAACTGAAAATAAAAGATTCAGCCAGACTGCAGGTTTGAGCAGCTGAGTTGTTTCTAGGATCTCCTGCAATCTCAAGCTTGGAACACACACTTGTCTTTTGACTAAGTGTCTCTTATAGTGCAGTAAAACAACAGGTTTTCACACGGCGATTCCTCATTTACCTTGATCTGAAATCATTCTCAAACCATGTGGGATCAGTCCAGGGAGAAGGGGAGGAGAGGGGAAGGGAAAGGGGAAGTCCACAGTCCTCTAAAATCAGGCTTCTTAGCCTAAAGCTCAACAGCAAATAGCAGTCCACTTCCCCACATTGCTAGACTCCGAGCATTTAAAGAACATCAGCTGACCTCATTATGAGCTCTAACATAGCCAAAGGAATTCATATATTCAAATATTCTCTTGAGTGATGAGAAATATGGAGCATAACTTCAGACTTCTGCTGTTAAACTCTCACTTCTATCATAAACCAGAGTAAGAGTTCAATGCTGTTTTAGATGGAGGACTCATATTTTAAATAACTCATCTCATTAAGGCTTGGATTCCCTACTACAATTAGTTAAATTCCAGTTTGGATCATGCTTCACCTTGGATCACTTAGGGCTTCAGCCACTTATTGGAACTAACTCAATTTGTCTACAGAGAAGCTGTTTTCTATAGCAACAATAAGCTGTGATTGCAACTGGATGTCGGGAGAGCACAAATCCCGCAGTTATCCTGTACCAACATCCTCTCCTTCCATCAGAACAGCAAGTTTTTAAACCAGACTCATGCAAGCTTGCATGACACACCTTGTGTAAAACTGTTGGCAGCCATCAGGACAGCCAGTTGCTTCCTGTATAGACACTGTTCCATCAGTTTTGGTTTTTTGTCTCGCTAGAACAACAGCCAGTGTCTGAAAACTCCCACAACTGAAGCAACCACGCTGATATACCGCAGTCACTGGAGGTGCTCAAGAGCCACGGGTATGTGGCACTGGGGACGTGGTTAGTAAGTCCAGTGAGGGTGGGCTGGGTTGGACTCAGCTATCTCAGTGGTCTTTTCCAGCCTTGGGTGCAACTTGTAAGAGGGAATGAAGCAGCAAACTGCCCAGCACTGAGCTGCATTCTTCTGACACATGGTATCAGTGAACTGCTGTATTTCCCTATCTTCTCTGGAGCTATTGATCTAACCTAACTGAAAAAGTAAGCCTGAACCTAGATATAAATCAGGATCATAGTCACCCATGGTTGCTTATATATTCAGAAAGACACTCCAGAGGGTAATTCAGCGCATCTAGAAATTAAAGTAGAAGTTCCTTAGTCAAAAATATTCCACAGCCAGATTTTCACCTCGCTACCACTACATTAAAAAGGGGAATCCAACTTGTGGTGTGGGTCATTGATGTTGTTCCGGGGGGAATTGTGGCTGTTCCATGCCCACAGGGTAGAAGACAGCCAGTCTTCCTCTAAGCCACATAAAAAGCTGCTTAGTGCTCCCAAAGCGAATGCTCACCAGTTGTTTCCAACTTGAAGGTCATCTTCTGGCCAGCAGCCTCGCAGATGTATTCTCCAGCATCTTTCTTCTCCAGCTGCTCCACAACCAGACGCCGTGTTTTGCCCACAGATTCCATTCTGAACTTTCTGGAGGAGGCAAGCAGTCTTCCATCCTTGTACCATTTTACTTCGGTTGGATCCTGTGCTACTTCACAGCTGAGGGAGGCACTTGCTGCCAGGGCAGCACTCACCTCTTTCTGCACCTGCTCCTGGTTTATAAATACAGGTTTTGGCTCTGAGGGAAGAAAAGAAAAAGTATTGACTGAGGGACCGAAATGAGACCAACTTGCAGGTTTGTATGTACAGGTTGGAACAGGTTTAGGTTACCACTTGTGCCCAAACTAATAGCCTTCACTAGAGAATATCAGCTCTTCTGTTGAAACAAAATGTCAAATCTAGGCAAGAAAGAACCTAGGAACTGAAGGAACCAAGAGGGTCCTTGAACACCAGTCCCATGGTTGCAAGTCACTATGCAAACATATTGAACCCAAAAGAACATCTGTCCTGCAGGCAACCAAAACCTGAGTTCCTTTTACTTAAGACCCACTGTGAAACATCAAAACACATAAACATGTGATAGTCAAACCACTGGCTGCCTTTTCATGACCCAGAACAGTACTCCTGGCTTCCTGAACAGACTCCTCATGGCCTCTACCATTGCCACAACTGTGACTGTCAAAGGCACAAAGGAAATATGGTCACCAACGCAGTCCTTTGTTCTTTGTGTGTGATTTGCAGATATCTATCTTACTTTGAGCTCTGGCAATAGTCAGCTCTACCAGGTCTCTTACTGTGAGTAGCAGACTCACCTATCCAGATGCAGCCTCCAACATAAAGGCATAGTAAAAAGGCAGTGTACTACTAGGAGAAGTTCCTGCTTCTCCTGCCATGAAAGGCTGCACGTAGAACATGCACTCCAGCCTCACTGCACATACTTATCTTAGTCAAATGTTTAGGTGAACAAGAATTACAGTTTGGGATCTCAGGCACAGGAGAGATTTGAATAATATCTTGAATATTGCTTCCACTGTACATATATTACTAATTATTGCTCTACAGACAGACTGAAAAAGGTCTTTGTGTCATACTGAAACCAAATACTTTCTACAAACCCAGGCAATCAAGTCTAGGGAAAAAACCTCAGCACAGACTACAGTGATCCAGGTGCAGTATAACAGAAACTAGATTTTACTTTACTGTTCTCTGCTGTATTTCATACAACACCTGTCTTACCTGTGACATGAATCTTGAAGGTGAGTTTCTGGCCAGCAGCCTCGCAGCTGTACTCCCCTGCATCTTTCTTCTCCACCTGGCTCACCACCAGTCGACGCTGTTTGCCCTCTGACTCTACCTTGAACTTCTTGCTCGAGGTGATCAGTTTCCCCTCCTTTTATCACTTGACCTCTGTGATAAAATGTTTGCTCATTAAGACCGGGATGTGGTAGCATTGTGGTGGAGTGCTTGTTCATTAGGACCGGGATATAATGGTGGAATATGGAGGCCACAAAGGTTGCAGAACACTCTAATTTTATGGGTAGATTGTGTACTCTGCGTAGTTACAGGCAAAGCGCGCCCCGATGGATACAAAGTTCCACGGAAGGACCAACCAAGGAACGACACACCAAGTCGCACGATCACAACCGACCAATTAAAGGACAATACGCTCGGGATGGACAATACAAAAGAAGTTGCAAGGGACGGGACGGCGCGGCAGTTGGAGGAACAATAATCCCCCTGTCGCCCAGCGCTGAATTGCCTTTTAGTTTTACCCGCTACAATTAATAAAAGTTTATAATTGGAACATTATTGGCTCATTGCTTATAAATTGATGACAACCTCCATCTTCTCCTGGGCCACCTCGCAGCTCAGCGTGGCATTTTTCTGTTGTTGCAGCCTTCACCACCTTCTGTACCTTCTCCTTGTTTGTAAATACAAATTCTGGCTCTGAAAAGAGAGAGATACATTAGTTTGGCCTCTTGAAAGAAGAGCAGGTTTTGGGGAAGGAGTCAGAAAAATGAATCAGTTCTCCCAGTCTGATGCCCCAAGAGAATGATGTGGAGAGAAGTTGTGCAATTTATGGATGCCCCATCCCTGAAAACATTCAAGTCTAGGTTGGATGGGTGTTAGAGCAACCTAGTCTCAAAGAATGTGTTCCTTTCCAGGACAGAGATTGGAACTGGATGATCCTCCAGGTCCCTTCCAACAAAAGGCATTCTGTGATGCTTCTTGTATGACTCTCATGACTCTTTTGTCCCCTAGCTGCCATTTACTTATGTCTTCAAAACATCAACTTATACAAAACATTCCTGTAGTATTCTCTCCCATGCTAAATGAGCCCTTCCAAGACAAAAACATGTTACATAGAGCACACCCCCTAGTGCTTGACACAAAGCCCCTGTTCTGAAACTTCCTGAGACGCAGCTGCATTGCAGAGTTGTTCTAGTGGTACAGGCACGTGGGAATGGAGAAGTGCAATCAGAACTTTCTTGTCTATGGCCTCATTCCCACAGCAAAAGGAAATTCCTGAAGATTTTAAAAGATGGAGCTGCCTCACAACTGTATTTAGAATAATTTGTTCAATTTCCTCATCAGAAATTAACCACCCCAAAGTTCAGCTCCAAAAATTTTAAGCATAGCAGGGAAAACTTACAAACTAATGACCGTTTTCTAAAACATTCTAGAATGAAAGGCCAAAATGTGTTCTCTCTCACCTGTGACATGAATCTTGAAGGTGAGTTTCTGGCCAGCAGCCTCGCAGCTGTACTCCCCTGCATCTTTCTTCTCTACCTGGATCACCACCAGCCGATACTGTTTGCCCTCTGACTCCACCTTGAACTTCTTGCTCGAGGTGATCAGTTTCCCCTCCTTGTACCACTTCACCTCCATCTTCTCCTGGGCCACCTCGCAGCTCAGCGTGGCATTTTGAGTCAGTGCAGCCTTCACCTCCTTTTGTACCTTGTCCTTGTTTGTAAACACGTCTTCTTTCTCTGCAGGGACATCACAACAGTCACACCATTTTGCTGTAGTCTGCTGCAGAGCTTACTCCAGTTCCCCATTTTCATTATACTTGCCCTTCACAGGGACCATCATGATGCCTCATTAAGACAGGAAAATACTTTCCCCTCTATTTTGCCTTGGGAAATGAATAGGCATATCATTTCATATCATATCATAAATCTAAACATTTCGCAGTCTGGTAGCAGATTTGGACATGAGATTTAGAACACCTGCATGCACTGCTGAACCTCCTCCCTTCTCTTTGTTTCTTCTGATGTCTCTCTACATTTCCAGTAAATCAGAAGGGAATGGCCCTCTAGAACAGGTTGCCCAAGGAGACTGTGGATGCTCCATCCCTGCAGGCATTCAAGGCCAGGCTGGATGTGGTTCTGGGCAGCCTGGGCTGCTGGTTGGCAACCCTGCACATAGGAAGAAGGGGGTTGGAACTGGATGAGCACTGTGGGCCTTTGCAACCCAGGCCATTTATGAGTCTGATTAGTGGCATTTTCCACCTCATTGTGTCATTCAAATTTTGTAACCAGATCTCATCAAACACCTCCCCTTTTCTCACTCCTTGCATGCCTGGTGTGCTCTTGCACTGTAACCCTGCAGACACCAGCTGACTACAAGAGCTGCACAAGTTACCCTCCTTGCCTATTGTTTGTTGCAGTAATTCATTCCTGGATGGAAAAGCACATGTAGAAAAGTGTTGCTATGACACTAGATGACAAAGAAAGTCCTATAGCCAAAATGTTTTGCACCAGAGAGGCTGTAAGTTGATCCTCCAAATGCAAGACACACAAAATGAAGTGTTCCTTTATCTCTGGGATTCCAAGCATTTTCTCACCTCTGACTTTCACTTGGAATGTTGCTTTGTCATCTTTTGTTTCACAGCTGTAGCTCCCTTGGTCTTTCAGGGTCACATTTTTGACCATGAGCTTGCGGTGCGTCCCCTGGGAGATGATGGTTGTCCTCTGGTCCTGCTTCACCTCTATTTGATCTTTCTTCTATACGACAGCTCCGCTTGCAGCTGACACCTCACACACCAGCTCCAGGTCTTCAGAAGGACTGACTGATATTTCTGGAGTCGTTTTGGACTTGCTGACAAAATTAATGGCTTCATCTGAAGAAAAAAAGAGAAAGTGGTTTACATCCTGACTCAGGCTTATTCAGCACAGCATTAAGATACAGTTAGAACTGATTGTAATGTCTCTGCTCATTACATCTGGGGGATCAAGTTTCACCTCTGGAGGTACTCACATACAAACGTGTGCTTGATTCTCCTGTGTAAGGAAAGAGTAAGTTCTATGCAGACAGTTCTTATTTCTTCTAATCAATTCTGTATTCTGCACATGTTCTTCTGAAGCTAAAATGAAGGCAGCTAAGTAACCTGTTTGCAATACATGAACAAACCAATTCAACACCTTGTCTCTAAGCTAACAAGCAGCGTTTGATGAGCACATCAGTATTTCATGCCCTTCATTCCATCCAGACTGTACTGGCAATAACTATGCTGGTATTAACAAGGATAGCAATTACAAGCAAAATGGTAGAAATACAGAAGATATAAGGAAAAGGGAACTCACCAGAGCTGAGGCGATCCTCCCTGGTGAGCGATCTCCAAGAGATGCTGCCTCAGTGAGGGTCAGCCCTTAAATGAGGTCTCAGAGGAGGTGGAGTCGAACTCCACCCCTCCAGGGAGCACAGCTACATAACTTTCACCTGTGCTCCCACAGCTGACCCCACACTTGCCTCAGCTGATCAATCAGTGGTTCACATTGTGATCTCCCATACACTCCACCCCTTCACAACGTGAACCAATGATTAGGTGAGTTCCCCTTATTACAGAGACCCAATCACGATGCTGATACAATCTCCCGTCGCATTAGATGTTGATATTATTCAAATGATGATGATTGGATGGGTGTTTATGATCTTCCATGGGCCAGTGCTTGATAGATGTTACCGGAGACAAATCATCTTGAAGTGCAGGTCCGTCTGCGTTTCATCAGTCCAGAGTAATGGTCCTAGAGGCTTAGAATCAATCTTAAGGGGAGTAATATAGATGTTTCAAGGGTACTAGGAGGGGAAGATCCGCCCTCCAGGGCAAGATACAGGCCGTATTCTTATCTTGGGTCAATACTTCTGCTTGTACTAGATTATGTCCCGGCCTCCGATACCATACCCTCTGGCCAGATATCTGTGGCTGTATAACTATATCTGGCACCAGAGGAGGAGTCTTGATCTGCCATAGGGACATAATAGGTGTTCCTTTAGCAAAAAAGGCCGGAGTATTGACCACGATGTCAGTAGGCCATGTACCTATCACCGAGGGGGTGACTGAACCTCCCACCTCCAATAATCTCCCCCAAGGTGCAAGTAGGCCACACCATTTGGGTCCTACCTGCACCTTCCAAGGCCAATTTATCTTATGGATTCCCAGTTCTAAATTCTCAGGGGCAGGGAGCAGAAGATTATTTTCAGTACCAACCTGCGGTTTTACCTTATTATCGGTGCCTGTAATTTGGATCCTAAGAGGGGAGGCCCATATAGTTTGTAACATTTTCAGGGCACTGGGTCTGCCATCCCGAGGTCTTTCATTCAGGTCCCGCACGGTTTCATATAATCTTTTTGTCCACCCCTGCAGGGACTGAGAGTCTGTTTTCAGGGCAGCCTTAAGGATACCATTATAACGTTCAATAAGGCCTGCCCCTGTTGGGTTATATGGCAGGTGGAATCGCCATTCAATGTTGTTTTCTTCTGCCCAGTGCTGTATCATCGCTCCAGTGAAGTGAGTCCCTTGGTCACTCTCGATAACTTGAGGTGTCCCGTATGCAGACATCAGTTTAGTAAGTGCCTTAATTGTGTATGCTTGATTTGCCTTTGGTACAGGATAGGCTTGCAGCAGTCCACTTACAGTGTCAACGCAGGTCAGGGCATATCTCGCCCCCTCAGACCGAGAGAGGGGCCCAATGTAGTCGACCTGCCATCTCTGAAGAGGACTATATCCTCTAGCAATGTGGGATGTTGTTTCAGGCAACGGTCTCGGTCTCATCTTTGAGCAAGCATCGCAATCCTGACATGCTTGAACGATATCAGATAGTTGTACAGGCAGCCCCCATGCTTTAGCAGCTGCCCACATTATCTTCTGTCCAGCATGCCGTAGCTTCTGATGTAACCAGCGGGCAATATTTTCAGATTGTGAATTCTCAATCCATCGGATTCGGGCCAGTGTGTCAGCTTCATCATTTCCTGGTGACTGCAAGGGTTGATGACCAGAGACATGGTAGACACATACTGTCCTGTGTTTGACCGTATTCCAAATGTCTACCCACATGTCTTTACCCCAAATCGGTCGGGCGTGGATAGTCCATTCCTGGGTAGCCCATTGCGTAATCCACAGAGTGAGCCCCCGGTACACAGCCCAACTATCTGTACAGATGTTCAGGACGCCGTCACCAGGTTCTTTAGTTATAACCATCCACACGGCTCGCAATTCTGCCCATTGGCTGCTTTGACCATCCCCCTCATCAAACCAGATGGTCTCAGTAGAGGGATGGTATGCTATTGCTCGCCACTTGCTCGGGTTGCCTCTGCTGGACCCATCCGTATACCAGGCATCTTCAGGAATAGGATATCTTCCTTCCTGAACGGGACTCTTCTCTGGTGGAGCAACCATCGGTTCTTTTGATGTATCACTGTGATACGTCACTGGGCCTAGGATCTTCTGTAGTTCTTCTTTAAGTGGAGATGAAGACAGACTGCTTCTCTGGCTTAGATAGGCGACCCATCGTGCCACCGTTTGTGCTTGGGCCACCCCCGTCTTAGGAAGGTGAGTCAAATCTCTCACCCACCCCTGGATTGGTAATGAAGTCTTAACTATGACCTCTGCTGTTTGCGTTATCGGCTCTACTGCTTGTATTGCCGAATAGGCAGCCAATAACTGTTTCTCAATCATGCTATATCGTTCTTCTGCTCCGTGCCAAACCTGAGACCAGAATCCAATGGGGGTTCGAACAGAACTCTGGCGTTGCCACAGGCCCCAGCCAAAACCATCTTGAGTAACATGAACATCTAGTTCAGCTGGGAGGGTCGGATCAAATATACCCAACGCCTGAGCTTGTTTAACTGCCAGTTTTGCCTGTTGGAAAGCATCCTGTTCTATCTTTCCCCAATTCCATGATTGACCCTTCTTTGTAAGCTTGTATAATGGCCTTAATAGCTGAGCTAAATGAGGTATAAAGGAGCGCCAATACCCCAATATACCCAAACATTCTTGCAATTGTTTTGATGTTGTAGGGACTGGAAACGCTTGGACTTTATCTACTACCGCACTGGGTAGTACTTTGGTTTTCCCGGACCAAATTACTCCCAGGAATTTTACAGATAGCCCCGGACCTTGCACCTTCTGTGGGTTTATAGCCCACCCTCTTTTCTGCAGGTAAGCTATCAACAAATCTGCTGCTTGTCTCACCGCCTCTAACGAATCGGATGTTAACAGGAGGTCATCAATATAATGATATAAATTGACATTATTTGGCTTTTCCCACTTAGCCAGATCACGTGCCACTAAATTATGACAAAAAGTGGGTGAATGTACGTACCCCTGGGGTAGGACCTGGAAAGTCCATTGCCTCCCTTCCCATGTAAATGCAAACTGATCTTGCGATTCTTCACTGATTGGAATACTGAAGAATGCATTCGCCAAATCCAAGACACAGTGATATGTTTTGATTTCCCTGCTTAGTGTGTCCATTAGGGAGGCAATATTGGGTACAGCCGCATGAACAGGTGGCGTGACCTTATTTAATTCCCTATAGTCTACTGTCATCCTCCATGTTCCATCCGGTTTTCGCACTGGCCATATTGGGGAGTTATATGGGCTATGTGCAGGCCTTATAATACCCACTCTTTCTAATTCCTGCACCGTCTTTGTTATTTCTTCCTGCCCACCCGGGAGTCTGTACTGTTTCACATTAGTAATCCGGCGTGGCTTCGGCAAACAAATAGGCTCATGTTTTGCATGGCCTCTCAATATTGTCTGGATTGCCCGGATACTAATGCATCTCTGCCGCAATCGGAACTCTCCCACTGTTGTATGGAGAGCCAGACCCCACAGGATATCAATTCCTAATATATACTCTGGAATTGGGGCAATGGATACCTTGTACTCCCGTGGTGGAAGACGCCCGACCCCCAGTTTTACCCAGGTTTGGGTGACCGGAATGGTTTGTCCCCCAAAACCTCCAATCATCACTCTATTACCTTTAAATTTAGTTGGGTCTCCATATATTATAGATGTCTCTGCCCCGGTTATCAACTAGGGCCATAACCTTCTGTATATTCTTTCGGGACCAGTATATCGTCAGTTCCACATAGGGCCTCCGGTCCCGTCTAGAGGCCCTAGGAGGACTGACATCCCTCGTCAAGCCATGAACTGAGCCAGATTCAAGTCTTTTACCTCCGATACCTCCAGTGTCATAACCCGAGGCACCTGAGGTGGCTTCTTTTTCCTATTTGGAACTATAAAATCTTCTAAATTCCATGTTGTTGTTGGTCGCCTTTTGGGTTTATTCTGAAATTTTTGTTCATCCTTCAGTTGCTTCCACAACTGAAGGAGAACCTGATTGGGCTGCCCATCAATTTTTGAAAACTGAACGCCTGCCCGGAGCAGATCATTAAACATTTGTTTCCGGGATACCCTAACAGGTCCTGCCCGAGAAGTTCGCGGGGCCGATCTTCTGGCTCGCACTATTGGAAAAGCCTCGGCATCCTCAATCACCCTGATATTGCGCTTAGCTCGTAAACGCTCAGTTTCTCCGAGGTCTGCTACCAATTGGGCGGCTTGTTGGACTACTGCCTCTGCGGATACTACTGGATTAAGTATGGAAACCAAGGTTCCATACATATGAGAGGGTGCTTACTGTAAAATTAGGTCCCTCATTCCCGCAGAAAATTTAACCATATCAGGGCTATCGAATGTGTCTTCGTAGATAGCCTCTCTCATACCTAATTCGCGTATATAATTTTGAAGGTCTTCCATAGAAGACCACATCCCTTTGTTTACTGGCATGTCAGTTTTATTTGTCCACACCATGCGGCAAGCAGCCATTATCCATTCTACAATTGAATGGTTTTCTTCAGGGAACTGAGTCCCAGCATACAGTCTCTGCCGAAGGGCAGGATGTACTGTTATTGTGGCCAACTTAGATACTTCTGGGCCACTAACCAGTACACTATCTGCCCCTGAATCCCATAACCGTAATAACCAAGCCGGAACACTTTCCCTTGGCCTTTGCCTAAATCGTTGCACTAGGTCCATGAGTTCAGTAGGTGTATATGGACGGGCTGTTACATGTAAAACAGATTCGGCAGGGGGCCATTGATCAGGAGGCACTCCTGCTGGTCGATCTTGAATTTTCTTTGTTTTTTGAGTTATTACTGGACGGACTGCTAGTGAGTCCATCTCAGATGGTTTTTCTAGATCAGATTTAGTGATCTTATTTTGATTCATTTCTTCAGGATCTTGATCGTCATTAAATGAAATGTATCTAATTTGAGGGTTGGAGGAAGAAAATGACGGTTTTTTTCCTGTCAATAGATTGATCTCACCCTCCAATTTTTCAATACGGGCCTTTAACAATTCATTTTCATGTGCAATGTTGTTTGATTTTATCTCTGCCCGATTTAAAGCATTTAATAATGGCCAGGCTGCCATAGATGCAGCCATTCGCTTTTCTTTTGTAATTAAGATATCTTTTTGTAGTCCTAGAAAGTAATCAGTTAGACAATAGGCGTCCATGTTATTTGGTACTCTTAAAGGGCCCCATTGTTCAATAATTGTTGCTAATTGGTAATATGGGGACGCCTCAAAACCTGGAATTTGTCCAGGAAGGCATGTCCCTAAGGGGGTGGTCTTCTCCCCCTTGTACCAATTAAAGATTTTCCACACAAAGGACATTTTTTTTTTTCCTTATATTTCTAGATGCCAAGTCAGTGGCTCCTGCCTGGCTTGCCAAATGTATTGGCAATAACTATGCTGGTATTAACAAGGATAGCAATTACAAGTAAAATGGTAGAAATACAGAAGATATAAGGAAAAGGGAACTCACCAGAGCTGAGGTGATCCTCCCTGGTGAGCAATCTCCAAGAGATGCTGCCTCAGTGAGGGTCAGCCCTTAAATGAGGTCTCAGAGGAGGTGCTCCACCCCTCCAGGGAGCACAGCTACATAACTTTCACCTGTGCTCCCACAGCTGACCCCACACTTGCCTCAGCTGATCAATCAGTGGTTCACATTGTGATCTCCCATACACAGACAGAACCTGCCTGAGGAGCAAGCTGATGGCTGTCAGCTACAGGCAGACCTAGCTTTGTACTGCATTTCTTAGAGCAACAACTGTTGCTTTCAGTCACTGAATATACCAAGGCCAATTACTATGCCAGGAACATTTATGGCATCAGTGAACAAAAAATGTGTTAAAAATTGTAATAGACAGGAGCCATTTATTCTTTTATAACTAGGTGACCAAAGAACAACAGTCCTTCTAGAGTCAAGCTGTTAAGAACTAATAGCATCAATCAATATCACATAGATAGATTACTTCCCTGCCCTAAGACCATCTTGCAACCATTTGGTGCTCCTAATTAAGCCCTCTTGATGGCATTTTGTCTGAGCCATGCGACATTTTGTGATAGGAGTTACTGCTAGTGTTCCCTTAACCCTACACCAAAGTAGGAGGTATCCATTCTCAGGGAATCATGCAGGCTTCCTCTGTATTTGATGCTCAGAGACAGCCCCAGAACTTTTTAAATCTTAGCTTAGCTCTCATCCAATAATGTTCATCAAACAGTGCAACTTGTCCTTTGGGGATGCCTTTGTTCTGCATCAACCAGTTCCAACAGAGCCTTCTTGGCTTGTTTTAGATCAGTTTTTCAACAGATAAAGCCAGGGTCTTTGAATTACAAAGTGAAATTGCAGAATGCATGATTCTCAACCAAACAGAACAGCAGGTGGGATGCAGGGTGAATACCTGAACCAACACCACCTGCAAGCAATCCTTCAATATCTTAGGAATCTCTAGCCACCCCAAATCCAGTGTTGTGCTTGATCTATCATCTCTGCTGAGTTTTTAGCTAAGCTGATGGTGAGCATCACGGTGGTGATGGGTGAGCAGTCAGACTAGAGGGTCTTAATCAACCGTAAGGATCCTGTGATCAGAGGAACGTGAATGTGCTGTTAAAGGTCACAAGCGCTGCACTGCAGCATGAGCATACACAGCGAAAGGCTTTCAGTAGAGCTTCAGTTCATAAATGAGGACTGGGTTATGGAAAATAGGCTCAAGATATAAAACAGAAAACAGATCTTAACGCCAGGTTCTGTGAATGCAACCAGCTGAATTTCACAGATATTGAATTTCAATGACAATTTCTTGTGTTATTTTACCCTCCAGCTCCACCCTGAACAGGAACATGTCAGTGACAAGCATTACTCCTCCAGGCTTGACCTAACAGTGCTTTACTTGCACTATGAGCTAATGGCTGTGCTTACAGCACCTCAGGGAGACACCTCAGAGATCACAATGTCCTTCGGGTACAGCAGGAGACACTCAACTCTCCAAATGTGGAGTTTAATTTGTCCAAAGAGGAGACAGGATTCCCATGCTAATAACTTAGGACCATTTCAGTCATAGGTTTAAAGATGATGTAAGTGCTGAGGCAATACATGAACTAGATGAATGAAGCCCAGATGTCAGGGCTCAAGTCGTGACTCCAGCCCCAGCTGGAGCTAAGGCTGTCTTGAATTCATCACAACACAGTTACATTATTTGCTCATACTGTGGATTTGCATAGGGACAACAGGAAGGTCAGAATTGCTTCAATAGAGCTATGCAATCTTTGTCCTAAATACTGGAAACCCACAGCGCTGGACAAATAAAATGAATTAAGTCTGAAGTGCTTTACATGGATTGTGATCCTATGTTTGCCTCACAAACTTACCTGAGACTTTCCAATCAAAAATCAGAGTGTCATCTCCAATTGTGTAGATGTATGTTCCCTCGTCTTCTTTCGTTACAGCTGAAGCCACAAGCTTATGCAGTTTCCCTTTATCTTCCATTGTGAATTTCTTACTGGTCTTGATTTCTTTGCCATTTTTGTACCACTTCACCATGACATTGGCTTCAGAGGTCTCAGAAACAAATTCAGCTTGTTTTCCAGCAACGGCCCTGATTACTCCTCCACTTGTCTCTTTGATTACGAAGTTTGCCAGTGCTGAAACAAAATATGAAGACACAAAATACATATGATGGTAAAGAACTGCAGGGACATTGGTGACCATGAGGCATTCATTTATCATAAGATCAAACGTGCACGTTTAATCCTAGTTCTAATTGCTAGATTCTAATTCAGAAGCTGGCAAATTGGCAGCTTTTATAAACCACGTACCAGATTACCTTATCTCCACAAGTTGAAGGACGTACACTGTACAGGGGACAGAGCCAAAGGAAGAAGCCCAAGGCTTCAAGAAAATGTCTAAAATAGGAAAACTGAGGAAAGAATTGGAACAAGCAAACTAGAAGGAAATCAATGGAGGGGGTATCTATTACTGCACTGTAACCCCCTGGCAAACAAATCAAGCCTAAAAGATAGAGATATCACTTAGGACTGAAAAGAAAAAAGAAAAAAAAGAATTCCTTTATGGAAATTAATTGGAGTGCAAAAGTTAGATGATAAAACTGGCCCTTATTAACACACAGTGGAATAATTGACTTCAAAGATTCAAAATCTCACCACTGTCTTAGCCAAAAGTTCAAGCCTAAGTCCACGGTCCTATTTTACTGAGGGTAATTGAGCTTGTTTTCCAACTTCTTGTTAACATATCATTTCAAAACAGCGCACACAACTGAGTTGGGTCTGTTGAGACAGCGCAGTCAGAGCTGCTAAAATCAAAGTCTGGATTATGCATGCATTTGTTCTGCAGTTCCAAGAACACGCATGTATAATACAAATTCAACAACGTTCTACAGAATGCCTGTATTTAGGAGCTCGAGAGCCAGCTGATGGACACTGGGATGACTGAGATCCTGTCAATACATTTAACTCCATCCTATCATACAGTCAAATTTCATTCATTTTTTCAGGAACTGTCTCTTATCATTGTAGTCCCGTCACCACTGCTGGATGTGAGCCCAACCACACAAAAGCAGCTGCTGGTTTTCACTGCAGATACTGCAGTAAGGAGAAACAGCCTCCAGACTGGACCAGCTGAGCGTGGCCCTACCAGGATTTGCTCCAAAGGTCTTATTACCAGTAGTGCTTCCCGATGAAATACATGGGGGTCCTCCTTTGATTCCAACCCCAACCCACCCCACCATGCCCCCTGATAACATCCATCAGGGCCACATCTCGACAGCTCCTGATCACCTCCAGGGATCCCACCACCTACCTGGGCAGCCTGTGCCAGTTAATTCTATGGGCAGACCTGCCAGTATGAAATATTATGCTAACATGACAAAGAGAGAGAAGAAAAGCAAAATTAAGACTAGCTGACAAGCCTTGGCAGGAAGTTCTGCTCTCCATCAATTTAGACCCTGTGACTCTTCACAGGTGTTTTCTACATTTGGGATCACTGCTACAAAAAGAGATGTTGACATCATCTCTTGTGGCCACCCTGACAGAAGAGCAGGAAGGCTGGGATGCTCTTTTTCCTGTCTTTCCCTTGATTTCCTCTATATCTTAGGGACGAATCACAGGACAGAACACAGAAATCAAATGGCTCTACAAAGCAGATTGGCCAGTTCAAGTCAAAACAGCCACTGAAAACACCCCAGATGCTGTCTGACAACAGCTGGACTGTCGGGGAGTCAGGTGAATGCAGTCTGCTGGCCCTGGGCAGGAAGAGGACAGCCCAGACTGTCACATACCTTTCACTGAAAGCTGATAGAGCATTTTATCCCCCTCACAGATGCACTGATAACTTGCAGCATCATCCATTGAGTCGTTGTGAATTTTCAGGGTGTGTTTCTTCCCCACAATTTGCAGTTCATAATTTTCACTGGCCTTGAGCTCCTTCCCATCCTTCATCCACTCCACAGTAGCGCCTGTGTCTGAAAGCTCAGCCTGCAGTTTGGCTTCCTCACGCAGCCAAGCGCAGATCTTTTCTACATCTTTGCTCTTCTTGGTAAATCTCACTGCAGCACCTGTCAGGAGCAAAGGCCTCGTTATTTCAATTTATATCAGGCTAACGTGGTCAATGTTTGCTGCAACATCTCTGAAAAAGTATCACCTTCTGTTCCTGCACTCATCATTGTGTCAGTGCTGAGCAATTCACGATATTTCATTTGGTCTTCTTCCTGGATTTACTAAGTAAAAATCAACCAAACATCTCCTTCTACTGATTAATAATGCTCTAAACATGCTTCTGCAGAGGTTTCCACCCAATGACAAACAGGTCCTCCCATCATGAATGTTTATTTGTTCTACTTTGTCATGCAAAGCTGATTGATAGAGATATTATTGGAATGATTGCTCCCCTACTTCTAAACTATTCCAGTGCAATCAGAAAGGCTGTCTGAACCTGCAGCTGAAAGTACTGCTCTATGGTCATGCAGTGGTAAACCTGGTGACTGAATGCACTGGCCAATAGCTGTGAACTGCAGACATTCATCAGCTGGCATGCTTGCACGTTGTTGTAAGGTCAATAGTAAACATGGCATCCCCTCCAGGTACAGCTTCACCAGTTGTTAGGGGGGATTTCACAGCCAGGACTGGGTCTGAGGAAGAACATGAATGTCTTAATGCTCTTTAGATGCAAGTCTGGTATCTCATTTAGAGATGGAAGATTAAATCATAGGTACATTTCTACTTCTCCCTTTGCATGAGTGCTAGAAGAAGCACTTCTGTGCTTAAGATCTGTTACAGAAAGTTCTGCCTCTTGCACATGTGAGATATCAAAAGATAAGGATATTCATGTCTCTGTCACAGAAACAACTCGTATCACTTTAGTGGTAGCTGGAGGTTGATAGGAGATAGGAGAACTAGGAATAAAGGAAAGCCTTTGGTGTTTTAATGCACTGCCAACCTTAAAGTCAAAGGAAGCATCTTTAGGGAACCAACACAGCTGCTCAGCACACACTGACCCATTTCCATTGGGGTTTTTGTGCTTACCAAGGTGCACGCTCCCTGGGAATTCCAGAGACGGGCTCTGTCCATGCGCATTGACTGCAGACACTCGGAACTGATCATCAGCCTCTTCAGACAGATTGCTCACCGTGAACTCTGGGACGGGGACATGAGACTCGTGGCACCTCACCCAGGTGAAGCCAGTTAGTTTCTTGCATTCCACAATGTAGCCATCGACTGGAATGGGGCGGTGCATCTTCGGAGGGGACCATGCCAGCGTCACTGAGGTTTCTGTTTTATTTTTCACCACGGGGTCAGTTGGGGGCTGGGTGGGAGGTTTTCTGGGAGCTGAACAGAAATAAATTTCAGAAATATTAGCATAAGGTCATGTAGGATGGAAAAGACCTTCAAAAGACCTTCAAAATCAGCAGACTCAACTTTCAGCATGACCTACTGAGTCCCACCATTAACTACTGTGGTACCTGAGGACATACATGACAAGCTTATTCCTGCAGGTATTTACATAGTGAATATATTCACCCTCTGGTTGCTTTGGAACATTTTAGAGGTTAAAATCCCATCAGACTTTTTCACTGTGTGCAGCCACTGATACAGGCAGGAGGCTGGGAATTACCTGATGGGCTCTAGTTACAGACTACTGACACAGTAAAGGATTGATTTCATTTAATTTTGGCCATCAGAAAGTTTGGTGTCTGGTTTCAGTCACCCATCTGGATTCCAATTATAATCATATGGAGAACAGCACATTCAGGAGAACTCATCTCAATAAACCTGAATGAAATCACAGAATCATAGGATCATGGGAGGGCTTGGGTTGGAAGAAACCTTCAAGATCATTAAGTGCTAGATGCCAAAGGTCCCACTAACACAGTATTAAGCCAAAAGCTAGATGCTGGAATCAGATCTCCTGACCTTACCATCAGAAACTGAGATGTCATATTTTGCTCAGAGGTGCCTGCTTGTAGGAGGGACAGCTTCCGAGCTTTTTCTGCTCCAGGAACCAGCTCGAGCTTCAGAATTTAAACAGCAGTCAGAAATTAAACTGAGCTTTGTCACCTCCATCAAATAGAAGGAGTGGTTGGGTGGTACAGCTTTCCAAATCGCTTAGAAACTGTCACAACAATCAGATGCCTACCTTTTCTTTTTTAACTTGTTAATACATAGAGCTTAATAGCATCAGAATGCCCCAAGCACTTCAGACAACAGGACAGCTGTAAACCCTTCTATAAGGATTCCTTTGTTTAACCACTGAGTAACTGTAATTCAGTGGTGCTGGTAGGAGAAGGGAAGTCCTAATCTTCCCAGATGGTGAACAGAGTTGATGTTCACATGCAGACTGGTGCTGCAGCAGAGCCAGAAACCACTCATTTGGGAAACACAGCACCAAGAAAATAATGGGAATAGCTTCATAAAATCAGGAGCTTCACTCAAATTTCATGTCAGATCTATAATTCTTCCTATTTTCAGGAAGAAATGATTTCCCTTTTTCTTGTAGTTTTATTTTCTTTTCCTTTCCAGCAAGCAGCTTTGTAGCTTACAAATTGTTTTCTAATCACCTCCTGGTGTGGACAAATCACACAGGTCTGACTCCATGTTTTACATAGTTAGCATATTATATTTGTTCCACTATGGAACTGTACAGTCATAGAATGGCCTGGGTTGAAAAGGATCCCAAAAATCATCCAGTTCCAACCCCCTGCTATGTGCAGGGACGCCATCCACCAGACCAGGCTGCCCAGAGCCACATCCAGCCTGGCCTTGAATGCCTGCAGGGATGGGGCATCCACAGCCTCCTTGGGCAACCTGTTCCAGTGCGTCACCACCCTCTGAGTGAAAAACATCTTCCTAAGATCCAACCTGATCCACAACCCCTACACACCCTCAGAGCCCCCTAGAGCCCCTAGTCCTCCTATTGCCCACCACAGCCCCATATGCCCACTAGAGTCCCCCTCAACTCTCTTTACAGGCCCTGCACAGCTCTATATAACAGTCTTATAGAACTACCTCTAGTAGAAGCAATCTCCACACAGAGATCCTTTCCCAGCACACTGCGCCACGGGGGGAGCAAAACGGGGGGGGGGCACATACACACACAGCGCCGGGGGGGCCCGTAACCGACCCCCACCCATCCTTTAAAGGGGTGGGGGGTCCGTTTTAATGGGGGGGGGGGCGAGATCACCTTCACCCCCCACCCCCCCATCCCCACCCCATCCTTTAAAAGGGGGGTGTCCATTTTGGTGTTGGGGGGCAGTGACAATCCGCCCCCCCACCCCATCGTTTAAAGGAGGGGGGGTCCGAGACCACCCCCCCCACCCCATCTTTTAAGGGGGGGGGTCAGGGGCTCATGGGGGGCAGCACATCGTGCACAACATTGTGGGGGGGGGGGGCTTTAAAAGGGGGGGGTTACAAAAAGCATAGCTCTCAACTATAGATGGGATTGGGGGGGGCTCAATCGATGGGGGGGGGCCCTTCATGCAGGGGGGGCACAGCGTAAGTCAGCGGCTTTGAGGGGGGGTGTTGGGGCTGTTTGGCCTTTGGGGGGGTTATTGTGTGCCCCACCCCCACCACCCCCACACACAATGGGGTGTTAATGTGGGGGGGGGGGGCTTAGATTAGTTGCGTTCCCTATAGCACTGCCCCCCCCCGTCATTAACCCCCCCGCTTTATCCTTACGGCTGAGCCCCCCCCCGACAGCGCCCCATTCATCTTGATGGGGGGGGGGGTTTGTCACACGACCCCGGCGCGGCTTACGGCACATCGTCGACCCCACCCCACCCCCCATAACCCCACCCGGGGGGGGAGGGGGCGATGTGGTGAGTGGGGGGGGGGTTCCGGAGGTGGGGGTGAGCAAAGCGCAATATGGGGGGGGGGGTCCTATAACTGGAGGGCAGCGGCTGCACAAAGAGCCCGCGGGGGTCGGAGAGCAGCACTTTGGCTGGGGGGGGTCCACGGGGTCCGGGGGTAATGCTGCCCCACCCCCTCCCCCACCCCCCACTGCCGGCCCCCCCCCCCCGCGTTGCCCCCCCGCCCCAACGTCAGCTCCTGCGGCAGCTCCTCGTCGCTCTCCTCCTCCTCTTCCTCATCTGGGGGGTCAATATGTGGGGGGGGGGGGGTCCCATCTGGCAGCGGCAGCTCCGCCGGCTCCGATTGGCTGAGCCGCAGTGCGTGGGAGCGGCTGTTGTGTGCCGGTCGGTGGAGGGGAGGCTCTTCATGGAGCTGCCCTGCAGCCAACAACAGCCTGAATGAGATCCTGGAGTCCCAGACGCTGGAGGATGAGCTGGGAAAGAGCAGAGGCTCCCCACAGAAGGGCAAATCACGTCTGATAACGTGAGTGTGGAGCACAGCCAGCCCCTTCCTCACATGTGTGGGGCTTCCATGTTCCTCTGTGCCCATTGCAATGTGCCACCCCAATCCTGCTGCCCAGCCAGGAGTGGATGGGATGAGCAGGTTGGGATGCACAGAGCAGTGCTCAGACATTGCTGGGACATTTGTGCACTGCTGTTGAGCTTCCCTTTGTGCAGCAGGGGAGAGGATGGAGGTTTACAGGTGGATGGTTGTTATTTCTATGGCATTGCACAGGTGGTAGAACCATGTCCATTCCCAAACTTATTCCAGGGCATGCGGGAATTTGTGCAGTTGTAGTTCCTGAATTGTGCTATTTAAAACCCTCCTGTAAATGGGGATGTTTTGTAATGCCTGCTGGGGCTGCAGGCAGCATTGCCTTCCTCCTTAGGGGGCAGGTTTAATCACAAGCCTCCCTATTTCCTATCACAAACGTCCTACAAACCATGTCTGGGCATTGCTGTCTCGGCCTGGATCTCAGCTCCTGAGACTGTCAGATGTGAAGCAGCAGCAGCTGGGACAGGGCTGGCTCTGTGTGCCCTCTCTGGGTCTGTGGGCACAGAGTGGGGCAGAGGGATGACTGTGAGAGGGAGGAATTGCCCAGCCACAAGAAAGAGGAAATCAGCTGAAAAGGGGAGATTTGAGAAGCACTGAGGCTGTGGCTGCTTTGACAGTAAGAAGAAACCAAGCTGTCACTGTGCAGATGGGAACTCCAGTAGGAGAGCTGTGGTGGCTTTACAGATGGCAGACAGCAGCTGGAGTGTAGAGCCAAGGGTAGGGGGGGGATCTTCCTCTTAGCAATGCCATGCAAAGAATGATGCAGACTCCTGCAGGGTCGGCTTTGCTGTGTGACCCTGGGTGGAAGCAGCTGGAAGGTCTCAGCCCTTCTGCATTATCCCAGGAGCTGGGGCAGTGCTCGGTCTCATCCCACCTCTGCTAATAGCAAATGCAGAATCCCTTATCTGAGTGCCCTTTTCTCTCATGTAGAGTCACCAACCCTGGGAAGTTCACAAAAAGTTTGGGTGTTGTGTTGAGGGATGTGATTTAGCTGGGAAGTATTGGTGATGGTTGGACTGGATGATCATAAGATCATCCAGATCATAAGATCTGAGATCATAAGATCATAAGATCATCCAGGTCTTTTCCAACCTTGAAAATTCTATGGAGTTGTAGCAGATTGTGGGGGTGTAGGTGTGGTATATATATGTACACAGATGGGAATATCCGTATGGAAAAGATAGATCCATGTGTGTTCTGGGCTGCACTGAAAAAGGGGTGGCCAGCAGGAGAGGGAGGTGATTGTCCACTCCTGCTCAGCTCTTGTGAGGCCATATTTGCAGCACTGTGTCCAGGCCTGGGAAGGATGTGGAGCTGTTGGGGGGGGTCCAGAGGAGGGCCACTGTGATGATCAGAGGGCTGGAGCAGCTCTCCTATGAGGAAAGGTGGAGGGATCTGGGCTTGTTTAGCCTGGAGAATGGAAGGCTGTGGGGAGACCTCATTGTGGCCTTTGAGTACTTGAAGGGAGCGTATAAACAGGAGGGGGAATGGCTGTTTATGAGGGTGGATAATGATAGGACAAGGGGGAATGGTTTAAAACTGAGACTGGGGAGGTATAGGTTGGATCTTAGGTAGATGTTTTTTGCTCAGAGGGTGGTGACACACTGGAACAGGTTGCCCAAGGAGGCTGTGGATGCCCCATTCAAGGCCTGCAGGCATTCAAGGCCAGGTTGGATGGGCTCTGTCCATGAGCATTGACTGCAGACACTTGGAACTGATCATCACCCTCTGCAGACAGATTTACAGCCCCTGCACAGCTCTATATAACAGTCTTATAGAACTACCTCTAGTAGAAGCAATCTCCACACAGAGATCTTTTCCCAGCGCCCCTTTGTGACATCATAATGCCCCTTTGTGACATCATAACACCCTTTGTGACATCATAATGCACCTTTCTGATGCCATAATGCCCCTTTCTGACGTCATAATGACCCATTGTGATGTCTTAATGCCCCTTTGTGACGTCATAATGCCCTTTGTGATGTCATAATGCCATTTGAGACGTCATAAGGCTCCTTTGTTTTCATAATGCCTCTTTGTGACGTGATAATGCCTCTTTGTGACGTCATAATGCCCTTTGTGACGTCTTAATTCCCCTTTGTGATGTCTTAATGCTCTTTTGTGATGTCACAATACCCCTTTGTGATGTCATAACACCCCTTTGTGACATCACAATGCCCCTTTCAGACGTCATAATGACCCTTTTTGACGTCATAATTCCCCTTTGTGATGTCATAATGCTTCTTTGTGGTGTCATAATGCTTCTTTGTGATGTCATAATGCTACTTTGTGACGTCATAACGCCCTTTGTGACGTCATAATGCCCTTTGAGACGTCATAATGCTCCTTTGTGATGTCATAATGCTCCTTTGTGATTCATAATGCCCTTTGTGATGTCATAATGCCCTTTCTGACGTCATAATGCCCCTTTGTGGTGTCATAATGCTTCTTTGTGAGGTATCTGTGGTGCCATTGATAATGAAGTGTGATGAACTGGAAGGCTTTCAGTAGAATTGCAGCCCTAACATAAACAATGACTTGAACTCTGGAATTCTGTGTAAAATCATTAGCTAGCTTGTGGTCCGGGTCTTCAAACCAAAGGCTGTGAGGTGCTGCTCTTGTTGACGCAGGCTGTGAAAGATGACTTGAGCTCTAAGAGTAATTTCCCTTCTGCTCTTTATATGAACGTCAAATCCACAATTAGAATATTAAGAAGATAATATAAAATTTTGTGCTGCTGGACTGAGGACTTCCATTAGCTGTTAGCCATAGTTTGGAACTTGCAAAGCAATCATATTGGAGCCTTGCTGGGCAACCTGCTCCAGTGTCTCACCACACCCACAGTAAAGCATTTCTTCCTAATATCCAATCCTAATCTACCTTCTTCCCATGTAAAGCCATTTCCCCTCATTCTGTTGCTACCTGCCCTTATGAAAAGTCCCTCCCCAGCCTTCCCTGTAGGCCCTCTTCAGATACTGGAAGGCCACTCTAAGGTCTCCTTGGAGTCTTCTCCAGGCTGAAGAGCCCCATCTCTCTCAGCCTGTGCACATAGTAGAGGTGCTTTCAGCCCTCTCTGATCACCTTCATGGCCCTCCTCTGGACCTGCCTGAACATCTCCAAGTCCTTCTTGTGTTGAGGGCTCCAGAACTGCGTGCAGTGCTCCAGATGGGGTTTCAATGAGAGGAGTGTGGAGGGGCAGCACCACCTCCCTCGACCTGCTGGTCATGCTTCTGTGCTTTAAGCTTATGCTTTAAGGTCCTATATGCTTTAAGGTTTAGATAGTGCAGTCGCCTCACCTCTTCAGGTTTATCTGTGAAGGTCCCTTCCAAGTGAACCGTGCTGATCCAGACAGTTCGGATTGCTCATTAAAGTGTTTTAGTAAGTTGGGCTGGTCCTACGAAGCAGTATGACTGCAGTAAGCAGTGTACATGGTGCGCTGTGAGTACTGCACACATTCCTCTTGGCAGCTTGTGGAACAGAAACT